>NC_089821.1:113941631-115141631 GCF_035046505.1 Tiliqua scincoides
CTGCCTTTCTATCCAATGAGGACAATTAAAAACCTATTAAAAACAAAATATACATATATAAAAGACATTAAAAACTAAACAATAAAAACCTGGATCCCAAATTAAAATCCATTCAAAAAGTGCCATGCCCCCTGGTGTCAGCATAAAAGTCTTCCCTAAATAAAAAGGGAGTTATGGTGTGTGCCAGCACCACTGAACCTGCCACCCGACTGGGTCTTTTCCACCCACCCCCGTCCCCATTGCTGCCCTCCCCTGCTCCATTATACCTGCTCCCTGCCCTCCCTTTGCCTGATATGCCCCCTGTGCCGCAATCACCTGACCTGATGGGTGTAGCTCCATGCACCAGCTCCAGTAAGAAGGCTCTGGTCTTCCCACTGGCGCTGCCTTTAGGTGTGCTGTCACAAAGTGCTTTACAGAATTTTTGCAACAGCTTGTGATGGTGAAGCATATGCATGCTGTGCCCGCACTAGTGAAGAATAAGATTCACTTGTCCTCAAGCAACTGAAAATTAAGAACTCCCAATTTCCTTCCACATTGATCTCCTCACTTTGAACCCACTACAATCTCAGGTTGTCCTTTGAAACTTTTTAGCAAAACAAGGTCTTGTTGGCAACCTTCAGTCTCAAAAGACTATGGTATCGCGCTCTGAAAGGTGTTTCTGGAACAGCGTCTAGTGTGGCTGAAAAAGCCAATTTGGGAGTGACAATCCCTTCCACACCGGGAGCAAGTGCAGTCTGTCCCTGGTCTGTCTCCCTGGCTATGGGCCTTCCTTCTTTGGCTCTTAACCTCAGCCTGTTGGCCAAGTGTCTCTTCAAACTGGGAAAGGCCATGCTGCACAGCCTGCCTCCAAGCGGGCTGCTCAGAGGCCAGGGTTTCCCACTTGTTGAGGTCCACTCCTAAGGCCTTCGGATCCCTCTTGCAGATGTCCTTGTATCGCAGCTGTGGTCTACCTGTAGGGCACTTTCCTTGCACGAGTTCTCCATAGAGGAGATCCTTTGGGATCCGGCCATCATCCATTCTCACGACATGACCAAACAGGCCCATAAAATAAAGTCTTGTGTAAACACTCTCCTTAGTTCTTCCCAGCATCCATATAAGCCTCCTGCATTAGTGTATAGAGGTACATGTTTCCCCATCTGCTTCTCAATTCTCAGCCCACTATCATGAGCATATTACTAATCATGTTTCGAATGGGTAAACTTTTAGAAATTGGAATTCTGCTTCTTAATTAATAAATAAAAACCAGAACATGAGAAATTAATCCTTACTCACAGACAGTCTTAGAAATAGGAGGTATTTCAGGAGAGATAAACACTTGATGCTCAACACAAATTGTCACCCATGAACTGTTACTGGCAGTGCTGTTTAAAAACACGTCACATGTATATATGGAAGAAAAAATGATCATGTGCCATTTACAGTGTTCAGATATCAAAATGGGGGTGGGGGTTTCAAGCTGGGCCTAACTAAGGGCCTAATCCCATACTGGAGGTGTAACATGCTTTATGGCTGTTGCAAAAGGTGACATGCCATAGAGCGCAGCCAGGCTGTTGCTACAAGAGTGATTGGCCACGCACCACTGGCCTGAGGAAAAGCTCTGGCACAGGTAAATCAGTGCAGGGGGTGGGCAGGGAGTGGGAGTGGATGGAACAGGATTGGGAGGAAAAGGAATGAGGTGAAGACAGTGAATGAGATGAAAGTCTGTGTTGAAGCCAGGAAGGGGACACTATTGGTAGCAACAGTGCCACTGATATCCTATCCCCCTTCCGGGCCTCAGTTCACCTTCCTGAATCCACTTGGATGTGCACCAGCAAAATCACTGTCACAGGTTCAAGTAGACCCATTCAGAGGCTTACCCCTGGGAAGGGAATAAATGTTCCCTTACCTGGGGGAGACCTCCAGGACTGCCTCTCTGCAGGGTGCAGTGTACGCTCAGGTGACAAGAATGCATTGGTGTGTGTGCGTAGTGGTGGGGGAATAATTAGTTCGGACTGGGCTGTAAAATAGCTCACTGATACTTTAGACTAAGGGAATTCTACAGCTAACACTCATGCACAGTAGAGCCCCGGGAAAGTGATTAGGAGAAGGAGGAGGAGAAGCAAAATTAGGACAGAGAAAATATGGGGGGGGGGAGAAGGATCATTGGCTGAGCAGGAAAGGGAAGCATCAGCCAAAATTGCTCTTCTGCCATGCATGAATGGAACCTCTGTTCATGGAAATGGGACTGGCCCAAGATATTCTCACGACTGTGGCAGCAGGCCAAATGGTTCCTTCCTTGCCTAGTGATGTGCTAGTCTCTGCTTTTCCCACTCTCTGGATTGAAAAGATAGAGCAAGATGAAGTCAGAGATGATTTCCAACCCAGGGAACAGTGGAGGTGAGTGAGTGGACAGTTTCATGCTTCCCACCAAGCTGCTATCTGAAGCAACCTCCCCAGTTAGCCTCATGGATGGGTCGGCCCTGCATGGAAAGTACAGTCAGCCCTTGGTATCCACAGGGGAACCATTCCAGGACCCCCGTGGATACTGATTTCCACAGATACTGGTGTCCATAGAAAGCCCTTAAGGGGGCTCCCGGATGTGGCCTCTCAGTGCTTCAGAAGGCCTCCTGGAGGCATCAGAAAGGAACCTCTGATATCTGGCAAAAAGTGAGGCCCTCCAGCGCAGGTCGGCAACCACATTGAGTCAAATCCGCAGGTACCAAACCTGCAGATAAGGAGGGGTCGCCGTACTAGTTTAATATGAAATAGTATACAGACAAAATGCAAACTATTAAAACAAAAATGAACTTCTAGTAACCACTGTCCAATTAGCCATCTTTCAATGATGAGTTCTGCCTTCTGCTCATAAGTAGCAAATTAGAGTGGACACCTCATGCGAAAAAAGACTCTTCAGGCTTTTTCATAAGTGAGTGCAAACTGAGCAATGCAAAATGAAGAAGCAATGGAATTAAATGCCCAAGAATAACAGGAACAAGGGCTGCAAATGCAAGCTTCGATTCAGAACTGTTCAATGACTTCTCAGAGAAGAATAGCTCTGTGCTCACCTTTTATTTGGCTAAGTAAAAGCATCAGGAATTTAATAAGATAAAGAAGTTCAGTCCCTTTTAAAGAAAGAGCACTTTGTAAGGTAAAAAAAAAAAAGCAATTCCTGCATATGGCAGTTGGCTACATCGTTCCTTTCTCTCCCCTTGCAAGGTGTCCCAAGGAAAAGATGTCAGGCAGATAATGATTTTTCTCCCGCAAGAGCCTGTGCCTTGTCAGATTCTTAAAGCATTTAAATTGATGACTTAGAAGGCTTCTTTAAAAAAAAAAAAAAAGATAAAGGACTGGACTGTGACATGCTTTTAAACTTCTGATAGCCAATCAAGGTTACTTGGT
This sequence comes from Tiliqua scincoides, assembly GCF_035046505.1. Taxonomy (NCBI): domain Eukaryota; kingdom Metazoa; phylum Chordata; class Lepidosauria; order Squamata; family Scincidae; genus Tiliqua; species Tiliqua scincoides. The sequence goes on from NC_089821.1 coordinate 113,945,010, forward strand.
CAGAGGCATCTTTTGCCCTTGATGCTAAATGACTGCATTTTTATCCATTTGCAAGTAAGGCCTTGCAGGAGAAATTGTGACACGTACCGACAAAATTGTGTAGGTCTGAAAATATGGTACTTGCTTGAGTTGGCATTCATTGGAGCCTGAGATGAGAATGCTAAGAAGCCAAGTATAGCATTGTGACATAAAGATGCAATGTGTTTATGTGCTCTATATAAACGTAAGTGCCGCCATGACTGCAAAATAGGCATGTTGGCCAATCTAGCCTGCACCAGATCACAAACTTAAGCTTTTGGGGTCAGCTCACTTTTGTTCCTGTTATCCATATTGGCACAATTGTTCTTCTATAGCTTTTTTTCTATATTGATCCAAACTCCATTTTTCCAGCCAGAGATTGGGCTAATCATCTTAATCAGCTCTCAGCTATTCTCTTCCATTTCTCTCTCCTGACCTGACATGTGAATCTTTCCTAATGAGTCTGGCTGTTGTTAACATGCAACATGACACTTGGCGGGTTATTTGCTCTATCTAGCTGTGTAGCAATGAGGAATTGACACAAAGAAGACACGGAGACTAGGATGCTCAGTTGAGTGCCAGGGGCGAAATCTGGCGACCGACTTTACTAAGCCCGCCCCTTAGCCTTTTATTGTCTCTCATTAACAATACAAAAACAATGTCTAAGTTACCTTTCAGCCACTCCTCTTTCCCAGGCAGAAGCATGCCTTGCTTCTAAACTCTATCTACAAACCACGACTCATCTCTCTATCTTTCCCAGCACCGGGCCTCAAGGTTTTCAACTTCTCATGACACAGAAAGCTTCCAAGGTTTTCCTTGGATGAGAAAGGAGAGAAGGAAGAAAAAGGAGGAGGGGGCGAGTGTTCTCGCCCAAAAGGGTGGTCATGTTTCATCGAAAGCTCTGAAGCTCAGTGCCTGTGCACATTTACACTACTACAAGCTGGGAGTTAGAAGGTCCATTGCATACATGCTGGCTATGTTTTCTGCCAATCCACTGTACAATACATACAGCCAAGTCTCTTGCCAGCAGAGACTTTGATCTTTAAATGCAAGACACGAGTCATGTGTAGCTTTGTTTTAACCAGCAACTTCTTTACATCAACAAAATAAGTGTTCTGCCATCGTAAAAGGACCATGGATGGCTGAAATGTTGTATCGCCTTCAGGGGCAGTGGAGCCCTGGCAGAAACAACCAGCAGCTCCACGCACTTGCCAGACTTGGCTGGATACTCTGCTGGTGCTGTTAAGTTGGCAGCAGAGGTGGACCATAGATGGAGAGGGAGAGAGTTGGGGCATTTGGGGGAGAGAACATGTCAGGGAGGGAGGGGTGAACTCAGCAGCAGTCGCACATGCTAGATCCTACCCCTGTAACCCCATCCCATTGTCTCCTGGCTTCCCTTGGACTCACACCAGCTTCATAACAGGTATGGGTCCAAGGAGACCCAATAGGTACCGCAAAGTAAATTTTTTTTTTTACATACTTCTGGTTTGCCTTCTGGTTCCCCCTCCCCCCATAGCATGCAACACAAGCCTCTGTTGGGGAATAGGCAAGGGATAGGATTGGGCTGTAAATCAGGTAGTGACTTTGAGTAGGTGAGGAGATGGCAGTTGCTCTATAATCTGCAGCAACAATTCCACTTGACTTCATTATGAGGCCAGCTCTGGAGACAGACCATCTCTGGGTGAAGACCTGGCAGTCGTAACTTGTCCCAGATATGTTATCTGGTACAAAACTAGTAATTACTTTTAAGTCCTGTTGTCGGTTTTGTTTTTCTTTTCCATTCTGCTCTCTCCCAGTTGTTTGGGCAGATTTTCAGTCTAATGAACACAGGACTGTTCCGAAATACTGTACATCATGCAAATGCTTCCTTCTGCCAGTTTGATCTTTGCTTAGTAATTCTCATTTATTATCTCTAAAGAGAGGACACAGCTGAATATGAGCCAGGACCCATGTGTAACGTAATTAGTAGTATCGATCTCCTTGGACATTAAACACTCCTTCTGGAGTTCCAAAACCATGGAGGGCAGTGCTGTCACTCAGGGGTTTCCAAACTTTTCAGTAGGAGGGCCACATCACATATCTTAAACATTTCTGCAGGATGGAAAAAAAATCGGTTTTATATAGGGTGGAGGCGAGTGACACACGGCACACGGTCTCTGTCCAATCCATTGGGAAACCCAGATTGTTACCATTTATGCACATGAAAGATGACACTATTTCCTCACTGCAATCATTTTACGGCCTTGTTGAAAAGTCAACAAATGGAAACTCAATTTGTTTTGTTGGCAGGGCCACTGGCATTTCTGTAGGGGGGCAGTACCTGAGGGTGTGTATGAGTGGCATTTGAGACTCTGGCTGCTCTGAATGGCTCTGTGGGTGAGGGTGAGGAGGCGCTGTACACTGGCATTCAGGCATCTGAAAAACTTAGTGTTTCCCCCCCCTTCAGGAATGCCAGTGGACATTATATATCTGGACTTTCAGAAGGCGTTCGACACGGTCCCTCACCAAAGGCTGCTGAGAAAACTCTACAGTCAGGAGTTAGAGGGCAGGTCCTCTCATGGATTGAGAACTGGTTGAAGACCAGGAAACAGAGTGGGTGTCAATGGGCAATTTTCACAATGGAGAGAGGTGAAAAGCGGTGTGCCCCAAGGATCTGTCCTGGGACCGATGCTCTTCAGCCTCTTCATAAGGTAAGGCCACACCTGGAGTATTGTGTCCAGTTCTGGTCGCCACATCTCAAAAAGGACATAGTGGAAATGGAAAAGGTGCAAAAGAGAGCGACTAAGATGATTACTGGGCTGGGGCACCTTTCTTATGAGGAAAGGCTACAGTGTTTGGGCCTCTTCAGCCTAGAAAAGAGAGGCCTGAGGGGGGACATGATTGAGACATACAAAATTATGCATGGGAAGGATAGAGAGGTGCTATTTACACTCTCACATAAAACCAGAACCAGGACACATCCACTAACATTGAGTGTTGGGAGAGTTAGGACAGACAAAAGAAAATATTTCTTTACTCAGCATGTGGTTGGTCTGTGGAACTCTTTGCCACAGGATGTGGTGATGGCGTCTGGCTTGGACGCCTTTAAAAGGGGATTGGACAAGTTTCTGGAGGAAAGATCCATTATGGGTTACAAGCCATGATGTGTATGTGCAACCTCCTGATTTTAGAAATGGGCTATGTCAGAATGCCAGATGCAAGGGAGGCCACCAAGATGCAGGTCTCTTGTTATCTGGTGTGCTCTCTGAGGCATTTGGTGGGCCGCTGTGAGATACAGGAAGCTGGACTAGATGGGCCTATGGCCTGATCCAGCGGGGCTGTTCTTATGTTCAGTGGGCAGCAGTGAAGTTAACACTGAATAATTATGGTTTGAGGATCTTAAGGCACATGGCCCAGGTCACTGAAAATGTGAGTTAGCCAGGCTGACACCACTCTGGCCACCTGGAAAGGAGTGTGGTGGATAGAACTGCATGTGTTAACCATCTGATTGTGTGGTTAGGAATAAAATACATTTTAAGCTGTTGGGGGCCAGATAAAATCTTGTGGCAGGCCAAATGAGGGCCCCGGGCCATAGGTTGGAGACTTCTTAAAGCAGGCCACAGAAGACTGACTGAAATACATTTCAGTGTCATATCTATGAATGGACAGATCATTAACAGGCAAGCTTTTTTTAAAAAAGTTATTACTATTTATGTTAATGGTCCACAGAACTCTTGCAGTCTGAGGGAGAAGCAGAAGAGAATGTATAGTTCAAGGCAATTGGATACTTTAATAGAAGGTTAGGATATAGAGAAGTTTTTGGAGAAGAGGCTTGTGATGTTATTAGGGTCACAACCCGTTTTTATCCAACCAGTTATTTATTAGCGTATCCAACCAGTTTTTCCTTATTTCACCAGTTGCCTTTAAAGCCAAAAGCAGAGGATTCACTATGGAACTTCTTTACCATGGCAGTGAGAATTAAATATAGCTGGTAGCCTGGTCACCCTGAAGTTCCCACGCCCCAGTGGTGTTGTTAGAGGGGGTGCAAAGCACTAAGTTTTGCAGGAAGAATCACTGTGACTTGCAACTGGCGCCTCTCCCTCCCTTCACAGCCATATGGAGGCATTTTGCTCCCATTGTCTGGAATGGCTCTGAAGGGGAGGGGCAGCTTGCACATCCCAATGAAATTCCCTGCAAAACTTAGTGCTTTGCACCCCCTCTAGCTAGGCCACTGCCAAGGCCTTGGAAAAAGACACAGGTAGATATTAAACTTTCTTATTTTCTATTTCATTGCTTTAAATATGTATGATTAAGGATGGATTTTAAAAAATAAAACACTGGTATGAAGTTTGTGAAATATTTTTAATATTTGTTGTAAGCCGCTTTGGGTGCTTTCAGGAGAAAAACGGGAGACAAATCAAATAAATAAGTGAATCAATAGTGTACTTGAGCAGAATGATCATCACAGGTAAGGGGTGTGTGGATGCTATATATAAGGATGAAAAGGAAAATGGCTGCCACCACAAACTGAGGACGGCATTTCAGCAAAGGTAAGGGAAAACAATAATTATGTGTTTTTTTTTGTTGAACTAGCAAGCCGGTCTATATCATAGGAAGCCTGATCAAAGCAGAACTCTAACAATATAATATTGTATAGTTACTGAAGAATTAGGACAGTTCTGTATTGGACATCACGTCTGTGTATTAGAATTCAGATTTCAGTTCCTGCAACGCTGCAGGTATTTGGAGAGGATGGGATGCAAACTGGCCTTTCTTGCATGAACTTTCACTGATTATCACAGATTAGGACTGCCACCTCCTGGCAAGCAGGACAGTTTTCAGCAAGGCAAACTGTAGTGGAGTTTTGCTGTAGCAAGAATTTTGAGACGAATAAATGATTTCTGCTTTTGTGTGTTTTTTTAAAGAGAACGTTACTAAGCGGATGTCCCAGAGGAAGTAATCAGTATAAATTTGAGCATTTTAATTCCTAAGGAAACAGACAGGTTTGTGGTCAGAATAATATGCAAAGCCCATGTGTACACTTATTATGCGGAGCTTATAGCAGTTCCTCTGCTTCCCTGGCAGTTTGAGATTAACTACCGGTCTGATGTGCTGAGCAATTCCATTTATGGAAAATGCATTGTCTCCCTGGTGGTGCTTAGTAACTTTCTTGTCAGAAGAAGAAGCCCCTCATCTCTGTGAAATCCCCTCAAGAGCCAGAAAGGATTACTGCCCACCAGTGAAGTTGCTTATCATACAGTAAGCCTTACTTGATCACAATTCTGGCATTACTGGAGGAGCAGAAATTGTTTTAGAAGTCACAGGTTTAAAGGCATATAGTGAGTCCACTGAATGAAGGATGAAAAATTAGGAAGACGTTGGGGAAGAACATCTAGGAATTCCACTGAGAAATTGCTTAAATTGTGACACACTGAAGTTCTTTCCATAGGGTCCAATCCTATCTAACTTTCCAGCAACTATTCAACCCTGAGGAAAGGGAATAGTTCCCTTATGTGGAGGAGACTTCCATGATTGCCCCCCCCCCCATGATACAGCACAGAACTCATTGGCATGGCTACACCAGCACTGGAAAGTTGGATAGGATTGGGTCCTCAAACAGGTAGCCTGTACATTAGGCAACAAAAGACCTAATGTGAAGACCTGTTTGGATCAGAGGACTTGTTTGCAGAGTCACAATTCAGTGGTGCTTGCCTTCAGTTAATAACTCCTGTTTACACAAACAGGAATTCCAAGTTATCGCAGCACATCCTTGCTTGGGCTGTTCAGAGGTCACTGTGTGCTGCTACAAAACTCTCTATGGGGAAAGTGGACTTTCATTCCAACAACAGACAAAGCCAACCCAACAAGTGCTCATAGGAACACTTGTCCTGGAATGAGCAAGACCACTTATTCTAGAACACAGTTTCCAGCTTCTGAATCCAAAAATTCTGATCTTGGGCACAGCTTGGAGTAGGTCAGGGTGTGGGGCAGAGGAAGGTGAGAGCAATGCCCCACATTCCTCACTGTTGCCCCCTTCATGTTTGCCAACAGCCATGCCTTCCTCAAATCAACAGAGCCTGTGGAGAGTGACCATGAAGGAACCCGCCCTCCCCCCATACCCTGCACTCTCCCATGCAGCATGTCAAAAGATGTGTTGGGATTGAACTCAACAACCCAGTGTTTTAGTATCTCCTATATTATCTACAATGGGAAAATTAAGCAAATGTCCAAGGCGGTAGATGAGATCTGGGTATCAGCTCTTCTGGCACCAGTACTGCATCCCATTGTCTGTGCCTCCCACCTTGTCGTCTATTTCTACAATGAAATTTTTGAATTTCTATAGTAGAGTTCTTAAAGGTACACAAGCATTCTTATCTCAGTGAAGATTTCATCAATCACTCCCCTGAGGAAGTCTTTCCAGAGGTGATTCCTATTTGATACTTCCAAAATCTTTATCTATTACATATACCAATATTTAATATACATATATAGAGGGGAAAGATCAGGAGAGGTGTCAGGTCATTAGAGCAAGGAGATGAAAAGAAGGTTAAGAACTAGAAACCTGCCCTAAGTATAGAAATTATTAGCTGGTGTGGAATGAACAAAGGGAGTTGGGGAAAGTGATGCACTGTGCCACATGGTGGACACCATCGTGAATACAGTAATAATAGATTGTGTTTCTCTTGCCCCATTAGGATCACAAACAGACTCATTACTGGGAAGAGAAAGGACCACACTGCAGAGCCGTGAACTGCTATTTAATATTTAACTCTTCATTAGAGTAATACTAATTATATATAACTGTGTGTGTGAGAGAGAGAGAAGATTAAAAAGAGAGGTCATAGATTGTATGCTTTAGAGGGGTCTATTTCTACAACAAGAAAATATATTTCATTTCATGATCAAACAAGATGTGCATTCATTATACACATTCCATGACAACCTACTTTTAAAATTAATCCACAGTTTCAAAAGTTCTAAATAACCTTAATTAAGACACAGGGAAGGGATAGCTCAGAGGAGCCATTACTAACATTTTGATTGAGTAGCTCATTAGTTATCATTATGTAACTGGTCCAAGTTTTACTCCAAAGGGCATAAATAAATCATTCCATTGCTGCCTCTGAACCAGAACACAACTCTGTGAATAAAGAATTTTAATATCACAGGCTCAAAATAGCCATTGAGCCAGAGTGGTGTAGAGCAGTGCTACTCAAAAGATGGTCAATGGACTGGTTGCAGGTCCGCGAGCCATCAGCCGCTGGTCCACAGCATGTTTCCTGTGGCTTCCTGCTTCTTGGTGTCTCCCAAGGCTTGCCATAGGACTTGGACAAGCAGAAAGCCTCATGAGAGGCTCCAAGACAGCAGGAAAGGAAGAGGGAAGCAGGGAAAGACAAGGTAAGCTGATGTACTATCTACCTGCCTATATGAATATAGTGCGTACTGATATATGGCACATTGGGGGAAAAATTTGCTGGTCTGTCACAGTGGACACTTTGATAAGCACTGGTGTAGAGGCTCCAGTATTGCACTTGGACTGAAGAGTTTAGCATTCTCCACTCCCTGCTCAGCCAAGAAGCAAACTGGATGACTTTGGGCCAATCACTGTGTTTCAGACTAACCTCTCCTGGGAAGGGGTTTTCTCAGATGGCCCTCCTCTGCCTGGCCCCTGTAGCCTGGGGTGGTGGCAGCACATACAATCTACCAAGGTTTTTCCCTGTTCACCTGGCTGATCCAGTAAAGGGAAAACGGGGAGCAGAAAGGGGTGTGGGCATGCTGACTACTAGATTTACTCCCCTAAGTCAGCCTGTCTTCTCATAGGGGACCCTTTCCCTGACCATGCTGCTGGACCACTATCTGAGCAGTGAACCAGAAAGCTGCAGGTTCAGATCTTGCCCATGCCATCAACTCAATTGGTGACCTTAGTAAACTATCACCAATCAGTCGATCAACAATATGAAACTAATATTAATTCACCGTGCAAAGCTGACTGTGATAAGGTATAAGAGTAATATAAATCATTATGGAAATACAGGTGCGACCATGGAATCCACTGATTTGGTATCTACTGTTTTGACTCAGCACTGATGCCAAGGTCCACCTTTAAATGCCTTGTAACAAGGGAAAAAAGCACCAAAATTCCATTTCCTACCTTCGTGCTGTTAAATAATTATAATTTCATTCCACTAGATTCTCTTATTCACCCCATCTAGTGGTTGAATGAAGCATAGTATCTATACCATTGCATTCTGGGTCAGCAATGGAGGAACAAGAAACCTAAGAGCGGGTCTTTAATGCTGTTTTTCCACTGATTTGGTATCCACCTTTTTTTTTTTAATTCATTGGGGGTTCTGGAATGGAACCCCAGTGGATAATGAAGTACAACCTGTACTAAGTAAAAGACTTTACTAAGAAGCCTCTAAGAAAACAATCCAACTACAGAAGAGTTAAATCATTCCCAACAATCAGAAAAGAAAATATATTGTATCATGAATGTGACCTAAAGGTTATTTGACTAATCAAATCCCCAGCCTTCCTCTAAAAAATATCTCCAGTTTTTAGATTAATCTCTTATACACTGAGTAATCTATAAATACCCAGATAGTGAATATCATCACAACTTTTCATTTCTTGTGCTGGCAGTGTTCATAATGGCAATCATTTGCTTTTCAAACAACCCCCCCCCCCCAGGAAAATACATTAAAACAATCACAATGGAGCCGCTAGAGTATTATTGCTACCATTGGCATATCAAAGAATGTTGCAAGCACTGAGGATTTATTGTCATAGGAAAACATTCAAATGTTAATGATACCAATCTGCAATAGGATACTCTCCTTTTCATTAGAGGCTATGCATCAATCTGACACCCTTAATACTTTCCAGTTAAAGCTGAAAAATGAAATCAGTTTTAAATTACATTACCTGGTATGTCTGCAGGTTAATTTATAAATAAAATTATTTCCTGATAAATCTTTAGGTGATCAACTAAGGAAGTGTAGATAGCCTTAAAGAAAGTTTCTTCCCCAATTGTTTGTGTTAAAGAAAGAAGGAAAACCAAATCGGGGCTGCACTTTTGTGGCTAGTGCTTTCAGGGGGGGGGGGGGAGGATCTGAGCCCAGAAATGAATTTAACAAGATTTGATGATTGCCATCAAAAGCCAGAAACCTGCAGCAGCATCACCTCCTCTCACCCTGTAGTATACAATAATACAAAATACACTATTATTACAGTCCACCCTTTTAATCCACGGTAGATTCATTCCAGGACACCCCATGGATACCCAAATCCACATCCAGTTTAATGAGAAAACCAGAGGGGGCTTTCCCCCAATATCCACGGCATCCACAGTGAGTCAAATCCGTGGATGTCAGATCCATGGAAATTGGGGGTACACTATATTATTTATTATTAATTGGCATAACATTGTGATGCTCAAAGCCTTTTTTCCCCTTGTTCCACTTTGATTGTTGCTTGCACAAGTGGGAAATTCTGAGCATAGTGACATCTTGCACTTCTTGGTACTAGACAGACAATAGAGGGAAGAGGATGGGGCAAGAAGCTGCGGCTTTGGTGGCTGCTGTGCTTCACCTGTAATGTCAAGCTCTGGCCTAATAAATAAAAATAAATATACATATTCCACTACCTTCCAAGGAGCTCAGGCAGGCATATACAGTTTTTTTTCTCCCCTTTTATATACTCCCAACACCCCTGTGAGGTAGGTTACACTGAAAGATCGGTTGGCTCAAGATCACTCACAGCACAATCCTATACATCAGGGCTTTTCAAACTGGGACGTCGCGACGCCCCAGCCTGCGAGCCCTGGCCCCTGCCCCCTTAAGGGGCGGGGGCAGTCTGGAGGCAGGGAGGAGGCAGCGGCGCGATCCCCAGGACTGGGCCACTCAGGGGGGCTGCAGGGGCTTGGGTACACATACCCAAGCCCCTGCAGCGTCCCTGGGGTGCGGGGAGCCCGGCGTGACCTGCAGCAGGGCTCCCCGCAGCAGTGAAAGTGGATGCAGAGCAATCGCGCTCCACTTCCGTTTTAGTGGGGATGGGGCACGATCACTCCGCATCCACTTTCCCTGCTGCGGGGAGCCCTGCCAGAAGTCATGCTGGGCTCCCTGCACCCCGGGGAGGCTGCAGGAGGCTTGGGTAAGTGCACCCAAGCCCCTGCAGCCCCCTGAGCAGCGCGATCCTGGGGATCGCGCCGCTGCCTTACCTCCGCCCCCGCTGCCTTCCCTCCACCCCCGCTGCCTCCTCCCCCCACCCCTGCAAGGACTTACTGGCTCTCAAACTCTCCCAAAGATTTTGAGAACCACTGCTATACATGTTTACTCAAAAGTCAGTCCCATAGTGTTCAATGGGGCTTACTCCCAAAGAAAGTACGTATAGGATTGCAGCATCCAGAAACATCTTGGCTGAGTGGAAACTGGAACTCAAGAACTCCCAGCCCTAGTCTAGTATTATAACCACTACATTATACTGGCTCTCTAATAAATACGTTGGGTCCCTAGAGACTCTCTTTTATGATTTTTCTTCAACCCACACAATAATGTGTTTATGTACTTAATTTGCAAGAGCAGAGAAAATATTTATGTGCTGTGTTGAGATAACAGGAGATCAGGCAATCATCAAGCAAGGTCCTTGGAGCACAACTGAACTTCATTATAATATCACATCGGAAAACTCTACTTAGCAACAAGTCTGTGAAATAGTAATTACAGGCACTGAATGCTTCTCTCCAATGAGGAGTAAGTCCCACTGACTAGAATGAGTATTTCTGAGTAGACATGCACAGAGTTGGACCATAACAGCTCCAAAAAGACTGGTGTTGAACCACTGAGCCTGCTATATGGCCAGCAGCAGGAAATTCTACTCTCTCAGAAGCCCCATTCAGACAAAACTGTAAGGACACCATCCTTGGGTACAGAGTGAATGAGAGCATGCCAGCAAGCCATGCCTCTCCACCGACATGCTTGTAGCCCTGCTTTCCATTCTCTTATGGAGAGCATTTGTCTGAAGAGGCAAATGCTCTCCCCAGACAGACCATATCCACCCAATCTGGAACTCTGGGGTAATGGTATCGCTAGTGACATGTAGGGGGGAGGTGTGGGTCACACTGGGTAACATGCACAGGGGGGTGACACTACTACTAGCCAAAAATTTTAAAATCGTGTTTTTGAATAATACCAACATTTATATATCATTTGATGCGTAATTTCATGCAGAATGCAATGAAACAAACCAAATTGAAATATCTTGATTCTATCAAAAGGTATAGCCAAAAAAACCAGCGAGGCAGGGCAATGGTGCATCACTATGCCCACAGCCTAGGGCATAATGAATGGGAGGTCCATCATGGGGGGATGACATGCTGGTCTCCCACACCAGGTGACGCAAACCTTAGTGACACCATTGCTCTGGGGTAGACAACAGTTCCAGTTTTGCCTGTAACTTATATGCCAAAGCATATCATATATATTGAAGCAAAGTATCCTCAGTGGGAGGAATCCTTTCCGTTAGCTGTCTTCTCTAGGTGAACAGTCATTGTCCCACTTGTTTGACCATAAAGCAGTGTCACAAAGTGTCTCCTTAAGTCCATTTGGCCAGCACCCATGGTAGGGAGCTTTCCTAGCAGAGCATAAAGCGATTACACATGGGAAAATTTTCCACACATACATTCTATGAATGCACTCTTCTTCACAGGCCCATGTACCTGAAGAACACAAGTTCTTGCTTGCAATGACTGAAGTCATATCTTACACCAAACCCCTCGACAAACCTTGATAAATCACCCTTTCTTCTTACCTACTTGGAGAAAGTCTCACCAGTTGCATGAGACAGCATTGGATGGTAGAATATGTCACCCAGTGCCTACCCTCTTTCTTTTGCTACAGTGTTTAGACTGTTCTCCACCTGTCCTGCTGTTTTAAGCTGTTTGACTGGGTAGGATGCAAAAATACCTACTATTAGAAGATCTTTGAAGTTCCTGGTTTTACAGCTTGCACCATGAAGAAGTGCAGGAGTTCTGATCCATCCTACAATGAAGCATTTTGAGGCGTTGCCAATTAGCTCACTTTCTAAATAGTTTCCCCTAACTCCATTGTGGTTCCCAATGCCATACCTAAGGGGGGGCAAGGGGGTCAAATGCTTGGGTGCCAGGCTTGCGGCGTCACTGCCACACTGCCATCTACTCCCCCTGTGACACACACACCCACCCCCATGGCAGTCAGTCGGCCGATGATAATATTGGTGTGCCAATCTGAGGGCCGACCCTGAGAACCTCCCCCCAGAGCTGTTCTGAAGGCTGGGAAAGCCATGGGTGGTCTTTCTGGCCCTCAGAATGCCTCTGGGTGGAGGCAGTGGGTGCAGAGGGGGGTGTCACCTCCAGGTGGGGGCAGCAGCCCTGGGAGCCACAGTGGCTAGGAATGCCACTGGTGGTTCCTTAGATTTACATTCCTGATAGTCAGCCAGGGCTTTGCCCTAGAGGGGTTGAGGTATGGCTCCCTCTTATCAAGATCATGCTAATAAAAGGGTCACTGATTGAAGCAGAAAGCTGTAGCATTGCAGGGCATCTTTGTGTCATCCTCTCTAAGGCAGGGGTAGGCAACCTACAGCCTTGGGGCTAGATCAGGCCCACCACCCAAAATCATCTGTCCCACGGGTGAAGGATGGAGGAGTAGGCAGAGGAGGGAGCTGGTTACTCTGTTCTTCCTATCTGGTTCAGCTCTCTTGCTCTCCTTGCAGATTGGAGGAAGGAAAAGGAACCTGGGCAGGGTGGACTGAAAGTTCATGGTAGAGATGGAAGGGTGAAGGGAGTAGGTTGGGTGCCTACTGATGCTCATTGGTACATGCTGCTTGGAATGGCAGCAAAATGGCTGTGGAATGGCCTAGCAGTAGCAAGCAAGGAGGAGGCAGGGGCATTGCTGACAAATTGAGAAGCCATCACAGCCTCATCCTCTTAGCCAAACACAGAAGAGGAGCTGCCTCCTCCTCCAGGAGAAGCGGAGAGTGACATCATATCTTAAACATACATGACCTTTCATATTAAGTGCATGCTTGTACATGTATTATGTACCTACGTATCATGTACATGTGGACGGTTCCTTACAAGTTCTATGGTATGCAATGTTGCTACTATATCATTAAAAGCGGGCCTCATGCTGCAAGTCAGGGTTAAAGACAGATTGCAGATCTCAAAAGGTTAAAGATTTTTTTTTTTTTAACGGCGACTTGGAGGAGGCAGGTGTGCAAAATGGCTGTGGAACAGCCTGGCTTTAAATACCCATACTCAGATCACAGGTGGTGGGGCTGGACCATCTTAATTGAATTAATTGAACTGATTTAATGCTGTTCTACTAACTACAGGCTTCTTGAATATATGCTGATTATTCTTATGGCTCAGTGTGGTTAATTTATATCACCACGCTTGGATTCAGACATGCAATAAGTACTTTGCTGGATGTGTCATTTTTGCTGAATTGCAGTTTTCCCTCTTTTTTCAACTCTATTGCACAGTGTGTGCAGTATACATCAGAGTTATATATACAGACAGGCAAGTTGCCGAAATATGACACCCTCAGTCCAAAAGTTACTACTGTATGTTGGTTAAGGGCGCAATCCTAAGGCGAAGATAGGCTGGTGCAAGTTCCTTGTGCTGGCCCATCGTCATCACGAAAATGCCGTAAAGCACTTTCCAACAGACATAAGTGGGGTAAAGACTGGCACATGGACTTCCGCCAGCCTCCCCGCACTAATAGGGAAAGAGTCTCTGGGAAAGAGTGAGTTGCGTTGGCTGAGCTTGGCTGAAGCAGGGGTCTGGGGAGAGCAGGGAGGAGGTGGGGGGAGGTGTTCCAGGGTGGAGGGAGGGCAGGCAGCAGGTGGGACCGTGGGCGGACAGGTGAATAGCAGGAGTTAGGGCCAGAATCCAGCAGTTATGCTGGATCCTAACCCCATTCCTGGACAGCCTGGGCCAGCCCCAAGTTGCTCAGATCTGCACTACCTCCGGAGGTGGCGCAGATCTGAGTAGCCCCATTGGGGCTGCAGTGGCTCTCCCCGGAGTTAGGAAAAGCAATTCCTCTTGCCCCAGGCTGAGCCACTAAGCATCCAAACCTTGCACTGGATACAGCACAGGCCTGCTGGCCTGCCTGTTCCAGCGCAAGTTAGGATTGCGCTGTAAGCCATTTCTATCCAACATTGCATGTAAGCAACAGAGACCAAAATGTACACCTGTGGGCAGGGCAAAAATGGGTTAAATGAAATTACTAGGACTACATTTTACTTTGGTATACAGGTTGAGCCTCATTATTCCTATGGGCTTGGATGGCAAAAAAAAAAATGCACTATAGCACTACCCCTGGGGGCTGGGGATAAGAATAGGCCCTCAGTTTGGCTGTACTTGTCGTAAGAGGCGACTAAACAGCCACCGGGTAGATGGGACTCGTCAGCCTGGGAAGGCAGCTCATCTGAGAGAAGGAAAACTCTGATCCCAAACCTCCACTGCCTTGTGGCTACATCCAGTTATGGAAAAGGCTTCAGGAGTCAACCTCGAGGCAAAATCCGGAGCCGGAGTCCCTGAGGCAGTTCATGGCTGAACACAGTCACATTCTGGCAACTCCTGCGACGCCGCTGGAACCAACCGTATTGGCCTCTGCCTTTCCATTGGACCATTTCAGCGATGTGGAGAGGGGGGATTTGCTGCATGGGTAACAGCCTATCCTCGATACCTACTTTACCCAGGCTTCACGCACTGGAGAGGACACTCTGTTCCAGAACCACCATTCAGAGGGTGACACCATAGTCTTCCGAGACTGAAGGATGACAACAACAACAACATAGCAAATCAATTTAAAAAACAAAGTTTCTTTGCTTTCTGTTTTCTGTGATTTAAAAACAGCCTTGCTGACCTTTGTGATGTAAGGTAAGAGTCATTAAGAGGACAATCAGTCATCCTCCAAGCAATTACAAAGGCGTTTCACTCAGCCCTGCCCTTCCCCAATGCAAAGTGATCACCTTTCTTTCAGTGTTCAGGGGGAAGGGAGGGGTCACCTGGAGAGAGAAGGATTGATGGATTGTCAGCCAGCTGCCCTCTCTCTCTCACTCACTAACCAGGCTATTGTTAAAGGACTGTTCAGTTTTTTAAACTGATTTTAAAGGGATGCATTTTTCCCCTTCTCCAGGGATCAGCACATTCCTTCTCATTTGCAGGGGCCATTCATGCTGAGCCAAATGTATAAAAAATCCGTGTAAAAATAGGCTGGACCTTTATAGTCAGAGCCCTAGAGGTGAAGAGAAGTGGAAGCAAAAATAAAGAGAAGCCTCACAAGAGAGGGGTGGTGAGAGAACCTAATCCAGCTGGTCTTTGTCAGCGAAGCTCTTAAACAGGTATCCCACAAGTCATTTTGTGAAGATCAATGCAACATTTGGCTTGGTTTCAGGAAGGAGGTACATAATTGCTCCTCATTTAAAGCCAGTCCATGGAAATGGCTTGTGAAATCTTTTAATGCCTTCAAAGGAATTTGGTTAGTTGATCATTGCTTCCCTCCCACAAATGATTTTAGCACTCAGATAATATAAAAACTAAAACCAAACAAAGCAGTGCAGCTTTATTATCAGGCATAACTCCACAGATGGGATTTGGTGTAGCATACCGGGGACTGATGCCCACACAAGCCTGCAGTGGTGTCAGGCCAACCACTCAGCTAGTGAGGGTCCACTACTGCTGCTATCCTCGTTACTGCCTGGTAAGGGAGGGTCCAAGGGAGATGCTTTACTGGGCAATTGTGGAGAAGCAGCGACAGCAAGGACTGCCAGCGGGGCACGTGCTGTATCCTGCAGTGGGGGACAGTTACAGAGGCCTTCTCAAGGTAAGGAAACACTTGTTCCCTTACCAAGGGGCTGCATTGTGGCACTGGTGGTCCTGGCCACCATGCCATTGGGTGCCCCCTCACCCAGAAGTAATCGCAGTGACATCATCACATCACTGTGATTATTTCTAGAACAGCACCAAGAGTGTCTACAAGCTCGCAGTCATTTTTGGTGCTGTTCTGCACCATTCTGGACTGCCGCTCTTTCTCCCCCTCCCCTTTTTTACAGGGGAAAGAAGGAGAGGGGGTTTAGAGTAGCACGCAAAGCCTCCGAGAGTGGTCGTGCAGCCACTCCCAGTCTTTCCACACCACTCCAGACCCTCCCCCTCCACTTTAGAAAAATACCGGGGGTAGCAGCCCCCAGAGTGGTGCAGGAAGACTCCGAGGGTGGCTGCAATCACGCAGCCATCCTCAGAGCCTCTCCAAGTCACCCACCCTCCTGCACTATTTTTTAAAGCGGAGGAGGGCAGGCAGCAGCAGAGGTAATGGGGAGACACAACTGGGTGGGGCAATTTTGCCCTGGGGTTTTTGCCCCCCTCTGCCCCCTAGAATCACCACTGCATTGCACCTACATCAGCACTGGTACGTTGGATAGGACTGGGTCCTCAAAAACACAAGCAACAGAATGAGGATGGTCCACTGAAGGATGATCCACTGGTTACCGGTGGAGGATGGTCCACTGATGGTTACTTCCTGCAGATTATCTCCAGTGGATCCTGCATCCTAGGCAGACTTAGGAGGAGGCAGAGGGGGCAGTGCAGCAGCAGAATGTCATCTTCTTTCTCTGGTGCAGTTTTACATAACCAGCCTTTCACTATTGCTCTTCACCATCACCCAGTAAGAAACCCATGGGTCCAGGGTCCCATCAGAAGTGTTGAATTCTACACTGTCCAAGGACATGGTGGACAAGGGCTATGCATGAGGAAGGAGGCAGTGCAAAATCTTACCAAAAAAAAAAAATGTATTACCTGCCTGGACCACTTTTTTAGGCTTGAGGTAGCTGACTTGATCAGAGAGTGAAGCTAATGATGTCATTCAACCAAAGTTGTAGACCTTGTTGCTAGAGGTCCTGGGTTCAAGTCTCCGAGCTAAGAAGGAGAAGGGAACCATATGGGGAGAAGAGAACCACAGCTTTAGGATTAGGATTACTAACTCTGACTGGAACTGCAGTGGGATGACGAGCAAAAAGGGAAGTTCCTGATCCCCAGAACCACACTGCAAAAGTGGGGAGAAGGGCTGCACCTTTCAAAAAACAATTTTTCTCCTCCCACTTCTGAGTCTGGAAGTGCTTCCAATGATAGGGAAGCCTGTCTGCTAATGGCTATGGCTGGAACAGCAAAGGCAAAGGCAATGGCAAAGGAACAGAGAAGTCTAGAGCCTGGGATACAGTGGGAATGACAGTGAAGCCTTCCCTAGCTCTGACTGGATCTGCTCTGGGAAAGGCAGAGGAGTAGAGTCTGCCCTCTAGTGCAGTGATTTTCAACCTTTTTCGTCTCATGGCAACTGACAAAGTACTAAAATTGTCAAGGCACACCATCAGTTTTTTGACAATTGACAAGGCACACCGTGCTGTTGGAGGGGAGCTCACATCCCCATTGGCCTTATTAACGAATGACCCTCCCCAAAACTCTGGTGGCACGCCTGCAGACAATTCACGGCACACCAGTGTGCCATGACACAGTGGTTGAAAATGACTGCTCTAGTGGTTCTGACTGGAACTGCAATAGGAAGGCAAGCAAAAAAAGAAGACATGCCTTGTCTGCAGGGAGGGGAAGGATTCCCTTGGTCAGAAAACGGCAGGCCTGCTGCAGCATGGCTGGCATTAGCAGCTTTGTCTCGGATTGTCTCTTGCCTGGCATTCCCAGGGTCAGGGGTCCTAATCCCAGCATTATGCTGCAAAGGTTAGAAGAAGTGATGTACCTTTAGAAGAATTTTTTTTTTCTTTCTACCACAACTGGGTCAGGCAGTGCTGGTGTGGATAAGGAAGCCTGCCCCTTAATGGCAATCTGGACCTTCAAAGGCTCTCTGGACTTTTTGCTGATGTACCACAATATGTAGCAGATGCTGCTTGGAACTGAAACTACTAAGCAGTTTTGTGCTTTGAGTTTTGTTGCTTTGCTCCTCTAATGAAGCACCTGCATTGGATGTCTTTCATTTCTTCTAACTCAGGGGTGTCCAACATTAAGGCCCACGGGCCAGAGGCAGCTCCCAAAAGCAATTTGTCCAGCCCCATTATAATTTGGCTCTCCAACTATGATAATTGAGCTCTCTTTTATCTTGAAAATACAAACAAGATTTGCACATTTTCTCTTCTGTCCTTCACAGGGAATGAGTTTCTATGTGAAAACAAAGTGCTTATTTCTGGCCATCTGATTGATGCCACTTTTTTCTTAATGGTGTCACTTCCGGTCCTCAGCAGATGCCATGAACGCTAACTTTGGCCCTCTGTATGAAATGAGTTTAACACCCCTGTTCTAACCTTTGAAAAGCCAGGCTGAGAAGCACCGATCACAGCAGTGCCCTCAGAGGCACTTTGCATGATTGTTTACAGAACTCCCAAGAAGAGTTTTGAATGTATTACTTGAATGTCTTGCCACCTGGTCTTCCAGCACCTGCCACTGTGGAGAATGGGAACTAAATGGGTCCCACTGTCAGCATTTGCTGGGTAGGTTTTCTCTTGGTAGTCATTTAGTAGTCACTTCTAGCAAGCCAGGGTTGGTGGCTGTCTGGTTAGACTATGTTGAGGCACCACTCTTCCAAGGCTGGGCACCAGAAGCTAACCTCAGCTGGTCTCTTCCTGTTCCTTCTGGAATAAAAGGAAAGGGGGTTTGGAGAAGAGGAAGTGTGCAAGTGTGTAGTGGGCTAGACCATTGAACTAGACTGGAAAGGAAAGAGGGAGATAGAGTCGAAGAGGAAGTCTCCCTTATCCTTTTCCAATCCAGGGTGTGTGAGGAGCAGAGGCTAGCACATCACAAGGTAAGGAGAGGTCCACTGGCATACCTGGAGGGGGGGCAAGGGGACAAATGCCCTGGCTATAGGGCGTGGCACCACCATCCATGCCCCCACCCTGCTGCCAGCACTGACTTCTTTCACTTTAAAAAAAGTGATTACATGACACTCCAGGCTACCCCTTCCTTCTTCCCCCCTTTTTTTCAAAGGGGAAGGGGACAACCCTCAGATCAGTATGGCTTGGAACCACACAGATCTGAAGCCTTGCCCCGTACCCACTTTCTTTCTTGCTTTCTTTCTTGAAAGAGACAGAGGCCAGCTGGCCTTGGTTGCTTTGCATCAAAAAGGTCGGCCGTTCAAAGCCTTGCATGATCTCTCTGAGTGCCTGGAAGGGGGAGGTTTCTGTCCCCCTTGCAGCCACTTGGAGTGGTCACACAATGCTTCAAATGGCCATCCCTCCTTTCTTTTGAAACCAACAGAAGCTAGTGGCGGCTTCTTCCATTTTTGTTTTTTTTTTTTAAACCGTCCACTATGCTTGGTCACCCTGATTGTTCCAGAGGTAATTGCAGTGATGTCATCACGTTACCACAATTACTTCTGGGTTGGGGGGCGGCAGGTGGCCAGATGTGCTCTCTGGCGGCTCATCCTTCAGGACCACCAGTGGAGAAGCTGCATGCCACCTCCAGGCACGAGGAGGTCTTTGGCTTGCTGTGAAGAGAGGGGAGGAAAAACTATCCCTGTCCCTGCATCACCTCCTGCTACTGGCAGCTTACCCAATATATGTTGTGCCCATGATGGGCACTATTCAAAACACTTAGAGTGCAATCCTATGCATGCCTGCTCAGAATTAAGTCCTGTTCTTTTCAATGGATCTTACTCCCAGGAAGTGTGCATAGAACTGCAGGCTTCAATGTACTTCATTCCAGGGCCTTAGTTACAGGGGTACATCATACCTGGGTCAAGGGAGGGGGTTACAGAAGGGAGTCTGTGAGACAAATTCACAGGGAGAAGGGGCCTAAAAGAAACTTTTTGATAAAATTATTTTCAGTGGCATTGCTTCCTTCCACTTATTTTTGTGCATCTGAATGGGACTGGCTCTGTGTTGGATCTTGGTCCTCTGTGAGGATGTCCCCATTTGTATCCAGAGCAACACTGGCGATAAAAATCTTCTGAGAGACAAGACTTGCAAGCATTGGGTCTTTTTTTGTTTTGGTCAACAACAAACATAAGTGGGGGGGGGGGGAGGAACTGGAGGAAAGAAAGGCAAAGGCATTAAGGCTATAATCCTATCCACACTTTCCTGGGAGTAAGCCCATTGATTCTAATGGAACTGAAGTCTGAGTAGACATGCCTTGGCTTGGGCTCTAAGGCTGCAATCCTATCCACACTTCCCTGGGAGTAAGCCCCACTGACTCTAATGGGGCTTACTGAGTAGACTTGCATAGGATTGGTGTAAGGTTGCAATCCTATCCACACTTTCCTGGGAGTAAGCCCCACTGACTCTAATGGGGCTTACTTCTGAGTAGACCTGCATAGGATTCAGCTCTAAGACTGCAATCCTGTGCACACTTTCCTGGAAGCAAGCCCCACTGAGCATAACAGAACTTACTTCTGAGTAGACAGCTAGGCTTGCGCTGGGGGGGGCGCTCATCCTCCCGCCCCGCAAACCCTCCCACGAGGACAGCGCTCTGCGCAGCCAACATCGCAGCCCGAGGCGCCGCTACAAGGCGTGGAATCCTGTGACGTCACAGAGGGGCGGGCATCCCGAGGGCTTCCCCTTTCCCCGCCTTCCGAGTGCTGACTCGGGCGCGGTGCACTCTGGGAGTGAGGTGATGAGAGTGCCGGGGCTGCAGCGCGCGTGCTCGCTCCGACATTTCCCCTCCTCCTGCGCCCGTCCCGTGATGCATTGCGGCTTCCGTCACTGACGGCTCGTCGCAAAGCCGGAGCGCTCCTTCGGCAGCCGCTCGTTCCTGCGGAGCCTTCTTGCGTGCGGTGCCCGCGCCGCGGCTCGCGCGCCCCCCTCCCGCCAGCCCGCGCGTGGCCTCGAAGCGAGGCGAGGCGCCTCCCCCGCGCTCTCCGGGCCTCCTCTCCCGCCCCGCCCGGGATGCCCCCCAAGAAGCCGCCGCCCGCGGCGGGCAACAAGAAGACGGAGCAGAAGAAGAAGGAGAAGATCATCGAGGTGAGGCTCCTCTCAGGCGCTCTCGGGGCGGCCCCCTCCCAAGCGGGCTGGACCACTGCAGCCGCAGGGGGGAGCGGTGCCCGTGGCTGGAGCCCGCCTGGGGACAGTCCTCGCCTCCCGGGCTCCCCCGCCCATGCGCAGGAGGCGCACGGGTCCGCCCAGGGCTTCTCCACCGGTGGGAGTGGTACCCCCAGTGGCACTTGAGGCGGCGACTCGAAGGGCACTACCAGGGGCCGGCCAGTGGTACTGGTACCCCCAGTGGTGCTTGAGGTGGTGTCTGGTTGCAGGGCACCTGCCGTGGGTCGGCCAGTGGTACGGGCACCACCAGTTGTACTTGAGGTGGTGTCTGGTGGCCCTCCAGGACCCTTGGACATCTGCTGCCCAGCAGCAAAGCCAGGAACATGACGCAACGAACAGTAGGAGGAGGTTCCGCTGGTTGGACAGAGCTCCAAAGCATGCTTCCCTGTGCTCAAGAAAGCCCTCCAGTCCACTCTGAGGCTCTTACTGGTGTTGATCACGTTACATCTGGCCTTGCACCCATAAGTAACTGGCAGTGATGTCATTGCTGGTTACTTCCAGTCGTACTTCAAATAGGCAGACTTTGGGAAGTGATACAGTGGAGGACAAACACTTATTCAGAGCGATGTTTCTCAACCAGTGGTGTTGCTACCACGGTGGTACTTGAGGTGGTGTCTGGTGGTACTTGTGGGAAACTTGCCATCCAGCAGGAAGACCAGGAACGCGACACAACAAACAGTAGAAGTCTCCAAAACATGCTTTTCCATGCTCATAAAAGCCCTCCTGTCCACCCTGAGCCTCTTGCTGGTGTTTGTCCTGTCACATCTGGCTTCCCAACCCAGAAATAACTAGCAATGATGTAACTGCCAGTTACCTCTGATTGTACTTCAAATAAGTGAACCATGTGAAGTGTATGGTGGAGGAAAAATGTTGAGAAACACTGACTTCAACCATGTGAGCCTGACCCAGGCAGACTGAAATGGTACATCCTAGGCTACCTGGTTTGGTGACCTCACTGAGTGCTTGGGCCAAAAGGAAGGAGGTGGTGATGATGATGACACCTCTGCACTTCTCTGCTGTCCTTTCCTAGTTCTGGGAATTGCACTGGCACAAGGCCAGCAGGATATCCTGCATCCAGAGGTGATGTTTACATTGGCCTTTGGTAGTGAATTGGATCCAGGCATTTCAGTCTGCCTGGGTCAGGCTCACATGGTTGAAGATCAGTAGGAATGGGTGAAGGCACTAAGTCTTGCAGTGCTTGTGTTATGTACGCTTTGCTATTTATTGGTTGTTTACTGAAAGCATGAATAAACTGTAGGTGTTTGGCACACCCCCCCCCCCCCAGAACTTGAAATCAGGACTGTCATTCTTGCTCCAGGAAGTTATAACAAGCATGTTTTGCTGCTGTATGCTCTTTTTACCTGACTGCTTTTTATCTGACTGCTGTTTTTCTGTCTCTTCAAGATTACTTGTAGTCTGCAATCCTACTCTGTGGTAAACTGAAGTTTTTAGTAAAACTTGTTCAACTCTTTCCAATGTAGGATAAAACCTTTGGTTTAAAGAATAAGAAAGGAGCAAAACAGCAAAAGTTTATCAAGGCTGTGACCCATCAAGTTAAATTTGGTCAGCAAAACCCTCGGCAGGTAAGCTAACGTTTACCCACTTTTGCTCTTTATTTTTTGGCACTTGTCATGATCTGTAATTGATGAGGGTGGTTTGAGACAATGGAAAACCTTAGCAAAGCAAAACCCGAAGTAAATGTATATTTCAGATTAGTAAGGTTTAATTTCAAGTTTTTTTAAATTTACAGATACTTAGAAATGTGCACAATAATGCAGTTCATAGTAGTCGGTGGTTTACACAATTCTACAGCGTACTTAGCCAACAAACGGTTGATCTTTTCCAGTTTTGGGAATATCGGCTGGCTCCCAGTTAGGATCTAGTGAGAGGAATTAGCTGAGGGGAAGCAGTATAGGTAGGTGGGTAGTGATTTCAAAGCAATTGTCAGAGGGAAATGAATGTGGTATATCAGTGGTTCCCTAATTTACTGCGGTTATGACACCCTTCTTTCACAGTGCCCTGTTGCTACGGCACCAGCAGTTGGACTCCTTTGAAATCATACAAGGATTGCACATGATCTCTGGCCAGCCCAGCCAAGATGGCAGTACCTGGGCGAGTCAGAAAAAGAAACTGCCGGACACATCCTGTGGCACCCCTGGGAGTTTACCATGGCACCCTTGAGTGCTACAGAGCACAGTTTGGGAGCCACTGCTGTATATTAAGTGCCAGCCCTGGAAGAGGTCAAGCATACAAGGTTTCCTCATCAGTGGCAGTCTCCTGGCTTTGGAGAAGAGCAATCTACAAAAGAGGTGTTTTTAGACCATAAGAACATAAGAACAGCCCCACTGGATCAGGTCATAGGCCCATCTAGTCCAGCTTCCTGTATCTCACAGCGGCCCACCAAATGTCCCAGGGAACACACCAGATAACAAGAGACCTCACCCTGGTGCCCTCCCTTGCATCTGGCATACTGACATAGCCCATTTCTGAAATCAGGAGGTTGTACATGCACATCATGGCTTGTAACCTGTAATGGATCTTTTCTCCAGAAACTTGTCCAATCCCCTTTTAAAGGCGTCCAGGCCAGACGCCATCACCACATCCTGTGGCAAGGAGTTCCACAGACCGACCACACACTGAGTAAAGAAATATTTTCTTTTGTCTGTTCTAACTCTCCCAACACTCAATTTTAGTGGATGTCCCCTGGTTCTGGTGTTATGTGAGAGTGTAAAGAGCATCTCTCTATCCACTCTGTCCATCCCTGCATAATTTTGTATGTCTCAATCATGTCCCCCCTCAGGTGCCTCTTTTCTAGGCTGAAGAGGCCCAAACACTGTAGCCTTTCCTCATAAGGAGGTGCCCCAGCCCACTAATCATCTTAGTCGCTCTCTGTTGCACCTTTTCCATTTCCACTATGTCTTTTTTGAGATGTGGTGACCAGAACTGGACACAATACTCCAGATGTGGCCTTACCATCAATTTGTACAACGGCATTATAATATTAGCCGTTTTGTTCTCAATACCTTTTCTTATGATCCCAAGCATAGAATTGGCCTTCTTTACTGCCGCCACACACTGGGTCAACACTTTCATCAACCTGTCCACCACCACCCCAAGATCTCTCTCCTGTTCTGTCACAGACAGTTCAGAACCCATCAGCCTATATGTGAAGTTTTGATTTTTTGCCCCAATGTGCATGACTTTATGCTTACTGACATTGAAGCGCACCTGCCATTTTGCTGCCCATTCTGCCAGTCTGAAGAGATCCTTCTGGAGCTCCTCACAATCACTTCTGGTCTTCACCACTTGGAAAAGTTTAGTGTCATCTGCAAACTTAGCCACCTCACTGCTCACCCCTGTCTCCAGGTCATTTATGAAGAGGTTGAAGAGCACCGGTCCCAGGACAGATCCTTGGGACACACCACTTTTCAATTCTCTCCATTGTGAAAATTGCCCATTGACACCCACTCTCTGTTTCCTGGCCTTCAACCAGTTCTCAATCCATGAGAGGACCTGTCCTCTAATTCCCTGACTGTGGAGTTTTTTTAGTAGCCTTTGGTGAGGGACCGTGTTGAACACCTTCTGAAAGTCCAGGTATATAATGTGTATGGGTTCTCCCGCATCCACATGCCTGCTGACCTTTTCAAAGAATTTTATAAGGTTCGTGAGGCAAGACTTACCCTTACAGAAGCAATGCTGATTCTCCCTCAGCAAGGCCTGTTTGTCTATGTGTTTTGATATTCTATCGTTGATGAGGCATTCCACCATCTTACCCGGTATAGATGTTAGGCTGACTGACCTATAGTTTCCCGGGTCCCCCCTCTTTCCCTTTTTAAAGATTGGAGAATAGCTAATGTCACTCCGATCTTCTGGCACCGTGGCTATTTTGAGGGACAAGTTGCATATTTTAGTCAAGAGATCAGCAACTTCATTCTTCAATTCATTAATAACTTTTGGGTGGATGCCATCAGGGCCCAGTGACTTATTGATCTTTAATTTATCAATGAGGTCTGAAACATCTTCTCTTTTAACCTCTCTCTGACTTAATTCCTTGGTCAGGAGGGGCCGTTCGGCCAGTGGTATCTGCCCGAGGTCTTTTGCCGTGAAGACAAATGCAAAGAATTCATTTAATTTCTCTGCCATCTCTAAGTCTCCATTTATCTCCCCTTTCCCTCTCTCACCATCCAGAGGGCCAACCGCTTCTCTGGTGGGTTTCCTGCTTCTAACATATTTGAAGAAGCTTTTATTATTCCCCTTAATGTTGCTGGCCATGTGTTCCTCATAGTCTCTCTTGGCCTCCCGTATCACCTTCTTACATTTCTTTTGCCAGTTTATGTTCCTTTTATGTTCCTCTTTATTATCCTCATTAGGGCAAGACTTTCATTTACGGAAGGAAGCTTCCTTGCCCTTTACAGCCTCCCTAACTTGCCTCTATTTCTCCCTAACAGCCTCTATTTCTGTTGTTTCTCCCTAACTTGCCTCTATTTCTCCCTAACAGCCTCTATTTCTGTTGTTTTAAGCAGCCTCCATGCACTCTGGAGAGTTTGGACTCTTTTTACCTTCCCTTTCAGCCTCCTTCTAACCAACCTCCTCATTTGAGGGAAGTCCGCCCGTCGGAAGTAAAGGGTTTTTGTGAGAGATTTGCCCGGTATTCTTCCCCCAACATGCATGTCGAAACGGATCGCAGCATGATCACTGTTCCCCAATGGCTCCATAACATTGACATCTCTAACCAGGTCCTGAGTACCGCACAATATTAAATCCAGAGTCACCTGTCTTCTGGTGGGCTCCATGACTAGCTGCTCCAAGGCACAGTCATTTAGCATGTCAAGGAATCCAGTCCTCTTTTCGTGACCAGAACACAAATTGACCCAGTCAATATGAGGATAATTGAAGTCCCCCATGATTACAACCCTGTCCCTCCTTGTCATCTCCCTGATCTGTTTCCTCATTTCAAGGTCCCCTTCTGATTTCTGGTCTGGAGAACGATAGTACCCCCCCAGTATTACATCGCTCCTGAGGCCTGGTAATTTAACCCACACAGATTCTATGGTGGAGTCGGACCCACCTTCAATCTCTACTTTGCTGGATTCTATCCCTTCCTTAACATAAACGGCCACCCCACCTCCAACATGCCCTTCCCTGTCCCTCCTCTAGAGTTTATAGCCTGGGATTGCGGTATCCCACTGATTCTCCGCATTCCACCAGGTTTCCGTTATGCCCACTATGTCAATGTTTTTCCTTGTCACCAGACATTCCAGTTCTCCCATCTTTGCTCAGAGACTTTGGGCATTTGCATAAAAGCATTTGTACACGGAATGCCCCAGGGTGGGCTGCCTATTAGCTCCTTTGTCTCCGCATCCTCTCACTGTGCCGAACCATCTTTCACATCCCATCACGCTACCATTCCCAATTTCTTCTCCTACTCTGCCTTGGTCTTGTTGTTCTCTAACCCCCCCATCCTCGTCCCATAGGGATAAGGAGTCCCGAACCGGATGCCCCTCGACTCCTGTTGGCCTTCCCCCAGGGATCAGTTTAAAAGCTGCTCTGCCACCTTTTTAATGTTATGCACCAGCAGTCTGGTTCCATTCTGGTTCAAGTGAAGCCCGTCCCTCTTGTACAGGC
This sequence comes from Tiliqua scincoides, assembly GCF_035046505.1. Classification (NCBI taxonomy): domain Eukaryota; kingdom Metazoa; phylum Chordata; class Lepidosauria; order Squamata; family Scincidae; genus Tiliqua; species Tiliqua scincoides. The sequence goes on from NC_089821.1 coordinate 113,971,704, forward strand.
CCCACTTGTCCCAAAACGTTCCCCAGTGCCTAACAAATCTAAACCCCTCCTCCCTACACCACTGTCTCATCCACGCATTGAGACCCCTGATCTCCGCCTGCCTAGCTGGCCCTGCGCGTGGAACAGGTAGCACTTCAGAGAACACTACCTTTGAGGTCCTGGCTTTCAGCTTCCTACCTAATAGCCTAAATTTGGCCTCTAGGACCTCCCGGCTACACTTGCCCACGTCGTTGGTGCCGACATGCACCACAACCGCTACCTCCTCCCCAGCACTGTCTACCAGCCTGTCTAGACGAGAAGTGATGTCTGCAACCTTCGCACCAGGCAGGCAAGTGGCCATGCGGTCCTCACATCCGTCGCAAACCCCCCTCTCTATGTTTCTAATAATCGAATCCCCCACTGTAAGAGACCAGGGTCTCCAAATCCCGGCCCAGGGACCAGATGCAGTTCGCGGTGAGCCTCTATATGGCCCGCAGCCAGCCTCTGATCGCATAAGAGCCTCTGGCCCAGTTGAGCAAACACAACCGGAGTTGTGCTTGTGGGTTGGGGAAATGGGGATCCATTTAAATGTGTGCTTTATTTCTTGGGCTGTGTTGGTGCTTGGAGAAAACCTGGACATTTAAGCTCATTCATTCATTTATTCATTCGTCTAAGTTCAATCTCTAATGTATTTATATAAATTTTATATTTAATTTTTTTTCTGGACTTTTTGACACTTCAGTCAAAAAGTTTAGAGACCCCTGTTCTAGACCCAGGCACCTTAAATAGGGGTGATATATCCTGCCAACTGGCTTATTGTTAGGCATGACTTGTCAGCTTGTTTAAAAATACCTAAGACTTACCATCTTTAGCAGAGAGCTTCAAGCAACAAGGCAGAGGACTGCCTCTTGAATTAAAAAAAAAAGCTATCTGATTTTGTTTGCTGAGCATTTACAGACTGCCAGTACTTTCTCCAGACTGTACTGACAACAGGATTCTTGGAGGTTATTAGCCAGTAACGATGTCTTCTCAGCTGTTATTGAACCAAATCCAATCCACAGCTATTGGTGCAGTTGAAAACTTGGCAGTCATGGAATGAGTAGAGAGCAACATGTTGGTTGTATTGAAAAGTCTGTTCTCCAGTGGCCTAGCTGTTGCTGTGTCATTAAGCCTTTTCTGCTCAATGTTTCATATACGCAACAGGGATCAAATGTCTACACCTGTGGGCTGGGCAAATGTTAAACTTCCTAATTGACTTACCTACTCAAGCAGTTGAATGGATCTCTTTGTGAACTCCTCGCCTACCCCATTAGATAAAGGGTTTTGGCAGGCTGTGAAAAGTTTACAGCAACCACTTGTTGATGCTACACCATCTCTTCCACAGAGGCTGAATGAAATAATTATTTAAAAACTCTGAATCACAGTAGTATATTGGAAAGGTATCAACAGGTCTAAAGACATTGAAGTAAAACCAAACTGTGTTTGAAAGCTAAACAATATGAGCAGTTTGCTTCTGTTAATGACTTTATTTTCTTATAGGCTGCTCAGACAGATGCTGATAAGAAACTAAAGAAAGATGATAAGAAGAAAGAATTACAAGAACTGAATGAGCTTTTCAAACCTGTAGTTGCTGCACAGAAAATTAGTAAAGGTAAACATTCTTTGTCTGACAGATTTTCTTGCCTTTTGTGTCTTTTATAGATTTGCTTTTCATTTGATTTAGATATTAAATAATTAAACTGTCTGTGTTGCAGGTGCTGATCCCAAATCAGTGGTCTGTGCTTTCTTTAAGCAAGGGCAGTGCACAAAAGGAGACAAGTGCAAATTTTCTCATGACTTGTCATTGGAGAGAAAATGTGAAAAGAGAAGTGTTTATATTGATGCAAGAGATGAAGAGCTTGAAAAGGGTAGGTTACTTCTTGGAAATGACAAACAATATATCTTTTAAAAGACAATTAACTATAATTTCTCTACAAGTTCAAGATTCCTTGGGTGAGCAATTTTGAATGGATTTTCATAGATGCTTACATAGAAAGACATACTGCATTCAAAATGAATAATGTACACAAAACACAGCAATAATGTATTGGCCTCTAGTTATGTGCAATAGGGAGGTAAAAGTTAATGGGTAGAATAAGCATTCAGGGCATTTACAGTGCAATCCTATGGAGGTTTATTTGGAAGTAAAATTTCACTGTGTTCACTGGCCCTTCCTCACAATTAAACCTGCATAAGAGTGCATACTTTGGCTTAGTAGTTTCAGTAGGGGAAAAGTCTACTAGCTTCACAGAAAAGGTGAATCTAGCTGCCTTATATTAGCTCTCTGTGCATATTATCTGCCACACATTCCTTTATATGGAGCAGGGGGACAAGTCAAACACCCACTGATGATGCATGCCTGAAACAGCCCCTTCCCTCACTAGTAGTGTTCTTCTGCATCAATAAATGCTGAATATGGGAAAAGATTCTGCAGTCGCCATTCCTGGAACATATAGGAACATGTGCAAGGATAAAGATGGCCACTGAGTCAGACCATCAATTCATCTAGCTTGGTGTTGTCTACATTGTCTAGAAGCAGCTATTTATTGTTTTACTCAGGGATCCTTCCCAGCCCTACCCGGAGATGCCAGGGACCTTCTGTATGCAAAGATATTCACTGAGCCATGGCCCCATCCCCAATTGGTGGGTTCAAGGGTGAGGGCAGACTTGAAGATAGAATAGGATGCAGCTTTATGTAGATAAACTAGCAACCTGGATAACAGTTGAAAACCTTGGTAATGTGTGTAAATCAAGTAATTTAAGTGCTGGTTTTTGATAAACACTCCTTTCCAAAGTATGTCATGTAGATCTTCACTAGCTTATAGACATTCCTATTGTCGCTTCATATCTATCTTGTTTTTGTTGGTCTTCATCTTAATCCTGCCTGCCTTTGTACTATTTATTTCTTTTGTCTTGCAGCTCTTTATATTCTATATTCTTTGAACTGATTTATGAAGTTATCCTCTTCCTATAAAAAAATATACTAAGAAGCAGTCTAAAAGATTTGGGGGATGTCATATTGTCGAAAAACACTGAAGCTTTTGCTCTCTCTTTAGTAAACCCTTTTTCTATTTTACTTAGACACAATGGATAATTGGGATGAGAAGAAGCTGGAAGAAGTGGTAAACAAGAAGCATGGTGAGGCTGAAAAGAAAAAACCCAAAACACAAATAGTATGTCCTTTTCTTTTCAATTGTGTTGAAAAACTAGTTAAAATTGGGTAATATTTTAATTGAAGTGGTTGTATCTTCACTATGTGTGGGATTTATGTATGATTTACTATCATTTTCTAGACTCTCTTTGGGGGGGGGGAAGCAGCTTATAATGCTCAGACACTCATGTTGGTGTATGTAATTTGTAAGTGCGAATAAGCAGCACTGAAGCAGTTGTTAGCATGTGCTAATAAAACATAGAAGAGTAATGGCTGGACTTTGTGAACCTTTTATGATGAAAAAATACTGTCTTTTTAATATGAGAAAACAGTGCAAGAATCATTGGAGAAATGTTTTAAGCTATAACAAATAATATCAAGTCCAGTCTCTTATAGTAACTAGCTGAGTATTATAGTTTGCTTGAGCAATCGTATGTTTAGTACAGGAGGAGGGGGTTTGCATCAGCATGTAACACAAAAGTAGTGATTTGTTTGCAAGAACAAGTGAAAACTAGTGTTTAGATGAAAACAGTATTTCACGGATATAGCCACACCAGTATACTTGTATACAGTGGCATTGCTAAGGAGGACCGGGGGGGGGCAATTGCTTCAGGCTCCACGCGGGGGGGGACATCGGGGGGGTGCCTTTCAAAGGCCCAGGGAGACCATCCGCAACCTCCCCAAGCCTTGGAAGGTTTTACAGGGCCTGCCAGAGGCCTTAGAAATGCACTTCCAGTTTTAGTGAAAAGCGGAAGTGCTTTTATGGGAGGGGGCATCAAAAAAATTTTTTGCCCGGGGTGCCAGATGGTATAGCTGTGCTCTGCTTGTATGATTTTTAAAAGCTCATTTTCTACACAAATGTTATGATAATAGGATACAAATATAATGTTTTAAAAGCTCAACATATTATTGCTGGTGATGAATGCTAGGGTATGATCTGGTTCTGATGCACCCAAGGTCTTGCATGCATCCATTAGCATTTTGAACTTTGAGATATGACCCTCAATGCAATTTCACAAACTTAAGTAACTGCTTTGAGTCTTGAAAGCAGCAAGCCATGCTGCCAAAGGGAAGTAAAGAAGGCTGCTGCTTGAGAAATGCATCATCACTTTGCTGGGCTCTTGAAGATGATTACAGTGTGTCTAAGTTGTGGTCATGATTGGGTCCTGATGTTGGACTGGTTTCATCAGGAGCAAAACCTTCTCTGGATTGTGTGACTAGAATCTGTTACGTAACTACTTTATTCATATGACACATTTTAGGGCTTATGTCATGTGTTCAGTACACTGTGTAGGATAACTATAAAAAGAGGTGCGTTCTCAGTGAAAGGCTGTGCATATGAATAGCAAATGAGCCAACATGGTGCTTCTGGGTGTGGTTTACAACCCTAAGCTTCAATATTCCATGAAGGCTCTTTTAGTCTAGGAAAATATATATTGGGTATTTTATTAGCACTTTATTTGAGGGGCAAAGCAGGGATGAGGCAGAGTGTGTTGTTACCATGTGTTAGTAGAGCCGTGAACAAATTCTTGCTTTAATTTGGATTTGGTTTGTAATGTTCTGTAAGATGTGTTTGGCCCAGTCATGTATAAACTATGAAGGATCAGAAAACAGAATTTGATAGTGATCATGTTTAATGCCAGGTCTGCAAGTATTTCCTGGATGCTATTGAAAACAATAAATATGGATGGTTTTGGGTCTGTCCTGGTGGAGGAGACAACTGTATGTACCGCCATGCACTCCCTCCTGGCTTTGTACTCAAAAAGGATAAAAAGAAGGAAGAAAAAGAAGAAGAAATTTCCTTAGAAGATCTAATAGAAAAAGAGGTAATGCAGTATGTACTTGCTACGTAATGTGATTTGTCACTTGGATGTAATTAGATAAAAAGTGCAGGCATGTTGAAGGTTATTGTAGCAATGAAAAATTGTGTTCTTTAGTTAGCAGGATTTGTTAAAGAGCTGAGCCTTTACACTGCTGAACATCTCATATGGCTTTAAAGTTTTGCAGTTTCTAGCTTTCTTAATTATTTTTATAGGATTATAACAGATTGCCACAGAGTTGTTTTAAATAACCTCAAATATTTTAAAAAGTGTTTTTCCATTTCTCCATCATAAATTAAGATTGAAAAGAAATAATAGTGAATTCCTGTCTCCAGGGGGCGCCTGTGTCTAATGGTAAAAATTTAGCTTGAGAAATTCAAAACTGAGTATAATATAAGCTGAACATTTTTTTAATTCTTTAGGGTTGTATGTTCTTTGTAAACATTTTATCAGAAAGGGTGATACAATATCAGAGTTGGATGTAGTCTTTTTTGACAGGAGGCTAATTCTGGCTTTCATTCAGTCTTACTATGTCTTTTGATGAGGAAATTATGATACAAAAAATGTGGATCTCACCAGAAATGTCCCCAAGAAATTCAAAGGAACTTATGCAAATGTTAACTATGCCAAATTGTAGTCAGTTGTATTAAATATATTTAATAGTTGGGGAAAACATTTTCAGTAGAACTACATATAAGTTCTTGGTCTGCTTCCTAACGTGTTGGAAAAAGAAATGAAGCATTTTTAAAAGCCTGTTCAAGTGATTGATTTCTTTATCTTACAGCGTGCTGCCTTAGGAGCAAACGTTACTAAAATTACTTTAGAGTCTTTTCTTGCATGGAAGAAAAGAAAAAGACAAGAAAAGATTAATAAGGCTGAACAAGATATGGAAAGAAGGAAAGCTGACTTTAAAGCTGGCAAAGCACTGGTGGTAAGCTCTGCCCTTCTCAATAAATTCTCTATAATTTTAATATAATAAGACAAACACTTTTTTTAAGTGACATAAATGTCTTGAACTTAATCTGCCTGTGAATTTAATGGGATTTAGCTGTGTTGTCCTCTTTTCTCCATGGATAGATAAGTGGACGTGAAGTCTTTGAATTCCGACCAGAGCTCGTTGATGCAGATGATGAAGAAGCAGATGACACTCATTATATTCAAGGAACAGGAGAAGATGAGGTAAAGCAGCTCCAAGAACATTAACCGTAATTTCAGAAATTGGTAACGCATCTCTGGAACTCAAGTTGTTTAGACTCATATTCACGTAGCCTTAACTCCTTATCAGATGGCACTTTGTCACCTGAATGGTTCTAGGCTTCCTAATAAGTGTTCTGCAATAAGAACACAATAAGATATTCTTCCTAATAAGACTATCTGCAAACTACTCCTAGACTGTCCTGAGCAAACCACACAGCTATTTCTCATATCTATGGCATTAATATTGAGAGCCTTTCTTCACAGCAGAGCAAAACAACTGTTCCAAGAAAAAAATCAAGCTTGGTCCCATATTCACATTGTCAGTATGGCTTATTCTCAGTGGAAATCATGTTGTGTTGTGTTGACAATAACAGATCAACATCTGCAGCAGAAATTATTGATATTGATGACTCTGAGGCAATAAATTTTGTTGGTGTAAATAGTGATAAAAGGTGTAGTGTGAAGTTTGTTTCATTTCGTGAACATTTTTAGTGTGCAGTGAAAAATTCATGAATCATTAATGTAAAGCTTGATTAACCAGCACGTTTAGTTAACTAGCAGTCCTCTTCTCTGTGAGAGCTGGATAACACAGCTTTTACTGTACATTTGTTTGCTATTTATGTGTATATTAGATGTTGATTTATTAGATAAATCTATTGATTTATGTAGATTTATTAGATATATCTATTGATAGTTGTGCTCTTGGTTATGACCAATGTTTCATGTCTTTACAAATCTTCCTCTTCCATAGTCTTTATTCCCCAAACTATATGCAATGTTATTGTGTAATGTTTTGTGCTGGATTAATCAGTCATCTGTTGTGTTTAAGCAAGATTAGGAGGGCTGGTTACAGGAAAGTAATTTTTTTCCTCTCTTTTCAGGTTGATGATCTGATGCGTGTCAATGATGTGGACTTGAACCTTTATGTTCCAAAAGCTGTGGATGAGACTGGAATTACTGTAGCTAGTCTGGAACGATTTAGTACATATGCTCCAGCTGATAAAGATGGTAAGGCTTTTGAGATTTTGCTGTCTGATACTTAGACTTCATTTTATGTGTTTATTGCCGAATTATGTGACTTCTACTAAACTTACTTGTCCAGATCAGTGCTTCCCAAATCTTTTCGCACAGACACCCACTTTTTAAAGCAACTACCTATCAGGACCCACTAGAAAAAAAGATGTCTACAAAGAAATGTTTTTATTCTTTTATTTTAATAAATAATTGGGATCCTGTGCTTTCAGGATTGGTAGACGCCTTATATATGTCCAGAAGAGTGTGTGTGTGTGTGGATATTTACTAGACTGTTCCAAAAATTGGAGTCCCTAGAAACTCCCTAAAGTCTATTCCCCCAAACCTTTACAGTCATTTCAAGATACCCAGAAGGCTGAACTAGAGAGCAAGATGGCCAGTTGGGATTTCCAGGTCAGACAAAAGGCTTAAACTGGGTTCACACATGATCTACAGTACTCTAGAGAAATTTGGAAAATGTGGCATTTTAATTTGGGGTTATGAAATTTGCCTCGCAGCACAGGTTAGCATTCCACTTAATGTTTTTCTTCTGCGAACCAAGCAAAGGTGCTTGCAAAATGTTTTTTAATGTTTGTAAAACTTTCCATGACCAACCAAAAATTGGTGCACAACCCACTGGTGGGTCCTTACCCGCAGTTTGGAAAACATTGGTCTAGATCAGGGGTCTCCAAACTTTTTGGCCAGAGGGCCGCATGAAATATCTGGCGCAGTGCTGAGGGCCAGAAAAAAATTTAAATATAAAATTTAAATAAATAAATTAGAGATGGGACTTAGATGAATGAATAAATGAATGAGTAGGCTCATTCACTCAGCCTCTTCGGCCCTCAGAACACCCTTCCGATGCAATGGGAGCACAACTCTGGTCATGTTCAGTCAAGTGGGCCAGAGGCTTTCAGGGGACAAGAGGCTGGCTGTGGGCTGGATAGAGGCTTGCTGCGGGCCGCATTTGGTCCCCCGGCCAGGGTTTGGGGACCCCTGGTCTAGATACTTGTATCTGCAAATACTTGTAACCTACCTAAATTAGCACAGCTTTCTTTTTGTGAGAGCTTGATTACTTGGCAGGAGTTCTGCATACAGCCATATGCACATGAGGTACAGCAAGACTTGGATTTACATGGCTGTAATATTGCTTCTGCAAGATGCTGTATGTCATCTTGATCCAAACCAGTGAGTTATACCAAACATTCCAACAGGATGTGGATTGTACCAGTTAATCTGCATAAATAGCAAATGTCATGCTTGGAACTTAGACTCAGGGCATTTCTCCCCCCCGCCCACTCAATTTTCACTTGTCCAGAAGAGAACTATGGCAGACCCAAAAGCTGGGCTGCATTGGGTATTCACTCTAGCTCTTCACACATCTGTGAAACAGCTGACTTCTGAGCTCACACACACTCTGATACTTGAAAATCAGGCTGGGCAGCAAACATGTTAAACTCTGTGGAGTTTACTTCTGTGCGTTATTTGATTTGAACTGAGAACTCCCCTCTGTAATCTTTTTGGGACCTTACTTCTACATAAGCGTGCTTTGGATCTCAGCTTTAGTAACATTTGTCACTATATTGTGTTGTGGCTTATCATTCCTGAAGAATGTCACTTTTGAGTACATAAGACTTGCTGTTGTAGAGTTGTCTGGTCGGTAGTCTCTTTTCAGTTTATGTCCGTAGAGAATAATTGTAGTAAATTGTTGTAGATGTCTTTGAATGGAGCATGGTAAAATTGTTTTCCATTTCAGATAATAAACTGAGTGAAGCCTCAGGAGGTGGACTGGAGAATGGAGAACAAAGTGACTTGGAAGTTGACAGTGACATGGAAGGCACCCAGGAAAACGGAGTAATAGATGCAGTTCCAGTTGATGAAAATCTTTTTACTGGTGAGGACTTGGAAGAACTAGAAGAAGAACTAAACACACTTGATTTAGAAGAATGAACACACAGATTCAAAAGTGAATTTAAATCTACTTGACAAAGTGAATACTCGCTCCATCTGTTTTATCTAGAATGCTTAAATGGAGTGTTCTTGATTCCTCAAGTGATTCTGGAAAGAACATTAAACAGAAATATCATCCCTCCCAATTTTTTTTCCTGATTCAGTCTTAACTGCAGCTTCATCATAAGCCATCCAGATTAATACATTGAGAGAACTCTTTTAAAATGCGGTGACATCATAACAAGATTCCATCCCCAAGTAGAAAGTACTTTTCTGGAATGTTGCTGTCAGGTACACAAGAAGGCCAAAGTAAAAATTTTTGGCAGAAGTGCATTTGAAATGAGCATAATAAATCAATGAATTGTTCTTGAGCTACATACCATAAATTGAGGTAATAGATTGAAATGGCTATGCCCTTGGAAGTGCCGAAATTGCTTAGGATGACTTCACCAAACAGATGCTTGAGGTAGAGCTTTGTAAAGTCACACTCAAGTATGCAGGCCTCCTAAATCTTATACCACAAATGTGTAAATAAAACTATCTGAGAGGAAAAAAAAACACATGTTGGCTGTACGTTAGTGTATGATGCACGTTCTGCAAATGTGCTAGAGATCTAAACAAGCAATTTCACAAGTATGAGTTTCTGTAGCTTAGGCTGTCATCTCTAAATTGCCCAGTGTATGAAAAATATTACCTGCCATGACTTCATCCATCTTTCTGCTTTTTCTCTGTCTTTCTCATGTCTCTGCCTGTGTGTATTGTAAATGTTAAAGGGTGTTGTGAGACTTTGAAATTAGTTCAACTGGAATCCTGCTTTACAAGACCTTATAGAGCAAGAGTTTTCTGCAGCACCTAAAGGGATATAATTTTAGACATATAAGGATTAAATTATTACAGTGATATCCAAGAGCAGATGTATAACATCTCAGGCGAATCAACATTTTGGTAGCCAAGTCGAGAAGCTTTCTAATCAGAATCTATTGCAAGGCAATGTAGTAGGAAAAACTCTCAGGCTGATGAGCTTTCACATATCCCAGAGCTCCGGCTTGTCAGAGGCAATTGTCACGTCCTTGCCAAAAATGCTCTCAGCTCCATAGCTTGAGATGGGTGGAATATACTGCACTGTGGCCCAAATACTTGTATCAAACTTAGATTGGCTGATAAAAAATTTTTTTTTGGGGGGGGGGAGGGTTGACTTGAGACTGCAAACAGGAGTTAGACTTTCTGTGACTGGTCAGTCTAGCTGATGAAGTCGGCACCTCCCCTGGCATACAACCATTTTAACAATGTTGCATGAGGCAGAGTGTTAAAGATAACGATGGGGCAATGAAGATTATGGACCAGTCATTGGAATTTTTCCTGGAATTCTACCATGCTGTGGCTAGATCAAAAATTTTAAAAGCGTAGTATACTGTATACCTAAAGGATCTCCTGAGTTACCTGTGTATTTTATGTATAAATTATTTTTCACTGTTCATTTTGTTGTTCATTTTCCTTAGTAGGGGCCTTCAGCTCTCTTGCTCAGTTGAAACCCCTTTGGATTATAGCTCTTAGCTGCTTTGCCTTAATTTTTCTGGAGCAAAAGAGAATTATAGAATTGGTTTATAGACATGTCGCTTCATATTAAAAAAAAACAACACTGGTATTTTTTCAAACACTGCAGCATGCATGTTACAGCTTCAAGGAAAAAGAAGGTTAATTATTGTTGTTTGGTCCTTGATGTTTCTCTTCATCTTTCCAAAAGAAAGTTTGAAAAATTTTACATCTCTTCTTGAAACGTAGATCCAAAATTAAGCAGCACACCAGCCATTTTTACATGTGGCCACCTTAAAAATGTTTGATGGTTTTACTTATTTTTCAATGATTGTGATGTTTTTCACATTATATTGATATGCCAAACCTTAACAAGGAACAAGTGGTTCAATTCATGTATTTTCCTGAAAGTGATTTGGCCTATTCAACTGTAGTGGATGATTGTATTTATACTTGTGCTATTTTTTTTACAATATATTGAATAACTTTGTATTCAAGCTCAATAACAAAGGAAAATACCATTCTTGCTGGAATTGAATCCTATACAGTACATTGCTTAACAGAGTGTGCAGTGTACCACTAGAGAAACTGCATCAAAATAGGATACCTTGGGAATTAATGCAAGGTAGTGACTTTTTGGTTCTCAGCTATCACATGTATTGTGTGTTATGAAATGTTGGTCTCTTCCAGAACTATAAAGTGTTTCCTGGCTAAACATTCACTTCAACCACATTCCTGCATGTAGCAACAGTTTATCAAATATAGCACATGTCTATAAGCTCAGCTGGATAGAAATGTATTACAATAGTTGAACCCCACTAGCTCTTACTATGTTTGATAGTGTTAAAACAGCAAAATCCTATGTATGACTACCCAAAAGCAAATTCCATGGCGTTCATTTGGGACATTAGTGTGATTTTCCAACTTTTCATGTGGCTTGTTGGGCCGTGGTGTTGTCCCCACTTGATTAGAGGAGGCTAGAATTTACTCACTACTTCCCTGCACCCTGCATATTGCAGGGGAAAATAGGCAGTAGTATACAAGTTGTCTTTTAGGAAACCTTATTTGGCATTACAGGTGGGACTCCAGTATCTACTGATTTGACTTGCCACTGATACCAGGGATCACTTTTAAATGCCTTGTAACAAGGAGAAAAAACACCAAAACCAATTTCCTACCTTCACGCTGTTAATCTGCTCTGGTTCCAAGCTTCTCAGGGTTAGAAATAGCTTTAAAGACCCATTCTGGATTTCTTACTCCTCCATTGTTACCCCAGAATGCATCATTATAGATGCAGTATAGACATTGGAGAAGCAACAAACCTGGAAGTGGGTCTTTAAAGCAATTTTTCCACTGATTTGGTATTCACTTATTTTTTTTATCCACTGGGGGTTCTGGAACAGAACTTTTGGGGTTCCAAGGTATGCAGTTGGACCATCATAGTATATAAATGTTGAAATCAACCCCTAGAGTTGTAATACAAGAAGCACAAAGTCACCCAGTGGTGTGATATATTTTCCTAGTTCCATCACACAACAGGGCTGTTACAGAGCAAATGATTTAGTTTGTGTCTCTTATCAGTGTGTGATGATTCCAGAGCATGATCGTATGCCTAGCTGTATTTTTATCACAGCAGGGGTATTTTTAGCCCTAGTTCATTGGTTCACAAATTGTACAATGGGACCTTTGGGGGGATGTGCCTGGAGAGAAGGTACAAATATTCATTATAGGCTTGGATGCTTAGGCAGATGGAGCATTCATTTTCCACCATTCAAGACTGGAATGATTTGAATGCCCTCTTGTGGAGGACTCTTAACTGATCCACATTGGATTTTGTGGACAAACTTGCTTCCTTTTGAGTGGTAAAGTTTCCTTGCTGCTTTGTTCAGATGTTTCCCTATGCATGAGTTCAGAAAAGATTTGGAGAATATCCTTTACTAATGATTGTTTTGGATTAGTACTTCACTCACAGATGCTGATGCATGACAGGAAACTAATGTTTGCAGCTGCGTATGAAGAGCTCTGTGTGCTTCCTTGTGATGAAAGATAGTGCTGAGGTAGGAGAAGGACATGAAAGATAAATTTTAAGGATGGCCTAGGTTCTAAAAGTTTTAAAAATGCTATCTTTGTTCACAATCAACAATTAGAAAACCTAATCCATTCAGGTATTGTAATCAAAAGTCTGCATTAGTCAACTGGCCTTTGCTTAAAACTTTTATAGCGGCAGTGCTGAAACCTTTTAGCACCAGAACCTACTTTTAGAATGACAATTTGTCTGGCACCCACTGGAAGTTATGTCATGGGCAGAAGTGACATCATTAAGCAGGAACTGTAGTCAGAGCCTGCTGCTTTTCTGAGAATGCAGCAATCAGTTGGGTTATTTCTCAGCCATTTTCCAATAGCAAAGTGAATCGGGAAGAAAAAAAGTCTATTTACAACCTTGACACAAGCAAAATATCCACACAGCCCTCCCCCTTTGCAGTATCCTATCCATATTTTCAATTGCGGTTGCACTAGGTGCTGTGCAACCCACCTGAAACTGGCTCGCGACCCATCTAGCGGGTCTTGACCCACAGTTTGAGAAACACTGTTATAGTAGCAACAATTTGCCTTTTCAGTTGCAATGGTGAGTGAAGAATCGGCTATTTCCATACGTCTTGTTGAATCTCAGAAATGACAATGAGAGTCTTGCCCAACCTAATCACTAAGGAGTGAGAAGAAATATCCATTAATGAGCACAGTAGTGCGGTTACTTGTTAATCAAATTAATGGAAAAAACTTTTGTTACAGTAATGAAATCAGTATGTTTGTTACTTTTGATAGACTAACAGCCCAACCCTATGCCACCTTCCACTGGTGGGACAAGCATGTGCACTGTTAAGGCATGTTGTGACAGTGTGAAGCCCTGTCCCACACAGGGAAAGTCCTTGCTGGCCTCCCAGAACCAGTTGGAGACCAGCCTCCGCCTGGGCAGGTAGAGTTCCGTGGGAGGGCAGAACAGGCCGGGAGAAGTTGTAACGGATAGGGAAAGTGGATCAGGCCTGGGAGCACCTCCACTATATCCTTTTTCACCACCTGAGCCTGAAAGCCATACATGGGTCAGCCTGGATTTGCACCAGTTACAGAGCTGACAGATCTGAGTAGCCTCACAGAGGTTGTTGGGGCATGACTGGGGTAAGGGGACGTCCAGCAGCCATAAGTCCCAGGCTACACCTCAGCATGGAAATTTGATTAGGATTGGGCTGTAAATGCACCTAGCAACTAGAACAAACTGTTTCCATAGAGAGAACTTGCCATTTTATGGCCCTGCTTAGATTTAAGAGGCCTGAATGCAATGAGGTCCACTTGCAGGATCTTACATGCTCACATAATTGTGACAAACAGGCTTTGTTTTGCAGAAGAATTAAACCAGATAATATTAGCAGGTTTGGGAGGACTGGGTAACCTAGGTGGTGATAGAAACAGTGAATCATACCTAGACATTTGGTTCCCTGTTAAGCAGTTGGCTTGTCCACAAAAACTTGGTATTTATGCAACCATCAAACCTGCACTTGATGGTGGGTGAAAAGGGCAGAACTAAAGATCTACTTTCAACACTTATAAATTAACAATGGAATGCCACATGCTTGAAAGCCAAAGGGTCTTCTGAAGCACTTTTGATGCAGGTTTCCACACAGTGCCAAGATGCATATTGTTTATGCATATTGCAATAATGCATATTGTTTTAATTACCATAGCATTAACTAAGCAGGAGATAGTACATAAGCACTTGGAGGGCAAAGTTTTATAGTTAGAGAAGTGGGTGTAATATTAAAAAAAAAAACACTTTTGAAGGGTGCAATCCTGATGCTCCCATGGCCTTGCCTCTGGCTGAGCCACTTACGGGCCCCTATCTTGCGCTGGATACAGTGCAATCCTCTTGGCTTGCCTGTTCCAGCACAGGGTACAATTGCACCCAAAGTGTCTTAAGAATTTACTACATTCCATTTTCAGTGCCTGGTTTCTATCCAGCTATTCTGCGCAAACAGCTGCTTTTTATTTTTTCAGCATAAGCCACTGATGGGCATTGTTGGCACAAGATGAATATATGAAAGTTACATGCATGTTAATGATGGTTTGAGTGGCACTTTCAGTTTCAGTGGAAGGACAAAGCTACCTCTATCTACTTCATGTGTGTGATGGAATACATTTCTTGTGCCACAGTATTGCTATTAGTTTAAAATGCTACAGCTTTTTGGGTTTTCTAACACCATGAGAAGGTAAAAGATGATTAAGGTTTGTACACAGTCTGTTTTAAACTGCTCCACAAGGTAGGTGATTCCTGCAGGAATGAACTGTGTTAACTGTTCATTAAACAGACTGAGCAGATTTTGCCATACCATTTCAAGCAGCCATGTTAAAAGATTTATTAGTCTGTAAAAATCTATATATTGTACCTGAATGACTTACTGTAAGTCAGCTGCCACATGGAGTAGTTTAAAACCATTACAATCCCAGTGTCAACATGTATAAGCCCTCCCTAAATTGTCCTACAGGACAAAGCTTAAATCCTCTGACTTCACTGAGCTCTTAATCAAAACTGAATTCATTTTTAGCCGAATCTTCACAATGCTGAAATACCTCAAGCCATGTTGTTAGGCTTGCAAGTGGTGTTAACTATATTTGCATAACGGAAGAAATATTTTACCAAAAGATGCTAAGATCTCACAACTAAGGAGATCTTGGTAAGGACCAGTTCCTACAATCAGTATATACAGATGAACCACAGATATCATTGTTCAGTAGGTATTGCTTAAATTGCCTCTTCATCAGGTTGCAAATTAGTGTCTGTAACAAACTGTTCTTGAGTTTAATCATTACTATTGAAGTCATTATGTTGGCATCCAAATGGAAGAATGCTTCCCCCCCCACAAATGCTTCTTTTGTGAATGTTGTAAACTATTAACCAAACATAAGATTTTCTTCCTGTTAGTAGCTACATTGTTGTTTTAATCTTAAAGTAGGAAGGGCCCACTTAGCTCCAATGGGGTAAACATGCAGTAGCCACTTTCCCATTGCTGGCTTCTGAATGGAAAATAACCCTGTGAACATGTCTACTTCTATTTACCAAGGCTGATAGCAGGAGCCCCTGAGGACTATGTAACTACTGCTGCCTGCTCTAGAGAGCTATGGACAACCATCCCGTTTTCAAAAGCCGTTTGTGGTGTAGAAGGAGGTCATTCATAAGAGAAAAATTAAAATTCCACTGGAAGTTCCTACACCCTGAAGGTGCATCTAAATAGTGGCAGACTCATATGCATGTCTACTGGGAAGTAAGTCTTCCTGAATTCAATGGGACTTGCTACCTAAAAAGTTGCTTGGCAGATGCCTTTATGGCTTATTAGCCCAATACAACAATCATATTGTTGGAGGAGGTATCACTTGTAATTATTTTGATCTTTAATGGGCAGCACTGTTGGCTAGGTCCTCATTGCTTAACTTCCTTTAAGAAAGAGCAGAATTCAAATGAGTGAAAACTTAGGCAAATGATCTATGAACCCTTTGACTCTCAAAGAGTGCTGTTTTGTGCCATGAATTGCACAATGTCTCGGGGGTGGCCAATTCCAGGAGCCTTAGAGTTGAAAAACTGGCCACCCCTGAGATATCTGCAGGTATTGGTTTCTCCTGAAATTCTAGTCTTTATAAAAAGTCCTCCGTGGGCTCTTAAATCCCTGACTGCTCATGGGTGGCAGCTTCAGATTACATCAATATTTTTAGTGTGTGGTCTTATTTGTTCAACAATAGAAGAACTTTGGTTCAATGTTTGGTTTCTATGTTCACTCTTGATTTTGTGCCATCCATAGGTGGCCCTTACTTCCACTAATTGCTTGCATCTGAACATATGCTGTTTACTGCTTTTTGGCTTTTGGACTAGTTCAGTGGTTCCCAATCTGGTGGGTTGTGACCCACTAGGGGACTTGGAAGCAGGGCATTTGCCCCTTATGGAGAGTGGTCCTGCAGGGATGGAAGCAACAGCACCACAGCAATTGTGCCACTGTGGCAACTAAAAGGCTCTTCCACTTACGGGGGGGGGGGGGAGTGCTGACCACAGTCCCCTCTGTGGCCTACCTGCTGCTCTAAACAGTGCTTATTTTCAGTCAAAAACTGAGGTGGGTTCTGATTGGAGATCAATGTTTAGAGCAGCAGAGAAGCCTGCAGCAGGCGCTGAGAACCCCCTGTACACTGCTGAAGGTGAGCACTGCCCCCCCCAGGTAAGTGAAGAAACCCTTTGGTTGCAGCAGTGCTGTGATCGCTACAGCCCTGTTGCCACCCCGCTCCTGCAAAGACTTACCTGGTTCCTAACTCCCCTGTAGGAGTTAGTCTGCTGGACTAGTCTTCTATAAGATTCCCTCTTTAAATGTGGTTAGTGTTTTCTGTGTTAGCGTCCTCCATGTGATGGAGTTAGTACTATAGCCTAGTTGGAGAGTCTTGACTAACGACAAATGGCTCAGGAGTGAGTGCTGTTGCCCTGTGGCGATTTTGTTTGCATCTCGTAATGTGTTAAGAAACTTTTGCCACACATCAGGTCCAGTTGTAACAGCCATATCTGTAACTCTTTTCAGAGTGTCAGCACTGCAATGGGAGTTGCTTTTCCACAGCATCATCCCATGGTACCGCTGAAACGCTTAAGGTCTGGATCTTTCACCCAGAACAGGCACCTTGTGGAATGATGCCAAACAGGTCATATGAGACTACTGTGTTAACTATAGAGAACCTTAGAGTCTGAAAATGGGACTTTGGAAAGACATCCAGTCTAGGGTAAGGGCTTTGAACTAGTCTGCATTTTGGATAGTGCCACCTGCTTAGCAGCAGAGATCTTAAACAGAGTGTGAATGTTGAGGGACTTCAAATGGCAGTCTCGGGAGATATTATTAAAAGAATACTTGGCTATCTTGATTATTTGTGTTTATACGGAATGTTTCATGACTTTGTGTACCTTGGCTCAACGATCTCCGACACTCTTTCTCTCAATACCGAGCTAAACAAGCGCATCGGTAAAGCAGCTACCACGTTTTCCAGACTCACAAAGAGAGTCTGGTCCAACAAGAAGCTGACGGAACATACCAAGATCCAGGTCTACAGAGCTTGCGTCCTGAGTACACTTCTGTACTGCAGCGAGTCATGGACTCTTCGCTCACAACAGGAGAGGAAACTGAGCGCTTTCCACATGCGCTGCCTCCGACGCATCCTCGGCATCACCTGGCAGGACAAAGTTCCAAACAACACAGTCCTGGAACGTGCTGGAATCCCTAGCATGTATTCACTGCTGAAACAGAGACGCCTGCGTTGGCTCGGTCATGTTGTGAGAATGGATGATGGCCGGATCCCAAAGGATCTCCTCTATGGAGAACTCGTGCAAGGAAAGCGCCCTACAGGTAGACCACAGCTGCAATACAAGGACATCTGCAAGAGGGATCTGAAGGCCTTAGGGATGGACCTCAACAAGTGGGAAACCCTGGCCTCTGAGCGGCCTGCTTGGAGGCAGGCTGTGCAGCATGGCCTTTCCCAGTTTGAAGAGACACTTTGCCAACAGTCTGAGGCTAAGAGGCAAAGAAGGAAGGCCCATAGCTAGGGAGACAGACCAGGGACAGACTGCACTTGCTCCCGGTGTGGAAGGGATTGTCACTCCCGGATTGGCCTTTTCAGCCACACTAGACGCTGTGCCAGAACCACCTTTCAGAGCGCGATACCATAGTCTTTCGAGACTGAAGGTTGCCAGTATATATACGGAATGTGCATGTTTGATGTATTTATACAGGTGAAGGTCTAAATCTCTATAATTAAAACAAGAGAATGAACAGGAGATTAATAGGATATAAGAAGGGTCAATGGCTTACCAGTAGTAGGTTCAAAGGGCCTATATATAGGTAACCTGTTTGTTACTAGCTATTCCTTCCCAGGCTTGTGGATGTGTCTTATTAAGTACAGAACCCTGCAGAATCAGCCATACAAGTTCTCGGAAGCCTTACAAGAAGTCTGTGGATTCACTGTTGTTGAATCAGAGAAACAGATTGGCTTCTATTGAAACAGAGATTCCACCACTGAGTGGGTGCTGGTTTAATCTGATTCTTCCCAAGATACTAGGAAAGAAAATGGATTTAATCTTGTGGTGCATGAATAAGTTACAAGGTTATATGGGCTATATCCGGTTGTGACACTGTGGTCTCAGAAAGCAGTGTGAAAACAAAGCTAATTTTGTTTTCATGTATAATTACTAAAATTGATCTGTTACAGAATGACTATTCTAAACTAAAAGAAAACAATGGAATGGAACAAACTGGTGACAATATTTCTGACCTCCGGTAGAAAACGGCACTAGTGGCTAAAAGTCTAAGGGTGAAGTTGGATGTATTTTCTAAGAGAAAGACTCAGAGGGTTTCTCCCACCCACGTTCGAACTTTGCATGACCTACACAGACATATGGATGAACAAAATACTGCTGTGGTAGCAATGTTCCTCTCCCACTTGTTTCCAGAGAACTGCCTCCATGTTTTAATCAGTTTTTAATTTTTTTTTTGTATTTATTACTATTCTATATGTTCCTCTTTCATATTTAAAACAAAATCTAAGCCACTTTCAAAAGTTCAAACTGTTGGGAATTGGGGGGGGAGAGAGGTGGGTTTGTTACATTATTGAGTACTAGCCAACAGGCACCCTGTACTTATGAATCTTTACCTTTTAATAGTTTTCTTTGCAACAGAAGAACAGTGGTGCATTTGCAGGGGAGTCTGGGGCAAGGCGACACAACAAGTGGGCAGCTAGCTGCTGGGAGAAGGAGGCAGATTTTTCCCCCTTTTCACATTTTTTAAAAGCCTGGGTGTTATGTCGCTTCCGGAGCATCGTTTTGAGCTTGGCACCGGACTACACGATTATTAGCTACATGGCCCTTTATAAGTTCATGGCCCTTTATAACATGACAGTTCAATTGCCTGCTGTGAAGATTCCAACAAGGAGGATCTTTTATGTTGCAGTCTGTGACCGACCAATGGTTCTTGAATTATAAAGTTGTAAAGGTTTTGCAACATAACTGATTGTTTGACTATGCCCACTATCTACTCTCTGGAAAATAAAGAGAAGAGGGAAATGAGAAACAGGGCTAGGCAATCCTTGCTTACAAATCCACAAAACTTAATAACCTGCCTTCATTAATTTCCTAAAAACTTAAGCATATCTTTCTGGTTGCTTGGAGGATTCCATGCTCACCAGAGGTAACTACGTAGAAGACTGTTTGCTTGTTTACAGCAGTTGTACCCTGCCTTTCTCCCCAAGGGAACAAGTCTGGAGTGAGCCCTGTCTTCCTTTGACTCCTTCTCATTATAATAACCTCCATTCTCAGGAAAGATGGATTTATAGTAATGCACCTAACAGAGTATGCATGAATGCGACAAGCTCAATTGGGCAAAGCCTATTTATTTCTATGCTGTCCTTCATAAATCAGCACTCACAGTGCAAGGGACAGATACAGGCCATAGCTGGGCATGGTTTTCAGTTGTCATGCGCTCAGAGAAAAGGAAAGCCACTCCAATGCCGTAAACAAGCCTCCGCAGAACCTCTCCCACTCATAGAAGTATGTGCTTTGACTCAGAACTTCATAGCATCCCTACTTGTCACATCCATCACATTCCATGGTGCTATTTTTACTAGAAACACTAAGATTAGCAAACTGTGTATTCCACACTTTGAGACAGTTTCAGTGTGGGCTGCCTTATAGTCAAGACTATATGCTATAGCTTGAGCAACCCATGAGCTCCAGATCTTACATATCTAATCCTCCCCCCCCCCCAGGATGCTAAGTATTCAGAACATTTTGTTGCTGTTTCTAGACAAATGAAGGAAAATGAGTAAATGTTGCCTAAATATCCTGTGCATTTGTGGACATCTGCTAGACAGTGCCAGGGGGTGGGTTTGAACTTGCTTATTAAAGCGCATGAATTCTGCTGATAGAATTCAAATCAAACCCAGTAGAGCCATTGTTCCATTGTGGAGCGCAGTGGAATTGTATGTGATGCTGACTGTATCAAGCCCTGTTGCTTTTGGTGATTCATTCATTTCAGGGTGAAAAGACATCAGAAGGAAAGGAGGGAGGGTCAGATAGCATTGTTTCTTATCAATGTAAGGAGCAGAAAGGAACCAATGTGGGCCTTTTGCTCCAAGATATACATCAGGCATTGTTCTCAACCCCTTCTAGGTTGCCTGTGCCCCAGCACCAATGATCTTGCACCCTCCTGAGCTTGATCCACCCATCCCCACTCTGTTCAGTTCAGTCCACTTCTCAGTTTTTCAGAAAGCTGTTTGCGCAGCCATACTGGTTTCCTTAGACTTCCCAACTTTTCTTCTCAAGGGAACTATTTGTGATTGTGCTTTCTGTATCTTGCTTTTCAAAAAATCCCATCCAATCCCAGAAGCTGCTCAATGGATCAGTGTGTCCACTTAGGGGCTAACTGTGAACTGTATAATAGCGCCAGTCTTTTATCAACAAGATGGTATGCCATTCACCTTTTTATAGAAGTCCAGCTAATAACTGTAATAAATAGCTGAGAACAACATCAGGGCATCTCAAACTGAATGGGATGAAACCTTCTGAACCCTGTTGTTTTTAATCTAGGAGTTCAGTGGTGACATATCTCTGCCACTGTAAATCATACTGTTGGCCTTCTTTAAAGGGAAATAACCATGACTGCGCTGGGATTTCTGCAGCTTGCTTTGTTTTTCATCACAGAAATTCTCCCTCTCAGATTCTTTATCAAATTAACCTTGAAGCTTCTCTCTTCACAGCTTGCCAAGTATGTACAACCTAGAATTGTTTCCTTTACAAAGCTTCCTGAGAATGGAAGATTTGGGGATGGGAGCTGTAGCTCAGTTGCTTTGCATGCAAAAAGTTCAATCCCTGGCCTTGCCACATAAGGCTGGAAAGGACCCTAAAGAGATCCTGGAGAACTACTGCCAATCAGTGTTGACAACACTGAATTACAAAAACCAATAGTGTTAGGGAAAGGGACTCCCAGGAGAAGACCAGCTGACCAAGAGGGTGATTGCCTAGTGGTTTGCACACATGCACCCCTTCCTGTTCCCCACTTTCCCTTTACTAGATAGCAGCTGAATGGGGGGAAATCCATTGTGAATGTTGCCACAATCTAGGCTACAGCAACCATCCAGAGAGGGGCAGCTGGGGGGGGGGAGAGAATCTTACCAGGAGAGCACTGAACTCTAGGGGTTCTGATTAAAAATCAAACAGAAAAATCCAGTGAATTACCTATGCAAATGGACCAGGCAGACAAAGGGTCAAAATGTAATTACAATCTAGCTTCGAATTGTCCCTAGCTTAAGCTACTTACAGTGCTCAAGGAATCCCCAGTCCTTGCACTTGCCAGTGAGTAAGTGGGTGCTCCTCTCCAACCTCCCAATAAATGGGTCCACTCAGGCAACTGGTAGAGAAAAACCACTTCTGGGAGCTGGGAAATACATAATTTTGCTTTGATGATATCATTAAATTACCCAATTGGAGGAGTGAAACCCACCTGCCTTCTGTATCCAACCCCTTGGACCAAGATGGACAGCTTTGGCTGCTCAATTACTAAGCACATGCCAATCCTGGAAGGGTGGGGGGTGACTATTCCTAGAAAGCAAGAGACCAATCCACAAACCAGGTGATGCTCTCTCTCTCTCTCTCTCTCTGTGTGTGAATAGAGTCTCATAGAGAAAAAGGCTGCTTGCAAAATGATGCCTCAACTGCTTTTAGCTGCTGAATCTGAACAATGATTCTGGGGGGTTAGTGTCCAAAAAGATTGAAAAAATAGGCAAAAATGGGTTGAAACAGGGCATTCCTCACAAATAGTCTCTAACTTGGTTTTAGCCAACTTTCTAAAAAAGCCATTTCCAATGCAACTGTCTAAAGGTGCCAGAAGTTGTCGTCATATAAGAATTTGGGGCTTGTAACACACAATGTCTGGATATAAAATCAGTGTCAATTTCTCTTTAAATGGCACTCTAAACATGCACTCACCCAGAAGAGATGTTTCCCTCACACCTGCTTAGCCCAAATGTTAACCTCTGCCTGCAGCTTAAGACAGTCCCCTAAGGATCTAATGCTGAGCAGGATGTACTTATTTATTTCCTTACTATATTTATAGACCACTTCCCAGTCATAACAGCTCCCAGGGGGACTTACAGTTTTTTTAAAAAAGTGTGTGAAATAAAGTTCAAGTCAATTTGATACCAATGGATCCTTGCTTGAAATCTTCTTTGAATCCAGAGACAACTGATTCAGGGCCCAATCCTATCCAATTTTCTAGTGCCAGTGCAGCCGTGAACTGCATTCTGCGGTGGGGAGGCAGTCACAGAGGCCTCCTCAAGGTATGGGAACATTTGTTCTCTTATCTCGGGGCCTCATTGCGGCTGCACTTGTGCTGGAAAGCTGGATAGTATTGGGCCCTCGATCAACTGTGGTGGTTGACAGGATCCAGCCTTCTGGAAACCTGCTCCTCTCAAGCCAGCACAGCCTGCACCTGCAAGCTCAGCAGGTAGCCACAAGCTCACCTGCAAGCTCAGTGATGGTAAACTTTATATGACTTAAGGAGGTACAGGTTTTGCTGGGCTGTGATTTCATGGGAACATTTTGGAAGAAACACATTTTATCGTCATCCCAGGTATGCGTAACTGAAGTAGAAAGAAGGGAAAGCAGCAGAAAAACAACAAAGGGAGAGGGGCTGTCAAAGGCATGAGGAGAGCATTATGTTTGGCCAACAGTTTTAAGCCATAAAATGATAATGCAATAATACCATAAGATGCAACAATGGGCAGAACCAGTGAGTTGGTCAGAGATACAGGTGCTTCTGTTGAATGTGGACTAAAATGTGGAGGGGGGGAAGGAGAGCACCTGCTGTTCTCCCTAAATAGCACACTGGCCTGTATTTTTTCACTCCTCTGATTTAAGATTATTTGGCTTAACAAACTTAACTACTGAGTCCAGTACTATTTTGAATCTGTGGGGGAAGGGGCAATGCTCAAAGCACAGTGAACTGGGCAGGACAATATCAGATGGGGAAGAATTTATTTTGTCATGGTGACATAATGGTATACATGGGAGTCTGGTCTCCTCCTCCTTGGGCCTCCCCCTTAATTGCCACTCTCACCAAAGTTGAGAGGCAATGTAAATGCCTCGGCACGTTTTTTGTTTACTGTCTGGAAACTGATTCTCAAGCGGCGTGGCCCATTCATTTTGCAGCCATGCCCAAACACTGAGCAAACTGATTAGACATGCATATTTTCCTCTCGCTGGTGGATCTAAGTTTGCCTTGACAGCACTTAACCACAAGTCATTCCTATACACACAGCCTAGAATTAGTACTCCTAATCTTTAAATACATCCACTGATCTGTCAGATTTAGTTGTCCATTCCAAGAAGCAAGGAGCGAAATTTGAATATTGGTTTGCTTATCTCTTATCCTGTTGACTTAGGGTCACTCTTCCTAAGTGTTATTATAAATAAATTAGCATACACTAGCAGAGAATTTACCTGTCCTAACTCTAGCTGCCTTAGGTAGTATTTTTTTTTTTTAAGTGCAGGAACACATATCCATATAAGGATGTGTGTCTAGACTGCTAGTTTTAATGTGCAGTGACTTAAGCTCAGACAGTAATGACTCCACAACTTCCGCTTCCCTAAGTCGATGACTAAATGTGGTTGAAGACAGTGGGAACCAGTATGCTGAGTCAGCAAAACTATGACCTTCATTAACTCAACTGCTTCTCCTCCAATAGTCACAGAAACACAGTGAGGAGGGGGGAAAAGTTAAGGAAGGAAATCTCTTTTTGAAAACAAATAAACCACAGACTCAGTCCAGTAATAATTACCCAGCTTCACTTTCCTCAAGGGTGGTATGTTCTCTGCTTAATTAACTTGTCCAAAACAGTGACACCAAGCTTTGTATTAATTAACCACTTACCTACTCAACAGGGAAATATGCAAGTTAAAACTGATGAAGGAGATTCTTTGAATTGCAGTTTTGCCATGTGGTTTTATCTTAAAGAGACAGGAGGGTTTAAATTGCTGGGTTCAAATGTTATGCTAAATTGTTGTGGAGTGTAACAATCACAAGCCTCACCTTGCCGAATTGAATCCTGATTTCATATCCTGGTTTGTTTGTAAACTCTGGGATTTGCCAGGTTTGAATGCAACAACTGATCCTAACTGGTTCTAAATCAGGGACTGGAAGTTTCTCTCTGGTGAGCTGAGCTTATGATTGTTATGTTCAACCATGATTAAGCTGTGCTTTTTGGTGTGATGTCACCCAGCTGATGTGGCAGCAGGCTGCCCACCTAGTGACACTTTTCTCCTGTATGGTGGAAGGTATCTTGAAGCTTCCAAGATCAGACAAGATCAGGCATGTGCAGGATATGCTGTTGCTGCCGCTTGCTAGACTCACTAGCCTGGGAAGGCAGCTCATCTGAGAGAAGGAAAACTCTGATCCCAAACCTCCACTGCCTTGTGGCTACATCCAGTTAAGGAAAAGACTTCAGGAGTCAACCTTGAGGCAAAATCTGGAGCCAGAGTCTCTGAGGCAGTTCATGGCTGTACACAGTCACATTCTGGCAACTCCTGCTACGCCACTGGAACCAACTGTATTGGCTTCTGCCTTTCCATTGGACCATTTCAGCGATGTGGAGAGGGGGGATTTGCTGCATGGGTAACAGTCTATCCTCCATATCTACTTTACCCAGGCTTCGAGCACTGGAGAGGACACTCTGTTCCAGAACCACCATTCAGAGCGTGATCCCATAGTCTTCCGAGACTGAAGGATGCCAACATGATAAGCAGAAAGCTTATAGCAAGAAAAGCAGGCAGGCAGGCTGCCTGCAGGCTAGAGTGGAGGCTAAGAGCCAAATCCTATCCAATTTTCCAGCGCTGGTGCAGCCATGCTAACAGGGCACGTGCTTCATCCTGCAGTAGGGGGGGCAGTCATGGAGGCCTCCTCCAGGTAAGGCAATGTTTGTTCCCTTTCCTTGGGGCTACATTGCAGTTGCAGGGACATTGGGAAAGTTGGATAGGATTGGGCCTTAAGAGCAATCATTAACAGGAAGCAAACTTTCACTCTTAATCTCCCTTCTAGCCTGCAGGGTTCCTGATATTTATTCAAAAAAGAGGTACTGTACTATGGCGGGCAGTGCAGGGTGGTGAGGGGATCCAAGGATAGTCCCAAAGTGAATTTAGATCATGCAGCAGTTTAAGCCCATATTTTCAATGGTGGCTGCGCTAGGTGCTTCACGACTTGGAGCCCAATCCTATGCATGTCTACTTGGAAGTAAATCCCATGATAAACAATGGGGCTTACTCCCAGGTAAATGTGGATAGGATGGCAGCCTTAGTGGGTCACAACCCCCAGTTTGAGAAATGCTGGTTAAGCCTGAGCGACTATGATTGGCCATCAAGGTCACCTAGTAAATGTGGTAGGTGCATGAGGATTTAGGGCCTTATCCTAATGGGCCTGTGCCAGCCCAATAGCAAAGCTCAGTGTCACGAACATGCCATAAGGAATGCCTGTGACACTGCTGGGCCGGCACCAGCACACAGCATGAGTCTGTGCTGAGCCAGCACCAGGTGAAGGAAGGATGAATGCCTCCCAGAGCTGCAGGAAGGCACTAAGCAGCAGAGTGGTAAGTTGGGGTGGGAGGAGGTGTTCCAGGGTGGGGGGAAGGTGGGGGGGGGAAGGGAACAGGGTGGGGGAAGGGCCCTGCTGCCATATCTTAAGCCATATCTTAATCTCTCCTGGTTTGGGAGACTTGACATGGGTCTCCTCAAATCTGTGCCCGCTCAATAGCAGGTGCAGATCCAAGGATACCCATTGGGGCTGCCTGGGTATTACAAGGGGTAAGGGAATGTAAGCTCTCTTACCTGAGGAGACCTGGTCCTGCTTCCCAGCCCCATTTTGGTGCCACTACAGCCCTGAGTAGCATAGGAAGCATAAGATTGGGCGGTTAACCTCACAGCTTTTTTTCCCTCAATCCAGCATTTCAATCTTTACACTAACTCAAGTGATGATCTGCACACGTGGAATAACGCTCACAGAATCAAAACCTCAACCAGAATGAGAAGATAAGACTTTATATCACCTCCAAACACAATGTGCATTGAAGGTAGTTTGCGGACATACAGTTTCATCACTTGTCATTATTTGAGAAATCATTGTGATATATCAACTGAAACACAGCAGCTTAAATCTAAACATGTTTACTTAGAAGAAAGTCCTATGGATGTCAGTTGAATTTTCTTCAGTGCCAGTCTCCAACAAGCACTTTTTATCATTGTACTTGAACATATATCAGCCAGCTTTTCTACCATCCCATTTTCACTTTTGAAAATGTTTATTTTTAACAAATATAAAAGACACCTGACCTTACCCAAATCCCTTCAAGGTAAATTATACATAATGATGATTAGGTACACAGATATATATTGTATTTTTTGTATTGGCAACCTTCAGTCTTGAAAGACTATGGTATCGCGCTCTGAAAGGTGGTTCTGGCACAGCGTTTAGTGTGGCTGAAAAGGCCAATCCGGGAGTGACAATCCCTTCCACACTGGGAGCAAGTGCAGTCTGTCCCTGGTCTGTCTCCCTGGCTATGGGCCTTCCTTCTTTGCCTCTTTGCCTCAGACTGCTGGCAAAGTGTCTCTTCAAACTGGGAAAGGCCATGCTGCACAGCCTGCCTCCAAGCGGACCACTCAGAGGCCAGGGTTTCCCACTTGTTGAGGTCCATCCCTAAGGCCTTCAGATCCCTCTTGCAGATGTCCTTGTATCGCAGCTGTGGTCTACCTGTAGGGCGCTTTCCTTGCACGAGTTCTCCATAGAGGAAATCCTTTGGGATCCGCCCATCATCCATTCTCACGACATGACCGAGCCAACGCAGGCGTCTCTGTTTCAGCAGTGCATACATACTAGGGATTCCAGCACGTTCCAGGACTGTGTTGTTAGGAACTTTGTCCTGCCAGGTGATGCCGAGAATGCGTCGGAGGCAGCACATGTGGAAAGCGTTCAGTTTCCTCTCCTGTTGTGAGCGGAGAGTCCATGACTCGCTGCAGTACAGAAGTGTACTCAGGACGCAAGCTCTGTAGACCTGGATCTTGGTATGTTCTGTCAGCTTCTTGTTGGACCAGACTCTCTTTGTGAGTCTGGAAAACGTGGTAGCTGCTTTACCGATGCGTTTGTTTAGCTCAGTATCGAGAGAAAGAGTGTCGGAGAGCGTTGAGCCAAGGTACACAAAGTCATGGACAACCTCCAGTTCATGCGCAGAGATTGTAATGCAGGGAGGTGAGTCCACATCCTGAACCATGACCTGTGTTTTCTTTAGGCTGATCGTCAGTCCAAAATCTTGGCAGGCCTTGCTAAAACGATCCATGAGCTGCTGGAGATCTTTGGCAGAGTGGGTAGTGACAGCTGCATCGTCGGCAAAGAGGAAGTCACGCAGACATTTCAGCTGGACTTTGGACTTTGCTCTCAGTCTGGAGAGGTTGAAGAGCTTTCCGTCTGATCTGGTCCGGAGATAGATGCCTTCTGTTGCAGTTCCAAAGGTTCCTGTTGCAGTTCCAAAGGTTCCTGTTGCAGTTCCAAAGGTTCCTGTTGCAGTTCCAAAGGTACACAGATAAAGCTACTGCTATCTTAGTAAATTCTGATACCTTTTTTGGACATTGATAGAGTTTTGCTGCATAGTTTTATGCAGAGGCAGGTTTAAATTGTTTCTATGAGTCACGCTTAATATAAACACTTGTAACTTAAGTGCCTGAATTTGCCAAAAATCTGGATTGAATCCTTCTAGCACAGTGTTTCTCAACCTGTGGTATGGGTGCCACCAGTGGTACTTGGGGTGGTGTCTGGTGGTACTTGTAGGACCCCTGGACATCTGGCAGCAATACTAGGAATATAGCACAACAAACAGCGGTAGGAGACTCAGCTCAAAGCATGCTTTTCTATGCTAGAAAAAGACCTCCCATCTACCCTGACCCACTTACTGTTGTTTGTTGCTTTGTATCTGGCCTCCCAACACAGTAGTAAATGGCAAAGATGTAATCACCAGTTACTTCGAATAGGTGGTCCACCTATTGAAGTAACTGGTGAAGTGGTATGGCAAAGGACAAACCTTGGGAAACACTGTTCTAGCAGTTAGACTGTAAAAGGCCACCCAAGCCAGTGTGGTATCAGTAACTGTATTTTCTGAAGGCTTCTGTCCTATAGTTAAAAATTTTCATCTCTCTCTCTCTGACTTACAGTATGACAGCCCAATCCTATCCACACCTTCCTGGGAGTAAGCCCCATTGACTCTAATGGGACTTACTTCTGAGTAGATATGCATCTACTCAGGATTGGGCTGTGATTTTGCACATATTGCAAGTGCAGACCCCAAGGGCTGGTCTACATGCCCTGGAAGTTCTCTTACAACTCTCAGGTTCTAGGATCCCATTTCTCCTCAGAAGTCAATTCCATGGAGTTCAAATGGGGATTATTAAGGCTGCAATGCTATATGCACACACCTGGGAGCGTTCATTGAACTCAAATTGGCTTATTTCTGAATAGACATGTATAGGCTTGCACTACCCCATTGACATAACTGCATTGGCACTGGAAAATTGGATAGGATTGAGCCCTAAGTCTGCAATCTTGTCCACACTGACCTGGGAGTAAGCCCCATTGACTATAATTGGACTTATCAGTAGGCATGCCTAGGACTGGGCTTTAAGGCTGCTCTCCACACTTACCTGGGAGTAACCCCATTGACTAGAATGGGACTTACTTCTGAATAGACATGCATTGGCTTGGGCTCTAAGACAGCACTCCTATCCACACTTACTTGGAACTAAGCCCCACAGACTATAATGGGACTTACTTCTGAGTAGATATACCTAGGATTGAGCTGTAAGGCTGCACTCCTCTCCATACTTACCTGGGAGTAACCCCATTGACTAGAATGGCACTTACTTCTGAGTAGACATGCCTAGGATTGGGCTCAAATGGAAAAAGCGAGAGTGCCCCTTGCCTGGCGCTCTTGGGCTGCTGTCACTGCACAGCCCTGGAGGGAGGGAGGGAGGGCGGCTGGCTGGTCCCTGGAGCTGAGCCGCCTCTGCTTCTGGCCCTTCCCTGCCGGCGTCGCTGGCGATGGGGGCGGCGCTGGAGCGGGAGACTGCCGCGTCTCCGCCCCCGTCCCGGGAACAAAACAAGGAGGAAGTGAGCAGCAGCCACCGGGCGAGGGGAGCCTTTTGCAGTCCTGCGGCAGGCAGAGAGCGCCAGCTGGTCGGAGCGCCCTTTCGGCATCCATCAGGGGGCTTCAGATCCCAGCCGGTGGGGGGCTTGCAAGGGGGTCTCCTTCCAGAGGGCATCCGCCGGGCATCTTCTGGCCATGGCTCGGCTCTGCTGCTGGCTGCTGCTGCTGCTGGGCCGCTTGCTGGCTTTGGGCTGCGCCTTCAACCTGGACGTGGAGAGCCCCGCGGTTTACTCCGGCTCCAAGGGGAGTTACTTCGGATTCGCGGTGGATTTCTTCGCCCCGGATGCCTCCTCGTAAGTAGCTGGCTGCGATCTCCTCCTCCTCTTCCTCCAGACCCCCTCCCGCTGCCACAGCCTGCGATTCCCCGCAGTCTCCCGGTTCCCAAAAGTTCACGAGGAGACGCCAGAGGCTGCTGGACGCGTCCCAGGAAAGTTGGGGATGGAGCTCGGAATGCACACCCGGATCTGATCCCGATCCCCACATTCTGGGCATTGGGAAGCCGGTTTCATGGCATGGATGGAGCTGGGCTTCCCAAGAAGGGGATGGATTGAAGGATGCCTGCCTTCCCAGGGTGACCAGGTGCCCTTGTTTTTCCTGGACATGTCCTCTCTTTTAGCCTCGCATCCTGGAAAAGAACTTAAATGTCTTCCTTTTCCCTGTGAGCAGGCGACACAGAGCCTTCTTGGAATCAATAAATGATATGTCATATAGGCTTAAATTTAATAATTGGTAATATAATGTTTAAATTAACCCCATGAAATCGGTATACATGAATGCTTTTAGTGTGTTGTCTTGGATGTCCTACGTTTTGAGGTGCCTGGTCCTCTTTTGCGGTGATGACATCTGATCACTTTGTGTCTGCCACCCACTGATTCCCCATCTGATTTCCCCCTCCTCCCAGCTAAATGAGATCATTCCATTGGTTTCAACCAGATCTGGAGCCCAAACCAGGGCCTAGGAGAGGGTGCTAAAGAGGGTAATTTGTAAATGGGCCCAGGGTCAGAAAGGGGGCCCAGGAACCAAAGGAGAGGGCCTAGAAATTTCCTGGGAGCTTACATTTTCCAATCACCCAGACTTACTGCCAAGCAGGATGATGGGGGCATTACAACTACTGATGATGGATGGAAGCAACTACTGCTACAAGGCCCAGGAATGCATACATTCATTAATAATGTCACAAGTGGGAGAAAACTGACCTGCTGCAGTAGCTCTTTGGCTTGTGGTTCCACTTACCATGAAGAAGTGTAGAAGAGCTTTTTTTTTAAAAAAAAAAAGGTGTAGAGTTGCTCAGCAACACAGCTGACTTGCTGCTGAAGTCAGTTTTGGTGTATGACATACATATGACACTCTCCATTCTAATGTGAACCTAAATACAATGATACTAATCTCCTGCAATGATTTTCTATATTTGAAAGATTTTAGAGAGACTTAGGAGTGTGTTTGGTTTTCTGTATCTATCTGCCAACACCGGGCAGGCAGGTAGACCTGAGCTCTGCATTGGGAAGACTGGTAGACCTGGGCTCCAAAGACTATTCCGGCTGTTGCCACTTTCTCCCTGCCTTTTTGCCCCCATTTTGCGCACCCCCCTTGCCACCCCCACTCTGTTTCACACCCCTCCCTCTTTGGGAAAGGGCCCGAAAGAAACTTTGTACCCCCTGATAAAATTCCTCTCACCTTGCGCAATCCTGTGCAGGTATTCTCAGAAGCCAGTCCCATTACAGTCAATGTGGCTTACTCCCAGGAAAGTGTGGCTAGGTAGGATGCAGTCCTAACATGGAAGCCCATTGATTTGGCCCACCTGAGGAGGTGTGGAGCTGTCAGGTCCTCCTCTACCTGCTTACTCCAAAGGAAGCCGCACCAATCTCAGTGGAATTGATTTCCTGTGTAAGTGTGGATAGGACTGTGGCTTACACATGTAGGAAGAGATTGCATTGAAATGGGATCTGTGCTTGGGTGAGAGGGTTTCTGAATTTGTCTGAGATCCAAGTGCTCCAATTTGTAGGCTGAAGCCTGATCTCACATTCCTCCTCTCCCTCTTGAAAGCAGACAAGGTTGCCTTTTCTTATCCTGGCCACACTAGAAGAGGGACACTTTGTATCAAAGAGAGGAAGCGGAGCATTTCTGATGCTGAAAAACAGAGCAGCGGGAAAGAGTGTGGTGTGTTTATTTTATTTTTAGTCAAGGAGTCATACCAAATCAAAAAACCAGGAAAGTTTCCCTCCCCCCCCCCCCCCCGAAAACTGGAACTGAAACTGAACCTCAAATCTCTTGGTTGACTTGAATGTGAATAGAAACCAGACAAAATAAGAGATTCAGTAACCAGACATTCAAGTTTTGGTTGTGTGGTTGATGCTCTATTTGTTAAGGTGGGGGTTGTTCTGTTTTGTGCCTTTTGTTTGGAGAAACCTTTAAAAAGTCAAGAGAAAATAGTTTTAATTTTTGGTCCATTAAATATTTTATTGCTTTTGTTAGAGTTATGTTTGATTTCTTCATTCACATTTTTATACCAACCTTCCTCCAAGGAGCTCAGGGTGGGGTGCATAGTTTTCCCCCTCCTTTTGTCCTCACAAACCTTGTGAGGTAGGTGAGCTGAGAGATAGTGACTGGCCCAAAGTCACCCAGGAGGCTTCATGGATGAGTGGGGATTTGAACCTGGATCTTCTGGATCTAAAGGGGTGGGGGAAAGACCAGAAAAAATGACCCAAGCTGATATCTAAGCTGGTTCAACAGTCCTTCAAAGTGTCTGAATTAGATGTTGAGCCCCTTCTTAAAGTTAGCATTGAACTGGCTAATTAAAAAATAGTGATAAATATAAACTGAACCAGAATCAAGATGTTTTAACTGTTCAACTCCTTGTTGATGATTTGTTACCTACTTCTCTTTACCTGGATCATTCAACATGGTTAATAATACATTTCTTTTCATCCTGTCTTTTGGAGGAGTCTCAAGCCATAGCACCTCAACAGAACAGCTTTAACAAATGAGCCACACATTAATTATGTAATGAAATTAATACAACTCATAAACTTAAAATGAACTCTGTAGATTAAAATTTTGTCCAGATTCAGCCATTTCTACCCAATGCTGCATATATGCAACAGGGATAAAATGTGTACACCTGTGGGCTGGGCAGAAATGGGTTAAAGTCTGTAGTCTAAAATACACAGGTCTCATGAAGCCTAAATCCACTCATCAACCAAATCCTAAGGAATGCCTACTTGGTCTGATTCATTATTGGAGTGGCACAAACTCTGTCAGAAAATATTTTCAGCTCATGAGCCCATGTGATACTTATCATGGGTCCAGTGAAAAGCACGTTTATCTAAAATATTCCAGTTTGCTCCCATAACTCTTCATTTTGATTTCAGGGTGCATCTTTAGGATTGCAGGTTATTTGCTTTAAGTCTTGCAGAGAAACAATGAAAAAAGCAAGGAGAGGACAATGGCCTCAGGCCTGGTTCCTTCTGCAATGGCTAAATGTTTTACTCTGAAGTACAGTCTGCTGATTTTAGTGAGAATTCCCTTTAGTTAAATGTTTGTGGCAGTGGATGTAATTCTGGGACAACAGTTTGAATGAAGCTGAGGTGTGCCAGACAATACCAGGATAGGCAGATGAGACCATAAACTAGGGTTGCTGTCCATTTTCTCTCAAATAGTTCCTGGGAATAAGTGGTGATTTAGGGCTTATTCACATTTTCTTTCCTGGGATGTTTGAAAATTAAGGACTCAAGCTCTCAGAAATGTGACGCATGCAGGAACTTTCCAGAATCAGACAGTCAGAATTGCCTTGTTGAGAAAAACCCAAGATTTCTCACACCTAGTACTCTGGCTATTGATAGCCACAGATACTTTGGCACCTGAGGGTGACAATCTAAACAGGAGCAGCAACACCAACAAAAAAATATAATAATACTGTATACTAAGTAATCCTAAGGAGGTTTATTCATGAGCCCCACAACGTTCAGTAAGGCTTACTCCCAGGCAAGTGCATTTAAGATAATGATGATTAAAATATTTATATACTACTTTTCAGCAAAAAAAGTTTACAAAGTGGTTTACATAGCAGGGATTGCATTAGAACTGCCACCTAAATAATTGATACTTCTAAATCAGTTGGCTGAAATGGGTTGCCTAACTTTTGCTTAAAAGTCAAATGTTGGAATTTGCCTATCTCGGCATTTCTCAACCAGTGGTACGAATACCACTGGTGGTACTTGAGGTGGTGTGCAGTGGTACATTCGAGACCCCCACTACCTGGAAGTGAAACCAGCAACAAAATGCCTCCTGCAGTGGTAGGAAGCTTGGCTCAGCAGAAAAACCTACAGCGTGTACTTTTCATGTGCTCAAAAAAGTCCTCCTGTCTGCCCTGAGCCTCTTACCACTTACCATTGTTGCGTTGTGTCTGGCTTCCCAATATGAAAGTAACTGGCATATTATTGCTAGTGACTTCTGGTGGTACTTCCGGTAGTTGGACTATGTGAAGTGGTACAGCAGGGGACAAAAACTCATCTATCTAGATGACAACTATCTAGGTTGTCATCCAATGCATGAAATCTCAACTGATTGATCGTTTGGGTTCCAATAGGTGAATAAAGAAATACGGTTTGTGTACATTTGCACAAATATGCTTTCTGGATCAGGCTGCCCAGCAGTACCACTGATTTCAGTGGATTTTCTCCTAAGGCAGCCTGAAGAATTGTAACCGTAAGGTCTAAGGGGAATTGCCCAGAGTATTGGTGAGGCAGGCCAATCGTCCTGCCCCTGCTGCTCCACCTTTGCTATCTTGTCTTCAAACATAGTGAGAAAGTTCCAGGCCTGCTTCTCACCCTTTCTCTCAGTCCAGGCTGGGGAGAAGGCAGACATGGAACGCATCAGTTTGGAAATATGGGAAAAAGAAGGCACTTGAAGGAGAAATGCACTTCCTAAGTGGCACTTGATTAATTAGAAAACTGTTTAATGTCACTTAGAAATGTTTTAATTGATTAGTTCTAATCATCAATGAAATATTGCAGCCCTACTTTGTCTTTCTGCCCTGGCTAACTGTCACATTGTTTTCCCCCCATCTATGGGGTGATTCCAGCAAGTCGTTCCCACATACCCTAGCACAAGGAAAAGCAAAAATACAGGAATTGAATTGGGTGAACGGAATAGGATTGTACTGTCAAACATAATCTATGGTTCTGCTGGCTCAGCTCCTGCTGTGCCAGGCTAGAGTATCACAAATGTGCCATAAAGCATGCTTGTGACTACTCTAGAGCAAGCAGTGCCTAGAGCAGGGTGTCCAAAGTTTTTGGCAGGAGGGCCACTTAGTCTCTCAGACACTGTGTTGGGGGCCGGGGAAAAAAAGAATTAATTTCTATTTTAAATTTGAATAAATTTACATGTTTACATAAATGAATATATTAAAGATGAACTTATATGAATGAATGAAGGTCTTGCAATAGCTCAAGGGCTATAAAAGGCCTTGCACAAAGCAAGACTGACCTTTCCTTTGCTGCATCACAGATGTGAAACAACAAGCAGTAAAGGGAGCCCTCATCCCACAGCTCACGCGTGAGGTCAAACAGTCTCCCTCAAGCTGAGAGCAGTTGCATCGGGCCAGCGTGGGCTCCAACAAATCTCTGGAGGGCCAGAGGCTCATTGGAGACTGGGGGCTCCCTGAGGGCCTCATTGAGAGGCCTCAAGGGCCGCAAGTGGCCCCAGCGCTGGGGTTTGGGCACCCCTGGCCTAGAGCAAGCAGTGATGGCAGGAAGGCTTGTATTGGTGCAGCATCACTGCATCAAAAGAAAAAGCCAGTGGTGGAGGTGAGTATGTCTGGTGGTGCAGGGGCTGTGGGGGCAGGGACAGAACAGGAGGTGGCTGGGAGGGGGATGGGATCGGTAGAGTAAGCCTCTACTGCAGGAGTGTCCAAAGTTTTTGGTTGGAGGGCCACATCATCTCTCTGACGATGTGTGGGCGGCCAGGGGAAAAAAAAAGAATTAATTTGCATTTAAAATTTGAATAAATTTGCATAAGTTTACATAAATGACTATATTAGAGATGAACTTATATGAATGAATGAAGGTTTTGCAATAGCTCAAGGCCTATAAAAGGCCTTGCACAAAGCAAGGCTGGCCTTTCCTTTGCTGCCGCTACTGCACCACAGTCGTGAAACAGCAAGCAGTGGAGGAAGCCCTCATCCCACAGCTCACGCGAGAGGTCAAACAGTTGCCCTCATGCTGAGAGCAGTTGTGTCGGGCCAGTGCGGGCTCCAACAAATCTCTGGAGGGCCAGAGGCTCATTGGAGACTGGGGGCTCCCTGAGGGCCACATTGAGAAGCCTCGAGGGCCGCATGTGGCCCCAGGGCCGGGGTTTGGGCACCCCTGCTCTACTGTATTCTAACCCCAGGCATGACAACATTACATGGAGCTGCTTGGATTTGTAGCTGGTGTAGATGAGTAGCCCCATTGGGCAGGCTGGAGTATTACATGGGGTAAGGAGAAAAAAATATCACCTAAAAATCTCCAGTCTGCTCCTAACCTTCACTTGACATGGCATATGCCAGTGCAGGGTAGGACTGGGCTGTGAATTGCTTTCAAACAATTTTTGATTTTTTTCCCCCCATCAACTTATAGTATTGCTATATCAATACTTCCTAACATTCTAGCACATAAATTCTTATATTTGTTTAGGTGTGTCATCAACAGATTTATCTTGCTTACAGGTGCCAGCCACTAATTTCTACATATTTAACCAAGCAAAACTGCTCATTGAATTTCATTTTAATTTGGGGCCAGCTTGTTTTCTTTTTCCACTTGGTTTAAGGAAAGTGCGCTGTATTATTGCTTTTGCCTACAAATCTTGTGTGACCATGTGGGAATTCTTGACCACTTAAATTGCCCCAAAACAGGAGCATCAAAATTAGTGACCCACGCCCCTAAAATGCTGTGCCTGGTTGCTTCCCCAGCAATCCCATTTAACACCGGTGTTCAAAATTTAGTTTCAGGATGACATTTAAATCATGATGTAGGATTTTTAAATATTTATGTAGTGATGTTTACAAGCTGCAGTCTTTGCTGTCA
Organism: Tiliqua scincoides; assembly: GCF_035046505.1. Taxonomy (NCBI): domain Eukaryota; kingdom Metazoa; phylum Chordata; class Lepidosauria; order Squamata; family Scincidae; genus Tiliqua; species Tiliqua scincoides. The sequence goes on from NC_089821.1 coordinate 114,008,735, forward strand.
AATGTCACCCAGAGGCAATCTAAAGCCCATTAGAAACCATCAGTCAAATCTTAATATACTAGCCAAATAACTGGAATTCGAATGCCCCAGATTAAAGTACATCCAGACAGTCAATAGGAAATGCCTTTGAAAAAGAGAAGGTTTTACTGGATTATGGAAGACCACCAACAAGCAGACCAGAAAAATCTGATGTGGGAGGATGTTCTGTGAGGTTGTACTGCACAAGAAGTTTATATCAGCCAAGGTTTCCTGTTTTTGGATGAAATGGGAAACTGTGGCTTGTTATATAAGCCACAAATGAAAGTATTAAACTTCCTTCTCAGATACTCAAAGGAGGAAGGAGGGGGAAGTGATGGGCATGAGCCCAAGGCTTACTGTCAAAAAAAAAGAAAAGAAAAAAACAACAACCCTGAACTATTGACTTTCTGGTGGATCTGAACTGGGCTTTGAGAATGTTGTACAGGCTAATGTTTATTAATTGTTTTCATTGCATAATCATTCAATAACCATAATAATTGCATAACATGATTGCTGCCTGCTGTTGATTTGCATGTGATGAAATCCTTTCAGGACATTCATGGCTATTGAAGGACCCGTCCTCCATGAACTTGTAGCAATTTGCAGGAACTTGGCATTTTCTACGCATTTGTAAAACAAGAAAAACCCTGCTGGACCAGCACAAAGGCCCGTCTAGTCCAGCATCCTGTTTTCCATAGCGGCTCACCAACTGCCTCTGGGAAGCCCATAATGTGGACCAATAGCAACCCTGCTACTGGTATTCAGAGGCCTACTGCTATAGAACCTGGACGTGGCACATGGTCATTATGACTAATGGCTACTGACAGATCAGTCCTCCAAGAATCTATCCAGTCTCCATTTAAAAGTCATCCAAATTAGTGGCCACCATCACATTGTGTGTGCTTGGGAAACTGTGGCAGGCCGTGTCTTCTCAGCTGTTTGTACTGGCAGTGACTGCATATCTGCAGGACCCTCTTAACATGGGTGATTGATACCTTTACGAGCATGGATTCCTGCATGTGGAATGCCCTCTCCTGGCACGAATCTGTATCAGTCCCAGATGTTTGCCTAGGTCTAGTTGGGTCATTTTAAAGAATTTTTTTGTTGCAACCATTGTATGTACTCTCAGTTTGTATTATTTGCAGCTAAAAACTCTTGCAAGATGACTTGTATTACTTCTACGGGTTTTTATTATTTTTCATAGTCATTTATATGCTTTATGGTAGAACTGTTGTGAACTACCCTGGGTGTTTTGAAACTGAAGGGCCATACAGTAATGTTTTGACATATTTATTTTATATGAAATCAATCAATCCTGCAGATTCCTACCCAGCAGTATAGGATGGTTATCGTGTGTCTTGATGGATGACCTGAATATAAGTGGTCAATGCTTGCAGACTCGTTTGCAGTGGTCATCTCATTAATGGAGGAAAAGATCATTTATAAAAGAACTAAGATAGTGTTTGTACACAACTGTCCTGTAATGGGAGGTACAGAAGTACAGTATCTTCTTTTCTACATTTGGCTTGGGGCACCAGAAGTTATGTAGGCCTGCCTTGGATGTATCTGAACTAGCAGCCCTTTGGATCCCAGGCTGTATGTATTTAAAAGCAACCCTAATGGATTGTGTATAAATTTGTGTATAAAATACAAACTGGGTGATATCCAGCAGGACTGTCCCCTAGCCCATATTATGCCTTTATACACAGTAGAAAAAGGTGCCCCTTCCTCCCCACCGAAAGGGGCATTCCACCAGCATCCTCCTCCTTTCTGCCATGCAGGTGTCTGAATGGAAGATGTGGTTCCCTTGTGCACTGTGCAACCTGCACAACTGTATGGGGTGGCTCTGATATTCAGAGTCCTGTTGGCACAATGTGTGTGAACATTAAGGCCCCTTCCCTAACCTCTCCTCCCTACTAAAGGTGTCCCTAAAAACTATTGCTAAGGTTTGGGTGATGGTGACATTTGATAAGAGAATGGGATGTTGTGGGAGGGGACTGCAGGGTGAGGAGGAATATCAAGAAACCAGCTGTCTGCAGTAGTGATCGCCTGATGTTTTCTGGAATTGGTCCCTCTCCCTGCAGTCATCCAGTCTGTGTTGCATATCATTGCAGAGTCCTCCAACCTTCAGCAATGGCTTTTGGGGAAGGGCCTCAAAGAATTTCAGTAGAGCGAAGGGGATGGAGAGCCTTGCACAGATGCACATTGCACCAGCAGTGCGCTCTGGATGCCACCCAATGGGTATGAATATGAACTTCTGCAAGCAAAAGAATATAAGCTGGACTCAAGATACAAGGGACAACATGGGTTTGTGTGGAGTAAAGGACAGACATTCTCTTTGAATGTACCTTTAGGAAGAAATAGTTACAAAATAATTGGCTACTATACTCTAGTTGTTATAAATAAGATGAATTTTTATAGTGATGACTGTTGGAAATACCAGAAAAATCAAAGTAATTTATTTCATATTGGGTTGAGTGTTGGAGAGCAGAAAATATACTGTTGGTCAAAATGCTAGGATAAGCATCCCAGTTAAGATCCTTGGTGTAAAGGGGATGCTTTGTGGTGTAAAGTCATAGTAGTGGAACATATGGCAGTTCTAACTGGGCTGAGAGCTTGACTAAGCCTTTGTCCAATGTTCACCTAGAGCACATTTTTTTCACCTCGCGCATGAGCATGTCAAGCTGTTGTTCTTTCTGAGTTTCATTTAAATGTGGAAAGCTTTTCCCTGAGGTCTGCAGAACTTGTGGCAGGGCATGATAAAGCTCCCCGTTTTGCTATGACTGTAAAAAATTGGAAGGTTATCAAGCATCTGGTAGCCCACGGTGTGTGACTGGAGTGCTGTGTATTTGTTTTTGTGACTGATGAGTTGTGCAGGCATGCTTTAACTATCCTTGACACAACTCCCACTTTTGCTCGCTATCAGATATTGTAACTGATCCATCCGTCAGGGTAGCCAGACTTCAAGGTCTTGTGAAACTGCATGGCTCAGTCAACCAGATCAGAGCGTGTAAGAGAGACATTGCTTCTGTTTCACACAATGCTTTTGGCTTGCCTGTGATTGACAGTCTTGCTTCCCTGTTTCTCATTTGTAGATACTGGCACTCTCTTGAGCTCTGTTGCTCTTTAGATTAATTATGCTCTAGGCAAAACTGAATCAATGCTCTCAGAACGGTTGACTCCTCTATTTTTAGTACAGCATGATTCATTTCATATGTAATTTCTCTTGATTCTAGTGTGTTGTATGCTGATGCCAGGAAACAAAGGTTTGGAAATAAATTCTGTTGAAATTATTGTGAATAAGGGAGTGTGTTTAGGACAGAAGCACCAGTTTTTAGACAATGGCAGTCGAGGATATCCCTAGATAATTTGGTGTCTAAAGGCAAAAAACCAAAGTGGCACTCCCCTCCACTAATTGAATATGAGTAATTTACATTATCATCCTGTTGTGTGGTTCCTGTTTCAGTTTAGTACTAGGGCTTGCGCAACAACAAAAACAATTCTGGTGAATTCTGCCTTGTGAATCAGATCTGTCTGTCTCCCATCCTTCTGCCTATAATGGCACCAAAATGAACCCTACGCCTTGTGTCGGACAGGGTTGCCTCTGCCAACAACAAACAGAATGCTGGTGTCTCCCAAACAAGCACACTTTTCTTCCATGTGTCTTGTTGTTTGACATGAAACAAGTTCTCCTGACTTCTGGAAGAAAATGGCATGTATGCACTGGAAGCATGCCAAAAGTGGTTCTGAGACAGTAGGGGGTAAAAGTGAAGCAAAATTAAACCTGATAGGCAGATGGGTAAGCATCCTTTTCCAGGTGCAGTTATTTTCATCACTACTACAGGGCTTTACCTGTTGAACTTCTGCCTTCCTCATAGAGCGAGTGAGCGTTTGATTCTTTTAAAATCTTGTCATATGTGTTGGCCCCATCGCACTCTGTGGTGTACCATTGCAGGTGCTGCTCATATCTGTAGGATTACTGTGTAACACTCCAGGTCTAAACATTTGTGTTGGCCAGTGTTAATGTCCCTGGCCACTGTAATGCAGCATTGGTGAGGCAGTTCTTTTTCCATATGCTTTGCATTTATTTGCTGGCACAGCACGTATTAGAATTGGGATATTGTGTTTTTGGTTTGGCTGTTCTGTGCTTTTTTTTTGTTTTTTGTTAAACTGTCATTTTAAATCTTGTCATAGCTTGGATTTGTCAAATCAAAGTGTCAGAACTAAGTGAGACTGAATAGCTGGGGTATTGGTTATGTGGAGTTTAATGGAGCTATGATGTTGTGAATTAAGGAAAAGGTGCTTCATGATTGATAGAGCTCCATCCATTGCTCTGGGGGAAAAAGAAAAAGAGACCTCCCTTAGTCTAAGCAATATGATATAAGGAAATGACTGCCAGAAGCCATTTATTTTATTTTTGGAGAGATTTGTTTGCATGTAGGTGTGTTTGCTGGGCAAGGAGTTGAAGGCTAAAATAGTTTTATAGTATGCTGAATGAAATGGAATTTAGAGAATAATTCCCTTAAGGTTAGACAATTAGTAATCTTTACATGCTATATTTTAGACTTGGGTACTAATGACTCTGTGTTAAACTGTTTCTGCCCAGCCCACAGGTGTACACATTTGATCCCTGTTGCGTATATGCAACGTGGGGCAGAAATGGCTTAACTTGATGGGGTAATGGAGAGGTCTGAGTTTGTGGAAATCACCAATGTCCTGTGGAATTCTGCTTTGTATGTTTATTTATTTATATTTATCTGGTCTCACCACCCAATTTTATAGCTGTTTGTTGAAGGGGAATATGCAGAAGTGTTTGCCATTCTGGCTGAGTTTGATCCTAAGCTTGGCAAGTGGAGCAGATGAGTCCTAGATGCAATCGAACTCCCATAATCTGGAGAGATCAGCTTAATCTGCTCTCTCCAGGTATCCCTTTCTACCCTGTATTTTTTACAGTTATGTCTGGTGTAAAGTTAAGGTGGCTTCTGTGGGCTAGAAGGACTCATGGGACAGGCCAGCATGCCTTGTGTCCCATTAAGCTGAAAACACCCACTAGCCATCTCATGTGATTATATCCCCACAAACCATTTTTGCACTCCCAAGACACTTAGTAGCTCCCAGGCTTCCTATGTATTTGGTAATAGGCTTTGTTTGGATTGGTTCCTCTCAAGTCATGCAGGCCTCAATTGTGCAGCAAATCTAAGCATAGAAACTATAGAAACTTCCGCTAATCTTATTTCAATTATAGGAACTTCACTAATTTGGTCCTACACTGCTCTAATTCAGTGGCGTCACTAGGATTTGCGTCACCCGGTATGGGAGGCCTGTGCATCACCCCATGCAGTGGGTGGGGCAACACCCCAGGTGGTGGGCGTGGTGATGTACCATCACCCCACCCCCACTGGTTTTTTGGCTGTACCTTTTGATAGAACACAGATATTTCAATGTGGTGTGTTTCATTGCATTCTGCATGAAATTACACATTGATGGATATATAACATGATGATAGTATTCCTCCAAACTCTGATTTTAGTGATTTTGAAAACTTGTAGAGTTACACACGCACGCGCACACACGCTGTGTCAACTTACGAACGCCTTATTGCAGCAGTTTTCAAATTTTTAGCACCAGGACCCACTTTTTAGAATGACAGTCTGTCCAGGACCCATTGGAAGTGCTGTCATGACCAGAAGTGACATCATCAAGCAAATTAAAATACAGTAGAACCTCTTTAAGTTGACCACCCAAGGGACTGGAGGAAATTGGTCAACATAGGGAGGTGGTCAACATACAGGGGTGAAAAAGGCATTCAAATATTATAATGTTTAGCTCCCAGGACAACAAATGCAAGGTCAAGTTATTCTTTAGATTGGATTTTTAAAAAGTTATACTGCAGATATCAATGAGAATTGATCCTTTGTGATACTTACTATTTATATCATCTATATCTATATCAAGAGACAGAGAATAAACAGCCCACAATCAGTGTTTAAAAAAAACCCTGAAAATTCATAAGCTTAAAAAAAAATTGTAAGTTAGAAATAAATACTTGGTTTCATAGCAGACAGGCAGACCAATGCTATCCCTTGCCAGCCCATAGCATGTAGCATGTTACATAGCCCCAACAGCTAAAAAAACACGCTTTTTTACTTAGGCTGTCTGGCTTCCACTGGGTTCCCTCAGATTCACTAAATACGAGAAGGTGTTTGATACGGTCCCTCACTAAAAGCTGTTGAGAAAACTCCACAGTCAGGGAATAAGAGGACAGGTCCTCTCATGGATTGGGAACTGGTTGAGAACCAGGAAACAGAGAGTGGGTGTCAATGGGCAATTGACAAAAAAAGTGGAGAGATGTGGAAAGTGGAGTGCCTCAAGGATCTGTCCTGGGACTGGTGCTTTTCAACATCTTCATAAATGACCTGGAAACAGGGATAAGCAGGGAGGTGGACAAGGTTGTGGATGACACTAAACTTTTCTGAGTGGTGAAGACCAGAAGGGATTGTGAAGTGCTGCAGAAGGATCTCTCCAAACCGGGATAATAGGCAGCAAAATAGCAGTTGTGTTTCAATATAAGTGTAAAGTAATACACTGGTGATGGGAACCAAAGTAAAAGGACTGTGGCTTCACTATGCACAGGCAACCTCATGTCCCTCACAACTTGGTACATGTCCATGAATTTTCTCTGTAGTCTGCCTGCAATAACACCCCCCCTAAAAAAGAATCGGTGAGATTTCCAGCCCTTCCCAGTGCCCAGTTTAAAGTTCTTCTATTTCAAGCATATCAAGATAAAGACCCACCTGGCATTACAAGAGCAAAATAGAAAACATTCCCCTTACCAGTTCAAGCCTCTTTTTTTTTTTTTTTGGTCTTTTTTAGTGGGGGGGGGAGGCTGCCTTCTGGAGCATTTGTTGAGCTCTAGTTCCATTGGATCAGGACCCTTCTGGTGTCCTCACATTCCCCTTTGCCTGGCCTGACCACCAGCCAAGGCAAGTCTGCCTACTTGTGAGTAAATGTGACTGTGAGGCTATTCACTTTCCATAGGGCTCAATACATTTGCAGCTGGGAGGGAGGGACCTCCTCTTTGGGTGTTTTTTGGGGCTGCATTCATTGGATAGGGACCATTCTGATGTTGTTGGATTCCGCTCAGCCTGCCCTTTCCGATGCACTAAGGCATGTTTGCCTACTTGTGAGTAAACGCACGATACGGCTCGGTTTCACTTTCCATAGGGCTCCTTGCATATTTTTTTCCTGGTTTTTTGGCCATAAGTTTTGAAGGAAAGGAGCTATTTCACTCTGAGTTTTTGCATTGCATTCCACTGGAAATTCCACATCTAACAGTGTATGGGATGACGGGGTTGCTCTTAAAACCGCGATTTTAGCGCGTCATCCCCCCAGTGCACATCACCCCCCCTTGCGCGTCACCCGGTGTGGCCCTCACCCCCCTCACCCCCTAGGGACGCCACTGTTCTAACTCTCTCTCTGCTACTAGGTCCTGCTACAACTCATATTGCTAGACCAGTTTTACCATTTGTGTGCTTAATTAGTTGCCGTCCTTGAAATCAGCTGCATTCTTGGGACCTTCATTTTGTTTCTGTTTTGTTTTCTGCAGAATGTTTCTCCTTGTGGGGGCCCCAAAGGCAAACACAAGTCAGCCTGACATTGTACAAGGAGGCGAGGTTCTCAAGTGTAATTGGAACTCCAACAGAAACTGCCAGCCTATCATCTTTGACTCTACAGGTAATGTCTGATTATCATGTTGGTGTCTCCCTTCAGTGGCGGACCTCCCATTAAGAACAATGGGGCAAATGCCCCAGGCGCAAGCCTTTAGGGTCCTATGGAAGCCTCCCTGAGGTTCCTGACAGGATCAGAAACTTCCAGAAAAATGGAAGCACAGTTTAAAGCCTTAGGGAAGCCTCGGGAAGCTTCTCCAAGGTAGCTTGCAGTCACATGAGGCTCCTTGAGCCTCAGCTGAGTGGGGGGGGGGCAGATTTGCGTGTAGGGGGGCACTAGCATCCCACAGGGGCACCATCTTGAACCTTTGTGCTGGAGTGTGGGGCTGGGGAGGTCTGCCATTATCTCCCTTCTCCTGGAATCTGAATAAAGGTTTACCTAAGGTTTGCTATGCTGCCTGTTTGTTATGCCATAGACCAGCATTTCTCAAACTGTGAGGTGGCTCACTAGGTGAGTCATGAGCCAATTCCGGGTGGGTTGCATATCACCTAACTCAGCTGCCATTGAAAATACAGAGCTGAAAATGCAGGGTACAGAGCTGCTGGGCAGGTTGGGCTCCCAGAGGGAGAATGGCCTGGTGCTTTGCCCTGAATAGTTGAGAAGATAGGATACTGGAAAGGGGGAAGGACTGTATGGTTAGAGAAGAATCCAAGTGTGTGTTCTGAGAAGCAAAAATAATTCAAATTGAGTTTGAATTATGAGCTATGCAAAATAACAGTATGAACAAGCAATGTTATGGGACCTTTAGGCGACCGCGAATTACAGCAGACACTCGCCTATAAGTCAACCTCACAGATAAGTCGAGGGCAGGTTTTGAGCCAAAAAATCATGGAATTTTCTATGACAGAAATTTTCTATTTTCTTATCCTCGGATAAGTCGGGAGTCTTATTTTGTCTGATTTTACCTGAGGCCAGATCCTGAAAAATAACCTCCCAGTAATTGTTACCTAAGAACTATACAGTCTCCAATTTATTAAAAACATAGTAAGTAAGCATTAAAAACACAGTATACATACATAGTATGTACCGTATGTATACTTAGCATAGCAAAAACTGTTTTTAGTACAGACACTAATTTATTAAAAACTCTGATCTATCTCATAGATCAGGTATCTCCAAACTTTTTGGCAGAAGGGCCTCATCATTACAGATATTCTTCTTTGATAAAAAAAACACGGAAGTGAAAGAACTAGAAAGAACACCTCTTGCCCAGGGAAGAACACTGCACAGTGGGGAGATTTAGCTGCACATGGGGTTTCATTTCATCAAGCAGGGAGTCAGATGCGGGGGGAGAAGGGCAGTGAAAGAAACTGGAAAGCAGCACCCGATTTACTCAGATGTAGACCCTCTTCAGGAGGAGGTGCAGCAGCACCTCCTGGGGTCTTGTGTGGGGTTTTGGGATTCCTGGCAGCCTCGTCTCCCGCCCAGCCGGTCCCCCCATTGTGCAAGGACCTGGAGGAGGCAGGGCAGTGGGGGGACAGCCTGCTGGCCCAGCGCTCCCCTGCGCCCACTCAGAGCTGCTGCACACACTCACTTAAGTCCTGCCACCCGCAGAGGCAGGGAGCAGAGCGGGGGCGTCCTGGCTGCCGGTGCCGCCACTGTCACCAGACTGATGGAGGGCAGGGAGCGACCTGCACTTCCTACTCCCAAGCGCATGGCTCCGTGTGTGGCGGGCATGGAGGGAGGCACGCTGCCCCCGCCCAGGGAGCATCTGGTGGGGAGCAGGCAGCGCAGGACGCTCCTTGCACGCTCCCTGCCCTCCATCGGTCTGGTGACGCCCCTGCTCCACTCCCTGCCTCCGCTGGCAGCAGGACTTGAGTGCGTGCAGCAGCTGTGCGGGGGAGCGCCGGGCCAGCAAGCTGTCCCCCCACTGCCCTACCTCCTCCAGGGCTCCTCCAGGTCCTTGCGCAATGGGGGGACCTGACGGGAGGCGAGGCTGCCAGGAATCCCACAACCCCACGCAAGTCCTCAAGAGGCGCCGCTGCCCCTCCTTCCGCAGAGTCCCTCCCTGACCGAGGCAGGGTGCAGATGGCCCCCTCGCCCCCTCAGTCTGCCTGCGTGACTGTGCAGATAAGACAAGGGGGGCGATTCTCCCATCATTTCCGGGCGCAAATTTATCGCCTTACAGGCGAGTATCTACAGTAGGTTTGAAACCTGAATTGATGATATCACTTTTGGCCATGACATCACTCCCAGATTAATGACATCACTTCTGGTGGATCCTGAAAGATTATCATTCTAAAAAGTGGTTCTCACTGCTAAGAAGTTTGAGAACCACTGCCATAGACATTCAAAATAGTGGTGGACTTGTTGACTAAGAGCCCTGATGTTGTGAGACCTTTTAAGGCCTTCAGTAATGTTACATGATAGACATGTAGGATCAATTTCCATTTCTGAATGATTGTGAGAGGTGAGTATGCCAGTTAACCAATAAATTCAGTGGCTGTGGTAGGCAATGCAGGTCCTGGTGTAACAACTGGTAAAATAGAACAGTATGGCTATGCTATTGTGGATTCTATAACATTGGAACCCAGCCCTAACCTTCCCATCATCTTCTAATCCAGGGTCCTGTTTCTAGTGGCCTCTCAAGAAAACTGTAATCCCAAGGGATAAAGCTTCCTTCTTGGAGGAAGGCTCTTTCAGGGGAAAACACATGCAATTTGTGTGAGATAGAATTGAAGTATGGAACTTTCCCTAGATTCCCCCAATAATAAACAACTTCTGCTTGGTTTGAATCCAGTGTCGGTGATAAGGGATTGTGTATAAGCCAAGTACAAACAATGCCCAAACTATAGTGGGTTTTTTTTTTCTTTCGGGAAACTGGTGAAATCTCCATGCGATTGCTGCATGTACACTCATGTGACAGTTTCCTGCAACAAACATGTCAGGTGGTGCTCCTGTGTCTTTTAAAAATCCACACAGAGTTTAATTCCAATTGTCCAGTGTTCTCAGACATGTGCTAAGTGTTTAAAGTCAATTCGACGGCATTCATGCTTTATGTGCTAGCTGTGATGGATGTGTAATCCTAGTGTCAATACATGTGCTTATCATCTAAATTGCTGGGCTATCCTGGATGAAAGGATTTGCACTGGGGGTGACTGAGTAGGCTAATAAGGAGTTAGAAATTAAAAGACAAACCTCTAAACTGTAGACACTGTGCTATGTCCCCCTCATTTTAAGCATATTGCTTAATTCTTTATGGACACCCACTCTCTTAATTTAAGCATCTGATGTAGCTTTTAAACATTATGACCTGCTTTTCTGCAAGAGTAGTACTCAGGGTGGCTTGCATTTAGAATAGACTAGAGCAGAGGTGTCAAACATAAGGCCCTGGGGCTGAATGCGGCCCACAGAAGCTTTTTATCCGGCCCTCAGGCTCTCAGCTGCTGAGCAGTGCTGAGGTGGCACTGCTGAAAGGGCAGCCTATATGAAAATTGGGCTCTCCCATGTCTTGAGATATGATCAAGATTTATGTGTTTTCTGTCATGTGCAGCTAATGAGTTCCTAAGTGAGAAAAAGTGCTTATTTTTGGTTATGACCTGTTTAATGACATCACTTCCTGCCTAATGACATCACTTTCAGCCCTCAGCAGGCTATTTGGTCCTCTATACGAAATGAGTTTGACACCCCTGACTAGAGTGTGCATTATTACATCACTATAGACTGACAGTATAATACATACTGAGCACACCAAAACAAAATGCAGCAAGTTTCCTTTAAAAGGGTCTTAAAAGCTTGCCTAAACATTATAGTCTTCACTGCCTTTCTGAAGTGAGGCAGTGAGGAGATCAGGTATGGGTGGGGGAGCCCATTCCTCCTATTGGGCGTTCTCATCTCATGTTTTAAAGAAACTACTATCCCAACACAGTTGTCCTGCTTGCTGCAAGGTTCTTTCTTTATTTGAATACTTACAGCCCACTTTTCTACCCCACAATGGCCCCTTCAAGGTGGCAGAAGACAGTGCTGTGTTTAGAACAACTGTTCCACCTGCTGCCATTGCTTTGCAATCTAGTGTGTAGGTTGAATTTTGCACTATTGACGCTGGATCAAGGTGCCCAGATACAGTAAGGACAGAGTGCCTATAACCTTAACCATTGTATAGAAGAGGGAATTTTGGCAGGTGCAGCTCATCATGGAAGGGTTTGAAAAGCTGCACCTGACAAAACTCCCTCTTCCATATAGTCGTTAATTCCCTCTTCTATACAGTGGTTAAGGGCATAGGCACTCTGTCCCAGTTTGTATCTGGTAGCTCTGTGCTGGCTCAGGAATAGCACCGGTACAGCACTGAAGCAGAAGCAAAAATCAATTTTAAAAAATCTGGAATAACCTTGGAGCCATCACAATTTTGATTACTTTTCCTTTTAAAAAATTTTGTTTTGATGTACTTGGCGAGTGTGGCCCTGGCTGTGTTTGCTATTGTAACTCTGTGACTAATGCTGGTCCTTTATTCTTAATTAAACTAAGAGGTTACTGCCCTGTCTTGCTGCTCCATTTTAGCATTGCAGTGCCGAACAATGACCTGCTCTATCCTGTGTCCACCTTGGGGTGCTGAATCCTGTCTCTCGCAGTTTAAGCAGGGATGTGGAAAAGCCTTTGTATGTCACGGGAGAGGATTAACATACCGAGGGATTAAGGGGTTTGCACACTGGGTTGGTTTTTGTTTTGGAATCTGTCATATGTGTATGTAATTTTTTCAGTCTTTATAAGTTGGAACAAAGTTCAGGAAAGTGCCTGTAAATTGTTTGTTCTAGAGACTGCCTTCTATAATCATTTAGTGATTTAGAACACCCTCTTCAGCTAAGAGGAACTGTTAAGGTGCTTACAAACTCACTCATATGCCAAAAAGCATGTACGTGATAAGCTGAGGCCGCTGCCTTAGCTTCTGCACCTTGTAAGCAGTCAACCCTGATCTGCCATCACATGTGTTTTGTGCTTGCCTACACTTTTATCATCAAGACACCCCCACTTCCGCTTGGCCTATTTGTCCCATTCCTCTTCCACTCTTGCTCTGTAAAGCTGAATGGGAGGAATGTAACTTCGGTTTCTGAATGCCTTTTTGTGATGCAACAGCCTTGCAAAGTACTTTCTTCTGAATCCTAGTTCAGTGCTTAAAGTAATGTGATAAAAGACTTTTAAGACTCCAGAGAGTCTTAAAGTCAAATATGCTCAGAAAAACGTGCTGGAATTTCTGCCCTTATAAGTTACAGATTTCTTTAGTAATGCCTCAGTTCAGAGTGCTCCATCTGGAATAGTCGTCCACCATGGTGAACAACTGGGCGGTGGGTTTTCTAACTTATTTTAACCATTTTTGTGACGATTCAGCAGCTATAATGATGAAAGTCCTTTATGACAGCAGATGGAAACAATGCTAAATCATTCCAAAGAAGATAATAAGCAAAACACAGAGGGTGATGTTACATATAATATAGATCAGCCATTTTTAACCACTGAGCCGTGGCACACTAGTGTGCCATGGACGGTCTGCAGGTGTGCTACGGGAGATTGGGGGAGGATCATTTGTTAGTAGGACAACTGGGAGATGAGTGCCCCTGCTGTCAGTGTGGTGTGCCTTTTCAGTTGTCAAAAAAGTGATGGTGCACCTTGACAATTTTAACGTCTTGTCAGTGTGCCGTGAACTGAAAAGGGTTGAAAATCGCTGATCCAGATTGTTGGACTTTTTAGCTAAGTCAATGGCATGTGTCAGGAAATAAGGAATGTATAGGTATTGCCAGGGTGTACCAGTGTAGAGAGATTGCAGGTATCCTGGGTGTTTTTTTAATATTTCTAGCATCAGAAGCTGAATATGGGCTCCATGTATGCAACTCTGGATCTGAAACAGAAGCCATGTGTCCAGCACCAATCTGTACATTTGGATATGTGGCAAAAACTTGATTCTACTTGAATAGTGCTGTTAATGGGGGCTGGACACACATCACCAAACTCATGGAATAAAATTAATCTCTTATTTATTTACAAACTTATATCCTGCTTTATCTCCCAAGTGGGCATTTGAAGTGGCTCATATCTTTCCTTCCAGCTGTTAGCTAATGTCTCACTTTGTGTATACACGTATTAGGACTGCACGCTTTACGGCCTGATCCTATCCCAGGCCAGCACCAGTCTCTTGCAAACTGTCCAGGAAACAGTCATCACAAATGTGCCATAAGGTACATTGTGGCAGCCAGGAGGTGCCAATAGGGAGGCCAGTGCCTGCGGGTGCTGGGCCCTTGCGCCAGTCAGACGAACACCTGAAACTAACAGTGGTAAGTTCCCTGCCAAGCAGCAGAGAGACATTCCAGGGTAAAAAGGATGGTGGGGAATGAGGAAAACTGGGCAGAGAAGAGCAGGCAGGGGGCTGGTTCAAGCCCAGGAGGACAGTGAGGATAGTAGCAGAGACTGCTGCTGGATCCTATCCTCCCTCCCGCACCTCCAATCCCTACACAGGTCAATAAGGATCTGTGCCAGTGATTGAGCTGGTCCAGATCCAAGTAAACCCATAGGGGCTGCCGGCTAAGCCCAACATAGCATAAGAGAACCAATGTTCCCTTACCCCAAGGGAACCTCCGGCTTTAGTTGATTAATCAGCAAAGGCCATTATAACAGGAACGAACCAATTCTGGTTGGGGGGAACTGAGGCCATGTTTCTTGGTTTGCTTTGAGACTGTTTTGTTGTATTACTCAAGGAATGAATGCGGGAAAACCATTAAAGAGAACTCTTCTGTTATCTATCAGTGATGGTAGCTTTGATTTATTAAATTGAAAAATGGTTGGCAACCTTCAGTCTCGAAAGACTATGGTATAAGCCTACAGCACCTGGTATTCCCATGCGGTCTCCCATCCAAATACTAACTAGGCCTGACCCTGCTTAGCTTCCAAGATTAGACATGTACTGGGACCAAGGAAATGGGTGTAACTGCCTTAAATTGAAAAACTTCTCTCTAAAAAATATAAGGGGGTCACCTATGTTTGTTTTAGTAATATGCAAATTTGTATCTGTATGGTCTGGTAATGGGTTGAAAAGAATGTGACTAATAAACTAAAGTGATTGAAATGGTTGACAAGCCCAAATATAAGTGACCGGAGTCCAAAGAGTTACTTTTAAGTGTGCCAAGGGCATGGGCATGTCTGAGGAGCGTTTTGACCTTTTCTTTTAACAGCAGAGCTCCTTTCTGTACCATCAACTGCTCTTGAGCCCCCCAATAGTTTCCAAAGAGACTTGCCATGGGGATCAGGGGAAGTGCTATTTAAGGGCCCAATCCAGACCTGTGCGTGCTGGCTTACCACTGGTGTACACTGTCGCAAATGTGCCTTAAGGCACTTTTGCAAGCAGTGCCATGGGCCCAGCACTGGAGTGCGAGCCCACAGCAGCTCTGGCGCTGGGACTGCAGTTTACCGCCCAGCACTCACCCGAAGTGCTGGGTGGTGGAGAGGTGAGTGGGAGCGGGGGGAGGCGTGGTGGGGGAAAGGAGCGGGGGGAGGCGGAACTGGTGGAGCTCAACTCTGCTGAATTCAAAGCCCCATGTCAGGTTTCGCTGCCCAACATGAAATTACTTGATACTGTGCTGCTTAAATAGCCATTGAAGAGTCATGCAGCCCCATTGCAGGACCATTTCCCTTACCTCGGAGAAAGCGACAAAAGTCCCCTTCTCCCAAGGAGCTGCCACCAGCTGCCTGGCACAGTCAAGATGCCATGGCAGCTATTTTGGCACCATGGTAGCCCCACGCACCAGCTCAGGATTGGGCTGCCCAAAACAGAAGTCCAAAGCTCCCTTGAGTTAGTAATTTCCATTTTTGTATATGACTGCATCTTTTTAAACCAGCCTTTTGAGTCAGTGTCACATTTTCATTCATTTTTCCTGAAAAGTAATTGTCATTGGGTCACTTCCTTTTTGTATCTCTGGAAACATGGTCAGGATGCATATATAGAGCTTAACAAGAAATCTCTGCCCCACCCACTATGAAACATGAGATCTTCATCTGCATCCTGGCAGCTCAGAAAAAAACTTTATCTACACTGAGATTGCTTGCATGCAGATGGCATGAACCCTGTTCCAGTTTAAGCGGGGGGGGGGGGGGGAAGAGAGATGAAAAAAGCAACTTTTTTCATTTCTGTATTTCTGTTTCAATTAATATTTGTTAATATTATTGCTGCCAGCACAATTGGGTTCCCATCTTTTGTGTGGATGACCCCGTGCCAATAAAATACAGTATGGCTTTGTTTAATAGCCTACTACACTATCTGTCTAGCCCTCTAGCCACTTGGACGTGGCTGTGACCCATTTAGCATCTGGCGTGTTTTAAGAACCTCGTGCCGCTTCATCCTTTCAACATTCTCCAGCCCAGAAGCGGAACTGCTGCTGTTGCTGAGAAGTCATGCAGAAAATGTGTGTCAGGGTTTCTGGGAAAGGGAAAAACCAGTGAGGAGCTGCATGAGGATTTTCTTTTGTGATAGAGTTGAATAAGCTGGCAAAAATTAAGCTGAGGAAATTAAGTATATGACTGGTGAAAGACGTTATTTGGGGTCACCTGAAAGTGACCTTCTCCCATTTATATTTGATTTTAAAAAATGAATCATGCCACCCAGTTCACTGAAGGCCCTTGCAGAAATTAACACCAAATCAAAACATTAAAAGATGAAAACATTTGCAACATTAGAGTCACAAGATAATGTAACCACAAGCTAGATGAGCCAGCCTGATAAAAGAGTGTCAGCAATGGTCAATTCAACCAAAATACTTCCTTAACAGTGGTGTACCAAAGACAGGGCAGGGGTGGATAGTGGTCTGTCACGGGCAGGGCTTTTTTTCTAATGGAACGCGGGGGGACGGGGTTCCGGCACCTTTTTGCAGGGGCCCCTCCCCTTCGGAGGCATTCCAGGAGGGGGGAGCAAAACAGAGGCATTCGCTGGGTGGGCCGGTGCCTGGCCCCTGCCTGACTGCACAACGACCCGCTCCTGCCCCCATCCCCAAGCTCTCGCCCGAGCCCAGCCCGCCTCCCCTCCCCCTGCGCTCTGCTCAGGGCAGCAGAGAACATACAATTGCATGCCAAGCGCCATCCCAAAGACACAGAGTATTCTGATCCCTGAATTAAAACATATTTACTCGCCTGTTTGCAAACGTAGCTGTTGCTATGTGCACCTAAGGACCCCTCTCCTTTAAGAATTCCTTTTTTGTTCTTACTCCCACAGTTGCTTAGAGTAATTTTACTACATGGAACTCATGTAAGCCAGTTTTTGGAATCTATTCACTGCTTCCTCTCCTCGAAGTAGTGCCGCACTACATACTACACGCTACAAGTGCACCTGTACAGTATTTTTCCCCATGTGTAGAAAAAATAGCTAGGGGGAAGGGGATGTGGAGATTGACAGCCCAATCCTATGCATGTCTACTCAGAAGTAAGTTCATCTTTAGGGGGGAAGCACATAAAAAATATTTCTCCAATAAAAAATGGTTTATAAATAAATAAAGATTAATAAGTTCTGAGTTCCTGCACCTTTTCTTTTACAAAAAAAGCACTGGTCAGGGGTGTCAAATATGCCCAGAGTGTCAAGTGTGCCTTCCCCAGGGATCACAAGGTGGATGCCAGGTCTACCCTTGGCATCAAGCAGTGTGCCCCAGGGGTCAAATACCCTCTGTAAGCCACTGCTATACAAAACAATATTTACTTCCATACTGAAGGTTCACATTGTGCTAGGCCACACAAACTTCCCTAGATAGAAAGTTCTGTAGGGAAGGCCATGCTTCTTACTACCACCCCAGCATCTCCCGAAACTCTTCTGAAGATCTGGATGTCTGAAGGGGCAAATCCAGGACACAGCATCTGACAACCAGGAGTTGCTCCTGGTATCCTGGCCGTTTATTTAGCATGGCTAATTTTATTCAGGGTTCTATCAAAGGAAAGTGAATCATGGCACTGGAAGATGGCAATTACTTCCTTAATAGTTCTATCCTGTGCATGTCTACTCAGAAATTAGTTGCACTATGTTCAGTGGGGCTTACACCTAGGTGAGTGCATATAGGATTGCAGCCTAAGTCCCATTAATTTCATGGGGCTTAAGCATGATGGACTTTCTTTGCATACAACTCTAAATTCCATTGGTGACACCTGCAACAGAAGAAATCGTGTAGCTTCCAGTTTCATGTAAAGAAACAGTACAGTTGATGTCTGCCAAATAATTCTGTGAAAACTGCAAGAAAATAAAAGCTATCATTAAGATAAATGTTATCAGAGATACGATTGAACTGCAGGGTACGATAGCCAACACAGGGGCACAAGCTGAAAAAAATATATCTTAAAGCAGTGTTTCTCAAACTGTGCGTTGGGACCCCCTAGGTGGGCCACGAGCCAATTTCCCCATTCATTTCAATATGTGTTTTATTTTCAATATATTAGACTTGATGCTACCATGGTATGAGACTGCATTTGGGGAAATGTGACAGAAAAGTGACTTTTAACATGCTGTTATGTCCAGTTTGAGCCTATTTATCCATGAATTTTCCATCTGTGGATTTGGCCTATCGAAGATCCCTTGGACCCACGTTGAAGCCAAACTTGGCCCAACCTGAGCCCTACAAAAGTGACTGGAGCTGTGCTCCGGTCACCTCTGCAGGGCTTTCTGAAGCACACAAGAGGCCCCATGTGTCTGCCTGTGGCCTCTGCAGTCTTCAGAATGCCTCCTGGGGCAAAAAAAGCCACTTTTGGTTTTTTGTCAAAACCCAAAGTTTTTATGTCTTTAAAGGACATTAGGAGGGCCAGGGAGGCTTCCTTAAAAACCAACATCTTTTTAACATCTGGTGGGGTTTTTTTTGTTTGTTTTTTTACAGGCTTGGTGCTTTTATATAATTGCTGCTGTTGCTCTTCTTGTTGTACTAATGTCTGATTGCTATTTTTAAGATGCTAGTTATTGTGAAGGGTTTTAATTTGTGTTTGTAATTGTGATTTTATGTTTTTTGTATTTCTAGTCATCGTTGTAAGCTGCCTTTGGAGAGAAAGGCGGGATAGAAATACAGTAAATAAATAAAATAATAAAGGCATAAAAATGTCGCTTCTGGATTTTTTTTAGACCTGGAAGTGGCTTTTTTTTTTTTTTTTTTTGGCCTCTAGGAGACATTCTGAAACTTGCAGAGGCCAGAGGCCATGGATGAACATGGGCAGTCTCTACAGGCTTCAGAACGTTGCAGACGTGACCAGAGCGAGCCTCTGGTTATGTTCAGAGTTCAGGTGGGCTCTGAAAATCACATATTTCATTATCCTTGGTTTTCAGTATCTGTGGGAGATCCTGGAAAAGATCCCTTGCAGATTCAGAGGTACCACTTCTATACAAGTTGGCAACCTTCAGTCTCGAAAGACTATGGTATCGCGCTCTGAAAGGTGGTTCTGGAACAGCGTCTAGTGTGGCTGAAAAGGCAGATTCGGGAGTGACAATCCCTTCCACACTGGGAGCAAGTGCAGTCTGTCCCTGGCCTGTCTCCCTGGCTACGGGCATTCCTTCTTTGCCTCTTAGCCTCAGACTGTTGGCCAAGTGTCTCTTCAAACTGGGAAAGGCCATGTTGCACAGCCTGCCTCCAAGCGGGCCGCTCAGAGGCCAGGGTTTCCCACTTGTTGAGGTCCACTCCTAAGGCCTTCAGATCCCTCTTGCAGATGTCCTTGTATCGCAGCTGTGGTCTACCTGTAGGGCGCTTTCCTTGCACGAGTTCTCCATAGAGGAGATCCTTTGGGATCCGGCCATCATCCATTCTCACGACATGACCGAGCCAACGCAGGCGTCTCTGTTTCAGTAGTGCATACATGCTAGGGATTCCAGCACGTTCCAGGACTGTGTTGTTTGAAACTTTGTCCTGCCAGGTGATGCCGAGAATACGTCGGAGGCAGCGCATGTGGAAAGCATTCAGTTTCCTCTCCTGTTGTGAGTGAAGAGTCCATGACTCGCTGCAGTACAGAAGTGTACTCAGGACGCAAGCTCTGTAGACCTGGATCTTGGTATGTTCCATCAGCTTCTTGTTGGACCAGACTCTCTTTGTGAGTCTGGAAAACGTGGTAGCATGCACTTAGGGCCTGGTGCCTTAATCCTGTGGCTTAGATCACTAGGCAACACTACCTCTCAAATGCTTTACTGTCAGAAGATTTTACTGTTCTGTAAGTTTTTAAAAAAATAGTTTTCTGCAGTGTGAATTTGAAAGAAAAAAACTGATGGAGTTCACTGGATGTCACAAACCTATTATAAAGTTTAGTGTTCCCTATACTTACATGTGTCTGGAACTGCTTGATGTCAGAAGCAGGCTAGAAGGATAATACAGATTCTCACTGACCTGTTCTTTCGATTCAACATCTTTTAAAAAGAACAATGATTTGCATTCTCTGGTAGTGGTATAGGGAGAGAGTTTTGTAGGAAACCCTCTGGGATCATTTTGGTTCAAACCAGCTGTATGATATTTTTTTTTAAACAAATGTAAGCAGTTTTCTCATCAGGCCCTGATTAAGTCTTGTATACATAAGGCAAAATTGCAAGGACAGACAATCCGCCTCTTCTCCACTCCCACTGTAGTGTGCATTTCCTGGTATTAGTAACATTAGTCAATGTGCTTGTGGTTGGATGCATTCTTGGCAGAAGAGTTTTTAGCTGGGTTTATTTGGGTCATAAGTAGTTAGATGATAAATTGTCTTGCTCACATCAGTCAGGTTTTTTTTTTAAACTTGTTGGAAAAAGTAATAATATTGTGCCCATTTGTCACAAGCAGGAGCTTTAAGTTTCCAGTGAATGCCGATTTACATAACCAGTGGATGAATAATTGCTGGAAAATTACTTGAAAATCATGCATATAAACAGCTCTCTGCACATGGCCTACAGTCATGTGCTGTCCCCACCATTCATCTGTTTGCATTCCACTGCAAATGGTTCAGAAATGGTGGCTGCAAACACTTTTCTGGGAGTAAGCCACATTGAACCCTATGGGGCTTACTTCTGAGTAGACATGGATAGGTTTGTTCTATGAATCTCTAATTGTAAAAGTAAAACTTGCAAATGTTCACAGTTACATACAACAAATTGGTGATAAGTAAGATGCTGTGGGGCATTTGGTGGGCCGCTGTGAGATACAGGAAGCTGGACTAGATGGGCCTATGGCCTGATCCAGTGGGGCTGTTCTTATGTTCTTATGTTCTGTGCCTGGGATATTTGTCAATATTGCATGGATGGATGGCCCAGCCATTGGGGCAAGTTAGACCAGAGCTCCAGGGAGCTTAGGGTGGTGTGTAGGGTCCCTCCCACCAGGTTAGCCTTACAACAGCTCTGTGTGGTGGATTAAGTTGAGGGAGGATGACTATCCCAGGGCCACCCTGTGTGCTTCAGGGCTCATCATGGATCTGAACACAGGTCTGTGTCTAATATCCTAATCACTACACCACACTTGTATATAAGCAAGATGATTTCATTTGCATTGCAGGGGCCTTGAACAAGAGCTATTGCATATTCGGGGCTTTTCAAACTGGGGCATCACAACGCCCCAGCCTGAGGGTCCTGGCCTCTGCCCCCTTAAGGGGCAGGGGCAGCAAGGACACAGGGAGGAGGCAGCGATGCGATCCCCAGGATTGCGTCGCTCAGGGGGCCACAGGGGCTTGGCTGGACTTACCAGAGCTTCCTGCAGCCTCCCAGGGGTGTGGGGGCCGCTGTATGAATGTCTGCAGGGCTCCCCAGGCTTCTAAAAATGAAAGTGGAGCGATTGCGCTCCACTTCTGGTTTTGTGGAGGCAAGGCGCGATTGCTCTACTTTCACTTCTTAAGCTTCGGGGAGCCCTGCAGACAGTCGCGCAGAGCTCCCCGTACCCCCGGGAGGCTGCAGGAGGCTCTGCTAAGTCCAGCCAAGCCCCTGCAGCCCTCTGAGTGATGTGATTCTGGGGAGCGCGTTGCCGCCTTCCCACTGCCCCTGCAAGGACTCCCAGAGGGTTTGAAAACCGCTGGCATATACAGAACTTGATCAGGAGCTTCTGCATGATGGCCTAGTGTGTAGATTCAGTTGTAAAGGGGAGGACTTAAAAGAATTACCAAAACTAAAATGGAAAGCAAGGCCCAAAGATCACCTCCGCCTGCTGGTGTCTCCTTTGAAGAGAGAGGCTGTGCCTCTCTTCCCTTATAGTGCCTTGTTGGGAGGGGGGGGGGAGGAAAGAAGCAGACAAGGCATACCTTCCCCACCCCCAACCTTTTCCTGTTGTAATGATTGTCTGATTTGATGTTATTGAAATTGTTTTGTTTTACGCCGGTTGCTCTTGAACTCTTGGCACTTGATGGGCAGTGGTATAAATCAGGGGTGTTAAACGTAAGGCCTGTGCATCAAATGTGGCCCCCAGAATCAATTTATCTGCCCCTGTTATAATTTGGCTCTTTCAGTGTAATAATTGGGCTCTCTCATATCTTGAAAATACAAATAAGGTTTGGTGTCACTTCTGGTCCTCAGCAGGGTCTATGAATGCTAACGTTGGCCCTCTCTATGAAATGTGTTTGACACTGGTATAAATCTTTTAAACCAACAGATCAGTATCGCAGTAAACTCTTGTTCATTTAACATGCTGCTCTTCTTGGATGCCCAGTTAGCATGATTCTCTCACCCCTCCCTTTTACATAAAGAAAAAGAATCACACAGATGGGACTTCTATCATTTGTACAGCATGTGATGGAGTGCATTGTGATCTGCTAGATGAAATTTTAAAAAAGGCTAGATCTGCTTTTCTGCCGTGTGGAAACTGTCACCACATGGATATGTTTTTTGTGCCTAAACCAGACTAAGCGAGGCACAGATTACACATGATAGTGCAGACAGTTCTGTAGTTCGTCACCAAATGCATAGTTGAACTTGAACTTAAGTTGAACTTAATTTGTACTTAACTGTTGTCCGATGCCTAATAAAGACTATCCTCCTGTCTCCCGTCTCTCATTTTGGCAAGATGAATTAATTTACTACATAAGTCTTGTCCCATAGTCTTGATCACCAATCTGTTGTGGATCGGGGCGTGGAGAGATTCCTATCTGTGATTTAGAGCTGTTTGAGCAACCTCCAAAAGATATGTAATCATCTCCAAGTCCTCAGAGACAAACTTGAATGTCAAATATCATTCTAACCAATTGATCTAATGAGAAATCATAGCTGGACTTCTATTTAATATAGAGAAGGATTGATTTCCTAAAAGGTTCCAATAAATTATGCAAGATGTCCATTCCTGTCTTCAGGTGTTTTTAAATTGGGGTCCGTCCCACTTCGATTATGTAAAACAGAGGGTATGGTTTAAATCTGAAAAGGGCATGCAGGTGAAGGGTGCTGAACTCTCCCCTGCCCCTGATGCAACTCTGCCCAGCTGCTGTTCTTCTAGCTGAACTTAATTTCAGTATCACAGTCCAGCTGGGGCAAAAAATAATGTGGTAAATGGACCAGGAGGTGGGATTGGTAGGCATGTGGTGACTTCAACACTCTTCTCCCCCCCTGCACACTCCTTTAAACCGAAACCCTGCCCTCTGCCAGTTGCATGTAGTTTGGCCCTGCAGAGCAGCATTTGCTTTAATTTATTTTGTGTACATTGTGATGACTGCTACACTAAACAGTGTGCTCTGGAAACATTAACATTTAAAGCACTCTAATCAGAGTGCTAAGGAGGCCTTTGCAATACATGCCATCTTGTCTCCTTGACACAAAAACAGACAGAACGTCTCTAAAAAAACAGTGATCCGTACCAAATGTGATATATTTATAATTTCTGGGCAGTCTTCCCACTCCACGCCGCCCATTGCTTCTTTGATTTCCCATCCAAGATCCTTGCTCTTTTTCTTTTTCATTCATTCTCCTCCTACATGAACTTTCAACTGTTATGATTTAGTCGACACCAGATTACAAAAAAAAGTGAAATAATTTTGGGATTGTATTTAATGTTACCAACCTTATGAGCCTAAAAGCCTATTCTATGCCCCCACTGGTGCAGCCACACCAAAAACAGACACGCTGTATCCAACAGGTGAGGGGTGGATTTGGGAGGCTTTAGGGACAAAAGGGAATTTAAATCCCCTTACACCTCCATAATCCTTCTGTTCTGCAATGGGTCTCCTTGGACCTGCTCCAGCGAAATTGCTGGCAAAAATCCTAGGAGAGAAACGCAGCAGGAAGGCTGTAGAAAAGGGGGATTGCCGCCAGAGCCACCCCCTCTCACAACTACCGCGTCCCATTTTATTCCCTCCCTTCACTCACTGCTGCTTTACCTGCCCTGGTGGGTGTAGGCAGTTCTGACAATGGGTTGGTAGTGCTCCCAAAATGGCTACCGGTGAAGCACTGTGTGCGAAACTTACTTCTGCTGTCGCAAAAAGCTGCAAGTGACAGCCCTGTCCTCAATAGGATTAGGCGGTCGCTCACCTATAATGCGATTTCCCCTAAGTTTTTTTAATGTTTTAGAACAGTTAATGCTGCATTGGACGAAGTATAATCTGTGACTCTTACAGTTTTATTGATGACTTTGCACTTTTAAATTGAATGGAAAACCTTCTTGGCTAGAGCACATACAGTACTTATTGTTGGCTATCTTTCACTTTCTCTTCTGCACATAAAATATTCCAGAAACATTCCCTACCGAAAGAATTTCTTAGGGCCAAACTAGATACGACATGAAAGTTCTGTGACTGGGACTCCCAAGACTGGCACTTATCTTTTTTCAAAAAGTGGCTGTGGAGATCCCCGATATCGATTCAGGTCATGGCATGGGACTAAGAACTTTATCCCTTTCCTTTGGATTGAATCCTTCAAAGTGACTTGATATTCCCCAAAGCTATTATTAACCATTGCAGAGGAAACTTATATGGCCACAGAAATTGTGCCCATAAGCTTTTCCCTCTACAGGTTTAGGAAGCAGTTTATATTAGGAAATAATGCATGGGCAAAGGGTTAAAGAGCATAGTCCTGATCTAAATTCAGATTTACCAACTTCTTTAGTAACTTTCAGTTCTGCTTATGCTCTTGAGCTTGATTTCATTTATATGCATTCTCACATGCACACTTTATTTTGATGCTGTGCTTCACTGTGCACTCGGGAAACATTAATATTTGGCGTCATCTAAAACTGCCCAGGAGGCCTTTCTTCTTTCCAGAGGGGAAAAAAAACTAATGAACTGTCCACTTGGGAGACCAGTCGAGTCATGTTTTCCATAAGCTTAAGTGCTGCCTGTAAAGAAAATTTTTATTATTATTACTCAATAGTCAGGCTTCCAGTGGATGAGTCATTTTAAAACTGTGTTCTAGGGTACCCTGCACTTCCTCAGAAGTTTATTTTGAGCTTCTACAATGTGAAGATCAGTCAAGGTGGAAAAGCTGCCCTGAAAAGCAAATTGTCCACTACTGTTGATCTTTTCTTGAAATTTGCAACCAGAAGAGGAGTTCTCGAACACACATGAAGCTTTAGGGCAGGGGCGGGCAACTTACAGCCTATGGGCTGAATCTGACATGCCACAGAAAATTATTCAGTCCGTAGTCCTAAAAAGATGTATCCATTCAGTCCATAGTGGTCCTAAAATGGAATTCAAGTTTGTAATTCTATCTCTGTAAGGCTTACAGTGTAAGCAGACTAAGGGCTTCCTTACAGCAGCAATTTTGAACCCTTTTCATCTCAAGGCACAGTGACACGGCACTAAAATGTCAAAGCACATTATCAGTTTTTTGATAATTGACAAGGCACACCGCACTGCTGGTGGGGTCTGGTAGAGGCTTACATCCTCCAGTGGCCCTACTAATAACCCTCCTCCACAGTACACCTGTGGACTATTCATGGCACATCAATGTGCTAGAGCACAGAGGTTGAAAATCACTGCCTTAGAGTATATTTCTCTGTTAGAGCATGTGTCTCTCCATGCCATGTCATCTTTTTTTTTTTTATTACCTCTATGGCCTAATAGGGGTGGGTGTGTGTGTGTGTGTGTCAAACACATGTGCGTTCTTAATATTGATGGACCTGATGTCTTTCCTCTGTGTGGAAGAACTTTGCCGTACCCTGCTTTAGGGGATTAAGACTACATCTCTATATGATCAGAAAGTGGACTGTAGGGAACACACTCAAGAATTCTCTGCAGCATGCCCAGATTTTCTGGTGGAAATGCAAAGTTCCTCAGCAAGCAAGTCAATGAATTCATATTACCTTTTGAAGACATTGCTGCTTTGGTGTTTCATTTTTGCAATCATGTCTAAAATCCGAGTAGCTCATCAGTCAAGTTTTATTGTGCAGCCCACAGAGATCATGATATGGTATTTTCAAGTTGGATTAAAACAAATTGTAGTTAAGAATATATTTCTGGAAAAACAGAGTAATGAACAATGTGGCCCACTCCAAATCATTCAGCTGCATCTGTCTTGCACTTTCACCAAGCTCTACAGCAGAGGTGTCAAACATAAGGCCTGGGGGCCGGATGCGGCCCTCAGAAGCTTTTTCTCTGGCCCTCAGGCTCTCAGCTGCTGAGCGATGCTGAGGTCTCACTGCTGAAAGAGTGGCCCGCATGATAATTGGGCTCCCCCATATCTTGAAATATGATCAAGATTTGTGTATTTTCTCTTCTGTCATTTGCAGCTAATGAGTTCCTACACAAGAACAAAGTGCTTATTTTTGGTTTTGACCTGTTTAATGACATCACTTCCTGCCCAATGACATCATCACTTCCGGCCCCCAGTAGGCATCATGAATGATATTTGGCCCACGGTATGAAATGAGTTTGACACCCCTGCTCTACAGCATCTTTCCTGCTTCTAGCAATTTGTTACAGCAATTCGTACAACCTTTAGAAGCAACATATCTATCAATCTGAAAAGCATCCACCTTTAATGAGATGTCCAGCCCTGCATCATTGAAAAGAAGACCCTGTTGAAGGTCTATACCTCTCCTTTCTAGGAGTTTTGTATATATGATAAAGTAAAACACACACTTGCAGATCTTAACCCATTCCTTTGCCATATGGACATAAAAACTAAGTACGGTTTTTAACCAGCTGTTCTTTGTTTTGTCTGCCGGCAGGAATAGGACTCTGTTTCTTTGGGATTTCCCCAACAGGAAGCAATAAAGTGCCTAAAGAGGCAGAGATTTCCTTACAAAGTGGATAGCGTACAAAGCAGTTTAGATCGGTTGGAAGCAGCTTGCTAAGTGAGCTGCTGACTCACAAGAGAGAAGATATTTTCTGCTATCTCTATTCATTGTTGTGTATTTAATGAGATGAGTTCATCTGGACTGTGTACGTGTGTGCCTATAGGCCTGTGTATATGGGAGCACACAACTTCATGCATATATACATGCATACACTTGCTTTCAGGTGGGCTTCTCAAGCCATAATTACATGATTGTTGACATAATTGCTCAGAGGCCAAAGGGTATAATTTTTAGGAAGTTTTTTACTCTAATCAGGTTGTATTTTTTCCAAGGAGGGCTTCTTTGCCTTGAGAGGCTGTGCAAGAGGCAGAAATTCATCCTACCTGAATATACAGAGGTGGCATCAACTTCACTTCTTCAATTTCTAGTTACTTGTTATGTCAGCGCAGGGGTCTTGCAGAAAATAAAAAGGTAGGAACCCCACCCAGCAATATGAAACAGAAAAGGGTAAAGAAGGGAGCTCAGAGAGTGGTATGCATATGAGTTTTGCCAAGACATGGCTTTATCCTTTTCAAATGTGTATTAAAATGTGTCTTTAATCTAAGGAGAGGCGATTTTGTAATTTTACAATATGGTTCCATATTTTACAATTCCTTACATCCTACAGCATAGGCAAAATAATTCTTTTTTTTTTTTGGGGGGGGGGGACGACAGATACTTTGCAAACTTGGTAGTCATCATCACACTTAGGCATTTGGGGGGGAGAGAGATTGACTGAATGCTCAGACTTTCAGCTCCAACAAACGTGGACCTTCCAACTCAGCATATGCATGCGTGTTTGATGAATATAAAATGAACAGCAGTTCCATTTGACAAATGTTGCTTTGTACTGTGAATGACCCATTGATCAAACACTGTGTAGACAAAACTTTCATATCATCTTGCATCCTCAAATGCAATACTTTCCTGTGGAGCCAGTTCACACCCTCCATTTGCAAACCATCAAAATGTGGAGTGATCAAACAATGAGACAAGGGAATGAAGCCCAAACTCAATGATGGAGCACTTGCTTTGCACGCTGAAGGTTCCAAGTTCAATCCTGGGCAATTCCAGGAAGGTCTAAGAAAGATTCTAACAAGCTGGAGTGCACTGGGTCAGCTGCATGGTCTGATTTGGTATCTGTGTTCAGCATGAGTGATACAAATACATGATTTGTAAATTAGCCCCATATCTCTTTTTGAGGGACCGATTCACTTCAGATGTCCCAGCAGCCACTGAGATGTTCAGATGTTGCAGAATTCCAATATAAACTTTCAGATCCTTGACAAACTTGTATGTCTTTGTTTAGGCAATAGAGATTTTTCTCCAAATGATCCATTGGAATTCAAGTCAAATCAATGGTTTGGAGCATCAGTGAGATCTAAACGTGATAAAATTCTGGTAAGTCTACATTTTTAAAGCTTTCGACATGCAAATGTATTAAAATATTAGAATATGACTGTTCGAAGCAGTGGTGTGTGACCAAAAAACAGTAACTTGAAAATCATACCCGTACTACTTTCTAGCTCCTCCCTGTTTTAACCATGCCAGTATCCATGATCTACTAGCAATGCCAGTATCAGATCATCAGAGAAGCTGCTTAAGCAGCTGCTTGATCCTTGTAGCCTGTGGAAATTGCTGACATTTTGTGAGGAATTCTGCAGCAGCAGTAGAAAAGGTGTGAATTTAGTACATCTGGTGTTTGTTTGCCTTTATGTGCTAGTGGGCTAGATGTCTTTATTTGCTGTTCCTGATCTGCTCTGTGTATTTTATTATTGATTACTTTTATTGTCATTTTATACATTGTAAGCCATCCTAAGCACATTAGCAAAGTGGAAAGACAGGATATAATAAATAAAATACTTCCCAAGTTAGCTGTAGCCGTACCCCATTTTCACCTTGGTCAGGAGATTCAGAGTGTCCTGCATGTCCATGTACTCCTTTCTCCTTCCCCCTCTCCTCTTATATATGGATTCCTGCCTTATAGTTAGAGCTAACCCTTGGGCAAGGCTACATTTGCACCGGTATTTTGTTACCTATGGTAAACTGGTGGTAAACTCATTTTTAACTGTAGTTGAAAATTGTGATTTGGAGTTATCCCAGGGTTATTAGCTGTGTTTCTTGCAGTTCAATCCTATAGTTTCTTCATGCTGGCAGAATTAGCATTCTACCAACATTGACTGCCTTATGGTTGTTGCAAATGCGGTTATGGTAGCGTGCAAAGTATTGCACTGCCAGAGCCTTCCCCTGCACATTGATGAATTGCTACCTGCCAAGAAATATGAGGCAGTGGGATGGCAGGGAGAAGGCAAAACTGGGCTGAGTGATGGTGTGTACCTGATCCTCTCCCCTCTGAGAGCAGCGTCCTTGGCACAGGTCCAAAGAGACCCATTGTGGAGTGAGAGGCTTATGGATTTAGATTTAAATCTCTTTTCCCCTCTGAAGCTTCCCAATCTTATCCTCCCCCCCCCCCCGCACTGGAGACAGCACACCTGTTTTCAGCATAGCTGCACCAGTGGGGGGTGGAGAAGGATAGGATTGGGCCCTTGGCCACTCTGAAGTGTGACAATATGCTCTTAGATATATGGCTGTCTCCCAGATGCATTGCACATCAGCGCATATTTGATGCCCAACTGCTTCTTCATGAGATATAAATTGTTTTGGATAATTTGAATGTTGACGCACAGTACAAGCTGAAATTGAGAGACAGACCGAAGCAGATACTGACACAGCCTTGGTTATTGTCTGGTGCCAGTAAATGAATGGTTAGAATTCATTTTAATGTGCAAATTAAATAATTTAGTCTTGTTATTGTCTGGTGCCTTGGTTATTGTCTGGTGCCAGTAAATGAATGGTTAGAATTCATTTTAATGTGCAAATTCAGAATTTAATGTGTATATGTGAGTGGCATTTTAGGGACTTTAATCTGGTTCTTTTACAAGGCAGATAATTCATGAGAGCTGTTACCAAGTTTTACCTAAATTAGTAACGCAACAGTTTCTCCTCTCTATTCTCTGGAGACTTACAGCAAATGGTGCATAGGTCAATTACAGGTTCACTGTATTCACCCTCCCCAACCTTTGTTTTCTGATGATGTTTCTAGGACTATAATAACAGACTTTTTGAAGAGCTTTCTAAATGCTGCCGCTGTGCTTCATCCACAGGCTTGTGCTCCACTGTATCACTGGAGAACGGAACAGAAAGCGGAGAGAGAACCTGTAGGAACTTGTTATCTTCACGACGGGTCTAAATCTGTTGAATATGCTCCCTGCAGGTCAAGTATGTGGAGAATGTCTTGCTATTGTCATTACAGCTCTGAATCTATTATCTGTGTCGTTCCATTTTATACCCAACCTGTGAAGTGAAGTGGTCTTCCACTCTTTCGCCCTCTTTTCTGCCACTTATATTCAGCCTCATGGTCATAACCAGGCAGGCAGGCCGCCCTATTAGCCACACTTAGGACATTACTATACCTGTTCTAGCATGCAGTACTCTGTGTTACATCACAGCTGCTCATACGTATTGGATCTTAGTGTGTGCAAGAAATGTCTGTTAACAAAGCTGAATTTATTTACTTATTTATTTATTTGAAATATTTATACCCTGCCTTTGTCCCCCTAGATCAGTAGTTCTCAAACTGTGAGTCTTGGCTCCCCGGGGAGCCTTGGAAACCAGCCAAGGGAGCCACAGAGTCTTCATGAAAACTTTGCTGCCCTATTCAATGTATAGGATTGTCGCCCTAATGGGGAGCCATGACTAATTGCCCAGTAGATAAAGGGAGCTGTCAGTTGAAAAAGTTTGGGAAACACTGCCCTAGATTACTAGAGTGCCCAAGGCAGCTTATAAAATGGCAATAAAGGCAATAGTACAATAAAAATTTCAATATAACATTTTTTTTAAGAACCAGGAGTAAAAGCAAACAGCATTCGTGATAAAAACATCCAACATCCCCATAAAAGCAACCAAAAGTATAAACAAAGTAAAACAAAACAAAAACTAGCAGAAGGAAAGGCTAAATCAGTCATTTTCAACCACTGTGCTGTGGCACACTGGTGTGCCACAAGCGATCCACAAGTGTGCCACAGGAATTTGGGGGAAGGTCATTTATTAGTAGGGCAAATGGGAGACGTGAGCCTCTCCCCCTCCCACTGGCAGCATGGTGTGCCTTGTCAATTGTCAAAAACCTGGTGGTGTGCCTTGACCATTTTAGTGCCTTGCCAGTGTGCCCTGCTTTGGAAAAGGTTGACAATCACTGAGCTAAATGAAAGAGGGCACCTTTCAGAACCAGACAGAAGGCTAGCAGGGAGGGCATAGTACTGAGGGAAGCGTAGGATTGGGCTTTTAAGTCCTCCATCTACTATTTGAGAAGATTTGTTCCAGTAATAAATACATCAAGACTGTTGGTCACTACAGATGTCGTCTACTTCCCTCTATTGTTTTTTTTCTTAAAATCCAGACTGAATAATACTTTAATGCAGGTGTTGCTGCCTGGTTTGAATTTTGGTTGGACAAACATGATTTTTTAATTACAGAGGAGTGCTAATTATTTTGCTTGATTCTAACAGATGAGCATCAGCTGCATTTTATTTGTTTTGTCCAACACCTGTGACCCTCCAGACAAGATTCTCCAGGGCCATGATTCTGGAGGAGCTGGAATAACAAACTGGAGCTCCAGCAGATTTTGTAAAATTAATCCTGTAGACGTGAATTGCTTGTGGCCTTGAACACTCTCTCATTCTCACTGGTCTCTCGAGGCGCAATCCAAACTGCATCCTAGGCTGACG
Source organism: Tiliqua scincoides (assembly GCF_035046505.1). Classification (NCBI taxonomy): domain Eukaryota; kingdom Metazoa; phylum Chordata; class Lepidosauria; order Squamata; family Scincidae; genus Tiliqua; species Tiliqua scincoides. Next base: position 114,040,395 of record NC_089821.1, read on the forward strand.
CAAGTCTCTTGTCCCAGCTTCCAGGTGTCACAAAAGTGCCGTACATCACTTTTGTGCCACCTCAGGAGTTGGGAGGCTGAATCTGGCTCTGCTGTGTTGGTGGACAGGTGAATTTTCACCAGCCAAGTCAGGCCAATGTCGGGGTCTAGGGAGAATGGGGGGGAGGGCAGAATGGGGGTTTTCTGGGGCAGGGGAGGGTGGGTCCATGGGTGAACCAAGCCTGGGAGGGGGTGCAGCCAGGACCCAGCATTTAGATCGGATCCTAAACCCCCTTGTGGTAGTTTGGCCTAGTGCTGGGCTGCTTGGATCTGCGCCACCTGTTTAGGTTGCGCAGATCCAAGTAGCCCCATTTGAGCTGCTGCCACATTACTCGGGGTAAAGGGAATCTTTTTCCCTTGCTCCAGGTTGTGCTGCAGCCACCCCCAATTCTGCTCTAGATACAGCACAAGCCAGCCGACCTTTCTGTTCCAGTGTAGAATAGGACTGGGCTGCTTATCTCTCAGGTTTGCCTTAACGGGGAGGGGAGAAGCCACCATGGAACTATTGGCCTGTTCCTACCCCCCTACCCCATCGCCACCACCGCGCCTGTCTACGCTGTTCAAATAGCAAAACCAGGAAGGAGAGAGTGCATTCCGCAATCATCCCTAAGATCGAAGGGCTCTATAAAAATGCACTGGGCAAAATGAGTGTTCCATTGTGGGCAATGATAACGTTAAGAAATGGTTAGCATATCTGTCATAAAGCTCTGAATTCGGAGGATTAACCACATCATAAAAAACCTCCTTGGGCTCACTCATGGCATGTGAGGCATGAGCTCTGGAATGCCTTTTCTTTTCCTGTTTTAAAGTCAAGTGATACCTCTGGACTGCGTGTGGATTGTTGATCAGTGAATATAGGAAAAAGGGGATCGTGTATGCTGTGTCTCATCCCCCACCCCTGCTTCTGAGCATTCAGTCCCCCCTTTCTCTTCCTATTAAGTATGGTTTATTTTGTTGTAGTTACTGAGAAAAAAAAATGACAAAAAACCAATACAAGTATGAATAAACAAAAGGGAATGGACATGTTCCACTTGGATTTCCCACCCAAATATTTCACAGCGGGTAATAAATCAGTAATGTTATCTTTACGGTAGTTTGCAGTAGTAAACACGTGAATGTATCCTTCATTTCTTGCCAGCTCAGTGTCAACATAGCTTAGGCCTGCACAATGGAGTGTGTGTTGTGCATCCTTACAATTAATTATTTCACATTTCCTCTTGTTTCCACAGCAAACATTGATGCCGAAGGACAGGGATTTTGTCAAGGTGGATTCAGCATTGACTTTACTGAGGTTCGGAAACCTATTTTGGAACACCTTCCTTTCCTTCCTTGCTTATCAGAGCAGAGTTAATAAGGGACTTCTTATCTCAGTTGTTTTAACATAAAACATTTCTGTTATGCTGCTGGAAGTAGCTGCTAGCTAAAATGATTTGTTAAGTGCAGAATGTAAGAGAGCAAAATAGAGAAAGAAAATATATTAATAGAAGGGAGATCTTGTCTCATCTCTATCTTCTTAATTTTGTTATAGAAGATAAAAACATGTTTAAAAATCTACTTTTATTGAGTTTTAATCTAAAATCATAATTTAAAATGATGTAGCAAAGGAAATACTTTGGTCATTGTACTTATTTGACAGTACCACAAGTTGGACATGTCCTTGGTTATTGTAGCGGAGAATGGAAACTTCGTGTTCAGAGGTTGTGTAACTCTGACAGCCAGATGGAGAAGAGTAACAGGAAAGGGCTGTTTCCATCACACCCTGTTTATGAGCTTTCCTCCTGCGAGCCTGGCAAATTTTGGAGACAAGTGTGCCGGACCTCACTGTCTTTTTGTTTGTCCCAGCAAATAATTTCCTTTTTTCCATCACAAGTTATTTTCATGCTGCACTGTGGTGGGAAAACGTTGGTTTTGATCAACAAGGAAGTTCTTCAAGGGCCAAACTGAATGTGTTGTTAAATGTATTGCTGTCTAGTTTGGGGCTTATTTTCAGTTTAAAATGGCAGCCCTGTGGAGTAGAGGGCCTGTTCCAGTTGAGAGTGCTATGCAGAGGGAGGGGATGTTTAACCCTTCGGTGCCATTTCCCCACTGAAAATCTCCCCTGCTGTTGAACCCTGATGGTTTTAGCAAGCCAAGCAAACCTTGGCAACAAAAGGCATCTTCAGGGCTAAATAGCTGCCTTTGGTGGGGGAAGTGGGCAAATTTACAAGGGAAAATGGCACAGAAGCAAAGGATTAAACTCCCCTGTGTCATGTGGCAGACTCCCATGTGGTTATCCTTTGAAAATAAGTCCTAGGTGAGGACTCAGTGTTATGTCTAGTTTGGCCCAAAGTGGTTGTGAACTACTTGCCATCTCTCAGTGTAGCCTGCCTTCCATGGCTTTTCCATGTCCGTAATGGATTTTGCACTCACAAGGGCATCGCATAGCTGCTTCTTCCCAGTTCGTCAGGCTGAGATTCTCAACCCAGCTCACTGGGAAGAAAAGGCTGCTCTGAGCCCTATGAGTGTGCTGTGATGCTCTGGTTCGCCATAGCACATGGTTTGGGAACCACTGGTGTATAGCATTGCAGCCTAAGACCACTTACTTAGGTTATGTCTGAGGCAACACTTGAGGAGTTCTTCGTTTTGGGTTAACACGCAGTGCCTACCAGCAAGAACAACGCCAAGGTGAGAGGCTTTCCTCAGCTCCCAAACTGGCCCTACCTTGTAATCCGGAACTCTAGCATGAGTCATATCAAGCTGTTGCAACACCATTTGAATTTGGGAGCTGAGAGGAAGCCACTCCCTTGGTGTCTTCCTTGCTCATGGATCCTGTCTGTTAACCAGGAGGAGATACTTTCCTTTGTTAAAGACTGTCCTGCCCTGGAACTCCTGTGAATGGGAATTTACAGTACGTTCATATATTCCTTTTAAGACTTTTACCCAAACTTTTCTTTAAAAAAAAAAATCAAGTTTCATGTATGTTAATATTAATACAGTATAAAATCATTATGTATTGGATTATAAAATAAAATCATTACATATTGCATTATAAAAGCAATGCAATATAAATACGATTTAAAATAACATATAGTCAACCTATGTAGCTAGTAGCTCACCTTATTAATCTTATGTTTATCTGCCTCCCTAAATTTTGCTGATGCTGGGCTCCAGTAGGATTCTTGTAGAAAGAGTTTGATAATATTGGGACCACATCTAAGAAGGCCCTCCCCTCAGCCTAATTGGTGCTGAGCTCGAAGGTATAGTCTAGAGCTGGATCCCCTATGATTTCCAAAGAGAGCAAGGCCAATTGAGAGATATCTTCCTTCAGTAAATCTTTAGTTGTAATATTTTATTTTTTTCCTCCATAGGGAGACAGAGTGCTTCTTGGAGGACCTGGAAGTTTTTATTGGCAAGGTGAGATAAAGATGGCAGAATGGGAAAGTTCTGATGTCTTTGAAGCCTCCTGTTAGGGCCTTATAATGACTACATGCAAATGCATGAGGCCAAATACTTTATAGCTCTTTTTTTTCCTTGCAAAGTTGTTTCAGGATGGTGCAGAGAAGTGGTAGAGTGAAAGGGGAGCTTTCCCTGCTTCTCTGCTGGTGGTAGGAGATCAAAGGGTCCTTGGAAGTGCCACTAGATTCTTTGTTACTTTGGTTTGCAAGAGATTAAAATGACCACTCTTTTAAAAATCTCACTCTTCAATAACCATCTTCCTCTCATACAATATTTAATTAAGCTTGGAAAATGTCACTGTTACTCTCATTTCATTGTGTTACAGGTTTATTTTTAGTTCAGAATGATAAAAAGACATATCAGAGGAATATTCTTTCTCAGTCTCCTGCCCTATTTTTTTTCTTCCTTTGAAGCGCCTGAGAAGACTACAGCATTCTGTCATCTGTGGTTTTTATGTCATTCTCTGCTTCTTTCTAGGCCAACTTATTTCTGATCAAGTGGCTGAGATTGTGTCAAAATACAACCCTACAGTCTACACTACCAAGTATGACAGCCAGTTAGCAACTCGATCAGCCAGTGCTGCTTTTGACGACAGCTACTTAGGTGGGTTGCTTAAAAGTACAACTGTCGAAATTTGTAATTGGGGTGAGACCAAGCCTGGAATTCTTCATCCAGCATCCAGTGACATCAATGAAACCAGCACTTCTTTTAAAAATTGATTTGTTAAGAAGAGGATAAGACTCCCACAACTAATAATTACAGACACTCTGTAATTATGTTTTCCCTCAACACCCAAAGTGGTAAAGGAGGAAGTAAAAAGAAAGTTTTCATTGGCAAATTTCTCACATTCCCTGTTCAGACTGTGAAACCAAAATGGAAATGACAGAAATCACATTTCTGAAAGAGGGAATGATGCAGGTCAGGGGCTGCTGCTTATTTGCAAATACACAGGCAAATCATAGTGGAAATCAACAGACTCCTAAACAGGTAGCCAGCCCATTAATCTTGCATCAGATTCCTAACAGTCAGTTGCATTGAGAGGATGCTTTAATTTTAGGTAGGTAAAAATTTTAGTCTGGCGAAAACCCCCCAGCTCACTGTCTCTCTTTGTGTCCAAATTCTAACTGCACAGTTCTTCTAGCTGTGTCTCTCCCTCATAGGGGCTTAAGAAAAGTGTCAGGCCATCAAGGACCAACAGGCTTGTTTTGTGAAGCTCTGATCACACATCTATTGCTATGTAGATCTTATTTAGTGGTAGGCCCTGTCACAATAATCAAGCCAGCCCAGCTCATAACGCCAGTGTATAGCGAGGAATTGGAATTGCAAAATGTTTAACATTTATCTATGCCCCATATAATGCAACCTTATTTAAGCGTGAGCCGCTCCAAAAAGTACCATTTGTTTATCTGAATGGACATTGGAACATGCAGTTTCAGCTGACTGAACATTTCTGACAACTGCTCTTTCTTGCATATCTGTCCAAAATGTGATTAACAAAGTCTAACCTGGCAACCGTGTATCCCACATCCGTTTCCACTACTGGAAAGAAATGTTTTGATGTTTTATTGAAGTCCTGCAGGTCAACAACTGCCTGTGCCAGTCTCTCCACTTGGAGAGTCTTCTTCTTGTCCTCCCTACCCTCCCAGCTGCTAAAGGAGAACAATGGGATTATAGCTAATTAGAGAGACCTAAATATCAGCAGTCAGGTGAACAGACCTGAATAGTAGTTGGAGAATCTCTCTTGATATTTTTTTTAAGATTATAATAGTTTGTATTCATTGAGTACAGAAACAGATGAATTTTTAGTCACAATTTACAATTTTTCTGTCTAATTGACAGGTTATTCCGTTGCTGTGGGAGATTTCAATGATGATGGCATAGAAGGTATGGCTCATTTGCTATTTGTAACAAACATATTCACTAATTACAGCTCTTGATTAACTTGAGGTAGATTTGACTGAGGTCACCCAGACTGGCATCCTGACTCCACTTTTGGTACACTCTCAATTGGTGTACCGCAAAAGGTCCTCAGGTGTGCTGATAGAGTTTCAAACACAGTGGTTGAAAATTGCTGAAAAACTCTTCCAGGTTCTACTTTTAGGGCAACTGTTTGTAGTAATGAATTATCTGCCTCTCTTCCTTCGCCATCTAAGGAGCCAGTGGAAGAAGAGGGACAATTTGTTACTATAGACTAGTGTTTCTCAAGCAGTGGGTCGGGACCCACTAGGTGGGTTCCCATTCATTTCAATATTTTATTTTTAATATGTTGGACTTGATGCTACCATGGTATGTGACTGCATTTGGGGAAACGTGACAGATCTGTTCTTTTAAAATACTATTGTGTACATAATAGTAAATGGGACTTACTCCTGGGTAAGTGTGGGTAGGATTGCAGCCTAGGATTGCTAAAAATTTTCCTGCTTGATGATGTCACTTATGGTCATGACATCACTTCTGATGGGTCCTGACAGATTTTTATTCTAAAAAGTGGGTCCCGGTGTGAAAAGTGTGAGAACCACTGCTATAGACAGTTAGGGCACAATCTTAATCCACTTTCCAGCAGCAAAATAAGGGCAATGCAGCTCCGAGGTAAGGGAACAAACATTCCCTTATTTTGAGGAGGCCTCCGTGAGTACCACTCGACTGCAGGATGCAGCACACGTCCCATTGGCACCATTATGTCAGTGCTGGAAAGTTGGTTAGGATCTGGGCCTTAGCCTAATAGAGCTGCCAAAACTGAGGGAGTTTCCTGGAATCCAGAAGTGACATCACAAGAGGTGAAGACCATAAAAAAGATCGCAGAGGTCAGAAGAAGAAAAATATTTAAAATCGCTGATCTAGTAGTTATCCCAGGCTAACTAGTCTCAAAGCAAATTCCTTTACGCAGAAGCAAGTTGCATTGAGTTTAAGAAGATTTTTTTTCTGGTCAGAATTCCTATAATTAGCAGCTTAAGCTAATGAGCATCATTATCCATGGATTTTGGTATCTACGGGAGATCCAGAACTGGATCCCCTGCAGATAGCAAGGCACCATCTCTACATCTGCAAAAAAGTGGTGTAGACAGCAGTGCTCTGTACTTCCAGAGGAACCTCCTGCCCACTCAAATTGAACACTACTGCTGCCACTGGTACCAAGGTACCTTGGTTGGCCCTTGGTTATTGTCTAAACTGGCTGACCCTTGATGCTACCCCATCAAGGTATACAGGCTGCTCTTATTTGGTAAGGCGTCCCTGAACCCCAACCCCTAAACTTCATTTTGTTTGCTCTCCTACTGTGTGGCTTCTGCTAAACACTATTGCAGCTAGTAGGTCTACAGTATTCCCTGTCATTGCTAATGGACACGTCCCACTGAAGTCAACAAGATATACCCTGTGTAGCCAACCACAGGATTTTGGCCTAAATAAGAAACCTATTTGAAGCGTAATTGGTCCTGTACTTACAGGTGACAGAAGAGTACATTTCTTTTATTTTCAGATTTTGTGTCTGGTGTCCCAAGAGCGGCAAGAACTCTAGGCATGGTAAGAAAGTTAATTCAGATACATTCAATAGTAGCTTTTTACTAGTGTACACCACTATACATTTTAAAATTCACATCTCTCACATAGGTATCCATTTACAATGGAAGAACGATGGCATCCATGTACAACTTTACTGGAGAACAGGTACGTTTTTCTCTGCCTAAGAGAACAATGTTTTGACATACATTTCTGACTTTGAACATTCTAGGAATGTAGGTTTTATTATTATACAAAATAACCAAGAGCAAATTGCAATGGTGCAGGTGGGAGGGGGTAGCTTATTCTGCAATTCCTAAAGCCTTTTTTGTTTACATTATCACATGTTGAGAATAATATGTAGATTGCCTGAGGTCTGAGATAGCTGTAGCCTATACTATTTTCTAGTGAGTGCCTATAAACCCAGAAAGAAAATGTTCAAGCTTTTGCCCCCATTTTTTCTGTAATCAATGGGGCAAGGCTTAGTGTTTGTGAATATTCCATGCTGCATTTAGAACTCCATCTCAGTATAGAAAGTTATCTGTCTAGTTAGAAATGTCATTGGGGCCTGCTGATGTCTTTTAGGCCAAATTACAGGTCCAGCCTTGTTATACACGGATTTTTTATACACAGATTTGACTCAACACAAATGACCCCCTGCAAATGAGAAGGAATGTGCTGATCCCTGGAAAAGGGGAAAAATGCACCCCTTTAAAATCACAGTTTAAAAAACTGCTTTTTACTGTTGCAGAGAGACAGTCATACAAGTGATTACAGGTATAACCTAAGTATCCACAGATTTTTCTATCTCAAAGCTGATGAGAAGGTCCCTTTAAATTAAAGGAAAACAGTCATTTAATAATGCCAGAGAGAGCAGCCGACTGACAATCCATCAGTCATTCTCTCTGCAAGCTTCACTCCTCCCTTCCTCTCCTATCACCTAAATTCTTTCCCCCTCATTGGGGCTCCTGGTGAAGGGAGAGATTGATGCCTAGTGAAGCCTAAACCTGGAGAGAGACTGACGGCCTCTGTGTGCATTACAAAGGTAATCAAGGCTGTTTTTAAATCACCAGAGCAAAGAAACTTTGTTTTTAAAATTGATTTGCTATAGTGCGTTTCTTGGAACAGAACCCTCGTGAATAATGAGTCTCAACCTGTAATGTATAGGAATGAATGGGGTGCAGGATGTACTTCTGTAATTACCCTAGTTGTACAGGAGAGAGAAAGGTGTCAGTTTCTTTTGCTCTTCCACTAAATCAGATTTGCATCGGAAGAAGGGAAAAGAAAAAGGAAAGCTCTTGGTTTTGCAGCCAAAAGTCTTTGAAGTACTCATGGCAAGGAAACTTTTACTGAGCAGATGTTCGCTAGTGCCTAAATGCTGAAGCATTTGCCCCAAATCAATGCAACATTTTTCTGTTTAATCTTGTCTCCCAGATGGCTGCATATTTTGGATATTCTGTAGCTGCCACAGATATCAATGGAGATAAGTAAGTTATGCTTTTTCATTCTTTCTGGAAAGATTGTCTTTTAATGTCTTGTCTAGGGTAAAAATAGAATCTTTGTTCAAGAAAGAGAAACAGAAAACCAATGTCATGCATACTTCTTTTGCTGGATTATTCTTCTGGTTTTTCTACATTTTGTTTACTATTTAATTGGCCCATGAAGACATCATGCACTGTCAAACTATGAATTCTTGGGGACTAGAGATTATTTATTCATTTGTAATTCTAGAGGTTCACAAACACTCATCGCCACTCATCATCTATTTCTCCCTTCGGTTTCCATAATCCTCTCTCCTGCTTACCTTATTATTCTGCTTCCATCCTCACCAACTCCCCATTCCTTGAATCAGGTACAACTTTGGGTCAATTCCTCAAATCACAGAGGTTTTTGAGGGCCATTCTGAGGCCTGCAGAGGCCTGTAGATTAGGTCGCTGAGCCAGGAGAGGCTTCTGGAGGCTCTGATAAGTACTGGGGCTTCTGGAATGACTCCTATTTGGAGAAATATCAGCTCAAGGGCAGGCAGGAGGGCCCAGATTGTGACCCACACTTTGGGAAGCACTGCTCTAAGGCATAAAACAAAAAAAAAATGTACTTACAGCACAATCCTCAGATTATTTACTCAGAGGTAAGCCCCACTGAATTAAGTGGAAATTACTCCCAGGTAAACGTGTATAGGATTTCAAGATAAAAGGAATGATCCAGTCCGTTAAGCATTTATTGTAGTTCCATAAACTTCAGTGTTTGAAAAATTAAGCACATGCTTATCTTTCCCCAGAAATCAGTGAGATTTAGACATTCTTAACTTGGCTAGATTGACTACCAGTGATGTAAAATTGTGTTTCCAAAAGTGGGAATGTTTTGCAGCGACTGAAATGCCTCCTTACATTCTTTTTATTCTTTACAGGTATGTAGATTTGCTCATTGGAGCCCCACTCTTTATGGATCGTAGTTCTGATGGCAAACTTGTTGAAGTGGGTCAGGTGACTGTTCTTCTTCAGCAAGCCTCTGGAGGCTTTCAGAGCCAGCTCATGAAGTTGAATGGCTTTGAGGTCTTTGCAAGATTCAGCAGTTCTATTGCACCTTTGGGAGATCTTGACCAGGATGGCTTCAATGGTAAACTAATACATTTTGATGTTTGTACAGATGTAAGGTTTCGATGTTGTGGAGGATTTAAGTGATTTACCGTGCAATCCTGGGCATGTCTATTCAGAAGTAAAATACATTGTTTTCAGTGGAGTTTGTTCCCAAGAAAGTGTGTTTCTTTATTGCATTTTTATACCACCCTTCCTCCAAGGTATTCCGGGTAGTGTACATGGTTCCCTCCCTCCTTTTGTCCTCACAACAACCCTGTGAGGTAGTTTAGGCTGAAAGATAGTGACTGGCCCAAGGTCACTCAGGAAGCTTCATGGCTGAGCAGAGATCTGAATGTGGATTTCTAGGACTAAATTGAACACCAGAACTATTCCACCATCCTGGCTTTCTTTGTGGGTGTTGTTTTTTTAATTATAGCATTGACTTCAATGTAGGCTTGCTGCTGTCATCTGATTGGCTCCTCTTGGAAACAGAATGCTGGACCTTGATAAACCTTGCTATGATTCAGCAAGGCAATTGTTATACTATTACTAAAAGTACTTGTTTCGCACATCTAGGAATAACCAATTCCTTGCTTAAGCTACAATTAAAAAACACACATGCGCACATTTGCATCTTAGGAGACTACCTTATTCTAACTATTGGTCCGGCTAATTCAGAATTGTAGATACTGAGTAGCAACCACTGCAAAGGATGTTCTCTCTCTCTGATACAGTCCCTTCCCCTGCATTTGAATATCAGGGGAATTAAACATCTTTTAAAGGATGCTTACATTTAAGTGACAGAGCTACAACTGAAGTCTTTTATGTTTACAGATGCAATTTCCTTTATAGCATATTGTATTTTCATGATCTTCAGTCTAACTGTGAGAAAGCTGAAATTGTCATTGCCTTGGGTGTTTTTTCTTATATTTCTATCCACTTAAATCACCGACTTTGTTGTACTAGTTTAAATACTAGCTGGCAGCCCCTCTACATGTAGGAGAAGACACTGATACAAATAGAACACAAGGCTCCCATAGACTCACATGGTTTCTGGGTTGCTATAGAATCAGTCTAAGTAGATGTTCTGTCAGTGCAATACATTCCTTGTTTATATTTGCTTGTGCAAGTTGATCCGTTCCTGGGGCCCCCTTGCAGACCAAATCCACAGATATTAAGATCCACTGGAGGGGGCCCTCAGAACAACTCCTGGACGTGATTGGAAGGCATTTCCAGTTGTGCCCAGGAGGTTTGATAAGGCCTCCAGATCAGCTGTTTTCAACCAGTGTGCCACAAATGGTCTATAGGTGTGCCACAGGAGTTTGGTGGAGTATCACTTATTAGTCAGGCCATTGGGGATGTGAGCTTCTCACCAGCAGCGTGACGATGAGCCTTGATCATTTTAACACATTGTCAGTGTACCATGAGATGGAAAAGATTGAAAATCACTGCTCCAGTCACAGGTCGGGACCCACATTAAGTCAAATTCCCATATCCCAAACCAGCAGATAAGGAGGGCCACCCTATATAGCATATGTTTATTTACAGTATGTTTGCAGAATGAAAAGATTCTCTTCTTATCTTCCAGACATTGCAATTGCCGCTCCTTACGGTGGGGAGAACAAGAAAGGGCTGGTTTACATCTACAACGGAAGAGCCGCAGGTTTGAATGGAATGCCTTCTCAGGTCCTTGAAGGACAGTGGGCCTCTGAGACAATGCCTCCAAGCTTTGGATACTCCCTGAAAGGAGCTACTGACGTGGACAAAAATGGCTACCCAGGTAATGTTTCAGGAATAGGAATGTGACTTTGGTATGGCTTATCAATTGATAAGAGCATTTTATCCAACAGAGGGCCTGATTCAAAGCTGCCTTGTAAAAAAAAGATGACAGGGGATTTAGATTTTTGCCCAAGCTTAAATTATTATCACCATGCTATTGCTATGAGGGCATTTCTTCTCATTCATGCTATGGGACAGGTTGGGTGCTCAGAATCTTAAGCTTTCAAATTACATCAGCTTTCAACTGTCTATTGTTTTGTTCTATTTCCAGACTTGATTGTAGGCGCTTTTGGTGTTGACAAAGTTGTCTTGTACAGGTAAGGGCTCCAAGACAGTAAGAGCAGAAAGCCATGTGGTCTTCGTCTTGATAAAACTCTGACTAGCCATGAAGAAATGGGGAGACTTTTACCTTGTCATGGTGCTGTGCTTGTTTGCTGGCTGCCACCCGAAGATCAGACTGAGGAAGATCTCTTCCCTTGCTCCTCTTGGCTCAGCAGCATTGAAGCACCATTGGCCTGTAGGGGAAGGAAACAGCCTCTTATCTTCTCTGTCTGACACACAACTGCCTCCATATTAGAAGACTGTAGCACCCACTGCCATGCTGAACTGCAGTCATGAGAATCGACCTTAGTCACAAGGGTTGGGTTTGTTTTGAAACAGCAGCCTGGCAGTAGTGGGGAAGGATGGGCGGGCTGGTCAAAGTGGCAATCAGCAGAATAGGGCACTGGGGGGAGTGGAACTTCAGTGTGCAACACAATTGTAACCGAAAAGAGCTCTAACAAGCTGAACCTACCCTTGTATACTTGGACCTCAGTCTGTGGATTTGCATGAGATTTAGGCCAAAATGTCTCCTCTTTTGCTATTTCTCTACATTCTCCTCATTGAATGTGTGAAACTGCTGTATGGGGAGTTAGGCCATTGATCTCTATTACCAAGTACTGTACTCACTGACTGGCAGCAGCTCAGCCAGCATTTCAGCCAGGGGTCTTTTGCAGTCCTACCTGGAGATACCAGGGAGTGAACCTGAGTCCTGCTTGCAGAGCTAATTACAGCCCCTTCAAATTTTTTCTGCATCTTTCTCGTATAACTAACTGGTCTCTTTCTTGCTGCTTTGCATGAATCAAGTATTTTGAGTTATGCTGCATAAAGAATGATGGGGGTCTTTTGTGCAGGAATGCCTTTTTCTTTACCACTGTATTTGGTTGTTTTTTTTTTGGAAAGGGCACGCCCAGTGGTTACTGTAAATGCTGTGCTAGAAGTTACCCCAACCATTCTAAATCCAGAGAACAAAGCCTGTGAGCTGAGTGAAAATGGCCAGAAAGTTTCTTGGTAAGAATGTGCTTTTACTTTTAAAATTAACTTTCAGAGACTAATCAGTGAGGTGGGAGCCCCTTCAGGAGGTCAGAAAGAGCAATGAGAAAGGAAGTTCAAGGGACTAGTGCTTCCTCCCCATACAGTTCCTGGTCTTAGCCAAAGAGGAAAAGTGTGTACCGTATTTTTCGCTCCATAAGACGCACCTGACCATAAGACGCACCTAGTTTTTAGAGGAGGAAAACAAGGAAAAAAATATTCTGAACCAAACAGTGTAATAAAATATTTAATAAACTATAATAGAATAACATTTGAACCATGTAAAGTGAACAGCAGTCAACAGTGGCATTAAGAACCATTATCACTGTCATTAACAAATGGAGAGACTTAAAGGTTTGAGTATTCTAGTTTTCTGGAAACCCCAAGAACTCATCATCGCTAGAGTCAGAATTTATGAAGCTCACAAAAGCAGGTGCACACAAATAGGGGATCACATTATCTTTCTGCTACAATGATGTTCTGCCAAATTCCAATCCACTTGACCTCATGCCCGCTTAAGGCTGATCAGTCCCCTTGTGCAACTCACCAGTGCAGCAAGCAAAAGTTAGAGTCCAGTTCCAGTCCACCGATGCCAAGTAAATCAGTCCCATCAATCAGAGTTGCCAAATCAGAGTCCAGAGCCAATAAGCCAAATTACAGTCCAAGGTCAGGTTCCAGGTAGGTCAGTCACAATCCACAGTCAGATTCCAAATTCAATAAACCCAGTCAGTCTCCTCTCCAACCTGCACTCCTTCTCCAACCCACACCCCCCTTCCTGCCTCAGGTGCTCCTTATATCCCTGAGGGCCCTATTGCCTTCCAGTGGCTGCAGCTGTGCAGCACACTCTGCTGGATGCCCAGGCCTTACCCTTAAAGGAGCCACTGCTGACACCACATCTACCTCCTCACCAGATCTTCCTGGATTCCAATACAAGGGGGGGGGGAGCAGATCTCTATACAGACCAGTGCAAAAGCAGGGGAAAGGTGTGGGGGAGGGAAGATCTCTGTATAGACATCACAGCAAGACCAGTGCAAAACCCCTTGCACACAGAACCAACAGATGGAAGTGGGGGGGGGGGCGCAGATCTCCATACATACCAGTGCAAAAGCAGGGGAAAGGTGTGGGGGAGGGAAGATCTCTGTATAGACATCACAGCAAGACCGGTGCAAAACCCGTTGCACACAGAACCACACAGAACCGTCAGGTGCTCACTCCCTGGGCTCCCTGGGCTCGCTCCCTGGGCTCACTCCATAGGCTCCCTGGACTCACTCCCTGGGCTCCCTCCCTGGGCTCACAAGCCTGCCAGGGGCTCACTCCTAGGGATGCGTGGATGGGAGAGAAGCCTGCGATTGACTCATTTTGCCTGGAGATCGACTGGTAGCTCTCATCGACATAATGAGCACCTCTGCTCTAGGGGCTTGCTCAGCAAGACTGCCACCCCACCCACACTTTCCTGGGAAGCCAAGCAGAGCAGAGCGGGCAGGGGGCGGAGTTTTTTTATTTTTTATTTTTATTTTTGCAGTATTCGCTCCATAAGATGCACACACTTCCCCCCCCCCACTTTTTTGGGGGGGAAAAAGTGCGTCTTATGGAGCGAAAAATACGGTATTTCTCTCATGGGAAGGTTCATGGTCCACCTATGCACTGAGAGTAGGAATGTGTCCATATTTCTCTGAATTTCTCTCCAGGATTTCAGTTGAATGACACACAATATGCAGATCCTTTCTTTTATACATGCATATCTTGTTTAACGTCTCCCTGAGCAGTGCTGCTTCATTATAGCTCTATTTTGTAGTTGATGCTTTGTAGTGAGCAGTTGCATCATGGCCTGTTTTTAGTAAATGTGCTGTTTCTTAAACATCCATTACTTCTCCCCAACAGTTTTACAGTAAAATTCTGCTTAAAAGCTGATGGCAAAGGAAGTCTCCCAAGTGACCTCAGTAAGTTCTCTTGATTTACGCATCGTATCTGCTCATGGTGTTCCAGTGGCACCTGTAACAGCTGTATTTCTTTGGTGGCAGCCTTGCTGTCGCTTGTATATGGCTTGCCAGGATTGTGCAAATGCAAACACCCTTTAAATCTCTTTAACCCTTTAAGTTCTCTTGATTTACGCATCGTATCTGCTCATGGTGTTCCAGTGGCACCTGTAACAGCTGTATTTCTTTGGTGGCAGCCTTGCTGTCGCTTGTATATGGCTTGCCAGGATTGTGCAAATGCAAACACCCTTTAAATCTGCCCTTTCTGACCTTACACCAGTCCTGATGTGATATGTTTTGGAACTTCTGGCAAGACAGCTCTGAGCAATCAGCCAGAGAAGGTTGGCAGGCAGTGCCCACCTGGCTTCAAATGTACTGATGCAGAATTCTTTGAGTGTAGAGGAGCAAAGGTTCATCAGCAATGCCAGCAATAGGTGACTTTTTTAAAAACAACACTGCTAAAGATGTGAGAACTGGGTGTGGCATGAAGAGAGGAAGACAGGTAGAGCTGAAGGAGGTCAAGCAGCACTGTGAGTAGCTGCCAGTCCTGGGAGCTACAGCTCTGGAGAGGGGCACCAATTGCCCAGAGCCACAAGATGCTTAAAGTTTGTTCTTGCTGATTAAGTGAAAAGCCTGCTTCAGGGCTGAAGCACTTCAAAAGACAGATGGGAACTCTCAAGCCTGAATATTCCTCCACAAGGAAAATACCCTTATATATTTGTCAGAGAAGCCTGAGCAAGAACCCTTCTCCCTGACCGTTGTGCAGTTGATAAGCAGGCTTGCTACTTCATCTGCTATTTGTGAGGACAAGGCCTAATAGTAACCACTTGAAGAACTGTTCACATTCCTAAGCACATAAAGCATGAGGGGAGGTACCGTGGGAGGTAAAAGGCTGTCCCTGTTGTGTGATGACTTTGGAGCGGGCCTGATGCCGTTCCAGGTGGGAGATGTGAAGACATAGCAGGGATCTGCTGGAGTCGGCACTGTGCAGGCACCTGGCTGTTGATTGGCTAGAACTGCTATTTTCAACCACTGTGCCTTGGCACACTGGTGTGCCGTGGGTGTGCTACAGGAATTTGGGGAAAAGTCATTTATTAGTAGAGCCAATGGGAGATGTGAGCCCCCACTGGCAGCATGGTGTTCCTTGTCAATTGTCAAAAACCTGGTGGTGTGCCTTGACCATTTTAGCGCCTTGTCGGCGTGCCATGAGATGAGAGAGGTTGAAAATCACTGGGCTAGAAGTTCTTGGTGCAGGTATGGGCACTGACATCGGCTGCCTGGGCAGGCAATCCTAGCCAGGCAGCAACCGTGTACTTGCATGATGCTGACTTCAGACTCCTCTGGCTTCCACTTACCAGTTTGTCTCTCCCACCAATAAAAGACTTAGGTTCCCTGTGACAGCCACCTGGAAGCACCCTCTCTCACATTTCAGTGCACCAGTGCTGGTTGCCACTGCAGGTCAATAGGTTACTTAAAGGTTTCTTAACTGAAATACTTTTGTTTTTGGTGACAGCTTTCCATGTGGAGCTGCTCTTGGACAAACTGAAGCAAAAAGGTGCTATAAGGAGAGCCCTGTTTCTCCACAGCAGACAGTCTGCCCACTCTAAGAACATGACTGTTCCAAAAGGAGGTCGTATGAATTGTGAGGAACTTCAAGCCTTTTTAAGGGTAAGGCTTACAGGCACATCCTCTCTTTCCCCCTACTTTTAGGCATAATCTTTGTGATACCTGGAATTGCGGATTGGCAGTCTTAAGCTAGTTAGTCTGTTTACTCTAGAAACATTTTTTCCACATTCTTAAACTTGTCAGCTGATTCCAGGTGATCCAGCTATAAATGAAAATATGGAAAAATATGGGGGAATGTTACAAACACCTGAATATAGTTCTGGCTTCTTTATTCTTTCATGCACTAGAGGAGGCCATAGAAACATTTTTTTCTCCTTCTAGCTTTGGACTTAACTTTGAATTTGGACCTGCTATAATGGCTTACAATTTTGATTTAAGCCCGCAGAGATGCTGCATCAAATAAGGTTTAGCACTGGACACTTTCCTGACTTACAGAATCCATTACGTACACTTTCCTGACTTCAGGAATCCAGGACACTTACGGAATCCATTACGGGGTACAAGCCATGATGTGTATGCGCAACCTCCTGATTTTAGAAATGGGTTTTGTCAGAATGCCAGATGCAAGGGAGGGCACCAGGATGAGGTCTCTTGTTATCTGGTGTGCTCCTTGGGGCATTTGGTGGGCCGCTGTGAGATATAGGAAGCTGGACTAGATAGGCCTATGGCCTGATCCAGTGGGGCTGTTCTTATGTTCTTATGACTTGAATAAATCATGGTTTTGCTCTCAAGTGCCCTTAAAATGCTTTAGTGCCATTATATATATTTTTTGATGTTATCAAGTGATTGTCTTTTTTCTTTAAGTACATATGTTTATTTTTAATTCCTTCCCTTACAGTTTTTACCATTTCCATTAAACTGTAGCTAGTTCGAAGGAGCTTTGTAACAGGTGTATGTTTGTGTAGAAAGTCTAAATTCAGTGTTGCTTTGCAATTCTGATTTTTTGTTACTTTCCTAAAAATAACCTCATTTGTATTTCCTTTCAGGATGAGTCTGAATTCAGAGACAAGCTGACTCCAATTACCATATTCATGGAATATCAACTGGATTACAAAACGGCTTCAGATTCTGCTGGATTGCAGCCCATCCTCAACCAGTTTACTCCTGCAAACATCAGCAGACAGGTACAATTCAGATAGATTGAATGAAAACGCACGCACGCAGGTGTACACTTTTCTACCACCTAGCAGTACTCCTAAAGTTGATTCTTTTGATGCTTCTTAGAAACGTAACCATTTCATTTAAACGATTCACCTTCTTCTTGTTCTATGGATGTGGCATTGGGCTGGAAATGAAAACAGACCAATCTGTGAACCTCAGAAAATGGTGATCCCAGGAGGTTTTTTCAAAGATTCGCCAGGGGATAAGGCATGACACCTTGTAAAAACTCATCTCACGCCCTGGCTTCCTTGAAGGACCACTCTTGTCTTCTCAACTCAGACTTTTGAAAGGAAGAGAATGGTTCCTGGTTATGTACTCCTCCTTTTTGGCATAGTTGCCCATGTATGCTGTTTTGCTTTTATAAAGTAACAGGGCAATCCTAACTTGCACTAGAAACAGGCAGGCCAGGAGGCCTGCGCTGTATCCAGCACAAGATTGGGGCCAACTGCAGCTCAGCCAGAGGCAAGGGGAAACTCTTCCTCTTACCCCCATGACAACCCCAATGGGCCTCCTTGGACCTGCGCCATCTCAGGAGCTGATGTAAGTCATAGGAGAACAGAGCAGCTTACAGCCACTCCACGCTGCTTGGGGTTGCGATCCAGCATAACTGCCGGGTCCCAGCCCCTCTGCCCACTCCCTGGAACATCCTCCGCCCTCCCTTTCCCCACCCCGAAACACCTCCTCCCCGCCCTCCCCACACACCCCAGACCCCTGCACCAGCCGAGTTCAGGCAGCACAAACTCACTGCCCCCAGCGCCCGTGATGGCACAGTTAGGCCGGCACAAGTCCCTTGCGCCGGCCTAACTGCCTCCAGGGTGGCACAAAGGACTTGTACCAGCCTAACTATTAATTAGGATTGCGCTCTAAGGCATTTTGCTATTTCCCCCTTCCACATGGCTGCTTTGTTCCCATAGGGAAAAGGATTCCTGTTACTAGTGCTAACTTTTGCAGTTAGGTAAGGGGTTTTTACATCATCTGTAAATACTGCTGATAGAGACTGAGCTGTAAAGCCACATGCACTTAAATGTTCTTCCCTTTCAAATCTAGGCTCATATTCTTCTGGACTGTGGTGATGATAACATTTGCCGTCCAGATTTGCAAGTGGCGGTCAGTAGGTAAAGTATAACAATTGTTCAAAATTTAATGTATATATGTAAACACACTGTGGTGCTGTGTTAGCAAAGCCTGTTGTGATGCACGAGAAAAACTACTTTTGGGATGCTTGAATTTCAGTGCCCCAGAGTGAGGAGCAAACTCTCCATTGTATACTTAGATGAATAGCAGTACCCCAGTACCCTTTTATTTTTAAAAAAAGGAATTCACTTTGGAAAGGAAGAATTTAAAATAGATGAATGATGGGATGGGTGGGATGCCAAACGCTTTAGCCTTTTACTGTTTTCCCATTCCAGAATTGCCCCACAAGCAGGGTGACCAGATATAATGGAGGACAGGGTGCCTCTACCTTTAACTATTGTGTAGAAGAGGGAATTTGGGCAGGTGCAGCTCAACATGGAAGGGTTGAAAAAGCTTCACCTGCCCAGATTCCCTCTTCTATACAATGGTTTAAAGGCAGTGGTTCTCAAACTCTCTGGTAGAGTTTGGGAGCCTATAAGTCCTTGCGTGGGCGAGAGGAAGGCATTGCGTGGGCGAGAGGAAGGTGGGGGGAAGGCAGCAGTGTGATACCCAGCATCGCAATGCTGTGGAGGGGTGCAGGGGTGCACTTCCACTAAGCCCCGCCTGCAGCAGCCTCCTAGGGATTGGAAGAGCCTGGTGCCAGTCTCAGCAAGGGCCTCCATGCAGCGCAGACCCCTGCAGAATGCGATTGCAACCACTTCCGGTTTCTCAGTCTGTTTTCTGAGAAGCTGCTGCAGGCGTGAGTGAGTGGAAGCGCACCCCTGTGCCCTGATCGGAGGTGCAATCCAGGGGATCACCAATCCTGGGGATCGGATCCCAATCCCTTCCCCCCTCCCTACCCCTTAAGGGGGCAGTGCCCAGGGCTCTCAGGCTGGGACATCATGATGCCCCAGTTTGCAAATCACTGGTTAAAGGTATAGGCATTCTGTCCTCCATTGTATCTGATCACCCTGCCCTCAAGGGGCTTTTCCTCTCTGACAGACATGGATTTTGAACTCTGCAGGGGGAAGGATGACTGGAGTTGTAAAAACAAAAGGTTAAGTAATCAAGCACCACATTCCTTTCCTGCCGTTTCTCCCATCAAAATTCTCCCATTTTATTTCTACAGAACATTTTTATCCAGGTTGAGTCTCCTTATTCGAAAGAGTTCCATTCCCAGAATGCACGTGGATAGCAAAAATTGCATTAAAGCAAATCCATTTAAAAAACAATGGCCCTTTGCTAGGTGATTTAAAAACAGCCTTGCTGACTTTTGTGATGTAAGACAGTCATTAGGCAGACAATCCATAAATCAGTCTCTCTCCAGGTGCTTAGAACAGCTTCTTGCCACTCCAAGTCAGCAACCCCTCCCTTCACCAAGCACTCAGCACTGGGAAGGAATGCAAAGTGATATATTTCTTTCATGTGCTCGGGGGAAGGGAGGGGTCACTTGCCACGGAGTGGCAAGAAGCTGTTCTAAGAACTTGGAGAGAGAATGATTGATGGATTGTCAACCGGCTGCCCTCTCTCATTAACAAGGCTATTGTTAAACCACTTCTTTCCTTTGATTGCAAGAGCCCTTCTCATTGCTTTGAGATAAAACTGCAGGTAAAAATCTTTGAATATTTAGGTAATACCTGTACTCATTTTCATGTAAAGTGTAATTGTGTCACTTTACAGGGTCATCCATTATTTTACCACTAGATAGAGGGATGATACCGTGCAGTTTTATCCAGCAGAGGGCAGTGGTGCGTATGTGTGTGTTTTATGAGGCCTGGCACTTGTAGTCACCTAGGATGACTGAATACAGTAGAAACCAGAGCTCCTTTGACAAGCTGAACATATCTACATTCCCTCTCCTACATACCAAAAGCCTATTTGTGCCCTGTTTAGAAATTCACAGGGACACTTTGCTGCTTGCTGGTTGAGGCAAAATGCAGGATTAGATAGGCACTGGAGTGGTGCAGACTAGATAGGCAAGGCAATTCATAGCTTATTGTTAAATGTACGGGTGTTCTGTCCTCTGTTGCATTTGGTCACCAAACTGCTTCCTGTACTATTTTTTATGTGTAAGATCCTTTTGTAGTGTGCAAACAAAGTTATTTCAGGGATGGGGGGGGGGTGAGAATTATCACAGTTTATTCAGGTGTCATGTGCTAAGGTCACAGCACCTCTACCATGGCAAGAAGTTCCTACTGCAATAAATTCCCTGCCACATCAACTGTCTGCAGATAGTTTATGGATCTTATTTTAGTGAGGAAGTTGTCACTTTTCACACAGCAACATGAGGAATGGAGGTGGTTGTGAGTTTGTGAGGAACCTTTCCCTCTGTGAATTTATGGCTAGGTGACGTGGCCTTCTGCTATACCCCATTAGAAACTGCTCTCCTTTCATCCTTTCACCTGCTTTCTTCTGCTTGACATGCATATTTAGCACCAGCAACAAGGGGTTTGGCTGTCCAGTTTTATCAACCCGAGAAGGGTCTTCTCTATAGCAGTGCTACAATTATGGAATGCCCTTCCTGTTGAATTAAGAGCAGAATCCTCCATGTTGGCCTTTTGGCTGGGCTCAAGACATGTCTGCTTTTTTGTTCATATGATGTGGTTTTTGTCCTGCTCTTATTGTTGTTATTACTGTTAAATTTGTTTATTTTTTTGTGGCTGCTTTTTTGTATTTGTATTTTAATGTTTACTTTGTCGTTAGCTGTCTTGGGCCTTTTGTTACAGAAGGGAAAGCTGGGGTAGAAATGTTTTAAAGTAAATAAACTTGTTTCTGGCACTGAAAGCAAATTACTGGACTTCAACATGTACTCAGAGGCACCTGGTTTGTTAATTCTATGTCTTTTCTGCTGTAACACATAGATGTGACGAGTAGATCTTACAACCCTGAAGTATGTCCTCTACTGATTTTTTTATTCCATGTTGGTCTTGTCCAGTGATCAGAAGCAGATCTATATTGGTGATGACAATCCTTTAACCCTGATGGTCAATGCTCAGAACCTAGGAGAGGGAGCCTATGAAGCAGAACTCTTTGTGACCGTCCCACCTCAAGCAGACTTCATTGGCATTGTTCGAAACAGTGAGGTAAGTCTAGCAAGTATTTCATGACTTGTGTTATTGTAGTCACTTGTTGAGGTTGATGTTGTGAAGTTGGGACTGTACTAAGCATCAAACATCAAAATGTGTGTCAAAATGTGTTATTCAGACATTGAGTTTTTCATTCCAGATATCTCGTTTATCGTAAAAGCTGTATCTAGAAAATGACTGTTATGGTCTCCAGTTAACTTGTGGCAGCCAGTCTGGTCCAACACAGTATTGTACTTAGATTCAGGAGATCAGTATGCAAGTCTATTCAACTGTAGATCCACTCAGTGGACCATTTGCTCGTTGCTTCAACTTATTATCTATAATATAGTAATAATAATCTGGCACTGTTGTAAGAATAAATAATGTCCCATTTGATCAACATAGGTATGCAATACAGTACCCTCTTTTTGAGGGGGATAAGTGATAATGTGTATGAAATAGCTGCAGCTTCGTTGGCAGTTATAAAAAGTTCACCAAGAGGGGATGTGCCCATATGGTTGCATTTTGAGGAGGCTAAATGGAGGATTACAATGCGAGTGGGCTCCCTGCATGATCAAAGGATGTTACCAACATGACTTGGAAACAGAGTACGTGGAAAAGTAGGGTTTTGAGGCCACAATGGGCAATAGACAAGGCTAATTAGTAAACTCCAGGTTCTTGAGTAGAGTTTGATCTTATGCTTTCTACATCCAAAGCAACACTGTTTCATTGTGCCTATTATTAAAAAAACAACAGTATTCATATTGATGTCAAGTATTAATTCAATAAATCCTAGACTCTTTTCAAGGAGGACACCATGACAGAATTATTGTATGGCATCCACATATTAGCTTTCTAATCTAATGAACCATGAACCATATGACTTCATGATAGACTTTGGTAACATTAAATATGGAAATACACTATTTTCCCTTTCAATGTTTTGCTTATAAGGTAGTATTTCTCACACTGTGGGTTGGGACCTACTAGGTGTGTCGTGAGTCAATTTCAGGTGGGTCCCCATTCATTTCAATATTCTATTTTTAATATATTAGACTTGATGCTACCATGGTTTGTGACTGCATTTGGGGAAATGTTACACATCCGTACTTTTGACAAGCTATGTATATTCTTTTAACAATGATAGTAAATGAGACTTACTCCCGGGTAAGTGGGTAGGAGTGCAGCCTAGAATTGTTAAAAATTTTCCTGCTTGATAATGTCATTTCCAGTCATGACATCACTTTCGGTGGCTCCTGACAGCTTCTCATTCTAAAAAGTGGGTCCCAGTGCTAAATGTGTGAGAACCACTGTTATAAGGCATTTTAGAGAAGGTGTCAGTTAGACAAAGTGAGCCACTGCCCTTTCCTTTAAATGTCACTTCTTCTGCTTCGGCCTGTCACAGCGATTTTGTTTCATCCTTTTAGTTGGTCATATGGTGTCCATGGCCAGTGTGAACAGGCCAGCTGGAACAATAAAGCTGGATCATCCACACCCTAAAGTGGGAGAGAGGTGTCTATCCAGCAACAATGAACAGTCTGCCAGACTGCTAATGAAGCCAGGCTGCTAAGACAAACCTATTTCTGCAGAGGCGCTTAGAGCCACACATTTGTTAATTAAATTAATTCAAACTCATCCTCTTATAGCTTGGGAACAAACATAGCAATCCCAAGAGACTGACTCCAGTGTCTAGCAAAAGCTGTTCTAGCCATGCGGGGCAATAATTAACAATGCTTTTTTAAAACTCGATGAATTCCCCAGAAATTCTGCCACTGTGAAAGTTTTCCCCATGAAGCATTTCAGGTTACTTTCAGAGTTACAGGTTGACCATATCACTGTGTTAAACATGTGGCATCCAGATTCTGGAACACTTTCCCTAGGGAAGCTCATCTTGTCTACATTTGTTTACCTTCTGCCTCTGTGTGAAAATATTTTTGCTTTGGCAAACTAACCTGCTGAGTGGTTGAGTTTTTATTCCTGCTGTTTTAGCTGTCTTTTAATTATTGCTATCGACTTCTGTTTTCTTTTGCTTTAATGTTTTCTTATGCTACGATTCTATTTTGTCCTTCTAAGCTGCCTTGGGCATGGTTTTTTGTCGTGGAAAGGCAGTGTATAGTATTTATTCATAATAAATAATGCCAAATACATGAGATTTAGGAAGCAACTTCATACATAAAGGAATCAAAATATGTTTTGTTTATGAAGTCAGCAATGCTTCTAGTTATTCAAGAAACTGACTTAATATAATGAAGGAATGTCTTTATCATAAAAAGGTTTGGAGGAGTTTATGACTTAAGTTGTGATGTCATGAGCCTAATGAAACGGTTCCCAAACTTACAGTGTTCACAACATCCTTATTTTGTGGTGGCCTGTTCTTCCTGGCTGTCCCAGGCTCTGCCCTCTTGAATCTCACAAGATCTCACACGATCCAAGATGGTAGTGCCCAGGGACCTGGGAAGAAGAAGCTGCCAGGGATATCCCACCATATCCCCATGAGCTTGCCATGGTGCATGGTTTGGGAACCACTGGCCTAATGTATTAGGCAGAAGCTTTGTTTAAATTGCATGGTTTTATGAAAATGGCACTTCATGAATATGCTGGTAGATTTGTTCTAGTTTACCTTTGGGGGAATGTGGTTTCCCCTTTCAAAACAACAGCCATTGGGGGATTCGGTTGTGGTCGTGGTCAAATATGTAATGCACAAGGAGAGATTTTAACAATTTGCCTCATACTGTGATTGAATGGAAATCTCACACATACGCACATGAATACACACACATACAAAGCGACTATTTGTTTTGAGGGGGAAGCTGTTATTGGCATCAAAGGTTCACACAGGAAAATTCATAAATATAGAGATTGCTTAGGAATTCAATTTCATCCATTGTATACGAGGCATTCAATAATAATGGTTTCAATGTAAGTAAGTGTAAAGTCATGCACATTGGGGCAAAAAATCAAAACTTTACATATAGACTAATGGGTTCTGAGCTGTCTGAGACAGATCAGAAGAGAGATCTTGGGGTGGTGGTGGACAGATCAATGAAAGTGTTGACCCAATGTGCGGCGGCAATAAAGAAGGCTAATTCCGTGCTTGGGATCATTAGGAAAGGCATTGAGAATAAGACAGCTAATATTGTAATGCTGTTGTACAAATCGATGGTTAGGCCACCCCTGGAGTATTGCATCCAGTTCTGGTTGCCACATCTCAAAAAGGACATAGTGGAAATGGAAAAGGTGCAAAAGAGAGCGACTAAGATGATTACTGGGCTGGGGCACCTTCCCTATGAGGAAAGGCTACGGCGTTTGGGCCACTTCGGTCTAGAAAAGAGGCACCTGAGGGGGTACATGATTGAGACATACAAAATCATGCAGGGGATTGACAGAGTGGATAGAGAGTCACTCTTTTCCCTCTTGCATAACACCAGAACCAGGAGACATCCACGAAAGCTGAGTATTGGGAGAGTTAGGACAGACAGAAGAAAATATTTCTTTACTCAGCGTGTAATTAGTTTGTGGAACTCTTGCCACAGGAAGTAGTTATGGCATCTTGCCTGGATGCCTTTAAGAGGGGATTGGACAAATTTCTGGAGACGTTCATTATGGGTTACAAGTCATAGTAGGTATGTAGAAGCTCTTGGTTTTAGAGGCAGGCTGCCTCTGATTGCCAGATGCAGGGGAGGGCACCAGGAAGCAGGTTGTGTCTGTTGTCTTGTGTGCTCCCTGGAGCATTTGTTGGGCCACTGTGAGATACAGGAAGCTGGACTAGATGGGTCTTTGGCTCTTCTTATGTTCTTATTCCTATCTTGGAGCTCACTTGGGGTAACAGCAGCACTTACCTTTAGAGGTTTTCTGGAAGTTTGGGGGTAATGTAATTACATCGCCTTTGATCTACCAGGCTCTCATGTTGGTTTAAGTGCAAACAGCCTGCCTCCTTTTGGTGATCTTTGGGCCATTTTGGCCCAGACACCGCATGCTGTCACTGGTGAGCGGCAAAACACAATCAAAAGTGAGAGCACGCCAAGGTTGGGCCCAAAACAGCCTCAAAGATTGCCAAAGGGAGGTTTGAGTGGTGTCATGTCGCCGCTTGCTGAGTCTCATGCCTGGGGCAGCCTGCCCCCATTGCCCCAGCCCTGTGATGCCACTGATTGTATATACCAGGCTCCTTCACCCATATATAGGTTGTGCTTTGTTATCCACCAAATCAGCAGGAAAATAGCTTTAAAGACCCACTTCCAGATTCCTTGCTCCTCCATTGTAGCCCAGAATGCATTGATATTATATCAGTGTTTCTCAAACTGTGGGTCAGGACCCACTAGGTGGGTCGCAAGCCAGTCTCAGGTGGGTCCCCATTCATTTCAATATTTTATTTTTAATATATTAGACTTGATGCTACCGTGGTATGTGACTGCATTTGGGGAAATGTGACAGATCGGTACTTTTAACAGGCTACTATGTATATTCTTTTAACAATGATAGTAAATGGGACTTACTCATGGGTAAGTGTGGGTAGGATTGCAGCCTAGTATTGTTAAAAATCTTCCTGCTTGATGATGTCACTTCCGATCATGACATCATTTCTGGTGGGTCCTGACATTCTCATTCTAAAAGGTGGGTCCCACTGCAAAAAGTTTGAGAACCACTGGATGCTATACCACATTCAGCCAGTAGATGGGGTGAATAATGGTATCTGATGAAATGAAATTATGGCTGAATGTGGTATAGTGTCTATTTAAGCATTCTGGGATGACAATGGAGGAGCAAGAAACCCAGAAGTGGGTCTTTAAAGCTGTCATTAACCATGAGAAGCTTACAACCAGTGTGGTTTCACAACACAAAGGTAGGAAATGGGATTTTAGCACTTTTTTCCTTGTTGCAAGGCATTTAAAGGTGGACCCTAGTCAGTGTTGAGTCAAATCAGTGGATAATGAGGCACGACCTGTATAATATTTCGCTGTAAAAATTCTTTAGTTTACAATATAGTTTTACTGACTTTATTGTAAGCTAAGGAATTATTTAATATTGAATGGCATAGCAAAAGTTGTTGTATCATTTCAAGAATTTAGTGGCCTCTACTCCCTTATTTGTGCCAGCAAAGTAAATTTTGTATCCAGACTAGGCAACAACAAGATTGGACAGCTCCATGTACATAGGAGGAGTATAGTGAGAACTTCTTGCAGAATTCTTAAGGATGGTAGAAAGTATTCTGTTACTCTTTGATAAGGTTCAACTTTGTTTCTCTGCAGGCTTTAGCAAGACTCTCATGTGCATTTAAAACTGAGAATAAAACTCGGCTGGTTGTGTGTGATCTCGGAAATCCAATGAAAGCAGGAACAAAAGTAAGCATGCACAAACTTTGCCACTACTATACTAATAAAAGAGAGGGAAAGCCCCATAATGTATGCATAACCAAGGGCATTCAGAGGGACTTGCAGGATTAGGGCCAGTATCTAATCAAAACAGACAGCATCCAGCTTTTAACTATTTGGGTAAGGCACACAATCAGTTTGAGCTAACTTCTCTTGGCCTGTGACATATTTAATTGTGTATATCTTTTGTGTTATAGCTCTCAGCTGGCCTTCATTTCAGCGTCCACCAGGAGTCTGAGATGGACACATTTGTGAAGTTTGATCTCCAGATACGTAGGTAGGGAGCACTTACACTTCATGTGAGTTGCTTGATTGGTTGATAAATTCATTTATCCATTAATAATATTTGTATACTATTTTTCAACTAAAAAAAGTTCACAAAGTGATTTAGTTGTAGTAAAACGAAAAGGCAATTCTGTCTTCCAAAGACTCTCCCAATCTAAAAAAAGCACAAGAGAGACCCCAGCAAACAATTCCTGGGAGCAATGGTGTTGGGGTAATCTGGTGGTGCTCGGTGGCGGGAATGAGGGGAGATTCAAGACACACTGCCTGTTCATGCTGTGATCTTCCATTATCCTCCCATACACCTTCAAGTACCTCACAGGTGACTAGCAATAATCCAGAAATGGGGTTGTTGCCGCCACCATTAAGGTAAAAGGCATAAAATGGAGCACCTGTCGTTACTTCATCTCCTGCCAGGAGCAGCCCAATTACCAAGATTCTCTGCTGTCCCCTGCCCCACCTCCACTGCACTCCTGATCTTAATGTTCTCTCTGTGTAATTGTGTTCTTTTCCAGCTCTAATCTGTTTAACAATCTAAGCCCAATGACGTCTTACCAGGTGGATCTGGCCATCTTAGCAGCTGTTGAAATCAGAGGGTGAGTTCCGAGCCTCATGCTACCTTAGCCATATTGCTACCTTTGCTGTTTTAATTTTGTAATTTCATGACTTGCACTGAATGTCCAGTGTCTGATCATTACTGTGTGTCCTTTTGCACCATTTAGCGTTTCTTCTCCTGATCACATCTTTCTTCCAATACCTAACTGGGAACTCAAGGAGAACCCTGAAACAGAAGATGACATAGGACCTCTAGTTCAACACATATATGAGGTGAATCTGTGCTTATGTCTATAACCAGTAAATAGTGCTTGTTGGAAATGCAAAAGTGTGTATTTTTCTGCTCTACCCTCTTTTTTCCCCCCAACATTGGTGAACTAATCTGATTGGATCGTGGACTAAAATTCTGCTTTACAATGCTGAGCAGACTAAGGGCCTAATCCTGTTCAAATTTCTAGCACTGATGCAATCATGCCGATGTGGCATGTGCAGCATCCTGTAGAGGGGAGGCAGACATGGAGGTCACCTCAAGGTAAGGAGACATTTGTTCCCTTACCTCAGGGCTGCATTGCAGCT
The DNA here is from genome assembly GCF_035046505.1 of Tiliqua scincoides. Taxonomy (NCBI): domain Eukaryota; kingdom Metazoa; phylum Chordata; class Lepidosauria; order Squamata; family Scincidae; genus Tiliqua; species Tiliqua scincoides. The sequence goes on from NC_089821.1 coordinate 114,068,791, forward strand.
GCATCAGTGCTGGAAAGTTAGATAGGATTGGGCCCTTAGTCAGTCCTACCAGACACTTGCCTCTATTGATACCATGTGTAGTTACATCACAATGTGATGTAAATGTGTGTTTAAGTTTGAGACCACCCTTCAAGCTGGGATTTCCCATTTTAAGGATGGCAGTGATGGGAGACCAGAACTTCAAATGCCAAACAGTTTTAAGTAAGCTAGGCATTACAGTAAGGTAATTTTCCTTGCTTTTCAAGGTAAAGGAGCAGCATTATCCAGCTATTCAGATACTGGATGTTGAGGGATAAGCAGAAGTTGTGCCAAATGAACAGAGGACAGTTCTGTTGCAAGAGTGAAAGGAGAGTAGTCCTTTGTGCTAATTGTGTTTTTTCCATCTCCTCACTAGCTCAGAAACAACGGCCCAAGTGCCTTCAGCAAAGTGATGCTAAACCTTAAGTGGCCTTATAAGTATAACAATAACACCTTGTTGTATATTGTAAACTATGAAATTGAAGGTCCCATGAACTGCACTTTTGATATGGAGATTAACCCACTCAAAATTAAGGTAAGAGGCTGTTGTCTGTGTACTGAGCAAACTGTTTTTCCTATGTGTTTAAGGTATAGGGATCCCCCGACATCTGCAGATCCACTTATCCACAGTTCCCTCCCCCCCCCGGCGTCCTTTTTTTTATGTTCATTACAGTCGCACAAAATGTCTTTTGCTTTAAGCAAACAAGCAGGCACACAGCCTCTTGCAATTACTATATGTCTCTTGCTTTAAGAGGCAAGCAAGCAAGCAAGCAGGAAGTGAATGTTCATGCTCCCTTCTAGCCTCCCTGTTTGCTTGAGACATACAGCAATTGCAGTAGGTGCATGCCTGCTTGTTTGCTTAAAGCAAAAGACGTTTTGTGTGACTGTAATGAACATAAACAGAGGTAATGGCATGTATCCTTGGGGGTCCCCCCAGGAACATATCCCCCGCAGATACAGAGAGACACCTGTAGTAATGCTTAATTATAAATATTTTAATATTTTTCCTAGAAGGACAAAAGATAATTTAAGGGGGTTCCGTTTATGTAGCTCTAGCCCTGAATTACCCAGTGATATTGCTGTGTGCGCTCACCCATTAGCTGAGGGAAGCACCTTCATTGTAAAGTTAGGGAGATGCAGACCCACTTGCCCTGATTGCTTGATATTTTGGGCTCCAGTTTTTATTTTAATGCACTCCACTGGCTTCCTTTCTTTGGTCTCCTCCCTAGTAGGTGGATCACACAGTGGGAGGAGTGGGGGTGGGAAGAAACAGGTAAGCTCTAATTGACTGAAAATAAGTACCAGTAGAGAAATGCATTAACACTAGACTTTAGCAAGTGACTCAAGATGGCATTAAATGCAATACAACATATTGCTATGTTAGGGATCTGTACAAATAATTGAACTTTTCTTGATGCTATGTCCTCCTTCTCAATCAGACTTCTCAATCAGATGAAAAAAATGAAACGGCTAATGGAGAAGATAACCGTAATCACCATATCAACCGAAGGGACCTCAGTGCTGCTGAAGGAGATGTACAAACTTTGGTAATGTATTTGTGCTTATTATTTTTTTTTTAAGTCATTTGCCACTATTTTAGGAAAGGTTTGAGAGTTATAGAGATGATTACAGTATCAAAAGGGCATAGCTATATAATGCTAGTGCAGGTGAAGATTTGTTATCCTGTTTGATCTTGATTGAGGTTGGTTAGCAAAGTGATCAGGAAAGAGGAAGTGATCAGGAAAGAGGCAAGACATTAACCAACTTTCCAGCACCAAGGTAAGGGCAATGCAGCTCTGAGGCAGTGGCGTCACTAGGGTTCGCGTCCCCTGGTGCGAGAGGCCAGCGTGTCACCCCCATGCAGTGGGCAACACTGGAGCAACACTCCAGGTGGTGGGTGTGGTGATCTACCATCACCCCATCCCCACTGGTTTTTTGTCTGCACCTTTTGATAGAATAAAGATATTTCAGCGCAGTTTGTTTCATTGCATTTTGCATGAAATTACACGTTGATTGATATATAACATGATGGTATTGTTTTTATAAACTGTGATTTTAGTGATTTTGGTCACTAGTGGTGTCACCTCCCGCCAGGGTGTCAACTTACTAACACCTTATTGGAGCAGTTTTCAAACTTTTAGCACTGGGACCTCCTTCTCAGGTGTTTTTTGGGGGCTACATTCATTGGATCAGGATCGTTCTGGTGTTGTTGGATTCCTCTCAGCCTGCCCTTTCTGATGGACTAAAGCAAGTTTGCCTACTCATGAGTAAATGCACGGTACGGCTTGGTTTCACTTTCCATAGGGCTCCATGATTTTTTGTTCTCCTGTTTTTTGGCCATACTTTTGATAGAAAGGAGATATTTCACTCTGGTCTTTTGCATGGCATTCTGCTGGAAATTCAACATCCAGTGGCATATAACATGATGGGATTACTCCTAACCACAGCGATTTTAGCGCTTCACCCCTCGCAGTGCACGTCACCCCCCCAGTGCGCGTTACCTGGTGCGGCCCACACCCCCCTAGCAACGCTACTGCTCTGAGGTAAGGAAACAAACATTCCCTTACCTTAAGGAGGTCTCCAACACTACCCCCTCCCCGACTGCAGCACATGCCCCAATGGCACAGCTGTGTCAGTGCTGGAAAGTTTGTTAGGATTTGGGCCTGACTCACTTTCTCACTCACATGAGACTAAAATTTTTGCAGTACTTTCTGATGAACCAGAGCCCTGGAATTTGATATACATACATTCTAAAGCACTCTGATTACTATGAAAAGGACTCTTGAGGATCATTTTGCATTGATGTTACTTAGCATATCTTGCTTACTGTACTATATTTCCCCAGTTCGAAATGCCTTGGGTCCTGAATATTACAATCCCTGGAATGTTCCGCCAATGATTGACATGACAAAAATTCTTATGGGGAAGCCACACTTGGATTCTCGGAATATGTTGGTATGACTTAGGAGTTCACATACGTGTAAATATTTTGCACAGTACTATTTCCACAAATCACATAACTTCTGTGAACAACAGCAGCAAAAATCCTAACACAGATCACACCCAAATGATACACTTCTGTCACCCACCTCCAGAGCACATAATCTCTTTAGTCTCTGGCATATCTTCCTTTCCCTCAGCGTTCTGGGTGACGGCGATGGTAATTTGAAATGCAACATGCCTGCGTTCGAACTGCAGCTACCTCAACACTTTTTCCCATGATCAGGAAGGTGAAGGGAACATGCTATTACCTCAGCCACTGCAGTGTGGCATGTTTTAATGGCCTTTGCTAGGGATGATTTAATGCTGCATGTTTAGAGCACTTCAGATGCCTGTGATGTACGATGTGCAAGCAACTACAACTGATCTGCCAGCTTGACAAATAATTCATTGTTCCATGCTCTTCCAGATGGAAAAAGCAAGGACACTGGAATGCTAAAAGAGGGTGCTGGCAGCTTGTCTTTTTATCTTGTGTTCTCTTCGTTCAAGGGGAATATGCCTCCTGTCTTTAATTCATTATTGCGGTTCATTATTGTAAGAGTGATGAAAGAGAAAGCATGGGGAGGAGGCACCCTTGTTCCTCTCTTTCTTAATTTTGCCTGAAATGTCAAGTGCCCAGAGCATGGATGTTAACCAGGGGTGAAAAGAAGGCAAAACCTAGTCAGCATTCTGGACTTCCATCACACTGCTTACAAACATAATTCCATCTTCTACTGAACCACGTGAGAAGTATAAGTGATGCATCTCCATGTCATCTCATGTCTCCATTCCTTGGCATTTATAAATAAGGCATTGGCTTCCTCTAGGGCCTCTAAAAAGTTTGAGAATCACTGGATTACACTATACAATTTCCTGTTCGCTTACTTTTCCTATGACCCCTTGAGGCCTTGTAGAAATGATTTTGTGTCCAGACATTTGGGTAATTCCCTGACAGAAGTGTAGGCAAATTTCCTAACCAAGATGTATACCATTCTTTTTAAATTTTTCATTATAGGGTTGTGGAACTGCAGAATGTTTAAAGATATTCTGTCAAGTTGGCCGTCTGGAGCGGGGGAAGACAGCAATTCTGTATTTAAAATCTCGCCTTTGGACTCAGACCTTCATGAATGTGAGCACCCATTCCCTCAAACCTTCATTATTGTTTCACAGCTCCCTTCGTCATCCTCCTGAAGCAAAAAAGGTTCTGATCTCGTATTTTCTTTGTTGTTGTTCCCGTCACAGAAAGAAAACCAGAACCATTCATACTCCCTCAAATCATCTGCTTCCTTCAGCGTTATCGAGTTCCCTTACAAGAATCTTCCTTTTCCTGAAGATGTCCACAATTCTACAATAGTAAGCTGTGTGGTATTAAAAATTAGTTTGACCCAGGGCAGCATAATTAAGCAGAAAAAGAGTAGTCAAAATGAAACGCGCATTTCATCAGCTGTCACCCATTCTTACTGGGCAATATTAAATTGTTGAGTTTATTCAATTTGATCTCCTGCTACTTAAGCTTTTAATTAAATTTTCACCATCAGTTAAAAGCTTTAGATGCACAGTTCAGTCTTCAGACTGCTTTACCACACCAGTGTTGATTATTTCAGTAGGATTGGCATGACATGAGCACTCAGAACACCATTACTGGCATGGCAGTTTGATAGCCAATGCAAGGCCCAGATCTTTCAAAGCGTGTCCTTGATGTAACAAACTGTCTCTCCCTAAAATCTTTCTTTTTTTCCCCCTTCAGGTTACCACAAATATCTTGTGGGGTATCCAGCCAGCACCCATGCAAGTGCAAGTATGGGTCATCATATTAGCTGTCCTCGCAGGTTTATTACTGTTGGGACTTCTAGTCTTTGTAATGCACAGAGTAAGTGATATATATAATTAATCCTTAATGAAAAAACACAGTCCTGATATCACAGGAAACAAGGTTCAAAACACACTCTGCCTGCATGATATGTGCATTTTACTTGTGCAAATTATAGAAAAAATTAAGAAAAAGAGAGAAAAATAGCAGTTTAAATATGAAGGTAATTCTGCCCACATTCCACCTACTAAGTATATGCCCCAGAGTGGGCATGAGATGGGGGAATGAATCTGCTGTTCCCTACAGCATGTCTCTCATAATGTGACTTTAGTGTTGAAAGAAACCGTATGTATTTTTCAGGTTTAAGGGTACTTTTGACTATACAGTATGTGATTTTCACTTTACACATTGACTTCAGAACGTAACCTTCACATACCATGTGGGCTGACTGTAGTTTCTTTTCCTGGCTTACAGTAAAGTGTTTACATTGTATTGAGTCTCTTTCAGAAAGAGCGCAGCTCTCATGAGAGATGTCTCTGCCAAAATGAACCCAGTTCATTTGGTTGGTATCTGTTTTTAGTCATTAGTTCCTGGACTGTATTGTTATTCACAGATCTATTTGTGAAGTCAAAGCTAACTTTTAGGCTGTAATTCTATACTGCAATACCTCCAATAGTGTGTGGGATGGTCAAACTCTTCATGAAACAGTGCTACAGGAGGCATTGGGCACAATCCTAACCCCTTATGTCAGAACTTTCCAGCACTGGCATAGCAGTACCAATGAGACGTGTCCTGCAGTTGGGTGTCACTCACGGAGGCCTCCTCAAAATAAGGAAATGTTTGCTCCCTTACCTCAGAGCTGCATTGCCCTTATGTCAGTACTGGAAAATGCTGGGGTTAGGATTGCACCCATAGTCAAACTATGGGGCAGGAAACTGGCGCTGATTGGCCTTGCACTACCCAGAGTGCACTGCTTCCATTGGCTGCAAGGCCTAAGAAGTGTAAATGAGATACATAAATTTGGAAGAAGATATTTTGTTCCCAATATGCACTGTAGTTTATTCCTTTCTTTTTTTCCTCACAGATGGGTTTCTTCAAACGTGTGCGGCCACCTCAGGAAGAACAAGAAAGGGAACAGCTGCAACCCCATGAAAATGGGGAAGGGACGTCGGATGCTTAAGAAGTGTCATTTACCAAAAGGTTGAGAATTGGCAACATCTTCTTTAAAGATGTGCATTTCTTTCCTAAGAGACAGACGATCCAGAACTGCACTGCTGTTGCCTTTTGGCATTGGAGATAGTCCAAGTTAACTACGAAATGAGAGCAATATATTTTAGCTTCCCTGATATTAATCATGTTCACGTATTTGACTATTACGTATGCACTGATAAGCATATTTTAGTGTCATGATTTTGCTTATACAGCTCCAGAAGACAAATATTATTCAGTTTATTAATTTGGTACAACTTGATCTGCTGTAGAGTTGGCATTTAAACTTTGTAAACCAGCAGCATTTGAACTACATGGAAGCTAACTGAAGACCTACTATCGAACTTTCGCAGCTGACCTTTTCTAAGGTACTCACCAATTCTTTGAAGTACTTACTTGCCTCTACATTTTATTTTTGAACTAGAAATATCTAATAATACAAGACACACAGCAGATTATTGCGCAGGTCTGCTTCAGTTGTCTCTTTGATGATTTCACCACGGAAGACTATTCTATCTCTCTCGTATGGTACCCATTTAAGGAGTCGCTGTCCACTTCTCATTGTTCATAGAATCCTTAATATGGAAGATGCACTTTGTTTTTCTGATTTTTATGGGAGATCCTCAACCCCTTTTCTGAACACTAATATCCTCAAGCTGAAGGACAATGGAAAATTCATTGAGTTACACAACAATTTTTGGATAACTTTCCTAGACTCCATGGGGGCATATTCCTTACATTTTGTACGTGTAGAAAGAAGCATTGTGTTCAAGTAAGAAACGTCAAGTAATTTGTGAGGAAATCAATATTCCGCACTGAGAATAAATTATGCAAATTTTTGCCAATCTTTACTTTGCATAATTTAATTCTGCTTTTAAAAACCAGGTTTTTCAAATAGAAAGAAATTCTTTTGGCAAAAAAAAAAAAGGTTGTCAGAGGACAAGCATGGGGAGGAATGAAGAAGGGAAGAGCATGATAGTTGAATATGATGACCTTCAAGTCAGGGAATTGTAACTATGGAAAGTGTGGGGCAATTGCACAGAGCAATAAAGTCTCACCCCTAAGCACTCAGAGCCCAGCCACGCCCCTTTCTCAACTGTGAGTTTTCATCAGACATTTCCCAGGCTATTCTTATCTCTTCTCCAAAGCTGTGAAGATTTTCTTCCTTAAAAAATTAAAACCAAGGCAGAAAGGGCGGGCCAAATCCAGTGCTGAATGAGTGGATTTTGCCTTCACACTGCAAAATGCTTCAGCATTTCTGTCTTTAAAAGTAAGTAAAGAAGAGACTAGGCTGGAGGTGGTGGTCATACAGCTCTTACCCTCTAATGGAACCTTGCACACTAGCTTCATTCCTAGGAGGTTTCCCAGCAGGTTCCATCTAGTAGCATTAGAATGTAAGACTGAGCTATAGAAAGGATGTATTGTTAAGAGGAATGCTTAAGACAGATAATGCCTCTTTTTTAACAACAGCAAAAAAATATCACAAGGTGAGGATAGAAAGATCCAGATTGAGCATGTGACTTAACCCATTTGCTCCATTCGCTGTCTTATCAAAATTATGTGATTTTGAATCACTGGAAAATTTACTTGGTTTCATAGTATTCTAGGAAATACTTATTATAATATCCTGGTACTCTTAAAAGAGAAAGTGTAAGCAGAATGAGAGGAAGTGCTTATCTTGGGCCTGGTTCACACATGCATGTACACCAATTGATTTTTCTGCTATTGATTACTGTACACTTGACCAGCAGCTAACTGTGCGAACTAGCACCATTTAAAAGCATTAATTTGAAGTGAGGAGACAGGAAAGCTTTGTCTGGGGCAGGGGTGTCCAAACTTTTTGGCAGGAGGGCCACATCATCTCTCTGACACTGTGTTAGGGGCCAGGAAAAAAATGAATTCATTTACATTTCAAATTTGAATAAATTTACATAAATGAATATATTAGAGATGGAACTTATATGAATGAATGAATGTCTTGCAATAGTTCAAGGACTTTAAAAGGCCTTGCACAAAGCAAGGCCAGCCTTTCCTTTGCTGCTGCTGCTGCTTCATCACAGACGTGAAACAGCAAGCAGTGGGGAGAGCCCTCATCCCACAGCTCACGCGAGAAGTCAAATAGTTGGCCGTCATGCTGAGAGCAGTTGCATCAGGGCAGCGCAGGCTCCAGCAAATCTCCAGAGGCTCATTGGAGACTGAGGGCTCACAGAGGGTCAGATTGGGAGTCCTCAAGGGCCACAAGTGGCCCCAGGGCCAGGATTTGGGCACCCCTGATCTGGGGTATCAGACCTGTGATAGCCCATGCATGTAGGCCAGCCATCAACTGATGTTGATCAAGTGGTGAATGTGCAGCTGTGAACTAGATTTAAGAAAATATGGTGAACTTGTGTAGCTCAAAATATCACTGACAGAGTTCATGTGCTTAAATTTCAAATGCAGTGGAGTCCATTGTTGTCCGCCCTTATCTGATATTTTTGTTAGGCCATGTTCACACTGTATTCTTTCATGTAGGCCAATAACACTGTAACTCTATGTAAATAGTATTCTACTTTTCCTAAACTTCTTTTCTGAATGTCATCCTGGCCATTCAGATGAATCAGCTTGTACTGTATGTAAATATTTTTGAAAGGAAAAAAAATCACAGAAGTTGTCAAAATGGAGTATATTGTCTTTTTTAAATTCATGTTTTGTTTCATAAAGAATATATATTTTGTACACAGTAAAAGCCAATTCATCAAAAGATGCAAAAAAAAAAACACTCCACTTCTTCAAAAACAAAACTAAATCTCCATCCCTAAATCTGCTTCTTTGGACTAAATTACAAGGAAATATACTTGGGATCATTGCATTGGTCTGTTTAAATGTAGCCACCAGTGAAGTTATGAGTCAAATCAGGAATTTGTAGTATATTTTTCAAAAGTAAATGTATATAATTCCAAATGCTATCTTACATAGCAGTCTATAAGCCATATTTTACTATTAAAGATTAGAATTTCTTTAAAAATATTTCCCATTGAAGTTGCAAAGCACACTTACAAAAGTGTAAGTCCCACTGAAATCAGTAGGACTTACTTCTGAGTAAACATGCACAAGAGTGTGCTGTAATTATAGCATTCAGCAGATACACTTAAGTGAATGTAACATACCCTTGTCCTAAACAGCCGGTTGAAACACTTTACCTTGAAACCTCCTTTGGGTGGCGTTATGGGTGTAGCACAAATAATTACCAAGATCCTCCATGAATACTGTAGGTTAAATGTAATATATAGCACCCATTCCACTGGAAACATAATAAAAGGTCACATATTGTCAAGCACTTCATTATTGTGTTGAGTTCTTTGTTGACATGCATTCTCATTGATTTCTCATACTAGTACTTACAGCTGTAATCCAATAGTTGGAGTTTGGATTTTCACACTTTCATCTAAAGCTCTGAAAATAACATGTTTTACAGTGCAATCCTAAACATGTTTACTCAGCAGTAAACCCAATGCTATTCAATGGACCTTCCACACAGGCAATTGTGTATAGGAATGTAGCCTTAGGAAATCAACAATGCTGCTATGCTATGATTAGGGCATTAAGCATATGAAAATGCCTTGTGCTGGGTCAGACCATGGGTTCATCTTGCCCCATATTACCCACTCTGAATGGCAGTGGCTCTCCAAACCACTGTGTGTGGGTGGTAGTCTTTTTTTTTTTTTGTAGAAACTTGGCAATAAGAGCCATTTTTGCTACAGTAGAGCCCTGCTGGATCAGGCCAAGGGCCCATCTCCTCCATCTTCCTGTATCTCAAAGTGGCCCACCGCATGTCTCAAGGAGCACAGAAGACAACAAGATACTGGTATCCTGTTGCTGCTCCATTGTGCCTGACATTCAGAGACAGGACACTTTTAAAACCCAGATGATGGTACAGTCATCATGACTCCTAACCTGTGTACAATGTTACAATCACAGTACCAGTGCATGAGATTGTTATTTTTATTGTGCTGCTTACTCTAGCTAAGCAGGTTTTTTAAACCCTGACAAGATAGATACCATAGCAGAACAAAAATGAATGAATGTTCATGTTCCATGGTGCCCATTGCTCTATCAGATAACCTTCAAATCTGTCACAAGCTGTTGTCTGCTCATGGAATTAAATTGCACCAGGAAAAAGTATATGATCTCTTCAGTAATCCACTTCCTAGTCTCCATAAGACACTATCATAGATATTGCAGGTGGGGGTGTTTTCTATCTGTTGATAATGAGATTTTATTTTAATATGGGTGCACTATTGCTTCATTTTCACAGCATAGTCTTGAGAGGTAGTGAATTAATTCTATTCCCATTGACCAACATCATTTAAACTTATTGCTACTGAAGCTGGGTGGGAGAGGGGATCTGTTTTCTGAGTTTAAATAAAAAACACTTACATGCAATACGTTTTTTATAGCCAGTTCTAATTTATTACTTGCCAAAAGATTGTTAATGCTCATAGACCTAATTAAGGAAGTGTCCTGTCATTCTGTGAGGCACTTTCTCCCATGGAAGTACCTATTGCACATAACCTCCAGTGACTTAAAACTGATTCATGTATTTGGGTTAATGGCTTGCTGTCACAGGGCATCTATTTAAAAAGCATTGTGTTTGAGGTGAAATGAAAACCTTTATGGTATGTGTGATCTTTGATGGCCAATTCAAAGGCAATATTACCTCATTGCTTGGCATTGGTGTTGCAAGTATGTACTTGGGGTGTGTGTGTGTGTGTGTGTAATCATAAAGAGTTTCGGGATCCTATAGAGGAGACTAAGAATATTTATAAACCACTTTTCAACAAAAGCATTCACAAAGCAGTTTATTTAACCCATTTCTGCCCAGCCCACAGGTGGACACATTTGAACCCTGTTGCGTATATGCAACGTTGGGCAGGAACGGCTTTTAGCAAAATAGGTACAGAAGTGATTGCCTCTCCTAAAAGGGCTCACAGTCTTTAAAAAGATGCAAAAAGAGACACTAGCAAATAGCCACTAGAAAAGCCACTGTGCTGGGGTGAAAAGAGACAGTTGCTCTCCCTCTATTAAATATAATAGAACCACCATTTTAAAGTGACTCTTTGCCTGGTTAACAGGTATAACTAAGATAATCACACCTTGGTGCTCCTCATGGGCTCCTGATGTGATGCAAACACTTTGACCTGAGTGTACGTCAATCTCCCCAAACTTACCCTTCCTCCTATTCCGCCCTGCCAGAGAATCCTCTACGCTAGCAGAGAAAGATCTATCAGTGCAAGAATCTTATGGCTCATTCCTAATGGGACTACTTGTGCCATGATACAACGGCACTGAAATGAATGCTGTTGTATCCTTTGTTGGCAGGGAGACAGCTGGAGGTCATCTTGTTTCCTTACCACATGTTGATTTCCTTACCTCATGTTGAGCCTCAGCAGCCACTAAGGTTCTGCTTGGATCTGCACCAGCTCAATCGCCGGTGCCAAACTGAGTAGCCCCATGTAGGGCTTTCAGGCCTGGAATGGGGGATAGGATCTGGCAGCAGCTTCTGCCACCATCTCCACCCCTCTCCCAGGTCTGAACCACCCTGATTTGCCACCTTCCCCCCCCCCTTCCTTGCCCCATTCCACCTTCCCAGCACTGGCACTGCACTTAGCCCATCTGGTGGCCGGTCCCTCTCCTGCTGTTGTGAAAGGCCAGCACCTGCCCACACAGGCCTCAGTGCTGGTGGAAACTACAGCTGGGCTGTCATGAAGTGCTTTATGGCACTTTTGCAATGGCCATCTCCTGGGCAGTGCATGCAAGACCAGTGCTGTAGGAACTCAGAATTGGGCCATTAACCTTCTGACTCAGTGGTGATGTAACATGCAATGCCAAAGCCAAGCCCAAGAAAAGCATTAAATGTGGTACAGCTTACTTAGGTTGGTCTGAAATTTATATAGAATCTAATGTCTCCCACAGAGGTTGATACTTGTAGGACAATGAAAGTTTCTGAGTAATTGCTGTAGAAAGTGTTAGGATTGCCCACATTGGGTGAGGCACCATGTGCATTATATAGTTTGCCAACTTTCTGATTTAGTTGGAGAACTTCTAAAAGTAGGCTAGCGACTGTACAGTAACTACTAATGTGAGACTGCAGTGCTACTATTGTATCAGATTTGTATTCCACTAAATGTAGAGTTCTTGTAAGGATATTTCAGCACAAATTCAATTTAACTCATCATTAAAAGCAATAAGGCAAGTTTGACTTAACATGAACAGTGACTTTTTCTAATCCATAGAGAGATTATGGCTAGGATCCAAAGATTTACTCAGCTAGTTTTGCTTGCCCAAAAGCGCTCTCTCTCTCTCTCTCTCTCTCTCTCTCTCTCTCTCTCTCTCTGTGTGTGTGTGTGTGTGTGTGTGTGTGTGTGTGTGTGTGTTTGTGCACATTCCCATCTAATATCTCAAATATAGAAATTAACCAGACATTACAAGATATACCGAGCTGCTGCCTCTCCATGTCTCTTGATCCTGTCTTCCTCATAACATCTAAATAAACACAAGACATGTTAACATAAGATAAACTCGTTGTGACAGCACTGCAGTGTGAGTTGTCCCATATGGCCAACAATGATGTAAAACAGAGTGGGACAACACACTGTACAATGAAGTCATGTGTTCTGTCAGTTTGGGCATTATGACAAAGAGAAAGGAGGAAACATACAATTGCTTGTAATCTCACGTCAAGCCCTTAACAGAGTGGCAAAAGTGGGTCATGTCATGGAGGGTCTGCAGTCCAAAACTTATAGTTTAAATATCTCACTGAATGGACGCAAGCCTTTCTGCAAGCATAAAATAGACCTTTGGATTGCATCCTAAATTCATGACCCTAATACTTGGAATGTGTTTTATATTTCATTTCCTAATGTATTTTTACTTGCATGACTAGGTAGTGCTTATAACCTCAATACATATAATTATTTTCACAACCAGGTAATCAACAGAATAACTGCTACATACTTAGGAAGTGATTTTTTTCTCTTTCATCCATATATAGTGATGGCTAATATGAATTTCCTGATTATTCTATGTTGTCTTGTCTCATATCTGTATAATGCTAAATAATCTGTCTTGCTGTCTGTTGAAACATCTCATCCAAATATCCCAGCTGTGTCCCAACCTTCTCCAGTATTAGCCAATGAGATTATGCAGCACATAAACACAAAGCATACGTCAGCATGACAAACCTACAAAGTTTAATTGTCACAGTTCCCCCTAAAGAACCCTTCTTGTAAATGCAGAGAATCCCAAGTTAGAGATCACTACCTACTCTTTCAGTGGAGGCCTATGTCTGTGTACTCAGAAGTAAGCCCCACTAGTTCTGTGAAACTTACTCCCAGGAAAATGTATATAAGATTGGATCCTTACAGAACTACAGTTCTCAGGGTTTCCTGGAGAGAGGTAATCATTATTAAATGAATTTTAATTATGTAGTTTAGATACTTCCCAAAATATTCTCTGTTCATTTATTATGTTATTCATTTTGGCTGAAATCCTCAACACACTGATAAGTGGAATCCTTCAGAAATTAAAAAATACATTCACTTAGAAAGGAACAATATATTGAAACATCAGATATGTCACTGGCTTTGATTTAATATGAACAAGATGATCATACAATAGCAATGCCTTGGGGGAAAAAATCATGATTAAAAAAATGAGACAAATCCACCAGCACTTTTACCATTTAAGTTGTATATAAAGTTGTGTGAATGAATAGACTTTTTCATTGTTGCTAGCAAATAACACAAACATACATTGTAGCACAAGGCACATAGAGGAACTTTACAAGTTGTGTTTCCAAACTGGGCACTCCTTAATCCTACAAATCTGCTAAAATTTATTTTGGAAGTGGAAGTCAAATATATTTTTTAACTATTCACATAAATCAGTTATGGAATATTTTCTGTAAATGACAGGAGAACTAATGTTTAAAATTGTCAATAAAATACCTCTTACACTCTATTCTTTAATATTATTTAATGGGCACATATTGCAATCACAGTGTTTCAGGGTAAATATACCTGAAGCTCACAAGGTTATCATGTATTCTCACCCAGCACAATACAGGTTGAGTATCCCTTATCCACACTGCTTGGAATGGGATGGTCTCTGGATTTCAGAATAATTGCATAAATATAATTAGAAATGCTTCCCCTTGCTCTTTTCACTGTTACCCCTGTAAATGTTGGCTGGCCTCTCTGACATTTTTCAACTATGTCTGTACAGATACAGGCCGCAGAGAGCAGAACCAGTGTCGTAGCTAAGGAGGTGCAGGGGGTAGCAGTTGCACCGGGCATCAAGCTTTAGGGGGGCCTCAAACTGAGCTTGGCACTAGTGACCAAAATTGTGAAAATCTTGGTATGTATGAATAATACCATCATGTTATATATCATTGGAAAAGTAATTTAATGCTGAATGCAATGAAGTAAACTGCATTGGAATATCTGTATTCTATCAAAAGTTATGGCAGATTAACTAGAAAATGAAAAGCCTTATGGAACAAAAAGTGGATTTTCTTAACTCAAAACCATCCTATGAGACTGATTGTTCTGAGAGCCAATGACATATTATCATGATATAGCATGAAACCAATAAGGTGATAATATGAATCAGCTCACATTTCCACGTATCATAATACAGTTACCCCTGATAACTGGGTAAAAAGGCACTTTTTCAAGTGGTGCCCCTCTTATATTTAGCAGTGGGAGAACAACCATCCCTCTTCACCCCAGCACAGTGTCTCGAACCCATCAGGGGCACACCTTTTTTTTATTTAATTAATTATGTTTGATTTTGTCTGGCGGGGGGGCTACAAATCTTTGACCCCAGGTAGCAGATAGATGCTTTAGTTATGCCACTGACTGGGGGGAGGCAGCAGAGCAAGTGGGTGGCAAGCTGCTGGGGGAAGGAGGCAGGTTTTCTCCCAATTCTCATTTCTGAAAAAGCTCAGGCATGACGTCACTTCCGGTTGTGACATCACTTCCGGGGCAACATTTTGAGCTTGACGATCTACACGATCATTAGCTATGCCACTGAGCAGAACTTACAGCCTGTACCCACACTGTATGTGGGAATGAACACAAGACCTTCTAGTGGTCACACTACAGAAAGTAAAAAGACTTAGACAAAAATATCTGGATTTCAAAATAGTCTGGATTTTGGATGTCCAGATAAGTGATAATCTGTCAGCTTTTGGACCAAATTGTGACATTTTTACAGCCCAATCCTACTAAAACTAAACTGCTGCAAAAGTGCCATAAAGTACTTTCCAGCAG
This sequence comes from Tiliqua scincoides, assembly GCF_035046505.1. Taxonomy (NCBI): domain Eukaryota; kingdom Metazoa; phylum Chordata; class Lepidosauria; order Squamata; family Scincidae; genus Tiliqua; species Tiliqua scincoides. Next base: position 114,084,118 of record NC_089821.1, read on the forward strand.
TGCACTCAGTAGCATGCTGCCAGGATGCCAGTGGGAAGGCTGGACCTTCCCTTCTGCATCATTGGCTCTCTTATTGCCCACAGGAGCAGATGAATCTGTGGGAAGGCAGGAGAGAAGAGTGAAGCAGGAATGAGGAGGTGACAAAGCTGGGTGAGGAGGGAGCTGTAATGGGGCAGGGTGGAGGAAGTGAATCTAGCAGTGATGGCTCATACTGGATCCTTTCCCCCTTTCCTCACACATGTGCTAGCAAAATCGCTAGCACATGTCTGAGGAGACCCACTGCACAGTGGGAGACTTACAGAGCTGTAAGGGGATTTAAATCCCTTTCCACATCTGAAGTCCCCTGTCTTCTCCTCCCCACTGGATACAGCGCACCCATTTTTGGTGCAGCTGCACCAGTGGAGTGGGAGAAAGATTGGATTGGGTTCTTATAAATGCAGATTAGACTAAATGGTAAGTTAGGAAAAAGAATGGCCTTTTCACCATTTTGCTATTATGCAGGCCTATGTATGCTGAATTTGCAGATTGCAATGGCCCAACTGCAATATGTTCCTCCATCTCACCCTAGTGCATTGAAAGAACATTTTATGGCAATGTGCAGGATGCAGGGGAATAGGGCCGCAATCTTATAAAGATTAACCCACCTCCCCCACACCTCTTCAGACAGTTGTAGCAAGTAAGCAACTGATAAAATTAGCTCACTGTTTGTCAGGATGATACAGATGTGCACATTACTAAGCAGTGCGCATACTATCATTTGCATCCTGTCCAAATCCTTGTGTCCTAAAAATGTCAGATGGTACTGACTTTCTTATACTTGCTTCAGTGTCTGAGTTTAAAACATCTGTGCCTGCTATTTGAGTGGGACTGTTGTTGCCTCCTTAAACTTAAAGCTTTAAAGAAGCCCTAAATCACCAGGTTCTGAAAAGGCATTACTCTGAAAATGCTTAAGCAAATGCCTGGGCTACAGGGCCATTAGTGGCTAATAGACAGATGGTTTAAAGGATGCAGCCTTATGGTCCTAAACCTCTAAGTGCCAGACAGAAAGGATTGAACAACTTAAGTGCATCACTCCACAATTGTCAAGTGAATTCTGGTACACCCCCAGTGAAGACTCATAATATTGACCACTGTCTGAAGCAGAACATTAAACTAGAGTAGTCTTTACTGTTTCTCTAATGCTCTGTGGGATGCTTTGCCGAGCTTTATTGTCTTTTGTCACAGTTTTCTACAATAGTAGGCATATTGAACAAATATCCCCGTAGATTTTTGTGGGGTCATCATTCTTTGAGCAGCGGGTTGGACTAACCAGGGCTTCCCAAACTCCTTCATATGTAGGACATGACAAAACAAAAGCTGAAAACACTAGTCTATTGATTTTATGTGGTTCATATAAACACTATGTTACTTATTATTAAATTTAAAACTATATTATATATAATTTATGACATCTAATTTATGAATTCCAAGAAGGCTCTGCGCTACCAGCTCACAGGGTAAAGGAGGACATTTAAGTTCTTTTCCAGGATATGAGGCTACGAAAAGAGGCCATGTCCTAGTAAAAGAGGACATCTGGTCACCCTGGTGCCAAGAGCCTCAAGTGTGTGAGGTAGAGCCCAATCCTATGCGTGTTTACTCAGGAGTAAGTCCCATTAGTTACTGGTAAGTGTGGATAGGATTGCAGCCAGGGGGCCCAATCCTATGCATGTCTACTCAGAAGTAAGGCCCATTATAGTCAATGGTACGTGTGGATAGGATTCCACCCAGTGGGCCCAATCCTATGCATGTCTATTATTAATTATTATTAGCAGTATTTATATACTGCTTTTCAGCAAAAAGTTCCCAAAGCGGTTTTCAGAAAAAAAATCAAATAATAATTAATGGCTCCCTGTCCCAAAAGGGCTCACAATTTAAAAAGATGCAACACCAGCAGACAGCCACTAGAAAAGACACTGCTGGGGTGAGGTGGGCCAGTTACTCTCCCCCTGCTAAATAAAAGAGGAGCACCCACTTGAAAAAGTGCCTCTTACCAGTTAGCAGGGGTTAACTGTAGGGGTTAACCTACAGGGGTTAACTGTAGCCTTAGAAGTAAGCTACCTCAATGCCAGATGCAGGAGAGGACACCAGGATGCAGGTTGTGTCTTGCTGTCTTTTGTGCTCCCTGAAGCATTTGGTGGGCCACTGTGAGATACAGGAAGCTGGACTAGATGGGCCTTTGGCCTGATTCAGCAGGGCTCTTCTCATGTTCTTATGTAGGCTATAAGCTCAATCAGGAGCCCAGGTCTACCCAAGCAGGTAGACTTGGCCTCCAAGTCCAGGCAGGAGCCCCGATCCAGGTCTGCCTGCCCAGCAAATGTCCACAGAAGCGATAAGCTCAAGCGGGAGCCCAGGTCTACCCAGCTGGTAGACCTGGGCTCCAAGTCGAGAGCCCAGGTCTACCTGCCCGGTTGACCTGGGCTCTGAAGGTAGTGCTCATGGCCCCCTCCCAAATACAGTCACTGGATCCACCCCTGGTTCTAAGGAGATTCAACTCAGAAAGCTAGGAGAATTCAGCTCAACTAGGTAGATTCAATAAATTCAAATCTTCTGTACTTTGCTTTTAAAAGTAACGAATATTGTAAAAAAACTAGTGTTCCAATGTATTTGACTAGCATATCTTTTCTCTTGCTTTTATGTAAAGTAAATAAATTTTATTTTAATATGTATCAAAGCATCAGCAATGCGTCATCGACAAATGTTATATGGGCGTTAAATATGAGGTGTTATGTAGGTGCTAGATAGGCACTATATAGGTGTTAGATAGGTGCTGGATAGGTGTTAAATAGGTGTTATATAAGCACTAGATAGGTGTTAAATAGGAGCTATATAGGCGTTAAATAGGCGTCATCATTTTTCTGGCCTGAACCCCATTTTTTTTGATTGCCCTCATCCTGTCCAAAAAATCTCTCTTTATGCTCTACAGTTTAATTGGGTGACCTGCACTAATTCTGCATGTCCATAATGTGCCTTGGGGAAAAAATTTTTTGACCTATTTTTAACTAGAGAAAATTTTTCAACCTATATTTTCAATGACTCCAGGTTCTCCGTTTTTCAGGCCTGAAACCTATTTTACATCGATAGCCCTCATCCTGTCCCAATCAACTCTGTTGATGTTCCAGAGTTTCCTTGCGTGAACCACACTGCTCCTGCATGTCCAAAATGTACCTTGGCAAAATTTCTTTTTGAACCTATTTTTTTCACTGACCCCGGGGTTTTTCAGGCCTGAAACCTACTTTTTCTCGATGGGCCTCATCCTTTCCCAAGCTACTCTGTTGATGCTCCAGATTTTCCTTGGTTATCTGCACTGTTCCAGCATGTCCAAAATGTGCATAGGGAAATTTTTTTCCCCGACCTATTATTTTCAATGACCCCAGGGTCATCGATTTTAAGGTCTGAAACCCATTTTTCCATGACCGCCCTCATCCTGATCAAACTCTATTCAAGCTCCAGAGCTACCTTCGGTGACCCGCAATGCTCCAGCATTGTGCCTAGGAAAATTTATTTTTTTCACCCCGGGGTCATTGTTTTTCTAGCCTGAATCCCATTCTTCCTCAATAGCCATCATCCTCTCCCAATCAACTCTGTTGATGCTCCACAGTCTCCTTGGCTTACCGGCACTGCTCCAGCATGACAAAAATGTGCCTAGGGAAAAAAATGTTCCCACCTATTTTTTCGATGAGCCCGGGGTCATCGTTTTTCTGTTCTGACCCCCATTTTTCCACGAGCGCCCTCATCCTCTCCCAATCAACTCTGCTGATGCTCCACAGTCTCCTTGGCTGATCTGCACTGCTAAAGCATGTCGAAAATGTGCGTAGGGAAAAAAATTTTCCCTCATGCATTTTTTCTATTTCCCCAGGGTCATCGTTTTTCTGTTCTGACCCCCATTTTTCCACGAGCGCCCTCATCCTCTCCCAATCAACTCTGTTGATGCTCCACAGTCACCTTGGTGACCCGCACTTTTCCAGCATGTCAAAAATGTGCCTAGGGAAAAATTTTTTTCCACCTACTTTTTCGATGATCCCGGGGTCTTCGTTTTTCTGACCTAACCCCCATTTTTCCACGATCGCCCTCATCCTGTCGCAATCAACCCTGTTGATACTCCACAGTCTCCTTGTTTGATCCGCACTGCTCTAGCATTGTCAAAAACGTGCCTAGGGAAAATTTTTTTTTCCTATCAACACAGTTGATGCTCCGTAGTTTCCTTAGGTGACCAGCAGTGCTCCAGCATCTTGAGAATCTGCCTAGGGAAAATGTTTTTTGACCTTTATTTTGATGACTCCAGGGTCATCGTTTTTCTGGCCTGACTCCCATTTTTCCTCGATAGCCCTCATTCTGTCCCAAGCATCTCTGTGGATGCTCTACAGTTGCTTTGGGTGATCCGCACTAATTCTGCATGTCCAAAATATGCCGCAAGAAAAAAAAATTTTTGACCTTTTTTTTCCGATGACCCCAGGGTCATCATTTTTCAGGCCTGATTCCCATTTTTCCTTGATAGCCCTCATCCTGTTCTAACATCTCTGTGGATTCGCTACAGTTTCCTTAAATGACCCGCACATCTCCTCCATGTCCCAAATGTGTCTCAGGGGGAAAAAATTTTCCGACCTAAATTTTTTCTGTCCAGGAACCTGTTGGACCTGCAGGAGAAATGCGGGTCATCCAAGGAGACTGTAGAGCATCAACAGAGGTACGTGGAAAAATATGAGGGCGATCGAGGAAAAATGGGGGTCAGTCCTAAAATACGATGACCCCGGGGTCATAGAAAAATAGGTCCAAATTTTTTTTTCTCCTGTGGCACTTGTGGGACATGCAGGAGAATTGTGGGTCACCCACAGAGACTGTACAGTAGGGCCAAAGCTAGGGGGGCCAGGGGGGGCTTTGCCCTCCCTGAGCCAGCAGTTTGCCCCCCCCCCCCACCATTTTTTTCAAACCTGTCCTCTTTATCTAATCTGGCGTCAGTTGGGGGTAATTTGAAGCCCTTTTTGCAACATTTTGTGCACAGGATGGAAGACGGCTCCTGCTTCTGGCAGGGATTGGGGAGGAGAGAGAGAGTGCATGTATGTAGAGTGAGTAGAACAGGGTCCTGGGGGTCTTCTTGGAAGTTATGATCGCTGGTCACCCTGCCCCCATCCAGAGCACATGGAGAGCGGGACTGGTCAAGAGCAGCTACAAGAAGGTTGGGAGAGATTTCTTCTTGTATTGGCTGGGGGAATGTAGGGTGCTATTCCTTCTACTGTGGAACATGCTAATTACTATAATGGTACTGCTGTGGGGTGGCAGGGAGAAATGTTTCTGTTTGGAGAAATCATGGTGGCAGGTTCTTGCCTTTCAGATGTACTTTTAAAATTAATGGCTGCTGCTTGGGGGCTGGGGAGACCCTTTTTCTGGTGGGAGAAAACATGGAAAGCATTTGAGCTAAAGAGAACCAAAAACTTAAGTGTAGGAAAGGTTCTAAGCAGGGGCGGATCCAGGGGAAGCCAGGGGTGCATATGCCCCCAACTGTCCTGCCAGCAGGGAAGGGTGTCTGCCAAGATGGAGAGCAAAATCAGGTGTCAGGAGAACACCCACTGGGTGGGTATCAAGGAGATTGGATGGAATGGGAACTCAGGTCTACCCACCCAGTAAACAGCCACAGAGCTTTCAGCTCAATCAGGAGCCCAGGTCTACCCGAATAGGTAGACCTGGGCTCCAAGTCCAGGCGGGATGTCAGGTCTAGCCACCCAGCAAATAGCCACAGAGGCCTGAGGGGGGACATGATTGAGACATATAATATTATGCAAGGGATGGCTAGAGAGATATTCTTTTCCTTCTCACATAACACCGGAACCAGGGGACATCTGCTAAAATTGAGTGTTGGGAGAGTTAGGACAGGAAGTGGTGATGGCAACTTGCTTAGATGCCTTTAAGAGGGGATTGGACAAATTTCTGGAGGAAATTCCATCACAGGTTACAAGTCATGATAGGTATGTGCAAGCCCCTGATTTTAGAAGTAGGCTACCTCAATGCCAGATGCAGGAGAGGACACCAAGATGCAGGTTGTGTCTTGCTGTCTTTTGTGCTTCCTGAAGCATTTGGTGGGCCACTGTGAGATACAGGAAGCTGAACTAGATGGGCCTTTGGACTGATTCAGCAGGGCTCTTCTCATGTTCTTATGTAGGCGATAAGCTCAATCAGGAGCCCAGGTCTACTCAGCTGGTGGATCCTGGGCTCCAAGTCGAGAGCCCAGGTCTACCTGCCCGGTTGACCTGGGCTCTGAAGGTAGTGCTCATGGCCCCCTCCCAAATACAGACACTGGATCCACCCCTGGTTCTAAGGAGATTCAACTCAGAAAGCTAGGAGAATTCAGCTCAACTAGGTAGATTCAATAAATTCAAATCTACTGTACTTTGCTTTTTAAAAGTAATGAATATTGTAAAAAAAAAACAAAAAACCAATGTTCCAATGTATTTGACTAGCATATCTTTCCTCTTGCTTTTATGTAAATAAATTTTATTTTAATATGTATCAAAGCATCAGCAATGTGTCATCGAGAAATGTTATATAGGTGCTAGATAGGCACTATATAGGTGTTAAATAGGTGTAATGTAGGTGCTAGATAGGTGTTAAATAGGTAGGTGCTGGACAGGCGCTATATAGGTATTAAATAGGTTATATAGGCGCTATATAGGTGTTAGATACGTGTGAAATAAAATTTCCCCTGGGGCAGGAGAGAAGAATAGGCCCTCAGTTTGGCTGTACTTGTCTTAAGAGCCGACTAAACAGCCACCGGGTAGATGGGACTCATTAGCCTGAAAAGGCAGCTCATGTGAGAGAAGGAAAACTCTGATCCCAAACCTCCACTGCCTTGTGGCTACATCCAGTTATGGAAAAGGCTTCAGGAGTCAACCTCGAGGCAAAATCCGGAGCCGGAGTCCCTGAGGCAGTTCGCGGTTGTATACAGTCACATTTTGGCAACTCCTGCTATGCCGCTGGAACCAACCATATTGGCCTCTGCCTTTCCATTGGACCATTTCAGCGATGTGGAGAGGGGGGATTTGCTGCATGGGAAACAGTCTATCCTCCATACCTACTTGACCCAGGCTTCACGCACTGGAGAGGACAGTGTTCCAGAACCACCATTCAGAGCACAATACCATAGTCTTGGGAGACTGCAGGATGCCAACAAGGTGTGAAATAGCTGTTAAATATGCACTTTCAATACAAGCAAATACTACGTGCATCAGAGTGATATGTTTAGCTTCTGCAGCGTTGCAAGCCTGTGCATTGCACTGGTGTGTAAAGGAAAGGATACGCTGCATGTTCTTTCTAAGTAGGCAATACATTTCCCATTGCGTGCAGACATGCATTTCTTCGCTGCCAATTCTTGTTCCACTGCTTTAGAGATCATGAATGCATCTTCCCTCCCCCCCCAAAAAAACACCCCACATTCTTTTCCCTTCATGAAAATGGGGGAAGTTTCGGGTCTTTGATGCTTCTGCAGACCCCTCCTTTCCTTTTGCCCGCCAGTAGAGATGCCTGACATCATGGCCCCCCTAGAGAAAATAGTCGCCCCCACCTCTAGAGTCCTGCAGGCAGGGTGGCTGCTTTGCCCGGGCCTGGAGCAACGCCTCCTCCGCGGCAGCAGCGCTCAGACCGAGAGCCCTGAGGGAGGGAGGCGGCCGAGGCGCGGACCTCTTCCCCCCTGCAGAAAGCGGGCTCAGGTGAGGGGAGGGCGAGCGGTTCCCTCCTCCGTCACGTGGGAGCGCGGGCCGCCTCCTGCCCCACCGCAGGCGGGAGAGCGCGTGCCAGCCAGCCAGCGAGCCCCTCTTCCCGCGGCGGCTCAGCGCCGCCCGCCGCTCTCGCTGGCCCGCAATATGCCTCCGCTGCCCCCTGGCTGCTCGCCATGCAGGGGACTTGCGGGCGCTCGCCGTTCCGCTGGCTTCGGGGACCGGGCACCGCGTTGCTCTCGCAGCTGCTGCTGCTGGCGACGCTGAAGGGCCGTCCGGGCTCCGCCGCCGACCTCAGCCCCGGGGGCCGCCCCCAGCCCCAGCCGCAGCGAGCCGCACTGCCGGGGGCGTCTGCGGCCGCCTCTGCTGGGCCAGGTACGTCTCCGCCTCGCCTCGCGCCGCGTAGCCTGCCAGCATCTGCAGCTGCTGCCAAGCGCGCCCCCTCCAAGACCTCTCCCACCGATCTCCCCTGTGCGTGTTGGGGGAGCCTGCACCTTTCAGTGGCTGCAGTGCCCCCCCCTCCCTTCCTTCCCTTTTGCAGCCACCAGCTTCATCCTTCTGTCCAGTGGCCAGCCTGGGTGTCTGTCTGGCGCTCCCCTCTGTCCGGTGCAGGGCTTGCGCTCTTGGAGCCCAAGGCTAGGCACGTCTACTCGGGAGTAAGACCCATTACAGTCAACGGAGCTCACTCTCAGGAGAGCGTGGGTAGGATTGCAACCTGACAGCCGAATCCTATGCATGTCTACTCAGTAGTAAGGTCGATTGTGGTCAATGGAGCTTACTCTCAGGAAAGCGTGAGTAGGATTGCAACCTGGCAGCCCATTCCTAGGCATGGGTGCTTGCTCCCAGGAAAGTGTGGATAGGATTGGGCTTTTGAGCCTCCAGAGCTTGCTGCAGCAGCAGCATCCTTCTCTGCCTTGGTGAGGTTCGCCGCAGCAGATTCCACCTCCCCCCCCCCCACGTGGCTTGCACAGCATCCTTGCCTTCTGGAGGTTTGCAAGTTACACTCATACAGTGCTTCATCATAGACTGCCTCACTGTTTCTAGAGAAGCCTTTCCACCATTCCCCACTGACCCCCATCATCTCTCCCCCCCCCCGTCCATTCAGTCCTTTTATTATTGGATCTCCCTCTTTTCTTTCCTACAGATGGATGAGTGGGGTCAGGATGGTAAAATGTGCATAAACCAAAAAGGCGGTCTAAAAACCCCAAACTGGCCATTTTAAACCACTGTGACATGCACATTGGTGTGCCACAGGAATTTGGGAGAGGGTCATATATTAGTAGGACCATTGGGGCAAGTGTGCCTTGCCAATTGCCAATAAAGTGATGGTGTGCCCTGACCTTTTTAGTGCCATGTCAAGTGTGCCTTGTGATGAGAGGTTGAAAATCACTGAAATAAGTGATTATGGGTAGAGATGTTTGAAAATGGTGTTATTTACCTTACTCAAACATAAGGCCATTGGGGTCAGTAAGGCGTAGGCTGTAATCCTATTTCACTCACTGGAAAGAAACACCTCTAGTTGTAGATCAGAAGAAGGCAGAAGAGGGCTCTGTGTTCTTTTTCAGGGAACCACTGGCACAGTTACAAGGGAACAAGCCCTCTTCCCTCTTAGAATTGCCCCCTGCTTCTCTCTCCTGAATGCAGTCCACGTATTCTTTATTCAGCTTACACCATTCCTTCCCTCTTATTTAACTTGCTTATGAGCAAGTCTGCTTACACTTTAAACACTTTCCCCTCAACACTGCACCTGTAACAGATGCTTCCCTGTTTTCCTCCATTGGTAGACTCCCTTCTTCCTTTTACAGCTCTGTGCCTTCACTGTCCCTTTAAATCCTGCAGTTTCCCCTTTTCCCAATGGACAACCCTAGACATGCATGTGCTGCTTGTTATTTATGGATAGTGTTGCTGGGGAAGGGTCTAGGCCACTGTGTGTTTAATGAAGCGGGTTTCATGCCTCTTGGGGATGTGAATTAGCTCTCCAGTTGCTCTTCCTTCCCCACTATGGGATTTAATAGCTCCCCTAGAGCAGCAGCTGCTAGACTTTACAGCTGATATGAAAACAGCTCCATTGGCATAATGTGGATAGATTTTTCCCTATATGCACAGAAAAGAGAATCTCTTATTTTACTCTTAGCTGTTGCCTCTGGTTTGAAGGATTGAAAGATGTTTTTTAAGGCAGTGAAAGAAGCTTGAGTTTTCCACAGCTCTGACTTCATTGTGCATCATTTTCTGTTTGTTTTTCTTAAAAGGACATTCTTGGTAGTTTAAAGGAGATAAAACATTGTTACAGTTTAAATTCAGCATTGCTGTTCTGTGCCCCTGTTTGGCATATACCCAGATATGCATAGTATCTGACGCATCCAACAAGGAACTTGCACATCGGGTGATTGGTGACACATCATCGATGAGCTAATGTGCAGAAATGAAATTAACCTGTCATGTGTTTTCGTGAATGAATGGATGTTTGTGAATTTCTAATCATTATTCATTTCTTCTCATTATTCATTTTTGAATTCATTGTTGGCTTTTCTTTTTTACTAGTCAGAGGTGGCAGTGTTTGTTTATTGGGGGAAATAGGTCAGGACCTGGAGGGACATGCTGTAGGTCAGTTGGACTGTGGTTCTTAGTTTGCAGGATAATGCTTTCTGGTAAGCATGGCTCAGCGAATTTGTGCTTGTAACTGAAACGTAATCACTAGATGAAGGGATTTAGACATGCTCTAGCCATTACACTCAATGACTGGCAAAATCTTTGTGCTCACTTGTTTTTTGATATACTTTGCTGAGCAAGGAAATGTGTCATACAGTATTTTTTTTTTATTTCCAGCGATGGTATGTGGTGATGTTTCAGACTTGAATCTGTAGTCAGTCTTGCACTGTAAATGCCCCCACATTGCATAAGTGGTGCATAAGAAATGACGCTTGTAGGCTCTGCATTTGTTAAAAATAAGGAGAGCATGAAAAATGTTTTGGAACAGCAATAGCTGATCTGGCATTAAAAATGCATTTGCCAGAGGATTTGGTGTTCTTTTAGACACATAATTTAAGCCTTGAAGCTCCATAGGCTTAATTCACAAAAGCACTTCAGCAGAGCTTTAATTCCATTCTCTTTGACAAGAGGCTCACGAAGGTACTTCTGGCCCAATGAAGTCATTGCTCTATCCTTAAGCAAGTTGTGTACCTGTGAAAGATGTCATCCTGTGACTAAATGGGGCTAGTACTATTAAAGAGATGTTGGCTCTGAAAAAACCCTATCCTAGTTTGTTACAGAGTTAAAACTAGGCAATTGAAGTTATGTTGAACATGAGCAAAATAACGCTTTCTCCTCATAGTGTAAAGTGTTCTTTTTCATTTTGTAAAACAAATATCAGGAAAATATTTATTTAAAAGGTAATTAACAGCTGAATCTTATGTATCCTAGCCTCCGTTGATGCAGCAGTTCCAAAGTGGCAACCACTGCATCCTGTGTTGGGGGGAAACTTGCAGAGGTCTCCTCTAGATAAGGGAACAGTTGTTCCATTTCCCAGAGGTCAGCCTCTATGATGCAGATGGTTCTACTCAAACCTGTGATGGCTATTTTGCTGTCAGGATAAGGCCTGGGAAGGGGATTAGGATATCTGCACTGCCAGTCTTGCCACCCCTCCCAGGACCTGATCCACCCATCCCCACCTCCTCTGCCATCTTATGTCCTCTGGAAGTGTGATAACTTCTGATGACAGGGACGGGTACCAAGTGGCATGCTGATATAGTGTTTTTGTGACAGATCTGACTGCTTATGGCAAAGCAGGAACTAATGATGGCCAGTAAGTGTAAGATGGGGCTGTTAGATGGTTTAGCCATGATAAAGCATTTGACAACTCTGGCCAAAATGGCCAGTTAAGCAGATGTTTTTGAAAGGTTTTTTAATGATTTTTTTCCAGTGGTTTGGTTTATTGTTTATAAAGCTCCTAAAGTTCTTCCACAGCTAGCTGTCAACGCTGTTTCATGGCGTGGCCTGTGAGAAATGGTTCCCAGGACACATTTTTCCATATTTTGACCTTTGCTCCCTTTTTGGTTCATGTTTTATAGATAATTCACAGAAAACATTGTTACGGTATTCACTTTAGTGTTGTCTACCATGACAGGCAGTGGCTCTCCTGGGTTTCTGGCAGTGGGCTTTCCTAGCCCTACTTAGAGATGCCAAGAACTGAACCCGGGACCTTCTGCATATAAAACATGTCCTTTTCCACAGAACTATGATTCCTTCACTTGTTCAAGTTATATTCTACAATATTTTGTCAGCACTTCTGTTGAGGGAAGCAGGGAGCAGGTCAGTCCCTTTGGACTGGCTGGATTCTTGAAAAATCACATAAAGGAAGATAAGGGATCTTTCTTGGCCTTGCATTCAGTGGAGGCATTGCATTGACTTAGCAGTATCTTAGGCATATCACACAGGAGCACAGAATAACTGTGTGATAGAAGCCCTGGCCTTGTATATGTATTTTTTTTTTTTTTTTTGTAAATCAGGCAACTGACATTTATCTTCATCACACATGTACACCTATGTGTAAAATGGAGGCAAGATCTACTTTACAGGATTGTTGTAAAATTACAGCAGTGTAATTACGTGATGCTCTTTTGACACTCTAAGCACCATATGAATGCAAAAGTATTTTAAGCATTATATGTGGAAACAGTGTTTGATGCAACAACTTACTCAAGTTCCTACTTGGCTTAAATAACACAAGTTGTTATCCACTGTAAGATAAGATTATCTTTTCAAATTCTTTAAAAAAAATTTTTTTTCACCTTTTATTAGTGAAAAGAGAAAAGTATAAATTAGAAAGAACAGATAGAAAAAGAAAAGGAAAAAGAGGGAAATTATATATACATAACAATGCTGTACGTATACAAGAAAAAGAGAACAATCGATGGCAATCTACACTATTAACCTTAAATCATAAATAAAAAATACACTATGCATATGTATTTAAAAATGGCTTCCAAATGTGTGTGTGCATAGTTGTGTCTATATGTCTATAGTTGTGTCTATACGTTTTCCAGACTCACAAAGAGAGTCTGGTCCAACAAGAAGCTGACGGAACATACCAAGATCCAGGTCTACAGAGCTTGCGTCCTGAGTACACTTCTGTACTGCAGCGAGTCATGGACTCTTCGCTCACAACAAGAGAGGAAACTGAGCGCTTTCCACATGCGCTGCCTCCGACGCATCCTCGTCATCACCTGGCAGGACAAAGTTCCAAACAACACAGTCCTGGAATGTGCTGGAATCCCTAGCATGTATTCACTGCTGAAACAGAGACGCCTGCGTTGGCTTGGTCATGTCGTGAGAATGGATGATGGCCGGATCCCAAAGGATCTCCTCTATGGAGAACTCGTGCAAGGAAAGCGCCCTACAGGTAGACCACAGCTGCGATACAAGGACATCTGCAAGAGGGATCTGAAGGCCTTAGGAGTGGACCTCAACAGGTGGGAAACCCTGGCCTCTGAGCAGACCACTTGGAGGCAGGCTGTGCAGCATGGCCTTTCCCAGTTTGAAGAGACACTTTGCCAACAGTCTGAGGCAAAGAAGGAAGGCCCATAGCTAGGGAGACAGACCAGGGACAGACTGCACTTGCTCCCGGTGTGGAAGGGATTGTCACTCCCGAATCGGCCTTTTCAGCCACACTAGATGCTGTGCCAGAACCACCTTTCAGAGCGCGATACCATAGTCTTTCGAGACTGAAGGTTGCCAATACACAATACATGTCATTTGTTCAGATGTTGATATTAAAAGGTCCCCAATCCACTAGGTTATGATAGGAGGGCACCTATTTCTCCAGTGTTCTAATATGCCCAGGGCCATTACACATTTCTGCCCAGCCCACAGGTGTACACATTTGATCCCAGTTGTGTATATGAAACATTGGGTAGAAATTACTTAACAGTGATGGCACTGAGAGTCTGTTTTCATTGTTCCTCTGTTAACTTCTGTGCTGCAGGTAGATAATTAAAAAGGACCTATGTAACAAAAAATACCAGTGATGGTTGCAATATGCTAACACACAATAACACACACACAATAACTTCTTCCCAGAAAAGTCACACTACTGAACAAGCCCACATAATATGCTCAGGTGTCGCATTCACTGCATCACAGCTCCAGATCTCTTCAAATTCCTGTTCATAAGCATGACTGAGATTTGTAGTAACTTGGGCAATATAATTTTACATTCTCTCTTCCATTTGACCTTCAGCAAAGGGAGAAAATCCTGAAGCCCATCTTGCTTTATACTAAACTTGATACATCTCTTCTTTCACTAGGAAAATTATAGTGGAGTGGGGTGTGTGTTTGAGTGCCTGGGCTTGAACGTTGACACTTGAGTTTTATGAGAAACTGTGACTAGGTTTTGGAATTGTTGAACTTAATAGATATCTGCAGCAAAGATTTTAATGGTGGTCTTTGTGCAACCTTATTGGTAATATAAAGCCATTCAAAGTGTGTTTCAGTGCACTATTAGAAATAGAAAGGAAAGATAAGGTAAGATTCATGGAGTACCGCTGTAGAACGTGAAGGGGAAGAAACATTAAAGCTTAGTGGAGATAGGAGGCTGGTGCAGTAAAGAAATAAGATACAATATTATGGAACTCAGATAAAGAAAAAGAATTTAAGGGGTGAAGTGGCCCAGTGGAGTAATAAAGAGAATATGAAATAGTTGGGTATTGTAAAAAATAATGGATTTGTGTGTGCGCGTGCATTTTTCTTGAGAACTAAGAATTTACTTTCCATAACCTTCTTGACAGCAAGAATATGAATTTATGCACATTCATGAAAATATAAGTTTTAACAGCATTTTGTTTTCATTTTGGAGTCACAATTCAAAAGTTATTTTCCTTGTTGGCACAGGGCAGGACTCCATTTTTGTATCAGGCTACAATCCTGTACATTCATTCATGGAAGTAAATCTCACTGAACACAGTGGAATTTACTTCTCAATAAAACATGTATAAAATTGCATTGGGAAGACTATTGAGAATTCAGCGTGCTGCACACGACATCAGCTGATTTCTAGAGATGCTGCTTCTGGTCTGGCAGCTTAGATGCATGCTTTTGAAAATTTGCCTAAGGGATGGGTTATACTGTCCAGAAGTCCCCATACAAATGTCTTTGTAGGGAACATCTAGGGCTGTTGCCAAGTGTGTGGCTGAGCAGGATTTCCATGGGAAGGCACAGTTTGTGGGAATCAGAGCTTCCAGGTTGGATCTGCATGTGCGACCAGTGCTATTTGAATGATCCTGGAAATTTGAAAAAGTGCCACAGTGGTTATGTAGATCATGGCGGCTGTATATTCAGCTCTGATAAACTTCTTTGAAGCAATTTATGCAAATAGTGCTTCCTGCATGAGGATGTCTGGTTGGTGAATTCCTGAGCCCACTGGCAAGGGTTTGTCAGGGAGTTTGAGCCAAAGATTGTTCAGATATTGAATAGCACAGCAGGTCACCTCTGGATGAATTACCAAGTTCCTGTTGCTTAAAGGTGTGAGTGTTGACCTAAATAGCTTGAACTTTGCATTCCCTCTTCCCTCTCAGGCCCTCTCAAATTGGTGGAGAGTGTCTTCTGGATTGTGCTGTTGGCAACCTTCAGTCTCGGAAGACTATGGTATCGCGCTCTGAATGGTGGTTCTGGAACAAAGTGTCTTCTCCAGTGCACAAAGCCTGGGTAAATTAGATATGGAGGATAGACTGTTACCCATGCAGCAAATCCCCCCTCTCCATGTCACTGAAATGGTCCAGTGGAATGGCAGAAGCCAGTACGGTTGGTTCCAGCGGCGTCGCAGGAGTTGCTAGAATGTGACTGTGTTCAGCCATGAACTGCCTCAGGGACTCCGGCTCCAGATTTTGCCTTCTGGTTGACTCCTGAAGCCTTTTCCATAACTGGATGTAGCCACAAGGTAGTGGAGGTTTGGGATCAGAGTTTTCCTTCTCTCAGATGAGCTGCCTTCCCAGGCTAATGAGTCCCATCTACCCGATGGCTGCTTAGTCACCTGTTAGGACAAGTACAGCCAAACTGAGGGCCTATACTTAAACCCAGCCCCCGGGGGTTTGGATTGTGCTATATGTGTGCATATGTCATGCCCTCCAAGAGTTGTTTTTAGTAACCAATTACTATTGTGGAACTTCTACCCCCTTCCTATTTGGTGCGGTGGCTGTAAAGAAGGCCAATTCTATGCTTGGGATCATTAGAAAAGGTATTGAGAACAAAACAGCTAATATTATAATGCTGTTGTACAAATCGATGGTAAGGCCACACCTGGAGTATTGTGTCCAGTTCTGGTCGCCACATCTCAAAAAAGACATAGTGGAAATGGAAAAGATGCAAAAGAGAGTGACTAAGATGATTACTGGGCTGGGGCATCTTCCTTAAGAGGAAAGGCTATGACATTTGGGCCTCTTCAGCCTAGAAAAGAGACGCCTGAGGGGGGACATGATTGAGACATACAAAATTATGCAGAGAATGGACAGAGTGGATAGAGAGATGCTCTTTACGCTCTCACATAACACCAGAACCAGGGGACATCCACTAAAATTGAGTGTTGGGAGAGTTAGAATAGACAAAAGAAAATATTTCTTTACTCAGTGTGTGGTTGGTTTGTGGAACTCCTTGCTGCAGGATGTGGTGATGGCGTCTGGCCTGGACGCCTTTAAAAGGGGATTGGACAAGTTTCTGGAGGAAGGATCCATTATGGGTTACAAACCATGATGTGTATGTGCAACCTCCTGATTTTAGAAATGGGCTATGTCAGAAGGCCAGATGCAAGGGAGGGCACCAGGATGAGGTCTCTTGTTATCTGGTGTGCTCCCTGGGGCATTTGGTGGGCTGCTGTGAGATACAGGAAGCTGGACTAGATGGGCCTATGGCCTGATCCAGTGGGGCTGTTCTTATGTGCTGTTATCTCAGTGATTTTCCGCAAGATTCTCATCCTTCCCTCATGTTATGAGTTTCTGCTTCTGGTGGCCAGGGATGGGGTAAGGGGAACAAACAGGGGCAGCACTTCTTCTTGCCTACTAGAATATGCGCTCTACGTGGGGCTGCCCTTAAAGGCAACCCACAAACTTCAGGTCCTGTAGAATGCTGCTGGTAGACTGCTGTCAGCATGGGGATCTTGTTATGCCTGTGCTGTGTCACCTGCACTAGTTGCTGGAATGTTTCCAAGTGCAATCAAAGGTGCTGGCTTTAAGGCTCTAAATGACTTGGGACCTGAGTATCTGAAGGGCCGCATCCCCCCCATATGAAACTGCCTAGTCCTAGATCATTTGAGAGGGCTCTTCTATATGTTCTACTGTTAGCTGTGGTGGGCCTGGTGCTGATGTGGGAAAGGGTCTTATCAGTGGTGGCACCCAAGCAGTGGAACTCCAGGAAATGAGGTCGATGCTCTGGTACTGACTTTTCTGATCTTCTTTGCTTTTACTTTATGATGAAATGCTGGGTCATGATGATTTTGTTTTGCTGAAGTCTTTGTTTTTGTCTTTCGTTATTTATTTTAGCCGTTTTGTTGTATTTAGTTTTTGTAGTAAGCGAGTGCCTCCCTGTCAGGAGAGGAAAATGTAGAGTATAAATCTTTTAATGACTATACTTTCTCATTAAGGAGTTGCATTTGGAATCTTCCCTGTTCTTATTTCTATTATGTGTTTTTCCTGGTTATTTTTATAAGTGCTTTCAAATTGTAATTGATTAAAGTTCTTTAAACGTTGTAAGAGAGAAAGCAAAATAACTTTAAAAAAAAACTTGCTGAAAGGTGAAATTCTAAGCTCATTTAATTTTGGAAAGAACAATGAAATAATTAGCACTGACTTTTATAGCTTTGAAATAAGCCAGGTTTCAGAGACCTACTTCAGTTGCAGCCAAGGGCTTGGCCTCACAAAGTGAGATTTTGATTTTTCTTCCTTAAACAACAGTCATCTCCATGTCATGTCACAATCTGCTTTTGAAAGCAGATTCAAAAGGTTCCCAGGTTCAAAAGGGCTTTGCAATGTGCAAATGGGGCTGCTGGTCCAGAAGCAGAGGCCCAGAGCCCTCCTTTTCACATAGAGTTTGTTGTGCAGTTCTTTAGATTCTGGCTGTATATTGTTTCAGGGTTCAAGCCATCTTAATACCCTTTTTCATGGCAAACCCTTTTTTCATGGTAAAACTGTAACACCTTCTAGCACTTGAAAGAAATCTCATTCAGCCATATTCTTGGACTTCAGCCACAAGCAAGTCAGTTTTCTTTCCACATCCCTCCTTTCACTAATTTTGTAGGAAATCACTTTAAAATTAAGAAGCACAAACTTCGACAAGATGACTCTAAGAGACCAGAGAAATGAACTCTGTTTAAAAGCTCTAGTGCCTGCAATTAATGTTCAAATGAATTTACTCTCAATATATTTCAAAGATTCTAATACCATAACTTGCTCATTAAATAATCTCACTCACCCAGCTATGAAATTAACTTGTTCAGTGCACAAATAGTTTGTCTTCTCTAATGAAATGTTGTAATAGGCTTGCATCAGAAACATGGAGTCATTTAAGGTAATGAAATGGGTTCCCTTGTGCTTTAAAGAAATTATTCCTATGGTAGAACTTAAGAGTCCCTGAACTGATGTTTCACTCTTGTCCTTTCATTTATAGCCTCAAGTCTGACAGTCTTTTGGCTTGCATAACCAAGACAGATGTAGCTCATCATTTAGAGGGCTTTCTAAGTTGCATTTAGAATTGCATCAAAAGTTAGTATGGCAGCTAGGTGACTGCCTAACTGACAATTATTTTCATTGCCCTGGAACCTATAATTCAACAAGATCTATAATCTCCATGCTGTTTTTTTTAAAAAAATGTGTTCTTTGGAGCTATGCATGTACAGGTTGAGACTAATTATTCGTGTGGGTTCCATTCCAAGCACTCACGTGGTTGGCAAAAAATGCACTATAGCAAATCAATTTAAAAAACAGTTGGAGTTTTTTAAAAAGTAAAAAAGAAACAGAGTTTCTGTGCTCCGGTGATTTAAAAACAGCTTTACTGACCTTTGTGATGTAAGATAAGAGTCATTAAGAAGACAATCCATCAATCGGTCCTCCTCCAAGCGCTTAAAAAGGCACTTCACTCAGTTTTTCCCTTCACCAATGCAAAGTGATCACCTTTCTTTCACGTGCTCAGGGGGAAGGGAGGGGTCCGCTGGAGAGAGAAGGATTGATGGATTGTCAGCCAGCTGCCCTCTCTCTCTCTCTCTCTCTCTCTCATTAAGGAGGCTATTGTTAAAGGACTGTTCAGTTTTTTAAGCTGTTTTTAAAGGGATGCATTTTCCCCTTCTCCAGGGATCAGCACATTCCTTCTCATTTGCAGGAGTCAAATTCGTGTATAAAAGATATGTGTATAAATAGGCTGGACCTGTATTCTTATTTATACAACCCTATCTGTACTTGCCAGACTTCAAGAAGCAAAAAATAGATAGATCTCTTCTCCCCCCTCCCCAATTCATAACATGTAGATCAGGTGTGCCCCGTATCCATGGGGGTTTTGTTCTGGAACCCTCCGCGGACAGTTGAATTTGTGGATATGGGGGGACGCTCCCAACCTCTGGAGGTGAAGGGAGCTGCACTTCCCTCACCTCTGGAGGGACTTCCCACAGAGGCCGTGTGCATCTGCCCACAGTCTCTGCAGGCCTCAGAATGACAGAGTAAAAAAAGTGACTTCTAGTTTTAGTGTAAAAGTGACACTTCCAGTTTTATGATAAAATTGGAAGTCACCTTTTTATTATAGCTTTGCAACTGCCCACGGCATCTGTGGGGCTCAGAAGACCCTCTGGAGATGAGAGGACATGCAGGGGGGCCCTCCGAATCTGATCCACAATTAACTGAAACTGCAGATACAGGATCCATGGATACGGGGCCCCTCCTGTACACAATGGGGAATGATAGAAAGGCAGGAGAGAGATAGGATGGAAGGGATGGATGTGAGCCACTGTAATTTAAGTAAATAGATAAAACATCTGGAGAGGATTTTGAATCCAGGTGTCCCTGATCAAAAACCCAGCACTATCTGCTACGTTACACTGGCTCTCACCTTTTCTCAATGGCAGAATATAGTGCTTTGAATGGTCGGAAAGTACACTACTCCCTTTTTATCCATATGTTTGCTATACAAATTTTCATTTATCCATACTGCACATATTAACAACATCCTTCTTTCTCCATACCAAGATTTTTGATATTAGGTCTGGGAATAGTGGCGGGAGAACCATGTCCCTTGCCGAGGCAAGATCTACCTCTCATTTTAACTAATGGTTAGACCTCCACTCCTCTCTTGGCTCTGGAGGCAGAAAAGGGGATGAATTTGCCTCACGTGCCCAGGAGGGAGTTCTAGGAGACTGGACTGAATTTTGATTTCTCCCCCTGGTAGGACAGAGGTTCAGAAAGGCTCTCTTTCTTGGGTATCCTCCTGCTGGCTTTGGGGGAGTGCTTTTCAGGACCCTTGGAAGATTGAGCACCACTAGGGAAGAGGCATTCTCCTTTGTGTGAGACGCACTGCCTGATGGGTAGCACGTCCCCACACTTTCGAAGCACATATATTACATGCTCCCTGTTTGTGTGCTGCATTTTTACAAATTACTGTGAATATGGGTCCTAATGAAGATGAGAAAACTCATAGGAAAAAAGCAGGTGAAATGTAAGAGAGGTGCTCATAGTTTGCAACTAATACTTATAGTATTAGGCAGTTATGGTGAGTTTTGGGTGAACTTTGAGTGAGTTTTGGGTGAACTTTGAAATGGTGTTGGCATAAGTCAGAATTTTTCCCATTTAAATTTATGTAATAATTGTACTTGTTATCTGGATTTTCACTATAAGGGCCATTTTCAGGAATGAACTGAGTATGGATAACGAGGGAAGAGAGTAATGAGATCTCCCCAGTTTAAGTACGACCTTCATGAAAGAGTCTTTCATCTGGCACAGTTGTGTCCAAGCTTTTTGGCAAGAGGGCCACATAATTTCTCTGAAATTTGGGGGAAAAAAAGTTAATTTACATTTCAAATTCGAATAAATTTACATAAATGAATACATGAGAGATGGAACTTATATGACTAAATGAAGGTCTTGCAGTAGCTCATGGTGTATAAAAGGCCTTGCACAAAGCAAGGCCAGCCTTTCCTTTGCTGCCACTGCTGTATCACTGACATGAAACGGCAAGTAGTGGAGGGAGCCCTCATCCCACAGCTCACACGAGAGCTGTGTGGCCAGTCACAGTCGAACAGTTGGCCATCATATTCGGAGCATTTGCGCAGGTTCCAGCAAGTCTCCAGAGGGCCAGAGCTCATTGGAGACTGGGGGCTCTCAGTGGGTCGGATTGGGTTGGAGTCCTCAAGGGGCCCAGGGCTGGGGTTTGGGCACCCCTGATCTGGCAGAATAACCTTTAGTGACTGTGTTTTTATTTTTATTTTTTATTTTTTGCAGAATTCTGGCAGAATAACCTTTAGTGACTATGTTTTTGTTTTTATTTTTTGAGATGCCTGTTGGTCACTTACCTTCTTTATGTGTGGCTTTCCTATTGATGTCACTGATTATTTGTCTTTGAAAAATGTAATGAATGACTTTGAAAGAAAACACAGCTTCCACAAATCAGCCTCCTTTCATGTAAATATCAATTTGGCTTATAAATGTTTTATTAGAGATCTATTATTTATTATAGTGGATGTAGCTTTTAAGTTTCATGGGCAGTGCCTGAATTAATTTGACCATGGATAACTTGCACATAAAAATTCTGAAACAGAAAAAAGAGATGTCAGGGCGCAGCAAAATTTTTAGACAGTTCTAGTTTATGCAGTGCAATTCTTTCTCATTATGAATTGTTACGTGACTCTTTAATCCAGTAAATTCCAAATGATGTACAAATGCCTTGGTATAAGCTCATCAGACATTCTGAGTGCAAACTAGTCTTGAAAAACAGGAGGTGCCAGCTTCTATATCTGCTGCATGAACTTCATTTTCGTGTGATTTATCATTGGAAATAACATGAAGAGCTGGTATGGCATGCTCTTCATCTCATGTTTTGTCACTCATTATGCCTTTTTAGTGCTTTTCATTCTCTTTTGCCCTCTGTTTTGCTCCTGCCACATGACCTGTGATCTGTTGACCACAACCATGTGCTAGGTGGAGTGGTTCTGCAAGCATTCAACATCAGTACGTGTCCATTTAGCTACATGGGATGTTTTTAAATGGCAACTCCATGTAACCTGTTTCTGTCCTCCATTGAGGAGAAGGATAATAAAGGATACTGACT
This sequence comes from Tiliqua scincoides, assembly GCF_035046505.1. Taxonomy (NCBI): domain Eukaryota; kingdom Metazoa; phylum Chordata; class Lepidosauria; order Squamata; family Scincidae; genus Tiliqua; species Tiliqua scincoides. Next base: position 114,106,146 of record NC_089821.1, read on the forward strand.
ATACTAGTATGCCCAGAATACTGGAACCTACAGTATTTTTCAAGCAGTATCTAAACATGCAGTGCTGGTGCCTAGAATTTTTATGGACTGGCCAGCCCCATCTCAACACTTTAAACTGACTTTTAAATAGTTTCATCACTGTAGCCTTTTACTTTGACTGGGAGCTTTACTGACAATAAACCCATTTTGTCTTGGTTTCCTTAGCCTGCTCTAACATAACTGTTAGTTGGTTTTAAATTTAAATTTTTTTAAAAAAAAAGTTTTCTTGCATTTCCTGCATGCCATAGCCCAAAGTGGCTTACAGTCTTATTTATTTGTTCTGCTATTACAAATTTACACCTGGGAGTCTAGGAGCAACAACACATCCAAGAGAACTCTGATTGTGGACCTGCTCCTTCAGTGGGAGTGCAACAGGACAATAGTCCAGTACTTACATCATACATTTCTGGACCAGGAGAACCTCTGTCTTATCTGGATTTAATTTCAACTTGTCTCCCCCACATGCAGCTCTCAACTGCCTCCAGAGAGCGATCATAGACCTTGATTGCCCCCCCCCCAGAATTATGTGGAAAGAGAGAGAAAAAGCTGGGTGCCATCAGCATAATGTTGACACCTCACCCTAAACCTGAGGTTGATCTCTCCTAGCAGCTTCATACCGATGTTAAACACCATGGAAAATAGAAGTGAACTTTACAGCACTCAGAACCCTGGCCTTTGAGGTGTGGAATAAACATTTATCAGCACCATGTTTTGAAATCTGTCAGCCAAGAAAGACCAGAACCACCCCAAGGGTGCCTCCAAACCCCAGCTCAACCAGCCTACCCAGAAGGACACCATGGTCACTGATGCCAAAAGCCACCAGGAGGTCTAGCAGAACTAACAGGGACACTTTCCCTGTCCAGTTTCTGCCACAGGTATTCATTAAGCTGACCAAAGCTGTCTCAGTTCTGAACTCCAGCCTGCAACCAGATTGAAATGGATCTAGATCATTGGTTCCCAAAGTCCCAGTGGTTGTGGGGATGGGGCCTGGGGGGAAGGTGTCCCGACAGTGCTGCAGCGATGGCAGCGTTGTAGGAACCCAAGGGCTTTCGTCCTTACCTGGGGTGGTCCTACTGACCTTGGGAGGGTCTGGAGGGCCCACAGCCTCCTCTGCGGGCATCCCCAATATTGAAAATTGCTCCGTTTGGGGATTGGAGAACACTTCGGGTTTTCGCCCCAAAACTGGAAGTGCACTCCAGTTGCCAAATGGAGCAATTTTCAGCATTTTCACTCCAAGGCCAACAGGACCCCCACCCCCCAAGTAGGGGAAAACCCCTGGGTTCCTGTGGTGCCGTGATCACTGTGGTGCCGTGATCACTGTGGTGCCATTGGGACATCCCATTACTGGGCCATTCCTCTTAAGGGGGAATGACCCAGTTTTGGTTCCCAATGGTGAGTCACAACCCACCACTTTGGGAACATCTGATCTAGAGAGTAAACTTCATCCAAGATCCTCTGGAGCTGGGAAGCCACCAACTATTCAGTCACGTTGCCCAAAATTTGCAAGGGATGTCCTTATAGGGAAAATGTATGGCTTTCTGTATTCTGCTCAAGCTTCTCAATTTATTGCATAGGGAATGGGACAATAGAAGATTAGCCGTACCCAAAGTGAAGTTGTAATTGAGCTGAAGAGGAATGTTGACACGAAGTGAAATTTTTGACATGTCATAATATGTTGCTAGAATGTGTGATTGTGTTTAAACTTCCAAAAACTTTTGCCTTTTTGTATTAGGGTGTGACTAGTTAAGAATAAGAATTTTGTTTATAAATATTTCACAAATAAGTTTGGATTTAATTAATTGGGAGGACTAAAGAAATCTTTAGTGTGTTTATCTTAATATAGAACTAAATAAATTTCTAGGCCAGAAGTTCCCAAACTGGGGCATTGCGACATCCCAGCCTGGGAAGCTGTCACTGTCCGCTTAAGGGGCAGGGCAGTAGTGCTGGTGCTCCCGTGATCATGTCAGCGGGAAAAGTTCTATTTTTTCACTTTTAAACACTTACCAGGGGTCACTGCTGCTTCTTGGAGGTTGCAGGGAGCCCATGGAGGAAATGTGATTGAGCAAAAATCAGAAGTAGCTCCTTACTGCATTTTGGGGCACTTCAGAGGCACAGGGAGGCTCACAGAGGGGTCCCTCCGGGAACAGAAGCAATCCCCGGTAAGTATGTAAAAATAGAACTTTTCCCGCCAGCATGATTGTGGGAGTTCCAGCACCTCCCCCTCCCCCACAACTACTCACAGCAGCCCAAACTATCCCGGAGAGTTTGGGAATCACTGCTTTAGGCTGTAATTCTAAAAGGACTTGCTATGGAATAAGCTCAATTGAACAGCATAGGACTGACTTCTGTGTATAGAACTGAACTGCTCATTATAGATATTAAAGTAGGAAAAACAATTGGACCAGCGCTCTATTCTTAGAGTAGTGCTCTGTTTTAAGTAGTAGAAATCACAAGGTATACCATGAAAAAGACAGGAAAGAATTTTTTTCCAGTGGTTTTTAGAGACCATAAAGAAGGTTGCATTATCCCTAATGTAAAAAATGTTCATTTTAAAATTTTTTTAGTTATGTCACAAAATTGTACTATATATAGCAAACACAAGTTGTCAAATGTACCTTACATGATATGTCAGTTGACATTATCCTTTTTGAAAAACTATAAAAGCGCTTAGTAGTTCATGAAAGTGTTCAGTTTCTTCTACCTGTTGAAACCAAGCTTCTGTACTAAAGGTGCAAACATGGCATTATTTTCCAATACCTGAATGGATTTTGAGTTACTGTGGGAGGAAGGGGAGGGAGCTCTCTGAAACATGGATTTTCCTGTGATACTGCTTTTCTGTAATGCTTCCGTTCTTGATTTCTGTAGCGTCCAGTTTGAAGAGATTTGCCAAAAAAACATGTTTTTTGTAATTAATTGTTACCATTTGAGGTTGTCACTTAATGTTCAGACTTGAATTCTAACTACTTGATGGTTTCTTATTGCATGAGTCTGAGTTGACTATTTTCTGTGGGAGCAAAATCTGTTAAAGTTCTAATTACTATTGTTTTTCCTTGTGCCTTTCTCCTAGTTATTGGTAAATTGGCCATCTGAATTGTGCTGCTGTTAAATACAGAAGGTGGGGGGAGGGGTACACCAGCTAAAGGTGAGACATAGGAAATAGGCAGATTATGTAAATTCTTCACTGTTGTAACTACTGAAAGGTCAATGAAAACTACATAGTAGAAAGCATTTAGCATCCTTTGACTACAGTTGCCTGAACCCTCAGCACTCTTTGTTTTCTGCATTTCTTCACAATGTAGACCAGTAGCAAATGGTCACAAGCACTTAAAAGTAATTGCTGTAATTACTTGACAGGATATTGCAATAAAGTGGCATTTTTCATTCAAAGGCTCTTGCAGCAGTGTCAAATTTGTTGCTAAGAACAATAAAAACCTGCATAAATGGCATCTAGTAATATATGAACTGGTAAAATGTGATCATGGAAGAAACTCTGCTGCTGGTTTAATGATTAGATTTATCAGTTCTTTTTATTCACAGGTCTTTCTAACAGCTTATCTTGGGGAGGGGGGCTTTGTCCTACCGCCAAAAAATGTTAACTGTTAAAGAAGAATCACTATTTGCTAAGTATTTTACTCTAGTATTGCTGTGTCCTTTTTATATTGAACCTGTTTTTTTCCTGCTACTTCTGCATGAGTAGGACTTCTTCAGCTTTTACATTAAGTGTCAGGCGCACAAATTCAGGTACCTGGTGCTTGGAATTTATACAAGAACTGAGGCAATACTTTGTTGGCCTCCCCCATTCTTATTGGCAGATTTGGGTCTACCAGATCTTGCATAGAAGGCAGAGCCCATAATAGAGGTCACTGTGGAGAAAGAAAGTACTAGCTGGTAAACCTTCCTTGAGGCACACCTCCCTCTCCAACTTGTCTGAGTTTTAAATCAGTCATTAGGTACATATGGACATTTCCAAAGTTGTGTGTAAAGACGTAACCCGCTCTTTATCCCATGATTTCTTGTTGAATCAATTGGATTCTCCTCCTGCTCATTTCATTTTCCAAGTTTCATCCTAAACCATGCTATCATCTTCTTTATTCCTTCCTGACATTCTCCCACAACTTAAATCTCAAAAATATAAGACAAATATGCAAATTTATATCAATATTTCTAGAACTGTTTCACATCTATGATCGCAGTATGTGTATATTGTAATGATGAAAAATTGGAAAATTTATCAATTTCATCAATTGATAAATTGATGAAAAAATTATCATCTTTATAAATGATAATCCAATTTAAAAACAAACAAACCTAAACATTCATAGGCTGTTCTCATGATTATTAGTAACCAACTTTTACTTTAGTCCCTTGACAAGTGGCATCATCTGATTGTTTTATTGGGAATCATGACAACTAAAAATCTCTAGAATGGACACACACTCTCTCTCAAATTGGATAAGTCCCTGGTATTTCAGAACAAGCACCAGTGAATAATAATTAAACACCTGTACTGTGGAAAGGTTAATTGTGTTCACTGTATGATAAGGAATTTGGGATAGCCACTAATTAGCAATGTTCTGCAAATATTGGTCTGGTCACTCAGTTTAGTGCTTTCACAACTTGCCTCTTAGAATATGGAATCAAAACTTGCTTTGGGGTCATTGTATGCTTTCTGTATGCTGTATACTGTATGCTGCTTCGTTCAACCATTTATCTCCTCATTTTTCCTGTTCATCTGGGAACCTTCGGTTTTAAAATATACACTATCAGTTAACTTATGTGTTGACTTTTATGGAGTTTTAGCTATTTTGTTGGCCCTATATGATACTATTCATGCTGGGTGAATGTTCCCTGATACCCTTGGAACAATTTACCTCTTCTTTTATAGGTCAGTGCACTTTTCATATCTTTAATGAGATTGAGCAGGAAATAGCATGTTTTACAAAGGCAACAGTGAAATGTGGAAAATGATGGTTGTTCACTCAGGTATGACCAAACAGATAGCCCAGCATGAGTGCTTACAGCTGCTTAGTATGCAAGATGGAAATACATGTTGGGGGCAGCCTCTAAAAAATTAATCCTAAACATATGCCTGGCATTTTCAAAATAAAGGTAGATTAATAATAAAAGATTGCCTTGTTGTGTTATGCCAGTCTCTAAATTGGAGAAGGGGAAAAAAGGAAGAGGGTCAAACTAAACATTGCACACATGTGCATGTATTAAAACCTGGCTGTCTACCTGTCCTAGGGAAAAGATATCAAGATTTGGAATTGAGAAGGGTGAAAGCTGTTTAACTTGCCCTTAAAAGTTTCCCTTACCACTTGTAGCCACTGTCCTTTAGTCCATCCTAAATTTCCTGCTAGTAGGTTTCAGCGAATGACCCCTGGTTGTGGTATTGAGAGAGGGCGAAAAAACTTTAATTTATCTCTCTTTCTTTTTTAAAATAGGTCAATGTGCATTTTTAATATCCGCAGACTCAGCATCCATGGATGTGGATTTCCGTAGGTGCAAGTCCAGGGCTGGAGGGCATCGGCGTCCTCCTGGACACAACTGCAAGTGCCTTCCAGTCACATCTGGGAGGACTTCTGAGGTGCAGGCAAGTTGTGTACAGCCTCTCGCCTCAGAAGGCCACCTCAATGCTTCTGAAAGGCACTTCCAGTTTGCTGGCGAGGGCCCCCCATTGATTTCACTATCTGCTGAATTCGGTATTCGGTATGGGGAGGGGGGGTCATGGGAGCAGATCATCTGTGGATACCGAGGGCCCACTGTGTTTCCAGAAATGAGGAAAGAGAAATAGTTTATTTACAGGATAGCTCTAGCTTTAGTGTAGAACCGTGTTCTTCAGCCTTCTGGTCAGGACCTCAATGGGATCACGAACACTCAGTTGTGTGGTTGTGGCGACTTTTGGAAATGAAAAAGGTTGAAGACCACTGGACTAGAGCACCACCAGGTAAAGGGGGAGGCATCTAGTCTAGCGGTTTGGGTGCCAGGTGATTCTGTCCTAGTCCTGCTCAGGTTCTTAGCAATTGTGCTGAAATTGCTTTTGCTAGTTCCAGGCTTCATGATTCCTTTTTCTGCTTTCTCTAATAAGAATATTTGGTTACAGCAGGGATTCTCAAACTCCTCAGGAGTAAAACTCCTGAGGTAAATCTTGGCAGGGGAGGAGGGAATGCAGAGAGACAATCCCCAGGATTGTGCTACTTTCAGGGGGGTCCAGTGGCTTTCTTACACAATGCAGCTGCAGGGATGCAGGGAGCCCCACACAAACCAGAAGTAGGTCATGATTGTTACTTTCACTTTTCCTGTGGCGTAAGGAGCCCTGCGGAGGCTTCCACAGGGCTCCCTGCACCTCTGGGAGTCTGCTGCTGCATTGTGTAAGAAAGCCCCTGGCCCCCCCCTGAAAGCAACACAATCTTTGGGATCACGTTGTGCATTTCCCCCTCCCTGCCCCTTAAAGGGGTACAGGGTGCAAGTAGAGGTCCTCAGGCTGGGGTGTCATTATGTTACGTGAAAATCCCCGTTTTCCTTTTAAGTTGTGATTTTTATATCTGGTTATGTATTATGAACTAAAACTCATGTAGGCCAAACCTCAAAACACAGGACACACTTCCCCCAGCACACTTTTCCAAAGTCCCTGGTCAAGCCACAAGCACATAAATTACACAACCCCCACTTCCCTGTAGGTCAAGAAATGCATTGTAGCTATATGCAAAAGTGTCTCCTATTGTTTAACCTAATCACTGTGTTTTTCTAATCCAATCACTGGGTATGCAAACACAGTACACTTCTCACAGGCAAAACTTCCAAGAGACCCTGGTGAAGCTACAACACAACTTCCACCTTTCTAGGTAATGTATTGTTTTAACTAAATCACCGTATTTAACTAAATCACCGTATGTAGATTTGAACAGCCAGCTACCCCCTCCCCCAGGAGGTCAGCCTTTGCTGATAGCTGACTTCCTGATCCTTCCATTGTTTTACATACTCCACGTGCCCCACTGTGTTAGCAGCAAACACATCCAGATCAGCTTGGGGACACATTCAGCTTCCAGGTCAGCAAAAAGCCTTTTAAGAGAGAACTTCGCCACATGTTCTCTCTCTCTCTGGGCTCCCCCCCTCCAAGGACACAACACATCTGTGTTGTGGGGGTCCTCCATAGGACTCTCCATCCCCCCATCCATCTGCTCCTCAGGACAGGTAACTATATCTTGGGTCTGGAACCTTTTCCCTGTTCCCCCTTTTTTCTCCCCTTCTTTCCCTATCTTTAGTTAGCAACTGGGTCATGCAGACCAGGGACCCCTAAAATCCTGCCCTACAAATTTCCCTTTTCCTGATCTCCTCGGATGCACCAAATACTGCTCACATGCAACCACCAGAAGCTAGGTACACTAGACACAAGTACTAAAAACATATACTTATCAATCTTCCATGTGCATTATGTATACCTGTGTGTTTCTGCAATAAAAATATAATCCTATTGAAAGTTATCTTTCTCCCAGTCTCTTTTCAAGCTAAAAAGGAATTTCTTTGCATTGCGCTGTCTTGTTATCTAGCCTGCGATCCTGAAGTTTCCAAAAGGGTAATATAATAATTCCCCTTAAAACATAACAGCCCTTTTTGGTAACATTACACCCCAGTTTGAGAAACTCTGGGTTACAGTAAACAGTGCTAGGGGACATAATGAGAGTGGATGGTGGTGGGAGGATAGGGTCCTGGCGGGGGGGGGGGCAAATCAGTGGTGGGTCCCCAGTTTCATACTGTATTTATTTTGTTATTTATTGGGGTCTTGGCATGAAACTGGTCTAGGTTCTAAATTTTGAACTTGTTTGTAAGCCAGTCATTGTGAGCAAGGATGCTATGAGTAGATGGAGTCTCGTACAGGTGATGGAGATAATGATTTGGTCTTCTGTGTGTGGTAAGGACATGATGGTCATTGCATTTTGGTATGCTGAGTGTTCAGCGATCTGTTGCTCTCCTCAAGCGTCCTTGAAATATATGCTATTCCAGTAAATATATCAACCGAATGTCTTATCATCCTTAAGATGAGCATTTCAATAAGTTAAGAATTACTTATGTCCTCTAATACTTGTCTGATTTTTCTGGTGTGCTCTACTGTGAAATACAGTCTTATTGACAACTGCCAGATTTATACCACAGGTAGCACACTTTTTTGCATGTTCTGCCTCTTATAATGGCTAATTTGACCTTGCTTCCCAAAAGGATATTGGGAAACCTTGTGATCCTAAGAGCTGTGCAGTGAAGCTAATGTTATGCTGCTATAGGAAATGATATCTCAAGGGTGTCAGGGTTTTAAAAATGTTGCTAAGAGTTATGTGGGTGGGTAAGGTAGTAACTTGACCAGAAAAATGATCATGTTTGAGTTTAATAATTCAGATATGTCTGTTTAAAAAATTAGGCCTATAATTGTGATTTGAAACTTAACTTTAACTTTTAGACTCAACTGAAAGCTAAACATACAGTTTCTGTCCAATCTGCACTAACCCACCCACCCCCACCCTGATGCCAAGGAAAGCAAGCTGCATCTGGTGGAGGGGCAGTCATGGAGGCCACCTAGGGGTAAGCCTCCACTTCCCCAGTAGTTCTATTCAAACCTGCACTCTGAGTGAACCAAAGAAGGTGGATCAAGGCCAGCAAGGGGATAGGATATTTGTGGCGCTGCTGCCTCTGATTAACTGCTCCCTTCCCAGCCGCAACACACCCCTCTCACCATGGTCTCTGCTCTGTTCTTCCCCTCTCACCCCATGTCAGCGTATCTGGGCTGTGTCACTCCCCATGTCAGGGCATCTGGGCTGGCCACTTGCCATTTCCGGTGGTGACCTGGTTGTGTGTGACAGCTTGTTGCATTTTGCAATGTCAGAAAGTCTGCTGCACTGCTGGAAAACAAGTTCTGACAGCACATGGCCTGGCAGGATTGGGCCCTTAAATTTTTAAAAATTCTGCTGCTGGTTAAGAATTATTCCTGGCTCTGATAAAGTATTTGCTGGTTGAAGTGACAGCTTCTAAGTACTATTTCTGTGATCTGCCTATTGGGAAAACCAAGATTAATTATCTTCACTCTGGAATATGCTGAGCTTTTTATTGCCTTTTGATAGATATTGATAGAATAATGAATTGAAGCCAACTGAATCTGCTAAACTGGCATAACTTCCTAACTGTGAGATTTCTGTTCACTTAGTTTAGTGTTTCTTCTTAAAGGGTGCCAAAGGTGGGCAATCAACAGGTATCCCCCCTTGCCCCATGCTCTCAAAAGAGGAGGTATTTAAATTGGGTATCTTAGAGCTTCCCAAAGCTTTCCTTCCCTCTCACACTGAAATGTTTGCACTGCAAACATTTGTCATATCCCTTCCCCAAATGCTTACAGGTTTCTTTAAATAAGAAAAATGCTGATTACCTATGGTGTTCCTCATTACAAATGAAATGGCCATGGTTACCTGCAGTATATGCTTGTGATTTAGGTGTAAAGAAGCCTCTGTCTGTCTCATAGGTTATTCTGGGTGAACCTGCTAAACTGTTCTGTGTGAAGAAACTCTTAGCTAAAATATATGCTGTCTTTTTTCCAAGTATCTGTATATCAATTGTTCATTCTCATTTTCTCCAGAGAGAAAGAATTGGCCCTTACCATGTGCTGAAGGTTGTTATAACTCCTTACAGTAGACGTGATACTGTGAGAAGTAAATCACAGCTCTACATCCTGCATTTTTTTATTTTTCACTGCTCCCACTTGGTGTTAAAAGGACACCTCGTTAGCAGTCAGGCTTTTGCCTGTAATCTTTACCTACTGTTCTTAAAACTTAACATGATGAAATGAGCCTGTTTGGGGGGGGGGGGAGAGAGATTAAAGATAAATGTTCTCCTGCTTTGAGTTTGTTCACATTTGGCACTTGACCCCATTCATTCTTTTTCCATCTTAGAAAAGAAGTAAAAGGAAAGTGAACCCTTCCCTTTTTCATTTAGTTATTCCAGGCTTTACTCCCCCTCCATTTCTGGATTTTACTTTGATCTGCAGACAGCCCTTTAAACCTAATATTCATTTTGGCACTTACATTCAGCTAAAAATTTCTAGGCTAGCAAGATTTTCCCATGCCTGAGCAAACATTTTCCATGTGTGCACATGGCATACAGTTTGAAGTGGCTGCATCTGCCTGTTTCAAAGCATAGTGTCTCCTGAGTGTATTCTCTCAAGAATTCCAAGTAAAAACCACAAATGTAGAAAACTACAATGCTAGACAGTCTTCATAACTTTGATATTTTGGAAATTTTTAGTTTCTTTTCCATGGAAGAAATTGGTCTGGTATATTACAATTGTGGATTCTGAAGACTCAGGGCCCAATCCTATCCAATTTTCCAGTGCTGGTGGAGCTGTGCCAATGGGGCATGCACTGCATCTTGTGGTGGGGCAGCAGTCACAGAGTCCTCCTTAAGGTATGGGAACTTTTGTTCCCTTACCTTGGGGCTGCATTGTGGCTGCACCAGTGCTGGAAAATTGGATAGGATTGGGCCCTCAGTGGATGGGATATGAAGGGAGGGGAATGCTTTGGTAGTGTAAATTTGAACCATGAAGTCACCTTATATTAAAAGGGGAGACACTTTGATGTGACAGAAAAAGGGCGGATTTCACATCTTCTTGTGAGAGTGCAGTTCTTCCTTGATTGATGCCTTCCTGAATAATATGACTATGTAAAATGGAGACTGGTCAAGCTTTTATATTGATCCATTTTATGCATTGCTAGGTGACTAAACCCATTCCAATGAGGACTGGGTGGATACAAATAGATGATTTAAAAGCAATAATAAAAATGTAGGATTTTAAAGAACTTGTATTTAATCATTTATAGTAAATTTATTTAAAAAATAATCTGACTTCAAAGGAAATCTGAATTTAATACAAACATAACATTGAATGATGTCATTTTTATAAAAAAAAATTTAAAGGTTTCTGTGTAAAAGGGGAAACAATAAAAATATAACTTCTGAGATCAAGCGTTACATATTACACAATATGTCATATATTGTGATCTTCTTATTTGACCCGTAGACTAGCAAGTCCTCGTAGGTGAAGGATCCAGTAGCAGCCATCTTGTATATTGCCAGGCTTGTCCATTGAGTCCATATGGGTGAATGATGATCATGCACTTTTATTTTTTTCCTTTCAATCACTGAGTTCTGCAGCGTTCTCAAATTATGAATCTTTTTGCCTCTACTCACTAAAAATGATTGCCACTTTCCATCTCTTGAAGAAACATTATTTTGCCAATAATTACTAGCTCTTGCTTATGAAAAATGTGGACATTTACAGCCCAAACATGCCATGATTACTCAAAACTAAACAGAATAGAACTTACTACTAAATACAGTAAATGGGCATAGGATTTCAGCCTGAGTAAATGAATCTTGCTTTGCATATGTACATGAACGTCAAATATAAATTTGTCTCTTGCCCCTCAGCAGATATAATTTGGCAGTGGATATTGGCTGTATGACTTTGGATTAAGCCCCTTGAACTATATAAAGGCTTTTTTTAAGTTGCAAACCAATGACACCAGCTCTGGGTAGAAATGTGGATGCCTGCTTGTCCATCAATAGGAACTCAGCATCTTTCTGATATATGGACTGTGCCAGTTAAATCATTCAGTGTGGAATGCAAATAAATCTTACCTTTTGAATTAGGGAAACTTTCTACTAACAAGCTGGAGAATCCATCCTTTAAAAGCATATGCTGAAATAAAAGTAATATTGCAGCATCATGAGGATTGTCTTTCTCTCTCATCCCATTTTAGGATCCATGTTTACTCTGAAAGTTCAAGTCAATGATATCATCAGCCATCAATATTTGCAGCAAGCAGTTGTGGAAGTCTTTGTGAACTACACTAAAACAAATTCCACATTAACTGGAAGCAACGGAGCAGTATTGATCCAGGTTCCCTATCAGCTAGGTCTGAGTTTAACTATTGCATCTTATAAAGATGGTTATATGTTAACACCTTTGCCTTGGAAGACTGGAAGGATGCCAAGTGAGTAAATTTCTTTTAAAATCCTATTATGAAACTGAAGGTACTTGAACTTCCTAACTTCCTTTTGGGTAATCCTCCTAATTATTACACATGAATGTAACTTAACAAAGCCATCCTAAATAGGTTATACCTCAATGCTAATGTAAAAGTAAATGCCACGTGTCTTGATGTGGATATAAAGTGATTAAAATGAACCCAAGAAGTTATTTTCATTATTGAAACATTCTGCTGCATGTTGGAAGGAGTGGGCGTGACGCATTAACTCAAATGATGATCATGTATTTTCCCAGATGGATCAGGAAAATTATCATTTTTGTTTTGTACTTCTGCTTAGGATGCACTGTTAAAATAAGAGGATACCATCTTAATAAAATGGTGACCTCTTAATAAAACTGTTTTGGTTAGAATTCTCTTTCCAGGTGAAATAGTTGGTCTTTCTTGCCCTAAAGATCACACTCCACAGAACTATAGTCTTATTCCTCGCTTTTCTATTTTGATGAACATACTTTTGCAATAATGTATCATTTTTTTATCTCCCACAGTATATTCATCAGTCACACTTTCACTGTTTCCCCAAAGCCAAGCAAATATATGGTTGTTTGATGATACCATTTTAATAACGGGGAAACTATCTGGTAAGTGACAGCAGTAAATGGACAAAATTGTAAAGCATTGTCTCTTAAGATGATTTTTTGTACTAAACTCGGTTCACTCAGTTTCAGTTTGCATATAGCTAGTTCTGAGACTGGCAGGACACTGTTTTGTTTTGTAAGAGACTTTTCAACCTTGTGCTAAGTAACTGAATAATGATTATAATTAGAGACAGGAGAAAACAGTTTTATTCACGGATTTTGGTGTTTTCCAAAAGTTGGAAGCGCAGAAAGAGGTTTTATGTATTTGTTCAAAATTTACATTGTAATTATAAATTTGTTGTTGGCAACCTTCAGTCTCGAAAGACTATGGTATTGCGCTCTGAAAGGTGGTTCTGGAACAGCGTCTAGTGTGGCTGAAAAGGCCAATTCGGGAGTGACAATCCCTTCCACACTGGGAGCAAGTGCAGTCTGTCCCTGGTCTGTCTCCCTGGCTATGGGCCTTCCTTCTTTGTCTCTTTGCCTCAGACTGTTGGCAAAGTGCTCTCCAATTATAAATTACAATTGCTTTAAAAGTGTGCTAGGTAGGTGATATAGGTGGTGTAGAGTCAGCAGATGCAGCCAGTCAAAGGGAGGGAGGAGGTGGGACCAGCGGAGATCCACTTCATCGATTCCTGAGCCCTGTGTCAGGGCCACATGGCCCAACACAGAGCTCCAGAGCTGCCGTAGAATCAAATAGCCCTGTTGCTGGGCTACTTCCTTTACTTGGGGGAAGGGGATGAATGTCCCCTTCTCCCAGGGAGGCATCAGCGACTGTCTGGATGCTGTGGCAGCTGTTTTCACCACTGCAGCAGCCCCATGTTCTGGGCAGTTTGGGATTGGGATGTCAGTGGTTGCTTTAGGTGGATTTAAATTGCTCCCCTTTTACCTTTCCAAAATCTAAGGAGGCTTATTTTTTTTATAGGATTTCTACACCACTTTTCTCAAAATCCAAAGTGGTGTACAACAAAACATAAATACATCAAGTTAAAATCATCAGAATAAAATATAAAAATAAAAACCATAATAACAATAAAAGAGCAGACTACAGATAAAATTATGTATAGTAGCATAAAAGCTAAGGGACCTCTAGGAAGTTTCTCCCTCCCAAAGGCTAGGCAAAACAGATGGGTCCTCTCTGAGATCACGGGGGCATGCAGGAATATATGGGGGAAGATGGTCCTTGAGGTATCACAGTGCGATGCCATATCTTTAAAGGTCATCACCAGTACCTTGAATTGGCCTCGAAAAGGAATGGAAAGTTGCCAGAGCGATGGCGTAGCATATTCTGCAAGCTGAGCCCTAGTGACCAACTGAGCTGCCTCATTCTGCACTAACTGCAACTTCCAAACCATTTTTGGAGTAGCCTCACGTAGGGTGTGGTACAATAGTCTGCCCGAGATGTTACTAGTACATGGACCACCTTCTCCAGATCCGAGTGACACAGGTATGGTTTCAGCCGGCACACCAGTTGAAGCTGGGCAAAAGCCCCCCTATGCCGCAGATGCAACCTGAGCATCCAGGGACAGCTGTGGGTCCAGGAGGTCTCCCAGTCTGCGAACCTGCTCTTTAAGAGGGAGTGCTACTCCAACCAGAGCAAATTGCAAGTCTGGTATCTGCATAGCTGCCTTCTGGATCAGGAAGACCTCTGACTTATCTGAACAGAATTGGTTATTATAGTTACTAGTTTGGGCTGGATGTATAATTTATTTCATTGCTATCATGCTTTTAGCAAGCAGTTTTCTTGTAGGGCAGTACTTCACAGGAGACTAGTAATTCTTCCTAATTGACAGGTAGTACTTGACCCCACTACTATGGTGAACCACATGGTACTGTCCTGCTTTGCTTGAGCTGCTGGAAGTAGACGTAGTTGGGGCAGTGGTGCCTGGTTTGGGGAAGAATGGTGCAGAGTAAAGCTCCAACTGATCACAATGATGTAATCTGTAAAAATGGTACAGGTCAAAAGTCCTGTTGTGGGTTTGAACAGCTTTCATGGTGAATGCATAAATAATTGCTCAATGAGAAAAACCCTGCATCTGAATCCACTCTTATAGCTTGTTTGCACAGGCACCTTACCACACATTAATTTGTTTTTTTTTTAGACTATAAAATTTAGTTATAGATACTATTACCTCTGGAACTCTAGTATAGTAACTCTAGAATCTATCCTGCTGTGAGAAAGGATTATGTTATGCTGCTTTGCTTTACAGTGCTACAAAATGTGTGCCTAGAGTTGGCGGTGTCCTTCTGCCTGTCCTTCTGCACCCTCTTACTCCTTTGTACAATCCCTTTCATTCAAACAGATGAGCTGTTTGCCCCCTGGTTCACCAGGAATATTTATCTATTTTGTTCAGAGCAGTGTCACTCTCTTTGTTTTCCTCTCACAACCATTTGCATGGTTCTTGCAGGAGAGGAGAAAGGTAGCAAGGCCTTGTCTCACATATTATAAGACATAGTTCTGTTTGTTGGTTTTATAGAGCATCTTTTACTAAGTGCTGTATTAAATCCACATAACACACAGTCCCTGCCTTCAGGCCTTATAAAAAAGACACATGAGAAAAGGGAAATGAAGAGAAAAGTATGAGAGATCATTTTTCAAAGATCAAAACAAGATAGCGAATTATCAAGAGGCATTTATAACCAGTTGGAGCTAGGCTAGTTTTCTTTTATTAGCTATTTCTGCTGGGATGTGGCACACCCGCCAAGCAGCACTTTGTCCTTTGGTTAGAGATGGGGCAAGAGTGACCTTCACCTCACTTTTACAATAACTGGGCAACATGCCCTTCAGAGTAGGGTCTTGCCAGGAGGGTGGAGGAAGCAAGCTCCAAATCATCCCTGTATGTCCCAAGGGAAAAGAGAATGTGCATTAGGTTTGGTGAAAAAAAAGCTACTGATGCTACATTAGCTACTTATAGCTCTAATTTATGGGTCTGAATAGAAATAGCTGATTTTGGATGTTGGGATAGATACGTGGATTAATGGCCAGGATTTAATGTGTCTTCTGGGGTAAAGAGCCTCCATGCGCATTATTATTTTTACTGTTTTGAAAGCTCACATGTTTTCATCATGGCTGTCTTCTAGGAAATGTGTGGCCTCAAGGTAGAATCAGAATTGGGAAGCTTTACTTTTCTCGATCTGTGAATTTTGAAGACCAGTATAAAAAGATGATGTTGAATTTCAGTGATGAAGCATCATTTGAACATACCTAAATCTTTTGAACATACCAAAATATTGAATAATGAATACAGTGTGAGGGGATTTGTTCCTTGTCCTTTGAACATGGGTTCCTGGATGTTGTTGTCAATCAAAATTTGAATCATTTGCATGAAGTATTTCTAAATTTGCCGACTTTGAGTTCTTCATTTCTTTCAGATGCCAAATCCCAACCAAGTGTTCAGTTTCCAAAATATTTAATAAAGCTTCCTATGAATCACCATATTACAAATGTAACTGCCTACCTTACAGTACCACAACAGTTCTTGAAAGTGGACCATTTTCTCTATACAACGGGAATTCTTCTAAATAAGTCCGGTATGTTGGATTTACCACAACTCTTGAGAATGGATAGTTTTTACTTCACTTGCTTCTCAGAATTCTTCAGGAGCATGTAAAAATATATGCCCTTGCCATGAAGCTCTAAAGAGGTCTGCAGAAAAATTCTCATTGAGTTCAGAGAGCAATATTATAGGCCTGCAGCAGTGCAGTTAGGAGCACAATCCAAAGCTCTCTTGGGCCAATGCAAGTCCCTTGCGCCAGCCCAGAACTGTCACAAACATGCCATAAGTCATGACTCAAGAGTCAGTTGAGGCAGTGCACGGATGTACACTAACATTAAGAGGCCATATCTAGGGCCGGCTTAGGAAAGCTAGTGTGTGCGTGTGTGGGGGGAATGAAACAGGAGCTTTTTGGGGTGGGGCAGAGGAACAGAGGGTGCCAGTGAATTCATAGAGGTGGCTGCCACACAGCATGGGGTAAGGGAAAATAAATCCCCTTGCTTCAAGTTGTACGGGATCCACCTCCAACTCTCTCCTGGATACAGCACAGTCCAGCCGGCCGGTCTGTTCCAGCATAGGTTAGGATTGAGCTGCCTGTCATAATTCAGCAAAATATTCAGCTGGGCTGTATGACATTAGATATGCTCATGCAGTGATCACTTTTGTGAATGCTCCCCACACTATGCTTTACCTGCATCTGTAAGCTAGAAGATTTCTCCCTAACTTGCTAGTAGGCAAGTAAAGACAAGTTTTAAAACAGAGGAATGGTCAAGCATGAGATCTACTAGAGTTACCAAGCCTGCAGCTGGAGATCAACCCCTTACCTTTAAGACTCCAGCTGCAGCAAAAGGAGAAGCATCCACATTAGCTCTCAGCCATTCCCTCCCTGGTTCTGTTGTGCAGTCCCTTTCTGGTTTTGCTCTAAAGCCACTGTCAGCTGCAAGAGGATGGATGGGCAGAAGAACTCCTGCTTTAACAGTCAGATGTTAGGTGGTGGGCCACTGACATCAACTGGGGCATCTGTCCATTCAGGAACTTGGCATTTGCAAGATACTACTTACAGCACCCTCCATATCTGCTATCCATGTCATGTCTGCCTGACAGGACAGGTATTCCACTCCCAATTCCATGTAGTGAATGGCAACTTTAAAGCACAAGAGGGAGGGAGGTGGACATGAGGGTCGGGAATGGACAGTCTGGAGCTGCTGTGCCCTGTATTTCTCACTCTGCCGCAGGAAGCCTAAAGGTAAAAGGTTCTTCAACTGTGGACCTGGAAACCTAGACTCGACATATCTGACATAGTATAGGCCATGAGAACTATCAGTTTCCCTGCTATGCATTTTGATTAGCACTGTATTTTTTTTTCAGAGTGCTTTATCTTCACTGGACACACTTATATCAGTTTTTTGGTTCCAGGGGTGGTCCAAGATGGAACTGCTACCTGTGTTTCTTCAGCTACCTAACCATATATAAGTCTGTGCATATGCGTTTGACTCGGGTGCAGTTTTTTTTTAAGAAAGCTGGTTTGGCTTGGAGACTACAAGTGATGGAGAAACCATCTTGGTATTAATTGGTCTGAATCCGTTGTTAATAGCCTTTAGTTTGGAAAAAAAATATCCAGTGAGACCTTTGTCATAAATCTTATGTTATGGTGGTGGAACTTAGGGGTCAAACACTGAACCTACTGCAATGCAGCTGTATACAAATTCAGTATCCCAGAATAGATACAAAAGATAAATATTGCTGATACAAGGTAATGTATCTTAAATCACCTTTCATCCTATTTCAGATTGCATTCTTAAATCCCCCTATCTGCCACAATATTCATAGAAGTATAGCTTAACAACCAGTACTTATATGTTTGCTAAGCAAGTGTTAGCATGCATTATCAAACTGCGCATTTTGGTTTGTCTAAATACATCTGTCCATTTTTCCCCCTCAATTCTCCCATAAACCAGTGCCATATTAATATGCAGGCATTTGAGCACATGAAGAGACAGAGCGATTAATAATGTATGCCTACACCTTTTGCATTTGAAGAATCAGCAAATAAAGCAGCTTTCTATTTTTTCCCCCTTCTAGAGTCTCTTGAAATCTCTCTGATGTGTTCTTCAATTATGTATGTGTTTCTGGAAAAAGCAGCTTCTGCCCCACGGCAGTTGCAAGTTAATTGATACATGATACTTGAACAGTTTTCTAGCAGCTATCATCTGTCTGCAAAAGCTAGGAAGACTACTGATGCTCAATAATTCTCTTTTAGCCTTTCTTTCATGACCTCACTCTTTGCAGGCTGTGCAAGAAAGGGTCATGTGGCTCAGGTGTTGCCAGGAAAGGAGAGGTAACATTGCACATAAATCTGACTGACTTTCAGAACATTTTGAGAAGGCATGGTAGCTAGGCATTTTGTGGTTAAACACGGAAGCTTGGGTTCTTAAATTTTTGTTAATGAACATTTTAGTTGATACTTGAATTCACTAGGTGACCTTGGGCAAGCCACTCCCTCAGCCTCAACTCCCCAGCTGCAGTATGGGGATAATACTACTTACAGCAGTGGTTCCCAAACTGTGAGACATAGCTCCCTGGGGAGCTGTGGAAACCAGCCAGGAGAGCCCCGGAATCCTTACCAAAAATCTGTCACCCGTTACAATATATAGGATTGTAGCCATAATGGAGAGTTCGCAGCCAATGGCTCAGGAGGTAAAGGGAGCCACCAGCTGAAAAAGTTTGGAAACCTCTGCCTTACAGGGTTGTTGGAAGGACTACATCAAGATTATACACATGAAACTTTTTACACAGTCGGAAAGCACCATACAGATGCTTAGCTACAGTGCTGTTATCAACATTTAAACATTAACAAGTTTTTGGTTCATAGGGAAAACATGCATGTTGAGTGTAGATTTCTTCAAAACAACAATAGTCAATGTTATCTTTTTCTGGATTTGGAAGTTTTTCCCATATCTAAAACGTAAATTGGGAAACGTGGCCTATGTGGTTAGGTGCAGTTTATTAACTGGTGGGGTATAAATTAATAAAATAATAAAGTCCAGGCTCTTTTGCTGAAATCCTATACACGCTTACCTAGGAGTAAGCTCCATTGAACTTGATGGGGATAGTCCAGGCGCTTTTGGCTGAAATCCTATACGTCTGAATAGACACGTACAGGGTTTCATTTCTTGTGCTAACCTAGTTACAGTACATTGATTCATCCTTCCCATTCCACAGCTTCAGATAAAAAAACAACTAGTGGAGGAAACTGTGTTCCCATTTTCAAAGGTGAAAAGCCATCTCCTTTCCATCAACAGTGCTTTGCAATTTCTTTAAGCCAGTTTTTGGGCAATGCTATGTGTTCTTCATACTGGATTTATCTGAGGAACTGTTTCTAAATGTTTTTTCACTCTATTGTTGATTGCATGCTTACCATGCTGCAAGAACTGCAATACAAAAACGGAACCCACATATATTTGCATGTTTTTGTACAGAGCTGTGGACAGTGTTAACAAAGGAAATAGATATTTATTGGATAACTTCTGCTACACAATTCAGTGATTTATGGCAAGGAGCTTGTTTGTGTACTTTTTATCACCATCTAGTGGTACTGGTCTGTATTGCATCCACTGCTACTGGCTCTTGAATTCTTTTGAAAATGAGTTCCTGCAGAAGCGGAACTGAAGAAGTATACGTATAAATTGTTGGTAGCGATAATGCTTATCATCCTTCTTCCCAAAACGTTACGCCTTTACATAGCCTATATTTAGAAAATGCTTTAGTATACATTTGCACTATACAATGAAAAATCCTTCTTTCTGTATGTGTTTAGGTTTTAAAAGTATTGAGTTAACCCCTCTTGCTGCAATATGCGTCAGCCTCTTTTCGGCTGGGAAAGAACTGAAAGTGGATGGCCCCATCCACATTACATTGCCTCTTCTACCTACCAGTACTATGAATGCAGGCTATCACATCCCAGCATGGACCTTTGACATGAAAACTGGTAGGTGCTCTCTTTCTACATCAGCAAAAGCCTTCATATTGCTGCTGCATGCAAAGAATGATCTGGCACCTTTTGCAATCTGATCTTATGTAAGTTTACTCAAAAGAAAACTCCATTGAGTCTAACTTCCTTTTTCAGAAGAAAGTCCCATTGAAAGTTCCTACGAAGGCTGCAGTCCTGCACACACTTTCGTGGGAGTAAGCCTCACCAAACCTAGTGGGACTTACTTCCAAGCAGATATGCATAGGATTGCACTGTATGTAAACGGAGTATTGTTACTTGACTGGCCACTTGCTTCCTGTTTGCCAAATAAGCAGATAAAATGGCACTGTCAACTTCTACACTGTAATAAATTCCTAGCTATGAATAATTGCCCTGGTACTTTCCCCAACATTCATAGGATTTATGTGCCTTTAAAAATGTTCAGAGTTAAATATTCATCTTGGCCTAAACAAACACAAACTTTTGTGTCAAGTAACTCATTTCATGTTAGAAAATGTATACATTTTGTTTTTAAATAGTCTTAACTGTGAATTTAGATTTTGTTGAAGGCCTAGAAGCTAATTGCCAGTCATGAAGCATATGTTTCATAAAGCATATTGTTTTCTTGATCTGCCAGCTGATTTCTTAACTCGGAATCTGTGATGTGCACATGGAAATTCTGTCCAGAAAAGAGCTTTTTTTCTGCTCACTTCAGCATTAGACAGCTCCATGTGCATATCTCCATTACACGCTGTAAATGCTAAGATGCATTGGGGAGCCTCTGTCACCAAGTCGTGATGGTAACCGTTAATTTAGATTACTTTTAAAAAGAATTAAATTTATGGTGGTTCGGTTTTTTTGGTAGCTGTTTGCTATGATAGCTAAACAAATTTCCATGTTCAGAGGTGTTACACATTGGGCTCTCCTTATCCACGGATTCGTTACCATCAATTTGACTCGGCGTGGGTGCCGACCCCATGGCTGGAGGGCCTCAAGGACTTCCCAGATGCAACCGGAAGTGCCTTCTGGTTGTGTCTGGTAGTTCCTGTGAGGGCTGACCATGGGTTTGATTATCTGTGGAAATCAGTATTAGTGGGGCATCCTGGAATGGATCCCCCCCAAGGATACTGAGGCCCCACTGTACTTCTGAGAACCAGATGCTGTGGTAAGCACTAGTGGAGGACTATCCTTTCTTACCTTGCTGCTTTTGACCTTCCAGAGATACCAGGCTGACTACTTTTGGAACTAGATGGACCCTGGTCTAATGCAGTCAGGCAGTTGTTAGGTTTTTAAGACCGTGGTGTGCACATCAGAGCTCTGTTGAACTTTGGATCAGGTAGCCTGTGCTTCAGTGTGTAGGTCATTTGCTTTTCTAAAGACTTTTTCTCCCCAGGTGCATGGGTAAATCGTGGGTTAGGAATGGTAAAGGATGCTGGTGATCATCTCGTGTGGACATACACTGCTCCAAGTCTAGGCTACTGGATAGCAGCCCCACTGCCTGGAAGTAGAGGTATGCCAGAAACATAATTTTGAATGCAACTCATTGACTTCTAGACAAAAATTATAAATGAGTTTGAAGTCAGAATGGGAAAGATAACATATAATAAGGAAGAATGGTTCTTTACAAACATTAAAATGGTCTCAGTGCCATAAATCAACTGTGGGGGGGAGGTGCATTGTTTTTCCAAACATGAGAATCTCAGTGATATTGCAGAATTAAGTTGCAATAGCTTTGGTATATGCATAAAATAAATGTCAGTGTCAGTTATGTCAATGCCTTTTTACTGACATGGTTCCTGCAAAAATTAACTTGCAGAAGACACTTTTATAATTGGGGGGGGGGGTACAAATACCCTTGTACTATTTAGGGTAAAATACCCTTGTACTATTTATTGTACAATACATTTTGTGCAAATCTGCACTACTTTTATTTAAGTAAACTTTATGAATGCTTCCCACTGTTAAATACTTTAAATAAATATGTATTTACCACTTCTCTTACCCATCAAAGGGACTATCAAGGTGACATACCACGGTCACTTTGGAGTAGGTGCTGTTTTGTGGTGAAAAGGCACAAGTATTTTTTTCTCTCCAATCAACTTTATTTTAAGGACAATATTTGCCTTTCTTTTTCTTTTGCCATCCACTTCCATCTCTTGTTGTCTCAACCCCCTCCCCCCACCCCAGGCTGTTGAGACATCTTCTAGATCAGCGGTCTCCAAACCGGACATAGCTGTGCACTGGGAATGCCTTCCCCAGTGTGACCTGTGCTTACTGTTCCAGCGTGCTGTGGCTCTTCATGTCCCCAGATCAGGACAATGTGATGCTCTGGGCAATCACTTCTATGGTGCATTGCCCTAGCAGCATTGTGTCTGGGTTTTTGAGCAGATGTAACTGCCCAGAGCACCACATCGCCCCAATCTGGAGACATGAAGAGCCACAGTGCGTGAGAACAGTAAGCACTGGTCACTGTGGGGGGGGGGGGAAATTCATTCAAACCCCGTATCCTGTCCGTGGGCCATGGTTTGGAAGGAGCTGTTCTAGATCGTCTTGTTTGAAGAGTATACCATGAATATTGTTGGAGAATTGTGTGATCTTATGATAGGCTTATGCTGCAGCAGGATCACGATGGCTTTGTACTATTGTATGCAACTTAAACCATTTCTTGAGTACAGCAGATTTGTAAATTGTGAACATTGATTCCCCTGTGTGAGCCACCTCTATTTCACTTGAATTAGAAAATAGTGTTGCTTATCCCCTTTCACTGAAATATCTAAGGACAAAATATAATAGAGGGGGCAGAAAGATGTGAAACAGCAATGTTATTGAAACATATTTTTGCAAAGAAATCACTCCCCCCCCCTCTCTCTCTCTCTGATTAAAAATTTAGATTCCCTCATTGCAACAGTAACTAAGGATATTACTGCATATCACACAATGTTCCTCACAGCCATATTGGCAGGCACCATCATAATTATCATTGGATTTTTTGCAGTTCTTCTCTGCTATTGCAGGTAAGGGAGGGAAACCAATCACAAACAATGTTATATTCTGTAAATTGCATTGAAGTAATCCTTCTGGGCAGCAGCCTTTTTCCCTCTGAAAATCGGGAAACATTTTAAAGCATTCTAGAGCAGTGGTTCTCAAGCACCAGGACCCACTTTTTAGAATGAGAACCTGTTGGGACCCACCAGAAGTGATGTCATGACCAGAAGTGACATCATTAAACAGGAAAATTTTTAACAATCCTAGGCTGCAATCCTATCCACACTTACCCAGGATTAAGTCCCATTTACTATCATTGTTAAAAGTGTATACATGATAGCTTTTTAAAAGTGCAGTCACATACCATGGCATCCAGTCTGATATATTAAAAATAAATATTGAATTAATGGGGACCCACCTGGAATTGGTTTACGACCTACTTAGTGGGTCCCAACCCACAATTTGAGAAACACTGTTCTAAAGGATACATCTCCATCATTTGAACCAACATTCTTTTAATAGAAGGCTACAATCTGAAATGATTTGGAATTCTTCCAGTTGGCTTCAGCTTTTCTCCTGTACTTTTTATATATCTTCCTATCTGTTAGAAGACAATACTCAAACACAGGAACTAACTGCATTTTGGATTACCAACCCCAGCTATTAGGCACAAGCTGATCTAAGGTGATGACATGCAGTTAGGACACAACTGATGAGAATGTTTGCTCCTTAGTGACTGGAGTTCTGGAATTAACTGTTTGATGTTGTTTTTAAAGACTGTGGTGCACGCACACACACAGTACTCATTGGCTCTAGGACCGTCTAGTGTTATTTCTTTGTATAGGATTTTCTAATCAATCTCACATAAATATATGAAAAGTAGGCAGATAACATATAGAACTTATTGTGTGCACACAAGTCATTCAGTAAAATCCAAAACAAAATGGATGTTAACAATCTGATGTATATTCGGGTAAGAAGACCATGGTTGTGTCAAAAATTAGACTCCGTGTTGTTAAAATCCAACGTTTCGTTCTGTTTTCTCAGAACCTTTAGGGAAAATGCGCCTAGTCAGGACATACTCGAGAGCAAGCCAGAAAACAGAAGTTAAAAAGCCAGTACTGTTCAGGTGCTTAGAGTTCCATATTACTGCTGTGTCCTTAAAGCAAACTCAGCCTAATCACAGTAACCCATCTCTGCTAAAAAACAGAAACAGAACGAGAAAACAGAATGAAACATTGCCTTTTTTTAAACAACAGAGTCTAATTCTTTGACACAACCATGGTCTTCTCACCCGAATAAATATATGTCAAATTGTTTCATTATTACTGGCCATGAAAACCTATGAACATATAAAATGGATCCTATATCTCTAGTAGGGATTCTTATGGAATCTGCTTTTCCTGGATGCCAACTCAGGTTTTTTTGTTCTGTATTCCACTTTATATGGTCCGGATTGGAACTTCATAATAAAAATAACCTCTGCGAGTCTGAGCCCATGTTTGATCTGGAATTTGAAGGAACATTTCCTAAACTTCCTATTGCCCTGATGTTTTTCCAAGTTTATGGGTCTCCCTCAAAAAGAAATTTTCAAAGGGTGCAGCATCTGGACCCAATCCTATCCAACTTTCCAACTCCAGTGTAGCCACAATGCAGCCCCGTGCTAAGGGAACACATGTTCCCATATCTTACGAAGGCCCCAGTGACTGCCCCTCCACCATAGGATGCAGCCCACACCCTACTGGCACAGCTGTACCAGCACTGGAAAATTGGATAGAATTGGGCCCTCTATCTCTACTCTTAAGCAAACCAATAGACATCAGTGTCTTCACTGGATTTCATGGTGGGGGAATAAAGAAACTATATCTTAATAAAATGCATTTCTGGGAGCATACTAACACCCACAAAAGACCTTTGGGAGAAAGAGGGCTGGGGGGGGGGTTTAGTGTGTGTCTCCTCTCCGAAGTTTACAGGATTCCTCTTCCTTGTTCCCTCCATTGTAATCCAATAGTCAGGAGACTACACCCCTGAAAACTCTTGGTGAGTGGGTGAGAGGAAAGACAGTCACACACACACCCAGGCTGTAGCTGCTCACCAGGGCTTAGAGCCCATCAAACCTGGTGAGCAAGAGAGACCAGGCAGAGCCTTTCCTGAGCTGTGCAGAACTGGGACTGGTTATCTTTGGTTATTTTTGGTCACCAGCATTCTGAAATCCAAATTCCCAACTGGAATCTAATTGGAGTAGAATCTAATTGGCCATTTTGGAATGGTCACAGGGTGGAACTGAGGTAATATTGGGATATTTAGGCCATCGTCCCAAAACCAAAGCAGATTTAATCCCCTAACTGTGGTCATGATTGCATATTCTAAGCATGTCACCATCTTCTGATGTGAAGTACACTTGAGAGTTTACCATTTTCCTTTCTTCCTTAGGGATAAGTGTTGTCTCTCCAAAAAGAGAAGAAAAAATATGACTAAACTGGACATCTTAAAAAAAGACCAAACCACTTCAACCACTCAGATAAATCACCTTGGCACGGGTAAGGGGTCATTAAAGCCTGAAGGTAAATCTCACTTGTACTCACCCAAGTTATCACCTTATGGCCCCCAGAGAGGGCCCTCTGTGGAAGCAGAGGATAGAAAAGCCCGTGATAGCTTTAAAATCTGCACAGAAGGCACCTCGTACCAGTCCTCTGGCAACAACACTCACTGTAGGAGCTCACCACAGTCCTTGGAACCTAGCAAGGGAGTGAGACATTTGCAACCAACTAAGCACTTCAGTGGAAGTACGTCCCCTTCAGAAGACTCGCAAGGACAGAACCAGTATCTGTCAATGAGTGAGGAAATGTATGGTGTCTCTCCTCTTCCTGAACAGTTAATGCATCTTTATAGTCAACCGATTGCAATCCTTCAAACGTCAGACCTTTTCCACCCTCCAGAGCAAATACACGCTGCCAAGTCAGCCACTTTGCCAAGAAAGGGACAATTAGTCTACAGCCCAATGATGGAGCCTATGAGTCGGGAGACTTATACCCAGACATTACCCAAAATGCCAGGGCACTCTCACCTGCAGCCACCAACTTCCAGAGATGAAACAACTGTGTTAGATGGCCAGCAGGGCTTATCTCCTCAAGCTGCCAACTGGGGGCGCTACAGCAATAGTTTGCTTGAGTCTGTTTCTGTCCCAGGAACACTAAATGAAGCTGTGGTCATGACACCATTTTCATCTGAACTTCAAGGCATTTCAGAGCAAACCTTACTGGAGCTTTCAAAAGGAAAGCAGTCTCCACATCCAAGGGCATGGTTTGTGTCTCTGGATGGCAAGCCTATTGCTCAAGTGAGGCATTCATTCATAGACCTCAAGAAAGGCAAGAAGACGGAGAGTAACGATACTAGCTTGGACTCTGGTGTGGACATGAATGAACATAACCCCAGCCGAAAACTCGAGAGGGAGAAAACCTTCATTAAAAGCATGCAGCACTCTAAGATCCTGTTTCTGGAAGATCTGGATCTCAGCGGCAGTGAAAGTGGAACCACAGTTTGTACCCCTGAGGATCATACTCTCAAGCATATGCCGGATGGTGGAGGGAGTGATCCGGTCGTAGACCAGCACAGTGAGGAAAATCTGCCCAGAAGGGAAATCATGGCAGAACAGCAAGAGGCTAGCCCTCCTCCAGCTAAGAAACGGGGAAGACCACCTCTGACCAAGAGAGACAGCAAAACCAACATCTGGAAGAAGAGAGAAGACAAGCCTCTCGTTCCCATAAATTAAAATTGCAGTGATAGCTGTCTGATGGTCCATGTACTTTTTTCCATTCCTCCATTCTTATCTGTAAACTTGCAGTGTTGAAATTACTGTGAGACCATCTGAATCAGGTCAAGTTGTGTTTCTTAAATCTCATAGCAGATTGTACCTTCCCCAAAGTGATGAATATTTGAACAATGGGAATTCATATGTGCCAGAGACTCCTGGTGTGTCTTTGAGATTGGCTCATCATGCTTTCAACAGTTGTCTGAGCGAAGCTCCAGGTTTCTGAAACATACAAAACTATTCTGGGATATATCTGTGGGGAGGTATGTACATCCTCTGAAAAAGTGCTCATGGCAACCTAGTTTATCTGGTCTGGAATTGGACATTTTATAAGAAAGGGAGCCCATTGATACTGGGCTGCATTGCCATGGGGAAGGGGCATGCTGTGGATGACAAGATGTTTTTTTGTTTTTACAATCTGTGTCCAGTGATGGAGATTTGACCACATATTGTTTGATGTTGACATCACATTGGATAGCAAGATGAAAGCTAACATTTTTTCTTCTGAAATGAGAGACCAAAAGCATCATGTTTCACAGATAGTTCTTCTCTGTGCCCTGTTGCTCTTTACTATTTTTTACCGCATTCCACCATGATGTTCTCTGTATGTTCTTGGGGAGAAAAAAAAAAAATCAGGGACTTGTTATCTATTCCAGATGCTAGTTCAAGCGTGCAAACTTCTCCTTTTCATGTGCTGCTCAAGTATGAGCCAAATTGTGCTCTGTTTTTAGGATAATTAGATTTGTACTAATGTAATTATGGCAGAGTTTGGCCTTCAGTATCTAAGATAAATATTGTTGTAAACTTGGCCAAAAGGATGGCTTTATTAAAAAAAAAAAATCCTCCAGAAACAATGTGCTGTGCTATTGTGCAGCATCAAGAAGAGAAACAAAAAGTAATACTTAAGCAATTTGAAGATGTGCCTCCCCTTTTGCGAGCTTTGAACAACTTTGGCCCCTGTCCTAAAAGTCCATCATTGAGTATAAAAAAATTCCCTTTGAAATCTGTTGAACTAAACTGTGATTCTCAATAAGCTTAGCCATAACTATAAGGGTACTCTTTTGCATAGGCAAATTGGCATTATCTGGTCATTCTGAGTCTATTTAGTACCATCCGCATTAGAAAGCCTGTCAAAATGACAAGTGGTTAGCATAACTTTATGACACCAAAATTGGTCCTGGAGGAGGAAGACAATATCAGGCTCAATTTGGTTCTCATCAGTCTCTGTGGAAAATATTGGACACCACAATCCTAAACCTGGAAATACACCCAGCAGATTTCAATAGAGCTTAACCTGGCAGTGTTTGTGCACAGGATTAAGGCCTAAGGTGTGTACGTTTTTCCCCTGCAGAGTAAGCCACTTTCCACTGCCTTCACGCTGCAAATGGTAGACGTAGTTAAGGACACTTTGGATGCTGCTAAATATGTGTCTTGCCCTTCCCCATCCCATTTTCAGGGGGAACTTCTTTTGTTTTTTTTGTGCAATATGAACATTCACTCTCTTGATCATTTGCCTTATTTTTTTTTTTTAAATGAAAAACTGCTTTAGGAAACCAGCTGGGGGAGATAGCTTTGTGATAATACAGGAGCCAGTGACTCACTGTTCTGTATACCTGACTTCTGCTGCAAACAGGAAGATTCTGAAAGAATGGGTTTCCTCAGAGCTTGCTCTTGAAGAGAAGACCATATTTCTGTACAAAACATGGTGCATGCACTTCCTCAGTGTTCTCACTGTTGACATTACGTATGTTTGTACACAACATAAATGCGTCCTAACCTAAGTTGTGCACTGTGAACATGTTAATCAAGCATTCAGGGGCTGCCTATTGATATTTTCTGAGTATGAAGAAGGTAAGCTGTGAATCTGGGCTATAGGACAACAGCCATTTGGGGGGGAGTGATATATTGTAGAGTTGAAAAGTTACCAAAAGAAATGATTGCATGAAATGTACCTAAGAAAATATATAGAGGAAGAAAAGTTCATAAAGGCATATTTTTTGTTTTTAAGAGGTCATTTTCTCACCATGATAGATCCAGTTTTGGCTAACAGAAACATATATATATATGTGAAGGAAATATTTTGTCTTGTCTTAGAATCTTATCTGCTGCAAGAACTATGCAGCTCTTTTACTTCTGCAATTTAATTAAAAAATGGATGATGTCAGTCCATTTTATAGAACAACCATTTATAGTTGAGGTAGAATTAAATCCAAGCTATACAGACTAAGAAGTTTTCCTTGCCTTATTTTTCACTAATCCTGTCAGCTGGGATTAGAACTCAGGTCATTTTAAATTATCAAAACTTTTAGGTTTGCAAATTTTCTAAAGAATGGCTTTGCAATGCCTGGAATCTAAAATAAAAATTTTAAATTTAAATAAAATTTGCAAAATGGGTAAAAATTTGCAATTCGTATTCATAATTATGCCGCTATTGTAGATTTTTGAGGAAGGAGTGTTTAGAAAGAGAAATGTATACTTTCTGTTAGCCAAAAAGGATTGTTACTAAAATGTTTTTGTTTTTTTTAAAAAGGCACACATTCATATTGTCAATTTTCATTGTTGTAATATTGCATGTAGGTAATATTTAAAAGTCTAACTTTAAAAAAACCACTTTTAACCAGTAATGAAGATTTTCCAGAAGAAGGATCTCTCTTATGAGCAACAAAACTTTTATTAAAGCATTACGGCCTGGATCTAAAAGAATTGGGTGCCCAACTGAGCTTTGCATTTTTATTTCTTGAGAAGTAGTCTTCCATGCCACATGTCCAACAACTTTTGGAACAGATGGAACTTGTAGGAACAGCATGTGATATGGAATGGAGATCCGCAATACAATTGGAAATACAGTAATTAAAAATTCCAGTAGACATCAAGCCTTATGGAATGTCAGCACTAGCTTATTGAAACTTTGCCTTCATTTGAGTTACTACATTGGAAGCAAATTGCAATGAGAGGTCAACTGTATGCACAGATGTTTGTTGGACTAGGACAATGGTGTTACAAGTCAAAATCTGGAATAGTGTACTTAGTATGTTAAGGAAATATGCATGTAGCTGCAGAATGCAACTTAATGTAGATGAGATTTTCTTTTGGGTTATGGAATAAGTGGGTAATCAAAAGTCTATTCCGTACATATGGGAAACTGCTGAGTTATTACCCCTTTCTCGGGTTTGATCCTTCAGTGCTAGCATACTCAAAGACCTCCTTCTTGATTCACAGTTTAGGAGAATAAAATGGTTCCTGGGCTGTACCACTTTGGGCTGCAGTGGGAGAAACTGCATTTTTAAAAAATAAAGCTTACCTGTACATAGAAAAAGTGAATGGCAGGAAGGTTAGACTGGACACTTTCTCTCTGACGTACTAGTTTTTGGTATGGAGAGGTGTTGTCACTTTGGGTTTTGTTCAATCATGCAACTGCATCGACAATTGCAGTCCAGAAAAAGTTTTGTAACTTAATTGTTGAATGCATAAATTGGACCTCAGTCAACTCCAGAGTGTGCACAAAAGATGACCATCAACCTTTTCCTAATGATGATTTTTAAGGAAAAAAAATTCCATTGGCTTAAATAGATTTTATATCAAAGTAATCTTAGGATTCAGCCTTAAAGTATAAATGCCTTCTCTGAAACAGAATGAAATTTGGATTTAATGGGTTCAGCTATACTGAGCTTTCCAAACATTTGGGATACTAAAAATCTTTTTCAAGCAAAATATGTTTAAACTTGCTGTTTTTAAGAACTTTTAAAGTGTCTGAAGCCACATTACTCCTTTGTAGTAAATTATTGATTATAATTATATTTAAAAAATTCTGATGTTTCCTAGAATTTTGAAATTTTGTATCACTTAGTTTTACCAACTGAAATTTAAAATAACTTTACAAATAACAAAAGATTTGTCAAATATTTGTACATTTTCCACTAGCTATTTCTCATCTTAAAGCACAACAATTTATTGTACTTCAGCAAATTCAGAGTATTTATTTAAAAAGTATTTTTGCGTATTAGCAGTTGGTTGGGAAATCTTTATTCTGTGCACACTAAGAGCACAAATTGCATCAAGAACCCAGTTCTGTGAGCTGCAGTTGGGGAACTGAAGCTGGAACTAAATACTGTATTATAGAAGCTGGGTGGTTGCTCAGAGTATCAGGAAGACCAAAGCACTGCCTCACTAGGCCATTCTGAGGAATCATGGGGAGCCCCTACCCTCAGAAAGACTTGGAAAAACTTGTGCTTGGCTGCAGGCAGTCTGTACTCCTCTCTGGTGATCCATGAAGGAGTGCTAACCCAACAAGATGTTGGGAATGATCAAAGGCAATGTATTTTTTTCTGAGACCTTGCAGACCACTTCTCAGTCTCCTGGGCTACTTGTAGTCTGTAGACCATTGGTTGGGAGCCAGTGTACTAGATGACGTACAGGTGTGTCTTACCAATCAAGAGCCATATGCGTGCACAGTGCTACCCCTAGCTGACTTTTGCATCTTTGGCCTTTTAGTGGTGCCAACCAGTAAGGACATGGGGTCTGTCTTTCCCTCTTACTGCTTAGCCACATTCTCACTGTTTGCTATACTAGATGTTACGAGACAATGCAGAACTACTACTCAGCCACTCAGCTCCGGTAATGGCTAGTTCCAAAGTGCTCCCAAAGCTTATGGGATACCACTTTCAGATTGAGCTGTAAATATGCACAAGCATTCCATTGCCACAGCATTGATTCTTTGACACACACAGAGTGCAAACCTATGTATGTCTACTCAAAAGTAAGCCGCATTGAATTCAATAGGTCTTACTCCCATCTATGTAGGATTGCAGCCTTAGAATTCTCTGTTATTTTCATTCCAATTTGATATTTTGTCATTTACCCACCTTTTAAAAAAGTATTCCTACATTTTCTATTTTTCTGTCAGGATGACTTATGTCTCTGTAATTATTGCAGTACAAATGGATCACTTGCTATAGCTCATGTTAAAATTTATAAAATGTTAAAGAGTTTGTGCTATATAATAAAATAGTTTTAAAAACTATTGAAGTTTATGATTCTTGATATCTTTTTACAAGTTCCTAGACTGTCATGAATGTACACTGTAGCTTTTTAATGAAGCAAGGGGTTTTCTTGTTCTCATGGAATATAAAAATCATGTTTTAAATGGGGGGGGGGGAGGGAATTCCCTATTCCCTCCATGGAAGGGTGTATTGGAATTGTGGAAGATCTGGCGAGGAAGTAGGATGTGGTGTCAGCAGTGGCCCCTTTAAGGGTGAAGGCCTGGGCATTCAGCAGAGAGTGTGCTGCACAGATTCAGCCACTTGAAGGCAATAAGGCCCTCAGGCATAAAAGTACCTGATGAAGGGAGAGTTTGGTGTGGGTAGTAGAAGGAGGAAAGCTTGAGGAAGGGGAGACTGGCTTAATGGCTAATGGAACTGCTGATGGATTGATGGGTGAATGGACCTTGGAGACTGCTGGAACAGACTGCTAGAGACACTGGAGTTTGGTGTGTGGCTGCTGTGCCCAAGGGCTGCTGTAGTGGCGGGAGGCTGCTGGCAGGAGAGAGAATCTCTGCAGATTGAACAGCCGAGCTACCCCAGTGGTGGGGTCCAGCAGAACTACAAGGCAGACCTAGAGTCATTTTTAGAGAAAGAAGGTGAGCTAATTAGCTTAAAGTGGGCATAATTCTTCAGGTGGAGCTTGGACTGGGAATCTGCAATTAATTGCTCAGGGGTATTAAGCTTATATCAAAGCACATCTCCCATTAGCTTTTATGCACAGCATCTCTCCCTGGTATGGGTTCATACTACAATACATAATTAAGCATGGTGCATTCCTTTTACTAGTTCAGTGCCATTAAACCAATACTACAAATTACAAGAACTATTTTTCTTTTTGCAGGAGATACAACTTTAATTCATTCTGTGTACATTCGTATAAAGATGTGTGTGTTTAAGACACTTCAGTCCAACATTGCATATACGCAACAGGGCTGTGGCAAATATACCTGTGGGCTGGGCAAAAATGGGTTAAAGTACTCTTGTACATATCAAAGATATTTATCAAACACATACAATTTAAAAGATACAAATGTGGTTTAGTGTAAACTTGCTTTAAATGAACATTGCCTGATAAAAGAGCTGCATAATTAAGACAGCTATTAAAATATAATAAGAGATAACATTTATTAGCTAAGCTTTACTTCAATTCCCAGGAATGTTGTTTAGCAGCTCCTGTGCTTGCAACATTCCTACAAGTTTGCACAGGAGTCTCATCTACCATGTAAGGAAATCAAATACACATAGCTGTACACTAGTATCTTTTCTTATTCAACTACAGATGTTTAAAACGTCTTGGTTTCAAACATCAGTTTCCTTGTCCACAATACACTATGTTTTCATAAGTTACAGGGAAATTTTGCTCTGATTCAACAAATATGTACGTAAACACCTTTTAAAAACTAAAATCTCTAGAGGTTTTAGCTGTTGGATCAGACTGCATAGATACTACATACATGGAAGCCATTTGTGCACATATTCTCCCATTCAGATCAAGACTGATGCAAATATCTTTCCTATAATACAAAAGATCCTAGATACCAAAATTTTTTTCTTACTATTTTTATATATATTTGATACATCAAAGGAAATTAAACATATAACAAAATTGTGCAAGCATCATGTAGCCTGACATAATCTCCTACATAAAAAAAAAGCTATTTTAACATAAGAGATAAAGTGGGTGAGATCTATGCACAGATCTTACATGTGTGCTCTCAATATCACACAGAGTGTTAAACAGCATATTACCTCTTTAAATATTAAAACAAATTAAAAATTGAATAGAGGCTGCAACATGATTCTATATACATTTACTCCAAAGTCTCACTGACTACAGTGGGCCTTACTCCTAAGTAAATGCATATAGAATTGCAATCTTAATTTGCATTTCCATTTACAGATAAGCCTCTTAAACCAGTGACAACTGTCTCCTGTGTAAATACATCAGAATGAGACTTTGGAATAAGGGCCAAACCCTTAACATATCTAGAAAACCTCAGATGTCTGATCCTTGGAGCAATATGCTGGCTAGAGTCTGTCTCTCTCAGAGAAGTACAGCTGAAGCCATTCAGAGTTAAATTCTGTTGAAATGCTGAAGGCCCTTTCTTCTTGTTAGTGTTCAAAGATGTACTTTGAAATTTCTCAAGGCCTTGGTCAGGTTTCAACTGCCTGACTATCAATCCAGTCCCTGGTATAAAAAGTTCCTGTTCAGTCTGCTTTGCAAGTTTGTTCTTTGCTTGTGACACCAATGAATTCACTTTACATTTGCTTGGTACATCCTCCCAGGTTAATGGATTATATATAACCTGTCCATCAATAGGGCATGCATTCTCTTTGTGCAACCAATGGTCAATGCATTTCCTATGGAACTAAAAGATAAAAGTAACAACATAAGGAACTATGTCCATACAACTCTACTAAGAGACTGTTCCTAACTGAATAAAATCTTACTGAACAAGTAATGGAATGAACACATTATTTCCAAAGCGGCCAGATTCTCTTCCCAGATTAGTGCAAATCAGGAGTTACTTAAGTGGTCTTGCAGTAATACTGATCCAAATCTACTTATCAGCCCAAGCACACTAATTTACTATGGAAAATGCATTAGCTCAAATGGAATTGACTGTTGCAAATCAATACACTTAAGTAGCCATGAAGTTCTTAACTCAGATAAATTCCATGGTTGAACTTATGCTTTCTGCTGCTATCCATATGGTCTCTGTTTACAGTCCAATACTTTCCTGTTACATTACTTTCCATCCTCTCAACATATAGAAAGCTATAATGCTTAAAAATTAACTGTATTCTGGAGGACAGGGCCAAATTGTTATGAAAGAAAGATATTTTGTTTTAAAGCTGGGCTGAATTAAGCTCCACCAGTTCAAACCTGGAACATATGAAGTTGTCCTACACGTTCAGATCATTGATGGCCTACTCTGGCAGTGACTTGCCAGGGCCTCAGGCAGAAGTCTATCCCAGCCTTGCTAGCTTTAACTGGAACTGAACTTGTAAGCTTGGTCATACAGAGCATGTGCTCTATCACAGCCGTGTTCCTAACTTGTATGACAATTACAAAGCTCTTCCAGTAAGAGCAAAATAACTGGAAATAATTCTACACATAATATGTTCTAATGTCCTGCATTATATTGTAGCCCAAGAAAATAACCATCATCCTGTAGAAATGGAATGTTAATGCAGCCTGTTGAGAAAATCAAATTCCAAGGGAAACAATTATTTTTAAACATAAAATGGCATAAGGAAAACACCCAGACATTCCATCACTAAAGTCAAAGTCCTTAAAAACGTGTTCAAAAGCTAGTTGTACACTCTGCTCTGCACAGCTGACAAGATGCCCTTGGATTCCACAGCACAAAATAGAGTGGGGGAAAAGTAGCTATGCTGTGGCACCTACTACTCTAGGTTGAACCCATATGCATCATCTGATTTTTGACAACTGGTGTAAGCACAGATGAGTATTGGAGCTTATGCTGCTGAAATCCACGGTACTGGAGATGACTAATCTGTGAGTCTAGGGGCACAATCCTAACCAGGTCTACTCAGAAGTAAGTCCTATTTTGTTCAATGGGGCTTAATCTCAGGAAAGTAAGGTTAGGATTGCAGCCTAAGACTGTAGATAAAAGGCTGGGTAGCTGCTCAGTCATACATATCTTTTATTTACCTTGTGATTACATGGCAAGAACCTTATGACTTGGCCAATGTGAAAGATCTTCAAACAGAGTCTACACTGCAAACCTGGATGGAGCAAACAGCTAGATTTCCTAATCAGCACAGTAGGTAACGAGCATACTATATGTTCTGGTATACAAATGAACCTAAAAAAAAAAAATCAAATGACAGATGAGTCAATATAACTTTGTTTTCTCCTTTCTTGACCTCTTTCCAAGACTTCTGGAGTGAGCAATGGTATCGTTTGAAGAAATAGTCCTTAAAAGGAAGATAGAATTCACAGTGGATTTCTTACTCACACTATAGTCTTACACAGCAAAGATAGGATACCAACCACTTACTGCAACTTATAATATTGTGGTATTCAGCAAGACCACAAGATTAGGTGGCATCTTCTTAAAGAATGCATATTAATTACAATGCCCCACAAATACAGCACTGTAGGAGCTTATCTTCTAGCAAAGTTTAAAATGTGTGAAATTACCGTTTCCACAATTGTATTGTGGAATATAAGTATATACTGTTTAATTAAAAGTATTAAAGGTAATTGTGTTAAATATCTTACTTTTCCTTGTCCTTTTCCTCCTTAAAATGCCATTCTGGATTAATGCTCTTCATGTTTTCTCCTGAGGTGGATATTTGGACTACCTGTTCAACTGATCTCCATCTCTGATTTCTTTTCTAGGAAATGCGCAAAGACCTAATTAAAACTAAAACAGCATTTGATTTGATTTGATTTGTCCAAGTCAGCTCAAGCTGCTATCCTCAAAAATAACTCTGCCCTTGACTTACATGCAAGATCACCAATACTGTAAGCAGCTAAGCAGTGCCCAGTTTGTACAAACAATCCTGGTTCTAGATGGTTACTTTAAGGTTACAGCTGAAATAGGCTGAAAAGTATGGGCCCATGTGGGTCTCACTTCTTTAGAAAACTGTTTTGCAAAATTATTTATCTAAACCCAAGAACAATTGTATTTTTTGGTGCCTCCTGGCATAGCAGGACAAACAGATCATCAGTCTGGTGGGCAGGTGAAACTTTAGGAGGCAGCAAAGAAATACGGCTGGAACTCAGTATCCAAAACCCATGAATAAGTGAATCCACAGGTCGGGTCTAATAGGATCTCTGGATGCCACTGGAGGTATCTTCTGGTCGCATCCTGAGGTATGCTGATACCCAGAGAGGCTGTGCATTGCCTCTGTGGGCCTCAGAAAGTGTCCTGAACGCAATCAGAGAACACCTCTGGTTGTGTCCAGGAGCTCAGGTTAAAACCTCTACTGTGGGTTCAGAACTCAGAGAGAGTTAAATCTTTGGGTTCCAAACCCATGGATAAGCAAGGTGAACCTGTAGTAACTCCTACAAAGCTTTCTGCAGATAAAGCCTTGCTTTTTGGATAGAAAGCTGATTTCCCTTAGCAGTGGCATTAGGCACTGGTTCAAAATGTCAGGTGCTACACAAGATTTGACTTTTAAGCTAGATCTAACAGCACAGTAAAGCTTTTAAAGGCTTTTAGAGGTTGCTACATTTCCAAATAGTAAGTGCAATAAGACATCAATTTTCAAGCTACCAATACAGCAAAAGGTAGCCAAGGCCTTGTTTGAAAGGAAGCATGTTGTACAGAATAGAAAAATAAAAATGGCCAAAGAATCAAGTCACTCTTGCCCTTTTTATTCTCTGCTTTGATCCCTGGATCACCTTTAACAATATTTAAAGAAGATAGGAGAAGATCACACCACAGATCTTTCTTTTATAAAAATGATGTGCAGATGGACTCATCTGATAGAATGTGTTACCAATTTCCTCTGTGGTTGTTGTTATTATTGTTAACAGTATTTATATACCTCTTTTCAACAAAAAAACTTCACAAAGCGGTTTATAGGCAAAGTCAAATAGTTAAGTGGCTCCCTGTCCCAAAAGGGCTCATAATCTAAAAAGATGCAAAAGAACACCAGCAGTCACCAAAAAAGACACTGTGCTGGGTGAAGTGGGACAGTTACTCTCCTCCTGCTATGCATAAGAGGAACACCACTTGAAAAAGTGCATCTTGCCCAGTTAGCAGGGCATCTTAATAACGGTTAAGATAAGGGGACGCAGTGGCGAGGCGAGTTAAACCGCTGAGTCGATGAGCCTATTGACTGCAAGGCTGGCAGTTTGAATCCATGCGACAGGGTGAGCTCCCATTGCTTGTCTCAGCTCCTGCCAGCCTAGCAGTTCCAAAGCATGTACAAAAGTGAGTAATAAATAGGTACCACCTTGGTGGGAAGATAATGGCATTCCGTGCACATAGGCGTCTAGTCATGCTGGCCACATGACCATGGAAACTGTCTACGGACAAATGCCAGCTCTTTGGCTTAGAAACAGAGAAACTAGAGTCAGACACAACTAGGCTTCACGCCGGGGGGAACCTTTACCAAGGGTTATGGTAAGTTAAACTGATTTACTTTTCTTACTGTACCTCTCGGAAAGCAAAAGTATGTGAAGGATGACAAAAGCTTCTAAAGCAACCATGACATAAGTGGTATTCACTGCACTGGGTACACCTTGAAACAAGAAGAATGAAGTTAGCAGTGTTTCCTAATTTCACCAAGAACAAAACAAAACCTTGTTTAGCTATAAGCAAGTATTCATATATTAGAATAAAGTAGACCAGTTTTTCTCAAACTGTGGGTTGGGACCCATTAAGTGGGTCGTGAGCCAATTTCAGATGGGTCCCCATTCATTTCAATATTTTATTTTTAATATATTAGTCTTGATGCTACCAAGGTATGTGACTGCATCTGAGGAAATGTTATAGCTCTGTACTTTTAACAAGCTACTATATATATATTCTTTTAACAATAATAGTAAATGGGACTTATTCCTGGGAAAATGTGGGTAGGAGTGCAGCCTAGGATTGTTAAAAATGTTCCTGCTTGATGGTATCACTTCAGGTTATGACATCACTTCAAGTGGCTCCTGACAAATTCTCATTCTAAAAAGTGGGTCCCAGTGCAAGATGTGTGAGAACCACTGAAGGAGACTGATTTAGGCAGAACAAATTGTCAGCATTTTACTCTACTTACTGCATAATCCTGCGCACTTGTACCTGGGAATAAGTCGCACTGAATACAGTGAGACTTATTTCTGAATAGTCATGTTTAGGATTGTACTATCTGATTCTTCCTATATGCTGTTACACATCACCACACTTATAGGTGAAAGAGTTAAGTACAGCTGGCTGAAAGTTGTTGCTCACCATCAATAGAATATGCAGCATGAGTATCTGAAGGATTCCTGTTGTCCTTTCCCAGTATTCAAAAGCAATCATTCTCAAAGCATTGAATGCAGGCTTCATTTGATACAAACCTCTTTGTCAATGAAAACAGCATGGGCATGTAAGGTAAGAATACATTTGACACAGTGTTCCAATGAATCACACAAGACTCCTCCTTCAACATACAGAACACCATCTAAGGAGTTATATTAGATGTCCCCAGAAAAGGGAAACATTGTGCTTGTCTTTTTTTATGTGCAAAGAGCAGAACTAGACAGAATAACTCTCCCCAAGTGAACAGTAGGTGGAGCAAAAGTTCTTTTCTTGTATTTAAGTCATAGAATTAATAATCTACTCTTTGTTGCTTGCAAGAAATAGCATTAATTTTACACTATTTTCTTAAGTTTCTTTCTTGAAATTCTTACAAAGAAAAGTGTTAAAAATGGGTTCTAGTGAATTTTAAACAAAAAATTGGTTAATTTTCATTTCAAGAGGCCTAAAGAACAACCACAATCAAATACAGATGGGTCCCCCATAGATATAGAAACCCACAGATGAGGGAACCTTGTCCCCAGGCCCCAAGCACCCCCTTTGTGCCTATTAATGTAGTTTAGAACCTTACCAGAGTGAAAACTATCTTTCCTATACAGGTTGCTAGAAGCATTCAAACTTATAGCAATGTTAAGGCAGGCTGCTGGCAGTCTAAATGCTTGAAAAAATTAGATTGTCACTAATTGGAAATAGGAAGTTAACTGCTTTCTGTTAGTGCTGATCTAGTTTTTTCAAGCATTCAGGTTGCTGACAGCTTGCCTTAATGTTGCTATTTGCACCCTGGTAAGGTACTAAATTACATTAATGGGTGCATGCGCACCCCCCCACCCCAATCTGCAAATAATTTAATAATGTATTACTTAAATTTCCTATTTTAAGATTTACATAAAGAAATCTAACCAATCATTTATAAAGGGAACTTTAGGTGAATGGCCACACTGAAACAATGGAAGCTTTGTGATTGCCTTCAGTGAATGAGTGAGAGAGACAGCTTTTCCTCTAAAGATTATGAACCAAATGTGTTTTTATGAGGAAAGAGAATGGCATTATCTTTTAATAATGTAGAGTGGAAAACCTAATAGCTCACTGTTCAAACTGCCAGCACAATCCACCAAGATACTAGTCACAAAGGTTGTATCTCTGTGACTTAATACACATACAGTTTGTTTTAGCATTTCCTCAGTCAGAAATTAAAGCATCACACCTAAGTCTATCCAATTTTCCTTACCTGTATCTGTAATAAATAAATAAAGCATTATATATATATATATATATATATATATATATATATATATATATATATATATATATATAAAAGAAATTAAAGCATCACACAAACACTAACGAAGATGTGAATACTTTTGTAAAGTGATTACTTTAAATACTTACTTGTAACAATTTCCCTCGATTGGACATACTTTGCAATTATTGCAAGGGATTCCAAGGTGTTTGTCAAGATGCTGTTTCTCTGCTGCAGTGAAGAGTCTTTTGCAATTTCTGAATTCCTCTAAAATTAGCTTCAGTGGTGCAAAATCTTCCCTACACAGGGGGCACTTCACCAAAGAATCTCTCTCCAACTCCTTTTGATGATCAGCCCAAATCTTCATACATACGACATGTATGTTGTTGCCACAACTAAGTCTATATAAAATTAGGTTTTGATTATATTTTGTTCTTAAGGAAATTCATAAACAAAATGTTCTACAATACTACACTTAGAAATATTTCAAAACAGGCAAGTACTAAAGGATCATGCTATTGTAAGAATCCTATCAATCAAATATTTGAAGCAGAAAGTTATTGGGGGGCGTTTTTTAGTTTGGGCACTCATGAAGACGCATATGACAGTCTACCCTGTTCAACTAATGGAAATGACTCACCTGCAGTAAGTGACAGGAAGCATTTTCTTGAGTAGCACATCCTGACAAATAGGACATATATCCTCATTATCAATGTCTTTTTGTTTAATGTACCCATCATTAGCTGGCTTCAACTCTTTAGTGGGATTGATGGTTACTCTTGGTTGGGGTGCGACTTGAGGGCCCTGAAGCACATAGTTAATTTCTCTTTCCACAAGACCAAACTGTAAAGCATCTACAGAAACATTCAACATTAAAAAAAACTCAGATAAAATTATTTTATGTCATTTATTTCTATGACACCATCAATGTGCATGACACTTTATATAAAGTGATAGGAGTTCCCTGTCCCCCTTGAGTGGCATTTAAACTAGATATTGACAAAAGGGAGACAGCAGATGAGGGGAAGAGGATAAAGGTAGAGGGAAATATTGGAGGCATATGCAATTGTCTCTCAGTGCAATCCTATACATGTATATTCATAAATAAGTCCCTTTCTGTTCAGTGTATAGGTTAAAACCCAAAGGTATTCACAGCACAGCAATAACATTTCTCTGACCATTAAGTCAACCCAACGAAACTTTTAAATATATTTTTTTCTCTCTTTCTGTTTCCATGTCTTGATTTTGGCTACTGTGTGGTAAAGTGATTGGCAGAACAATCCTATGCATGTTCACTTGAAAACAAGATCCAATGTATTCAGTGGAACTTACCATCATGTTATTGGGAATAGTTTTGCAGTACATGTGAGGCAAAGATTTCACTGCAGATAAATTCAAAGTCTAAAATCAATAAACCCAACTTCCTATATTTGCTTTTGCTTTGGCTCTTTGGATGTAGTAAGGTTCTGGATGGTTAAAAAAAGCAGCCAATAAATACTATTAAAAATCAAATCTAAAAGCAATGAATTATCTGCCTTAAAGTGAGTTGATTCTATACTACAAGCCTACAACTATTCAGAAATTTTGAAAAACTGTAGCACAGTTGGCATTAAATTTTAATTAAAAGTAGTAGTGTTATTTTTAAATAGCACTCATAAGGACATAATTGTGCTGACTCACTAAATGATTGTTCAAAGGCAGAATATTAATCACAGTGCACTGAGATTTTGTGTGTGGGGGGGGAAAACAAATTTTTGTTGCACTATCAGGATAACTGAGAGCTAAAATAAGCTTAAATAAATTTGTTAGTCTTTAGATTCCATAAAGTTGCTTGTTTTTGATACAATTAAGAGTGACCCCTTTGGAAAGTGTTACAAGTGTGCAAGAGAAATAAATAATTATTATTTAAAAAATTTATACTGCATTCCAATTTAAAAATTAATAAAATGACCTAAATAGCAAAATAAATGCTTAAAGGAAGGGGAGAAGTGCCTGAAGAAAGGAATGGATGTGCATAGATTAAAATGTCCCTTGCTTGTTCTGCTCACAGACACTTGCAAGTGCTTTGAACTACATTGCCTTCCAGGAATAATCTTAAAGTGCTGGCGCTTCTAATCAAAACAAAAACATTTTCACATCGTTACTTTTTTCAAATCTACTCTGTCCATAAGCAGACCAGTTTAAAAAAATTCTGGGCTTTATTACAATATGGTTTTATGTTAAAATCTGCTCTCTAGTAACTCAGATGTAAATTTTTGTACAGACTACCATTTTGTGACAGGCTTGGCCTCACCAATTTGCCATTTTCTGACTTGAAGCTCCCAAGGCTCTGGCCAAAAGAAAAGAGAGCTCCCAGACATCTAGTCCAATGTTTCTCAAGTTTTGCCCTCCGCTATACTCACATGGTTCACCTATTCAAAGTACCACCAGAACTAACTGGCAATGACATTATTACCAGATACTTCTGGGTTGGGAGGCCAGATGTGATGTGACAAACACCAGTAAGAGCCTCAGGGTGAACGGAAGGGCTTTTTCAAGCACACAAAAGCATGCTTTGGAGCTCTGCCCACCAAGTCGAGCCTCCTACTTCTGTTTGTTACGTCCTGTTCCTGGTCTCGCTGCTGAGCAGCAGGTGAGTACCACCAGACACCACCTCAAGTACCACTGGTGGTACCCATTCAACTGGTTGAGAAACACTGATCTAGTCTACCAGTGCCTGTGGTAGGACAAGAATGAAAAATTATGATAGGATATTACTACTTTATGTACTGATCAACAACAATGTGACATTGAGCAGTACTTACATTCATGGTCTCTTGGAAGTTTGAATTTTTTCAGCAATAACCTAATAAATGGCAAAAAGAATACAGTAATTCAGAAACACAATTAAATTAAAGCTGACTACAGGTTGAGACTAATTATTCGTGTGGGTTCTGTTCCAAGCACTCATGTGGATGGCAAAAAACGCACTATAGCAAATCAATTTAAAAAACAAAGTTTCTTTGCTCCAGTGATTTAAAAACAGCCTTGCTGACCTTTGTGATGTAAGATGAGAGTCATTAAGAAGACAATCCATCAATCGGTCCTTCTCCGAGAGCTTAGAAAGCTTCACTCAGCCCCTCCCTTCACCAATGCAAAGTGATCACCTTTCTTTCTCATGCTCAAGGGGAAGGGAGGGGTCAGCTAGAGAGAGAAGGATTGATGAATTGTCAGCCAGCTGCCCCCCCCTCTCATTAAGAAGGCTATTGTTAAAGACTGTTCAGTTTTTTAAACTGATTTTAAAGGGTTGCATTTTTTCCCTTCTCCAGGAATCAGCAGATTCCTTCTCATTTGCAAGGGCCATTCATGTTATTTCCTTATATAAAAAAATCCATGTATAAATAGGCTGGACCTGTATTCAATTTTAGATTGCTAGGAGAGTGCAAGCACAATCCTGCGCTTGATGGCACGGCTGTGTGCCGCTGAGCACTGTTGCAAACGTGCCGTAAGCTAGCCTCT
Organism: Tiliqua scincoides; assembly: GCF_035046505.1. NCBI lineage: Eukaryota > Metazoa > Chordata > Lepidosauria > Squamata > Scincidae > Tiliqua > Tiliqua scincoides. Next base: position 114,149,869 of record NC_089821.1, read on the forward strand.
CCCCCGGGCTCCCGCCTGTGCTAGCCCAGTGCTGACTGGTGCTGGGCTAGGTCAGGGCGGTCGCACAGCCTCCGCGGCTCGGTGGTCTCATGGACCACAGAACTGTGGCACGGTAAGCGGGGACAGTGAGGAGGCATTCTGGGGAGGGGGGAGGCCACTGGGGGGGCGGAGAGAGGGCATAACGCAGAGGCATGACGCAGGGAGGGGGGCAGGCTGGAGGCGTGCCAGGGGGAGGGAGGGAGGCAGGCAGGTCCACGGAGCTCTGCTCCACAGGATCCAAGGTGCTTGTGGAGGGCTCTGTGCCCTACATGAGCGCCTTTACCTTACCTTTACTAATTGCGTAAAGTGAGTAGCCCCATTGCGGGGCTGCTTACCTTACTGGGGGAAAGGAACAAAAGTTCCCTTCTCCCAAGGTGCCTCCATGGTAGCCCGAGGCGCGCAGGATCTGGCAGCAGCTGTTCTCAGTGCCGCCGAGCTTGGGCGCCCCGGGTAGCTCAGGACTGTGCTGCCCATAAATATGTCTATTTAAATGTATAATTTTTTAACTTATTCCCTTAAAGCTGCAGTTCTGTACATGTCTGTTCCATCAACACCAAATTTGGCTTTGATTCTGCAGAACTCATGGTTTGAATTGTTTGCTCAATAATTAGTTTCTACATCTTACAATGTAATTGTACTAACAGCCCAATCCTGAGCTGCCCAGATCGTGAGGCTGCTTGGCACCAAAAACGGCTGTCACAGTATCCTGTGCACTCTGGGTAGCTGCTGTTGCCTCCTTGGGAGAAGGGGACTTTTGTCCCCTTCCCCCAAGTAGCCTCACAATAGGGCTACTTAATTCTGTGGCGGCTCTTGAGCCGCCGCAGAATCGAAGAGTCCTGTGTTGGGTCGCACAGCCCCTTCCCTTCCCTGCCACGCCTCCTCCCCGCCCTCCACCAGCCCTCTCCCACCTCCCTCCCCACCCTGGAATGCTTCCCCCCCCCGCCTCCATCACCCTGTGGTCTGGGCAACCACTGGGAGGTAGAATGCAGGCCCAGTGCTGGAGCTGGTTCAGCAGGGGCTTGCACTGGGTTACCTCCAGCACTGGGCCCATGGTAAAGGCTCACAAATGTGCCTTATGGCACATTTGTGATAGTGCCTATTGGCAGTAAGCCAGCACACAGGGCTCAGGATCAGGCGATAAGTTCCAATTAGCTTAATGGGATTTACTTCCACGTAATTGCATATAGCATTGTTTCCCAAAGTCTCAGTTGTGAGTCCAAGCACAGCAGGTAATGATCTGAACCCTCCCACCTGCTCCTGCGCTGGATGACACCAAATAGGAACCATTCTAGAATCCCCAGTACTTACCCAAGACTCCAGAGGGATCCCCTGGCCTGACAACCCACTATACAGGCTTCAGAATGGCCTTCAGAGGACCCTGTAATCCACTATCTTTTGCTTCCGAAAACTGGAAGTGGCATACAGAGGCTTCTGAAGCCTGCAGAGTGGGTCGCCAGCCTGGGAGAGGCCTCCAGCACTACCAGGAGCATTGCGACCCACTGCAGAGGATGAGTTGGGTCATGGTGCTGCAAAATTTGGGAACCGTGGCATATAGGATTGCAACCTTATCACATCTTCAAACATATGGCAACAGACTCCAAAAGTAAATATTTGAAAACAACACTAATTTCAACATAGCCAATCTGTTTCAGTACATTCAGTCACAATCAATGATGATGGTGATGATGATGATGATTAACAGTATTTATATACCACTTTTCAACAAAAAGTTCACAAAGCGGTTTACAGAAAAAAAATCAAATAACTAATGGCTCCCTGTCCCAGAAGAGCTCACAATCTAAAAAGATGCAACATCATCAGGCAGCCACTAGAAAAGGCACTGCTGGGGTGAGGTGGGCCCCACCACTATTCCTTCTTCATCTTTCAGTCTATTCACTTCTTCATACCTTTGGGTCACTCCCTCATTTTTGAATCTTCAGCTCCTGTCTCCTTTTCTAAGTCCCCTTATTTTCTTGTCTCTCCTTCCTGAGGACACTTTGTCTGCTGTCCTGTTGACATCAGAATAGCTATCTGGTTTTTAAAACAGCTAAATAGTTGCCTCCTTGAACAAGACTGCACAAGTAATGTAAATACAGGTCTGGCCTTGTTATACACGGATTTGACTCAACACAAATGGCCACTGCATATGAGAAGGAATGTGCTGATCCCTGGAGAAGGGGAAAAATGCATCCCTTTAAAATCAGTTTAAGAAAACTGAACAGTCCTTTAACAACAGCCTCCTTAATGGGGGGGGGGGGCAGCTGGCTGACAATCCATTAATCCAAAATCCAAGGCTGTTTTTAAATCACAGGAGCAAAGAAACTTTGTTTTTTAAATTGATTTGCTATAGTGTGCTTTTTGCCATCCACATGACTGCTTGGAAGAGAACCCACATGAATAATGAGGCTCAACCTGTACACCGAATCTAGTATATACTTGTATAACTTGATATGAAAAATCCATTTACCAGCAGATATGTTTACAGAGGTCCTTTTCTTTCATGAACACTGAGCAGCTGCACGAATGAGGGTTCCCCAGGGAAACCTAATATCAAAGCAACAGAACACTCTTTAATGAATTATAAAATGCACACTGGAAAGAAGAAGTCAATGAAAACTTCCTATTCTTTCCCTATTTTACTTTCACAATGTCTCAAACACATGACCCCAATGTTGTGTGACTACTGATTCCGTAGAAGGCTGTCTGCATTTGTATCCACAAAATACATGACTGATACTGTCAGCTCTGACAGTGCCAATCATCTGTAGGAGCATGAACAGGAAAAGAGACAAGAGGAGATTCAGCTGTTAGATTATCAGTAACATCAGAGTGAACAGTATTGAAAATCTACTGGGACATGCACATGTGGACTTGCATTAACAAGGACCATGTCACATGCAGTTTCTGGATGTATGCTGGAACACAGCTGTTTATCCTGCACAGCTCTATGCACAAGCAAAGCACATCCAGCATAGCAACTTATGTGCTTATTGCCTACATGCAGATTTTCTTTTCAGAAAAATCTTTATGAAATGTCAGACATATGCAACTCCAGAAGAACAGCAGCACTGCTTATGTCACACAATAGGTGACTGCGTAACCATCTCTCTTTTTCATTCAAGCACTACATCTTGTAATACTATAATTAGATCTGATTTGGTACTTTCCAGCTAAGCTTCTATCGAATATTCAAAAATCCTGAAAGTAGGTGACTTACTTATGTTCTAGACAACCAGAAAATGATAATGGAAAAATGGAAATGTTATTTTTATTTTAAGAATTATTTAAGTCAATCATGTGCCCCTATGTGGAAACTGATTCTGATTCATAACTGGAGTTTACAGGATTTGTGGCTTGATCCCTCTATGGGTTCAGATCATGGAAGGGCTGACTGTTTAATAAAGATGCTGCACCTGTGGGGAAGAGAAATTGGCAGTGTGTATTTTTACTGAAATTTAAAAAAAGAATTTCAAAAAACAGGATTGAGACAAGGTTAGCACGCATAGTCTTTGAGAGTTGGATGGATAGGACAACTGCAGCTTGGGGTGCAGGAGGGGAAGAAGACTCTGAAATTAAGCTCACCCAAGATCTGTGGCTAGAACACAGGGAGCTGTGCAATGAGAGCATATAACAAAGCATGTGCAAGCAGCAATTTCTTCTGTGAAAGTAACCTTAATCTCAAAACTTAAATTGTGTGTGGCTTGGTGAATATTTGTAAGCATAGCAGGAGGCTATACATGAGAGCATAGGTAGCCCATCCTTGAAGCAAATGATGATATCTGCATTTGGTGGCAGATATGAGGAGGGGGTAAGCAGCAAACAAACATCCACCACCTTCCTCCAGTCTGCCACTGACAGGGTCTGCTTCCTTACCTGCCCCTTCCTCTGTGCAGGGTCTTTATAAACAAAACAGGAAATGCAGAGCATGTTGGGAGATCCCTGCACACTGTGCATTTTCTGTTTTGTTTCAAAGAACCTGCACAGAGGAAGGAATAACCTAAGGTGTGTTTGTTTCAAAGAACCTGCACAGAGGAAGGAATCACCTAAGGGGTGTTTAGGTTAGAGGAGACAGCAGTGGCTGTGCAGAGGGTAACACCTTTAGTCAGGTAGCCCAATATCTTCATCCAGCCCTGCAAGAGAAGATCATTTGTTTAAGTATATATGTGGTGGTGACAGTTGGGCTGTCACAGAACAGAGACCTGGTTAAACTAGAAGCAGCAACTTATGCAAAAATATTTGTGAGAGAAGAGTTGCACAGATAGTTACAAGTATTCTTCATATTCACTCTCTGCTCAGGGATTATGTTTAGTTCTGTCCTCTTGCTGGTTCAGCATTTGTCTCTGCAGGCAAACCACAGACAATGAACATCTGAGGAGGGCCAGTGATATGGAACAAGGCTGTAGTAGAGAAATTGAGCAATCTAGAGACCCCAGTGGGTAAGAACAAATAGGTTACATTCAGTGGTTCCCAAACTGTGAGCTGTGGTTCTCTGGGGAGTGGCAGAAACCAGTCAGAGAAGCCACAGAATCCTCACAAAAAACCTTCTGCCCTATACATTATATAGGATTGCAGCCCTAGGGGCCCAATCCTATCCAACTTTCCAGTACTGATGCAGCTGCAGTGCAGACCCAAGGTAAGGGAACAAACATTCCCTTACCTCGTGTAATGGAAATGCACAAGATCCCTTGAGGAGATAGTGTGTGGTGTCAACAGTGGCCCCTTGCTCTGGCAGGCAAGTACAGAGTTAACTCCAGGACTCTAACTAGCAGTGGGTATGCTGCACAACTGCAACCACTAGAGGCAACCTGGCCATTAAGAGATAAAAGCAGCACCTGAACAAGGGAGTGTAGTGTTTGATGGGTGTAGAAGGAAGGGGTTTGAGAGAGTGCAAAAGGAATGAGCTTGGAAGACAGAGAACTAAACTGATGGATTAATGGACTAAGGAACTACTAGACCTGCTAACTGACTGATGGGCAAATGGAGTTCTGAGGATTGCTGGAGACACTGGAGATTAGTGTGTAGCTGCCACTCTCAAGACATGCTGATGACCAAGTTGTTGCTGTGATGGTTGGAGAAGCTCCTGACAGGAGATGGGAGGAAGGATGACCTCTGTAGGCTGAACAGGTGAGCTGCCCTGGTGGTGGGGTCTAGCAGTGCTGCAGTACAGTACTAGGGCTACTGTTGGGGAACACAGGGGAGCTAATTAGCTTAAAGTGGGTATAGGTTTGGACTGGGAATATGGCAAAACACCTTGATGAAGCCTCTATGACTAGTCTCACTGCAGAATACAGCATACAACCTGAATAGGTGCAAGAACAGTGATTTTCAACCAGCGTGCTGCGAATGATCTGCAGATGTGCCATGGAGTTTGGAGAAGAGTCATTTATTAGTAGGGCCATTGGGGGATGTGAGCGCTGGCTGAAAGTGTGGTATGCCTTGTCACCTGTCAAAAACCAAAGGTATGCCTTGGCAATTCTAGTGCCTTCTCACTGTGAGATGAATAATGTTGAAAAATGGCTGTGCTAGAAAGTTGGATAGGATTGGGCCCTAAGTACATCAAGACATACACATGAGCCTGTGTGACACTGAATCAGAGCACTAATCAGGTGCCACCTATCCTGACTGGCAGTGTCACTCCAAAAAAGGGATCTTTTCCACACCAGCCCTACTTAGAAGATCCCAGGTTCAATCCTTGAACTGTCCATTTACACTACCACTGAGCTATGGCTCCACTTCTAAGAACTACTGGAACTAGCCCTGATTCTGCTGTGCTGCATCGCCATGTAGTAGAGAGGGCAGGCACAGCTTTACTATACCTACCCTTTTTCTTTATCTGGGGCTGTCTGTGCACAACAGGCAGGGAGAAAGCATAGCCTTCCATGTGAATGGAAAGCATCCCAAGTGAAGAAGGATGACATGAGTATCACAGCAGAGGTCAGTGTTTAACTTCTAACTTGTGAGGAGTCAGAACTACTATTTTGGAGCTAGTTCCACAGTCAAATCCAGGTAGGGAGGGCAGCTGTGAGGAAGGATATATACTTTGCTTGCGCTCAGAGGCGCATGGTTCTGTGGCCGAGTTCTCTGGTCACTACAACTATGGTTTTGGAACCAGAATTAACAAAACTATGGTTTTCTGGAGTTCTATGGCCTAATTAAGGGCCAAATCCTACCTCATCTTTGAATCCTGGTGTAGCTAATGGGGTGTGATTCATCCTGTGGTGGGAGTGTAGTTATGGAAGCCTCCACAAGGTAAAGGAACATTTGTTCCCTTGCCTCAGGGCTGCATCAGTGCTGAAAAGTTGGACAGGACTGGGCCCTTAGGCAGCAGTACTAGTCACACTTCTCTGGGAGTAAGCCCCACTGACTACAATGGGTCTTACTTGTGAGTAGACATGCATAGGATTGGGCTCTATGGCTGCAGTCCTGTCCACGCTTACCTGGGAGTAAGCCCCATTGATTATAATGGGACTGACTTCTGAGTAGACATGCATAGGATTGGTATCTATGGCTGCAATCCTGTCCACACTTACCTGGGAGTAAGCCCCGCTGACTACAATGGGTCTTACTTGTGAGTAGACATGCATAGGATTGGGCTCTATGGCTGCAATCCTGTCCACGCTTCCCTGGGAGTAAGCCCCACTGACTACAATGGGTCTTACTTGTGAGTAGACATGCATAGGATTGAGCTCCGTGCTTGCAATCCTGTCCACTCTTACCTGGGAGTAAGCCCTATTGACTAGAATGGGTTTACTTCTGAGTAGACATGCACAAGATTGGGCCGCGGATGCACGGGCGACCACTGCAGACGGGCAGCGCTTCCTCTCCGCGCGCCTCGTGCTTGAGCCTGGCAGAGCGTCACCCGCGGGGGGCAGCTGCTCGCCGAAGGGGCTCCCGCCTACCCTGTGCTCCGCCGCCCGCTGCTCCTCCCCCTCCTCCTGCAGGACGAACGCGGTGGGCCCCACTTCCCGCACGATGCGCATGACGCCGCCCAGCGCTTGGTCCTGCCTCCAGCTTAGCCGCGGGGTGGCCACGACACGCCGCCGAGACGACATGGAGACCGCTGGTCTCAAGCCGCGTGGGGGGGGGCTCCCTTCGAGGCGGCCGTCTCCGCGCTCACAGGGATTCCGGTTGCCATGGAGACGGACCACGCGCTGACAACCGACGGAAGTGGATGGGGAGGACGCGCCTGGGGTGGTTCCCATAGAAACAGCGCGCGCGATGACAGGTCAGAGTGGAAGCTGGGAAGCGCCTTCCCGTCTTCGTTGCGCACGCCCCGCCCCTTTTGGGTGTGTCTAGAGGCGCGCGCCGCCTGTCTGGGTTTTGATTGGATGGAGTGGTCTATTTAACACCTGGTAGAATGGGATGAATCAGCCCATTCTACCAGAATGGGAAGAGAGAGTGTTGCTGTTCTTGCCACCGATACTTCTTGAGTAAAATAGCTGTCAGCCCAGTCCTATGTACGTCTCCTCAGAAGTAAATCCCATTGGAGTCAAAGGGGCTTACTCCCATGAAAGTGTGGAGAGGATTGCAGCCTTGTATGTCTTTACAGCTCAATGCTGTGCAGTCTACTCAGAAGTAAGTCCCATTAGAGTCAAAGGGGCTTGCTCCCAGGAAAGTGTGGATAAGATTGCAGCTTGAGAGCCCAATCCTAGGCATGCCTACTCAGAAATAAGTCCCACTGTAGTCAATGGGGCTTACTCCCAGGAAAGTGTGGCTAGGGTTGGGCTGTGTGGTATTTATGTGTTTTTATTCCAAGGGTGCATTTTAATAAATGAGAGTTAGAAATTATAATTGCTTTAAAAATATACTAGGCAGCTGACACAGGTAATATGGGCTGCGATCCTCTCCACACTTTCCTGAGAGTAAGCTCTAGTGACTGCAGTGGGGCTTTCTTCTGAGTAGACAGGCATAGCATTGGGCTCATGATGTCCATAGACACAGTCACAGTCTTTTTTCTCAATGGCAGAGAAATCTGTTTTGATTTCTGGGAAATATGTTGAAACCCCCAAGTGTTTTGTGTTTCTGTCTGGTTGGCACCCTAGTGCCATGTTATGTTTTTATGCGTTTTTAACAAGCAAGTACAAAAAAGCCACCACACACAAGATGGGTTGATTTCTCATCAGTTTGCAGAATTTCTCCTTTTCTGCCTGAGTGCCTGTGGACAGTTCTCTGGCTCGTGAGAGGGGGAAATATGTCAAAGGTAAGCAAGAAATCCCGCAGCCAGACTGGAAAAGAGACAAATTATATAGAAAAGACAAGCCAGTGGCTGTAATGCTGTCGGGATCTCCTGAGGGCGATCGCCAGATTGGTCAAGATGGTTTCTTGCTACTTGTGAGATAGTTATTTGTAGACTATGCAACCTGGCTTTAGTAGGCTGCCTCAGAATGCCATGTGCAAGGGAGGGCACTGGGATGCAGGTCTCTTGTCATCTTGTGGGCTCCCTGAGGCATCTGGTGGGCCACTGTGAGGCACAGGAAGCTGGACTAGATGGGCCTTTGGCCTGATCCAATGGGGCTGTTTTTATGACTGTTTGTTAAATCAGATGTTATATTTACTGCAGCTGTTGACCCACATACAATGAAGTCATACTCTTGAAGTTGGTTGGATTATCTTAAAAGGAAATGTCTGACTTTGGTAGTGATCCAGAGAGCCCATTTACATAAGGGCTTGCCCGGTCACAGCAGGCCTGTGTTCTTTTGGAATATTCCTGTTCTCTCACCACAAGGCTCAGTGAAAATGCCCTGTGTGGCTGAGCAGGGGAAGGCTGTTGTGCTGGACAAAGTTGACTTCTCATAACACATCTACACATCTGTGGTTTGAGGTCATTGAGTTTCTTGCATGATTGTTCTCTTTTTATAAAAGCAGAATAACCTCACATTTGGGATTTTACTTACAAGTTATTTACTTAAGATTGACTTACAAGTTATGAGCACTGTACTGATGAAGGTACCATTGTAAGGATAAGAAGCTTCAGGTGATTTTAATATGGAGGAAGAAATTGGGTAGGTACTCTAAAGAGAAAGTGTCTGGGTGACTTCAGTTCCTCTTGTGTACACTAGCTAAAGTTACATTCAGGCTGTGACAGAGAGAAACTTGTTAGGTACACTAAGGTCCAAATTCTAACCAACCTTCCAGCACCGGCATAGCTGTGCCAATGGGGCGTGTGCTGCATCCTGAAGTTGTGTGGCAGATGGAGGCCTCCTCAAGGTAAGAGAATGTTTGTGCCCTTACCTCAGTGCTGGAAAGTTGCTTAGGTTTGTGCCCTAAAGAGGTAGGGAGGTAGCCTAGATTTAAGGATTAAGTTGCATCCAGGACCTAGTGCAAGATGTATATATTGTTCAACCAATAGAAGTCAATGACCGCAGTGCTATCCAGTTCCACATATATGAAAGGGAAGTCCAACTTTTGACTTGAAAAGGCTTCTCAAAAAATGAAGGAACTAGAAAAAAAGGAAGCTGAAAGGAAAAGTCAATAGGGTCAGATTTTTCTGAAGTTAATGGAGGTTATTTAAAACCACAATAACAGAAGTTCAAGAAGAATATAGATCACTAAGGAGAAAAGGCACCACTGCAACAAAACATATGGGCAGCTTCAAATACCACACAAAGAAGTAAGAAACCAAACCAAAACCCACAATGGGCTTCATATTGCAAAAATATGGTCTTGCAACTATGTATTATTATCTATATTGCGTCATTGGTAGCCATTTGTCTCTGAAATCTGTAAGTCACGATCTATTGCTTCTCAAAGACATACTAAAGTTGTCGGCATAGACATTCCTGCTGTGACTAATAACTTCCTCAAGCACTCCCTGGTTGTATGATACTCAGTTCTTAGCTAACATGGTCTTTAAAGCCAGCAGTGTCCTGTCTTAAAAAAATGGAAAACTACTACTGTTGGCCAGAACCGTAAATAATATTTTGTCCCTACACAGGTGGTAATCAGAATTTTTCTCCAGTACATTTTTATAAGTGAGCAAGCCCATCCAGCAATGAAAGAAACTTTTATTTTAAAACATATCCTGTACATAAACAGCATATCCTATACATATTTTTGTATGTCATATTTAGTCACAAAAGTGCAAAGAACTATCTCTGTAGCACACTACTGACCTTTTGGTAGATTTGTAAATAAAGATTTTTGTTTGTTTCAGATTTCTAGTATAAAAATTTCCAAGATTATTGCCCATTTCCCCTTAGTCATTTTCGTTAGGTACTGCTTCAAATGTAGCCTATACATTTGTAGCATGAGGTGTGATTTTTTTCCCTCAGTGATAACCAAGCAAAAACACACAACACTGCTTTCTGCATTTGTCAGTTTTGTTAAAAAAAATCTCCAAAAAAAGAAAGCACCTGTACATATTGATCACTGAAGGCTCGTGGGCTGGACTGGGGAGAGTGCATGGGTAAAAACTGTCTGCATCTGCTGATACTGTGGTGCCTATGTCGGCTACCTAGAACACTTCTAAAGCGATTATAATTTATAAATTATAAAAATGTGAATAATGATACATAACATCCCATTCTGCACTTTTCCTCCTTGTGGAAAAAACAATAACTAAAAACATTTAAGAACACCTTTAAGTGTGAATATAACAGCCCAATTCTATTGACACTTTCCTGGGAGTAAGCTCCATTGACTCTAATGGGACTTATTTCTGAATAGACATGCGTAGAGTTGCGCTGTAAGTTGCTTAAATACCATTGAGGTCTATGGGTATTGAGCAGCAAGTTAACTTTTTAAATTATCATCTATAAGATCTCAGATTCGGTTAGCTCTCAGCCCTTTACATGTCTGCATTATGAACTGCCTTTTCTAAGAAAAAATAGAAAAGGGAAATTAAAATAGGGAAATGGGAAAGGGGAAACAGAAAAGGGAAATGACCTTGTATTTTTTTAACGCAAAGTCCATTTATTTTAAATCTAGCTTTTGACTTAGGGCCCAATCCTATCCAATTTTGCAGGGCTGGTGCTGCTGTGCCAATGGGGTATGCACTGCATCCTGTGCTGGTGAGGCAGTCACAGAGGCTTCCTCAAGGTATGGATACATTTGTTCCCTTACCTCGGGACTGCATTGAGGATGCACCGGTGCTGGAAAGTTGGATAGGATTGGGCCCTCAGTCCTTCACCAAAGGTTCCTGAGTAAACTAAGGGTCCAATCCTATCCAATTTTCCAGTGCCGGTGCTGCTGTGCCAATGGGGTGTGCACTGCTTTCTGTGTTGGGGAGGCAGTCACAGGGGCCTCCTCAGGGTATGGGAACACTTGTCCCCTTACCTCAGGGCTGCACTGTGGCTGTACCTGTGCTGGAAAATTGGATAGGATTGGACCCTAAGTCATCAGAGGATCTGTTTGTGGGCTTGTGCTGTTTAACAATGATCTCCAGCTAGGGGGTGAACAGTTTGATAGCCAAATTTATGGATGATGCCAAAATTATTCAAGGTGGTGAGAATCCAAGCAAGCTGCAAGGAACTGCCAAAGATTCTCCAAACTGGGTGAACAAGAAACGAAGTGGACAGTGAGGTTCAATATAAGTAAAATTAAAGCAATGCATGTTGGGTCAAAGTTCAGCACCCATCAGGAAGAAACATTTACTATTTCTATGTATATTTTTACATATGCATCTGTCATTTTTCCAGCATTTAGGTCTGAAAGGCAGCTTTCAGATAGTCTCAATGAGAGGGTACTACCACATGTAGAGACTTCGCTTTTTTAAACTGATTTGAATTGCTTTATGTTTAATGAATACTGAAATTGTCAGTATCTTGGTCTCAATGGTGGGGCAGAGCAAGCCATCCCTGGAAGCATTTGCATCTCCCTAGACCAAATCTGGGAGCAGAGCAAATAAAAATATCAGAGTCAGGAAGACATGGCTGCTTCTGTGAGTGTATGTAATGGGTTACATTCCTACTGTAGCATGTACAAAAGGAAGTTCCTGCTCAGAAGCTTCCCTACCACTTTCCTCCCTGTAGCAATCTAATATAGCCCTAGAAATTCCACTCTTGTAGGTTTGAGAAACACTGCCATATGCCAAATTGCTTCAGAGGGTTCTCCAACTGTGGGTCAGGATCCACTAGGTGGGCCGTGAGCCAATTTCAGGTGGATCATGTGACACCTAGCTCAGACGCCATTGAAAATACAGAACTGAAAATACATGGTAGAGAGCTGCTGGGCAAGGTGGGGTCCCAGTGGGGAAAAGACACGGTACTTTGTCCTGAATAGTTGAGTAGATGGGTCGCTGAAACGGGGGGGGGGGGGAATTGCGTAGTTGGAGAAGGATCCAAATTTGCAGGCTGTTCTGCTTTGACTTTCAAGCTGGAATGTTTGAATTCTGAGCTATGCAAAATAACAGGACAAGCACGCTGTGTAATGGGAGTGATCACAGCTTAGGTCTGAAGCCTAAATTGATGATGTCATTAACCTGTAAGTGATTTCCTGGCCAGATGTGACATCACTTCCACTGGGTCCCAACAGATTGTCATTTTAAAAAGTGGGTCCCAGTGCTAAAAAGTTTGAGAACCACTGGCGTATAGAATTGACTGCTGAAAAATGAGAGTATCTGCAAAAATCACTCCCCATCATAAGCACAGAAGTACCTTCTGCTGGTGCAAATTGAGGTCCGTGAGAGGTCTATTGAGTGTGTATGAGGTGGGGATAGAGGACTAAAATATTTTTTCTGAACAGAATTCAGAGTTTCACTTAACTAGAATTACGTCACTTTTAACGTTTGCTAGTTCAAAGTTCATTAATCTGAGCATTTTAATACAATATGCAACAAGAGGATTGAAACTGTTCTTCTAAACTAAATCTAAACTGGTAAATTTACTATTGGGCACTGAAACAATAAAAATATTTTTCTGTTTTTGGCAGAACTCAAAAGCATTACCAGCTTTTTAAAAAAGAGATCCAAGTTCTGAATGCACTCTCCAGGATCTGACTTTTCTCTATGGTCAGCATGTTTCTCATTTCCTTAATATAATCACCTTTGACTGTTGGCAAATCATGTTGAATATGAATTATGGTATTTTATTTGTTGAGTTCACTTGGTGTTCATCTCTGGATAGACATACATATATACATGGCCTTTTAGGAACTCCCCCCTTTTTGCATTACAGTCAGTGTGTGTCCTTTTATTGGGTGCGCCCAAAGTGTGGGCTTTCTGTATGTAATGGGACATTTGATTTCAACTTTTCTAAAGGAAAATACCGACAAGTTATTGTAATTAGCTATTTTCACATCTAGTATCAGAGCAGATATAGATGGCTGTGAAGACTTTGACAGAATGTAGAGAAAGGAAATCACAGTATTAAAATTAGTTTCCTTTGTTTGAACATGTCAACAGAAAATGCATGCTAAGATTTCTGGGAATAAACAACCAAGCAAGAATGTTGGTTATAATAGTGTTCATTTTTTTTTCCTAGCAGGAATGAAGAATTTACAACAAATGGTACACCGTGACTTGATTGATCTTTGGATCAAATTATTATAATCATATAGACCAGTGATTCTCAAACATTTTAGCACGACCCACTTTTTAGAATGACAATATGTTAGGACCCACCGGGGGTGATGTCATTACCCTGGAAGTGATGTCATGGCCGGAAGTGACATCATCAGTCAGGAAAATTTTTAACAATTCTAGGCTGCAATCCTATCCACATTCACCCAGGAGTAAGCCCCATTGACTATAATTGTTAAAAGCACATATTTAGTAGCCTGTTAAAAGTATAGATCTGTAATATTTCTCCAAATATAGTCACATACCATGGTAGCTCCAAGTCTAATATTAAAAATAAAGTATTGAAATGAATGGGGACCCACCTGAAATTGGCTTACAACTCACATTGTGGGCCCTGACCCACAGTTTGAGAAGCATTGAACAGACTCTTGGAATAAGAACATTTTAAACCTGAGGCGGTTCGATAAGACTGAAATACAGGGAAAACTGCAAAAAACAAACAAAGAAGTTGGATTGGCTATCAATTTATGTGACCACCTATGGTAGTGAACTTTTATTTATCTGATTATATGTAACCTGTTTTAGACTGTGAGCTCCTGGAGATAATAACTTTTCTGTTCCTTTGTATCCAGCGCGAGATAGGGCACCACAGTGGCTCAGCCAAAGGTAAGGAGAAACTCTTCCCCTTACCCCTGGGTAAGCCACTGCAGCCCCTATGGGTCTCCTTGGACTTGCACCACCTCCTGAGGTGGTGCAAGTCCAAAGAGAACAGTGACTTGAAGTTGCTCTGCACTGCTTGGGGAATGGGGTTGGGATTCGGCATAACTGCTGGGTCCCAGCCCTGCCTCCCGCTCCCCGTCTGCCCCCAGGACCGCCCACCACCCACCCTCCCCTCACCCCAAATGCCTCCCTCCTGCCTCCTCCCTGCCCACCCCACAGCCTTGTGTCGACCGAGCTCAGCTGATGCAAGGCTCGGTCCCTCTATTGGCGTGGAGGCTGAATTCAGTCTCCGTGGGCTGGCACACCTCTGTACGCCAGCCTAACCGATTCAAAATTACAAAAAACAAACAAGTTGGATTGGCTATCAATTTATGTGACAAGAGGCTTGTGTTTGTGCTAGCACACAAGAGGCTTGTGCTAATCCAAGGGCACCTCAAGATTGCATCCTTAAAGCACTGCCATTTGAAATAGGGGGATGTTTTTCTATTGACATGTCTTCAAACAAAGGTTACAGCAACCAGAACAGAATGTTGAAAAAAAGATTGTCCTATGTATTTAATATATCTCTAACTGCATCCAATTTAAATGTTTTCCTTTCCAACTTTCACTGAAGTTACTAGTTATACTCCCAGTAATTTCAGTTTTATGAGGCTATTCAAAGAGGAAATGGCAAAAGTGGCTAGATATATTATGTTTTAAAACATGCAGTCAACAAAACAAAAATAATTCTCTTGTTCTAATGTTTTATTTTCATTCAAAGCATTTTCATGAGAGAAAAATAAAACTTTCTTTGCCGAGGTGTTTTAGTAAAAGGGTTTTGTTCATTTTTGGCTACATTTAATTAAGACAGTATGTAGTACTAAATGTACAAAATGTAAATGTACAAAGTAATTGATTCTTTGCCAGAATGTAAAAAGCCCTTAGATATTCCTAAAAGACACAGATTATCCTGCTGTATATTTAAATTTCGTCTTTCTCTTAACATGTTCCATACTGGTCTGATCTTGAATAAGAACCAAATGTTTAAATATCTGCTTGCCTATCTATGCTTTCTTTGTTTTCAGCTGAGGTTAACACCTTTATTCTGTGCATGTGAACCTTCCTAGAAGAAAGGTACCGGTATGTTAATGAAAATTGTGTAATTACTCTGTGGAACTCCTTGTCACAGGATGTGGTGATGGCATCAGGCCTAGATGCCTTTAAAAGGAGATTGGACAGATTTATGGAGGAAAAGTCCATCGCAGGTTACAAGCCATCATGGGTCTATGCAACCTCTGGGTTTCAGAAGTAGGCTGCCTTAGAATGCCAGTTGCAAGGGGGTGGCAACAGGATGCATGTGACTTGTTGCCTTATGTGCCCCTGTGGCATCTGGTGGGCCGCTGTGAGATACAGGAAACTTGACTGGATGGGCCTTTGGCCTGTTTTAGCAAGGCTTTTCTTATGTTCCTAGGACGTGCAAAATGTTTAACCTTTTGAAATGCTTTAACACATTTTGGAAAAGGGGAGGACTATTAGCTCACAACTGTTCATTCTGACACCATGAAGTCTGCGTGTCATAAAACTAGAAGAAGACACAAAAATGTGTGCAGTGTGCTGGGCGGAGTGTTTGACTTGGTGTTTTTCTTCACTTTCCATGCTACAGAATGCATTGTCTAGATAAAGGCTAGGCTCAAGCGTACAGAACTGCTTATCTAATGACATTATAAAACAGATTACTGGTGACTTAAAATAATAATCATAATATGTTTCCTAGGTAGGAGCAGCCCTCCCAGTTAGTTTCCTTCAAGCAATATCTGGAGAGGATCTGATAAGACTGTGTAGCTTTGCCGGGGTCAAAGGGCACCGTCTTCTCCTTCACGGCAACAAAGCCAGATTCATGTTGTCACCATCACACAGGAAACTATGTGCCGGCTTATGTTCTGTACAACACAAATACAGGAAGAGTGTCAGGTTGTTAAAACCTAAAGGAGCTTTGTAGAGAGGTATTCGACTAATTATAATACTGTCTTGCATGAGTGGTAAGCTAAGGCTTCAGCAGCCATATTTTTGAGGCTGGTACATGAAGAAAACAGTTCCGCAAAGGAACAGTTGTGTATTTTATTTTTTTGTTGGCTTATGACTTACTATATTGCTTATTTAAAAATACTACGTTCTACTTAATAGTACCAGATCACTAGGTGGCTAATAATCACTGTAAAGCCACGGAAGTATCAACAATTAGCCAAATCACCTATGATAATATAAAGTCATCAGCAGCAGTTTCAGCTTCTATTAAAGGTCTGAGAAAATGGCAATGTTTTCAGGCTCGTTCTGCAAGAGAGCAGTGCAGAATCATATCAACAGTGAGAGGGTATTCCAGAGGCAACACGCCATGCCTAATTTATGTCTAATTAATGTTGCATTTATCAATGACTAAGGTCTAGTGAAGGTCCACTCTAGTTTTTAAGTAGGGATCTTTGTGAAAAACTTGACCCAGAATTCTAGCATGTCCTTTCGTATTTACCCTCCTTTTCATTTCTTTCCATTTTGTTCCTTCACCTTTCCAGTAAGACACACGGGAGTTGCAGTGTAGCAAAGACTGACGCAGGGCCCAATCCTATCTAACTTTCCAGCTCCAGCGTAACCAAAAAGCAGCCCTGTGGTAAGGGAACACATGTTCCCATATCTTGAGATGGCTGCAGTGACTGCCCCTCTAGCACAGGATGCAGCGCAAACCCCACTGGTAGAACTGCACCAGTACTAGAAAATTGGATAGGATTGGGCTCTCAAACATCCTTAAGCCTATTTATTTAATTATATCTAAGGTTGTCTCACTATATGTGTGATTTTGATAAAGGTTTTTTGTGCTTGTTTTGATTTGTGTGTGTTTTTAAACAACTGGTTGATCATTTGGATATCTTCTGATTATGTTTTCCTGTTCAGTCTTTGTGCCAGTGACAACTTCCTTCGTAGATCCCTCTTGGAGCAGATCTATATCGTCTACAAGGGCTGTCAGAGGTACCTGTCTGAATCATGTCCATGGACTGGGGGAAGGGGAGAAAACCCTTTCTATCCATTTTGCAAATCCTGAAGAAAATCCCCTCTTCTGAAAATATATACTGTATATTTAAAGTTGGAAACAATGCTTTATCATCTTTTTGAAGTTGACCCTGGGCCTAAAATTTTAGATTTCTTCATAAGTATCCTAAAATGTGGTTACATAAATGTGTTTGTGGATACATCCCTCACATATCCAAGGGGATACATTCCTGCTGCTGCCGCAGTTACCTGAAATGGTGGATAGCAGTGTTGGGAACCCGAGTCAGTGACTCAAACTCGAGTCACAAAAATGCCTAATTGTGGGTCACTCAGCAACTCATGAGTCTCGCGTGTGGAAGACTCTGAAAAAGACTCTCAAGTCAGGGCCTTCTTGATTAGACACTCGTCACAACGCATGCTGACTCAAGTCTGCCTGTGTCTGGGGGTACCTGCTTACTGTTTTCACCGTGTGGAAAACCTTGTGGGGCAAGCATCCCAATGGCAAGCAGCAGGGAGTTCAGGCCAGGAGGAAGGAAAGGGTTAATGTGAGCAGGAGAGGAGAGGTGGAACTGGGCTGTATTTTCCCTGTCTCTGATAGGAAGGAAGGAATGGATGATCAATGGACAAAGGATGGGCATTCTCATATTTCTATTGGCTGAGGGAGGACTGGAGGATGAGCAGGGGAGGGGGAAGCCTCATTGAATGAGCGACTACAGAGGGTCTACTTCTGAGTAGAACTGCAAGGATCGGGTCGTCCTGGTAAACCTCCTAGCTGCTGCTTGTGACCCTCCTTCTCGCTGCTTCTGTCCTGGCTCTCTCGCCAGATGGGCAGGGACATCAGGGGAGTGAGTGAAGGGAACTCCGAGACACACGCTCCCCAGCAGCAGCCCTGTTTTTTCCATGGTGGGTTTTTTAAGGGAAGGGCAACTTGATTTGACTCCCTTAGGACACAATCCTAACCCCTTATGTCAGTGCTTTCCAGCACTGACATAAGGGCAATGCAGTTCCAAGGTAAGGGAACAAACATTTCCTTACTTCGAGGAGGCCTCCGTGAGTGACACCCAACTGCAGGATGCAGCACATGTTCCATTGGCACCACTGTGCCAGTGCTGGAAAGCACTGACAGAAGGGGTTAGGATTGCGCCCTTAGAGTCACTAAAAGGTGACTCAGAGACTCGGAAAGTGCCCCCATTGGGACTCTTTTTTGAGCTGAGTTGTGGGGGGTGGTGGTGCCTCAGCAACTCAAGTCAAGCCCTTTTGGGTTTTCCCAACACTGGTGGAGAGTAGCAAACCCTACTAAAATCCCCTCCCGCCCAAAAAACACGAATGTTTCACTTTTCTTCATTTGCAAAAGGAAACTTTTTGGAAAAGGAAGTAGATAGCTGCTGGAGAATGCTAGAGGAAGCAACAGTGAGAATGCTAACAGGAAATGGACAGCAGAGGAAGCAGGCAGACAGCAAGAACACTAGTGATGTGCAAACTGCAGAATTTAGAATATTAGGTGCCCAATCCTATCCAATTTTGCAGTGCCCATGCAGCCACAGTATAGCTCTGAGCTAAGTGAACAAATGTTCCCTTACCTTGAAGAGGCCTCTGTGACTAACCCCCCCCCCAACGCAGGATGCAGCGCATGCCCCCTTGGTATGGCTGCCTCAGCCCTGGAGAGTTGGATAGGATTGAGCCCTAAATGCAACTATAATGCCACTGGGCAATATGGAGGCATTTTCAGATTTCTAGCGCCCTGGACAGTGTTTTTCTCCTGTACAATGCCAGCTTTTGCCTACTATACCAATGCCAAGGTCTCTCATTGGCACAACCATGCCAAGGTCAGTGGCTGCTTTGCTGCCCACTGGGTGGCTGTGGCAACAAAAGGTCACCTTGTCCTCTGTCCAGGTGCTTCAGGAACAGAGGAATGAGAAGATCAGGATAGGTATACATGAAAACAATGCTGCCTGGTACACCTGTGGTGGTGTTATTTGAGAAGCATTAATGTGTGCTATGAGGTAACCTTTTGTAACCTTTTGTTAGTACTTTTGTGGGGAAAAAGGGTTAATTTTTTTCTCCAAAGACCAAACAAGTGTTGCTTTTCCCTCTAGCACAGTGGTTCCCAAACTTTTTCACGACATGACCCACTTTTTAGATGACAATCTGTTAGGAAAATGAGGTCATTAATGTGGAATTGACATCATGGCCAGAAGTGACATCATCCAGCAGGAAAAGTTTACATACAAAAAAAAAAAAATGTTGCTAGAGCAGTGTTTCTCCAACTGTGGGTGGGACCCACTAGGTGAGATGCAAGCCCCATACAACAAAACAAAATCAATTAAGTAAAGAACCCTCTTAACTCCGGCGGCTACTGGTTGCCGGTTCTGTTCCGGGCTCAATTCAAGGTGCTAGTTCTGACTTTTAAAGCCCTTTACGGCTCGTGTCCGGGGTATTTGAGGGACCGCCTCCTTCCCTCCAATCCTGCCCATGCTCTTAGATCATCTGGGGGGGCCCTTTTGACTGTGCTGCCACTAAGAGATGTGAGAGGGGCGGCAGCCAGGAAGAGGGCCTTCTCGGTGGTGGCCCCTGAACTGTGGAATACCCTCCCCTTAGAACTGAGAACTGTCCCCTCATTGCTAATGTTTCGGCGTGGACTGAAGACCTTGTTATTTCGAAAAGCTTTTAATTGTTGACAGGCTGGCTGGCGTTCTTGCTTTTTGCTTTTTATATGAAAATCCACAAGGTTTGTTTGTTTTTAGTTTTTTTTAATTATTGTAAATTGTTTTTTAATGTATTTTGAAGGTGTTTGTAAGCCGCCTTGTGTGCCCGCTGGGCAAAAAGGCGGGGTATAAGTTAATAAAACAAATAAAAAATAAAGTTAATAAAATAACTGTCCCAAGCAGTTGCTGATCTGATTTTAAAAAATTCCCCCAACATTCCAAAGGCTGCAATCCTATTCACACTTACCTGGGAGTAAGCCCCATTGGCTATAATTGTTAGCCTGTTAAAAATACAGATCTGTAACATTTTCCTAAATGCAGTCACGTTCTATGTTAGCATTAAGTCTAATATACAAAAAATAACATTGAAATGAATGGGGACCAAGCTGAAATTGGCTTGCGACTTACCTAGTGGGTCCCACCCACAGTTTGAGAAACACTGCTCTAGCAACACTTTTTTTTTTTTTGGCTATAAACTATTTATTACTATTATCAAGTGGACCCAGCACTGGGCGAATGGGGCAAATGCCCTGGGCACTGATCTCACGCTACTTTAGAACCATGAGGAAAGCCTCAATGAGGCTCCTGTTGTCATGAGAAAATGCACTTCCAGTTTTCCTGAAGTGCAATTTAAGACTGCGGGAAAGCATTCAAACACTACTCCAGTCGGTCCTATGGTCCTGCAAAGCTGTGTCGCACTTTGGAGGTAGGGGAGCAGCTTTGCAAGTGGGGGGGGCAGGTTTGCGGACCTTTGCTCAGGGAGCAGGGTGGGTGAAATCCACCACTTATCATACGACATTCAGAAACATTGCAAAGTATTAGAGCTACACATGACACAAAACATAACCAACAGCCCCCATCAATCCCTGCCCCCAGGCATTTTAAAAAAGCTTCAGGCATGACAGCTTTGAAGCCCATCTGTGTGTGTATGTGCTTTATAGTGTACAGGAAAGATATAATTTGTAAGCTTGGCATTTATGAAAGAGCCAGTGTTTCAGCATACTCCATCTAGGGATAAATTTGTTACTTCATAAATAATAAATATGACTCCAGTTGCAAGGGCATTGATCCGAGAGCCCTCACTAGATGAGATAATACCATCAATAGGAGCAGCATCGTCCACTTTGGTTCCCTGTGCATCAGCAGAAAAGAAAATTGTGTCTTTGTTTCTGGAAAGCAAAATCAATAGTTGATTGTTATTTATATGGTCCCATTGGATTGGTCTATCGATACTGTGTGCCTGAGGGTGACCTAGAGTTAAATTATTTAGTGCCCGCTAAAATGACATTTGACCTATTTGTATGTGTTGCCAACACTGCTCATACACACACACACACACACACACACACACACACACACCTATGTATTCCTACATGTGTTACATACGCACATATAAAAACTTACATTGAAACAAATGGGGGAATTAGCAATATTTCTAGAGCAGCCATTTTCAACCACTGTGCAGTGGCACACTGGTGTGCCATGAGTGGTCCACAGGTGTGCCACAGGAATTTGGGGGAAGGTCATTTATTAATAGGGCCAATGGGAGATGTGAACCCCCACTGGCAGCATGGTGTGGCTTGTCAATTGTCATAAACCTGGTGGTGTGCCTTGACCATTTTAGTACTTTGTCAGTGTGCCATGAGATGAAAAAAGGTTGAAAATCACTGTTCTAGAGTGAGAAGTCAAATCCAGCAGGGTCTGACAGTTTTGGGATAATTTATGTGGGTGAGCAATACAAACAACCTCAAAGTGCTGCAAAATTAGGCTACTAGTAATAAGACTGAGCTGCTCAAAAGAAGGTAGTTTACCAAAGAAATATACTATGGCTAACAAATAAAAGGCACGTTTGCTTTTGCTTAGGAGATCAGTTACAGTGCTTAAAATGGTTGCAAATAAAATTCTTGTTATTTGGGCTAATGGAAATTAACTGGAAAGAGACAGGAGGGTGTCTGAATGAGTCTGCGCTGAACTGGGTTTCCTCCCCTGTCAGCTGAGGAAGAAGGTGATTTAGCAGGAAGCTTTGAAATAAGCACATGAGAATGGAAGCTGTTGCGGGAGGGGTGTGTGTGGAGAACGTATGAGTATCAAAAGTGGGGGGAGATTACCATCCCTATTCTGTTGGGCAGGCTTTGAATACGAAGTCTGTCTAAGCAGTAAGGACAGGGCCACACAATTCCAGATTCCAGGAGAGAAACATACAGCAAAAAAGTGCTCCTTTGAGCCAGAAAGGTAGCTCTTCTAAGTATGAGGGCAGCTACCAGAGCACGAGGCTTCCTGGCCATAGGACAGCATTGCCAAGCAAAAGTGTGAAGACTTTCAGCAGGGAAGAAAGTGCCACCTTAATGGAAGTGGGGGTCTCTTTGTGGAAGAGACAAAATGCATAGCAGGATGGGCACGTTATCAAATGGCAAGATGAAGAAAAACTATCAGCATGGTCACCTCTAGTGGGAAAAGAGATGACCCAAATATGGAGGAGGCTTCCATGGAGAAAGAAGCCTCAAAACTCCTGAGAGAGAAAAGACAGAGTCAGGTGTATGCTGCACCCAGGCTCCAGTTGTTGACCGGAGAGGCTTCTTGGCAAAGGAATCTGAAAAGGTGTGGCAGCCTGGCCTCTGAGCAACTTGAAACTTATTATGCAGCACCATTATACTATTGAGCCAGGGTACCCACATTTGCAAGACCTTGGAGGAAAAGAGGCACGTAGATATCCTGCAGTGCCACGGCCTTCCTTCCCCCAATTGCCCTTAACTGGCATGAGCTCTCCTAAGATTTCAGCATGGCATAGCACCCTTGCAGGACAAAGCCCTGCGTTGCTTCCAGGAGTATCAACCAAGCATCAAAATGAAGTGAGGTTTGGCTGCACACGTGTTGAGGAGGAAAAAGATGTTTATTAAAAAAGTACATTCCCACAGATGTACAGCACAGTCCAATGCATGTGTACTCAGAAGTATACCGTATGAATGTGTGCACAGAATTGCAGCCTTAAAGGCACATAAAAGTAATGGTCCTAATGTAAAAATATTCATGCACAAAAGCAAATGACACAGGCTGGAGAAAGGAGTCCTTGAAACAAGTAAGTAGCGCTGTGAGAGACCCCCTCATCTGCCACAATGAAAACTGTGTGTTTGCAACCACATTTGGTAGCTCAGATCCAGATTCAGAAGGGAAACTCTTGTGGGTAAACCTCTTTCTCTTGTTTAACCCATTTTTGCACAGGTGTACACATTTGGTCTGTGTTGCATTTATGCAACATTGGGCAGAATTAATCAGGGCACAGACCCAATGCAACTAATACTGAACCCAGATTTCAGTATTTTCAAGGTTGGTATTGATGGTATATTTTCTGTCATATTCTCTGCATTGCCTTTACAAATAGTTGCTTTTTTTTAAACCCCTGCTAACTGGGTAAGAAACACTTTTTAAGTGGGTGCTCTTCTTTTATTTATCAGGGAGAGAGTGACTGGCCCTCCTCACCCCAGCACTGTCTTTTCTAGTTGCTGTCAGCTGGTGTTCTTTTGCATCCTTTTAGATTGTGAGCCCTTTTGGGACAGGGAGTCATTAGTTGTTTGTTTGATTTTCTCTGTAAACGGCTTTGTGAACTTTCCGTTGAAAAGTGGTATATAAATACTGTTAATAATAACAACTCTGGAATTTGTGCTGCTGTTGATTCAGAATGTGTATGTACGGGTTTCTCCATGAGACAGATGCTTGGCAGTTAGTATTTATGAATTGGGGGGGTAGGGAAGCATAAACATCTTCACTTGTGGTTAATCAGTCACAAGAGGGAGTCAGAGATCTGTGTTGTATGTAGAAGTAAATGTACTACTGGAGTACCAGTTGCTTTTCTTTCCCTTCTGCATTAGGCTAAGCATGTTACTGAGCATGGTCCCAGCTGAACTAGATTCCTTGCAGTAGACTTTTACCAGCTGTTGTTCATATTTAATCATTTGTAGGGACGCAGGAAGCTGCCTTCTACTGAATCAAGTCAGTGGTCCATCTAGGCCCATATTGTGAGAGTGGCTCTCCAGAGTTTCAGAGTGGAATTTCTCTCTGCCCTACCTGGAGAAGCCAAGAATTGAACTTGAGACCTTCTGCATACGTATCAGGTATTCTACCTCTGACCTATAGGAAGAGAATATATAAATAATCACTAATAAACTTGAGATGTATTTAATGTGATGGGGTCAGCACTGAAGCAGGCACTGTGGTGCCAAATTTGAATCTACTTGTTTCATTGCATGTTTCCAGTGTATGTCTCTTCATGCTGTTTTGTTTTCCGTTTACATTTTATTTCCAATCATGTATATCCCTCCATTCTTTATATAAGTGAAAACAAAAGAACTTGAGTTCATGGCAGGGTTGAATAAAAGGTGCCTTTATTTTGACTTTCTGCTTGAGAAGCTAGCAGATGTAGACTTTGAAGATTTTGCTTTCAGTCTCATATTGACCTACTTTACAGGGATATTGTATGCAAGGCTGGACTTAGGAGCTGAAGGGTCCAACTGGAAATATTTTTTAGAAGTTTTTGTTCTGTAATTAACATGTAATTCAAGTAATTCAAGTGCAGTAGAAATTTTTTCAAAATATAAGCAAAGTAAATAAACACTACTGACTTTTTAAGAATTCAGAAGAAAATCAAAATGCTTTCTGTTTTCTATAAAACCTGCAATATAGTGTTTGGTGTTCATTGCATTGTGGTGTTGTGTATACTTGACAAAGAGTAGATTCCTTTCCCTTGGAGGCATTTGGTCCAGTTGGCTTAAAGCCAGTCCTGATTGTAAGGACTGAGGTATTGTTTGTGACACACTTTGAACACTTGATTGAACGTGCTATATGACTACTACTATAGTAATATTTAACTCGGGGGGGGGAAGTCTAGAGTCTTTTTTTCTTTTTGTAGTAACCAAATGGCTTCATCTTCATACTCTTTCCCCAAGGCAGTCCTTGCTGAATCCGTTTCCTTTGGAGAAGAAGGTGTGTTTTTGGGGGCGGGGGGGGGAGTTTATCTAGAAATCTACAGGTTGGTAAGGAACAGTAGGGGTGAATGAGAAGGAAACAAAGGCAGGAGTGGATCTGCTAATCTGATGCAATAACCCAGCATCACAACAGCTGCTCCGTTCTTTCCTCCTCAAATCTAACAAGCTCTGTGCACGCCAGCCCAGAATGCTTCTGTTAAGCTTCAGTTTCCGAGCAACGAACACAGCCAGAACCAAACTTACTGTGCCAACACCCCCCTGACATCTGCAACCCCGTCTTAGGTTTATTTCAGGAAGGCCTTTGCATTCTGTCAGCTGGACGGTCATACAGGTTTCCAAAGGCACTCTGCTTCAGTGGAGGATTGCTCACTTGACCATACAAAACCAGTGCCATTTATTTTAATTGGAGTCTTGCTTCCAAATTAGCAGTTGCTTATGGAGTTGCAAGTTATGGCTAGTCAATTTGAATTGCCTTAATTTATCAGAAAGCTTTCAGCCTGCTCTGAGGGTTATTATCAACTTTGATGAAAACATCTGATTGTAAATTTAAGGAGATTGTCTGGTTATGGTCACACCCAGAGAAGTGGACAGGCTTTTAGTTTGTTAATTTACCTATCTGGGCATTTATATGTTGCTTTGTATGTTTAAGACATACAAAATTATGCTGGGGATAGATAGAATTGATAGAGAGATGTTCTTTTTCCTCTCACACATCACCAGAACCAGGGGACATCCACTAAAATTGAGTATCAGGAGAGTTAGACAAAAGAAAACAGTTCTTTACTCAATCTGTAATTAGTCTGTGGAACTCCTTGCCACAGGATGTGGTGATGACACCTCTCCTAGATACCTTTTAAAAGGGGCATTGGACAAATTTCTGGAGGATAAGTCCATCACAGGTTACAAGCCATGATGGGTATGTGCAACCTCCTGGTTTTAGAAGTAGGCTTCTTCAAAATGCCAGTTGCAAGGGAGTGGCACCAGGAAGCAGGTATCTTATTGTCTTGTGTGCTCCCTGAGGCATCTGGTGGACCACTGTGTGATACAGGAAGCTGAACTAGATCGACCTTTGGCCTGATCCAGCAGGGCTGCTCTTGTGTTCTTATGCCTTTTCACCTCCTAAGAGGTTTCTGAGACAACTCACATTCAGTTAAAAACACAACTCACATAGTCAAAAGCAAGTTTAGGAGGCATCAGTGATTCTTGTCTCATAGGCTTTCTTCCTCGACAGATAGTTGGCATTTTTCTGTGAGGGGGAGAGGCACAGCAAATCACCATGTAAATAGTACTTATTACATTTCACAGTTTGATTAATAAGAACTTTGGAATTGTCATTCCAGTAGCGATAAAACACTAACCAGTAAAGCAGCGATTTTCAACCAGTGTGCTGTGGAACACTGGTGTGCTGTGAAGGGTCTGCAGGTGTGCAGGTGGGAATTTGGGGGAGCTCATTTATTATTAGGTCCATTGGGTGATGTTAGCCCCCCACCAGCAGTTTGGTGTACCTTGTCAAATAGTAAAAAGCTGATGGTGTGCCTTGACAATTTTTGCATCTTATCAGCGTGCCCTGAATTGAAAAAGGTTGAAAATCACT
Organism: Tiliqua scincoides; assembly: GCF_035046505.1. NCBI lineage: Eukaryota > Metazoa > Chordata > Lepidosauria > Squamata > Scincidae > Tiliqua > Tiliqua scincoides. The sequence continues at coordinate 114,176,380 of NC_089821.1, forward strand.
GCAGTAAAGGATCATTATTCCATTTGTTACCATAGCCACTTGTTAGCCACCTTTACAATGCTCAAGGTAGCATGCCTTGAAAGATAAATGCAGTTCAGCAGTACAAAGAATTCAGTAAGACCAACAAGGGTCAAAAGAATGACAACAAAACAACCAAACCCAAAGGCCAAATGGAAGAGAGACTTTTTTCAGCCCCTGTGGAAGGCCACTGTGGTCAAGAAATTAGGGACCTCAGGGCGATGATGACAGAGGCATAGTTTTATTATTAAACATTAGTCATAGGTTATGTCAATTCAGCATGAACAGGTAGAATAAAAGTGAGTAGGGACATATGTTTACCTGTGGGGGAGGACAATTCCCCTTGTCTGTGTAGGAGATATGTGTGTAGGAACTGTGTAGGAGATATGACCTGTCTTTCCCACCTATAGCAATGTCTGGCCATACATCCAGAGACAAAATTAGCACCCACTTCCAGCATTCCAGAACATTCCCCATCTTATTCTAGCAAGCCCGGTTAGCCTACTTTTTAAGATATGACCACACAGTACAGAGCAGTGTACTATAAATACATTTAAAAAAATCTTACAACATTTGCTACTAATTCAAAGTGATGTTGTACTTGGGAACAAAACAACTTGCAAACAAACCCCAGGACCCAACTTTTTCTTAGGGGAGTTTCTGTATTTAAATGGATGGTGACGATTATTATCATCAAACTAAACCTCAGTATGGGTATGAAGAAATGTGAGGGATTATGTGAAGAATGTCTGTAGGGAGATTTAAACCTTTCTTTCTCTCTGGTTCTTAAAAGCATTTATTCATGTCTCTTTGAAGTGCCATTTCTTCAGCCCTTAACTCTCACAGAGAGGACCTTCCAGGGAGGCTCTCTCACTCTTGTGTGTGTTAGGCCTTCATAATGTTTTATGCTCTGATCTGTCTGCTTCCTACCCAGGAGCAGACTTTCTCTCCAACTCAGCAGTTAGGACTAGTTCAAATGTTATATGTTGATGGCAGCTATCCAATTCACATAAATCTTCAGATGGGACTCCTTGAAGCGCTCTCTCTCCCGCTCTCTCTCTCTCCCTCTCTCCCCACACTAAGTGGCCTTAAATCAAATGTTCAGTTTAGGATTTTCATCCCTGGAACTACTTCCCTCTCTACCCTGATCAATCCTATGCATGATTACCTAGGAGTAGATTCCATTAGCTCAATGGCACTTATTTCTGAGTAGAAATCCTTATGTTTGGACTGTCAGATGCTTAGCTGGCTGGTCAGTAATTTTATATGGTGGAAGGGTAGACACGTGCAACCTTCCTCCCCTACCACATACTTAAAATAATGCACAATGCTGGTGCTAAATACCTAAACTTGTATGTGTTTTGCAATACCTTTCCACATCATACATTGTTGTAGGTGTGTATAGAAGGGGAGGACGGTCCAGTTTTCTTCCAGTAACAGGCAGTGCAGAACAAGGGGCCCAGAACTATTTGAAGTAGGAATTAGGGTTCCAAGGAGCATATAAAGAATGAGGAGTTAGGCAGCTTTGCCATAAAAAGGAGGCTGTTCTAAACAGGAGAGGCATACCAGAAAGGATAGAAGTAAGAATGGGAGAATGGAATAAGAGGGTAGCTGCTATATAACTGAGCCCCAAACCTTGATTCTGTCTCTTGTATCTCATGGTTATGGCATAATTGTGGAGAAACTGTTCATGGTGAGGGAACTGTGTAATCCCCTGGGTGTAGTGTCAGCAATAAAAAGTTCACTTCTGTCAAGGGTATAACATTTGCCCCTATCATTCCCCTTAATAGTGTTTTTAAAATAGTTGTGTTCACAAATTAAAAAAAAAACTGGTGATTTTGAAAGATGCCCCCATTTTGTGACTTGCAGTATACTTTGAACTTGTCTCTGGGAATGCTGAATAGAGGTCATACAAAGTTGCATAACCTCCATGCAGTCTTTAGATTTTCCCACACTCCTTTCTTTTCCCACACTGGTGTGTACTCTATAGCTTTGCCTTATTCATACAGAAATCTACTGCCTTGGATTAAGGTCAGTCGTGGCTGTTTTGTAGCTCTAGACAAAACATCTCCTAAGCTCTGCAGCCTGTACTCATCCGTCTTGCTTGGTCTTTTTATTTTTACCTTCTCCCTGCTGTACCTTTTTTGGTCTTTTGGGGAGTGTTTGCCCCCATGGGCTGCTTTTGGAAAGAATCATGTGGCATATTCCAGAGGACCAGGTTGTTCACAACCAGTTTAACTCCCCCCCCCACCCCCGAGGAGGGGATGAGAGTATCTTGCCATGACAAATTTACTAGGCACTATGTGAAGAAAATCACTTGCATCCATCACAACTTGGACAGTGCACTAAAAATTCTGATTGATGCTTCGTCCTGTGGAGGAACCTCCTTCCAAGAAGTTCTCCTTTCAGAGGAAGGCTTGGGCCACAGGAGGTCAATAATTGGATCCAAGCTATTCTCTGTATGTTTCTTCTGGAATCAATTTGAGTCTCATTGTGGCATTATTTGTTGTGTTCTTGTGTTTGCGTAGTATGTAAGAATTATGTTTAACCCATTTCTGTCCAGCCCACAGGTGTACACCTTTGATCCCTGTTGTGTATATGCAACACTGGGCAGAAATGGCTTAAAAAAGAAATTTGCCATTCACTTTCAAGGACTGGTAATTTCTGAAGTGTGTGGATATGGATTTGTAAACTGTAGGTCCATTAACCTCTGACTTTTCCAAATCAGATCAAACTGTGTGTACAGTGTACTGTAACTTAAAGTTCTTATCTTCGAAAACTTTTAGAGGAATAAACGTTTTTCAGTGGGGCAGCAGGAGCATTGTTGTAGCAATGGACACTGTAGACATAACTAAGAATATTTCATAGTATCTATATTAAACTATTGGAAATATTACTGTTACAAAAAAGACTAAAAACATAAAGAGATGAACTTCTGGTGTATTGGCCAAGTATTAGGGCTTTACTTCATTGTGAATGAACAGATAAATTCTATGTGTCCCTTGAATGTTGCAGCATCTGAGGACAGCTGCTTATATAAAAGTGCTGGAGGTCACCATATTCCCATCATAAACTCTCTGCACTGATCTTCAGCTGTTCAAATAATGATCTTTTTGCTTATAGTCCTCCTGCTGAGAGGATGCTTCATGAGCCTAAAGAAACAAGTGTCATATAGAAAACTAACAGAACTACCAGCACAAACCCCTTACTTTGCAAAGTTTCCCAAATGATTATCATTTCTTTGAACATGTAAGCAGAGCTTATTCCCTGATCCACAGTCTTCATGCTGGAACAAGACTGGCATGTGAAGGTTGCTGAGCGGAATACCAGTGGTGTAAGCACCTCCCCCACACTTGGCAGCCAATTGGGTGGCCCATCCCCTGTTGCATGCTGGAAAGTGCCTGGCAAAGAGTACAGCAAGGAGCAGCAGTCACTGATCCAAAGCTTTTTGCACACTCTGATGTACACACAGTCTTGCATCAGAAGCCTTACTCATTCACTTCAGTGGGAAGGCGCACTCTAGGCATGTATGTCTTTGTGAGTCTGCAACTGTCCATGAAATGAATGGTGAAGTCCTTGTAAGTAGCGTGCCAATTTCGTATCCTCCAAAGGAATCTCCACAGTTTATCTTCATAAAATGTGGATTCTCTGTTGTTTTCTTATGTGGGACCTTCAAAAAGATATTGCAGTATGTTCCAAGCCCCTAAGGAATACTTAGGGGTCCAGCCAGCCTACTTTCAGGTCTCAAGTGCAGGGAAGTTCAGGAAGGGAAAAACTCATGCCCCCCCCCCACTCCCTTGAGGCAGTCTGCTGCTATGTGATGGGCAGTGCAATCCAAACCAGCACTTAAACTGGCTCAAGTTGACTTGCTCTGCCTTCCGGGTGTTGTGAATGTGCCATAAAGCACGTTTGCACCACTTTGGGAGTTGGGTAGGCCAGCACAAGGACACATGCGAGCTTCCCAGTGCCAAATCCAGTGATGGAGTTTGCGCCAGCCCAGGAAGGCTGGTGCAAAGGAGTGGAGATGGTGGCAGGAGAGCGGAACAGAAGCAGGGAGGGGACAATTTTGCCGGAGGGCAGACTGAGAGGCAACTGGATCCGGTAGGGGGTTGGGATCAGCTGCGGCACCTTAGGCTGCATCCCAACCTCTGACCCTAGCCCAATCAGTTTTACATGAGCCGCATGAATTTGTGCCAGAAAAATTGCTGGCAGAAATCTGAGTAGTCCATGGGATGGCTGGCGCGCAACATGTGAGAAGGGACAAAAAATCCCCTTACCCCGAGTTGTGCTCCAGCCTACACCTATTTTGCACTGGATACAGCACAGGCCAGTCAGCCTGACTATTCCAGTGCAAGTTAGGACTGTGCCCATAGTGCTAGAAAGTCACATTATGAATGGAGTATTTTATTGCTATATATATATATAGTGTGGAGAGGGGAACTTTTCCACCTTATGGTAGGCATCTCCCCAGCTCTTCTCCTTTCTGTAAGCTCTTTGAGCAAGCTGATTCCTCTCCCTTTGCCTTCGTCCCCCCCCCCTTTCAACAATAAAAGAATAAAAACTCCAGCTTGTGCTGGCTCAAAAGCCTTGGGCATTCTTCAAGTGCCTAGGATGCTTGTGCAGATTCTGAAATCTTACAGGAAATTTGGTTTTTTAAAAATATTTTTTTCTTTAAATTTATGATGATCTATAATTCTGCATACCTATGGAGTTCTCCAAATATATATAAATCACTACCTTATTTTTGGGTGGGCCCCAGTTTGCTTCCAAACTGCTAGGCATTTGACCACTGAGGGCCCAGTCCTATCCATATTCCAGCACCAGTGAAGCTGCAATGCAGTCCCAAGGTAAGGGAACAAATGTTACCATGCCTTAAGGAGGTCTCTGTGACTGCCTCCCCTCCACAGGATGCAGTGCACGCCCCATTGACACAACTGCACCAGCACTGGAAAACTGGAAAGAATTGGACCCTGAGTTCACTATGAAAGGAAATGGTTATTAGCAAAATTTAACTGTATGTTCTCTGAAGCCGAAGTGGACTTGATCAGATTTTCATTTCACTCACCTACCTTGTAGTTAATAGGTAACGAGTGTAACCAGGATGAATTCAGTCTACCAACAATGTGTGTGGGGTGCTGGACAACCCCACTGTGTGTGTGTGTGTTGTAGTTCCTTGCAGCCAGGCAGCAAATTGCAGGCAGCTTCTTATGGATCACCATATGGTAGACTGTTTGACTTGGCAAGTCACAAGTTGTACAAGCTGAACTTAACCAAAGCCCAGCTGATGTATGTACTCTATAAATGGGCTTCTACAGGTCATGAGGACCAAGACAATCCTCCAGTCCCAGTAACTGGGGGTTGGGGTGGTGAGATGGTTATTCATTTGTGTTCATTTTTTTTTTTGCTAGGAAGTAGATTGTAATGATATATGAAGGTGTACACAGTCAAATCACTGATTCATCTAGCCCAGGGGTGCCCAAACCCCAGCCCTGGGGCCACTTGTGACTCTCGAGGCCTTTCAATGCTGGAGCCCGCACTGGCCCGATGCAACTGCTCTCAGCGTGAGGGCAACTGTTTGACCTCTCGCGTGAGTTGTGAGATGAGGGCTTCCTCCACTGCTTGCTGTTTCATGTCTGTGATGCAGTAGCAGCAGCAAAGGAAAGGCCGGCCTTGCTTTGTGCAAGGCCTTTTATAGGCCTTGAGCTATTGCAAGACCTTCATTCATTCATATAGGTTCCACCTCTAATATATTTGTTTATGTAAATTTATTCAAATTTGAAATGTAAATTCTTTTTTTCCCTGACCCCTGGCACAGTGTCAGAGAGATGTGGCCCTCTTACTAAAAACTTTGGACACACCGATCTAGCCTAGTGCTGCCTGCTCTGAGTGATAATGCCTTTTCAAGGTTTTAGGAAAGAAGGTATTTCCCAGGTCCTTTATTTCTCATGGTCCTTTGAACGTTCTATATACAAAGCATATGTTCTGCTATGGATCACTCCCATAACTGGTTCACTACCAATGTGAGAATAACACTATTATGAGTCTGTGTAAGTAGGCAGTATTTGGCATGAAAGAGAAGCATAGCATTTTAGATACAGAATTATCATTTGCTGTTTGCTTGTGTTACTTCATTGGCATAATTTATGAGCATGTAATTATTTCTTGGAGGCAATTGCAAGATGTATTTCTGTAAGAAAGATTCAGTATTTCACCCACTAGCATAATCAACTTACTTGGTTATAGAAAAAAAAAACACAGTCAATGGTTTGCTGATGTATCTGATTTTTATTTTATTTTTTTTCTCAGGAAAAAGAAAAATCTTTGCGGGAAAAGGGTTAGAGCTTTCCACTGCTATGGGATTTTAAAGTTCAGCTTTTGGGTGCACTTGCATAAGCCCTATCTTCCTTCCTACCATAGAAAGTTTGTGAGAAAAGCTTTTGTGAAGCTATTTTTGCCATTTACTTAGTTGTGCATGAACCTTGCCAGTAGTAACACCCTTTTGAATGTGGGAAATGAATATCCTTTGCCACAGACTTCTAATTCCCTAATGATATCTCTGGGATCTGCCAAACAATGTCTTTAGTTCTGGATTTTTTTTTTAGCTAAAGATTAGGAATGAATATGCCACACTTCTCTGCTAGATTTTGCTTGCTTTATTTCTTTGAAACCATACTATGCGTTAGGTGGATATGTTTGTATGTATGTATGAATGTATTATGTAAAGAAAGTTAATTAAAGGAGGAGGGATGAAAGGAGAAAAATGAAGCATTCTACAAGGTGGTGGGTAGATACAACCATGTTTAAAATACAATGTTTTAAACAACATTGTTTTAAACAATACCCATGTTTAAAATACATGTTTAAGATACATTGGGTAGATACACCCATGTTTAAAATACAAATGGCTCACAGCAGTTGTAAATGGCTCTTATGCTTTTAAACTGGTACTTTCCCTGGCAAGATACTGTATAGTTGAACTTCAATCCACTCTTGGTGAATGCTTCCACTGGCTAAGAAAATCAGTGGCTTAAACATGATTGGGCCATGCACAGCTTAAGTCAGCATCCTTACTCAACACATGTACCATATGCAGTGTACATATGTGTACAATGATTGCGGATTTGTATACATGTAAACGTAATCAAATGTTATGATCGGCACACATGCAGCACTACGTATGATCTGTACTCTACAGTTCTGAGGGCTCTAGTCCTCATGCTGACTTGAAAAATGAATGCCTGTACAGTGGTTCACATGGAAATGTGCATACGCATTCAGACACCCGTACGAGTACCTACAATGAACTGTGTGAAAAGCTCTAATGCGAGCTGTGTACATTTTGTACTTGAATATCCATAGCTCAGTCCAAAAGCTAATGTAAGAAGCAGCCCTGACAATGTAAATGAGCAGCTATGTGTAAAGGAGATTGAAAAGGAGAATATATTATACTTACAACAAATATAGAGTGAGAGGCCTCTGCTTATAAACGAGCTATTTTTCGATGGCAGTGAAACATTGTTGCTGGGCCAGATCCTACATGAGAGCCAGACTTGCCTTCTCCACTTGATCTTGTAGATGGGTCACAATCATATTTGATGAACATAGCAAACAGCTCTTTCCATGATGGTACCCGCACTTTCCAGCGAATGCTTCATAGGAAAGTCTGCAGTGATTCCTGTGAACTGCAACCTATCAGAGGCAACCTGTCTCAGACCTTTACTTTTGCCCTCTACAACTTGTAGAGGTGCGTCCCCATCTTGCAATGTCCAACAGCTCCCTCCCTGAGTTCTGTCAGTCACATGGAGGTCACCAGGCCATGAGCTGTCATGCATGCATGCAAAGGGGATAGCTTTAGGATTCCCTGTTCCAAAATCCAAGACACATACTATCCTCAGATGTACAAAGTGGCATCGCTAGGGGGGTGCAGTGGGTGTATGCCACACTGGATAACACACACCGGCAGGTAACACCACTACTAGCCAACATTTTTAAAATCTTGGTATTTTTGAATAATACCATCGTGTTACATGTCATTCAATGTGTAATTTCATGCAGAATTCAATGAAACAAAGAGCTTTGAAATATCTCTATTCTATCGAACGTTATAGCCAAAAAACCAGCAGGAGCGGGGCAATGGTGCATCACCACGCCCATTGCCCGGGACAATGCCCTGCTCACATGCCCGATCTCGGAAGCTAAGCAGGGTCAGGCCTGGTTAGTACTTAGATGGGAGACCGCCTGGGAATACTGGGTGCTGTAGGCTTATACCATAGTCTTTCGAGACTGAAGGTTGCCACCCATAGGAGTGAAACGTTGGCATCAACCTCCTGGTGATGCCATTGAATGTACAGGTTTGCAAATTGTAAGTAAAATATTTTTCTTTGAAACTTTTTACTGCCTCTGCTCCTGTTTTGTTAGCAGCAGAGGAGCAGGGAGCAATCAGAAAAAGGATTTTCTGTTATAAAACGGTGTTAAATTTGCAAGTGTTGACCCCCTTTATTCCCAACAGAAATTGCTACATCAGCCAAAGAGAAGTTTCCTTGAGTGCTCCTAGGCACGCATTTAAAAATACTTTGAATTTTATTACTGCCACCTGCCAAATTACATTTGTAGCTCTGTGTCAGGCAAGGAGAGCTGAAGCATATTCTAAACACATTCTGTTTTCAAATAGAAAAGTTTTTGAAAACCATTATAAGTATATGAAAGGACTCTCCAGATGAATGACAGTTTCATTTTAGTTTCATCTTTCTGCAATGCTGATAGTTTTGTTGCATTTGTCAAATCTTTTTTAAAGTTTTAAAAATGCTGCACACTGTTCTCGCACAAAGTGTTTTGCATGATACAAGGCTGCAATCCATGCCATGTTATTAAAAATGACAAATCTATCCCACGGCAGAACATCAAAAAATTACCTCCTCGTCTGAATCTTAACCACTTTAGAATGCTATATAGTGCTTGCTTGATACTGTCCACACTATAGTCATATTTTTATTTCATTACATTTTATTCTACCATAAAACATTGTTTTTTCTTTTTGAATTGAGATGAATGTTTTCCATCACTACTAAGTTTAATCCATGTAGAGTGCAATCCTAACCCACTTTCCAGCACCGACATAAGGGGCAATGCAGCTCCAAGGTAAAGGAATAAACATTCCCTTACTTTGAGGAGGCCTCCATGAATGCCACCCAACTGCAGGAGGCAGCACATACCCCATTGGCACTGCTATGCCAATGCTGGAAAGTTGGTTAGGATTTGGGTCATAATTCATTAGATAGCTTATTCCAGTTTATTAGCTTGTTTATTCCCTGTTCTTCTTAGCACCTTGCCAAATTTCCAAGATTGTTCAGTGGCAACCACATCAGTTAGAACAAGGGTCTCCAAACTTTCCAGCATGAGGGCCTCACTGTATATATGACACAATGTCAAGTGCCAGAAAATAAATATACAGAGAACCAATTATTGAATATAATAAGTGGGTGGGGGTGAAAGGTGGGGGGGGGAGCAGAGAGCAAAATTGATTTGCACAGGAAGAGGGGTGAATGGATTTTGAAAAAGCATCAAGCAACCTACAACGCAAATCACAAACTTTATAATATTAGCCGTTTAGCATTATAATATTAGCCGTTTTGTTCTCAGTACCTTTTCTAATGATCTCAAGCATAGAATTTGTCTTCTTTACTGCCGCCGCACATTGGGTCAGCGCTTTCATCGACCTGTCCACCACCACCCCAAGATCTCTCTCCTGATCTGTCACAGGCAGCTCAGAACCCATTAGCCTATATGTGAAGTTTTGATTTTTTGCCCCAATGTGCATGACTTTACACTTACTGACATTGAAGCGCATCTGCCATTTTGCTGCCCATTCTGCTAGTTTGGAGAGATCCTTCTGGAGCCCCTCACAATCACTTCTGGTCTTCACCACTTGGAAAAGTTTGGTGTCTGCAAACTTTGCCACCTCGCTGCTCACCCCTGTCTCCAGGTCATTTATGAAGAAGTTGAAAAGCACCGGTCCCAGGACAGATCCTTGGGGCACACCGCTTTTCACCTCTCTCCATTGTGAAAATTGCCCATTGACACCCACTCTCTGCTTCCTGGCCTCCAACCAGTTCTCAATCCAGGAGAGGACCTGCCCTCTGATTCCCTGACTGTGGAGTTTTTTCAGTAGCCTTTGGTGAGGGACCGTGTCGAACGCTTTCTGAAAGTCCAGATATATAATGTCCACGGGTTCTCCCGCATCCACAGGCCTGTTGACCTTTTCAAAGAATTCTAAAAGGTTTGTGAGGCAAGACTTACCCTTACAGGTTGTGCCTGTTTCAGTTTATACTCCATTTACTTGAATGACTCAGTAGTGACAGTAAAACCAGCTGTACTTTATTAAGAATAGATCAAAAGTTGTGTTTTCATAGGTATAGACGAAGAAGCATGTTCAATACACTACAGTTAACCCCATGTCATGAGAGTGCGTGTGGAACTGGAAATGGATTGCTAATGATGAAAACCGCCTGATCTTTTTCATCACCACAAACCTAGCTAAAAATATGGATTAAATAAAGCATAGCACATAAATGGAAGGCACTGATTTGTGAATGAACATCACCCTGGGAAGGTGGTGGTGACTTTCTGACAACCAAGTGTTCTGCTGAACTTTTAGTGAATTCGTATTGATGCTGTCTTTTATTTCTGCATTCCGATAGTGTTCTTATTTGTTCTTGTTTGCATGCATTGTTATTGCATGTCACCCTGGTGGGTTTTTCAGAAGAGTGAATGTTTCATAATGAAATCAATACAAGTGGGAGGGCTTGGAATTTGAACTGAGCTTGATGATTATGGGAAACTTTCATGTCTTTTCCTATGTCTTGCCAAAGGATATACAATTTCCTCTCAATGGCGAGTTCTGCACCAACCATCAACAGGTGTCCTGCCTCCAGCATAGATTACTCAAACACAACATACATCATAATTATCTTGAGAGCAGTACAAAAATTAATAGTTATAACTGGAGCATTTTTGAATGTGTCCTATAAAGCGCTTCTGAAAGCTATGCCAAGTAAACAGCATGTATATTTGTTTTCTTTTTTATAACCACCCCATGTTTGTTTTTGTTCTGAACTTGGAAATCATTACAGTAAATCCTGAATAGTCCGTTATTAAGTATTCCTCTTGCTGTATACCAGATCACAGCATTGCTTATAAAGACTGCTCCAAGGTTGGTTTTTTTAGTGCCTTGTTCAAAATTACCTAATGAATTTAAATGATCGTCAGAATCTGATATGAGACGTCCTTATGTGATTCAACTGTATTCCGTGATCCAACAATTTATTCCTTGATTCCAAGGGTCCGTTTCTAAGAGTGTGTTTCCCTTTGTACTTTTAAAGAATGGGACAAAAGTTGTGTGTTTCACCTCTCAGGTCTGACCATCTGAACCAAACAGAGATGCATGCAGGAAGTCACTGTTTTCTCTTTCCTGATCACATCTCTTTTAATGCATGTTCGCAGCTAAGCATAAAATTGTTCAGAGAAGATGATGCCAAGAACTTTCAATAACTGTTGAGTATTTATACTACACTGGTAAATAGTGTGTCACTCAGGATGATTAGTATTTCTGTTGATAGTCACAAATTTTGTTTCTACATTTTATGAAAGCTTTTTTAAGTGCTATTGTGAAGAACAGATGTGATTTCACCATGAAAGATACCAAAGGTGAACCTCAAATATCACACAGTTATCTTGTAAATGTCAGTTGTATTAAACTTCATGACCATATATGGCTTTATAGCTGAAGGTCAATTAAGAGTAAATAGCTTTTGTCTTTGTAATATTCTCCCTCCCCATTGCCCAGAGTCTCAAGTTTATTGCAGTGAAGGCCACTAATTTCAATGACTAAGGGGCCAATCCTATTCTCTGTCTCACACACGCACAACTACTGATGTAGCTGCCCCAAGGAGACTTGCACTGCATCCTACACGTACTCCAAAACATAGTATCTGTGCCTGACACCATCCTGACTGAGGGGGAACATCCCCTACCAGTCAAGGATGCATTGATTCCCTGCTGCATGCACATACAAAACATGAAGGCTTTCTCTTTTTATCACCATGCACTGTGTTTCCATATCCCTTACCGTTATGGTGTTATGGTTTGCCAAAATCCCAGAGACCATTATGACACATCCTGTTATTGGGCCACCCTTGTCCTCCAAGTCAAGGCCATTCGACTGCCAGACTCTACCCCACCCACAAAAGTGTCTCTGTTTTCATCTGTGAAATGTTGGAGAGTGTTTATCAGTAAAATAATGTGCCCAGTTTCCCAGTGATTTAGCACAGACCTTTACATAAGAAAACCACAGCTAATGAGTTTGGATGATAAAAACTCTTTTGAGATGCCTGCAAGACACAGCACTAACTAATTTAATGTTATTATACATCCTTATTAAAACTACAGATGGCTGAACATAGTTGATATACTGTGTTCCTAAGCTGGTATCATCCTCCCTGTTCCTTGATTATTATCTTTTGTCTCAAGTTACCTAATGAGATGTCATGACTTTACCTCTCCCTAGGGAAAAACCCCTTTTGTTTCATACTGGAAATGTGAAATACGAACTATTAAGATGAGTACAGTGTTTTATTTTTAAAAATCCCAGAAAGTTTTTTGTAATTTGAATATGTAACAGTGGCCACAATCCTAACCCACTTTCTAGCACTGACATAACAACAAGGCAACTTCGAGGTAAGGGAACAAACATTTCCTTATCTTGAGGAGGCCCCCATGACTGCCCCCCAACTGCAGGATGCAGCACATGTCCCACTGGCACAGCTATGTTAGTACTGGAAAGTTGGTTAGGATTGTGCCCAGTGTCAGATAGGTTCTAAAAAGGCTGAAAGAGAATGTCTTCCATAGAAGAGGATAGGAAGAGAGGCCAAGCTTAAAGTGTACCAGGGAAGAGAGAGAGAGAGACATCTTTTATTTCTCTGGACCATCCTAGTTTGTGCTTTTTCCCTTTACCTTCTGTATGGAAGGGAAGGGAATCCAACCAATCTGTATGCCAAGAAAAGGAGGTCCATCTTGTCTCTATTATAGTCTGGCCTCTCTCTCCCTACTAGTTTTAGTAACAGGAAGGGGACAAGGATAGCAAGGACAAGTGATGACTGTATTTGCTGGCGGCATTTGTGCAAGGGAAAATTGGCCTGTCTTGGCAGCATCCTTTGAGAGTGGGCAACCAGTAAAAGTAACTACTTTTACTGCCAGCAATTACAGTCCTTGCTGTCCCTGTCCCCTTCCCGTTACTACATGTGTAGTAGTACTACATACTACTACTTTCCACATGTGGTAACTTTCTGCATGTGGAAAGTAGGGAATGTTTGGCACATACACACGTAGTTGTGTGTGTGCCCGCATTTGTCCTGCCTTTTTTCAGCAATTGGGTCCAATCAAGGCCATCAGATTTTTGAAAATAAAAGATAATGTCTAATAAAATAAAATGCAGCAGAAAGATTGTTAAGAAAAAAAGAGTAAAGACAGACCACTGCAAGTGGTCAAACTCATGTTGAAATCAACATGGCTTCGTTTTGACATCAAAAATGAAGCTACCAGGTGTATTTTCCAGGGAATTCCAGAGATTCAACAACAGAGGAGACCCTTTCTGTTAGAAATGTACATAGATGCCATTCTTTTTGCCTGTCTTCCTATCCATCTGCACACACGTGATGAGAGGCAGAGAAGAAAATTTCCCTCAAACCTTTCCGTTCTATCCTGTGCTACTCATGAAATCCTCTGCTCTTTGCTGGTTAGACAGTTTTTTTGGCTTCTCAAGCTGGCCAAGTTTCTAACAACTGGAGTTTCTCTACTGTTGGGCTGCAGCATTTTTGGCTTGGCAAAGAGCCAACATGTCTCTTCAGAACCTCAGAACATTTGAAAGAAGACCCCCCCCATCCCCTGTTGTAATGAGTCACCCCTGCAATCATAGGAAACTCCCAGACAATTATGCCATACATAGCAAGAGCATCCACTTTGGGAGTGGTTCAGCTTTGTAGGTCACTTATGTGTAATGTCTAATGCGCACATCCATGCTCCTTTGTGATCAGAATGCATTCATACTTCCTCTTTTTTAAGAAGCATTATTAACAACAGATAATTTTATTGCTATGGAGACATTTCTGATCAGTGGAAAGTGCTTCAACAGGGTTTTTTTCCCCTCCCAGAAGCGGAACTCTCTTTCTAGCTCATATCTGTCTGATTTTCTTAAACTTGATTAGCTGCGCAGCAGGGTAGCAACTGTTATCCATTCATGTATTGCTTAAATATGTGACCCAGGCTTCACAAATCACCTCTTTAAATGATCTCAGATGGCCAGTATCAACAGCAGGTTCACTCGAACTACACGTCAACAGCATATCTATCTTCCATAAGCCTTTTATACACAGCTCACTGGGATTCTGGAGGTTATGTGGGCATGTTTTGATCCACAATCTTGACTTAGGTTTGAACTGTTTCGGTTGGTAGCATATATACTTGGAAAAACGCTAACGATCAAACTAGATAAGAGAAGATGTACAGCAGTGCTTTTGATGGTGATAACTCTGTGCAATTTCTGATTAAAGGCTGGTTCACATGTGTGTTTCTATCACTTGATTTGGTATGATTGAATTACTTAACACTTCAGGCCAAAGCATTACTTTCAGATATGTGTAACGGTGATCCGACAGCTTGATTTTTGGATGAAAGTCTAATTTAGAAGGGAGATGATAGTTTTGAGAGGTGTTTATCCTTTTCAGCACCTGCTGTTCTGCTCCAAATTGCCACACCCTTGGGCAATGTTGGTTCATTCTTGTCTCAAGCTCCTTCTAAGGAGCTCAGAGTAGTGTTTTTTTGTTTTTGTTTTTTTTGTAAAATAGGTTAAGCTGGGAGAGACTGAAAGAGAGTAACTCGGTGTAACCCAGTGCATTTCATGGCTGAGCAGTCTGTTTGAACCCAGTTGCCCTGGCCCAGGTTCAGACCTTGCATGAACGCACAATACTAGCTCTCATTAAATCATGCAGGTATACCGTCTCAAAGTGCCTCTTTCCAAAGTGGCAACTGTATCAAAAATATATCAAAAAATAACTGCATCAAAAAGTGTCTTAGTTATAACTTGGTGACCATCAATCTAGTTTGACATGTTGCACATCAGATTGTAGAAAATGAGCTGGCTTACAAATATGGAATATACAGTGGTGCCTCGCAAGATGAAATTAATTCGTTCCGCAAGTCATTTCGTCTTGCAAAGTGCGGTTTCCCATAGGAATGCATTGAAATTTAATTAATGCGTTCCTATGGGCAAAAAAAGTCAGAACAAAGTCAAATTTGGTTTACAAAGTGTTTATTAAGTGCTCTTTAAAGGCATACCATATTTTTCGCTCCATGTAAAGTGAACAGCAGTCAACAGTGGCATTAAGAACCATTATCACTGTCATTAACAAATGGAGAGACTTAAAGGTTTGAGTACTCTAGTTTTCTGGAAACCCCAAGAACTCATCATCGCTAGAGTCAGAATTTATGAAGCTCATTTGCTCACAATCACTGACATCACTTTCTTCACTGTCTTCCTCCCCCCTCCTTAGGGTGAATGTGAGCATAAACTGGCATGAAGATCCTCCCCCTTCCTTAGGGTGAATGTGAGCATAAACTGGCATGAAGATCCTCCCCCTTCCTTAGGGTGAATGTGAGCATAAACTGGCATGAAGATCCTCCCCCTTCCTTAGGGTGAATGTGAGCATAAACTGGCATGAAGATCCTCCCCCTTCCTTAGGGTGAATGTGAGCATAAACGGGCATGAAGCATTAAAAAAAAAATTTGTCTTGCGAAGCACGGTCATTAAAATTTGGCTTGCGAGTCACCAAAAAATCGCAAAACGCTTTCGTCTTGCAAGTTTTTCGTTGTGCGAGGCATTTGTCTTGCGAGGCACCACTGTACTTGAAATAGCTATGTGACTATGTTAAATAGTAATGTGGCTAATTTAGTAGAAGTAGTATTCAATGTAGTATTGAATGTGGGATGGATTTAAATGTGTTATATGATTGTTGTACGAATAAATGTTTTTTATGTCTGTGTTTTGGAGTGCACTGAAATTTCATTGTACTTTGTACAGTGACAATAAAGTATTTATCTATTAAATAGTAATGCAATCTGAAGCCATGATTTCTGGGGATTTTGACACTCAAGCCCTTATAGCAATTCACTGGAACTGCACTGACACACATGTACACATGGACACACATACTCTATACTCTGTATACTATACCATGCAATCTATCTGGTTAATATAAGATTAATGTAAATACATTATTACCTTCATTTGATTTGTATAGCATGCACAAATTAGTTAATTATTTTCTCAGCTGCAGCCATTTCCCCAAAGGTTGCTTTGCCCTTGCCACATGATGACTTTTGACTTGGAAAATGACCCTAAAAGTTATGTTTTAAAGCAGCAGCCACTCATTTGAAAGCAGCATCTGACATTTTTAGTTACCCTGTATGTGGCAGATTTGGCTTGGTGTCTGCTTTTAATACAACAATCCCAGTAACTCATTTCTAAAACACGTTTTTCTATTGATTGGCCCACTGGCATTCCTGGGGGGAGGGCAAAACCCTAGGTTTTTTCAGGCACAGGGACACCTGTATAAAGTGCTCCCTTCTTCTTGCCTTCAGAGTCAGTCCCGGCTGTGAAAGTGTTTGCTTTCACAGCTGCAACTGGCTCTGAAGGCAAGGGGGAGGGGATGTGTTACACAGGTGTCCCTGTCCTGAAAAGAATCTAGTGTTTTGTCCCCCCTCCAGGAATGACAGTGGACTGGCCTGCTCTAGGGACTTGAGAAGTGTTTTTCAAACTGTGAGTCGGGACCCACTAGGTGGGTTGCAAGCCGATTTCCTGTGGGTCTCCATTCATTTCAATATATTAGACTTGATGCTACCGTGATATGTAACTACAGCTGGGGAAATGTTACAGTTCTGCACTTTTACAAGGCTGCTGGTAAATATAGCCTATACCACTATCACTGCACTTTCACTTTCTGCATGCTTGGAAGCCTTGCAGACGCTCGCGCAGGACTCCCCGCACCCCCAGGACGCTGCCACAGGGACTGGTGAGTACACCCCAGTCCCTGCAGCCCCTTTAGCGATGTGATCCTGGGGATCGCATCGCTGCTTTCCACCCTGTCCCTGCTCCTTGAGGGGGCAGAGGCCAGGGCGCTCAGGCTGGGGCGTCATGATGCCCCAGTCTGAGTACCACTGGTCTATACTATGTATA
Source organism: Tiliqua scincoides (assembly GCF_035046505.1). Classification (NCBI taxonomy): domain Eukaryota; kingdom Metazoa; phylum Chordata; class Lepidosauria; order Squamata; family Scincidae; genus Tiliqua; species Tiliqua scincoides. Next base: position 114,193,682 of record NC_089821.1, read on the forward strand.
TGCTTTAACCAATGGTAGTAAATGGGACTTACTCCTACGTAAGTGTGGGTAGGATTGCAGCCTTGGGTTGTTAAAAAAATTTCCTGCTTGATGATACCACTTTCAGTCATGACATCAATTCCGGTGGATCCTGGCAGATTCTCATTCTAAAAAGTAGGTCCCGGTGCTAAACATTTGAGAAGCACTGATCTAGAGTGCTTTCATTCTCAGCCACTGCCCTCCCTTGTTTCTTATGCCCCTGATCTGTCCACCTCTCAAATCTGAACAGTTCATTTCTGGCAGCCGAGACCTGGATTGGATCAAAAGGTTACGATAGCTAAAAAACATGAATCATTACAATTGTATCCATCACAATGAAAAGGTTTCCTATTTGGTGGCTGGACCTGCATTTAGTCAAAAGCTTATGATCACAAAGTGTCTCTTAATCAACCTTCATTCTTCATCATCTAGCAATTTAACTATGCTTGAGAGAGAAGGAAATATAATTCTTCCATTTTACATGACATAACATCTACAACCACAAAATTATTGGAGTGAAAACTCAAGTGAATAAGCAAGGATCATTAGGGGGAAGGAACTGATCAAGGAGTTAAGAGCCATCCTTTCACATGAACATCATACTGGCCTTGAAATTCATGGACTTTCCTCTAATAAAATAAAGCTCAATATTATGTTATCAGAATTCTTCCATTATAAATTCAAATAGCATTGGTGTCTTTCCTCCCTGCTCTGGATAAATAAATGGGGTGGGAGTAGGAGTTTTGATACAGTGAGATCACAAAGTCAGTGTGATGTGCTGCAGGACCAGTTGTGTCTAATAAAACTGGAGGCAAGTCATTGTAGATTTTGATGTTTATGTATAGGCTCCAGGATGAAATTGTCTGGAGCTGGATTCACCTCCATCAGGGGTAGACAGTGCAGAGTGACTCGCCCAGGCAGAGAGGAAGCAGGAACTGCTGATGGGATTGGCAGCAGGAGGCTCAGAATGATGGGTGCAGCTGTGGCCAGCAAGACGACTGATGGAATGGCCGCTTGATCTTCTGAGCAGCACTTGGCCAAGCATGGAGTTCTGCAGCTGATGTGTTGGCCCTTGTGCATCTTCCTGGTCATACTGGTAAGCCACGGCTGACAGGTGAAGAGGCAGATGTGGACGATTTGCCAACTGAATGGAATTGCAAAAGCATCAGAGGTATCGATTGTCCAGATAGGAAGGAACTACCTGGAGACAGAAGGCGGGAAGAAAGAATTGATGGAGATGGGGCCTGGAAGGAGAGGGAACAGGAAAGGGGACAAACTATTTAAGGGCAGAAAAGGCCAAGGATGAGGCAGGGAGGAAGAAGCTGAGGGCTGGTAGTAGCTGAACTAAGCATGCCTGGCAAAAATATTGTTTCTCATGGCACTTGAGCTGAGATAAAATAACAGTCACCTCTTATAGTCCCTAGTAGCTCCAGTATAAAGGACTGTCCCACATTTTATTACAAAACAACTTTAAAACTTGTCCATTTTTCATATTGAATTCTCATGCATTTTTAAAGAGATTTATTTAATCTCTTTATCTGTGCAGCTCAATGAGATTTATCTGTGCAGCTCAATCTCAAGGAATCAATTATGTGACCTGTTTTTGGTTTCGGACTCCTAAACTATGCTTTTCCATCAGTACAACCAGGAGTGTGCTATACATACCCAAACGTGGATGAATAAGACTATTTGTCTGATTGTTAGCTCTTATGTATGATTAGTGTATGTCCCATTGATTTCAGCCTTCCATGTAAATATGTTTAGGACTGTGTTACATGGCCAGTATTATCCTTTGATGTAAGATGTGTGGGAGACATACATCTAAGGGTATCTGGAAAAAAGCCTACATGGAAAGAAGCCCACACAAACTTTGCCCATGTGGGTTAGGGTAAGGGGATTCAATGAGTTAGGGAAAGGGTTGGGGTTAGGGCAGTGGTTCTCAAACTCTCAGGGAGAGTTTGAAAGCCTGTAAGTCCTTGTGGGGGCGGGGGGGAAGCAACAACGCAATCCCCAGGATCGTGTCGCTAAGGGGGCTGCAGGGGCTTGGCTGGACTTACCAGACCCTCCTGCAGCCTCCCAGGGGCGTGGGGAGCCTTGTGCGAGCATCTGCAGGGCTCCCTAGGTTTTCAAAAGTGAAAGCAGAGCGATCACACCCCATCTCCGCAAAAGTGGAAGTGGATCGCAGTTGCTCCACTTTCACTTTTAGAAGCCTGGGGAGCCCTGCAGACGCTCACGCAGGGCTCCCTGCATCCCTGGAAAGGCTGCTGCAGGGACTGATGACTGCATTCCAGTCCCTGCAACCCCATTAGCGGTCCTGGGGATTGTGTTGCTGCCTCCTCCCTGCCTCCTGGTTGCCCCTGCCCCTTAAGGGGGCAGAGGCCAGGGCCCTCAGGCTGGGGCGTCACGACACCCCAGTTTGAAAACCACCGGGTTAGGGTATTTCTTCTATAGGCAATTCTTGTAGATATTTTTCCATTTGGGCTTTTTTCCTAGAACCACATCTAAGCATGTGTAATTGGTGCTACATGCCTTCTTGGAGCACAAAGAACCAGACCAGTAAGGTGACTATTAGAAGGACTGATGGCAAGAAGTCACAGATTCACAGGCCAGGAAGGCCACACTTTCCATTTGAATCGTGTAATCATACCCCCCCAATCCATGGAGCAACTATCTAGATCTGAATTGAACCTTGTTTACCCATTATTATTTGATTTTTGCCTATTTTTTCTTATTCTTTGGACTCTTCTAACCAGTGGCTTCACCGCCGGCCCTCAGAAGGCCTTCTTAGGGCTTAAAAACATCACTTCCTGTTTCTTCTGTGAAACTGGAAGTGATATTTTTTCAGTTCTCCAAGGCCTTTAGATGGTTAGGGAGCAGTATGCTACTTCCCCAGCCCTCAGAATGCCTCTGGGCAAAAGGTCCTAGGTGGTGTGGGGGGTGCCATGTGGTGAGGGTGAATGGCGGTGTAACGCTGCCACCCCCAGCCTGGTGCCTGGGGAATTTGTCCCCTTGCCCCCCTTCAGGTACACCACTGCTTCTAACTGTCCATAAGTTCCAGTTGCAGATAGCAGCTAGTGAATAGGTGGCTAATTAATCGCTCCCAATCTCTGGAAGATATATCTCTAAGGTCTGTGCCTTTCTGCATACACTATGCCATGTACTGTTTAAGCACTGAATCGCTTCCTTCACTTTACTTGTATGGTGCTTTTGTGCTGTAACTGTAACCTTGATATATTCACAGTCAGGGAACACATTGTGTTAACATAATTAAACCCTCACCAAGTAGGTGCACTGAAGAAGAATGGTTTACTCCCACCTTACAACCATATAACAAATGCCTTTGTGCTTGATAGCAGATAATTACCGTATTTTTCGCTCCATAAGACACACTTCCCCCCCCCAAAGTGGGGGGGAAGTGTGTGCATCTTATGGAGCAAATACTGAAAAAAAACAACTCCGCCCCAGCCCTGGCCCCGCCCCTGGCCCGCTCGCTCTGCTCTGCTTCCCCGGGCAGTCAGAGGCTACTCAGAAGTAAGTCTCAGAGTCAGTGGGGCTCACTCCCAGGAAAGCGTGGGTGGGGTGGCAGTCTGCCCAAGCCAGCTTGTCTACTCAGAAGTAAGTCACAGAGTCACTGGGGCTCACTCCCAGGAAAGCATGGATGGGGTGGCAGTCTCACTGCCCAATCCTGTGCATGCCTACTGTGAAGTAAGTCCCATTAGAGTCAGGGGGGCTTACTCCCAGGAAAGCCTCTCTCCCCCCCCAAGCCTGGAGCATCACAGCCTCTTTCCCCCCCACCCCAAGCCTGGAGCATCACAACTTCTCTGCAACACAAACACTTTCCCCCCTCTCTCTCACACACACAGGCTGCCCCCTTCTCTTACACACACAGATGCTCTGCCCCCCCACACTCACTCACACAGCAGGGGAGGGGCACTTTCACTCACCTCATCCAGCATCTGAATGTAAGCCCCCCCCATTCCAAAGAAAAAACTGTCTCCTTGGTCAGAATGCCAGTGTTTGCTTATTGCACAAGCCCCAGGTAAGGCTCGGTTCTCACCATAAATCCAGAGGTTTGTTGTGTCTTGAGAATTCAAGTTGTGGTTGGACTTTCCACTTGTTCATTTGTATTGAAATCACGGAAGAACTGGTGAGGAGGTAGATGTGGTGTCAGCAGTGGTCCCTTTAAGGGTAAGGCCTGGGCATCCAGCAAAGTGTGCTGCACAGCTGCAGCCACTGAAAGGCAATAGGGCCCTCAGGGATATAAGGAGTAACTGAGGCAGAAAGGGTTTGTGGGTTTTGAAGGAGTGCAGGTTGGAGAGGAGACTGACTGGGTTTATTGAATTTGGAATCTGACTGTGGATTGTGACTGGACTTGGATACCCTGATGGATTTGACTGACCTTGGACTGTAATTTGGCTTATTGGTTCTGGACTCTGATTTGGCAACTCTGATTGATGGGACTGGTTTACTTGGTATCTGTGGACTGGAACTGGACTCACTTTTGCTTGCTGCACTGGTGAGTTGCACAAGGGGGACTGATCAGCCTTAAGCGGGCACAAGGCCCAGTGGATTGGGATTTGGCAGAACATCATTGTAGCAGAAAGATAATGTGATCCCCTATTTGAGTGCACCTGCTTTTGTGAGCTTCATAAATTCTGACTCTAGCGATGATGAGTTCTTGGGGTTTCCAGAAAACTAGAATACTCAAACCTTTAAGTCTCTCCATTTGTTAATGACAGTGATAATGGTTCTTAATGCCACTGTTGACTGCTGTTCACTTTACATGGTTCAAATGTTATTCTGTTATAGTTTATTAAATATTTTATTACACTATTTGGTTCAGAATATTTTTTTTCCTTGTTTTCCTCCTCTAAAAACTAGGTGCGTCTTATGGTCAGGTGCGTCTTATGGAGCGAAAAATATGGTATTCAAAATGTGGCTGTTACAAAAATAAGACCTGCCGCTGAGCTGACATACAATAGTCTACTGTTTTATAAAGTAACAATTATAAAGCAAATTAGAGAGAAGGTTTGGAGCACATGATGGAGCTCTAGCATCATATGCAATTGGTTTCCTAATCATCCTGAGCAAGTTAATAATAATAATAATGATAATTTAGCCACCTGCCCCCTGCCCAGCAGGATATGACATGGAGTGCATAAGGAATCTGTAAGAAGTATAAGAAATACGCTTGGTTTGTAGCCATCATAACACTAAGATTTCCATCATGGAAGCCATACATACAACAGGCCAATGTGTAATGGTTCCAAGGCTAACCTTCTTCTAAGTCTTATATATCACAGTGAAGCTTATTTATGAGCACAGATGTATAGGACAGGGCTCTAAGGCTGTTTTCCCATGTACACGTGTGTGTCAAACCCATGAAATAGAATAGAGCTTACTTCCAAAAAGCATGCATAGGAAATGACTTAAATAGTCATGAAAATATTAGTGGAGTTTAATTAATTGTGCTACCCAGATTTCAGCTAACACTTTTATTCCTTCCACCCTTCTGTGTTCAAAGAGCGGCCCAATAAGCCAACAGTAGAAAGTCTCAGTTGGTGATGATTAGCTCTGTAGCATGAGAAAGATGATGTCACACCAAAGCAAAACCCCTTTTCCATATTTTCTCCTAATGATTCCTAAAATGGAACTTGCACAATATTGGTGTTTTTAGTGAGCTATTCATTACAAATCCAAGATTTGTTTCCTGGGTGGACCCTTTCCACATGTATGTGAAGATATTGCTTTGATTTGTTTTAATGTATTTTTTTCTGAATAAATTTCAGTTTTTTGCCAGTAGTTCTGATTTTTCAGAAGCTTTGATACTCAAAAATGCCTTCTGCCACCTTGAAACAGATTACTTTGAGAAAGACAATATTACAGAAGAGAGAGAAATTTGAAAAGTAAACCAATTTAAACAGGAAAGATTGCATAGAAGTATGTCAGTTTTATTCTAGAATGCTGTGAATTCCCAGTAGAGAGAACATGTCTAACATATGCCCTGCCACGTGTGTGGGGCCAGATATGAGACAAACCCATGGCTGCCATAGTGGCTATGAATTCCTAAGCTACAGCAAACAAAAGGTCCTCAGCATGGATATTGAAGTCAACAGCCAAGAGGAAGACAGCCACAACACTGAGACCATCTCTGTAAGCTCAGGAAGGGAGGCTGTTGGGTAGTAGGTTGGGTGGTACACCAACAGAATCCTGACTCTGTCTTGGTGTCCCTACTTACGTATACTTGGCACTGCTTGGGAGGGGATATCAACAGAGGGATCAAATCATGATAGATTTCTGTAACACACCCCTTCCCCAGCCCTTGTCTACTGCTATACTGAATTTGGAAACGCCTGGTGGACACCTTTAAGAAAGGGTTAATCTTTCCTGCATTGTCCAGCCAGGTTTCCATCACACAAGACAAGTCAGTAGGCTCATCCTGCAGCAGAATTTTTTAGTGCTACATTTCTCAGTTAAGTTGTGCTGAACTTCAAATCACAGTTTGGGGTGGCCAGGTGAGCTTGTGCTAGCACAGGGCTTGCTTCTTCAAGGAGACTGCATGTGGATGTCTGTTTTTCGATCAAAATTAAATTGTATGTTGGTTGAATGGAGTCTCATTAGTAAGCCCTTGAATCATCTCTACTTCACACCTCCTGTGTGAAGTTTTACACCTGTAAGAGCTTTCTCTGAGCTCCCTCTTGGGCCTTCTTTAATATTAATAGAAACATATTGCATGTTTCTTATTAATTGCAGAAGAAAGATTTTGCCATTCCTTTTCTACCATAAAATGCCCTGTGGGTCATGCCATCCCTTACTGCTGTCAACTTCTTCTTTTTCTTAATTACCTATGATGTGATATGGTACATCTGAACTGAACAGATTAATTTCCATTCCTGAGGGTATTCTGATGTCTACCAGAGGAAGCATTTAATTTCCTCATGATCTTTGAAGGAGGAAGAAAAACCCTGAATGTTTTTTTTTTTCAATTGCTCTAATGGTTGTCTTTTCTCACTAGTGTCTAAAAATGATTTTGCTATGACTCTGTGTTATTTGAATTTTTTTTAAAGAAATCATCTAACACATTTGTCATCTTTAAGTACGTTTTCAAAGGGGAGAGAGATACAGATGTGCCTCCTGGGTTTCCTAAGTAAATAAACCAAAATGAAGTGCTTGAGCAGATGTAAAAACGAGGTCACTTTATACGGGCAACTGCAGTTTTGTAATTGAACGTATAGAATGTCTCATCATTTTGGCCAAGTTGAACAGTGGCTGAGTTTTTGGCAAGCAGAATTTGCAACCAATGCTTATAGACAGAAGGGACTGGAAAACACAACAATATTTAGAGGTTTCATTTGCGTGACCGCTGGTGAGACCCCAGCATGGGAATCACGAAAAGGAGAAATCCTCCTGCTGTGGGAGCAAAATTGATAGAGGAAAAAGAACTGAGCTACAGTCAGCAAAATTACATATTGTAGTGTTCTGCTACAGATGAATTTCATGCCCATTCAAAAAACAAAGCGACAAAACACTTTCCTGCACGTAGGAGACTAGCATATCAGGGAGAAGGCTAGGCTTAAAACTTTTTACCTTGAAGGGCTAGATGGAAAGTTAATGTCCCTGTTCTGTGGTAGAGTCATTATAAACATTCATGATATTGAAGTCCTGCTTCTAAGCCAATTGTAGAGATACTAAGTACCCAGATGAACCAGTGGATAACTAGTGTCAGTGCTGGGTGCCTTAAATGTGCCATAAAGCTTGTTCATGCCACAGGGAGAGGACATGCCACTGGTCTAGGGCTGGCAGGAGGAGGACACACTGCTGCCAGGGGTAAGTGAAATCACCTGGCAGTGATGCGGTCTCTGGGAGCGGGGGTTGTACCCTGAACTCCATGTTGGGCTGAAAAGCCCAACATGGAGTCTCTCAAGTCTGCGCCAGCAAAATAGTCAGCACAGAATTGAGAAGCCCAATTGTGGGGCTTGGGTCTTTCCTCAGGGGAAGGGGACAAAAGTTCCCAAGGAGACTCTCAGCAGATTATATATGTGGATTACAATAAAGTCTTATTCTTAGAGACTTATCAAGTCTTTACCTAATTTCAATGCTATTTTTAGTACAAGGAACTCAAAATGCAGTCAGTTTTCTTTATATGTGAGTGAATTCACTAATCTGTGAGGGGCAGAATTGCCACCTACCTTTCATTGTCTGTGACTCTGTTCTCATTATCCACAAGTACCGTGCTGGTGCTGCATCAAACGGGCATTGGTATATGCCTGTGGAAAAGTGTCAGACACATTCACGTCCACTTCCAGACTTGTCCCACCATCTTGGGCACCATCTCGGGGACTCCAGCTGAACCTTCACAATCCTGGCAATGATAAGAGGCCTATGATGAGAGGAAAGCTACCTAAGGGCTGCTCTGGAGTGGGACAAGCCAAGGGAAAGAGCCAAGAGACAGGTGGAAGTGACAGGTGAAGATACCCCTCCTCCCCACTGCTGAGGCCTCATTGCTGGGCCACCAACCTTGAACAAGTTGAGGGATAGAAAAAGAGAAATCACCATCACCATTGCCACAACCTTCCAATGCTTCAAGGGATATCCAGCATGGAGGAGAAAGCATCATATATTGGAGATACAGATTAGCCCTCGTATCACCCAGTCATATACTTCAAGTTAAGATTCGGGTTCATGAATTTCATAGAGTGTATGGAGAAAGGAGTCCTCTGGAACAGAACCCCATTTTCACCATAGGATCAATGATTCCGTATCTGCTAATTCGGTATCCACCAGGTTTTCCAGGAACCTAACCTTAGCAGATAATGAGAACTGATTGTAAATTAATATAAGCTTAGAATTTGACAAGTCTTCGATGTTACATAATTATTTAGGCACAGTAAAGTATATAACCACACACACTTTTTACTGCTGTAAAGAGGTGGGCGATAAGTCCTCTTTAGCACCTTTCATGTCTCCATGCTGTTTTTTGTGATGGTTCTAATAAAAGAAGCCTCATCAAATGTTCATGGATTACTGGAAGAAGTTAAGATGTAGTCTTTGTACCTGAAAGCAATCACAGGAAAACAGTTATGAATGGTTCTTTTATATATGAGCTCTTGCATTTATTTATTTATTTATTTATTTATTTAGAGCATTTGTACCTTTCAGCAAGCACACTGCCTCACTGGTTTCTTCTCCTCTTCCTCACAGAGCAGTGGTGGTTCTGGGGCTTTGTGAGGGCAGAGGAACACAACCAGCTTTAAAAAGAAAAGAAAAAAACACCAGCAGGTAGAGGAGACAATAGTTTCTTCTTCTTCCTCCTCCTCTTCCTCACAGGGCAGCTGGTGGTGTTATGCCCACTGTGACAGGGGAGGAGTAGTCTTGAAAAGTGCCAGCAGGTGCAGGTGGCAATGGTGATATCACCTGGTTAGCTTTTCCTTCTTGCCCTCTCCAAAAATGCACTTGTTGCTGTGTTCATATAGAATATTCCTCTTTTGGTCTTGATCTTGCAGTGATAGTCTTTTTCTCTGTTAATCACAGTTTGTCGCTTCTGTCTTAAGCACAGGGCATCAATCACATGGTAAATTTCACCAGAATCTTCATAACTTCATGTCACACTTAGGGAAACAAAGCTCTTCTCAGTCCAGTGGCCAGATCAGGAATCTTGGGTTTATTTGATCACTTCATAATAGCTCTTCGACTCTAGTTAAGCTCAATGATGTGCTTATGCAAAACTCAGCAAGTGCTTTAGCAGCAGGTTGGTGAATATCAGAGAGACTGCTGAGTTGAAGGAGGACTGCTGCTTTAAATGAAATGGCAGCTGTACCATTTCACTGCTCTCTTTCTCTTGCTAATTTATTTAAAAGCTAATTTATTTACCTGCCCTATGCAACTTTATTTGGATTTCCCTGGAGCATGAAGCTGCAAGAAGACACTGTGGTGCTGGAGGAACTTCACCACTTCCATAAATCAGGTACGTTATTAACAAAGTGGGTTTTCCTGTCTGTGAAACTACTGACAAAGCTGTCAAAGCACAAACAATTCCATATAGTTCCCCAAACTGTTCCAAATACTGGAATATTTTTCTTCCTTTCAAGTTCATGACTAGGCCATCACCTGTATTGTCACCATCCCTCTTCACCCCCAGTATGCAAGTTCTTTGTATTCTTTTTTATTATTATTTAAAGGAAGCTTCTAACCTTGATGAAGAAGTGTGTTTGAGAGAATGCTGTAGTTTGGGTTAATGGCACCTGATCTTAAGAGAGGTTTGAGACATGGCAATCTACATTCTGCAAACTGCACTAAGGCAGTAACCCCAAAAATGCATCAGGATAAGCTGAATTCTGTGAGGCACACATAGCTACTCAGGTCAATGAATCCATGAGTTCTCATCACTAGAAATAATCTCTTTCTGGTTTCTGAGAGCTAAACTATGTTACATTATGTGTGTAGAATTTCCATTATTTTTTTTTAAAAAACGGCATGTATTTGTGTACGTGCCTGCACGCACAGAGGTGTATCTTGGATGGTGCAAGACAGGTGGTCCCTAAGGTGCCAGTTGAGGTGGGGTGCAGGGTGGGCTTACAGGCGAAGAGCGGTGGCGGTGACAATGACAAAGAAAAGCAGCAGTAAAGGTTGGCCCTCTTGCCCTCCCCTGTGTATGTTTGGTGCTGAAATGGAGCCATTTTGGACAGTGGGGGCGATTGGCGGGTTGGTGCAGGGGGTGGTGCGGTGACCTGGGATGATATCACCGTATTGCTCCACCCCAGGCAACATTAGGCCCTGTTTCTCTCTCTCTCTCTCTCTCTCTCTCTCTCTCTTTGTATGTGTTGATAAAAACAATGGCTGCAGATGCAAGGAACTGCAGGCTACATATAGTCTTGTTCATAGGCTTCACTCAGATCTGCTCCGCACCTTACACAGGTGGTGTGTCTACCTTTGTGAGCAGGTTTTCCATGCCAAACCATTTCTGTAGATCAGCTTCCATGGGGGTCAGGCTAATGTTATTGCCTCAGCAAGATACAATATAGATTCTAAGGGGGTCTGGCTTGACATAGCTTATGGCTTTGTTGAACTAGGGGAGATTAAATTCAGCCTATACCACATTGGAGACCCTTCACACAAACAATTTCCCATCCAGTAGGGTGCCCATGTGAGTTGCCTTGGCAGTGACAACCTCACTGCTAGAGAGAATCAGACTTTTAAACCTGGTGATTCACAATGGAATTTGTAAGCAAAACTTATGAGCACAAATCCTGGAGATTGGATTAAAGTGGATCAGAAATTATTGCTCTTCACTAGCTGACATAGGATAATATGCAGGTTATATAAACACTGTTCTTGGATGAGGGCATTTCCTCTATTTACTTCTTTGTTTTGCATTTCAAAACACCCGCATCACCAAAATATCCATCTGGGCAAGTCAGTAATGGAATCTCAAGTTACTTACTTCATATTCATCTCTGAAAGTAACTTCACGTTTTATTTATTTTTTACTTTTTTATACCACTTTTCCTCCAAAGAGCTCAGGGCAGTGTACATGCTTCCCTTTGTACTCATAACAACCCTGTGAGGTAGGCTAGGCTGTGAGACAGAGCTTGGCCTAAGGTCACCCCGGCAGCTTCGTGTCTGAGGAAGGATTTGAACGTGGATCTTCAGGTCAAAGTCCAACACCAGAACCACTCCACCATCCTAGCTCTCATCATGCTTTACTTCCTCAGGGCCTTATCCAGACCTGTGTATGCCAGCTTACCACCAGTGCGCACTGTTGCAAATGTGCCATAAAGCACATTTGTGAGCCCTTACCACAGGCCCAGTGCAAGCCCGCACTGGGTCAGCTCCAGCACTGGGCCCGCAATCTGTCGCTGGGCAGCTGCCTAGACTGACTGGCAGCGGAGAGGTGAGTGGAGGTGTGGGAGGAAGTGTTCTGGGGCGGGTGGAGACAGGGGAAGGCAGACAGAGGGCAGGGAGGAGGTGTGGCATGGGAGGAAATGGGGCAGAAGGAGGGTGGTCTGGTGTTGCTCAGTCACATGGCCCAACAGAGGAGTTTCAGATTCTGTGCCAGCTCTAGAACCACCACACAATCGAGTAGTCCCATTGTGGGGCTACTTTCCTTACCCGGGAAGGAGACGAAGGTCCCCTTCCCCCAAGGAGCCACTGCGAGCTGCCCAGTTGTGTTCAGGATGCTTCAGTAGCCATTTTGGTGCCGCAGCAGTCCCGCACTCTGAGCAGCTCAGGATTGGGCTGCCAGTCTCTGATAATGCAAATAATGACTTTCTATGATGAGTTGCTGGAATTTTATCTGAGTCTACCTCAACTTTTGGCATGAGATTAGTACACCATGGAAAGGAACCATAAGAAAACATTAACTGCTGCACTGATTTCTGTTGTACGTGTATGTGGGTCTACACCAGCAAAGCCTACTTTGTTTTTATTTAAGTCAAAGCTTGGTTTTGAAACTCAGCTGCTTAATGATAGGTCCTTCAGGGCACATCTAGCATTTACTGTCAGTACAGCCCGCATCTCATTGATATCGCATAACTAATGGTGGGGTTTTTTTCAGTGATAATGAAATAAAAACACACAACATCACTTTCTGCACTTCTCATTTTTGTAAAAAAAACAAATAAACCAAAATCTGCGAAAAAATAAAACCATTCTCTAACACCTCTACATGCATGTGACTATATAGGCTGACACTATACTACCTATATCACCTGCCTAGTACATTTTAAAAGTGATTATAATTTATAATTATACTTTATAAAAATGTGTCCTTGGAATAAAAACATATAACAGCACTTTCTGCACTTCTAACATTGGAAAACACCAAAATCATCAGAAAATAAAACCATTTTCACCCATCTCTACCGGGTCTACCAATAGCATAGGGTTTGGCCTTGACATGAAGCAATCTGAAATGGTTGCACTGAGCAGTACCTTTGGAGGGCCAGTGAATGGACATGCCCTTCCCCCCCCAGCCCATCTGTCAGCCACCTTCTCCAGCATGCCACTTCCCTAGGGGCTCCAATCCTCTTCTGACTTGCTGAAAGAAAGTCAGAAGATGACTGTGGCAGCAGCGGCCCTCTAGAGGGAGGAAGGGGGAAGTCTATCATAGCTCCATGTCTTCCCCCCCCCCACCTGCTCAGTGCCTGACACCTTTATTCCTTGTCCTTGTTGCAATCTCAATCTAGATAACCTGATTTGTTGACTAGTTGCCTGACTAGTCCCCCCCAAACTGGCACAAACAGAGGCTTCCCTCCCTAAAATGAACAGTAACACTCCAATGGCAGGCAGGTGCTTCATTAAACCAAAATGGACAGAAGGTCTAGTCCATCCCAGGTCGAGACATGAAGAAGAGGGCCTCCCAAGTCGCTTGTGGAGTATTGTTCAGCAGTAAGGAGAGAGAGCAAGCATTTTACTCAAACCACAAACAAACATGGAGCCTATTATCTGCTAACAGCTCAGAAGTTGGCTTCTATTTGGATAATGGCAGGAATGAAAATTGATGAAACGTTTCAGACTTTAGTAAAAGAGGATCCCCCATTCCGACGGAATTGAGGGTGGGAGCCTATTCTACCCACACCAATTTTTGGAACCTTAATTAGAACCTCCACAAGCTGGACTCATAATGACGTGAACCGAATCAACAACCAGCTGTATTCTTTCTGGGGGTTTTTTTTCTCCCCCTTCACCTTAAAGTTCATAATATTGAAGGGAAAAAGTAAAGAACTCATTTTGCCACCTGCCAGGTAATGAAGATGTATTTCATCCTAAACCATTTCATACTCTGTTTTGGGATATGAACTTGTGTTGATTTCCCCCTCCTCGGTTGTAAGGATATTTTCTTGGCTGCATATGACAAAGTTGAAACATCTAGTGAAAACAGATGATTTCATTTTGATGCAGGGAGGGAAGTCATATAAATATTTTCAGGGTATGCACTTTGATCTTGAAATAAGATCAAGGCTGGTTTTTTTGTTTTTTTTGAAGAAAACATGTTTGGTTGCACATCTAAAGTGGGCAAGTTTCCTCACATAAAACGATTTATATACATACTTACTTATGGATTTTAAGCCGAAGCCGGCACAGAATACCTCAATGATCGTTTGCTTATGCATTTCTCTACTCAGCACGGGGCATCAGCTTACTTTGCTTTACAGGAAATATGAACTTGCTTTTTATAGATCTGGCTTAGCTTGGTTGATGACTGATCTGGAGAGACATATGGGAACACAGAGGAAGGTTCTCTCCCACCCCTTCCAGCACCTAACAGCTAAACAAAACCTAGCAAATGGGTAAAATAAAGTAGACCTTGCCAGGAAGATTTAATTACAAACCCACATCATTTTACTCTGCATTAATTATCGCCAAATAATTACCGCTCCCTGTTCCATATTCAAAGTTACCAATGTGGATTAAAGCCTCTGCTTAACCCCAAAGCTTGTATAAGGATTCAGAGAGAATTGTTTACTTCAACTGCACTGATTGCAACTTTGAAGTTGTCATTAAAATACTTTAAAAGTAGCTAGTCCTTATTAAGGACTTAAGAAAGTCCTTAATAGTAAGAAAGCTTTAGTATACAACCATATTCTCCCACTAACTCATATATTCAGGATAAAAGTGGTTATGAACAGTTAAGTAACTCAAATATTGTATCTTCTATGTTCAACATACCTGGTTTTTAATTCCTACCAGCTAATGACCACTTATGTAAAGAGTCAGAGCCCAATCCTAGGCATGTCTACTCAGGAGTAAGCCCCATTAGTGTCCATGGGGTTTACTCCCAGAAAAGTGTGGATAGGGTTGGGCTGTGAGACTGCTATATAGTTACCTAGAGGTAAGTTCCACTGAACTCAATGGGATTTACTTCTGAGTAGACATGCATAGGAGTGCTATGAATCTAACCACTGCCCTTCTCCTCTCCTTCCCATGAGGGAAAAGTGTTCCCTCTACCAATTGTAACAAGCGATAAGTAGAATCCCCCAGTTCACTCTTCTCCTAAGATTCCAACACTCCTTTGGTTCTATCTCAGTTGAATTCTGGTTGTTCTGGTTGTCTGGTTGTGATGGTGATCAATAACATTTTCTAATGGCAGTTCTGGAGATGATAATGATTCCTAGGGCTCACGTTCACTTGCCTCTTCACGGATTAATAACCATACAATCTAACTAATTTCCTCTTAGCCTCCATGTTGTCCCTTCCTCCAAGGAACTCAAAGACCATGCATGGCTCCCCTCCCCATGTTTTCCTCATAACAACCCTTTGAGGCAGGTTAGACTCAGAGTGGCCCAAGGTCACTCAGTGAGCTTCCTGGTTGAGTCAGAATTTGAAACTGGACCTCTTTAGCCCCAGTCTGGAATGCAGTTCCCCTCTGTTAGTGCTGACATATGGGTTGGTGTCAGCACATAGCAGGGCCCTTGATATGTGGTGATGGTAGTCTGCTTGCCTGTGCAGCCAATGCTTTTCTCTGTCTTCATCACACACTGGTGGGGAGTTGGTGCAGGGGCTGTGAACTAGCACACACTTGAGTGCACATAGAACACTAGAAATGGCTACACTCATCTTCCTGGCAAAATGTGAGGCCGACCTTCAAACACAATGAAGCCTTGTGGGAGGGGGACAAGTTGTGGGTAAGGGGCATTCTGAGTAGGAGATCCACAGGCAGGGAGATGGTGAAGCTTGTTCTCAACTGCTTCCTCCTGAAGTGGCTTTTCATGCAGAAATAGGGCCACCAGGTTTCCATTACAAGAGGTACTGTGGAGTTGGACCCTAATTCTCTTATGAAAAAGAAACATATTAGAGCAGCACAGAGGAAAGACTTAATAGCTGTTGGTGTTACCAGGCAGCCTTATTACCTTTTCATTACAACCTTAGCCTCAGGAGCAGAGATGCTAAGCAGATTAAAGCTTTCCTGGAGCTAAATTGGAAAAGCGCCCTTTTGTACCTTAATGACATACACCTGTTTCCTTCAAAGATCTGCTGTTACTTACAGCATTAATGTCACAATATACTCTTTCTTTCTTTCTTTCTTTCTTTCTTTCTTTCTTTCTTTCTTTCTTTCTTTCTTTCTTTCTTTCTTTCTTTCTTTCTTTCTTTCTCATGCCATTAATGAAAGCAGAGCCACAAAGGCTTCGTTTTCCACCTCTTCTTCAGTTTTCATCCATGGCTGTCTTATTCTGACCTGAAAAACTGGAAATGAGGAATCGCAACACTTGTCACCACAATAGCTACTCCTTATTAGAACTGTGTCTTAATAACTAAGCACTGGAACACACTGACAAAAGGAGCCCTGCCCTAATTACATAAGAACATAAGAACATAAGAACAGCCCCACTGGATCAGGCCATAGGCCCATCTAGTCCAGCTTCCTGTATCTCACAGCGGCCCACCAAATGCCCCAGGGAGCACACCAGATAACAAGAGACCTCGTCCTGGTGCTCTCCCCTACATCTGGCATTCTGACTTAACCCATTCCTAAAATCAGGAGGTTGCGCATACACATCATGGCTTGTACCCCATAATGGATTTTTCCTCCAGAAACTCGTCCAATCCCCTTTTAAAGGCGTCTAGGCTAGACGCCAGCACCACATCCTGTGGCAAGGAGTTCCACAGACCGACCACGCGCTGAGTAAAGAAATATTTTCTTTTGTCTGTCCTAACCCGCCCAACACTCAATTTTAGTGGATGTCCCCTGGTTCTGGTATTATGTGAGAGTGTAAAGAGCATCTCCCTATCCACTCTGTCCATCCCCTGCATAATTTTGTATGTCTCAATCATGTCCCCCCTCAAGCGTCTCTTTTCTAGGCTGAAGAGGCCCAAACGCCGTAGCCTTTCCTCATAAGGAAGGTGCCCCAGCCCCGTAATCAGCTTAGTCGCTCTCTTTTGCACCTTTTCCATTTCCACTATGTCTTTTTTGAGATGCGGCGACCAGAACTGGACACAATACTCCAGGTGTGGCCTTACCATCGATTTGTACAACGGCATTATAATATTAGCCGTTTTGTTCTCAATACCCTTCCTAATGATCCCAAGCATAGAATTGGCCTTCTTCACTGCCGCCGCACATTGGGTCGACACTTTCATCAACCTGTCCACCACCACCCCAAGATCTCTCTCCTGATCTGTCACAGACAGCTCAGAACCCATCAGCCTATATCTAAAGTTTTGATTTTTTGCCCCAATGTGCATGACTTTACACTTACTGACATTGAAGCGCATCTGCCATTTTGCTGCCCATTCTGCCAGTCTGGAGAGCTCCTTCTGGAGCTCCTCACAATCACTTCTGGTCTTTACCACTCGGAAAAGTTTGGTGTCGTCTGCAAACTTAGCCACTTCACTGCTCAACCCTGTCTCCAGGTCATTTATGAAGAGGTTGAAAAGCACCGGACCCAGGACAGATCCTTGGGGCACACCGCTTTTCACCTCTCTCCATTGTGAAAATTGCCCATTGACACCCACTCTCTGCTTCCTGGCCTCCAACCAGTTCTCAATCCACGAGAGGACCTGTCCTCTAATTCCCTGACTGTGGAGTTTTTTCAGTAGCCTTTGGTGAGGGACCGTGTCAAACGCCTTCTGAAAGTCCAGATATATAATGTCCACGGGTTCTCCCGCATCCACATGCCTGTTGACCTTTTCAAAGAATTCTATAAGGTTTGTGAGGCAAGACTTACCCTTACAGAAGCCATGCTGACTCTCCCTCAGCAAGGCCTGTTCGTCTATGTGTTTTGAGATCCTATCTTTGATGAGGCATTCCACCATCTTACCCGGTATGGATGTTAGGCTGACCGGCCTATAGTTTCCCGGGTCCCCCCTCTTTCCCTTTTTAAAAATAGGCGTGACATTTGCTATCCTCCAATCTTCTGGTACCGTGGCTGTTTTGAGGGACAAGTTGCATACCTTAGTTAAGAGATCTGCAACTTCATTCTTCAATTCCTTAATAACCCTTGGGTGTATGCCATCAGGGCCCGGTGACTTATTGATCTTTAATTTATCAATGAGGTCTGAAACATCTTCTCTTTTAACCTCTATCTGACTTAACTCCTCGGTTAGGAGGGGCCGTTCGGGCAGCGGTATCTGCCCGAGGTCTTCTGCCGTGAAGACAGATGCAAAGAACTCATTTAATTTCTCTGCCATCTCTAAGTCTCCTTTTATCTCCCCTTTCCCTCCCTCACCATCCAGAGGGCCAACCGCTTCTCTGGCGGGTTTCCTGCTTCTAACATATTTGAAGAAGCTTTTATTATTCCCCTTAATGTTGCTGGCCATGCGTTCCTCATAGTCTCGCTTGGCCTCCCCTATCACCTTCTTACATTTCTTTTGCCACAGTTTATGTTCCTTTTTATTCTCTTCATTAGGGCAAGACTTCCATTTACGGAAGGAAGCTTCCTTGCCCTTCACAGCCTCTCTAACTTGGCTGGTTAGCCATGCGGGCACTCTCCTGGATTTAGTGGAACCCTTCTTTCTTTGCGGTATACACCTCTGCTGGGCCTCTATTACTGTTGTTTTAAGCAGCCTCCATGCACTCTGGAGAGACTGGACTCTTTTTACCCTCCCTTTCAACCTCCTTCTAACCAGCCTCCTCATTTGAGGGAAGTCCGCCCGTCGGAAGTCAAGGGTTTTTGTTAGAGATTTGCCTGGTATTCTTCCCCCAACGTGCACATTTAGCACATTTAGCACATTAATTAGCACATTTAGATCATTTCCTGTTCTAACTCTAGAATAGCAGCAATTTTTTGTTCATTTTTAGAGAACAATTTACTTTGATCATCTTAATTGCGGCATTGCTTCATTAATATTTCCTTAATTATATTTATCCATGTGACCTTTTGGAAACCATTTTTTTGCTCACCTTTTCCCCCATTTGTTGTGTACAATCCGGACATCTTATTTATTTATGATCAAATGCCATATTTCCTTTTTGACTAAGAATTCAAAGCACCTAACACCCCAAGTATAATATACAAATGGATCAAAGCAGTCCACTCAGAAGTGGCCTTGTTCCACTCTCCTACTAGTCATGCAGACTAATGGTGTTTGTGAAGAGAGAGGACAGCTGACATTTCCCTAACATGCACCAATATATGTCATCAGTGCAGGATGATCTTCCATCAGCTCCAATAAGTGAACAAAACAGGGAGCAAACAGGGACTTGTAGTGCTGTTTCAACACCCGACGCCATGAGCTCAAAGAGCAAACAGGGAAGTTGACTCTCAAAAATAATGTGTTCTTCCTTTCTTCTCTGTGACAGTTTTCCACAATGTATCCCAGTTCCTTCATGTATTCATTTTGCACACAACAAGCAAGAGTAAGGAAAGCCTTTTAACAGTAACCATGTGTAACCATAACCAGGTAATTCCATAGTGCTTACCCGTGAACCATCTTCCTGTTGAGCTGTTGAGACAACCACTTCCAAGCATATATTTAGGGCTGGTCCAAGATCTCCCACTGCTTTACACACCAAAATACTACCTTGCCATGTCAGATGTTGCCCCCTAATCTTGGGACCTGCTAGCTTCCTCTACTGCTGCTACTCCCATTCCTTGAATTTGAACAGGAAGACAGCAACAGAAAGAAAGAGTGCAGGAGAGGATGGTAGTGGCCTACATTGCAGTAGGAAGCAGATGCCTTTTGCCAATTATAATCTTACAGGAAAGTAAAATACAGGTGGTAGTAAGCCTATAGAAAAGTCATGCAGAAGAAACAATCACTACCCAATACTACTCTCTGAACATGCTCTTAACCCAGAATAAGTGTGGCTGTCTTTGTTAAACATCAGTAGGCAGGGATGTGCTGAAGCTACTTCCTCGAGTCTCGAGTCAAGTCCTGAGCACCCCCCCCCTTGACTTGTGGCCATCATGACTCATCCAGGGGCATTTTTAGAGTCAATTTGACTTGTCTTTTCAAAAAGCTAGTCAAGACACAGAAGCTGTGAAAAAAGCAAGCAGGCACACACACAAAACAGAGTCACAAACACACACGAGTCTTGCCTCAAGTCTATTTGAGTCTTTTCAGTTTTAGGATGAAACCCCCAAGTCAGTGCCCAAGTTTTTGACAAGTGTGACTCAAGTTCATATGACTCAAAAGCATGTGTTTTCGCGACTCGAGCCTGAGTTATCTGATTTGTGGCCCATGACTGTAAGGAGATGGTTCATCTATGGTTCTCATCTCCTAGCTTGTGTTCTACCCTGGGAGGGTTGCAAATGCACCATAAAACATGTTTACACCACCTCGAGCATCAGCCGGGCTGGCTCAAGGACATGCGCACACCCATGGAGTAAGTTCGTGCCAGCCAAGTTCAGTTGGTGCGGGAATCTGGAGGGGGGTGTGGGGAGGGCAGGGAGGGGGTGTTCCGGGGTGGGAGGAGGGCAGGTGGGCCAGTGGATGGGCGGCAGGAAAGCGGAGGTGGGGCCAGGACCTGGCAATTATGCTGGATCCTGACCCCCTTCTGGGCAGCCCGGAGCAGCTCTGGGCTACTTGTAATCTGTGTCACCTCTTTAAGTGGCACAGATCCGAGTAAACCCATTGGGACTGCAGTGGCTCTCCCCGGGAGAAGGGGAAGCGATTCCCCTTACTGTGGGCTGAGCCTCTGTCAGCCCCAAACTCGCAGTGGATACCTGGCAGGCCTGCTGGCCTCCCCATTCCAGAGCCAGTTAGGATTGCTCTGTGTGTGAAGCTGTATGCATCCAGCTCCTGGATTGGGGAATCCTGCTCATTTACAAGTGTGATCCAAATATATGCCTAGAAGCTAGTTTACACACGAGTCTTAGCTCTTCCTATCATATTTGTGAAGGTTACTTGCTGTATTTACTTGCTCTTTCAATCCTTGCTTTCCCTTTCCACTTTGCTTACTCCTAATGCAGTTTTGCCATTTCCCACATCTTTGAACATACAGCACTGCTCACTTAGCAGTTCTGTTCCAGGACCCTGGAGAAAAAAATGAAACAAGGTTATGATTTAGTGACAAACTGCTTTATTGCAGCTGAAGCCTTATTAAATGTTTTAGGATGATTGTATTAGGCTTGTGATGTTTGTACTCTTGGCTCTATCCATTAGGACTCTAACCACATCACAGAGTAAGCTTGAAAGGAAAAAAACCTAAGGGTATCTCATTTTCCAGGACATTGTTTCTACTCACATAATAACATAATTGAATTCACGGTCAAAAACAGGATTGCTGGAGATTAAGTAGTGATCATTGCCTAGTGCTCAGACCTTAGGCCAGCTTCTGGTGTTATAGTGGTACCTTCATGTCATTCATGATGAAGCCAATCAGAAAAATGGTTGCCTCATGCTCCACTGCGATTTCATGTGACCTATGAGTGTTCTCACTCCAGGCTTTCATCCTAATTAACCAATGTGGGCAAGCAGTGGAAAATCAATAGAATCCTACACAGAAATGGCTTTGCCTGGTTTGTACACTCACTTCCTGGGAAGAAGAAACAGACTAGTCCTGTGCAGATGTTAACACTGTGTACAGTGAACATGTGTGTATATATGAGGAAGCCTACATGCCCTTAAACATGGGCACAGGGCTGACAGATGTGCAGTTGTATGTGCATGAGACTGCATTTTTGCCTGATTGCCTGGGAAGAGCCCAGTCTTACAAGAGCTTGTACAGTCTTATAAGCACAGGCTCTGTGCAGAGGGCCATTGGAATGGGTACAGGCTGGAGGCAGGGTCAACCACCACAGTTCCACCCCTGCCCCCATGCATATCTGAATTTCTGCATAGGGTCACAGCCACCGATAATTCACACACACGCACAAAAGTAGAAATGCATTTGTTTTAAACTTTGCAGTTTTTCACCACATAATTCTTAGCTTGGCTCTAGCTTGCATAGGTGTAACCCGCTTGCCTTTAAGCAGCGGTTCCCAAACTGTGCACTATGGCATCCCAGGACGCCATGGTGAACTCACAAGGGCACTGCAGGATGTCCCTACGAACTCTTCTTCCTGGATCTCCTGGGCACAGCCATCTTGGCCAGGCTGAGATCTTGCGCAAGATCACATATAGTCTGGGGGGACTGTTGGTGGCTGTCTCATCCTCCCATGTCACAGTGGTGACACGACAGAGTGTCATGAAAGAAAGACATGATGAGCAGGACATGTTTGGGTACCACTGCCTTACAGCATAATTCTACTCATGGGAAATGATCCCAATACAGAGGACCTACGGCCACTTTGCACATCAAGAGAGGATGAAGGTGTATGGATGAAAACAGGAACCAGGAGGAGCTCGGGGTGATCCAGTCTCTTAGCTCAGGGGTGCCCAAACCCCGACCAGGGGCCACTTGCAGCCCTTGGAGGCTCCCAATCAGGCCCACAGGGAGCCCCCAGTCTCCAATGAGCCTCTGGCCCTCCGGAGACTTGCTGGAGCCCATGCTGGCTCGATGCAACTGCTTTCAGCATGAGGACGACTGTTTGACTTCTCACCTGAGCTGTGGGATGAGGGTTCCCTCTGCTACTTGCTGTTTCACATCTGCGATGCAGCAATGGCAGCAAAGGAAAGGCTGGTCTTGCTTTGTATAGGCCTTTTTATAGGCCTTGTATAGGCTTTTTATAGGCCTTGAGCTACTGCAAGACCTTCATTCATTCATATAACTTCCATCTCTAATAAATTCATTTATGTAAATTTATTCAAATTTTAAATGTAAATTAATTCTTTTTTCCCCCCGGCCCCGACACAGTGTCAGAGAGATGATGTGGCCCTCCTGCCAAAATGTTTGGACACCGCTGTCTTAGCTGTTTGGTTGGCATGTGTTTACATATTCATGTGTCCATCTCTATGCAGAGACATGCAGAGAACACACATGGATGCTTGTACTTCCCATAGTGGGTGAAGTGGCCTTTATGTGTAAGGTAAGTTATTCAGCTGTGTGAGAGGTCCCTTTTCTCAGGTGTCTTTCTTCCTTAAAGATGCCATTCTGCTTTCCTTTGCCAGGGCTGTGATGCTTTAAACAGCCGCAAAGGTGAATTCATGAATTCAGCAGAAGATGCTTTTCTCATCATCATCTGTGTGTGCCAGGAACAGATGCAATTGCTCACACAGCTCATAAAGGCAAACTAGCCCTGTTGGGGGAAAAAAGGTAGTGTGTATTCATATGCTGTATGGATGACATTATCAAGGGAGAAATCCCAATTGGTCAATTCTCTAGGTCTCACAAGCAAACCGCCACAAAACCACAAAATTGGTGGCAAACCAGTCTCTGAACTGTACAACTATCTAAATTATGTGAATATTCATTCAGATAGATTCTCCCTGAGACCTGAAATACACATAACATTTACCATATACTTTTCTCATTTAACAGTCACAATGTTAAATGTCATGTTTAGTCTGAGTCTTAGACATTTTGAGTATTACCTTTAATAACTTTTTAATAGAAGAGTACTATAGATAGTGGCACCCTGAACTTTTGGCTCCAGTATGGACTGCTAGACCACTGTAAGTGGTGAGTGCATCTTGCCATCAATCTCTTTAAAACTCAAAGTGGCAAGCTGGTTATCGCTAATGCTGATGTAGACCCACTGCA
The DNA here is from genome assembly GCF_035046505.1 of Tiliqua scincoides. Lineage (NCBI taxonomy): Eukaryota > Metazoa > Chordata > Lepidosauria > Squamata > Scincidae > Tiliqua > Tiliqua scincoides. The sequence goes on from NC_089821.1 coordinate 114,217,221, forward strand.
CTTAGAATACCAATGGCTCCATTAATGGAATAATGCGCTGATGCATACCTCTGTCCACTACTTACAAGCAGTCTTACATAGCTGAGAACTGTCAAGGGCAAAAGTATGGGCGGGGGGAATGATTAAAATTTTTCTAATAATGCTTTTCACCTCAAGAGACCTAGGTTTATTAGCTTTTAAAAGGAGCAAAGAAACAAAGATAGGATGAAAAGTAATTTCCTACCGATAAAATCAAAGATATTGTGTTTCAGGGACACTGTAATTTCTGAGCCAACCACTCTGTATTGTACCATGTCCTAGAGAACAAAATCTACGCAGTTGGGGAATGCAATTAAAATATTTCCTTGTCAGTGAACAGGCTTTCACAGATATTTGCTTCAACATGCTGCTATTTAGCAGTACCCCTATTTGTTTTGGGGTGCCGTTGACATGTGATTTTGGTCAAGGATCAGTGCTTGAAATTGAGGTACCCCAAGCCAGACTGATTGACATGTGATTTTGGTCAAGGATCAGTGCTTGAAATTGAGGTACCCCAAGCCAGACTGATGTTATTTTTGTAGAAGTTTCACATTAGGAACTCATTGAACCAAGCCAAAATCAAGAGGACATCATGTCTGTGTGCCCCCCCCCCCAAATTCTGCCTCTTTTTAGAGACACTTTGTGGAAATTTCCTAAAAGGTGATTGCACTGGTCATCTTCTGGACATGCAGAACATGGAATGACTATCAGGATGTCCTGCTACTAGATAGGAAAGTGGCCGTGTATGCCCAGAAAGAATAGATTTGAATCTTTGAAGTCTTCCACCAAATCCTACACTTATCCAATTTCCTTGCCACCTTACATATCAATCCATTTGAGAGACTGCAGACATCTGCCTTTCCCCTTGCCCTTAATTCAATTATCTTCCCTGGCTCAAGACCATACTGCAACCAAAATGCAAAACTCTTCTGAGCTAAAAGTAGCCTGGAGTGGGAGACCCTACAGAAAAACCTGACCAGTGACCCCTTGATGTTCACTCTTACTTATTCTCTTGTTTGGGAGTCATCCTCTGTGCTGACTTGCTGCATTTCTACTCCACCAGCTCCAGAGAAATCTCCATGACAACTCAGGCACCTAGGAAGTTCATTTGCCTCTTCATTTATCTCATAGCACTATCTTATTCTGCTTCTTTCTTCTGCTGTTGCCTCAGTTTTCACTAAAACCTAGCCAGCTGCTCCCAAGAGCTATGCACAAACCCTGTTGTTCAAGGAAAACATCTCCATTCTCCCTTCTCTAAGCTTTTGGTGGACTTTGTGGTGCCTCACTTTCCCCAGGAAGTCACTTCACTACATATAAGTCTCAAGTAAATGGTCTTATGGTTGGAAACCACCCTTGTTTATTGGAGGAAAGTTCTTAGACTTGGCCACATGGCCTTGAGACTCTTTCCCTTTTCACCTCTTTGTTCCAGTGTGCCAAGAAATTATCTCAGCACCTTAAGGAGAGGCAATCATTCACATTTTCCCTATCTTCCAGATTCCTGCACATAGTCTCTTGGTGGTGCAACTTACTGCTCTGCCCTCCTGTTTCTCTACATCTATATCTTTTAACCAGTTAAGATGGGAACCTGAAGATTTTCCTCCAGACTCCCTTAGGCTGGTTCCCCTTCACTGATATAGCGAAGGACCATTTGGTTTTATTTTTGTTAAAATCTGCATCCAGTGAAGGTAGGTACCATACAGAGTACCTACCTGTACCTGTAAAGTACCTGTAAAGAGTACCATACAGAGAGCCATAAGCTCTTCTACCCAAGACAATGAATTGATAGCCAGCTTGCTAAAGAGCCTGAGCCATGCTTTGAATTTTGCTCCTTTGCTAACACAAACGGATTTGCAGTGATATCTCCATACATGGCTGAAGTGCCTGCTGTTTTTATACATAGTCACAGAACGTCTATCTTTCGGTCTCTCCTACCTTTACTTTTCTTTCCTTATTTTCCCTGGGGGGGGAGCCCAATCCTACCCCCCAACAGCCCATACTATGGGGGCAATAAGTTGGCCTGGGGGAGTAAGTAAAAATTACTCCCTACTCCTAAAGTAAATTTTAAAATTTTTTTTTACTTACTTCCTGTAAGTTGCTGGGCCATCAATGGGTTTCCTCAGACCTATGCCAGCTATTCAGCTGGTGTAAGCCTGAGGTGGGCATGTCAGGCCAGTAAAAAGAAGAAAGGATCATGGCATGCAATGCTGCAGCAAAAATTCTTCTTATCCTATCCCCAGTTTGGTCCACTCCCTACTCCAATCCTCCCCCATTTTGCCCCCACTACTACCTTACCTGCTCTGGTGTGGGATGGATGAACTGCTGGTGGATGCACAGAACCCTCCAGCTGTTTGTGCCAGTGGCTCCAAAGCACATAATAACGGCGCAGCTTTTACAATGCCAGCCTGGGACTGCCATAGGCCCTCAATAAGACTGGACCATTAATTACACAGAATACTAATGTCCACTTTGGATCTACAGTCTACTCCTCTGCTTCCAAATAGCTCAGTAACTCTCTCTCTCTCTTTTTTCTACAAGAAACCAGTGCTTGTTAGGAGTAATGCTGTTTTATAGACAATGTTACTGTGAATATAACCACCGGAATCATTGATCCATTGATTACATTGTTTTTCCTTTCCCTCTGATTGCAGATGCGCAGCTCCAATAAATAATACACTGCATCTCTTGGTGAATGCAAGCTCCTCTGAGGAACACCACAACCAGTGATCCAAAGACCATTAGAAACACAAATTTGGATATGTGTGTATATATACATGTGTCCCTGTGAAAACAAAGCTGGTTTGTTGAAATATAGCTAGAGCAGGAATGGCGAATGTCAGTCTCATGAGGGTCCAGAGCAATGGTTTGTGTGGCACATGATACAGCCACTTTTGGTGAAAGCTAAGTAAGGCTGAGTTTTGGAGTAAGTAAGGCTGGATGGGGAAACACTCACACATCTCATAGATCCTCTTGTGCTCTAGTGACAAAAGATGTGAAATAAATAAATAGAATGGTACCATAACAGTTGAGTAAAGTAGGGTACCGCACATGAATTAATGGATTTTGTCCTAGGTTCTGTGTCTCAATCCACTTCTGTTGGGGAGGAGGGGCTCCAAACCATCTTTGTGTCTCATGGGCTCCAGCTCTGAACCTTTCTCTGAACTTTGTCCTATTAAAACACAGGGTATTACTTCCTGAATGTTATTTCAAGAGTTATCACTGCAATACATAAAATGCACTGAGGTACACACTTCATCATACATACAATACACTGATGACATCATTCCCAGTTACTTCCAGTGGTACTTCTGATAGGTTGACCATGTGAAGTGGTCTGGCATGGGACATACATTGAGAAATGCTGTCCTAGAGATTCTGTATTAAGATTTAGGTTTCAATCTGACCGAGCCCTATACAAGCACTGGCTGCTGCGTGAGCTTTAATGTTGGGAAATTTTTGCTGAGCTCCCTAGAGCTTCAACTGCATATTAGTACTCTGGTGTATGTAGTCTGGAGTTTTTAGATTGCATCAATTCTGTTCCTTCCTGCAGAGTCATAAATGCAAATTTAAATAATGTTGTCTTATTCATATTCCTCTCCATATTTGAATGGGAAAGTTAATGAGCAGAAGGCACCATCTGCTAGCTGGTGCTCCAACTTGTGCAAACATGTCTAAGGGATTTTAACCAGAAACACTATTCTTTTTGAGAAATTACAGAAAAGTATGTATTTCTCCCCCCCCCCCAATTGTCATAGCGGGGAAATTGAGTTTGGTCTGTCTGATTATTAAAACAAAATAGTCTCGACATCCCAGATTAAATTAAATGACATTAAATTAATGACTATTATGTTATCTGTAAAATGCAAGGGAAATGAGACTTTGCAAATCTGCATTTTTAAACAGATTGAAACAGATTTCACATTAAGTGCAATTCTTAAAATACGATTATGGCTAATTATAACTTCCATGAGGGCAGGGTGAGGGAGTAAATAAAAAGCATTCATTTAAGAAGCAGGTGGAAAGTGGTAAACAGTTCACTTTCATAATTTCAATTGAAAAGGAGCTATTTACAGGGCAGAAGTTATCTTCTGCCTGTCACTGCTGTAGTCTTCCCTGAAAATTACTGATTAAAATAGCCATTGCATCTCATTGGCCTCACCTCTTCCATCTTTCTGTTTGTTAGTGTGGCCCCCTTTTCGGATTGAAAGCACATGTCTCTCCTGTTCATAGTTTCTGAGGATGAGAGTGTAAAAAATGAAAGGCCAGAGTGCTGTCCAATATTAGACAGCTAAAATCCTGTGGACTTCCCTGGAATTTTAGCAGTCAAGCTGTATGCAGGATCACAGCCAAAGACTATAAAGACTGGTTTTATGTGTCCCTCATTACAATAAGGGTAACCATCATCTTGATGATGATGATGTGGCTCATTGTTACCAAGTGCTAATGTTTTACTGATGAGTATTAAGAAGCAATAAAATCATACATTTAAAAAGACAATGTGGTATGAGATGCATGTTTCAAAGCTCATAAAAGATACATGGAAAGTGGCCAGTTGGCTGCTGCTTGGTTGATTTTAGAGAGAGTGTGTGTGTATGTGTTTAGTTCCTCCCCACTTTATTTTCCCCACTAAATCCAGTAAATGTTCATTCGGAGCACGACAATGTATTATAAAAATGTCAATCTTTTATCATTGTGTGTAGAATGTACTGAAGTGAATGGAACACTTAGCCAGTCAACAGCTCAGTAATATAGCCAGCACATATGATTGGAACAAGGGCCTACTCCTGATGGTGACCATGCTTTTCCTTTTGCACAGAGTGCTGGATCACTTATCATGGGTTCACCTTTTTATATCTTTCCATTTTATTTATTTATTTATTAGATTTGTATTCTGCCTTTCTCCCCGAAGGGCACCCAGGGTGTCTAACAATCAAGTTAAAATGCAAGGCAACAGATAAACATTAAAAATACAAAACCCTTAAAACAATTAAAACAAGATAAAATACATAGCAGCAGATTAAAAGCACACAGTAAAAGACATAATTTATAAATTTATAAAAACAGCCCTTTTAGTGCCTCGAAGGCTTTCCTGAATAAAAAAGTCTTCAGGCCGCGCCGGAACATTAATAATGAGGAAGCTGCTCTCAATTCAGAAAGACCCTGAAAGAAAATTCAGAAAGAAAATTATACATTCAGAAAGACCCTGATTTGAAACAATTCCTTCAGAGAGAATTCCAGCTGTTCCGGAGTATGAAAGGTATGATTTGATCCACAGAAAAGTGACTTCAGAGAGGGCAGAAAGAAGCATTTCAGCAAAATTCAACAATATGGTACTGGAAAAAATATATGGCAGTGGTCTGATTAATTCCTTTTTCCTGCGTGTGGAACAGTTTCTGGTTACATTGGTATTTGTAGAAACAATGGCATTTCTCAAGAAGTGACATATGTTATATATCCAGCTGTCCTTTATGCAATTAGACCACACTGAGGTCTAATTTTGTCTGAGACAAAATTGTGGTTCCCTACTTCTGTTGCTTGTGTGTGTACAGCAAGGACAGGCAGGCGTGTCCTTGCATACATACACACATACACAAGTAATTAAAGGTGTTGTCAGTGTTGTCAGTGATGAGATACAGAGAGCATTGGAAAGGCTTTTGTTGATGCTCTACAGTGGGAAGAGGCCTTTCAAAAAGAAGCTGTTCAGAGACACCAGATGTTTTCATATATACATTAATCTTTGTTGAGGTCATGGTTGCACTGTCAGCCTGACACGACATGAACTCTGAGTTACTCCACACAAATGGCAGAATTCCGTTTGCTAAGGTTCAGGTTGCCAACTCTCCTTAGTTGACCTGGAGTTTCCAGGTATCAGTATCAATCTACAGCAATCCTAGAGATTTTAACAGGACCTCCAGGAATTTCCATCATTATGAAGGAAAAAAAAATCTCTAGGAATCATTTCATTCAGAACTGGCAACAGTATTTATCATGTAGACATCCCAAACAGGCTTGGCAACATTATCTGGATTGCTGAATTTCTGTATCAAACATCCCTATAAAACAAATGTACGCTACTAGGCAGTAGAAAATAAGCACTTTTCATCGTTCTAACATTGTGAGCCTCAGAGAGTGAGATCAAACACTACATCTGCAGAATGTCCATGCTTGCAAATTCCCCCTCGACTTCAGTGGAGAGATGTGATCCTTCCACTGAAATGGATGGGGAATTCCTTCTCATCACTTCTCTCTTTTCAAGGACATTAGAATCAAACTTTTGTGTGCTATATTATCCTGCTTTGAAATTGCCATTTCCTTGATTCTCATAGCATAGAGGCCCAACTGAACCTCTAATGTTATGAGACTCAAGGAACAAAATGGAAATGACAAGAAGCTTGAGAACACAGAGATTATTTTAAACAGATTGTTGAAGAAGTATCCTCCAAAGGTATACTTGATTTTGAAGTAAATCCTTTCATGCCTGTCATTTCAGATGATGCAAGTGATGGGTGATGAGTGAACTGCCCAGTCTCAATTTGAATGGGATTGAGTAAAACGGCTTATTTTCAGAATGTTGTGAGCTCCAATTCATTTCAAAGTTCAGACCTCAACTGAGGTCAAAGTTCCAGCTACTGTACATTCACATCACGCTTCTGATGGTGCCTAGAAATTCCCTCAGTGGTTGCTGCAAGCCCCCTCAACCCATGGGTCAGCAAGGCCCCACTTTCCATAATTTACCTACGTTGGAGATGGTAAGGAGATCTTATAATGAGGGCTCCAATAGGCCCCAGACATGGCTACAACCATGCGCAGCAGTTATAGGGACACCAGGAGTCATAGGAAAAATCATAGGAAAACCAGGGAGTCTGCTTTGTTGAGAAGGAACACTGGGCTAGAGCAAGTTACAGAAAAGGGGTGTGTGTGTGTGTGTGTGTGTGTGTGTGTGTGTGCAAGTTGGGGGGGAAGGACAACTCGTTCCTTACCCACTGTGTTTTCAGTGCAATTACCTCATACTTCTTCCCCACCCACACGCCCCAAGTTCCAGACGTGTAATGTTGGAAATACACATAGAACAGAGGGTGGGGAAAAAAGCAGCTTGTGGTAAGGATTTCAGTTTCAAAGTGGCAAGTTGGGGAAAGGGTTACAAACCCCCCTTCCTTCATCAATTATCGGCTCAAAATCTCCCCATCCTAATGCTGCTTCTTTGCAAAGAAGTGGGCCGTCAAGTTTTTCTTGCTTACCTTAATGTGTGACAGGTAGTTTGGCTCAAATAATATGCTGTTAAACTAACCTATATCTGAGAGTCTGGGAGAAAAGATTTAGATGTCACTTTTTATTCAGTTTTCAGTCTTTTAAAAGTTTTAGTTTCGGTTTCAGCACCTGCCTGTATAATACCTCTGTTTCTTGGATCAAGATAATCACACTTTGAGATAGTTTGTGAATGGCATCTGCCAGACCTGCGAACCTTGTTTTTTATTTTCTCCCTTCCTTATGATAGTTTAAGTTGTTGCATAATATGTATTCAAATTGTGGGACTCTAATCTGAGTTTTATTGAACCTCAAAATCTATCAAAAAACCCTCTATTTCAGTCTTGTTAAACCCCTCTTTCGCTGCTTGTAGTAATGTGGGCTCTTGTGGGGAGAATTTAGTACATATATCTGGGAACCAAAATGCTCATACTCCTTTATAGGAGAAAGAAGACCTATAAACAGTGTTGAGTGGCTTGCAAACCTTTCAAAACTGCATATAATTTTGACTATTTCTCAGTAGTTTGGGACAGGGATGATACTGATGGTTGCTAGGCTAGAAAGTCAACATTTTTTCTTGCCATAGATGTGAGCTTTTAAGCTGCTAGTGCAGGGGTGTCCAAACTTTTTGGCAAGAGGGCCACATCATCTCTCTGACACTGTGTCAGGGGCTGGGGGAAAAAAGAATTAATTTACATTTAAAATTTGAATAAATTTACATGAGTTTACATAAATTAATATACTAGAGGTGGAGCTTATATGAATGAATGAAGGTCTTGCAATAGCTCAAGGCCTATAAAAGGCATCACACAAGGCAAGGCCGGCCTTTTCTTTGCTGCCGCCACTGCATCACAGATGTGAATCAGCAAGCAGTGGAGGGAGCACTCATCCCACAGCTAATGTGAGAGGTCAAACAGTCGCCAAACAGTCGCCCTCATGCGGAGAGCAGTTGTGTCGGGCCAGTGCGGGCTCCAGCAAGTTTCCGGAAGGCCAGGGGCTCATTGGAGACTGGGGTGTCCCTGAGGGCCGCATTGCCATCCTTGAGGGCCGCAAGTGGCCCCAGGGCCAGGGTTTGGGCACCCCTGTGCTAGTGCATAAGCAAATGTATAATATTATGATAATAAAGATAACAAAATAAGCATTTGGACAGCCTGCTTCACATACATTATCTCAACAAACGCAGCAACAACTTTGTAATGTTAATCAGTCATTTTATTCCCAAGTTACAGATGAAAGCTGAAAGTGGCAAGCTTAAGAGGTCAAAGTAGATATGATGTAGGAACTCCCTGATTTTGATTAAGGCAATGGCACAGGAGGAGAGGCATAACTATTTACTCCTGTGCCAAATGCCTGACTTAAATCACTTCCCCACTGTAGCTGCTACTAGTAGAGAGGAGAAAACTTCTGACCATAATTTTGTACCTGTAAGTTTTCTCATCTGCTGCTAATCACAGTTTCAGGGGAGATTTGGATCAGGACTGTGGCTGCCTTGTGCAACAGGTTTGGCCTGAGCCCAAGAGTCACTTAAGAAGGACATGAATTCCACTGCTAACCCCCCCCCCAATGTAGAAGGAAACCATCTGACTCTATAGCTCCTCACCTTGCTCCTTCTTGTGAGTCTCTTTAAACAAAACAGGAAGTGTGGGAGATTCTGGCAGTGCTCCCAGTGCATTCTGCATTTCCTCTTTTGTTTAAAGAGACTGAGCAAGGAAGGAGCAAGGTGAGGGCAAGGGGCAGATTGCTGTCTTCTGATTCACTTCCCGCTTGCTTAGAGCAAGCTGGAGCAGATCAGAACATCTTTATTTGCAGTGGGTTGGAGGGAGGCAGTGGCAGGTTCTTGATGTAAAGCACTCTGAATCTGTTTACTGCTTCCCATGCCTCAGCGCTTTGCTGCTGCAGTGTGCACTTTATGCACAGGCTGGTCAGGTTTACAAGAAAGGGTTAGATGTCTGTCACCCACACTACAACCTCATTCCAAATCCTACCGCCCTACATGCAGCTGCTTTTTGAAGAAAGACAAAGATACTAGGAGTTTCTAAGGCCATTAAGTGAGTTCATTGCTGGATCTGCTTTGCAGTGGTTCTGAGGTTGAGTCTTAGACCTGGAAGATCCAGGTTCAAATCCCTGCTCAGCCATGAAGCTTCCTAGGTGACCTTGGGCCAGTCACCATCTCTCTGCCTAACTTACCTCACAGGGTTGTTGTGAGCACAAAAGGAGGGTTGGGAACATGTACACCACCCTAAGCTCCTTGGAGGAAGGGAGATATAAAAATATGAAAAACAAACAAAGCAATTCGCAGCTCAGACTCTTTGCCATCTTGGTGCACTAGCTTTCAAAAGGATGCAGAGCTTTGAAAAAACAATGCTGCTGTCTATCAACTATTTTTGATTGCTTAGACAATGTTTAATTGCTTAGCTGCTCTTGGCCAACTCTTCCTTTTGTGTTTTCAATTTTCAAGTGTGCTTATTATTTGTGGATATGCTCTTGTTTACTGTTCTTTCTTTGTAATTGTTTTATTGGTTTACATATAATAGTCATTTGGTCCTGATTACACTGGGAATGGAGAGGAGGGGTAAGAGAGAGAAATTTGATTAAACTTTTGAGTAGCATATTGTATAAACAGTAATTTTGGACATGATTTCATTATTAGATGAAGTTCTCAGTATAGACGTATTTCCTTCTTGTTAAAAAAAATGAATACAGTTGTTGCTCGCCCAAACCTAAAACAATTAGAGCAAATTCAAGACTATGTAGAAACCCTCTGAAAAATATTGCATTGGTTTTATAGAAATGTATTTGGCTTCCTTTGAAAATTCTCAGATGTTTTTCTTTGGGAGTCACTCAAAAATTCACTGGAAATGTCACTTTTTTGAAATATTAAGAGCATTGTTTGTTTTACATATTTATTGAAAATTCAGGGGATAGATATTTTCTGTTTATACACTGAGTAATTGTTTAAAAAAATGCTTAAAAGAAATTCACTTTAATTTTGATGCCTTAAGAAAATCCATCTTTATTGACATTTTGTACTATATAAGTAAAGTTACAGCACAGTAGTTTTCCTATGTTTGGAAGTACTTTCAATTTTGTCCAGTGGAGGTTACTCCCAGGTAATTGAGGTTTGGACTACGCTGTTAATTGGGCAAATCACTTTATTGGGCACGTACTAAAGATCTTTAACTGGTTAATAGGCCTGGCTTAAAAGATAATACACTATACCAGTGCAATGAATTGCTACAAACGTAGCAACTCTAATAAGCAAATAGAGTCCACCTATAGGGGTTCTGCATTCATTTCAGTATTGGAAACAGTTTTGTGGCCTCCTTTCCTACACCCTTATATAGCCCAGTGCTAGCTACTACCACATACCACCACTACCCCATCCTCCTACTGCTCCCTGCCCTATAAAGGCAGAAGAAGAAGAATGTGGAGAAGTGAGTTATGGCCTAGAGTGTCTTTCAGGAGATGTTCTAGGCTATCACTTGCTTTTCTTCCACACACTTTCTTTTCTGTTTCCTTGATCTCTCTCCTCCATACAGTTTGTGTTCCTCTGTCTTGCCCTCTACCTTTTTTACAACCACAGAAGGCCAAGAGGAAAAGAAGGTGGAGGTAGCAAAGGCACTCACATACCATAAGGTTAAAGATAGTAGAGGATTGGGGGAGTGTGTGCATGTCTGACCGGGCACCCACACAAGCAGAAGTGGCAGCTTGCCATGCCATCCAAACCATGTGGGTGAGGATGTTGGCTTGGGCTGATCCTGATATTACTTCTACAATATTGAGCAACAAACAAGCAAGCCTTCAGTTTTACTTTTCTATCCACTTGAGCATTTAGGCCCAGCCTGAAGCTGGACTGGTGCATGACATGGTGCTGAAATTCTCCACATTTCTTCCCTTTCTCCCCACATCAGCAGAATCCAAAAATGGAATATTCTGAAACATGGAATTTTTTTGAGCACCAACATAACTTTTTTTAAACTTTTTTTTTGCCTAAAGAAATAAAATCACTAACTGTTTCATGTACACACTGTTTCATGCTCAAAATTATTAAAAGTATGCTATGAAATTACCTCCAGGCAATGTGTATAGGGGGTATATGAAGCATAAATGAATTTTGTCTTTAGTCTTGGGCCCCATCCCCAAGATAGCTCATTATTATTATTCATGGCATTTATGTATATGCAAGTATTGCAAAATATGGAAAAATCCAAAACACTTCTGGTCCCAAGCACTTTGGACAAGGGATGCCAAACTGTAGAATTCCCTGTAACAATCTGTATTTTTCATAGGAGTGAAACTTAGTCTAGTCTTTATCATGTATGAGTAATTAAATTGAAGCAACCCCGGGGACATTCAGTGCTTGCAATGAAGGATGTTGTGTTCAGTCTGGCTAATTCAGTAATGACAGTGTACAACTGAAACAGATGTTTTTCTAAATACTGGCATCAAAATAAAAAAAACATGTTGGATCCTAACTTTTTAATACACTTGACTGACAAGAAAGCCAAGTGTTATGTACAATTATTTGTTTTGTTTCCACACACATTTTACATTTTATCAATATGCAGGTGGTTTAAACACATTTTTAAAACATTACTTTAATGTGTTGGATAAAACTGTAAGTGGATCCAGCTTTAACTAGTTTTAGAAACTTGGTATTTTTTTTTCTTGCATCAATAGATTTCTGAAAACTAAGAGATATTTAGATTTTTTTTTCTTTTAATCCAAGGGATTGCCAAAAAAGAGTGACAATTAGGCTGAATCATCATGTGTTTTTGAAGATTTTTGCAGATGCTGAAATTTCTCTCATGTCTGGATTGCACAAGAAAATGTAATGTGCAAAACAAAACCACATTTCTTCCTTTCTTTAAAAAGGTTTCTATCCCCTTCTGTCAAGGAGGTGTTCCTATGTATCTTAACGGCACACAATTCTGCATGTTCTAGCATTATGAAATCAACTCCAAACAACATAGATCTATCTGCAAGTAAGATCTGTGTTTTACCATTCATGGGTATGCAGATGGAGAAGTAATTTTAATGAATTTGAATTGCACACAAAACATAACTAAAAATAGACTCCATATAATTTACCAACCCCAAATATCAAAGAGCAGCTTTTGAGGGGAGAAGATTTCACCCTTTGACAAAATTGCCACCAATTTCAGTGGGAAGATGATTATATGAAACTTCTCAGATCTCCTTGTGGTTTCAGAAAAACTCAGTGGACATTATTGCCATCCTTTTGAACTGTCAGTTGATACAAAGTAGGTATGAGAGGAGTCAGAGGAGAGAAGCTAAGTTTGCCAGAAAACAATTTCTGTTTGGCTTTGATCCAATATGAATTCTCAAATGCACTGATAGACAAATGTTGATTCTCAGATGGAGTACATCAAGATGTCAGTAAGTTACAAAACAGTGGTACAGTGCTGGGTATAATTTCAGTGATGTAGTTGCACTCAAATTCAAACAAATCATTTAATACCCCCCCCCCCCCAATCCAGGTAGAGTCAACAATATTGTATGGTATTTGTTTATCCATTAAACAAATGGATATTTCTTGAACACATATTCAGAACATAATATTCTGAAGATACTCAATATGGATTAAGAGATTAAAAATTCAACACTTAGGTTCAAGTTCATATACTTTATAATATTATTATTATTATTATTATTATTATTATTATTATTATTATTATTATTATTATTCACATTTCTATACAGCCCTTCCTCCAAAGAGCTCAGGGCCGTATACACAGCTACTCGCCTCTTTTTGTCCTCACAACAACCCTGTGAAGTAGGTGAGGCTGAGAGAAAGTGACTGGCCCACGGTCACCCAGGAAGCTACATGGCTAGGGCAGGATTTAAACCTGGAACTTCCAGGTTGTAAGTCCACTTCCCAAACCACTACACCACCCTGGCTCTCTCACACACAAATTAATATAAACACACACAAATTAATATGGCCAAAAGTAATTAAAAAGTCAATTTATCCTATGGTATTCTATAATGCTTTTTATGAGGGCTTCCCCCCAGAAATCTGATGAGCCCCTGTTTTGTATTCCATGATACAGTATGGTGTCCCAACTTTTGTTCTAATTGTATGGACTTCTACTTCTTCTTTGTTTTGTGTTTAATAAATAATAAGATAAACTTTAATAAACCTGGCATAGAATTGTGTGAATATAGCCCTAAAGAGAAAGATTTCATGCAGGTTGTAAAAACAACCAGGGTCTTAATTTTCAGTCGAATGTGGTATGTGCAATGCAAGATAGTAAAAAAATGAAAGTGATTAAGCCATTTCTGTCCAACATTGCATATATGCAACAGGGATCGAATGTGTACGCCTGTGGGCTGGGCAGAAATGGTTAACCCATTCATTTTAGTTGACATAGGACCCAATCCTATCCTCCCTCGCTGTCGATGCAGCCATGCTGGAAACTAGCACACTGTATCCAGAGGGGAGGGGGCAATCAGGAAGCTTTGGAGGGGAAAGGGGAATTATTTCCTTTTACTCCTCTGTAAGCCTCCTGTTCTGCAAATGGCTCTCCTCGGACATGCACCAGCTCTGTAGTTGGTGCAAATCCAAGGAGAAGAAAGGGGAGGTGAGGCTGCAAAACGAGGGGATAGGATCGCCTTCTGCAGCCTCCCCACCCATTCCTCCCCCTCCCTGCCCAGTTTCATCCCTCCCCTGCACCTATTCTGCCTTATCTGCTTCAACAGGCACGGCGGGAATGGCAATGGCTGGGGAGTGCTGCCACCTCTTGAGGCAGTGCTCCCAAAAGGGCCACCAATGCAGGGTTCTGTGGGCTGTTGCCGGCCTTTTTGTTACAGCAGAAGTGTGCTTTGCCGTCATAACGCAGTATGGCTGGCAGCCCAAACCTGGATAGGATTGGGCTGTCAATCGTAAATCCCACTGAGTGACAGATGTTTCTGTACACATAGCGGTTTAAAAGGAATAACACTTAGAATACAGCATATTTAAATACTGTTTGTGAGGTCTTCAACTGATGGCCGTGCTGTCAGTCATTTCAGACAACTCTTTTCTTTCATTATATAACATGTTCCTGTAAGCTCTGTAAGATTCTATTTTTGTGAACAGGTCTGTGCCTTCCACTTGTTTTATCAGAACAGAGAAAAAAGAGTTGCTTAATAGGATGCATGCAATCAAACAGCAGTAAAGATAGTGGTGGGAAAGCTGGAGGCTGATCAAGGGTAGTAGTGTCTAGTGGTGACAACTCAACACACTCCGTCCTGCTCCACTGAATTATCAGGTCAGTGGCTGAAAGCGGTGGCAGCGTTGGGGAGAATTGGTAGATATACTTACTGTCATCATCCCAGGCTGAGGAAACCAGGCAGACAGCCATCTGGGAAAAACCACCCCATTGGGAAAACACAGAATCTTTATGAACAATTGTTGCCATTGTCCACTTTTGCAGTGCCAACATCCTGTTTATTGGATAAACTGAAAGTTGAATCTAGATTCTCTCTTTTCATTTCTCTGCTTTTTTCATAACTTGTGGCAATGACTAAATACGTTTAGTGAGGACATCCTTGTGCACAGCAGCTTGTGTTCCAGCTGTTGCTGCAAAAATCTGTGAAATAGAGATCGATTTTCTCTCAAACCCAGTACTGAAATACAACGTATGATAGAACAGCATCCCTTTGGAGTCATAAAGAACAAAATCCTTTCTCTACTAGTTGAGATCTTAAGTGCACAAAAAGGATACTGGGTGTAACTTTGGGCAAGAAAAGAAAGAATGCAAAATTAATGAAAAGTGTTGTGAATGTTTGCCCTTTTAGCAGCTCACGTTTGAGAGTCTATTATTTTCCACATGTGTTTTTTGTTACCATGATCCCATCAAAATAAGAAGTGCATAATTTTGAGTTGCCGAAGTCTGGTTATTGCCATGTCCCACCCAATGATAAAAACCATGATAAAAGTTGACATAACTGGGTGGGACATGGTTCGTATCCTGATGACACATCAGCACATTAGATTCATCAACATATTAGACACTGAGTGCTGATGCAAACTGTCAGTGTTCTGAAAGGAAGAATGATCCTATGTATTTTCTTAATCGAAGAACTGAAATCTACAGTGAGATCCAGATGGATAACTAGTTGAAGGCCTTTGTGTTTCGTTTTCTTTCAATTACAAAGCAATACTAGAAATGTTACATAAAACCACATCAGTGAAAAGAGGAGTACATAATTACCATATTACAACACCATAAACACATTACATGAATGCTGATGTTAGTTGTTCCAAAGCATTACAAATAAACCTTGGTTTACAATGAAACAGTTTTCTGTTCCCATAGACAGATTATACGGTAAGTTTAACCTCTGTAACTATAGCCCAGTGTCAGGAAAATTATGCTGTAATAGTGGGAGGACAAGTATTTTGTTTCAATTACAGAAAATTGCCATTTATGCTTCAGCTAACAAATAGGCTAAATGTTCTAAATCACCATTATCAATTTACTTGTGGGAGGTCGCCCAATAAGAAAGTGAGAGCAGGTCAGATAATACAGTGTAAGCTGTCATCAACCAGTCTCCAGGATTTAATATATCTCTTTCTTACAGAAAATTAAAAGCCTTCTTTAAAGATTCCTTCTTTTTAAACTTTTCAATTTTTTTTTCTTTATTTAGGGCAAAGGTAAGGGGGAAAACTTGTTTGAATTGAGCTGTTGAGTCCTGATCAGTAATACCTGGTATCTAAAAGCTGGTCAAGAAATATTGCTGTTTGTTAATTTGATTAATCACAATCCTGCATCATGGATAAATAACATGTGGTCCAGCAATGAAACTAACAGTTGAATCTTACGGAAATTCCTCCACTGGTGCAGCCACAACACATGACCACACTGCACCATGCAGGGATGCCTGGAGGTCTTCTGGAGGTCTCCTCCTGGTCACAGAACATTTGTTCCAGTGCCCAGGTGGAAGCCTCTCCTGCCACAATGAGTCTACTCAGACCTGTGCTGGTGATTTTGCTGGCACAAGTCCCAAGCGCACCTGCAAAAGTGCATCAAGACTGGGAAGGGGAATAGGATAGGATACTGGTGGAGCTGCAAGTGCCGATACTGCCCCTTCTCAGCCTCGACACACCTTCCTCCGGCACTGGTTTCTGCTAAGTTCCTCCCCCTATCCTCCCTGTTCCGCCCACTGGTCACTGTCTACAACAACTTACTGACACTGGGGCTTTTCTGGAGGCTGCTAGCATGTGACTGTAGCAACTCACCACCTTGGGCAGTGGTCCGGCTGCACAGAATAGCCGGTCAACTGCTGTAAAGCTTACTGTGCTGCCAGAACTCATGTTTAGGCAGTGCAGCAGATGCAGAGGATTGGGCTATAACAAACATCTAACTAGTTGTTGGCATCCTTCAGTCTTGAAAGACTATGGTATTGTGCTCTGAATGGTGGTTCTGGAACAGAGTGTCCTCTCTAGTGCACGAAGCCTGGGTAAAGTAGATATGGAGGATAGACTGTTACCCATGCAGCAAATCCCCCCTCTCCACCTCGCTGGAATGGGCACCAGGATGAGGTCTCTTGTTATCTGGTGTGCTCCCTGGGGCATTTGGTGGGCCGCTGTGAGATACAGGAAGCTGGACTAGATGGGCCTATGGCCTGATCCAGTGGGGCTGTTCTTATGTTCTTATGGTCAAATGGAAAGGCAGAAGCCAATACGGTTGGTTCCAGTAGCGTCGCAGGAGTTGCCAGAATGTGACTGTGTTCAGCCATGAACTGCCTCAGGGACTCCGGCTCTGGATTTTGCCTCGAGGTTGACTCCTGAAGCCTTTTCCATAACTGGATGTAGCCACAAGGCAGTGGAGGTTTGGGATCAGAGTTTTCCTCCTCTCAGATGAGCTGCCTTCCCAGGCTGATGAGTCCCATCTACCCGGTGGCTGTTTAGTCGCCTCTTACGACAAGTACAGCCAAACTGAGGGCCTATACTTATCTCCAGCCCCCCAGGGGAGATCTAACTAGTGATGCTGGATTAATTTATCAGATTTGATTTACAACCATGATCATGATTTACAACCATGATTTACAACCATGTATAGTTGCTCCCAGGTTTAAATATTTATCTCCCATGATTTAAAAAAAAAATAGTGATGCCTTCACACATTTCTGCACCTGACCTCCTTGCATTCTTCCCCAGCATAATAGGACATTGCCCTGACTCCACCCACTGAAAGTTCTGGCTCTGTTGTCTGACCACAAGTCATACTAGAATAAAACCAAAGAAAATCCTTGCAAATCCAGCATACACTCTCTCTCTCTTTTTCAGCATTTAAAAGCTCCCCAACTCTCTTTTGTGCTTGCAAGCTAAATGAAACCTACCACCTCTTTGCTGCGGAGCACTGTTGTCAGAATGCCATGACTTTGAGAGTTTTCACTTGTGACACTTTAATTGCTTCTGGGTCTCTCTCATGTACAGTAGTTACTTTAATGCCTGTTCATCCAGTAGTAAACACATTTATAATGCAAATGAGCTGTCTGCCCCATGTAGGTTTTACATTTGCATTACAAACCCCATGGAAGCAAGAGTTGCTTTAAGTCACTTGTATAAAACGCCCTTCATTGGAGTGTGTGTGTGTGTGTGTGTGTGTGTGGAATGCTGTTCTCGGAGACCTTTTACCTCTGATCTCTACTTTTTACACATATGTGTGTGAATGAAAATAGCAAACATTGTTTTATCTAAGGCAATATGAATATGAGAAAATAATGTCCACTGTTTTCCATTCAATATTTTAACTATTAGATACTTTCCATTCTATTTTTCTTTTGAAACATGTATGAAAGGTACAAAGTTCTAGTATTTTCTCCCCCTCCCCCATCTGTATCCAGATAGTTCCCCCATATAAGGCTTCTTGGCTCTGAGCCAAGTCTCGCCTCCTGTTCTTGGCAAAAGGACTCTCATGAAAGCTAGCTTGATGTGAAGCTGGCTTCTAAATAAAATGTGCAACAATTTATTTATAGTTTCATATCAGAGGTGGTGATCCCAAGGAATCTAGTAAGTGGTTTCAGTAAGCAACTGGGCCCAGGCCACAGAAATAGTTCAGCTTCCCTTCCTTTCACCAGAGAGTTTAAATATCCACACAGGGTTCAGACCAGTTCAGTTTAATTTATCTGACTGTGAAGGGTGTTTGTTACATGTTTGCTTGAAAGATGCTGCCTGAAAATAAACCAGGTTATTCTGCCCTTGAGTTGAAGAGGATGTTGGCTTCAGGCGAAATGCACCGAAAAAAGCTTGAGTACAAGAAAAGCAGTTCTGTGGAAGCGGGCTTAGGAACATCTGTTGTTTTGCTAATACATAATAGTTATTTGGCATTTGTCCCTGAAGGCATTCTGTGTTTACTCTGTATAGTTGCTTGATGGTAGCTCTGGTGATTTTCACATAGGAGGTTCTAAGTTCTAGGATTGCTAAATTTTAATTTTAAAAAATTAAAGGCCAGGGTGGAGCCTGGAGCAGGTTTGGAGATGGGGACTACAGAGGAAAATTAGTGTGAGGTGGTCCCCACAGTTACCACTGCTGCCACATTACCATGTTTCTCTGCCTCCACACATCCCACCTCCTTCAGCAGAGCCTGGTTGGCAACCTTCAGTCTTGAAAGACTATGGTATAAGCCTACAGCACCCGGTATTCCCAGGCAGTCTCCCATCCAAGTACTAACCAGGCCTGACCCTGCTTAGCTTCCAAGATCAGACAAGATTGGGCATGTACAGGGTGCAGAGCCTATGGGGGCAAGTACAGGAGAACCACACACTTAAGGCCAATCCTATTCAACTTTCCAGCACCAATGGAGCTGTGCCAATGGGGTGCATGCTGCATCCTGTGTTGATGGAGGAAGTCATGGAGGCCTTTTGAAGGTAAGGGGATGATTATTCCTTTGCCTTGGAGCTGCATTGCAGCTGGAAAATTAGATAGAATTGGGCCCTTAGATCCTGCCATTTGTCATTCAGAAGCCTGTGAAATAGTACATTGAATGGAGTTTAACAACCAAATGCCCCTTGTCCTGTGTGTGTTTTTGATACAGCTCAATCATGTGCCTAGTGTGAGAATGATGATGTTCAGAAAATTCCTTCTCCATTCAAACCATCTTGGCTAATAGTCAGTGGCGTCACTAGGATTTTCGTCATCTGGTGCGGGAGGCCAGTGTGTCACCCCCATGATGGACCTTCTCCCATGCAGTTGGCAGGGCAACACCCCAGGCAGTGGGTGTGGTAATGCACCATTGCCCCACCCCACTGGTTTTTTGTCTATAACTTTTGATAGAATAGAGATTTGAAATGAAATTCCATGTAATTCCACATCAAATGATATATAACATAATGGTATTATTCAAAAATACCAAGATTTTAAAAATTTTGACCAGTAGTAGTGACACCACCCCTCCCCCATGGACATCACCCAGTGTGGCCCACACTCCCCTAGTGATGCCAGTGTTTCATCATTCTTGAAAGTGGCTATTAAACACTAGTTTTATTTCCACCTTCTTCCATGCAGTGTGTAAATATGTGAAGGTGAGGTAGGATCATGCCTCCTGGTCCAGTTTTATGTTGGTGCACTTGATGACCCCACCCTTCCACTGCCTAAAGGTCTGAAAGGAAGGACAAAGCAAGTGCAGCTGCATGTACAGGAAGGCTCCCCTTTCAGACCTTTGCCTCGATGTGTTGAGGTCGGGGGCAGAGCCGGTGGGTGCCCCCTCCTGTGTCTAGTGAACACAGAGAAGAAAAATTTGAATAGGATTATTCATCATACTCACTTTTACCCATAGTGGCGTGGGCCAAGGTAGCAATATGGCCACCAATTCATGCACCAGGAATTGGACTTCAGCATTTGAGCCATGCTGAGTTTAGCACATGTTGATGGTCATCACATGACGGCCCATGGCAGTGCAGCTGAAAGCACTGTGTAAGCAAATGCAAAGCTGTCACTGATGCAGGCTAAGAGGATGATCAGAATTGGTTTTCAGTGCTTCTGCTAGATAATGCTGCCCAATGTTTTCCTTTAGTGCAGGGGTTTCTAAACTTTTAGGCCAAAGGGCCACATCAAATATCTTGCACAGTGTCAAGGGCCAAAAAAAAAATAAAATGTAAATATAAAATTTAAATAAATACATTAGAGATGGAACTTAGATGAAAAATTGAATGGGCTCAAATTTCCAGGATGTCTCCAAGCACCGACACATACCACAGAAATAAAGCACACACTTAAATGGACCCTCATTCCCCCACCCCACAAGCAGAGCTCAGGTCATGTTCAGTCAGCTGTGCCAGAGGCTCTCAGGGGACCAGAGACTGGACACAGGCTGGATAGAGGCTTGCCATAAGCCACATCCGGCCCCTGGGCCCGGGTTAGAACACTCCTGCTTTAGTGTGACAGCTGTTGCTCTTAGCAACAGAAAATATCAGTTTTATTTTATTATTTATTTATTTACTTATAGAATTTATATCCTGCCTTTCTGTCCCAGTAAAGGGCACTCAAGGTGGCTTACAAAAGAAATCATAAAAAACAAAAAAATACAAATATGTATAAAAATAAAATAATTAAAAAACACTAAAACACAATAAAACTTGGAACCCAAAATTAAAATAAATTTTTTAAAAAATCCACTCACTCTATTAATGGTGGCTGCACTCACACCCCCAACTCCCTTGAGATGTCAAACACATTACCCTTCGGCAGGGTTGATCCATAAACCACACAACCTCAACCACACACTCCATTCGGCATTCAGTCACTCTCACATCACAGTATGTTATTACTACATACAACATCCCCTCTCACTGAACTCTTGCCCCCTGACCCCCTTTCACTGAGCCAGAGGTCCCCACCTTCTCCCCTGTCCCTCTCTCACCAAGACAGAGGACACCAGCTTCTCAGTTCCTTAATCCAAGACCTTAATCCAAGACCAAAGGTTAACTTTCCTGAATCACAACCAAAACTCACTCACATGACACCTCCTCAGCCACCCACTCACAATCCTGCATTCAGTCTCAGACAAACCCTAATGCTGACACAATGCCTCCTAACCCCTCCCAGATGTCCAATCATTAAACAGCACAGCGCTGCATCAAAGGAAAATGTGTAGTGCTGGCGATCAGGGATCCAAAGATGATGAGCTGCTCAGCAACAAGAGCCATAACAAAGAGTCATACAGCCTTCTGATCCACTGTCTTGATCCACTGGCGAAGAGCCACGGGCAAAGAGTGTGGTGGGGAGGGGATGAATTAAGGAAATGGGAATTGGTTTATTCTTTCTAAAATACTTGCTTCAAGTACATTTTCAAAAGTATGCAACAAATGGTTATAATAAAAAGAAATAAGAGTTTTCCTCAACACAGAATATAGGGACAATACTGTACCACATAAAGTAGACTAATGCGCTATGAATTAAGGCACTACAGAGAGTGGAAATTCCCTCCTTTTTAAATTTTTTCCCAACAATTTAGATGCTGGAACTGCTATTTCTGGAAAATAAACTGAAATAGGAAATGTGAGTTCAGAACACAGTAAAGGGGAGGGGGTTTGGAGTGAAGCTGCTATTCAGACCCAAAGTGCTACAAATGATGAAGAGATGTTTAAATTTGTGCTTGTCCTTCTAAAGGCCATTTCCAATCAACGTCTGTTTTGCTTCAGATGCTTGGTGGAATGCCAAGATTGGCTTCCAGAGGTGGCATTTTATTTTCCGCATCTTAGGCCTTCTCAACACCACCCCACCTCCCCCAGCCTATGTCTCGAAAGCTGAATTTAACTGGAGGAAATACTGAGCAACATGCAGAGTGCATTATAATACCATAAGTTTATTGAATGACATGTTTTGTCAAATTCTGCCCATGATCGCAATTGCCTTTACCCCCACCTGCCCCGTTCGACTCTATATTTTAATACTGTGCTTTTTGACTTGCTTGAATTTCATTGCAGCCATTGGGTTGTTCAGTGGGGTTTGGGGGGAGGGGTTTCCCCGGGCATCTACCTTGGTCAGCTCACTGTTTGATGCCAGCAGTGATTATGAAGTCAATAGAAAACAAACTTCCCTTCCAATTACTTGTATTTACAGTGTTTCATCACTGAAAGTCACAACTTGCTTCAGAACTAGTATGTGTGTTTTCCCCCCCACAATTATTTATTTATTTGTTTCAGGTATGGGTAAAGGAAATGATTAGACTTAGGAATAGGGATACAAAGGTTACACATCAGGGAAGTTGCCTGGAATTACATCATATCAATCTCTAAGTAAAAAAAATTCATACATATTTTATCTTTCTTATTCTTATGATAGTTATTAATCTAAAAAAGAGAAAAACAAAAAAAGAACAATATTATTATCTAAAATCTTCTATGCATTCATAAAAGGCTTACAATATTTTCTTCTATCTGAAATATCTATAAATTTCCACATTTACGCATATAATTTTACTACTATATTAATATGTATAATGGGATATTTCTTATACAAATTCTAATAACATATTTAGGAGGAACATTTTCAGTTTGAATGGTATTACCCACTTATATCTTTTATAACATTTTATATATCATTTTCTAACATTTCTTTACTATCTCACAGCCCAATCCTGAGCTGCCCGTAGTGCCCAGGCTTGGCGGCTCAAAGGAGGTCTGTAGCTGAATCCTTCGTCTCCTGCGCTACCGTGGGAGGCACCTCGGGAAAAGGGGAAATTCGTCCCCTTCCCCCGAGTAAGGTAAGCAGCCCCGTGATGGGGCTACTCTCTTTAGCACCAACCAAAAGGTCGTATGTGTTCCCCGTATGTCTTCCACCCCCTTGCTTGCCCTAGGAATCCCCCCGGGGGAGAAGGGAAGGAGTGCGCTACTCCTGCCCAACAGAGTTTTCTTCTAGTTTGTCGGAGATGAAACAGAAAAGGTGCTGTTGAAGCTACTCATTTTTTCATTTGGGCAAAGATAAAAGAGCCATTTGTTTTACTCTTTTAATTGTTCCCGTATCTCTTGGGCTCTGACCAAATTGCAGCATTTACAGCTAAGCAAAACAGCAAAAACTAATCTTTACAAGTACCAGCTTTTAATTTTACCATTCAAAGCCAGGCCAGAACAGAAGACTTGAAAGCACTTCCTGAATATTCTCATAGTTGTCCTTTGTTGAGTCTGGATGGATGGAAGGAGGGTGTGTGTGTGTGTGTGTGTGTGTGTGTGTGTTTCCTAAAGGATGTTATTAGAAGTTGGGCACTGACCAAAGGTTCACACACATCAAACAGTCCACCTGGCTGGACCACCTTGTGGTCAGTGGCAGCAGTACCTAAAGCAGCTTCAGGGCCCAATCCTATCTAATTTTTCAGTGCCAATGGGGCATATACTGCCAATGGGTCACATATAATACTGCCAATATAGTGCCAATGGGGCATATACTGCATCCTTTGGTGGGGAGCCAGTCACAGATGCCTCCTCAAGGTATGGGAACATTTGTTCCCTTACCTTGGGTCTGCATTGCGATTGCACCAGTGCTGGAAAGTTGGATAGGATTGGGTTTTCAGGCGGTTGGTGGCAATAATATGGGGACTCCAGTGCGAGACTTTGCCTCAGGCCTCAAGCAATCTGGTGCTTGCATTGGGGGTGACATGCTGATTCTGTTCTTCCAAAGAGAAAACCAAAACTGTTTTCTGAACCATCTCAAATATTCACCAACAGCTGATAAAGCCGCCAACCTGATGAACTCCCTCAGTACAAATAGTTCTCAGAGGGAGGGCAAATTAAAGTGTGGAGTATTGACAGCATTTTCTAGGTTCCATTCCCGCCTGAGTTGTGACTTTTCTTAGGATCAAAGAATTCATTACTTTAACAGCATGGTGGAATCCTGTGTCTCCTCTCATTTTTTATTTTACAAGAAGATGACTTGGAACCCATCTTCACTGCCACAGTTCAGCCTTAGGATGTGTGGCAGTATTAAAGAGCTGTGGAGAATACACAGATGGCAGATCTATGTTGTCAGTTTGTGTGTGTTTCCCAGTAACTGTTTCCCCCAAAGAGAGCTGAGAATTCTTGTGTGATGAGGTGCTGAGAATTCTGTTAGGAATTCCTAGCTCACCCACCAGTGATCTTTGATTCTGGGCTGAAGACTGTACCAGCAGTGCATTTTATCAGTTGAGTCTGGTACCCCATCTCAACCCCTTCCAGGAAAAAGAGGAAGAAATACAGGGCAAAAGGGCAGGACTGCCATGTACAGTTGTGCAGGTTGTGAACTGCACAAGGGTGCCATATCTTAGGGGCACCATTCATATAAGAAGGAGGTGAAACTTAATCTCTGGTGGAGAGGAAGAGGCGTCTTTTTCTACTGTGCACAAAGATGCCTTTTTCTAATGCACACAAAGGCATCGTATGGGCTAGAGGTGGTCCCGTAAAAAGGAACAATATTTATTGTAAAGTATGCCTTGGTAAGCTGTCAAATGGGCTACTGTAATGTACTGTAGGTGGGGTTGCCTAAGAAGACAGTTCAGGAACTTCAGTTGGACTAAAGTGTGGGAGCCATACTAGTGGTAGACATTCACATTGCCAGGAACGTACATAATTCCAATATTAAGAAGAGTGAGGGCCCAATCCTATCCGACTTTCCAAGTGCTGACACAGTCATGCCAATAGGGTGTGTGCTGCATCCTGGGGGGGCAGTCATGGAGGCCTCCTCAACACCCTTACCTTGGGGTGCATTATGGCTTCATTGATGCCAGAAAGTTGGATAGGTTTGGGCCTGCAGTGCCAATGATGACCAATTTCCTTCCAGCAAGGTTCTTACCTTTAAGGCCTAGTTAGACAACCTATGAAGCTGCCCTGCATTGAGTAAGAACATTGTACCACCGAACTCAGCATTGGCTACATATCAGGATTTCAGATGGGGAACTTTCCTATGCAGGGATGAACCCAAGACCTGGGCATACGACACAGACTCTTCCACTGAGCTATGGTCCCATCCAAAATAGCTAAGGGAAGCCCTTCTCCCATATGAAGCTGACACTCAGTCATGAGGCTCTGTTACAGATGCCACAGCAGTCAATTAGAGGTCAAACTCTTAACAGAGCCTTTTCAGTCATGCCTCTGCATGTGTGGAATCCATTGCCATCTGAGTTTTGCCAGGATCGAATATTTTGGCATATTGAGGCACACACTAGAGACATGTTTTTCTTGAGGCAAGTCTTTAAACTTTAATGTGATGGATGTTTATTTGAACTGTGTTTTATTTTTCCTTGCTGGTGGAGATAAGCTGCTGATTGAGTTGTTCTTGTTATGATTCCATTAGTGTTGTTGTTTTAAATGATATGTTTAGCCTTTTTTTGTTCCTGTTCTCCACTTTGAGAATTATTATGAGCTGAAAAGTGGATTAGGGAATTTCAAGTCAAGTAAACAAACAAACAAATGATTAAATGACTTTGACAATGAAAGCCGTAGGGTGGCTTGTTTTAGAACTGAAATGCTTATTACAACATTGTTGGGGCTAAACTCTGCTTTTTGTTAACAAATGTGCTTGACCCTGATATGGTTAATTGTTCGGTACTCAAAAGCATCCATGGGGTTCCAATTCTAATTGGAACCATGACTTTAACCCTTTGCCCCTGCTATGAATCCACTCAGTGGCTGCTATTGGCCTTGGGACATTGGAAAAATAAGAGGTTTTCTCCTGTGGTTCATAATCATTATGGGGCAGCTTATCCAGAATAGGATTGTAGTGAGGCTTAAAGGTTAATACCTCCTCCCTCAATGCTATGGTTTTGTTCTAGATCAAGTCCTCTATGGCTACTATTGGATAAAGAAAAAAAATGAGCATGTCAAGGCTAAAGTTTTTAATGTAATATGCAGTTCCACCCTTAGTTTTCTTTGTTCTGCATAGATACTTAAAGGCCAAAAACAACAAACAGATAATTTAGAAGCTCCAAAACATATATGCAGTGGCATAATATTTGTAACCTAAAATTATTGGTAACACTGCCCATTAAGTCACCCTGTGATGTCCTTTACGTGCAAGATGGGTATAATAATAGTAAAAATGACTGCAGTGTAGGGCACTTCCTGAGGATTACTGGACCAGCTGGTAGAAGCTGACAGTGCTTGGCTGAGCTTCAGGCTATGAATAACCTCCAAGAGCCATCAGTTCCTACCAGCTGGTCATTAATGCCCAGGAAATGCTCCCTGTCTCCATTGCTACTATTTAATTAAGGGTTTTCCTACTAGAATTTCAATCTCATATTCTTAAGTTCTTGCGTGGTGTGCAGAATCATACAGTAGACCATGTGATAAATCTCCAAAAGCTGTTGCACAATGTTTATCACTACTTATCCTGTGGACCTGAATCTTGTCCACATGCACCTGGTGGGCCATCCACTGTCATGGCCAACTCCAAAGTTTGGGAGTTGGTACATAGGGCACAAATTAGCTTTAATTTAACTGTGCGCTTCAGTTCCATTGGTTTCAAGGAGGCTTAGACAGAACTTATAGGTTGGTTCATACCTGCATTTCACTTGAACACCTGAAGCATGTGAGCATACCAATCCGTTTTATACTGATCCATTGGACTCAGTCCTGTCCACACCGACTCTACACTGGCCAACACTCCAGGTCTTCAGAAAGAAATCTTTCTCAGCCCTACCTAGAAGGACCAGGGTATTGAGCCAAGGACCTCTGGCATGCGAAACAGGTGCTGCACTGCTGAACTACAGAAACACCCTTTCCCTGTATTTGGTGACTGGCAGCTACATGTGCGAACTGACCCCATCCACAAGCACTGTGTTTGGGGGTGACATGAGGTGATATGAAAGTTATATCTTTGATGGCTATGTGTGCATGCAGATAATCACCAGTTCCAGTAATGATGAAGTGACAGGCATGCATATGTGAACCAGTCCTCACTTTTCTTGGACAGTGCCCATATACCATGGGGCTGGCCTGGTGTGTGTGTGTTGGCACTCTGCCCCATGTTCCAGTGGAGACGGTAATTGGGAGGATCGGGGGGATGTTTGGAACTTCCCTGGGAACCATCTGTACCCGCCCTAGGGAAGATTCCCTCACACGTTGAGAAGCACTGCTTTATAGGTCACTAGTCTGTCGGCTTTTTGCCAGAGGAGCCGCCTCTTTTATGCCCTTTAACATGATCACATTGCAGGTTCTCCTAGTGAATCCTGGAAGGAAAGGAATGAATGACAAAGGAGTGCCACATAAACTGTCAGAGGGAGGTACATCTGGGAAGTGCGTGTGTATGTGTGACAAGCTAGCTCTCTCTGTCATGTCAGTCAGTTTTAATCCACTAGATGTGTCCTGCTTCCTCTAATTCATAAATGAAGCACCACTAGGTGTGTCTCTGCTAGATTCCAATGCTGCCTTCTAGGAAGGAGGAAAAAAATTCCACCTTTCTACCATTTCCTGCAATTGTTCTGCATCAAGCTGAAAAAATGGAGACTGTATCTGGGAAAAGGCGGGAACCAGGAATGCTTCATTTCCTTTTGCACCTAGATCCCTGCCAGAGGGATGGGGAGGGGCTGTGATGAGCTGAGACATCTTCATTGACAATGGAATTTTTCAAAAAAAGTCTGGCAACTTTTCAGCCAATGGAATGGCAGCAATTTTAATACCTTTTCCATTCATGGAACTAGAGCTCAGAATCAGCTTTATAGAGAGGCAGTGTTCAGTTCTCTTCTACATGGCAGCATTAAATTAACGTGGTAACAGAATTCACTCCAGCAGTGAATTCAAAGAATCTCTGTCTTCACTATCAGTTGATTTTAGTTCTGTCCCAAGCTTGATGAAAATGTAGCTGTGTTGAATTAATTTTTGGTCCAATCCTGATCGCTAGTAGTGCTGGCAGAGAGCAAGTTCCATCGGCGTGTGCTGCTGCAAAAGCAAAATAAAGAGTCATAAGACACACCAGTGGGAAGACCAGAGCCTTCCCACTGGCCATGGTGGCCACAGGGACACCTACCGGACCAGATAAGCCCAGCACAGGGGCAGGGGAGGATGGGATCAGCAGTGCTGGAACACTCTAGGCCGAATCCTAACTTGCGCTCTAGCAGGCAGGCCAGCAGAACTGCACTGCATCAAGTTTGGGGCTGCCTGATGCTTGGCCCGAGGCAAGGGAAACTTTTCCCCTTACACCGTGTTGCGCTGAAGCAACCCCAATGGGTCTACTTGTATTTGCACCACCTGTCGAGGTGGTGCAGATCCAAACATAATGGAGCAGTCAGGTGCTGCTCCAAACTGCCTGGAAACGGGGCTAGGATCCAGTATAACTGCCCTACCTCCTGCTCCCCAGAAATGCCTGCCACCCACCCTCCCCACTCCAAAACACCTCCTTCCCACCTCCCCACGCCCCACGCCTTTTTTGTTGGCAGTGCATTGAGTAGCCCCATTGCAGGGCTACTCTCTTTACCTGGGGGAAGGGGATGAAAGTCCCCTTTTCCTGAGGAGCTGCCAGCGGCTGCCCAAAGCGTGCAGGATGCGGCAACAGCCATTTTCGGCACTGCTGCAGCCGCACACCCTGGGCAGCTCAGGACTGGGCTGTGAGAGAGAATCCGTTAAGAGAAAAGGCAAGTTGATTCTTTTGCTTTTTCTCTGTGTCTGCCAGCAGAGAGCGGTGTGTTTTCTACATTAAAATGTTTCTGTTCTGGCTTTTCTTAAACCAGCTGTAGATTGCTCCTTCCTCATCAGCCAGGTTTAGGAAACAGATATACAAAGTGCCATTGAGGATAAAGGATTCCATGCTGTCGCATTAACCAAACAGATGGGGATTTAAAACAAAACAACAAAAACAAAACTTTTTTTTTTGAACGGTTGCTAGTCTCTCTTGCCAAAGTTGCATACAACTTTGCTATCAGGAGCATGTAGTGGTTTGTAAAATCAGTTACTGATTTTCTAAGGTACTTAGAACCATTTTGAATATTTCACATGTGAATACTTAGCTCACGCTGGGGAATAGAAATTCTATAACCTACTGACATATTAAAATATCCAGAAATGTGATATTCTAGCCCAGGGGTCTCCAAACCCTGGCCCGGGGGACAGATGTGGCCTGCAGCAAGCTTCTATCTGGCCCGCAGCCAGCCTCTGATCTCCTGAGAGCCTCTGGCCCAGTTGACCAAACACAACCAGAGTTATGCTTTTGGGGTAAGGGAATGGGAGTCCATTTAAGTGTGTGCTTTATTTTTTGGTCTGTGTTGGTGCTTGGAGAAATCCTTGACATTTGAGTCCATTCATTTATTCACTCATCTAAGTTCCATCTCTAATGTATTTATTTAAATTTTATATTTAATATTTTTTTGGCCCTCGACACTGTGCCAGATATTTGATGTGGCCCTTCAGCCGAAAAGTTTAGAGACCACTGTTCTAGCCAGATCCTAGGAGTCCCAAACTTTACCAAATGTCTAACAATTTGTACTTGTTAACTATTGGACCCACTTTAGGTTTCACCACAGTAGAGTGACCACTGCTCAGATGAGAAGTTTTTGTGAGAAGGTTCTGATTTCCCAGATGTCCAACTTTTCTCAGTGAAGAATGTGTGTTCATGTGCCACAGCATGATCATTTTGTACACAATACAAGCAGCCCGGAATATACCACATTCTGGCAAAAAGCACGGAAGTACATATGTTTACAGTACATCTGCACTTCAAGACCATCCAAGAATCTCTCCTGGTCAGCTCCCTCTAAAACAATGTAGCTTGATGCCACTCAGAAAGCAGAATAGTATCAAAACAGTACAATCAAGCCCTACATTTGAACTTTTTAAAATTTCCCATGGGAAAATTATTATCTCTCCCAGTAGCAATATGCTGTTATTGTTTCAGAGTTCTCGCTGCACAATGGCTAATGTACTGTATACAATAAGGAGCAAAGAGAATTTTTTCCATTAGTTGTTTCCCATTTCTAGACTTCTGAATTGCCAGTGATTGAAAAGTGGGCAAAAGTCCTACTATAAATTAAGCCTCTATATCTTAAATTGGCTCATTGTGCCTCTGGTTTCATCCAAAAGTGCCGATACTGCAAAGTGTACTGTTTCCGAGTCCATTACAGCAGGCAACAGATATGATGAAAAATGCAATTTAATCTACAAAAAGAGGAAGAGGAGAGGAAGGAATGGGGAAGATACCTTGCATGTGTTTCATTCTACCTTTGCAGGTTAGGATGCAGCCCATTATGTTCCACACTGCAGATAATTCGATTACTCATCAGAGATCTTGTTAATTCACCAAAGCTGTGGTTTTTAATTAAGCGTCTTAATTTTGTGACATACAACCCACAGTTTGGCCTACTTTTCCTAGGCATATAAAATGTATTTCATTCTTTCTAGGCCTGCAGTATTCCTCAACAATGGTCAATATCTATTCCTTTATTTCTGAAGTCCCTGTTCCATGCTGATAGGATTGTAGCCCAAGCAGGAACCACCCATGAAGGTTTCTCGGCACGTAGTGAAATTTAGAGTTTTGCAGAAGTTAGGAATTTTCAAAAACAACTCCCCCCCCCCCAAAGATGCCAAATAGCCACCCTAAAATAGGTTGTGTTTTTTTTTCCTTGAAGAACCTAAAGATTTAAAAGAGAGAATCTGGATCTCTAAAGAGACTTCATAGTACATTGGAACACTTCTGCTCAGGGGCAAGGCGGATGAAAGACTATTGTTTTCAAGGAATAGGACAATGTATGGGAAACAGAAAGAAGAGAAGGAAAGAGCTAGGAAGATTGGGCCCACAGTTAGTGCATTCTGCAACATGACAGTGAAATGTTAGGGCATATTAACTGTACAAAACCCTATGGAGTCCAGTGGGAATTACTCTTAAGAAGATGTGGTAAAGAATCACGGAAGATTGGAGGCGGGGGAGAGATGACTCCCACTACCTTGAGAAGTGTGATCCAGGTGATGTTAATCTGAATTAAGCCACTTGTTCCCCCACCCCTTTACTATATAACATGCAGGAGGGCAATTAAGGAAATTACTCCTAACCACTCCAGGTAGGGGGTATTACATGATCAATATTTTATTTCTGTTTATTCTGTTTAGTTCAAGATATGAATGTACTTGCATCTAAATGCATGTACTTAGTGCTGAGGCACTTAACAGTATTTAACGAGGTCTTCTGTCCATTTGGGGTGTGGCCTTTACTGTTCCCTTTCCCAATAGTATGTTGTATGTCTCAGAAATATTTCTAGGGTATTCTGGTTCTCTTCTAATTTATTATTGTTATTAAGAACATTCATATACCTTAGGGATGGGAAAACCCAGTGTGGCCCAACTCGAGTTGAGCCTAGAGTCTCCGCCCCCGCAATTTGACTTGAAAACAAGTCATAATGAGGACACTTTCCGAGTCACCCTTTCGCGACTTGATAAGATTCAAGTCAAGTTGCCCCCCCCCTTAAAAAACCCACCATGGCTCTGCAGAGGGCCACAGGGCTGCTGCCGGGATGTGTGTGTGTTGTCGAATTTCACTTTAAACACTCCCCTGATATTCCCCGCCCATCTGTAAATAGGGCAGGAGGGGGTCGAGGGACTGTGAGACAGCAGGGACAGAAGCGGCAAGAGGATCACAAGCAGTATCTGTGAGGCTTACCAGGATGACCTGATACTTGGCAGTTCTACTCAGAAGTAGTCCCACTTCAGCCGGTCATTCAGTGAGGCTTCCTATGCCCAAGTAACAATGGAGCACCTCAAAGTAGCCATGCGGTGAAAAACATGATTGCTATGAACTGCGTCCCCTCTGCTTCCCTGCCTGCTTGCCCTTCCTGGGCTTCTGCAGCCAATTGTAAGGCAAGAATGCCCTTGGCTCCTCCTTCTGTCCTCCCACAGCCAAAGAAAATACCAGACTGCCCATCCTTCATCCAATGAGAGAGAGAAGCCTACTTCCACCTCCCCCCTCCCACCCTCTGCAAAAGCAAACATTAACCCTTCCTTGTCTCCCGGCTGGAAACTCCATGCTGCTCACCCAGTCTGAATGATGGCCACACAAGATTTTTCAAGCTGCAAAAACTGTAAGCAAGCACACCCAGACACAGGCAGATTAAATTCTGCACACGTGGGGATGAGTGCCGAGTCAGGGTGGCCCTGACTCAAGTCTTTTTCCAAGTCTTCCACGCATGTGACTCATGAGTCAACGAGTCAGCGAAAACTGTGTATTTTCACAACTCGAGTCCTAGTCATCCAAGTCAAGTGCCCAAATCTGACACACCGCTTTTCAACAGAGTAGTTCACAAAGTGGTTTATATAGTAAATTAAATCAATAAATGGTTCCCTGTCTCCAAAGGGCTCACACACTAAAAAAAAATAATGCAGAAGAGATTCCAGCAACAGCCACTGGAAAAGACGTCATGCTGGGGGTAAAAACAGAAAGTCGTTCTCCCCCTGCTAAATATGAGAACACAACTTTGAAAAGTGCCTCTTTGCCTAGTTAGCAAGAATATTTACTATGCTGACCTCTGTCAGAGTAGTAAATCTACTACTGTTTTTCGCAACTTGAAAATTTACTACTAATTTACTCCTTTTTTTTTTTTTAAGTAAAGAATAGCACATTAGTAAAGTAGTAAATTAGTATACATTTCTGGGTCTATTAATACAGGCAGCAGGAATGTGAGAAAAATACAACTTTAATCTGCAGAGAGAGACCTCAGAGAAGCATCTTTCAAAAAAAAAAAAAAGGAAATTAGTTTTTGAACTAGCCTTCTACACATTATGCAAAATGAGACAGTAGTTTGAGGCAGTAGAATTCTGGCATACACTAGTTCAAATTGCAAAGAGAGATTACATCTTTGAACGTCCACTGTTTCACCATTAAAAACAAAACTGTAGCATGGAATAAACTGCCAGAACTTAAAGTTTATTGTTCTATTCCTGATATGACATGCAGAGAGTTCTTTGGGAACATTACAAAACATGACCCGCATTGAAGTCATACTTTTCAGCACTTATGATTGGGTATTTTGCTGCCTCATTCTACATAAGGCATGGAATGACACAATCTTTTTTACTCGATATTAATTTACATTTGAGTCAAAAAGTAAGAGTTTGTTGTTCGTTTTCAGCAGCCAACAGCTGCAGCCAACAAATATGCAAGAAAGGAATCATTTTCATTGTTTTTGGAGAGCACAAGCTTCCCTCCAGCTGCAACAGACACCCAGATATTTTTTTCTCCCTACCATCCAGAAGTCATAATTATATAAAAGGTTACAGCAAACTTGCCAAAACAAACAAACAAACAAACAGGGATACTGAAATAATTGTCTCTAGGTTTCTCTTTGTCCTAAAACCCAATGGACGGCCACAGAGCACAGCCAATGCCAACCAAAGCTCATGTTTATGTGGTAGCAGAAATACTGGCTTGAAGTGAGGGGTTGTTTCAATGGTATTCCATAAGAAACATGTCTTAAAAAAAATTTTTTTTAAGCCCTATAATACTGAGTAGCCTTAATAACAATTCTTAGTTAATCTAGCATGCTGTATGCATTCTTTTGTTGGAAAGGTACTGTGGACGGAGTAATCTGGCAAAACTGGAGCAGTTTTGGCAAAACTTCCTGAAAAAAGATGTAGTTTGTTTCTACATGACCAGAATGTTTATAGGGCTGCAGGCCTGTGCAAGCTTACCTAGAAGCACTGGCATATCGGGGGAGGGTTGGGGAGAAATATCTGGGGGGATACCTGTGGGGGCGCTGCTGCCTCCCTTGCTACCTTCCTTGCTCCTGTCTTCTTTGCCCTGTTCAGAGGGCCAGGGTGGCCTTCCCTCTGGAGGGCCTTTAACCTCACTTCCAGTTTTCAGCTAAAAGTGGAAGTGGCGTTTAAGGCCTTCTGGAGGCATCAAAAGGCCTTTGGAAGGCCAGAGGAGGTCATGCACAGCCTCCTTTGGCCCACAGAAGGCTCCTGGATGTGTATGTGGGACATTCTTCTTGGGGGGGGGTATTCTGTAGTCCTGGCCTCAGGTGGCACAGGGGCCAAGATCGCCAGTGTCTGGAAATAAGTTCTATTGAACTTAATGGGGCTTACTTCTGAATAATAATAATAATAATAATAATAATAATAATAATAATAATAATAATAATAACAACTTTATTTTTACCCTGCCGTTCTCCCCAAAGGGACTCAAGGCAGCTTACAGCAGGTTAAAACAGATTAAAAACATAATTTAAAAAACAGATAAAAGCATATAACACATATCATAAAAACAGCAGTCAGATAAAAAGTAATCAGGTAAAAAGAGCATAGAGCAGCAAATCATAAAAGAATCAGGCCTGTAACCAAGTATTTAAAAAATATTGAAAGGTGTTGAAAAGATGTTAAAAAGGCCGAGAACTCAGAAGGCCTGTCTAAACAGAAGGGTCTTCAGGCCTCGCCGAAAAGTCTCAAGAGAGGGAGCCATTCTTAAGTCAAGGGGAAGGGAATTCCATAGCATTGGTGCCACTACTGAGAAGGCCCTATTTCTTGCCGCCGCCCCACGTACCTCCCTAGGCGGCGGCACTTGTAAAAAGGCCTTCTCTGATGACCTAAGAGGATAAGCCGGATTGTATGGGAGTAGGCGATCTCTAAATTACCCTGGCCCAGAGCAGTATAGGGCTTTAAAGGTCAAAACCAGCACCTTGAATTGGGCCCAGAAACGAATGGGCAGCCAATGCAGCCACTGGAGAAGCAGACTGACAGAGTCAAACTGCCTACCTCCAGTAACTACACGGGCCGCCATATTCTGCACTAGTTGCAGTTTCCGAACCGTCTTCAGTAGACAGACATACGTTTGCATTGTAGATGTATTATTATTGCAGTGAGTCTCCCAGCTTTGCTAGCGCACCAGTTTCTGGAAAGGATTGTTTTGAGGAGATGATGTGATACCTGAACCGTGACCAAATTTCCTAAACGGAATTTTTTATTTAAAATAGGAAATTGCACAAATCTCACATGAGAAATGCACAGGTTTCAAAAGTTGCACGTTATTTTTGCTTTTGTTTTAGTTTTTAAGTGGTCCTGGGGGCTGGGTTGTTAACAGGAGACTGCTACAAGAGAAATTAATTAGGTGAAACATTGCCTTTTCCATGCCTCTTTTTTATGTTACAGACTGCTGTGAAAGAATAGGAGGAAAGACAGTAAAAAAAGCTCGCAACCCTACGTGTGTCTGTTTGGCTTTGTATACACATCCAGGTGACCAAATTCATATTAGGAGAAGGTCCGAGGCCTTTATTTATTTTGTAAATTCTTGAGAACTGTACTTTTAATAGAGAAGAGGTTTTTTTTTGGGTGGTGGTGAAGTGGCCCCTGCCACTTTGTTTTATTTAGCTGATGAACGTTTCTGGCAATTTCTCATCCATGGAGCACTTAGACCTGCTTAGCTTCAGACATCAAACTCTGTTGTCATGCTTTCAGACTATTTCAGGTCCTACTGGTTGGTCCTACAGATCCACAGGCTGACTGAAGCAACATTTACTGGGCCAACTAAAGTCCTAAACGTTAGTGTCAGTTTCCTGCTTAGAAATTCTTTTTCTGAAATCTTCAAAGAAAACACTAAAAAGTAAAGTAAAATAAAGATTCTGTTACATGGGCCTGCAGCCTATGTTAACCTGCTAAACCTGGATGCTTTTGAAAACAAAGCAGAAGGAAATTCGAGAACTATGTTCATTGAATTATGTCTACCCTTAATTAGAGTAATAAGGTTACACAGAGCCCCCCAAACAAGGCAATAGAATGTTTCAACAAGATGTATGAAATAAAGTGTGGCTGTATAAACAAATTGGATACATGAAAGTCAACACAATGCCCTTCATTGGAATATGTGCTCTTTTGCCTACTGAACCGGAGTTTTTGTGAAGACAAGGTCTCCCGTTCTCTTTTGTGACCCTCCCTGGGTAGATGCAGATAGACACTTTACTACACAATTCAGCCTTACTCTTATGTCCTGAAGTGTGGCAAGATGCTCTTTACCTTTCGGTGGGTGATAGAAACCATCAATCCTGGGCTAGTAGAGCTCAACTTTGTAGACCCCTTTCAGTCTTTGAGACCCCACTTTGCTAAGGGAGATTCACTTGGATGGTCCTTTGCCACCAAAAACACTCTCACACTTCAGAGAAAAAGGAACAGTAACTTTAATCCATATTTGGAGGCCCTCAGATTCCTTCTGGCCCAACAAATTCGCATGACTGATCCAGCTAGTCCTCTGAGACTTGCTGCCTCGGTCCAGAGCAGGGGTGCCCAAAGTTTTTGGCAGGAGGGTCACATCAACTCTCTGCCACTGTGTCGGGGGCCGGGAAAAAAAGGATTAATTTACATTTAAAATTTGAATAAATTTACATAGGTTTATATAAATGAATATATTAAAGATGAACTTATATGAATGAATGAAGGTCTTGCAATAGCTCAAGGCCTATATAAAAGGCCTTGCACAAAGCAAGGCCAGGCTTTCCTTTGCTGCCACTGCTGCATCACAGACATGAAACAACATGCAGTGGAGGGAGCCTTTATCCCACAGCTCACACGAGAGGTCAAACAGTCGCCCTCAAGCTGTGTCAAGCCAGCATGGGCTCCAACAAATCTCTGGAGGGCCAGAGGCTCATTGGAGACTGGGGGCTCCCTGAGGGCTGCATTGAGAGGCCTTGAGGGCCACAAGTAGCCCCAGGGCTGCTGTTTGGGCACCCCTGGTCCAGAGGGTTGGCTCAGTGGGATATACTACCTCCCTCATTACAAGTGGGTAAAGTGTATACAGGGTCAGTTCCAAGGGTCACCTCTTGCCCAGATCTCTAAGTTTAGGTGAGAGTGAGCAGTTTCCAGTCAGTCTTTTGTCACAATCTGAACCATCTAAAAGCTTTTCCATCCCCAGTAACCTTCTTCCTCTCTCCCATTTTTGGAACCCTAAAACTTTCCAT
Organism: Tiliqua scincoides; assembly: GCF_035046505.1. Lineage (NCBI taxonomy): Eukaryota > Metazoa > Chordata > Lepidosauria > Squamata > Scincidae > Tiliqua > Tiliqua scincoides. The sequence continues at coordinate 114,254,318 of NC_089821.1, forward strand.
CCCCCCCCCCGATTCCTATAGGAAACTATGCTAATCCACCAATGTCCCTTCTCCCACCAGATTGTTCCCCATGTTGCTCTGCCCCCTTCTCCTTCAAGGGGTTCCTCTCTCCTCTCTTTCCACTTCCTAACTGCTTGGGGGGGGGCTCCATTGTTATGTGAATGTTAGCTGTAGACCTCCCCTGCATAGAGTGAGTAAGCTAATTAAATTCATTGTTGGCAACCTTCAGTCTCGGAAGACTATGGCATCGCGCTCTGGATGGTGGTTCTGGCACAGCGTCTAGTGTGGCTGAAAAGGCCGATTCAGGAGTGACAATCCCTTCCACACTGGGAGCAAGTGGAGTCTGTCCCTGGTCTGTCTCCTTGGCTATGGGCCTCCCTTCTTTGCCTCTTTGCCTCAGACTGTTGGCCAAGTGTCTCTTCAAACTGGGAAAGGCCATGCTGCACAGCCTGCCTCCAAGTGGGCCGATCAGAGGCCAGGGTTTCCCACCTGTTGAAGACCACTCCTAAGGCCTTCAGATCCTTGTATTGCAGCTGTGGTCTACCTGTAGGGCACTTTCCTTGCACGAGTTCTCCATAAAGGAGATCCTTTGGGATCCGGCCATCATCCATTCTCACAACATGACTGAGCCAACGCAGGTGTCTCTGTTTCAGCAGTGCATACATGCTAGGGATTCCAGCTCGTTCCAGGACTGTGTTGTTTGGAACTTTGTCCTGCCAGGTGATGCTGAGGATGCGTCGGAGGCAGCACATGTGGAATGCGTTCAGTTTCCTCTCCTGTTGTGAGTGAAGAGTCCATGACTCGCTGCAGTACAGAAGTGTACTCAGGACGCAAGGTCTGTAGGCCTGGATCTTGGTATGTTCCGTCAGCTTCTTGTTGGACCAGACTCTCTTTGTGAGTCTGGAAAACGTGGTAGCTGCTTTACCGATGCGTTTGTTTAGCTTGGTATCGAGAGAAAGAGTGTCAGAGATCGTTGAGCCAAGGTACACAAAGTCATGGACAACCTCCAGTTCATGCGCAGAGATTGTAATGCAGGGAGGTGAGTCCACATCCTGAACCATGACCTGTGTTTTCTTAAGGCTGATCGTCAGTCCAAAATCTTGGCAGGCCTTGCTAAAACGATTCATGAGCTGCTGGAGATCTTTGGCAGAGTGGGTAGTGACAGCTGCATCATCGGCAAAGAGGAAGTCACGCAGACATTTCAGCTGAACTTTGGACTTTGCTCTCAGTCTGGAGAGGTTGAAGAGCTTTCCGTCTGATCTGGTCCGGAGATAGATGCCTTCTGTTGCAGTTCCAAAGGCATGCGAAGAAAATCCCAGGACAGCAGGACAGCGAAGAAAATCCCAAACAAGGTTGGCGCAAGAACACGGCCCTGCTTCACTACGCTTCGGATGTCAAAGGGGACCCAACTGAAACACCTTATTTTTTTTTCTTTTGTTTTTGAGCACTTTTGCTAAATTTTAGTGCCCCTTCACCATTGTCTCCATTTTTCTCCTTTTTGGGGGGACAGACTGAATGTATTTCCTATATACTGTACTTGAATTTGTGAGTCTATTGTGCATAAGATGCAGTCTGACTGTACTAAATCTCCCCTACCCCCTTACCCTCTAACCATGTTTTCAGCCTATTTAGGGCCCAATCCTATCCAACTTTCCAGCACTGGTGCAGCTGCAATGCAGCCCCAAGTCAAGGAAACAAATATTCCCTTACCTTGTGGAGGCTTTCATGACTACCCACCCTCTACAGGATGCAGCATACATCTCATGGGCATAACTACACCAGGGCTGTGAAGCTGAATAGGATTTGGCCCTTAGTCACTCCCAGTTTGCTATTTAATTTAATAAAAAACTCACAAAAGTTTCAATGACTTATTTAGGATCATGTCTAGTTTAGTTTCATGTCTTTTTCTTCTAATGATGACATCACTGTTGGCCAGCCATGAGATAGGTGAAGTGGATTGTATCAATAGCAGACTGTAAGGGTTCCAAAGGGATGGGGGATTCCGGGTGCACTTCATTCCCAGTCTGCTGCTGCTGCCAGCTTCTAGCCCACCACTGAGGCAAACGGCATCCTGAGCTCCTTGATGGAAGGGTGAGATAGAAATATCACAAATCTCAGCAAAGGTACATGACTGGTAGACTCTATTTCTGCTTGTTGAATCACAGGGTTGAGAAAGTCAGGACTAGGAAATTAGGAAAAGTTAGTAGAAGCAGAATAAGTGAAACTGATGTTTTGTTTTGTTCTGCTAAAAGGTTTGCTCTGAAGAGGGAAACAGCTTCTGCCCTAAGAAACCATTGCGTAGTGACCTCTGAAGCAGATGAACATCTGCTTGGAACCTCATGAGGAGAAGAAACTCCTTGGCAAACCAGCCAAGCGGCCCTCAAACAATATAAACTGAAATAGATGGGCTAAAAGATCATTGAATGAATTAGGTCAGTGAACTATTCTCATTTTTGTCTGTCTATAAAGCACAACTTCTTTATGTGAATTGGCTTATTGAAGTCATTGCTGAGGAACACACATTGCACAAGGGAGTGATCTGTAATGCAACAATTAACTCATTCACCATTTTACTGTTATCAGTTTCAAGTAGGTTATTATTATTATTATTATTATTATTATTATTATTATTATTATTAGCTTTTCAACTAAATTGAAAATATTAATATTATTTAGCTTTTCAACTAAAAGTTCACAAAGTGGTTTACAGAGAAAAATCAAATAACTATACTATACTATACTATAATTTTGCTAAGATGCTTCCTTTTTTAAAAACCTTTCTTCCCCTCTTCTTTTTAAGGTAATAATAAGTAATAAAATAATCACCTTCCATTTAGCAGAATACTTGATTTGTGAATGTATATTTAAATTATTTACATTTCTTAGATTTGTATTTTATTCAAACTTTTTGTCTAGAACTTCAAAAGATCATTTGAGATTCTCCCTACCAAATCTCATAGCCTTGATTTTTTTTTAAGGCAGTGTTTCTCAGACTGTGGGTTGGGACCCACTAGGTGGGTCACGAGCCCATTTCAGGTGGGTCCCCATTCATTTCAATATTTTATTTATAATATATTAGATTTGATGCTACTATGGTATGTGACTGCATTTAGGGAAATGTTACACATCTGTACTTTTAACAGGCTACTATGTATAGGCTTTTAACAATGATAGTCAATGAGACTGAGAGCCCAATCCTGTGGTCTGCGGCATGGCTACGTGCCGCAGACCACAGTCGCAAACATGCCGTAAGGCACGTTTGCGGGGCTCACAGCTGGGCTCCCTCTGGAGCTAGGCCAGCACCAGCCGAAGCTGAGCTAGTGCGTGGCGGTCACCTGGGTTCTGCAGCTTGGCGGTCTCCTGGACTGCCGGGCTGCAGAACGGGAGGCGGGAGCGTGGGGGAGGTGTTCTGGGAAGGGGGGAGGCGTGCCAGGGGGCGGGCAGGAGGCGTGTCGGGGGGAGGGAGAGAGGTGGATCTGCGGAGCTGTGCTCCACAGGATCCAGGGTGCTCGTGCAGGGCTGTGCGCCCTACACAAGTGCCTTTACTTTAGCACCGATCTTTTGGTCGGCGCCAAAGAGAGTAGCCCCATTTGCAGGGCTGCTTCCCTTACTCTGGGGAAAGGGATGAATGTCCCCTTCTCCCGAGGTGCCTCCCACGGCAGCGCAGGAGGTGTAGGATCTGGTGGCAGCCCTCCACGGAGTTGCCAAACCTGGGCGCTGCGAGCAGCTCAGGATTGGGCTGCGCCTCCTGAGTGTGGATAGGATTGCAGCCTAGGATGTTAAAAAATTTTCCTGCTTGATGATGTCACTTCCAGTCATAACATCATTTCCGGTGGGTCCTGTCAGATTCTGATTCTAAAAAGTTGGTCCCAGTGCTAAAAGGTTGAGAGCTACTGTTTTAAGGTATATATTTTTTTAAAAATTCATAGAGAGAATGTCATGTACCTTAGCTATACTTATTCAAATTTTGCGGCTTCTTGATTAGAATAAGAAATGCCTAGACATCAAACTTAAATTGATTCTACAGAGATTATACAGTCCTGCTTTTGATCAATACATGTTTGATTTTGATTAAATTTGATTAAAATATAATTAAATTAGTCTGAAGTACAGTGGTGCCTCACAAGACGAAATTAATTCGTTCTGTGAGTTGTTTTGTTTTGCGAAATTTTCGTCTTGCGAAGTGCGATTTAAAACAAACCAAGAAAAAAAAAAGGAAAAAAATTCATCTTGCGAAGCACGGCCATAGAAAAATTCGTCTTGCAAGTCACCAAAAAAATCGCAAAACGCTTTCGTCTTGTGAGCTTTTCGTTGCGCGAGGCATTCATCTTTCGAGGCATCACTGTATAATGCCACCATGATCCAAAACCTTAATTCCAGCACATGGCAGCAGTTGTTCCTAATCAGCTTTCGAGGAGTTAGAGACTACCCATATGTATCCTTTTCAAGTAGGTACCTGCATTCTACCTGGAATCAAGGCTATCACCCTGCTCAGGATAACTACATTAGCAATTTGTTCCTATTCAAATTCATTCAGTAGTGCTGTGAATCACATTTCAATCAGCTATATCCCGCTCATGCATTTTGATGACAGGGTTGTCTTCGTGTTTTCAGGGTTCCTTTTAATTTTAGAGTAGTTAAATTCTGTAAAAAGAGTTTACATTTTCATGTGGCATTCTGATTAACTTTAGATTGCATTCTAGTAGGCTCTTCGTTTACAAGGTTTTACTGTAATTTCACAGTGATTGTTAATGGTTTATCCTAGGAATAAATGGCTAATGTATTAATTTGATATGACAGTAGGATTCTCCTAACCCTTTCCAAACAACATTTGGATTTAAATCAATTCAGTGAGCATTGCTATCTTCTCTTTTATCATTATTTGGCATCCTGAAAGCATTTATTCCCAGTACATTCATCAAATCAAAGAATCAAAAGAGACTAAAAAACCATCTGCTTTTTATAGATTTTTTAGATTGATATATAAATTGATTGAGAGCCAGGGTGGTGTAGTGGTTTGGGAGGTGGACTCAGACCTGGAAGATCCAGGTTCAAATCACTGCTCAGCCACGAAGCTTCCTGGGTGACCTTGGGCCAGTCACTTTCTCTCAGCCTCACCTACCTCACAAGGTTGTTGTGAGGACAAGAAGGAGGGGTGCAGCTGTGTAAACTACCCTGAGCTCTTTGGAGGAAGGGCGGTATAAAAATGGGAATAAATAAATAAATATAACATGATGGTATTATTCAAAAGTACCAAGATTTTAAACATTTTGGCCTGTAATGGTGTCACCCCCCCCCGTGCGTTTCACCCGGTGCAGCCTGCACTCCCTTAGCAACGCCACTGATGTGAATGTCCAAATACTGCAATGATCAAGGCGCATTTGACCAGGACACAATTGTCCAGGATACAAATGCCTAATACCCCATTAGATGTCTTAGGGAGCACTGAAGACAATAAGATGCCTGGGTCCTGTTGCCACTCCTTGCAACTGGCATTCAGAGATAGGTTATCTCTAAAATCTGGAGGTTGCATATAGTCATTGTAGATTGTAACCTGTGATGGACTTTTCCTTCATAAGTCTGTACAGTCCCCTCTGAAATAAATAATAATAATATACAGTATTTATATACCGCCTTTCTTGGTCTTTATTCAAGACTTTATTCAAGGCGGTTTACACAGGCAGGCTTATTAAATCCACGCAGGGATTTTTACAAATTGAAAGAAGGTTCTCTCTTTCAAGAACCACCACATTCAAGATGTTACACTACGATCTGGTTTAACATTCTGGCCTCCATCCTCCCACGCTCCGAGCAGATTGAACAGCTCAGCTGCAGCTTGCCAGCTGCTTCAAGGTCGCACGGTGCCGGTGGCCTCGAACTGGCGACCTTGTGGATGTTAATCTTCAGGCAAATGGAGGCTCTACCCTCTAGACCAGACCTCCTGCCCTGAAAGGCATGTAGACCTCCTGAAAGGCATGTAGGCCAGGTGTGATCATCACAGCCTGAGGCAAGGAGTTCCACAGAGTAATTACTTGCTGGATAAATAAATATTTGCTTTTGTTTGTTTGAATTCTTGTACCCTTAATTTTAGTGGATGTCCATGTTGAACGGTGAAGGTGGATTGGGCCCAGGAAGGGGATTAGGATTTCAGCAGGTGCTACTGCTGCCAAACCTACCCTCTTCTCTACCCCCTTTGCATCCCTGTTCAACTCAACCCCCACCCGTTCTACCCATCCTCCTCCCTCCTTCCCAACATGTGCACAATCTTACAGGCCTTGGCAGCCAACCATTTATGCCAGTGGTTCCCAAATTTTTTAGTACTGGGACCCACTTTTTTTAATTTAAAGCAATACTCTTTCGGAACCCACCTAATTTTAAAAAAGGAGTTATAGAAAGAAATAACTGATTGATTGATTGATAAGTAATTGTAACCAGAAAAGATATCCTCAAATATTCTCCCTATATTTACACATGCATGCAGATTGCTGGAGCTCAACCCCTTGCAGGGCAGTCAGCAACTATCTTATAAACTGCAGGAGCTGAGTTCTTTGCAGGGTAATTAGCAGCTACAGTATTTGATTTTTGAATAGCCTCAAGGCTTGAGGCAATTAGTTATCTGATCTTTCTATCCCCCTTTGCAGACCCACCAAAAATTAGGTTGTGACCCACCAGTGGGTCCTGACCCACAGTTTGGGAACCACTACTTTACTCCTAAAATCCAACTGTATGGAGCTTTCCATGCCATATTTACTCTGTCAATTCAATTACCCAGTTTCATTTAAGTAAGTGTTATAGGCCTGATCCAAAGTTACTTGGAACGAATGGAGTTATCTTCCAATTGTAGGTTTTGGATTTGGTCCTGTTATATCTGCTTCTCATTTTCCATCAATTGTCATGCATTTCTTTGTTCTCAGTTGCAAGACTCTAAGAGCTTTTCAAGGGAATAAAATGAAACGCAGGAAATAATCTCTTTGAAATATTTTCCAGACTATCTTGGCAATTTTCAGTTTTCTGTTCCATAGCTTCTTTGATGCAGCAACCTGTCTTTTCTGTTCTGAAATGTTTATTGGGTTGGCCTTGTAAGCAAAATTCAACATTTGAGTAACCTAAATAATCAACTGCCGTACGCTGGTTTTGTGAACAAACATTAGGACCATGCTGAGTGTTCTCTAATCTTAACTTTTGCTATGAACATGCCACTTTTGATATACCCCAAAAGACTGTAAAGATTGCTTTTATCAAATAATTGTGCTGCCTTGCCGCAAATTAAAATCCTTTTCATGGTCTGCTTGGGGCTTCCTGTCAGCAGGATTTTCCTCCTTTGCTTTCAACCACATTCGTCCATCGTGCTGTTGAATCTGAGGTGACTAACGTTATTTCATTTATGAACAACCAGGTGTCATGTAGTTAATCCTGTGGATCACCACAGCCAAAAGGACCAACCAGGAATGAGGACAAATGAGACAGAGGATTGTGAGGAGAATGGAGTCGGAGGAAAGTGGTAGTTGAAACTACTTTAAACAATGCAAATGTCTTTGTAGCAAATCCGAATAGAAATAAATGAAATTGGGACACCTTTTTCAACACAGGAAAAAAATAAATGAAATGCAGTAACAGCCTGATCCTATGGTTGAGCTGCACTTGCAAAACCATACTTGCAAAACTTCTGTTGGCACACACTGTTGCAAAAGTGTAGTAACATGCTTTGCGGCAGTGTTCATAACCAATGCACCAGCAGGAAAGTCGGAGTATTCCTGAGTGCGCCGACAGTCATCATGCGGTCTGCCAGACCAGGCTAAGTCTCGTACAGGGCAGGAGGAGCGTGGGGAAAGGACGGTAGGGATGGAATGTGGAGGAGATGGAAGGGAGTGGGCAGAATGGCCTGGGAGGGGATGGGATTGGTGGCGCCAGCACATGCCATATCTAGTCCAGTGTGAGCCTGGCCAGACGCCACTTGGCACTCCAAAAGAGCGCCAGGCAGCAGGGAGGTGAGTGGGGGTGCGAGGGAGGTATTCTGGGGCAGAGGCAGAGTGGGAAGAAGGTGGGGCAGGGGAAGGGAGTGGGGCAGAAGAGGGGCCTGAGCTCCTCCGGATCCATAGCCCCACATCGGGCCTCCTAGCCTGATACGGGGCTACTTTACTCTGTGCCAGCTAAATAGCCAGCATAGAGTTGAGTAGCCCCATTGCAAGGCCTCTTCCCTTAGTCGGGAGAAGGGGATGAATGTCCCCTTCCCCTGAGGAGGCGTCAGGAGCTGCCAGCAGCCGTCCAGCATTCATGGGAAGCAGCATCAGCCATTTTGGCGCTGCTGCAGTCCTGGGCACTGAGCAGCTCAGGGCTGTTAGTTAGGACAGGGCTGTAAATGTATTGAGTAGTTTTAGGAAAGTTCTAATACAGTCAATGCTTGGATTCCAATTTATATAAGTTTTTTTTATTTTGTAATTCTGAGTATTTATAGGTCAACCTATTCATGACCTGAAAAATGTGCTTGTATTTTCATATCCCCCGCCTTTTTAAGCAGAGACAAGACCGAATCCACACTGGTAGCATGGTGGAAGATGGGGATTTAACTCTTGCCTCTCCTTCTTTTTCCTGATGATCACACCACCAAGCTGTTATTTGTTCAAAACAATAGCAGCTTCCCTCCCCAGGGAGAAAAGCAGCTTGGTGGAAGGATTTTTGTTAGGAAAATGGAGAGAGGAAAGGGCTGAACCTCCCCTCCTCCATGTTTCAGTACTAATCAGGATCTCTCTCTCTCTCTCTCTCTCTTTCTCTCACACACACACACACACACACACACGAGGGGCAGAGCTACTATTCAAAGACAAAAAAGAAATAGAAATGCAAGCACGTTCTTCACATAATGTGCAGTTTGATCCTTAGCTTCCTCCCCTATTTATAACAGCACAGTATTTGACAGTTGCTGTAGTATTCCGTTTTCTTAGAAATAGCTTTAGCCAAATAACCAATTGGTAGAGAGAATAATGATATCATACTCTGTGTGCTTTTAAAATTGAGATTCCCAAATCAATGACTGTGATCATGCTGTTGATTTGTTTTTCCTCATATCTTTGTCGCATTTGCATCCAGAACTTCAATACAAAGCGTATTGAAGGCTGTTCAAAAAAAAGAGTAAGGCAAGAAGCAAGAGACTTATGGCCCAAATCTATCCAACCCAGGAGCAGTGGTGCTAAATGGCAAGTGCTGGGGCCTATGCAATATCCAAGCAGGCTGGAGGTGTTCTCCTAAGAAGGGGACATTTGTCCCCTTACCACAAGTAACACCCCATCCTGCTTGATGGGTCTACTTGAGTCTGAGCCAGCTGTTTTGCTATTTCAGGCTTCTGAGCCTTTCACAGGGGATAGGATTTGCCAGACAGGGCCTTCGCTGGTCCCACCCCCCTCCTGGGCCTGGTCCTCCTCTTGCTGTGCCCTCTCCACACCCTCCCCTACCCAGAAACACCTCCCCCATACCCTCCCGCCACCTTTCCTATGCCCCTGCGCTGCTTGGTGCTTACCCCTTCTCTGCAGGATTGCGGCTCCTGCTGCCTCCCCGTCAGCACCATTTACTTCCTATTCACTGTACAGGGAGAATATACACTAGAATCTGCAGTGCTTTGGAAGGAACCATGGGAAAATATTGGTGCTGAATGGGATTTTTTGGTATTATTGAGGGCCCAATACTGAGCCTTGCGCGCTGGCTCACCACCGGCATGCACTGTTGCAAATGTGCCATAAGGCACGTTTGTGAGCCTTACTGTAGGCCCAGTGCCATTGCTAGTCCAGCGCGAGCGAGCTCTGGGCCAGCTCTAGTTCTGGGCCAGCTCTGCAGAGGTCTTCCGCTCTGTGGCTCACCCAAGCAGTTGAGCGGAGGAGAGGTGAGTGGGGGCATGGGGGGAGTCAGGGAGGAGGCGTCCCAGAGCGGGGGGAGGGCAGGGAGGAGGCATGGCAGGGAGGGAGCGGTGCAGGAGGGGGATGGGACCCGTGGAGCTCAGCTCCACTGAACCCAGAGCCCCATGTCAGGCTTCGTGGCCTATCATGGGACTCCTTGATTCTGCCCTGGCTAAAGAGCTGCCACAGATTGAATAGCCACATTGTGGGGCTACTTCCCTTACGTGAGGGAATGGGACAAATGTCCCGTTCCCCAAGCAGCTGCCGGCGGCTGCCTGGCATGCTTTGGAAGCCGCAGCAGCCATTTTTTTCAGTGCCATAGCAGCCCTGTGCACCAGGCAGCTCAGAACGGGGCTGCCCTTCCGTGCAATATCTAACCAACAGAATTGCTGTTCATTTGAATTGTCCAGTTTGCACAGATTTTTGTATTATTGCAAAACGATGAACTATCCCAGAGAGATGCCTGCCCAGATGTCCTTTGAATCCTACATAAGTGGGCAGGGGAGGGGAACTCCTACAGCTTTCCTTGATAACTTGTCCCTTTGCTGAACTCTTTTACCATTTAAATAGGAAGTTTTTCCAAATGTTTAACCTACTGCAACCTTCCTGTACTTTTGCCAGGCCTCAGCAAGGGTCAGTCTCCAGGTGGTCAGACTCAGGCATGGGTAGGAGGGCAGGCAAAGGTACAGTGGTAAATTCTGATGTGCAGAAACTTATCATGGCAATTCCCACTAAGACTATACTACAAAAAAACTAACTTTGTATTTCTTCTTTGGAGTCTTTTAGTCTCCTGCCCTTATTCCCACTTTGTTACTTATACATCATTTAAAGATCTATCTGTAGTTCATTTCATTCCAAACCCTTGAGAGGGTTGCAACAGTTAAAAACAAATATACAGTATAAAAAGTAAAAACTGAAATTAAAACAAAAATCCCAGATACACATAAAAGGTATATTGCAACCCAATCATATATGACCCTGCCTCTGATGCAGCTGCACACTGCATTCAAAAGGTGCACACTGCATCTTGTAGGGAAGGGCAGTCCTGGAGTTCTCTGGGTAAGGGAACATTTGTGCCCCTGAGGTGTGGATGGGTGTACTCAGACCAGTGCTGGCAAATTTGCTGGTACATGTCTGCAAATCATGGGTCATGTGATCAAGTCCAGGAAGGGGGTTTGGATTTGGTGGATGCTGCTGTCACCATTCCTGCCCCCTTCCCAGGCCTGATCTGCCCTCGTACCTGCCCCCTTTAACACTCTATGGCTATTGTGTGCCATGCTGTACTGTCTTAAGTTTTGATGCAGACTGGTAATTCATGGAGGACAATGAACTCTAATTTTCTAAGGGTGCAATCCTAACCCTTTATGTCAATGCTTTCCAGCTTTCCAGCACTGACATAAGGGCAATGCAGCTCTGAGGTAAGGGAACAAACATTCCTTTACTTTGAGGAAGCCTTCATGAGTGGCACCCAACTGCAGGATGCAGCACATATCCCATTGGCACTGCTATGCCAGTGCTGGAAAGCACTGACATAAGGGGTTAGGATTGCGCCCTTATTCTCTCAATGAACTCTAATTGGAATAGACTTTGAGGCAATCTCCCTGAAGGTTGGGAATGACTGAAATGGGCTTGATGTCTATCTAAATGTACAAAGAAGAGGAAAAGCAGCAATTGAGATTTACTGTCAGGTTGCTGGTCTGGATTGGGGGGGGGGTAGGTTTGATGATTCTGTCTCTGTTAGGAAGACTGAACAGTTGTCAGATTAAAGATTCTGGATGCCACTGAAGTGTGGCAACCTGTCACTGATTTCTTTGTCATGATATTTTATTGTGCTTTTCTACTACAGTACTTTACATTTTTCTGTCCATGTCATTGGCCATTACATGACTTTGAGATTAGTGTGACCTACTTTTATGCTAGGAGGATTTCTTTGCTCCAGAAATGCCTAACAAGCAATGCACTTGTAAACAAAAATGAATATTACCACCAGGACACCATAAGTTGTGTCCAAAGAAAAACTTTCCGATTTAAAGGCTCTCCTGAAATTCCTAGCTTTTGGAGAATGAGGCATGCAAAAAAAAAAAAAAAAAAATAGCAACACATTTGGCTATGAAGTAAAGTACCCATTAAGTTCAGGTCAAACACATAATTATTTATTGATCTGTTCCCTTTTCCCATTTTTTGGCTTTAAACCAGCTCTCCAGTAAAGTGGAACAACCCGCACTTTGTTTGTGAACATTGGTGTTCAGGGATAATTAATGAGGTGCACACCAGCTGACTCTAAAACATTAGCATCCAAGCCACTTATAAGGAGAAAGCCTGTGTTCGCCCCCCCCGAACAAAGGTTTTTTTTGTTTCAAGCCAAAAAACGAACGATACCTTTCAAGTGTCAGTAAACAGTCAACATATTTCTTAATGAGCATCTTTTCCATGCTTATTGTGATAAGTCTTTTACTGACAATGTTTTGTATTCTGTCTCTCTCTCTTTCATAAGAGCTCCCTGCGAGACAAATGGAATAACAGCCGTGAACTTCAGCATGCATTGAACCAGACCGTTCGTTTTCCTCACAAGGAATAGAGAACAAAACCTAAACCAATGGAATACAATCACTAGCAAAAATACATTATACAGTTTACACAGAGATGTTTCAGTTCTTATTATAAGGGGGTCTGGTTTATCCGAGAAGCGTCTTGCTTGAAGGAAAAAGGGGGGAGATATTGTACTTCCTGAAAAGAAGGTGAAGGCACAAGTACACTGTGGAAGAGAAATGCTGACTGTGGCTTAAGAAACCCTGAGACAAACATCCTTCTGTCATCACCTTCTGTGGAAATGTTTACACATTTCTGGGGCCTGTGCAAGTGATTGATTGCATTCAATTTGCTCCCAGAGTCTCATGTGTAAACTCATTTCCTTTTTCTTCCTCGGTTTCCGTATTTGAGCTTAAATGGTACTGTCACTTTAAATCACATTGTGCGGTGAAAAAATCTGCTAGCCGACCTGTAAGTGGGGTCACACAACTCATCTTCTAAAATTAAACTCACTATAACAATCATATTCTACAGCACAATATTTTCTCTGGCCAATTTTTGCGAGTTGCAAAGTGGAACGCACCGTTTGCCGGGTGCACAATGAACCAGCAGTGACATTATGAGCGTTAGTGACTTGAGGTGTTTATAAAATGAAAATGCTAAACCCTTCATTCTGAAAATTATTGCAGCTGCACTTTATTTATTGAAGGCTGGAAGATACATTTCCGTTGTCATTTGATTTATACACCTGTGTTCTCATGAATGGCCTGGAATTTTCCACTGGCGACAGACCAGTGAATGGCAAAGAAAAAAATGAGGCAAATAATGCTGATTATGTTTCAGATGTTGCCATTTCTGTCTCTATATGAACATTTTACATTCTCATTTTTTTTTAATGCCAAGGAAGCTTTTTTTTTCTCTCTCCACTACAGCTATAAAGGAATGTTTCCTTAACATGCTGAGAGGATTTTTCACTCCATTGTGCTATATAGTAAATAAAGTGGTGGGAAAAGTTCTCCTAAAAGACTTTTCATTTCAACATGAGGGAAATGTGGGGGGAAGGATTTCCCTGTAACCATGTTTGGCTCATCTTTTTCAACTGCCAACACCTACTTCAAGATGCTGGCAGTAATTATGGGCCTCCCAACTGGTTATTAGCCAAGCAACCAAGAGAGCTGGTGAGGAGTGAACTAAGAGAGGCAGCTTGGCCAAGAGCCCTCTGTCAGCCTGGTTCCCTGAGGGGAGAAGATGTAGTGATTATGGTCACAGTGCACCTGGCATGGCCAGGGTAGAAGACAGGTGTGTGAGGAGAGCTGGTCAAGGTGCACCTCACAGAGCCATGTTAAGCTTGGTGCCGGCCTGTGGGGGACACATCTCAGTCCTTATTGACTGTAAGGGCAGTTGGGCAGTGGAATAGATTGCTGAGAAAGGTGGTGGATTCTCCCTCCCTGGAAATCTTCAAGCAGAGATTTGATGGGCACCTGCTAGAGATACTCTACGTGGATTTCCTGCTACAGGCAGGAGGGTTGGACTACCTTCATCTTTCAACTCTATGATTCTATTGAAACCTGTCTCCAGTTTTCTGATGTTTCTGTCACTGCTGTAGTTAGGGGCCCTGTCGCAAGGAAGTGTATTGGCAGGGCAAGGCTGCATCAGATGAAAAAGGCGCTCAGGTGTGTGGTTTTTTTTTCTCATGCAGATGAGATGGTTTCTGGTGTGTCTTGGTGGTGGGACAGTTATGAGTGATCCTGGGGACCATAATGTTAAATAACTTTCCAGCTCTTTGTTCTTACCACTGCTGTTGTAAAGAGAACAATGTAAAGCGTGTTGTCCCAGGAAGTATGTTGTGAGGCAGATGGTGATGTTAACTGTCACAGATGAATCAGTGTAGGTCCTGGGTCATCTTGGTGCTGGGCTAGTTAAGCGACAGGTGACCAGTTCAGTCATGTGATGAGTGCATTTACATTTTCAGTTTCAAACAGCAAGAGTTTACTCCAACAGCAAAATACATCATTTCTGAATTATCTGTATTGCCAACTCAGAGGTTAACTGAGTGTGAACAGTATAAAAAGGAAATGTGTTTGCACATATTATCTAATTCGGCCCCAAGAGATGGCAGAGTTACACAAGAAATATCATCATAGCTTTCCATAACAATGATATACTTACTATATATATAGTTCTGAGCAATCATTGAACTAGAGACAACCCCTCTTCTTCCAATGATATTTTTACTTTATTTATTGTAGAATCACTTTTTTCCCTCTAGCACCTCTTAAAGTCAGGCACACTCACACATTCTTTCTAAAATTAAGAGCTCTTCATGCAGAGAAACAAACCCATATAATTAACAAACTTGGGGGGAGTTGAATTCCATTTTCATTGGGACTGATGGGCCAGCCTTCATTTGATTTCATCCAACTTTATTAAAAATGTATTGTTCATCAACATTCAAAATATACCTTATCCATTAAAGCACTCCCTGGAGGGTTCACAGGAAGTTCACTGATAATTGCATGTTACAATTAATTTTTCATTGTCTGTGGTTCCACAACAACAAAAATGTGCCACCCAGTATTCTTTGTATGGAGTAAATCAAATCACCATGAATCCAACAGAGGTTACTCCTAAATCTGTATGCAGATGTATGGGAAGTATACTTCCTTACAGTTAGGTTCTATTCAGCTGCATGTCTTACTTGCAAGTAAACACAGTTCGTATTGAGCTGTAAAAATGAAACAAGAGGCAGTGGCGGTAGGGCTGGGGGGGCAAAAGCACTGAGCGCTGTGCTTACCACAGGGTCACCACTGCCGTCTCTGCCCACTTCACTGCCCACCTGCCTGTTGGAGCCACCTGCCTGTTGGCGGGCGAAGCCCAGCGTGGTGCTTGGCAGAGCATGAAAAGCCTTCTGAGACTTCTTGTGCACCCGTAAGCAATACTTCTGGTTTCGTTGGGAAATTGGAGTATTGTTAAAACATTGTGAGAAGCTTCAGACAGCTTTTTGAGTCGGGTTGTGGATTGCATGAGGCTCTGTGAGCCTCGGTGAGTATCCTGGGGAGGGGAGGTGGCGGAGCGATGGGGGGGCGGCATGATGGGGGGACGGCATATCACAGACCTGCCCTTGGACGCAATGAGAGCAGGTCCATTACAGGTTCAGGTCTGCAGAATGCCTCCAGAAGACCGAAAATCGTCACGTCTGTTTTTTTAATTGAAACCAGAAGTGACAATTTTCTTCATTCTGGAGACTTTAGAAGGCCTTCTGAGGGTCGGGGAGGCCGTGTGCAGCCTCCCCAACCCTCAGAAGGCACTCCGGACATGACTGGAACACAGCTCTGATCATGTTTGGAGGGTCCAGAACCAGCCAAATCCATGGGTTCAAACCGTGGGCCCCTAAACCATGGATAGAGAGGCACGACCTGTATACTCTTAGTGAGATTTTGTTTACCATAGTTGCCTGGTTTAAGAAGATCTCTGTACATGTTAATACTGTACTAGTGTGGAGCACATCTTACTTTGGTTGGATTTAAAAGAACTCTGTGTCTCCACAGAGATGGTAAATTATATTTTTTTTACACAGGTCAGCTTTAAAAGATTTAGGTGCTGTAACAAGTTACGTTTCTAATCCTTATTACCTTTAAAAGAAAGTTGACTATAGAAGCAAGTAACACCATCCATTTGGTTAGTTGAAAAAGGACTTTGATGTTAAGCTTCACAAATAAGGTATCTTATTCTCGGGCTGGACCTTAAAATGGAATTTATGGCCTTGTTTGACACAGAACTGAATAATGAATAATATTGTAGATCATATCTTTTAATCAAGTACAGCCAAACTGAGGGCCTATTCTTATAGGCAACTAAACAGCCACCAGGTAGATGGGACTCGTCAGCCTGGGGAGGCAGCTCATCTGAGAGAAGGAAAACTCTGATCCCAAACCTCCACTGCCTTGTGGCTACATCCAGTTATGGAAAAGGCTTCAGAGTCAACCTCGAGGCAAAATCCGGAGCCAGAGTCCCTGAGGCAGTTCATGGCTGAACACAGTCACGTTCTGGCAACTCCTGCAACGCCGCTGGAACCAACCATATTGGCCTCTGCCTTTCCATTGGACCATTTCAGCGACGTGGAGAGGGGGGATTTGCTGCATGGGTAACAGCCTATCCTCCATACCTACTTTACCCAGGCTTCATGCACTGGAGAGGACACTGTTCCAGAACCACCATTCAGAGCGTGACACCATAGTCTTCCGAGACTGAAGGATGCCAGCCTATCTTTTAATAAGTAAGGATATAAATTTGCATGGAAGTTTATAATGTAAGACTTTGAATTGAAAATATTAACTAACACAACAAAATGCCTAGATTGTATGTATGAAGTTGCAATCATATCCAAACTTACCTAGGATTATGTTCCATTGACTATAATGGAACTTATTTCTGAGTAAATAAGCATAGGCTTGGCCTTTGAGTCTGATAGTGCTTGACAGACAGGAGGTAATTTCATCTAAAATTAATGTGAGCTAAATAGCTACCATGCAATTGCTTTGTCATATTTTAAGCCACAATTCAGTCTTAAGTTAGAGCCAGAACAAACTTTTCTTTTATCACATGAGTTTGATGTTTTCACATGGTTTTTATGGTTATCCAAAGGCAGTTCCACATGGATATTTGTGGTTTGTTTTTCATGCAGCTGACAGGGTTCCTTTTATCCCCAAACCATGATTTTAGTCTTTTCCATTTGGTTCACATTTGACTTGTATGAACATTTGGTTTACATTAACGTGTGGTCAATGTGTTCTGCGTGTGCACTCAGACATAGACCTGAATACCTCCACAAGAAGATTGACATAGATGGAGTTCAGCTTCAGTCTCTGAATGTTTAAATGCATTTTCACATGGAAAACAATCATGGAACAAATCCCAAGTGAGTCAGTTCCTACACAAAAACTGAACATTTGTTCTGGCTCCCACACAAAGATGTTCATCGAATGCTCTACAACCTCACATTTCATAGCCTCCTCTGAATATGCATTGCCATCAAAGCTGACCAGATGTGAGAGAGGGCCAATAGGAGAGGAAATGCTAACAGGTACAGCTTCTTGTGGGCTGACAAAAATCATTTGCTGATATTCCAGCTTCTGCACAACTGTCTGAAAAGGGACAAGAACAAATCCCCCTTTACATCTGATCACCCTTACTGCCAATATAATACATATAGTATGGCAATCAATGAAACCCAACTATTCAAGCATCAATCAATAACAGAAGCAGTTAAAGTGATGTTAGCAGTGGGAATGAAATTGTGATGCTTCAATGAACTTAATATACGCTCTCACAAGCTAGCAATATGTTTCATGTATACAGCAACAAATTATGAGCTCGTAAAGCAGACAGTCAAACTGAAACGTGATGCTAATTGTATAAGAATTAGTTGTCTTGAGTTGTGCTGCATATGTGCCAGCAGCTCATTTAAGCCTGGTTGCCCAGTGTATGAGGAATCTATGACCCTTGCAGATTCCCTGCTGTTGTGCTTCATTGAATACATAGTGCTTGAGATCTCACGTAAGGACATGTGGGAAGTCGAGAGGCTTACAGGGAGGTAAGGAAAAATATTTTGTCTTACCCCTTCCAAGCCTCCTGATCTGCTCCTCCCAGCTGGGATGCAGCGCAAGCCTTTTTTCATGGCTGCATTAACAGGCAGGAAAAAGTTCTGATAGGATTGAGCTGCTAGTGAGGTTGATCAGTCTACTTCAGTGGTTCTCAAACTTTGAGGAAGCTTTACTCCCTCAGTAAGTTCTTGCGGGGGAGAGGCTAGGGCAGCGACGCGATCCTGAGGATTGCGCCGCTAAGGGGGGGGCGAGAAGTGCTACAAAATGGAAGTGCTTTGCGCCCACTTTCTCCGAACTTTCCAAGCCTTGGGGACTGCTGCAGAGGGCTTTGCAGGGCTCCCTGCTCCTCCTGCAGCCTGCTGCAGCCAGGGTGGTGTAGTGGTTTGGGAGGTGGACTTAGACCTGGATGATCCAGGTTCAAATCCCCCCTCAGCCACAAAGCTTCCTGGGTGACCTTGGGCCAGTCACTTTCTCTCAGCCTCGCCTATCTCACAGAGTTGGGAGGGGAGGAGCAGCTGTGTAAAACCGCCCTGAGTTCTTTGGAGGAAGGGTGGTATAAAAATGTGAAAAATAAAATAAATCACAAGCACCCCCCTTGCCCCCCCATACGGCCATGATACTGGGGATTGCTTCCCTGCCTCTTTCCTCCCCCTGCCCCTTAAAGGGATGGGGGAAACTTTACACGAACTGGTGGGTTGCGACCAGTGGTCTACTTAATTCCTCCTGCACTCCATCTCAAGCTTTTGAGATATAACAGTCCTTACTGTTATAAACTGCAGAATTTGGCACTTTTGCACCATGCCCCATTTTCATTTAGCATCCAGCCTGATGAAGAGTTTAGAGAACTCAAAAGCTTGCCTGGTCATCATTTTGTGACATTTTTGGTTGGCTCTAATAAAGGTGTGGCAGAGTGTAGCAATTGGATTTTTTTTTCTTACTATACAAATGTGGCTACTTATAATTTTTAACTACACTAAGAGTGCAATCCTAAGATTGCGCTGGGCTGGCACAAGTCTTTTGTGCCAGCCTAGGAGGGTCTCAAATGTGCTATAAAGCATGTTCGCACCTATTCCAGAATCAACTGCACAGGTGCACAGAGATGCACTGTCCCGCAGAGGCCAGATCCAACCTCCATGGCGACGGAACAGGGTAAGTTCATGCTGGCTGAGCTCGACTGGCATGGAGATCTGGGGGTGTGTGGGGAGGGCGGGGAGGGGGCATTCCAGGATGGGGGGAGGGAGGGTGGTGGGTGGGCCCGGGGGCTGGTGGTGGGGAAGCAGGCGGCAGGCGGGTGGTGGGTGGGCCCATGGGCTGGTGGTGGGCTGGTGGTGGGGAAGTGGGGGGCGGAGTCAGAACCCAGCTGTTATGCTGACTATTATGCCAGACCCTGACCCCATTCCTGGAGAGCCTGGGCCAGCTCTGGGCTGCTTGAACCTGCACCACCTCTTGAGGTGGTGCAGATTCAAGTACATCTATTGGGGCTGCAGCAGCTCTACCTGGAGTAAGGGAAGCGATTCCCCTGGGCTGAGCCGCTTTCAGCCTGAAACTCCCACTGGATATGGGGCAGGCCTGCTGTTCTCCTCATTCCAGTGCAAGATAGGATTGCATGGCCCGTGACATAATTCTGGAAGGCCTCAAATTGATATCTATGGGCATAATCCTACCCTGTGCTGGAATAGGCAAGCCAAGAGGCTTGTGCTGTATCCAGCGCAGGATAGGGGCCCAAGATGGCTCAGCCAGAGGCAAGGGGAAACTTTTTCCCTTACCCCTGGGTAAGGCGCCCTTGCCCCAATGGGTCTCCGGAGGTGGCGCAAGTCCGAGGAGAGCGGAGCAACTTGAATCTGCTCCGATCTCCCCAGGAATGGGGGTTTTGATCTGGCATAACTGCTGGATCCCAACCCTACCACCTGCTCCCCACCCGCCCCCGGGGCCGCCCACTGCCTGCCCTCCCCCTACCCAACCCAGAGGCTTGCCCAACCAGGCCGACATAAACCTCAGCAAGGTAGCCGGTGCAAGGGACTTGTGTCGGCCCATGGGCACTTCAGGATTGTGCCCTTAGTTTTGTACTAACTGTATGTCAGGTTGTATAGTTGGGATATCTATATAAAACAATTTTCTGAGGGGTCATAGTCGTATTAATCCATATGGACAAACAACAAATTTACCTGGATGTAATTCCCCCCCCCCCAATGATTGAAGAACTCTGTAAAACTCCCATATGTGGCTGCAGCCCTGCCCTGCAAATGATTACCATGAGCCATAACATTTAATTCTGGAAATTCAAGTATGAACAAAGGAGATGTTTTTCTTTAGTGTGTCTGCAAAGGGGGCAACAGCTGCAAATTGTTTATATGATGTGGAATGTAACCTTCTGAAAAGGTTGAGGGACTGACCACCAGGGCCATTTACAGGGTGTGGCCAAATGACACTCAACCCACTTTTCCCACAGCTGTCAGACACTACTGTTTGTCACTTGATGATATCAGTCACAAGAATAACTGTGATATATAGCTCATAAGAACGGAGACATGCAGTTTTTAAAACACAAGACATATTGTCATTAGACATTAAAAACACAAGACATTAGAGCTTTTTCTAAGGTTATGAAGAAGCCCCTGAGAAAATTATAGGATGTTTTGATATGGAAGAAACCTTGACATTCCTTTCAAATTTTACTTTTTTGACATTTCAGAGCAATGCAGATGAAGTCCTCCCTTTAGTTCAGTGTTTCTCAAACTGTGGGTCGGGACTCACAAGGTGGGTCACAAGCCAATTTCAGATCAGTCCCCATTCATTTCAATAATTTATTTTTAATATATTAGTCTTGATACTACGAGACTTGATACTCGTACCATGGTATGTGACTGCATTTGGGGAAATACTGACCTGTACTTTTAACAAACTACTATGTATATTCTTTTAACAATGCTAGTAAATGGGACTTACTCCTGGGTAAGTGTAGGTAGGATTGCTGCCTTGGATTGCTAAAAATTTTCCTGCTTGATGTTGTCACTTCCGGTCATGATATAACTTCTGATGGGCCCTGACAGTGGGTCTCATTCTAAAAAGTGGGTCCTAGTGCTAAATGGTGAGAACCACTGCTTTAGTTTATGCAACAATGACATCTTGCAGGAAACCTTGTACTCACTGTGAGCTTTAGGATGTTTTACACCGCAGGCAGAGCAGGTTTCAGTCCTTGGCCTCCATTACTGATCAGCTGCAACTGATGGCCGTGTCACATTTCCCCCCATGTGTTCAGTAAACATGTGAGGAGAAAGGAAGACTGCACTTGCCAGTCCCCCCTCCCTCAGGTCCCAGTTCATGACACAGGTGAGTTTCAAACCAGGAAAGGTCTGGTTCACAGCTCAGTCTCTTGGCATGGAAACCTTTTGCCTTTGCTGATAAGTCTGTTCACCCCTTAAACTCTGCCTGGGTATATCTGGATACCTGGTATAATCATGGTTGGTCTGTAGCTTGGTACAGGAATTCACACATTCCATTCCATGCAGACACAATCTGTTTATAGTGGAGAATGTCATGACAAGCTCCTGCAGTTCAATATTTTCTACACCAGTACATATACGTAAGACCTTTATTGGCATAGATAAAGGAAATATACAACAACAAACAGGCATCCAGAACAAACAAACAAAAAACAATAAAATAGAACAATTATAATCATCCAATACTCCCTCCCCCCATTCACCATAATATAGCAGAAGACCCAGAATTCCATCCTGCCAGTACCCCAGAAGCAAAGTTAGCAACCTTGTCGAGAGAATCAGTTTCCTCTATAGAAAGAAGAGATTGTAACGTAATTGAATCCTCCCAACCCTACATTTTGTTCAGCAGTGGAGCCAGATAAGAACATAAGAACAGCCCCACTGGATCAGGCCATAGGCCCATCTAGTCCAGCTTCCTGTATCTCACAGCGGCCCACCAAATGCCCCAGGGAGCACACCAGATAACAAGAGACCTCATCCTGGTGCCCTCCCTTGCATCTGGCATTCTGACATAACCCATTTCTAAAATCAGGAGGTTGCGCATACACATCATGGCTTGTACCCCGTAATGGATTTTTTCCTCCAGAAACTTGTCCAATCCCTTTTTAAAGGTGTCTAGGCTAGACGCCAGCACCACATCCTGTGGCAAGGAGTTCCACAGACCAACCACACGCTGAGTAAAGAAATATTTTCTTTTGTCTGTCCTAACCTGCCCAACACTCAATTTTAGTGGATGTCCCCTGGTTCTGGTATTATGTGAGAGTGTAAAAAGCATCTCCCTATCCACTCTGTCCATCCCCTGCATAATTTTGTATGTCTCAAAATTGATAGTTTGATAGTTCTTTGATAGTTCTTATGAAGGATGTCATGAAGTGGGCAATAAAAAAATATATGTTGTAATGTCTCCACACAGTTCCTGTCACAGGTACATCTTCTTTCTGAGTAGGGAATGCCACTAAACCTGCCCACTAGCAGAGCTGATGGAAATGCATTACATCTCACAAGGGAGAATGCTCTGCGAGCCTGCGGGCACTGCAGATGATAAAAGAAAGAAACTGGCTTCCCAAAACTGACTGGGATGTGCAGATAGAGAGGGGAGCAAATGGTGTTAGCTGCGCAGAATAGCTCTTGACCCTCAATCTCAAGCAACTAGTGTTTCTCAACATTTGCCCTCTGCCATCTTGTTGAACCATCTTGTTCCACATGGTTCAACTATTCAAAGTACCACCAGAACCGGCGAGGACATCATCAATAGTTACTTCTGGGTTAGGAGGCCAGATATGATATGATCAAACACCAGTAAGAGGCTCAGGATGGATAGGAGGGCTTTTTGGAGCAGAGAAAAGCATGCGTTGGAGCTCTGCCCACTGAGCTGAGCCTCCTACCACTGTTTGTTGTGTCACGTGCCTGGTCTTGCTGCTGGGCAGGGTCCAGAAGTCCTGCAAGTACTACCTGACACCACCTCAAGTACCACTGGCTGTACCCATAACCACAGATTGAGAAACACTGCATTACATGACTGTAAGACAGTAGCAGCACAATCCTATGCATGTCTATTGTGCTCAGTGGAGCTTACTCCACTGTGTCATTCCCTCTGTGTCATTCCCACATTCCCAGGGAAGTGTCTTTTAGATTGCAGCCCAAGACTAACAAAAGTCTCGCAAACTAAACTTTGCACTTGCATTATTGGAATGCAGCCTATGTGAATTTCACCCAGCCTCCAGGCTGCATATGAAACGTTCTCTCAGGGGGAAACTCAGCGTGAAACATGGCATTGCCATCACTGTTGGTTACCCATTGGAAAGTGAAAAATGCACAGTGTAATGAGGTTAATTGTGCTAGATATTGTGGAGAGGAAAGAGGGAATGACACAGATGGTTCATTTTCTGCAGCAACTCTAAGATTCCTGTTACATTTTGTTCCTCAGGCCCTCCATTAACCCATCCACCCCCAGAGTCGGAAATCTCTTATCTCCTGCCCTAAATGCAAATGTTTTGATTTCATTGTAGTTTTCCAGAACTCCCTACTTAGAGGATTCAAGCTCTGGATGTTTTGATCCCTTGTTTTCACTGTTTTTGTTCTACTCAACAATATGTGTCATCTAGCACATATTCTCATCAAAAAATCTCTGACAGAAAAGAATTACAGTAAGACAAATGATCACAGAGACATTTTGCATTCCCAGGAGGTGACATGAAAATACAAAAGAGAAAAGAAAAGAAAAACCTAGACAATTGTAACTTGTTTTGAAACAGGAGCTTTAATTCCAAGACAGAGCATTTGAAGGATTTTGAAAATTATACTTTATGTTACTCTTCCTCAGGGAATTCATTGAGCAGATGACTGATTAAAAGAGGATAGTGACTTATGCAAGTTTTTCAAAGTGTTCATTTCTCGTCAGAGTGGTGGAAGGGAAAAACAGTGTCTCATTTCTGTAAATTGCTGCAAGGATGATTTAAGAAAACATGTGGAGTCACATGTTAGTTCTCACATTAGTCTGTTTTACTGCATTACAAAACTCTTGTGAAATTGTTAACATCAAATTAAATGATCATTCCCCATTTTCCTGTCCAAAAAATAATAAATGTCACATTGATGAATATGTGCTTTCAGTTTCTAAACAGACTTGCATGGCTAGCCTACCCACCAGTTAGCACTGGCATCAGAGGTTAGCCAGTTGAGGCACTGGTTTAGGGCCCATGTCCATCACAGGGCCTACCTGGTCAACCACTGAAGCCAGGTAGTCTGAGCAGTGGTGACAATAGGGATTGGTAGCCGAGGGCTGGGCTTTGTCCTAAGGCCCACAGAGCTATTGCAGTGGCACTTCCACTAACCATGTAACATGACCGGTCAGGTGTTTCACAACTCCCTTTATTTTTGTAGACTCAACTGGGTAGTAAAATAAGAAAGTTTACTGAACCCCCGGTTGTTGAGCTGCATTTGAATTACAACCCAATTCTACCCAGCGGTGGGCGGGTGGCAGGGAGTGAGAGGCGGGGCTGGAATCCAGTAGTTATCCAGCAGCTTCAAGCCGCTCCACTCTCCTTGGACTTGTGCCACCTCCAGAGGTGGCACAAGTCAGAGGAAACCCATTGGGGCCAGCATCCTTTCCCAGAGGCAAGAGGAAATGTTTCCCCTTACCTCTGGCTGAGCTGCTTATGGCCACAATCCTGTGCTGGATACAGCACAAGTCTCTTGGCTTGCCTGCTCCAGCGCAGGATAGGATTGCACCCTTAGTCTGACAGTTCCCAGTGATGGGCTGCATCTGGGGATACAGTTCAGTGGTGGCAAAATGAGACAGTGCAGTAGAAAATATACAGACCCTGTTCCCATTTTCTGGTCACGATGATAGGGGTTTTGTAAGGATTAAAGTACAGATGCAGTACTATGTTGATTGGGAAACAAAATATTCAGAACCAAGGCACCCCAAGCCTTTTTTTTCTGGGAAATCTTGCACAAATATATGCAACCTAACCTGTGTTTAGCATTGCAGCCTTTGCAGTCTCTATTTTTTCGACATTTTCCTCAACATGCAGGAATAAATGTTGTCAGCGTGCCACTCGTCACGCACTCAGAACCAAACATAGCTCTGCAATCAGTCTACAAAAGAACTCAACTTGGGAAAAAGGTCTGGGTTATGATTTGTAACAATTGCAGGAAGTGCCCTCTAAACTGGGGCTGCTCTCACATTTTTGCAAATACAGCAGAAAAGGGGGGAAGAGGATCTCCTGTGATATCATTTTTCTCTAAAGCTTTAATGGCCACTATTGTATTCCGCTTCCCATATTTCTACCTCAGTTCCATATCTAGGCAACAAAGTTTCTATACAGAAATTTCACACTGCATTTATTATACATGTTCCCCAAACCATGAAACCAATGCGCAATGTAGCAACCTTACAGTGTTCACAAGCACCTCTTACGATTTGCAGAAAGCTATTCATCTCTGACATCTTCCTCTCTCATTTTATCATTTCCTTCCTCGTTTTCATCTGTCAGAGTTTCAATAGCCAACAGTTAGGGCAATTTATCTACCAGTTAAAAAAAAAAAAAAAAGTTGTAATCTTGGCCAGACTCCCAGGTCTACAGTTTCTTGACAAGCAACAATGAATCAGTGCCACAACTGAAAATGTCAAAAGTTAAAAACATCCCACCCATTTGTTTATACCCATACTAATCAGACTTAGTCCAGGCTATTTGCCAGAGAGGCAGCCATATGTTTCAAATGGTAGATTGATGTACTCATCTCTTATGAAGTGACCATCTTAACAGCTGATTGCAAACTCAGAGGTGTAGAAACAGCAGGCTGATCTGGATTATTTCTGTATCTCCTGTAATACACAACACAATGCTGAAGCCATGAAAAAAGGAGTCTGTTTCTGCAAGGTTTAAAAAAAATTTTTTAATGAAAATTTTAAAATAAAACCTGCTAAATTAAAGAACATTAGCACTGTGTCCTTTGGATACAGTTAACGTAGGAGTGCTGTCTAAGGGTTGGACTGTGCCAATAACCAACATGGATCCTGGAACATTTGCTGCCGTTTTTTTCCATGCCAAAGTGGCATTGGTTGGAGGGAGAGTTAGCTGATCCACGACCCCCTTCTTCTCCCCTATACATTGCTCCTCAGCAACTATTGCTGCTGGAAAAATAATGTTGTATGTCCCTTCCGCACCACTTTGCAGTATAAAAAGCAGTAGGGTTCTGTGAGGTTTGCCACCAGTGCCTAGTTCTGGTGATAAGTCCTGAAAGAAAGTCACTGTCTGAAACAAATGTTAGACAGGTAATATGTAAGTGAAAGAACAGTATAGACCATCATTCTGCACCTTGTTGATTCTGTTATTTGAGATAGAGATATACAATGACAAATGACTTTTCCAAGTCATCTGATGTATGACTTTTATGTGGTGACAGCATCAGAAAGAGCAAATGCAAAAGTCTTAGGTCTTCCAAAAGCCACTAAGAGTTATTTTGTTGTAGTACATGGAATCTTTCTCTTTAACCAGACAATCATCAGAGCAACCTGGTACTAAAGGTCCAGGTTTTAGAGAGTGGAGAGTGGAGACATGCTGGTGATATCTCTCTTCCTTCCCAGATTTTGAAGCACCGCCTAGCTCCAGGTATATTGTCTCTTCCTTTTCTGCTTCATTCCTGAGTATATCCTACTTTTGTGCATTCTGGCCTCCTTTCATTTAGCTCTTTGCCTGATTGTGAGTCTGATTATGGCTCTTCAGTTGACATGAAGTAATGAAAACTTTCATTCTTAGGATAGCTCCACATGTTACGCAGTAATTTTTTTCCCCATCATGCGTCTACACCATGGGGAGCTTACACCCAATTTTGGATCTGCACCTGCCTAGAGTGCCACATACATGTCTTAAAGCACATTGTGATGACTCTAGAGTAAACGGCACCAATAGGAAGGCCTGCACAGGCTTGCAGGTGCTGCAACTGAGCCCCTGGCTGCCAGTGGAGGTAAGAAAAGCACTGAGTGGCACAGGGGCTTGGGGAGGGCAGTATGTGTTGGAAACTGACAACACTGACTTGCATGTGTCAGGTGGGGGCAGTGTACTGTCTGCTGACCTGAAGTGACCTTCTATCTGTCCCTTCTCAATGATCATTGCAGGAGGTGTACCCATTGACCATTTCCACTTCCCCCCTCAAACATGTTGCTCTCTTGCTTCCTGACCTTCCAAGTGAATGGATGCAGGCTACTGAGCTCCTGGTCTCTGCTGCCATTCCCCTAGACCTCCATGCACATGCCAGCAGCTACATAGGGCTCCTGGACTTCTAAGTGATAGAAACCCCTGGCCATAACCAGGTGCTGTACAGATAAATTATCATGGAACTATGAGTAAACATTTCTTTGAATTTTGAACCTAGCCTCAGTCTCCTTTTGTGTGTCCCTGATTAGTAGCAAGTAGCCTGTGTGGCGGCGGCGGCGGGGTTTCCACTTGTAATTATTCTGCTGAGATAGCCCCCATCCAACAGCACAGAAGTTGTGAGGGGGCATTTCAGGGTAGGGAGGGTGGAACAGGAGGTGGATCAGGCCTGGGAGGGGAGCAGGATTGGCGGAGGAGGGCCTGAATGCTCTACACAGGGTTGCTTGGATTTGAGCCAGCAAATTAGCTGGCTCAGATCCAAGTAGCCCCATTACCAAACTGGAATATTACCTGGGGTAAGGGAAAAAATATCCCTTTCCTGGAGGAGATCTCCAGCCTGCTTTTTACCTGTGCTGGATACAGCATGGGCCACTTAGCCCAGCTGTGCCAGCACAAATTAGGACTGGACTGCTCATTGCTCAGATTGACTAATTCAAAATAATACGATGAAAATAATACCAAGCCAATTTGAATGGTTTTGAACTTTATTGTTCAAACTATAACTATTGCAATCAGACTGACTATCAGGATAAGCCACATATTATTATTAAAGATATTTAATCAGTCACAGTTCTGAAACGTATCTAAACCTGAATGCCGATTCGTTAAACAACATTAGGTATGGCAACAATTAGCTTTCTGTACCTATATCTGAGCTGTATGCACTTTTTCCATGAAATTTTCTATTTGAAAGAATTTTCCATTGCTTCATTCTAGTCAAGTTCAAGTTCCAGAGGTGAAAGCTCAAGTGCATGAAGCAATGTTTTAATTCAATCTCCACCCAGAACAGGTTCAAAAGATTTCCTCTGCAAGCCTTCCACCCATTTTACAAGCAACTCCTGCACACTTGAGATGACACAACCATTTCCTGCATTTATAGGAAGAGAAGCCTGAACAGCTTCAAATCCCAAATGAGCTGATTTGCTGATGAGGAGACCTCGCCAAGAACTCTTGCTAACAGTTTTTAAGTCATTGTACCATAACAGGATGGTCTGAAATTGTGTAGGCTGTTGAGAATTGATTATAAATCTTTCCTTGACTTGACAGGAGAGTTATCATACCTTTAAGTTTGTTGTTAGTAGCTTAGAAAAATGGTCTGAATGTTCAGCATTTGAAGAAAGGCATAAGCAAGCACCATTTCAGCAAGACAGGTGAGTAACATACCCATATCTGTGGTATATACTCCATTGTCTTCTTTCATAATGCCTCTCCCCAAAACTCCCAGAGGCCGCTTTTACAAGAGATACAATTTTGTATTTTCCAGTTTTGCATAATGACATTGCCTTGTTACTTACAATTACATCCCCAAAATGAATAACCCACAAATATTTTTACAAGGCCACCTGGGCGTACCTACTTCTGCTATCCATTATTGCCAAAGGAAACAAAAGAATCACATTTTGAAATACAGGCTCCTCCCAGAACTGCAGATCCAGTATTTGCTGATTTTGTACTTCATGGTTCTCCATGCCCCTTTCATGCCCCCACGCCTTTGTTTACCTTCTTTACAGTCACGCTAAACAAAAATGTCTCTTCTTTTTACCAAATGCTATAAACATGCAAGCTTCTAGGAAGACAAGCAGGGCTAGAGAAGTCTAAGCAAACGTTAACAGCAAGGTTAATTAAGCAGGGCGTGCAGAGATCATGTGGTGATAGGGTTCCCCTTCATCTGTGGTTTTCAGTATCTGCAGGAGGGCAGGACCATATCCCCTGGCATCTGGGGATGCCTGCACTTCTCCGTCTGATCATTAGAGGTGATTCTTACTCACCAAGCACCAAAAACTGAGGGGAGATTGATTAGTTTGCTCATTTTTCAGACTCTGCTTGTTATTGGTTTTCTACTCTGAAAAACCATGCTCACCACTGACATATGGAAGAGGCCACACCCTAGGGTGTAATCTGTGTTGGGGTCATGAGGCCCCTTCTGTAACTGATGGGACAACCTGTCATTTTGCTCCTCCCCTTGCTGACTGTCTCCATCAGTGACCATTCTACATCACTATAACGAAACATGAGCCCAGTGTTTCACACAGGTACAAATGAATGCGTGGAGGAGCTGACCTGACCTCCTTCGTGAACCTAAATATATAACCTTTATATATAAATAAAAATATAACTGTTTTTATGATACCTGCATTGATATATCCAAATATACTTATAGTGACATCCTAGACCTGTCTCTTCAGAAATAAGTAAGTCCCACTGTATTCAGTGGGCCTTACTCCCAGGCAAGGCCATGTAAGATTGCAGATTGAGACTGACATTTTCAGGCAATATCTGTTTTGCAGACAATGAAATTCATGCACTCATTAAAATTGTCACATTTTCTACAGAGTATCATTGAATTAGTTGTTCCCCCACATTACATGATACATTAGCGAAACTCATTACATTTATGCAGCATGTTAGAGAGAATAGTCTTAGCAGCTGTTGATGTGGGTTTCCCAGCACAGCAAGTGCAACATGTCATCATTCTAACCATTTCACATGTCATGTTCTGGCACAATTCAGGCACAGGCCTTTGGTCAATATTAAGCTCAGCATTAGCACTGGCGGACACTCCACATCTGCTGATTTCCATGCAATTGCAGGAGTGGGCTTAATGCTGGCGGGAGGCATACAATTTCAATGTGATAAAAGGGTCCCCTGTGTGTTCAGTGATTATCTGTTTCCACCCACAACAATTATGCTACCGGAAATAAGGCAGGAGCTTGCATTTCCCCATCGGCTTCCCTGGTCTTCTTTTAGAGAATATCACCTCGTATGCATTGAGCATTGCATTTAATCTACACAGAGCCAGAGAAAAGAATAAAATTTCAGGGCTGCTATGCATTAAAAACGGCTACTAAAAGCAGATGCCTTTCCTTTGTCCTCTTGATCAGCACTCTCTCAGAGCAAAGTAAAAATATTTATATCTGATTATATCATGGGAAATTGAAGGTCATGTCAAGCCAAGTGCTAAAAGTAGATACATAAGAGGAAACAGATTTCCCTGGATTTATTTTTAAAGCGTCCTTTGAAAAAAAATTGCATGTGTACTTTTAAACCACTCATAATAAGATCAGGAAATAAAACTATAAAATACTTGTCTAGTATATTTCTGTGTCTCGGGCATCTCTGGGGAGCTTCTCATCTCACCCAGAAGAGGCCCACATATAGCACGAGGCTCTAAATGAGCAGTAGACTAGACTTCTGCAGTGTCAATTTTAAAGTAGCCAAGCAGGCCAACCGCAAAATAGTGCTAAGGTGCAGAAAGTTACAGCAAAATTAACACATTTAATTAAACCAACTGAAAATGCGTTATGCTGTTCAGAAAATTCCCAGTGCCACATTTCTCTTTAGTGGACACATAATTGCAGATAATTTTTTTTCTCCTAAAGAAATTTCCTCTCAGCTAGAAAACTCAGGCAACCTTTTAACTCTACCGGAAGTTCTGAAACAAATCTTTTCTTCCGAAAGAATGGACAATACCCACTGTGAATACTTTTGGTATATACAGTGTTTCCAGAAAGGAAATGTGTGTTGTGATTTCTGTGCACTGCCTATGTGGGTGTGCCCACAAGAGAACGTCTTGTATCAACCTTTTTTAAGGGCCAGACTCGATGTGACTTTAATCACGTCACCCTCACTGGCCCCAGTGTTTGCTTTTTCTTATGTAAACAGTATACATAGGATCCTCCAATCTAGATTGGCAACGGTGGTAGGAGAGCTTTACGCTTCCCTCCCTCTGAGATCCCAATTCCATTGGGTATTTTCCAGGGCAGGTTTGGGTCTCAGCAGGGGACCTCCAGTGAGCTCTTGCCTACTGTGATCGACCTCCTCACCTTTCATTGGCAGTGGCTATTTAATTTGCCACTGCATTGGCAGAAGTATTACTGACAGGCCATTTTTCCCCCTCACGGTGTCCCCTGAAATAGTGCAGTGATATGCTCTGTTGGTCAAGGGCACTATGGGAGGAGAAATATTGGGCAGAATGTCCCTGTCAGCAGCAACTGTCACCCTGCACATGCCCGATCTCGTCTGATCTTGGAAGCTAAGCAGGGTCAGGCCTGGTTAGTACTTGGATGGGAGACCACCTGGGAATACTGGGTGCTGTAGGCTTATACCATAGTCTTTCAAGACTGAAGGTAGCCAACCTACCAACCTACCTGTCCCTGTCAGCTAAAACATCATTGGCTCAACTTCATGAACTAAATACTATATCTACTGCACTGCCAAAGTTAAGGGAAGAGCTACCTTCTGCCAGTCAGAACGAACACATACTGGGGGGGGGGGGGAGAACAGGCTTCAGCAATGTTCCACAAGGGCACTGGGCTCCCAATAGCTGCCCAAGGATGACATCTTGTGATGTTGGCCCTGTCTCCCATACAACCTGAGTCTTGGAACATTACCTTTGTGATCCGAGTAGGACTTACACTACAGCGGCTCCCATACTGCAAAGGTAATGTGAGATGGGGAGGTCTTTCTGTAATCGAGCTCCTGACTGAGGAGCTAATTTATATCAGTCATGAAAAAGTGTTCAGATCAGGGACATGCGGTGGGTGGGGAAGCAGGTGAGGCAGAGCCTCCCCACCCGAATCCATTGAAAAGCACCGCCACTGTTTGAGGTGCCCAAGCACTCACAACCCATGTGTGGAGTGCGGAGAGCATGAAGAGCACAGACTGTGTGAGTTGTGAGTGCTTGGGTGCCTCACACGGTGGCTTTTCAAAGGACTCTGGTGGAGAGGCTCTGCCTCACCTGCCTCCCCATCTACTGCACATCCCTGGTTCAGATTGCCAGTAAGTTTGCATTTCTGGAGTTTCTGTTTCTGAAGTTCAGCTGTATTGTGAAAATAGTCTTGCATGCCCATGCCAAATGAGGCAAGGGAATATAAGATACTTCAATATGTAAAATACTGCCAAAGGACATTGCCAAAATTAAATTGAGGGGATAATAAAAACTTGAGAAGATGAATATGTAGAGGAGATTGTATGTCTGTCTAACCTTAAACAATGTTGTCCTAAGAGAACCTATGTATGAATGCAGCAAATAAAGGGCTTTGGGGAAAAGGAAACATAATTTCAGGAAAGCAGATGTTAAATAAAATATTATTCATTTTCTTTTATAGTCACAGAGGAAATATAGAATCAACACTTATTACAAGGAACAGGATTTACACGTAAAACTATCTACATGTATAAGGCAGTCCATTCTTTTCTGACAAATTTGTCCTAAAATATATTTTTCTATGACTCCCTTTAACTGGAACTGGGAAGTTTAATAACATTGTTTTTGCCAGTCTATGGAGTTTTTTAAAACAACAACAACAACAACATTGATTTAAAATGAGCTTTAACATATTTTTTGGATGTATTAATGCTTCTTGGGACAACTGAACTCTTCCTCACCAAGATGACCCTTATGAAATCTGTGTGGTAGAAAACAACCATTTGTTTAAACATGCTAAAATAGAAACTGAAACATAATTTTTCCCCAGTGCTTTGAAGGATTTGGTTCTAGGAGACTACAGTACCAAGTAGTCCATCCAGTAAATAGTAGAATAGGGGACTGACAGCCCAATCAAAATGGCTGCTGCTGGATCCTGAGCGCACCGGGCAGCCGCTGGTGGCTCCTCAGGGGAAGGAGACTTTCATCTCCTTCCCCCAGGTAAGGGAAGTAGCCCTGCAATGGGGCTACTTGATTCTGGGGCAGCTGTTTAGCCAGCACAGAATCAAGGAGTCCCATGTCAGGCTATGCAGCCTAACATGGGGCTCCAATCTGGCAGAGCTCAGCTCCACTGGTCCCACCCCGCCTGCCCTGCTCCCTCCTCCTGCTACGCCTTCCCCGCCCTCCACCCACCCCGGAATGCTTCTTCCCTATCTCCCCCTGCCCCATATTACCTCTCTACCGCCTGGCGTTCATATGGAGCACCGGCTGGCGGACTGTGAGCCCAGCTCCAGAGCTGGGCCAGCATGGGCTCATGCTGGACTAGCTCCAGCACTGGGCCTGTGGTAAGGCTCCCAAACGTGCCTTACGACATGTTTGCGACGGTGCGCTCTGGCACTAAGCCGGCACACACGGGTCTGGATTGGGCCCTAAGGTGTTACTAGAGTGGTGATTGTCACATCCACTTTTGACTATATTTGGGATCAAATCACTAAAACAGCAATGCTTTGTTTCTCAAAGAAAAGGAGGTAGTGACTTTGGCCTGCATACTCAGCCAATCTGCTGAGTATGCAGACTTTGGCCATTAGACTTTGGCTAATGTAATTGTTAATATAAATAACCACTGAGAGCCAATACATACAGATACAGAGGTATGAGATACAATGGTAAAGCTGAGTCTGATTGAACTACTTCAGACTGCTGGTGCAATTCCCCCACTGATTAAAGTTTGTGAAGCTAAGATTTTACCACATATGTTATATGGGGCAGAGTTGTGGGGAGACTCAGTTAAAGCAAAGTTAGAAGTCTTACACAATAAATTTTTGAGACAAATACTAGGACTGTCTCCAGGTACTCCTGTGGTTCATATTAGAGCAGAGTTAGGACTGCCATCTTTAGCCATCAGAGTTGACCTTGCTTACTTCAGATATTGGAGAAGGATCAATGCTATGGAAGAGTCAGCTCTGGTTAAAGAATGCTGGAACGAACAGATGCTTATTGGAGGTTGGACTAATCAGGTTTTTCTTAAGTTAAAGTATTTTAATCTGGAGTTTGACAAGTTTCTCTGCCTGAGTCCTAAAGAGCTCAGGGAATGGATTTATGACTGGGAATCATACCAAGACAAGGTTTCTTTATGGGAATCTCATTATTTGAGTTGGTATTCCCATATTAACATTCAGTATGCAATGTCCATGTATTTTGAGACTCTGACTTTCCCACAGCTAAGAAGAGCTTTTACTGAACTGAGATTTCAACAAATGCCTTCAGCATATTTAGAGGGTAGATATAAAAAAATCCCAATAGCAAAGTGTCTATGTGTTTATGGATGTGGGCAGGTTGAAGAAGTGTTACACTATTTATTGATTTGCCCCTTATATGAGAATCCGAGAAGCCGTTTTTTGGAACCAATAATAAAACCCCTGTGTGGTTATTCCCCTGAACAATTAGTTTATTATTTACTTGAGGATTTACAATCAAAGGTTACATTTGCTGTGGCACATTTTGCTCTAGCGGCCAAAAATATAAGATCTTGTTTTATTCAATCTGTCAATAAATGATGTTTTTACTGTAAGGCACTATTGTACTAAAGAATTTATATATTTTATATTTTTATTTTTATTTCCTAATGTAATGACCTATGGTTAAGCAATAAAGGTTTGATGATGATGATGACTGCTGGTGCGGGCTCACATCACTGAACAATTCTCCATACAAAAAGCTCCCTGAACACAAAAAACTAGATGTCAGGATCAATAGTGTATCTAAGGTATGGCAGGTAGAGCATATGTCCTGGGATCCACTTGCAAACCTCTAAGCTCCATTTTTTCTAAGGTGAAAAACTATATCAAACTGTGTACAATAGGTCCCCTTTATCTGCAGATTTGGAACCAGTGGAGTTGCTCCACCGTGGATTCCAAACCCATAGACTTGATCCACTGTGGGTTCTGAACCTGCATCTGAGGACCCACAGAGGACCTCGCGGATGCAACCTCTGGTTGCACCTGGAAGGTCTTCAGAGTTACAGGGAGGCCACTTGTGGCCTCTTTAAGCATTCTGAGGTGTGGGGAGGTCGCACGTGATCTCCCCATGCCTTAGAAAATAGGTTGGACTACGTATTTCATTAACCATGGTTTTTGGCATCCGTGGGGGTTCCGAGAATGGAACCCCCATAGATGCCAAAGATCAACCTGTATGGCCAAATTGGAGCCCATAAGCACCTTTGAAGGATAATTAATGACAGCACTAAAACCAGCTTCAATTCTCTGTTTCCTTTGCCGAAATATCAACACTGACAACAGCCAGCATCCTTCCTTATCCTATAAGATACTTGCATTAACATGATTGTCTCTTGCTCTTTTCCTTTGGAAAAGGAAAAAGCTATTTGTAGGCATTTGCTTCTTCAATAGTTAAATCTTTAATGACCGAGTAAAGCTGCTCCTGTTGCTCACATGGAGATCATATCAGCAGTCCCACATTTCCTTCCAGTTAGTTTTGTTTCTGGCTTTATCATCATTATTGATAACATTGTAGATGCAACTTTTGGGTAAATATAACCATCAGGACTTTGTCGGGCTAAGAGTGGGAAACGGTCCTCCCTGTTTGACCATATTATTAAATCACAGTTTTCTTAAAAGTAAAACTCCGGTTCTCATAATTGCAGAGAAAATAATGAAAACATTATTGCTCTGTGAATCATCACCCGTAACATTCTTAAAGTCCATGTGTAGATATATAGTTAGCTAGGAGTGTTTTTGTGACAGAGTAGAAAGCAGTGCAAACTGGAGCAGGTAAATCTCTGCTGGGCAGGGAGGGGTGGAACAGAGTGGGGGAAGGCAAGCGACAGGGGTGGGCAGATTGGGCCCAGTAGGGGGCAGGATCAGTGATGCTGGCATGCGTCATATCCTATCCCCCTTCCTGGGCCTGATCCGCCAACATGAATCAACTCGGATTGTGCCAGCGATCTTGCTAGCATGGGTCTGAGTAGACCTGTTGCCCTAGCTAGGGCTTTCCTGGGACAAGGGGACAAATGTCCCCTTCCCTCGAGGAGACCTCCAGCATGCAAAATTTCCCCATTGGACGCAGAGCAAGCCATGCTGGTGCCGCTGCATTGGTGTGGGGGAATTTGTGCTGGATAGGGCTGCCCAGGTAGCTTTGGGCACTAATCCATCTGTAATTGCACTTGTGGCCCAAAGCTTAAATGGGGGTCTCTATTTACATATGTAACAATCAAATGCATCCCTCAAGTTCAATGAGGACTCATAGCTCAGTGGAAGAGCACAAGGCTTTGCATACATCTAATGCCAAATTCAAACTCTGGCATCTCCAGATAGGGCTGGGAAAGACTCCTTTCTGAGACCCTAACAATATCTCAGTGTGTGTGTTTTAAATCCAAATATAAAAAGCAGTCACTGAAAGCCGTCACTCTGAGTGGAGAAATGTCAGGAGGAAGGGCATATTTAACTCTTGCCCCATCTTTTTAATTTTCCCATGGGTGGAAAAACATATGGGTATACTGTATGTGTGATTTTGGGCTAAAATATGGCTGTAGGAGAAAGGTTATCTCCTTGGAATCCCCCTGATGCTCCCCTGTTCAGATTGATAGCCTCTCATTAGGGCTGGCCCAAGACCTCCTGACACCATGCCAAACACTGCACCCTCTTACCCAATGTGCTGGCCTCGGTTCCTCCCACTCTCCAATGTTCTATCTCAGCACTCTCACATTTCCTCTTCATCTGGCTTCCCCTTCCTTTTCCAATTCAGAGAGTGGAAAGAGAAGGTGATGCTGAGGAGGAAAGTATGATCACAAAGATGGTTACCCCGTCCACCAGTCTGCTGCCTGAGGTAACCACTTCAGTTGACCTCATGGTTGGGATGGCCCTACCTCCCATCAATTCTTCATCCTAAAACACACACACACACACACATACACACACACACATATCTGTTGGGAAATTGTTAGACATGCCTGCCATATAACACCTAGTTTAGCTCCTGGACTCCTGAAATGTATTAATTAATTTTCTGTCAACTTTGTGACAGCCAGACAGCTCTGACAACTCTTGTCTTTCATGGAATGTTCTCATGTTTCTGCATTTTCTGGTTCACTGGTGACAATCAGAGTACAATTATCTTCCAATTCTAGGGAAATTTCTGGAAAAGGCAGATAGCAAATGAAGGAAGACACATTTTTCTTGCTTGGAGTCAGGCCCTGCATAAAATCAAAGTGCTGCAGGTTGAATATTGCATAAATAGTGAATTTGGTTCTGTGCCAACCTCATTTTAAATATCAGGCAAGATTCTTATTAGGCCAGAACCATACTGCATTTCAGTGTTTATGTCTCGTGCTATTCTGAGGAAGGTTTAGCTTTTAAAAATGCACCACCACCAACACCTTCCATAGCAACTGTTCCACCACAGCATTTTTTTGAAAAGTTTAAATTATACTGAATAGATATTAATCATATAGCACAAGGCCTCGATTTATTTCAGTTTTTGAAGCAGCAATCTGAGTATGCAGAGTTCCACATCATTTATTTGCAGTCTCATGCAGGATCCCTGGTTTTGCTGCCTGTTGTAGGAATCTATTGGTTTTCATGATGCTCTGCTGGAATTATTGTAAATACAAGAGATGTTGCAAAGACACCGTAAGTCTCCAAAGTACAAGTGGGGCCTCTTTAGCTGCAGGTTCAGAATCTGGGATTTGAGTCAGTGAGGATTTCAAACCCACACTGGAGGTCTCACCCGATATCTTGGACGTGACCGAAGGCGCATTCCAGTCACGCCCACATTTTCTGAGGCCCAGGGAGGCATTGCATGGCCTCTCCAGGCCTCCAAAAACCTCTTGTAGCTTTGGAAAGGCACTTCTGGTTTTCGCTAAAACTGGCAGTGCCTTTGCGACATCTCCAGGGGACTTTCTGTGGCCCAAAGAGGCCACACATGTTCTCTGGTCCTGACGTGACCAGAAGGTGCCTCTGGTCATGTCCAGAAGCCGTCTGATGGCCCAAACCCACAGATTTGCTTATCTGTTGGTTTTGAAATCCATAGGGTCTGGATAACAAGGGCCAATACTCCCTTATTTAAGGTGGCCGGAAAGCGGGTACAGGGCTAGTGAGGCTGCTGGCAACTCTCCCACTGACCCCTCACCTCTTGCACGGCCTTTAAGTGCCCAACTGGGAAGTTCCCTGCTTGCTTTCAAGGAAGTGCAGGGAGTGCGAGAGAGATGTATGGTCTTGCAAGGGTTGTTGTCGCTGTTAATAAGAATATTTATATACCACTTTTCAACTGATTATGAGCTCCCCAGCCTGCCCTTACATGCTTTAAAAGTGAAGGAGGCTGCCAGCAGCTCCTTTGCTCACAGCATGCCCCTTTAAATCTTACAAGGGAACAGGCAGTTGTAGGAAAGAGAAAGGAAGGAAGAAAAAGTGAGTAACAGCTTTTTGTATCCTGGCTCCTGGTGCTGCTAAGACTTTCTCTTGGGAAGGGGGCAGCAGGTTGCTAGTTCCAAAGCAAGCAGCTGGGGGTTACTCTCATGGTGCATGGGCACCCCAGTTAATCTGCTGCCTGAAACAAGTATTTTAGGTTGTCTCCTGGCAGTGGCATCATGATGGGGTGTGGGGTGTGTGGACCACACTGAGTGACACACAGGGTGTGTGTGACACCACGATTGGCCAAAATGGTTAAAATCTTGGCATTTTCAAATAATATCAACTGTTACCCTGCACATGCCCGATCTTGTCTGATCTCAGAAGCTAAGCAGGGTCAGGCCTGGTTAGTACTTAGATGGGAGACCACTTGGGAATACCAGGTGCTGTAGGCTTATACCATAGTCTTTCGAGACTGAAGGTTGCCAACCAACCAACCATCATGTTACATATCAATTGCTGGGTAATTCAGTGTGGAATGCAATGAATCAAACCAGGTTGAAGTATCTGTATTCTCTCAAACGTTATGGCCAAATAACCAGAAAATAAAAACAACTGCCTTGTGTAGCAAAAAGGGGATTTCCTTAACTCAGAACTGACCAATGAAACTGATTGTTCTGAGAGCCAATGAGGTGTAATTATGATACAGCAGGGAACCAATCAGTTGTTAGTATGAGTCAACTCTCATTTCCATGTATTGGAGCTAAAACCAGAACTCTTATTCAGTTGTGTGAGTATCACCCAGTTGGCTACTGGTTTTCTGTTGGTTTGATTTGTTGGGTGATCTGTACTGTTCTATATTAAAATAAGTTAATGGGGGTTATACCAAACCTAGTGATGCCACTGTATTTAGGCTGTGTGTATGATATTGTAATTTTTTTTGGCATGGTCTGGTACTGGAGGAGATCCATCATGGAGGTGACGCAATGAGCTCTCATACCAGGCGATGGGCCTCTGCCTCCTGGGAAGGCAACACCTGTTTTTATTCAGAGAAAATGAATCCCTGCTGTGTTCCTTCCGGACCTTTTGCTGCCCAGGGAACTAGAGCGCCTGCAACAGTGCAAGCCTGATATTCCACCAATGCAGATGGTTGAAGTGGCTTGTTCTGTGTATGATTAATGAGGAACGAATCAGACTGACTTCAAAACCACTGGTAAGATCAGAAAGGTCAAATCCATTTCAAATTTGGATTTAATTTGTAGTCAATGAAATTTCTTTTTTCTTTAAGCTGATGAGAAAAGTTTGTTAATGCTGAGTTCCAGTTTCCAGCTTTTTATATTCTGCAACTCGAGAACCTGAATCCTTTTAGCCTGCTCATTATTTAATGTCATATTTACATTCATTGGCTAACGCATATTACCCAATAACTGTCTTTCCTGCTTAGCGATTTCAGTCCTGAGAACTTGCTGACAGCTACTGGGGGATTAAAAAAAAAAGAAAAAAAAAGAATCCTGAACAATCTGTTTAGGACAATCAAGGACATCATGACAAAAGTTTTCTGGGTTAAGACCAGCACTCATTTATGCTAGGGTGATAGTTGGTGATGTAAGAGGGGTGTTAGCCAAATCTGGCACCTTGTGTTCATTTTTCTCCCCCTCCCCCAATTTTCAGGGAAATGACACTTTTGTTTGCAGCTAGCTCATCTGACCTCGATACTGCTCCTCACATGACATAATTTGTGTTGATTCTTTTTGAACATTTTTGAACATCTTTTTGAACATTCTTTTTTGAACATTGTTCCCAGGAGTATACAGCAGCCACTCCTGGGAACCAAACACAAGGATGACTAGATCAGGTGTCTCAGGGCCCAATCCTATCCAACTTTCCAGTTGTTTTCAACAACAACTTTGTAGTGCTGGGGGGGGGGGGGAGCAAGTATCAATTCCAATCTATTACACTGATCCAGAGCCTGGTTTGCACAAAGAAAGGCAATCCTAAGCGCTTGATAGACTTTGCTATCGCCACCCAGAATGGCTCTGATGGTGAGGGGGTGGAACAGCTGTGTTGATGCACCCTGCATGTGGCCCCCCAGTAGAGCTGTGCTTAGTGCTGTGGCCCCCTGCAATACCTTTACTACTGTTCACCCCATTGATGACCCACTGAAATGTGTGTGTGGAGGGGAGGTCATAGTGGATTGCACCTGAGCATCTCCAATCATTAAAATATGCAATTTCTTCTTGATCATTACTATCCTATGCCACACTAACAAGAAGTCTGGCAGAAGTGACTTTGTGCACACAAGCTGGCACTCAACCGGTCCTCATAGCCCTCCCCCTTTGATGCAAATGTTACTTGCTTTTGCATAAAAGAAGTCACTTTCATTTAGACCGGTTAAAAATTACACAGGTTCTCTTAAACAGAGACCTACAATATACTGAAAATTAGTTCTAATGATGACGAATGAATTCCCTTCATGGTGGATAAGCTTGCTTTGTTTAAGCAAGATAATTTATATAAATATTAGGCTTACTTTAATGAGAAAAATAATTATCCAATAAAGCCCAATGAACAGTTTTAATGTACTGCCATGGTTGATGTCCTATGTCATTAGAGACTTGGTAAATTATAGAAATATATTCTTAGAAATAGAAAACCATAAAAATTCATGCGAAGGCTTATTCTAATTGTTTAATTTGAGATTCAAATGTCTCCAGCATTTCCTACCAGTGGTAAAAAAAACCCCTATTTTCTCTACTTTTCCCTCCTTTTGGACCTTTTTAACCTCCTCTGAAATTTCTGAGATGTTTCAACAACCTAAATAGGCTGCTGACTCATCCTGAGTCAGTAGCCATTGATCCCTGATATCCTTTAAAAACAATGTCATAATAACAACAACAACAACAACAACAACAACAACAACAACAACAACAACAACAACAACAACAACAACAACAACAACAATAATAATAATAATAATAATAATAATAATACAGGTATTTCTATACCACCTTTCTTGGTCCTCAGATTTCTCCTTAGACTTTATTCGAGGCGGTTTACATAGGCAGGCAATTTAAATCCCCGTAGGGATTTTTACAATTTTTGAAAGAAGGTTTCTATCTTTCAAGAAACCACAACATTCAGATGTTTCTTTCTTGGTCTGGTCACACATTCTGGCCTCCATCCTCCCACGCTCAGAGCAGATGGAATAGCTCGGCTCAGCTTGTCAGCTGCTTCAAGGTCGCACGGTGCCGGTGGCCTCGAACTGGCAACCTTGTGGATGTTATCTTCAGGCAAATGGAGGCTCAACCCTCTAGACCAGACTTCCTGCCCGTCATGCCATGTCATGGCAGAAACATTTCATGGTAGCAGCTCTCTAGGTTTAGCACTTAGGGGTTTTTGCACTGGCCTACTGGAAATGCCAAGCATGCCAAGCATGTGCAAAGCATGGCCCTTTCCCCTTTGTCGTCTTCTTGTCTCTCCCCCTGCCATTCTCTTTTCTCCCAACTTTTCCTGTCCTTCCTTCGACTAGAGTTTCTGAGGGATAAACTTCTGGATAAATTGTATGAGAATGTGGACCACAGCTATAAAGATCTAACAAGCACGTTAAGAAACTTATTAAGGAATGTCACCTATTTTTCATGTCCTAGCAACTATTCACTATCCC
The DNA here is from genome assembly GCF_035046505.1 of Tiliqua scincoides. Taxonomy (NCBI): domain Eukaryota; kingdom Metazoa; phylum Chordata; class Lepidosauria; order Squamata; family Scincidae; genus Tiliqua; species Tiliqua scincoides. The sequence continues at coordinate 114,296,390 of NC_089821.1, forward strand.
ATCACGAATACATAGCCAATAACTAGTGATTACTTAAACTTCCCCTCATGCTTGAACTTGGCAGGACTCCTAAAGACACAACAAAACTACCATGAGGCTGGAATCCTGGGGGATTGGTGCACATGTCCAAGAGTTCCTCCCTTCATCACACTTCCTCCTTTATCTCAGGCAGTGCTGATTAGACGGTAGGCCTGCTGCTTGGCGCCTTCCCATACTTCATGTTTTTGTATCTCAGTGCTTATGCAAACTAAAGGTCATGCTTTTATTCATATTATATTGTCTTTCCTCATTACGCCCCTTTAAGCTGCTGTTTCTATTGGTAATGAAAAGTTACCATTTTTGAGCTGATAATAAGTGTGTTTTAATGAGGCTCTTGTTGTTGCTGGGCACTATATTGAAGGTTTTCTGAAAAACTGGAAATTAAAAAAAAATTGCATACACCATATGTTCAGTGACAGAGCAAGAGTGCAATAATTAGTGACTCCAAGTCAGGAAGATCCTAGGATGTGGCTTCTTCACAGGTTATTGCGCTCTTGCTCTATGTCCAGCGTGTAATTAGTTTGTGGAGCTCTTTGCCACAAGAAGTAGTGACGGCACCTTGCCTGGATGCCTTTAAGAGGGGATTGGACACATTTCTGGAGGAAAAGTCCATTACGGATTACAAGTCATAGTAGGTATGTGCAAGCTCTTGGTTTTAGAGGCAGGCTGCCTCTGATTGCCAGATGTAGCGGAGGGCACTGTGTCTGTTGTGTGTTGTCTTGTGGGCTCCCTGGGGCATTTGGTGGGCCACTGTGAGATACAGGAAGCTGGACTAGATGGGCCCTTGGCCTGATCCAGCAGGGCTCTTCTTATGTTCTTAATCCTAATCAACTTTCCAGCACTGGCACAGCTGTGCCAATGAGGCATGTGCTGCATCCTGCAGTTGGGGGTCACTCATGGAGGCCTCCTCAAAGTAAGGAAAAGTTTGTTCCCTTACCTTGGAACTGCATTGGCCTTATGTCAGTGCTGGAAAGTAGGTTAGGATTGTGCCCTAAGTTTATCAACCTACATTTTTATATACTAACCTTTATAGATCCATGATTGACAATGACAGTAATGAAGACCAGTGCTTTAAATTCCCTTTTGGAAGCATAGAGGCTATTATGGGGTGAAAAAGGATCTTTTTTTGCCTCGATGGGCCTTCATAGCTCATCCACATCTTAAGACAGGTGCTCTGCACCTTGCCAAGCGTGCAGCTATGGACTCTTGATTTGCTCTGGAGATCAGTGCCTCAATGAACATATACCTTAGATTTAATCATGGATTTGGTGAAGGAAGCTAAGTTTGTGGGAGCTTGTTTTTTGTGTGGCTATCAACTTTGTTTACTCCAAGTCAGGAAGCTCCCAGGATGTGGCTTCTTCATAGGTTCCAAATGTGCTGACCAAAGCAAGGTGCAGCCAGTCATGGAATTTTCCCAAAGAACCACAGTTGAGGTTCTTAAGCCAGCCAGCTAGAGGGGAAGGGGGTTGCTCTGAAAAGCAAAATTTGGCCTCTACTTTAAGGCCAGTAAGACCTAAGGCCTCCTGTCCAGTTAAAATGCCACATGACTGGCTTGAATCATGCTCTCCTGGCAGGCATCCCAGCACCATATATATATACATGTGCAAATAAGTGTCAGTGAACATGTCAGGCTGCAGGTCCCAGCAGCCTCATTTTTGCCAGTGAATGAACCTGGATCAGAGCGGTCATTTTCATGTCAGATTGTGAGCCCCCTTGGTGACAGGACTATTAACATGTAAGAAAAAGAACTGAAAGTACCTCTGAACCCATTCGTAGTCTGGTGGTCCTGAGCAATGTAGGGCTTTAGAAGTCAATACCAGCACCTTGGACCTATTCACTGAGATGATCAGCACCTTAGAAAGTCCATTTAATAAATATTTCAAAAAGATTACTTGGATATGGCCCATTTTCCCCTCATATTTTATTTAGCTTATTTGGTAAAGATTATGCAAGCCACTTACATGAGTTTCGATCAGCCATTTGCTTCAAATGATGCATCAAAGAATCCACAATACCGATAAAAAATAAAAATTCATTACCTGGGAGGCACATTAGTGGCCCTCACTGCCCCCAGAGGTATTGCATAAAAAGAAGAAAGAAAGAAAACATTTTATCCTTTCCTGGAAGCAGTTTCTTCCCTTGTTTGCTTTGGCTCTCTAGGATGCTGTAAAATCACGAAAAGTGATCCTTTTTATTGTCAACATTTCTGAGAATCTCGGCACTGCGGAGGAGAGAATGTCAGATGTATGGATCACAATATGTTTTCTGACTCACCAGGATTGATCAAACAGCTCTTGCACTGAGCATCTCAAAAGCAGTTACAAAATATATATGAAAACTGAACAAAAGCCATTCAGAAAGCAACCTCAATGAAGTGCAAGGAGATTGATTGCAGGGAGGTGTCTGCAGCCAATTCGAGATATCTCCAACAGGCAAGGAAAGGAACCATCCTCATCAACCCAGGGCCAGCTGGGTCCACTGTGTCTTGTCAACTGTGAAAACAAATGAATTTAAGTATAATCACTTGAGTTATAAATGATGTCTGATTTGGAATGAATGAGGCAGGGCTAAGAAGGAAAGGAGAGGATGCGTATTAACTTGGGAAATCGGAGCCTCTGGGAGAGAATATCTTGAAGAAGCTCCTTGTACTGGGTCATCTTTCTGACCATGCACAAGTGTTAATGCATTTGCTCCCTCCTTAGAATCTGTACATGGGGTTAGAGTTTGGAAAGCTTTTTCTTTAATTCTATCGACAGTGATAAATTACACTTTACTACCAAGGCTACAAGCCAAGTGACCAACATGAAACTGTAGGATGTGTGACATTAATCAAATGAGGTCTTGGACCGGACTGGACACATTGCAAAATGCTCCTTGCAATTTGAGTCAGGCACAATCAAGAGAAAGTCCAACAACTGTTGGCCGGAGTCTATCTTTTACTTTTCCAGCAGCTTGTATCTTACTCAACCAACATTTCTTGGGATATATAGTAATTGTAACACCCAAGAGGATTCTCAGAGAATCCCAGGAGCAAGGAGCAAGACAGTTACGCCCAGGAGCAAGACAGATCTACACCTGTGGCTAGCTAGGTCATATCAACATGTATGTGCATGTTCCCTTCACGCTGCTCCCAACGGTCCTCTGGTCTTCTCTTGACCTGCCCTCCTCAGTGTATTTTGTGTTGAGAAAACGTTTGTCCTATATTCTCCTGAAATACAGAACTGAAAAACCATCTACTTCAGTGCTGGTGCTCTAGTTAAATTCAAAGCCTGCCCCATTCTCCCCCTGCCTTGTGGATGCCTTAAAGTAAAACCAAACACATCAGGAAGAAATATCACAGACCTCCCCCATACTGTGTAGTTTGAGCCATATAGTTTGATTCATGGCCTACCGAACTTTTTCAAAGCTGCTCAGCTCAGCCCAGCTGTGGCGAGACCTAGCAGTAGATAAAATCAGGGATAGAGCTACTGAAGAGTCTGACAAAATTAAAACTAATACAATATATGGAATCAGAAGTCTTGAAGAATGCCACTCAACATTGTAACATTACACTGATTGATTGTTAACAATGTCCAAGGATCCTTCTACACTGTAAGGTATGACATCCTTTCAAAAGTGGCTCACACACACCTAACAGCAAAGGAAAAAGAGCACAAGTCAGACAACACCTTTATTGGACTCATCAAAACAGCTGAAATAAGGGGATCAGAGGCACCAGACAGAGCTGCTGTGCCTTTTGTAGTTGTACGGAACAGCTGGAAATGAAATGAATGTCTTACGGTCCTACTCAACCATCAGGCCGTGCTTCTGAATTTCACACTCTAACAGCACAGCCCAACTTATGGCATTGCAAAGTGTAACACACTGTTGCGGGCTATTGGTTTGCTGCCAGACATGGTAAACAGGTGCCAGCTGTGCAGCCCTCCCGATCCTCTGATGCCAGTGAATTGGCATGGGGTGCGGGAAACGGTCAGGCGGAGGGGCGGAATTTAGTTCCTCCCACTCTGCCGTCTCCTGACTGCCTGACTGCAGATTATTTACAGAGCCTTTCCTTAAGCAACCCACCGCTATGCTCGCACACAGCTGGATCTGGGCCTGTGCCTTGAGTAAAGTTTATCGTTAATGAAAACAACTGCTGCCCTAATATACACATCGACATCAAAGAACAACACGCCAACATTTAATGTTGGGCATTTTTAATGAAAACATGGTTCCCATGAGAAAGAAGAAAGCCTGAAATGAGACAATGCAGTATGATGACCCAGGGCAAAATGTCAAATAAACAGTCATACTCCTTTGTTATACCATTAGACATATACACCCACTGCCATAATGGAACAGGATATCAGGTATTTATGACATGGAAGGACTGGCATTTTTATTTAAACATATTAAATGCGACACACACCCTTTTCTGATTTAGCTGCCAATTATACATGCCAGTCCTTCCTTTTGCTGTTCAACTGGAGAGCAAAAATGCTCTTGATTTTAAGGACCTTTGAAGATAGGTTGTCTAGCTAGTGAAATAGTCCAATAACAGACAGATTTTTAGCAAGTGTCAGCAAAACTCTCTGAAACAACACACTGCAGTTTATAGTGCTTAGGGGAGGTAGATGGCATGCTTCCTAAATGCTTGAGGTGTCCGTTTTCTCTTTCCACACTGAAGGTTGGACTATACTAGTGCTAGTGAGGTTCCCCTTGAGGGGTAATGTCATAGGTTGATCTAGTCATGAATACTGATGAAGGCCAACACTCCTCAGAAGGACCACATGGCCAGGCCAACCCCTGAATCCTCAGTACTGGTGGCAATGACGTATCCAATGCACCATCAAGGGGTGGGCCAAGAACAGAACTTTGCCCCAGGGCAGGGCCATAGCAACCTGGTGCTGACACCGCTCCCTCCCTTCTCTGTTCATAACTGATTTGATCTTTTGGTGCTTTTCCATTTGAGCGTTTAGTGCAAATTTGGATTGAGTGTCCCAGTTGGCAATGTTGATGTTTGTGCTGATGGTGCCTTGGGCATGTGATTACCACATTATACCAGGGAATTGTACTTCAGTTGCTGTAGTACATAACTCAGGTCCTAGGACATGCGGGAGTATGTCATTTTTTGTTGCTTTTGATTATTGATTTCTTACCACAATGACGGTCACATGGGAGACGCATGGACACATGGAGACACATGGGTGCTCCTATTTTGGTGGGGTTGCAAATGAAACAGAACGGGATGAGTGATGCGGGACATTTTCAAACAAATTAGATTGGCAGTAGACTAAATGCAGGCGAAGTTACAGTGATAATTTGTTCTATACTGACTCTTTTCATACTACAAAAGCAACTGGAAGGGGGAGAGGGTCAAATAGCCCTCTTCAGAGAGGCACATTTTGTTTCATGGTCCCAGTTGCTGTCTTTGAGACTTTAGGGCATGCTGCACTTCTATTCAAGTGTTTATGTGTAACAATGAGCACTTATAACTTAAACTGACTTATTTGTTTCATCATGATCAGGAAAGGACCATGCCCTCTGTGTTTGTTTTAATAACACAAAAGTACCCTTGTGCACTCTTCCCATAAAAATAACTTGTATGAAACAACCCTCAGACTGGATTCAATTTTATGGTTTTCAGTGTACTCAACTTTTTTTTTTCTCCCTACAGCTTTCATGTTGGACTTCTTATCTTTTACCACATTTTGTTTCCTTGTGGCTCAGAGTTCATTAAAACCTTTTGATTTATTGTCAGCTCCAGCTCCTTTCTGTCCTACTTTCACACAAATGTTTTTTGGCGTGCCCCTCCCTGGGATTTACCTTCCTGCCATGCCAATAGCTTTCCTGAAGATTCAATGAGCCAGGATTTGTTTTAAAAAGGGGAAACAATCACATTACTCAATTTATTCTACAGTGTGTGTGTTTAGTGTGCACTTACTCAAGAAAAACAGATGGATGGTTGGGCCATCACTGCAATAGCAGGAGAAACCTCTCAGGGGATGGGAGGGGAGAGAGGCACTGAGTGAAAAGTATTTAGTGGGGGATGATAGACCCTAGGATGGTACAGTTCATCAGAAGAGTAGAATCTATATGACTTTCCAGGGAAAAAAACCTTATTGAATCCAGTATGACTTGTTGCAGTTCTAAGTGGACACGATTATTGCTGGGCTCTGTGGGTCCAATTCTAGCTGGGCTTTGCAATGTCCTAAACGCCTTTCATTGTTGGCATCCTTCAGTCTCGGAAGACTATGGTGTCACGCTCTGAATGGTGGTTCTGGAACAGAGTGTCCTCTCCAGTGCACAAAAATCCTGGGTAAAGTAGGTATGGAGGATAGGCTGTTACCCATGCAGCAAATCCCCCCTCTCCACATCGCTGAAATGGTCCAATGGAAAGGCAGAGGCCAATACGGCAGAGGCCAATACGGTTGGTCGCAGGAGTTGCCAGAACGTTACTGTGTTCAGCCACAAACTGCCTCAGGGACTCCGGCTCCTGATTTTGCCTCGAGGTTGACTCCTGAAGCCTTTTCCATAACTGGATGTAGCCACAAGGCAGTGGAGGTTTGGGATCAGAGTTTTCCTTCTCTCAGATGAGCTGCCTTCCCAGGCTGACGAGTCCCATCTACCCGGTGGCTGTTTAGTCGCCTCTTAAGACAAGTACAGCCAAACTGAGGGCCTATTCTTATCCCCAGCCCCCAGAGGATAAACGCCTTTATGATGTCACAAACAGAGCAATGCCAGCAGCCATTTCAGGGATGCTGCTGCAAATGGCGGTGGCAGGGGAATTACTGGGTATGAACAGGGGAGTTACTGGGCATGAAGGGGGCAGGAGGCTGAACAGGGAAGGGCCAGGGTGGATTCCAGTAGTACCAGCATGCACTAGGATCCTATCCCTGTTTCTTCCCCAATTCTCTACTTCCCCCATTGGGTCTGCACCAGTGAAATGGCTGATGCAGGTCCCAGGAGACTCACTGGGGTGACGGACGTTTACTCCAAGGTAGGGGAACGAAAGTTCTGTTACCTCAAGGAGGCCTCCAGGACTGCCTACCCTATTCTTGAGCAGACACTATAGGATGGTTACTTGTATTTCCAGTTGCATCCAGCATGACCAGAGGGTGGTTTTCCTCACTCTTTGGTCACAGTGGAAATTCAGAGCATTAAAGGCAGCTTCCTAGAAGGGCTTAGGAATATCTCTAGGCTTTTCGCAGATATGACTCTACACACACTGATTGTATCCAAGTCATTGGTTTTACCCATCACTGGTCACATCAGAAGCTTGGAGCATATGAGGAGGCCTCCTACAGCACTCATTCCCAAGCTTCCCAGTGATGCTACCTGTCTGTCAAGCCCCTAATGCTGCCAGATCATTATACTATGTGTCTGATGTAGCCCACTGGCAACAGAAACACAATTCTCTAACTATTCTGAAGGCCTGAGTCAGATGAGGAGGCCTCCTGGAGAGTCCTCTTCAGCTGTGCTAGAAGCACAAATTTCACATCTGGGATAGATCCTCTCCAGCTTCCATCATCTGGAGCACAAAGGATCCCTGATCTCTGCCCAAAATTTTATGGTGTTGTTGAACAACTTCATTTTGCTCATCCTTAAAGGGAGACTTCAACTTTTTGAACCAGCCTCAAGAGGGACTGGTGCTCAAATCCCAACAAGTAAGGGCCATTTGCTGGTTTCAGGGGGAAGAGGCAGGCAAAATTCAGCAATGTCTAGAGCAACAATTTTCAACCACTGTGCCATGGCTCATTGGTGTGCCATGAATTGTCCATAGGTGTGCCGTGGGAGTTTGGGTCATTTAATAAATGGCCATTTATTAGCATGGCCATTGGGGGATCTGAGCCCCCCCACCAGCAGCATGGTGTGCCTTGTAAATTGTCAAAAAAATGGATAGTGTGCCTTGACAATTTTAGTGGCTTGCCAGTATGCCATGAGATGAAACAGACTGAAAATAGCTGGTCTAGAGGGCTGTGCATGGATAAATTCATAAATGGCTAAACAGCAAAAAGTGTCCTTTTGGAGTGCTTATGGTTATTAAAATACTCCATAAAGATGATGGCTGTGTAAGCACCACAAGACAAAACTGGCACCTCTTGGGGGCAGGGAGAACAATGTAATATATGCCTGTTGTGCCTATAGCTAATGCATGGATTCATTGAGTGGCATATGGTGAGTTGATGTGTGAACTGGTCAGAGATACAGGTGCTTTGGAAGAATCCTCAGCTCAGGTACAGGTTTGAGACACAACTGTCCCTAAATGGTTCCTTTACCAAAGGCATCACACAGTCAGCTGTTTTTGCACCCTGGCAGTAACGGAACAGCAGGAAAAAGAAAGGCATTCATCAATGCACACTGAGAATCAGAGGCATAACTCTATTTGGACGGATCCTTTTTTTTTCTTTTCTGTATCTCCAAGCACAGTACAGCAAAGTATGGGTAGCTTTCTGCTACACTCACAGACTTCTCTGAACAAGGGTGACTGTCTTTTTGGCACTTAACAGTTCAAATAAACATCGAAGGGCTAATGCTACTGCTTTCTTTGGAGCAATGAATCGTTCAGATGTCTCTCCAATATCATTATTCCTCTTCCCATACTGCATGTTAATTCAATCCTTATAACCCAACAGAATTCAATGAACAAGGAAACTGGCATTGATCAGAAATTTCTTTAGAGATTGCAGAGTTTATTTGGTTCCTTGGATACATCACTTACAAAGGCAGTTATGTATACATCACATCACAGCATCTTCTCATTTGAATAATTTACTGCACACCACGAACCTTCACTTCTGGAATTCATACTGTATCTGATGCCCGTGAATGCTTACATCCTACACATTTCTGGTGGGGGGAGGTCAATGCTGCAGTTGTAGATCACTAGCTAGATTATTCAAATCATACAGTAAAAGTTCGACTACCAGTTGCACAGCACTGACCCATCAGAAATCCTTTTGCTGGTGCTGGAGCTCAGTCATTTCCACACCCTGAAGAAGATTCCTTGGGAGAGAAGGAAGAGCCACTCACAGCAGCACAGCAAGTACTGGTGTCAAGTGAGATCCAGCAAGTAATTTGGGGGATACGACTCCTCCATCTGGACCCCTGAACCCAGTACCTTTATATTGTCCTGGGACCCAGGAACAGTGGTGACATGGAATCAGAGCAGAGGTTCAGGAAGGCCTAAGAAGTACTAGCCTAGCTGCCCAAGGATTCACTTCCGATTGACCTTCTTCATTACCTTTTGTCCTCATCACAACCCTGTGAGGTAGGTTAGACTGAAAGATAGGTCACCAAGAAGCTTTAAGGATCAATTTCTAGTTCAGGCTGGCTGGGATGAAATTCAGAGCGCTATGCAAAACACTTACTGGGCCAGCCTAAGTACCTTAGGCAGGCCCGGGAGTGTTGCAAACGTGCCGTAAGGCACATCTGCAATGACTCAGGAGTCAGCGAAGCTGGTGCAAGGATGCACACTGGCCTCTTGTGCTAGATCCTGGCTGGTGAAAGGTAAGGTTGTGTTGGCCTGGGGAGGCCAGTACAGGGGAGAGTAGAGGGCAGATTGGGGGTGTTTGGGGGCAGTGGGAGGGTGGATGGTGGGCAGGCTAGTGGGTGGACTGAGCCCAGGAGGAAGGTGGGGGTTTTAGGCAGGGAAGGGGGTTTTAGACAGCTTTAAAATGGGATTGCACAAATTCATGGAGGACAGGTCTATCAATGCTTCCTAGTCACGATGGCTGTGCTCTATGTCTGGTTTCAGCAGCTGTCTGATTCTGAATACCAGTTGCAGGGGAATAACAGCAAGGAAGGAGTATACCTTTTCTCCAGCTTGGGGGTTTCTCAGAGGCAGCTGATGGGCCAATATGGAAAGGGGTATCCTGGACTAGGTGGGCCTTTGGCCTGCTCCAGCAGGGCTTTTCTCGTGTCCTTATGCTACTGACTTCAGTGGGCCACCATTGCACCTGCTGTGTATTCAGTAGGTTAAAAGCAACGATTTCAGGCCAAAATGTTGGTGCAGAACTGATAGAATTTCTATTATTCTCAGTCAACATTCTAAGAAACTGGGCCCATCCATGTACAGTATATTTTTGCTATGAGCAACTGTTACCCTGCACATGCCCAATCTCATCTGATCTTGGAAGCTAAGCAGGGTCAGGCCTGGTTAGTACTTGGACGGGAGACCGCCTGGGAATACCGGGTGCTGTAGGCTTATACCATAGTCTTTCGAGACTGAAGGTTGCCAACCATATTTTTGCTATGAGATGTACCATCTGAGTCTTCTGGATTATTAGGTTTTGTTTTTCCTTCTTAGGCATTAGGCCATGAGCTGTAACAGTAAAGGTTAATAACGGGAAAAGAAGCATATAAATGAATATCCTGTCTCAGCATTAGAACATTCTTTTTTTTTTTTAATTTTTAAAAAGAGTCACTGTTGTTGGAATAATGTCACCCATTTGATTAAGGGAAGTAATAGAATGTTTCGGACCCACCCAGCTTCAAAACAGTTTCATCCATAAAAAATATCCTTCCAATGTATTATGCATGATGTTCTTCTGGAAAATAACGTAGCACCAATGAATTTTTTTTTCCTACATTTTCCTCGGCATGGAAGCTGAAGGAAGGTGAAAATTTAGGACACAGAATCTGGATCCATTAGGTTTTAGAGCTATGGGTTCCCATCATGCAAAGTGGAGAGGTTCCTTGACTATAGTGACACCTGCAAAAGCCAATGGCTGCTGATGGTTATTGGGGCACTAGGTTCAGCAAAACCCTGAACTTTTTAAAGCTGCCTCTTCTTGAATATCTAGAATACACTTATCCTCAGTCAATGAATCCTTCCCAAAGTGATGCCATTTGCCAATTTGACTTCTGAAATGAGGCGCAAAGTCTGCTAAGCATCTGCTCCAGACTTCATCACTGATGGTCAGCCCCATTATTTAAGTCAGGGGTGTCCAACTTTTTGGCGTGAGGGACACATTGTGTATCTGACACAGTGTCAAGGGCCAGAAAATAAATAATATTGGAGGACCGATGTGCTGAGAGTTTGATTGAATACAATAAGTCGGTGGGAGTGGAAGGAGGAGGGAGCAGAGGGCAAAATTGATTTGCATAGGAAAAGGGGGGAATGGACTTTGAAAAAACATCAAGCAACTTGCAATGCAAATCTCAAACTTTTGTCTCAGTTTCTGCTCCATTTTAAGTTGAATTAACATTATATTTATATGGCAGGTCTCTCAGCATCAACATATATCTCATTCAGTCACTAGGAAATTATTAAGGAATAATTTCTTACCATTATATTGCATTACATTCTGCACCTTTAATGGCTGAATGTTGTATATACCTGGAAGTGTGTCTTTTGAGTTATTTTTAGTCCTGAGAGGTTGGGGAACCTTGGGGTCAGATAAAATTCTCCCGAGGGTCAGATTTGGCTCCCAGGCCGGGGTATGGACACCCCTGATTTAAGCCATTTCTGCCCAATGTTGCATATATGCAACAGGGATCAAATGCGCAAACCTGTGGGCTGGGCAAAAATGGATTAAGCGTCACTGTCTCTAGGATATAGCTCAAAAGGAAGATTTCGTCAATGAGACTTTCCTTGACATCTTTTTTTCCTGTGAGTTTCACTGAGCTTTTAATGACTTTTCTAAGCCCTTTATCCTTTTGCTAATTAGATACCTCCCATCTCCTGATAATAAATAGGACACATGGCCATTTAATTTTCAGTGTGCACATTGAAAAAGCAATAAAACCAAACGCATCAGAACATTCAAGCTTAGAAATTACAGCAATGTCAAAGGACTGAGTTTTGGGGGAACGTATATTCATAATTGTGCCGGTAATTAGCAGCCCAATCCTACTGTTTCCTCCCGCTGGTACAGCTGCGCAAGAGGTCTCAGAGGCAGTCTGCACAGGTGAATGAGAGATCAGACACCGCTTGCGGTATCTTTGACTGGACAGGGTACACAAACATCATCCCAGGGATGTGAGGTGTGGGGATGGCAGGTGAGGCAGAATCGCCCTGTCATAGTCCATGGAAAAGCACCACAGTTGCCCCACTTGCTTACACCTGAGAAGGCTCTCCTTACACTTGTGAAAGCAGATGTAAGGAGAGCCTCCTTGGGTGTAAGCAGGTGGGGCAGCTGCAGTACTTTTCCATGGACAACAACAGGGCAGTTCTTCCTCACTTGTCACCCCTGCACTGCACATCCCTGCTGTTTCTTGCACACTTTTTGGATGAGATGTGTTGGACCTGGTCTCACTGTGACATTCTCAGCCTCGTGAGAGATGACCATGCATATGTGAAGCAGAACAGACATTTACAGTATCATCCTCTTATCATTCTCACTCTCCTTGGCTATTGCTTCTGCTTTTTTATCACAATTTAGGGACCCAGTTTGCTGGTAGAATGTCATGCCTTCCTATGCCTGAATACAGTTAAAACAAGAACAATCCATTCTACTGTCTTCATGGCTCTTTCCTACTCATGTGTCTGTTCTTCCAACCCTTTGATATGCATTACAAAGGACAAAGAACTCTTCCTTTGTGAATACCAGAACATCCCATCATATTACATTTTTTCCTCATTTCAGTGGATTCTTTGTTCATTCGTACCACTCAGTAGGCATATTCCTCTTCCTGTTTCCTTACATAAATAAAATATGCTCATTGAAACACAGAAGAGGCGTGCATCCCTTGTATCTCTATAAAGGAAGCATACGCTGGCTCTATATGTCAGTAATAATACGTTAGGAGTAGTGGATCTTAGCAGTAATAATGGTAGTGAAGTGGTAGTAATTTCATTCTTAATTCATTGGGCAGCCCAAACCTAAGCTTCCCTGGTGTTCCATGATGTAGCGGCACCAAAATGGCGACCGCTGCATCCAGTGGGGCCAGGGAAGCAGCGCCAGGTCTCCTCTATGTAGTGGCCAGATTGCCCCAATGGGTCTCCTTGGAACTACACCCGCTATTGAGCGGGCACAGAATTGAGGAGACCCATGTCGGGTCTTCTGGGCTGGGAGGAGGGTCAGGATATGGTGGAAGAGCTGCCATCTCTGCCCCCCTCTTGGACCCATTGCTCTTCTTCCCCCGTCCTCACCCAACCAGTTCTGCCCCCTCCCTCCCCTCCCCCGCTCTCCCTCCTGCCTTCAGCCAGTGGCAAAACTTACTACTAGGAGCCCTCCCTGCGTGTCCTTCAACGCTGTGGCCCTGCACCAACTGCCTCTGGGCCCAGTGCCGGAGGTGAACCTGTACCTCCTGTGCAAAAGTGCCTTACAGCACTTTTTGTGACAGTCAGGCCAGCAGAGCACCAGCACCAGGCCCAATAGGGTCAGGCCCTTAACGACAAGAGGTATAGAATGAAGTTTCTATGGGGTTCCTCCAAGGTGAAGCTTAGAATGAAACATTCCAGGCCCCTGAAGCATTTGTCTGGTGCTACCAGAAATCAGGAGTCTCTCATCAACGTCTCTCTTCCCCACACTTCTAGTAACATCTAATAATATGAAACACATGATATTATTTCATCACTTTCAAATTTCCCAAGCAATAGCTTATGAAGTAGAGTGTGAGTGGGGATCATCATGATTCAGTGATATCATATCACATGTTCACATTATTGGATGTTACAGCGGAGACAAGGAGAAGGCTGCCGCAGCCATGTGTGTGTCATCACAGCTCAATCCAACCTCAGGAGTGAAGGCAAAAGAGTGACTTTTATTGCAGCCATCCAATAAAGCCTTAATTTGATAATGGTCTCATCACTGAAATGCCACCCAGATGGGAACTTTGGAAGAACATTAGTAGAAAAAGTTAGCAGCCTCTTTTTCTAACATTCTAAAGGACAGAACCCCATCGCTCTGTTTTCGAAATAAGGATTACAGAGTGTTTTTCCCTTTTCATCTATTCCCAGAACCAGGGAGGGAACAATTAAGCACTCGCTGTTACATTACCGTAATGTCACTAATTAAATTTATGCCACTCTTCTTGTGTTAAAAAACACACATTAAGAATACCACTAACAACTTCTCAAAAAGTCTCCCACTTGCTGACAAATCCTGTTGATTTGTCCTGGTGTTACTCCACCACAAAGGAACATCTACATTTCAACCTGCCTATCTACCTACCTACCTATCCATCCATCCATCCTGGATGGATATTTTGAAGTGAATAGATGATGCTGACGTTCACTTATCTCATTAACAAATGGCAGCAGAAAGGTTTTACAAAGCAAAAAGTGCAAATCCCGGGGGTAAACTATTGAGGTTCAGAGAAGCATCTATTTTATTCATTTTAGCTGGGGACACTACTCATTCAGGAGAGGTCAAACCCACATTTCGACCTTCTGTTTTGCCCATGAATCTTTAATTCATTGACTGCACTGGATACACTTGCATTTCATACAAAACAGCAGCTCTGTGCAGCCAAAGAAACAGTGATGGAAAAATCCAATTGTTGAAAGAAATTCCGTTCAGTACTTTGGAACCCAGGTCCGTGGGTCTTTGGCAGATTGCAGAATGGACACGCTTAAAAAGATAAAGGCAGGGTTTTTTCCAAGTTAGGGACCTCTGCGCATCAGTGTGGTGGCAAGACACTGCATGCTCCCTCACAGTGAAATGAATGTGGCTATTTGGACAACTAGAAATGAGTTAGAAATAGTACGTTGCCATCAGGTAGTATGGAGATACTATTATACTTAAGAAAGTACTTCTGACTGTGTTTGGGCTAGTTAGTTTACTAGTCTACTTTTTGGTTCAGTGGCATTGAGTGCTCACTAGCCACTTGACATAAGGCCCTACTCAAGTGTATGCCAGCCGGTCCCCTCTGAGCCTCCACACTGACAGTCTCTTAGCCATGCCCTTTCTTCTTCCCAGGCTTGGCATTTGTCTGAGGAGAGCAGTGCTGAACCTGGGGGCACTACCTCCATGCAGTTCAAAACATGGAAGAAGGGTCCCTGGGCTGAGGTGCTACTCAGACAAATGGTGAACCTGAGGAGCAGTTGCAGACCTCCCATTCAGTCTATGGGGCAAGCGCCCTGGGCACAAGCCTCTAGGACCCCATGGAACCCTCTCTGAGGCTCCTGATGGGGTCAGAAACTGTGCTCACGGTTTTCCGGAAGCACAGTTTATAGCATTGGGGAAACTTCAGGAGGTTTCCCCGATGCAGGCATGGGTCGTGCAAGGCTCCGTGAGCCTCAGGTGAGTGGAGCGGGCTGGATTTCCACGTGGGGGTGGCAACAGCCCATGGGGGGTGCCATTGTGGATCTTTGCCGCATGGTGCGGGGCTGGGGAGGTCCACCACTGCTGAGAAGAGCAGGGAGGATGGCAGTGAATGCATTGGGGCTCTAGGTTTGACTAGCTTGAACTCTCAACGTGTGCCTGGCCACAGTTAGGGATTGCTAATAGGGCCATCTGGGGATTGTGGGAAGTGGGGATTGACACACTGGCTGGCAAACTGAATTGACAAGGTCCCACAAAGGCACTTACAAACACATGCACACTCTGATAATTTCCCCGTGATTCTACCCACTGTAATTCTTCAGGACAGGAGCCTTTCTCCCAGGTGAACGGTCAAATTATTCCACAGCCTTAACTCTCTGCCTGTCCCCTTCTCAGATTTCTTAGAATATATCTGCCACCAGGCCAATAACGTGGTTCAAGTGTAAAGGGTGGGCAGATGCACATACAGACTGGCAACCCAATTTGATTGGGTACTTATAGTGGCAGACCTACGAGTCATCCTCCATAAGTTCAGCTCCGCAAAAAGCACGCCACTATTCTGTGCTGCAGGACCACTGAGGCAAATGGCCAGCGGTCCCATGTACACAACAATGGTCCACCCTGGCAGTGCCGGAGCAGGTAAGGTGGAGGCAGGGCAGGTCAAGTGTGGTTCAAGGGAGGATCAAGGCAGGGAGAGGGTCAGACGGGGAAATGTGGGGTGGGAGGAGGTGAATCATTTGCAGCATACACGCTGGGATCCTATCCCTTTTCCCAAACCAACCCTGCCTCCTTGAAATTATGCCAGCTAAAGAGCTGGCACAGGTCTGAGGAGACTCATTGGTGACCAGGTCGCCTACAGTGGGCAGGAGATCTGGTCTAGAGGGTAGAGCCTCCATTTGCCTGAAGATAACATCCGAAGGTCGCCAGTTCGAGGCCACCGGCACCGTGAACGGCGAGACCTTGAAGCAGCTGACAAGCTGAGCCACGTTATTCCACCTGCTCTTTGGCCGCTGTCAGCCTGTGTGGGAGGAAAATGGAGGCCAGAATGCGATACCAGATCATTAAAGATCCATCTGAAATGTTGTGGTTCTTGAAAGACAGAACCTTCTTCAATTGTAAAAATCCCTATTGGGATTTAGTATTGCCTGCCTATGTAAACCGCCTTGAATTAAAGTCTGAGGAGAAATCTGACGACCAAGAAAGGCGGTATATAAATACCTGTATTATTATTTATTATTATTACCAGGGGGTAAGTAAAAAATATGTTTACAAACCTCTCCTGGACTCTCTGGTCACCTCTACCACCATCACAGGATGAAGCATATGCTCTGTTGCTGCCACTGCATCACATAAACTCTTGGGGGATAGTCTTGAGACCTTAGCCCTAGAGCATTAAGGAGAAAGAGATCTGGATGAACGTCCCCAACAATATATAGAATGCATTTCAATCTGTGACCACTCTTTGTTTTTGACTATATGGTTCAGTTCACCAGTACAGCAACACTGACTGCTTGGATGGCCATCCAGCACCTTTCAGTGCATGGCACTCACCAGATCACTTTGTGTAATAACACACTGATATCTGTATAGTGGTAGTTAATTCAATTTAAGCCATGTTAATCTCTCCTGCGCTCTGTGCCAGGGTTCGTTTGGTGTTGTCAAGATTGAGTTATCTGTAAAGGCATATTACTGCATTCTCAAAGGAATTTATTTGCTAGGAAAACTATGTAAACTAGAAGGAAGCAAGCATCTTGAAAGCAGATGGGCTTGTCCTGCAGTGCATGAACTTTTGCCCTTAGCAAGAAAATGCGATAAGAAGAAAGAATCATCATGCTGAATAATTTTTTTTTTAATAGTCATATAAAACATATTTTTTAAAAAGTGAAATATTGCCAGACACCAAGAAACCACAAGGTGTTTGTATTATTTTATGTAAATTGGTCAAATCTTTTTTTGCTGTGCATGAAATCGGACTATAGTAATGAGATCCTGCTGTAGTCTGGGTATATTGACACTACTTCCTTATATAATTTAAACTACTGTAACAGTCATGGCTCCCCCTCCCCCATATAATACAGTCCTGGAAACAGTATTATGGGAGTGTTGGGGATTAGGGATTTCAAGTCCTCAATTCAATACAATTCATTTCCAGAATTCTCTGGATAGAGAGAGGCAATGTCCAATACAAAGTTATTGGGGGATATGGCCTAACAAACTCAATGGCAGGAACAGACTTACCTCTCGCCTCTCCCAGGGCAAAGGTCTGTGATGCTGCCTTCCCGTGCGATGCCTCCACCACTGTCCCATACCTACCCAGCATGATGGAGCCTCACACAACTCCAAGACTGACTGGGGAAGTGTCCTGAGGCTTCCCTGTAGTCTTAAACCGGAAGTATTGTTTCTGATCATGTCGGGAGTCTTAGAAGACTTCTTGCATGGTTCTGGAGTTGCACGAGTCTCAGCGCCCGGGGTGTTTGCCTGTTTGCTCCACCCCAGGTCCGCCGCTGCTCAGTGGGACTTACCTCTGAGTAAAATGGGTTAGGATTGCCCTGCATATCTATAACATAGATACACTGTAAGATGGGTGTGCATTCCACCCATCTTATCATTTCACACAAGCATGGAATTCGACATCAAACACAGAGGTCAGCACCTTGAGAATCCCTGCTGTCATGACCTTTTTTAAAGAAGCTTTTCACCAATGAATTTCTAAACGAATATATCTTCATTTTATGTAGATTTGGCTCCTGATCGTTTTCCACCCAAAGGCCTAATCAGGCATACATCTGCTCTGTTTTGTTTTCAGCAGTCCTGCAACATTGGACACTCCGAGACCAACCACTTGTCCCTCTATGAAGATCAGCGTATAAAATCTGGGATGTTTCTGGAATAATCTCAAAAAAATGGGTTGTGGATCACAGCCAGTGGCCAAGAAGTAACAGGGCTGCAGTCAGGACTCGCCCAAGACCTCCTGGCATCTGAAGCTGCATGCCAAACAGTGCCCCCTTACCCAGGGAAGTGCTGATCTCTGCTTCTTTCACTCTCCAATGTTCTGGCTCAGAACTCTCCCCCCCCCAATATTTTCTATTCCACCCCATTGCTCTCTTCCTTTTCCAATCCAGGGAGGACGAGAAGAAGGACCAAACTGCTACCTGAGGAAACATCATCAGTTGGCCTCATGGATGGTCCAGCCCTGGCAGCAGTATTTTGCATAACTGAAGCAGAAAATGCATCTGCTGGGTAGGAGGAGGGTTAAATGAGACAACTGATTCAGATTTATTGATTTATCTCTGAATTTGGGTTTGACGTGGAACAGAATTTGGAGATGTTTTTCTTCTTTTTACACATAGTGATGCTATGAAATATAAGAAATAATAATCCATATATTAAAAGCCATCTGAGAGCTGGGTGATATAGGCTAGTGTTCGTTAATCCTGGGGTCGGGACCTCAATGGGGTGGCGAAGCCTCAGTTGTGGGGTCACAGCAACTTACAGGAATGAAAAAGGTAGAAGACCACTGAACTAGAGGATCACCAGGTAAAGGGGGGGCACCTCTTCAGGTATCAGGTGATTATGTCCCAGTCTTCCTCAGGTTTTTAGAAATTGTGCTAAAATAACTTCTTATCAATGGTGCTAAAACAATGGTGCTAAAATAAAATAATAATAATAAAAAATGTGCTAAATAATTGTGCTAAAAAAAATAACATTCATCATTTCCAGATGAGCCCCTGTCTTTCAATGGGAAAAAAGCTGCTGTTGCTCTTCTTGCCTAGATGTAGTTCATCTTTTTCCTCTCTTTTCCTCTCCCTGATCCACTGGAAACAATCCCTGTAGTGGTGAAACCGCTGTGCAATCTCTGCTGCTTAATATGGCAAGTCCAGTGGTGCTTTGTTATCTAGTGTGGGCCTCGGGAATGAACGGCTTCTGTTTCTATGGGCCAGACTGCCACAACGTGCACCCTTGGGCTGCAATCTTATGCACGCTTACTTGGGAGTAAGGTCCACAGAATTCCACAGGGCTCACTTCTCCGTAGACATGTTGAGGACCAAGTTGTGGATGACTTTTTGGCAGATGTGGTTGTTCAGAACAGTGGCCCCTATACAATAGTATAGTGAACCCTGCAAAACCTAGCACTTTGCCCCCCGGTAACATTACTGAGTGGTACTATTTTAGTAAAGACGACTTTGGACGCCCTCTAGGACTCCGATGCACTGCAGGACTAGCAGCTGGGTGGAAATTTTGTGCAATTTGAGCCTGGTTAAACATTATTTAGTATTTGTGTAACACTTTCTGACCCAAGCAGTGCTTCACATGAATTATTTTGATGTAATCCTTACAGCAACAACTCAGAAAGGTAATTAAGGATGATTATCCTTACATTGCAGCTGAGGATGCAAGGAAGCGACTGGCTACAGCGAGCTAGTGAGTTCATGGCAGAGGAGAGATTCAAAGCAGGAAAGTGATGATTCAGACCTCAGTCTCGCCACCAAGCCAACCAATCTGGTTGAAGCCTTTTATGTTCATTAGCTGTGTCCACATGATAGTTATTACTGTCACTGTCTTCATTACTCATTACTGACTCCAAAGGCACTACTCTCTGGTGTCAACAGTGGCATGAGAAATTCCTGGCAGCTGTACAAGTCGCACAGTGAATTCTAGGAAGAGGAACCAAAGGAATGCAGCACCATGAGATCTAAGCAGATTGTTTCCAATGGAGGACTTGACAGCATCCCTGCCCTTGTCCCTAGTGGGAAACCCTGCTGAGAACTGGGGAGAGGGAACTATGCTGTGCTGGTACCAGGTTGTGGGGGGGAGGGGGGCCTGAGTCTATGGCACTTCCTAGGTGCTCCTCTCTACAACTGGTTCTGGGGGCTCAGGGGTTGGCCTGGCCCAGAGGAGATGAATGCTCTCCCCTAGTGCCTGATGTGGCTGGCTCCTGATGCCACCCCTCCCACCACTGTATGATTGTGTCAGAGGCAGATAAAATGGCAGGAGCATTTCATGTGGTCTGATTATTACATGTTGTTGGTGAAGGTTGCCTTTAAAGTACAGGACCCACTTCTGTAGCAAACAGAGGTTGCTTCTACCCAAGAAGAGGCTTCATTTCTTCACAAGAATGAATGCAAACCAAAAACAACTGTTGTACTGGAGCAGTGCCCATTTCCTACTCGTTCACCATTCGGCAATGAGCAGGCTGACTTGAATCCTACAACCGAAAGGAATAAAGGGAAGGAGCCTGAAATGAACTGCAAAAGACGTCTGCACAGCCTCACAGGCCACCCAAATATAAATGAAGAGCATGTCTGCACCAGGCACCAAGAAATGTATCCGGGCTGTGGGACAGGAAAAAGGTCAGAAGTTTAGAGGAAAGACGTCAGTCACAAGAGAAAGCCAGCATGCCAGTGCGCCAGCATAAGGAAGCATTACATTTGCTGTGGCAAACCACTTTCCAGGCCTAACTATCATTTTGGGCCAAATGTCCCAGATGTGGGGAAATCTCACTCCTTTTCTATGTACAGAGAAGCCAGACTGGAGAGATGCAAAGGCCACACATTTCCGACAGAGCTTACCTGTAATCAGCAGATGTCTGCAGATTCAGATTCTCAAAGGAGGCAGTCATGCAGCAAACATAGACCCATGACATTTCTTAGGGGGCTCTTACTGCACATCAATCATCACGCTAAATATTTATCATAGTGGATCAAGCTGCCATGTTTTCCTGCTAAAATCTTTACACAATTGACCTGTGTTGTGCAGTGGCATAATGTACCCAATTCCTTCCATACGCAATTGAAAAACTGTAGGTATTGAAACAATATCATAGACCTTCAGACTGCCATTAGGAAAGTTACACAATCCCTCTGAGCAGTGAATCAGGAAATCCTGCAAATTTGCTAGACCAGCAAACTGATACACACTTGGCGGAAAGAGTAGAGCTTACTTTTGAGGAAACATGTATAAAATTGCACGGTTAGGCACTATACAGTATCAGCTCTCTCTATTATATGGGACCTATTGTACGTATAAGGTTATATATAGTGAGTCTGACTGAGTTGCTGCATATAAGCGCACTCAAAATGGTATATAAATTTTAGGGTAGCCGTTCCCAAACTGTGGGTCGGGAACCACAGGTGGGTCACCAAAGGGCAAGGAGAGATCAGATAACTAATTGCCTCAAGGCTTAAGGCTCTTCAAAAATCAGATACTGTAGTTGCTAATTACCCTGCAAAGAGCTCTCATCTCCTGCAGTTTGCAAGAGAGCTGCTAACTGCCCTGCAAGGAACTGAGATCCTACAGTTTGCAAGCATGTGTAAAGATAGGGAGATAATTATTATTATCTGGTTATTATTATTATTATAAATAAATGAATGAATGAATGAATGAATGAATGAATAAATAAATAAATAAATAAATAAAATATTATTTCTTTTTATCTCTCTCTCTCTTTTTTTAAAAAAGGCCGATAAACCTAAGTGGGTCCCAATAGAGCAGTGATTTTCAACCACTGTGCTGTGGCACACCAATGTGCCACAATGGACTGCAGGTGTGCTGTGTGAGTTTGGAGGAGGGTCATATATTAGTAGGGCTATTGAGGGATGTGAGCCACTGGCCAGCAGTGCAGTGTGTCTTGTCAATTGTCCAAGAACTGATGGTGTGCCTTGACAATTTTAATGCCTTCTCAGTGTGCCATGAAATGAAAAAGCTGAAAATTGCCTTGATAGAGTGTAATTTTAAAAAGTGGGTCCTGGTGCTAAAAAGTTTGGGAACCCCTGTTCTAGGGAGTGTTATCGATTTGTGATCATTATATTCTTCTGCACAAAGAGCCCTAAAAATTAGGCACCATTCTGTTTTTACATGAAGGATGCACTCTCACATAATCAGTATTACAGTTTGCACTGTCAACCCATTTATGATAAAAAAAAAAACAGAATATTTCCAAAATGTATTTGTACAACACATATTGTCTTAATACATAGTCCAATTTTTCATTCGATTGTTAGCACTAGCAAAGATGCAATACTCTGTCTCTTGGAGGTGCCAAGCCTAGTAACAGCTTCTCATTAAAAACAAAATCAAAAACAACAAAACCAACACCCTCAGCTGAGCTCCACTATTTGACTTCTTCCAGGCATTGCGCACAATTGACCCAAGGGATAGCAGGGTTTTCCTGCCTGTTCCTTTATTGTTTCTGTAGTTTGTTCTGCTTTCTCGTCGCTTCTTCAGAAAGCTAGCTTGATTAGGAAAATTTTCAGAGACTGCTTTTAGAGATGTGTGAGCTCTCCAAGGTCACCTCAGATTGACTGACAAGTGATCTGAGAAGTTAAGAATTTGGAAGACCGTGGATCATTTTTTGAATCAATCAAGGCCTGGAAAAAGAACCCAAAGCCCTGAATTCAGTGCAATGGAGCAAAGTCACACTGATACAAAAAAAAAAAAAAAAAAATGGAGCAGAATTCTGATGCTGTGAAGGCAATAACTGAGGGGGAAGCCAGTGTAGAGATTGGGTTTAAACCTCCCCAATGTTTTTGCCCTTGCAGCATCTGAATTCACCTCCTATTTAATATAATGGCACCATGTGCTCCATTATATTTAAACAGAGATTGAGGGGCGCAGGCATGTATTTTTAATCTGAGCCAGAGAAGAATTATTTATTATTATTATTTTATTATTTTATTAATTTATACCCCGCCTTTTTGCCCAGCGGGCACACAGAATGGGGGGTGGGCATTCAAGTTCACTTCTTTAAAAAGCTCCTGGAGTTTATTTCCAAGCTTTGGTGAGCTTTGTCAGCATCCCTGACTTTTTTTTCTTTCTCTTTTTTGTCATGTTTTCTAAATGCTCACATGTGCATTGGTTATGCAGAGAAGCAAAAAGACACGCCACGAATGAACTGAAAAATAAGGCAAGCTACCATGTGTAGCAGCTTTATACTTGGAAATAATTCTTTGGAGCACTGTTCAAAAGCTTGCATGACCTTCATGTGTGTGAAGAGGAAATGCAGAAGATTTCCTTCGAGGAGATGATGTGTGGTGTCAGCAGTGGCCCCTGGTGCTGACAGATCTGGGTGCTAGACCAGGGGTGTCCAAAGTTTTTGGCAGGAGGGCCACTTCATCTCTCTGAAACCATGTCGGGGGCCGGGGGGAAAATAATTAATTTACATTTCAAATTTGAATAAATTTACATAAATGAATATATTAAAGATGAACTTATATGAATGAATGAAGGTCTTGCAATAGCTCAAGGCCTATAAAAGACCTTGCACAAAGCAAGGCTGGCCTTTCCTTTGCTGCCGCTGCTGCATCACAGACATGAAACAGCAAGCAGTGGAGGAAGCCCTCATCCTACAGCTCACTCGAGAGGCCAAACAGTTGCACTCACACTGAGAGCAGTTGCATCGGGCCAGTGTGGGCTCCAACAAATCTCCGGAGGGCCAGAGGCTCATTGGAGGGTAGGGGCTCCCTGAGGGCCGCATAGAGAGGCCTTGAGGGCCGCAAGTGTCCCCAGGGCCAGGGTTTGGGCACCCCTGCGCTAGGGTGTTAGAGCTAGAGGTTTGAATTGCAATAGGTGTTGTTAACAGCTGCAACCAAGGGAAGGTAATGAACGCCTTGGAACTAAAAGTGATGTCTGAAAGCCAGATAGGTGTGGGAGTAGAAGGAGAAAGATTGAAGAAGTGACTGACTGACTGGTGTGTGGCTGTCTTGCTCAGGAGCTGCTGAGAGCTAAGGTGAAGCTGTTGACCGGAACAGGGAGGAAGGAGAACCTCTGCATTTCAAACAGGCAAGCTACCTTGGTGGTGGGGTCCAGTGATGCTTTCCACAGAACTTTGGCTCTTGGGGGTGGGGGTTAGAAGGGAGGGTAATTAGTCTAAAGTGGGCATAAGATCAGTAGACAAAGGTTTTGGCAGGACAATGTACATCAGGATTTATGAAAGGGCAACTCTATGAAGCTTCTGAATTGCCCTAGTTTGCTCTGAATGCTCAGCATGTGGTCTTCTGCCTGTGCCTGAGCATTCTGTTTTACATGAAGGAAACTGACTCATGTCATAAATATTGCAATTTTCATTGTCAACCCATTATTATCAAAAACACTCTATTTTCAAAACATATTTGCATGAAATATATTGTCTTAATATCTTGATCAATTTTTAATTATGATGTTACTCAATACTAGCAAAGGTGCATGACTCATCTGGTCAACAGAGCACCTGTTGTACATCAGGCTGTAGCTGCTGTGCTTTTCTGCCCTACATTAGATCATGGTTTCCCATAACTGGATCCTCATAACATTTGAAAGGCTTGACCTGATTACAGTGTTGGCACCAAGTTTCTGAGGCTCTGGGGCAAAACACTCCACTGAATTCCCCATGGCATCTCCTGCCTGCCCCCAATGGAGCATTGTGTACTACCATTGCCACCAGTATTGAGGATTCAACTGTCAACCCAGCCATGTGAGTCCTTTGATGGATGGAGGCCCTTGGCTGGTACCCAATCTTGCTGATGCTTGATGCCACCCTGATTATGATCAAAATTGATGATATTCCCATTGGGTCTCTCTCTTGTCACAATGTCATTCTTGCTGCTTTATAATGAGGACCTCCCTCTATCCTGAAATCTGTGGCTCTGCTGCATATGTCGATGCTCCAAGAATACCAGAGAAATGTTTGTTGTCCATGAATAACATCTTCACATTCAGAAGATTCACATTCACATTGTTACATTCAGAGCAGATGAAATCCAAAGGATTAAAGCTATAAAGCCACAACACTATCAACTTTTTTGTTGTCACATTTTAATAATTAAGAGGGCATTTTGTTAAAGATTTAGCAGTTGTCAAAGGATAAACCACAATTTTTTTTTTTTTACCCAATGACAAAGCAATGAAGCATTGACAGAATCACTGTTTTAATAGAGTGTTACGAACCATTCTTGTCTGATTAACAGTTCTAATAACCAGTGCACGGAATGTGAGATACCACTTTTATGTCCAAACTTTTCAGACATTTCCCACCAGTAATACTGCCAGTCCTTGGAAAACAATCACACATCAGCTTCCAATGGACTCATAGATCAATTGTCAAAATATTGGAAGATGCTGAAGATTTGTCTTCCTGTGAGGATCAGTAGAGAGAGAAGCCAGGAATTTCCCAAACATAAGACTGCATGGAAACCAGAAGGAGCTTATCTACACCACAGACTGATACTTAATAGGCATTTTCTTTTTCCAGCAGACCCTGGGAATTGTAGCTCTGTGTGCGGGTGTGTCTCAGAATCTCTACCAAAGACTTCTCTGCGCCCTTACCAAACTACAATTCCAAGATTCTCTGGGAGAAAACTACAATATCCTTTACAAAAATTTGAATACAAACACAAAATTTTATTAGGCTCTCAGACAAGGATTGTCAAACCTCAGGCTAACACAGGGGTGTCAAACATGAGGCCTGCAGGCTGGACGCAGCCTGCAGAAGCTCTTTATATGGCCCACAAAATAGTTGGGTTCTCCTAGCACGACCATCAGCTGCTGAGCTGAGAAGTATACCCTGGCATAAGTGGCATTGCTGAAAATGTGGTGCCAGGAGAGCCCAGTTAGCAGGCAGGCCACACTTTAGGCAGCTCTGCTTTTGCTGAGGTGTCACTGCTGAAAGGGTGGCCCGCGTAATAATTAGGGTTTCCCAGTGCCACCCTTTCAGCAGCACCGCTTCTGCTAAAGCACTGGGAGGGAGGGATGGGCCTCAGAAGGCGAGGAACAGTACAGGGTAAGAGCTAGACCAAGAGGTATGAGAGAGGGAGAAGCTGCAGATGCACTGGGAGAGCCCTATTATTATGTGGGCAGCCCTTTCAGCAGTGCTCCTTCTGCTGTTGCATCTCTACAGAACACCTGCAGCCTTTCTGAAGTGTCAACCTTTTTTCCTTAATTCAAGTAGCAGGCATGAGAAGCTCAGGATTGGGACTGCAGTGCAAGGCATTTAATCCTTTCTCTGTGGTCCCAAAGAAAATGGGGCCCCTGCCCATTGTATTGGTAATATCATGGAAATGCCTATGGAAGCATCCCACCTGCAGCTTATAGCTAATTCTGGATTATCATCAGGACTGCTTAGATGGGAAGAGAGAGTGAAAGTTCCCTTTCCCACATCCCATCGTCCTAATCCTGATCAGGCTCCTGCTTCAATGATAAAAACAAAATAAACCAGTGGTTCTCACACATTTAGCACCAGGACCCACTTTTTAGAATGAGAATCTGTTAGGACCCACCAGAAGTGATGTCATGACCAGAAGTGACATCATCAAGCAGGAAAATTTTTAACAATCCTAGACTGCAATCCTAACCACGCTTACCCAGGCGTAAGTCCCAGTAGCTATCGTTGTTAAAAGAATATACCTAGTAGCTTGTTAAAAGTACAGGTCTGTAACGTTTCCCCGAATGCAGTCACATACGGTGGTAGCATCAAGTCTAATATATTAAAAATAAAATATTGAAATGAATGGGGACCCACCTGAAATGGGCTTGTGACCCACCTAGTGGGTCCCAACCCACAGTTTGAGAAACACTAAAGACAGACCAGCAACGTATTCAGTGATGACTTTGAGGTGTGGACATGTCCTATGTCTGTGGAGAGACCACTGGTCAAAAGTTAAAGCACAGGTATTCTGCAGATGCCCTGGGTTTGATCCTTGAGCTCTCAAGCTGAGAACATTTCAGGTACCAGGGACTTGGGCATGAGCAACAGTTGATAGAGTAATTGGTCTAGCAGGACCAATGGTCTCATTTGGTATAAGGAGGATTTGTTTGTTCATCTATTAGCCTGTTATCCTGCAGCCTATTCTATTCCAGAGACCAAAAGCAAGCATCTCATCTCCCATAACAAAAAACTACAGTTCAAGCAACACTGCTTACGGGCAATGCTACTGAAGTTCATAAAAGCGCAACATGAATGCCTTATCAGTTTTTAAACTCTCTTTCCAGTTTTGACAGCAGAGAAATGTGGACATTTTAAGGAATCATATGGGATTTAGCTTTATTTTCAAATCACGCGCACAGCTTTGTTGAAATTCTGCAACGGTTATTGTTCCACTCTCTCTTTCCTGGAGTCAAGTGCCTAAAGGATCAAAATTAAAGCAGTAAGTGTTCCATGTGTCTTTAGGTGTTATAAAATGTTGGTCATGCACTGCATTCGAATGCGTTTGTGCCATTTTGGTCAGTCGGGCTCCCTTGGATCAGAGCAAACTTCAGATGCATGAAAATCCATCTCCCTCCACTCACCTAAGGCTATTAGAGCCTCACACAACCCAGTGCGGAGTTGGCAAAACCTCTCTGGGCTTCTCTGACGCTATAAACTGTGCTTCTGTAAAACTGGAAGTGCAGTTTCCAATCCCATTGGGAGCCTCAGAGAGGCTTCTGCAGGGTCATAGAGACTTGCACCTGGGGCATTTGTCCCATAGAGCCCAATGGCAGGTCAGTAACTGGTACATTCTCTAGCTGGCAATACTGGGTAGGCAGCAGCCTAAAGTATAATTTCCCCTTTATTGTCTTCTTCAGCACTTGTCTCATGACCTCTCTTCTCCATTTGCTGTACCTCACAGACCGTTGAGGGGGTGAGCCATCACCTGGTTCGTTTATCAACACCTGGTTGAGAAAAGTTTTCCTGGTTGGAGGAAAAATGTGAATAATGTAAAACACTGGCATAATTTTTCTCAGTGTCACAAGCTCCATTACACTGTTCTTTCAATAAGAACAGCTTGTGCAGCTGATGTCCTAGTTCAGGACTTACTTATAGTCCAGTCTTATCCTCCTCCAGCCCATAGTGCACAGCACTGCTGATGGAAAGCATGCGCACTGCATGATATGATAGGGGGCAACCAGATGCCCCCCATGTCATGTAAAAATTCCTTTTTACTTATCTCCTTGTACACCACCTGGCCTCCAGTGGGTTTCTTCAGACCTAGACCAGCTATTTAGGAAAAGGGCGGTTGGAATTCTGCATGCACAGCTGCCCCCAACATTTTCCCTCTCCTCCCATTGAACTGCCTCACTGCCTGGCCTGCTCCCTGCCCTGGTCTTCTCCCAAACTACCCTCACTGCCACCTTACTTGCTCCAGCAGGATGTCCAGGATCCACAGTAAGACATGTTGAACCTTGAGCTGACAGCCCTGGCACACTCTACAGTGGCACAGCTTTTGTGCTGCTGGCCTGGAACTTATGCTGGCAGATTGTGAATTCCACCACCTTAAGCCCCAGATAGGATCCGGGCCTTAGATTCATGTTTACCATTCCTTCTAGTAATGTCTTATACTGCAATCTAAGCTGTTTGCTTTACCTGGAGATCAGGAGGTGCCATTCATGAGCGTTCCTCCTTGTGATCTGTTGATACATTTCGCATGGCTACTAATGTTTTCATCCTTAAAATTCTTTTGAGATTTTTTTGGTCTCTTTGTTCTTTTGCTTTGAAACTGATTGGTAGAACGAAAATAACTAGGTATGGACAATTCAGCACACTTAGATCCTACTGAAATTAAGTCCCATGGATTTCCCATTATGGTATTCAGTTGGGCTTACTTTGCCCTGTTTCAGAGTTCCACGCTTGGAATATGTGGAACTCTTCATCCGTTGCAGAAGAGAGTGGGCCATCTGTGCATTTGCCAATGATTACATATATCATATACCCAGTGCTTTTTTTGTAAAAAAAAAAAAAAGGTGCAGGAACTCACGACTTGTTAATCTTTTATTTATTTATTTATTTTTAAATTTATTTAAAATAAAATATTATTATATATATATATATATATATATATATATATATATATATATATATATATATATAAATTTAAAATAAAATAAATCTTTTATTTATTTATTTATTCATCTCATTTCTCTCTCTTTAAATCCCCATTCCCCAACTACTTAAGAACTAGAAAATGAGGGGAGATCTTCAAGAGAGAAGAACAAAAAGAGACGGACCACCTCTGGAGCACACACCAAGGATTATATCACGGCTTGTTGCATGTATTTGCAAATATGTAACAACCAAAAAAATTAATTAAAACTTTTAAAACATTTAATAAATATTGGTTAAAACAATTGATGAAGGCAAAATATAAAAAAATGATTACATTACATCACTCTACAGATTTGTTTGAACCCAAATCAATTGGCACACAGGGGAGAGGGGGCACAAAAGATGGGTTAATTAATTGATTAATAAACAAGTTATGGATCAAAAATCATGTGGTCACATACCCTCTATTGGCTCAAGACATTGAAACATGATTGGTGCAAAAAAAAAAAGAGAAATATGTGATCAGATAACAATGAATGCACAGTATAAGCACACAAGGGGGGGAGCAGAAGAATAAACACAAAAGATGAATTGTAAAATAGATAAATTATATAATACCGGAATATAATCTATTTTACAACTCATCTTGAACCAATAGAGGGTGTGTGACCACATGATTTTTGATTCATAACTTCATAACTTAATCAATTCATTAACCCATCTTTTGTGGTTCCCCCCTTTCCCCTGTGTACTATGTTCCCATTCCCCATTATAATAATAGTAATTATTAAATATAGTCTAATAAAACCAAAAATTAATAGACAACAGTGATCTGACCTACTGCACAGAGGAATACATATTTCCTAAGTGTTATTATAATGCAGCAAGGACACTTAAGCTTCCCCATTTATAGTTAAAAACCTAAATCTCCTGTTGATGACATTACAAAGCTACTAAATTATTAGTAATAATTTTTGCTTAATTAATTTAGATCAGCCAAGCCTTATATTAATAACTATAAAAATGAATGAATTACTTGCTTCTCAGTAGACCTGCATAGGCTTGGGCTGCAATCCCATCCACATTTTCCTGGGAGTAAGCCCCACTGAACACAAGGGGACTTACTTCTCAGTAGACCTGCATAGGCTTGGGCTGCAATCCCATCCACATTTTCCTGGGAGTAAGCCCCACTGAACACAAGGGGACTTACTTCTCAGTAGACATGCCTAGGCTGTCTCAGGTGTAGGGGCTGCACCAGCCAGCTTCCTTCCCCCTCCAATGCCAGGCCAGTACCTGGGTGCTGCAACCCGTCTCCCTGGCTGGCTGACTGGCTGGCTGTCCCTCGTCGTTGTCCTCCTCCTCCTCCTCAGCACATGTCCCCACGCCCTCACCGGCTTGGTAGCTGCGCGGGAAGCAGAGCTCGGGGAGAGGAAAGGCGGGCTGGGCTCAGGCGAGAGCTGTGAGTGCGGTGAGGCAGGGGCAGTGCTTTCTTTGTAAAAAAAAATAAAAGGTGCAGGAACCCACTTACAAGAACAAGTTTAAGATTAACAAGTGTAATCTTTTATTTATTTACCTCCCCACCTAAAAAAAAAAATAAGAAAAAAAATTATTCCTTATGTGGATTTGAACCCCCAACCTCTGGCTCCACAGACCAGCACTTTAGTAATTGAGCCATTGGAAGTCTTAGACTCAAAGTGTTTGGAACTAATACTTGAGGCGCTGATGGCCACCAGCTGGGCTCAGGACCTTATATATTAGTTCTGAACACTGTAACTCTAGGCTTTCCTATAGCCCAATGGAGAGCATGCTGGGCTGTGGAGCACAAGGTTGGAGGTTCGAATCCCTCCTTAGCCAGCAGTGCTGGGTGGCGCAGGGAGGGAAAAAAGGTGGGGGCCAGGAGGAGGGGGAAAAAAGGTGCCTGTTTGAATCCCTCCCTAGCCAGCAGTGCTGCAGGGAGGGGGAAAAAAGGTGGGGGCCAGGAGGAGGAAAAAAAGGTGGGGGCCAGGAGGAGGGGGGAAAAAGGTGCCGGAACGCTCTTCCGGTGCGTTCCATTACAAAAAATACCCTGCATATACCAATGATTGCATATGTTCTCTCAAAAGAAAAGAAAGCCTTTAAAAGTAGAAAATAAATTGTATGTATTGGAGTTCTTTGTCCTTAAGAAGGTGCTGGATCAGCACATACATGAACTGATCCTTTCTGTTCAGTGGTCAACTTTCTTGTGCAAAACCCAATCAACTCTGTATGCAAGAGGTGAGATACTGTATAGACTGACTCCTTACATAACTTGTAAAAGTAGAACTGTACATTCATTTTCACCGGGATAGCATTCTGTTGTTTTGATGGAAAGAACAAATCATGTCTTCATGCCATCACGGCCCATCTTTGTGACCTGCCAAAAAGAATGGGATAATTTAAGCTCCCGTATGTATTTTGTTTTTAATTATTTGGCTGTTTATCAGTAAGTGACTTCAGTGGCATGGAATAATCCTTCATAAGTTTTTCCTTCTTCTTACGTCTCAAAAAATTTGAGCCTAGTCTGCTTAGAAGAACCTAGAAAGATCTAGTTAGCTTTCTTTTGAGATTCATCTATGCTGACACGATTCGATTGGCTGAAGCACATTACAACCTGTTTGACACTGACCAGCTTGTTGAATTCACATGGTTTCCTTAGAAACCAGAGACAGACATGCAAGATGGAAGGGAGGGATTCTCACTTGTTTTTTTTTTTTTGGCTGTGTTCATTGCTGGAAAGAGAGACTGAGAAGCAATCATTGGCTTCATATGTGGCTAAGTTTTATGTCTGGGAGTGCTGTTGTTTTGGAACTGACACTGCCTGTTCTTCTAGGCTGCAGCAACCCTATAAATCTCCTATCCTGTGCATCTATAAATAAAGGGACTTTTATGAAGACACAACATAACTCCCTTTGGAAAATAAATTGCTGGAGCTGGCTTGACATGGTTTCCATTAAAACTTCCCACCAATATGAGACCATTCTCATATAGATGCTTTTCATTTATGCAAATACCACACAAGAGTACCAAATCCCCAAATTGGAAGCCCAAATCACATTATTTTAAATGTATGTGTTTGCCTATTTTCCTTTCTTTTAAAAAATAAAAAAATAAATACTGTGTGGTAGAAGGTGTGAAACACAACGAAAATATAGCAGGGAGCTTTAACACATTGTTCCTGCTG
Organism: Tiliqua scincoides; assembly: GCF_035046505.1. Classification (NCBI taxonomy): domain Eukaryota; kingdom Metazoa; phylum Chordata; class Lepidosauria; order Squamata; family Scincidae; genus Tiliqua; species Tiliqua scincoides. The sequence goes on from NC_089821.1 coordinate 114,328,590, forward strand.
CACTTCCTACACACTATTTACAGTAGGGGAAAAACTTCAATTGAAAGTGTTCTGAAGCTTTCATCTTTCTATATGTAGCATGCAGAGAATTCAAAACAGATTGGATCCACTCAGTGGTGTACAAATGGGAGGGCCTGAGGGGGCCTCAGGCCTCGGGTGCCAAATTGCAGGGGGTTGCAGAGGTGGTTTGAAAGTGTGATGGGGTAGATCTCAGCTGCAGTTGCACATGCCAAGATCCTTTCCTTCTTTTCTTGGCCTGGCACACATTCAAATCTTGTTAGTCCTATGCCATTTAAATAGCTGGCATCGGTCTGAGAAGACATATTGGCAGCCAGGACGCTTGGGGGCAGTAAGTAAAAAAAATGATGTATTTTACTTACATCTCCTGGGCCATCTGGGTGGCCCCTCACCATGAGATGCTGTGTGTACTTCACCGGCCGTGCTGCATTGTGTAGGCTAAGGGGGAATAGGATTGGGCTGTTAGAAATGGGGCAATTTGACTATTCTAGGTATAGATCTCATTTATGATCAAATTATTGGCATTACAGTATTTCCAATCATATCCTATATTACAAGAAACCAACTGCCCAATCCTTTCCCTAGCCCAGAGCGTACAGCACCATCACTGGTGTCGCTAGGGTGTGCGGGCCGCACCGGGTGACATCCACTCTGGGGGGAGGACGCACTAAAATTGCGGCTTTAGGAACTACCCCATTGTGCTATACACTGTTGGATGCGGAATGTCCAGCAGAATGCAATGCAAAAAAACAGAATTGAAATAGCTCCTTTCCTTCAAAAGTTATGGCCAAAAAACTGGAAAGAAAAAATGCATGGATCCCTATGGAAAGTGAAAGTGAGCCATATCGCGCGTTTACTCGTGAGTAGGCATGCTTGCCATAGTTCATTGGAAAGGGCAGGCTGAGAAGAATCCAATGACACCAGAATGGTCCCAATCCAATGGATGCAGCCCCCAAAAACACAAAAGAGAGAAAGAGGTCCCTGCCTCCCTCCCAGCTGCAGTCTATTGAGCCCTATGGAAAGCCAAGCAGCCGCACAGTTGCATTTACTCGTGAGTAGGCAGACGTGCCTTGGCTGGTGGTCAGGCCAGGCAAAGGGGAATGTGAGGACAGTAGAATGGTCCTGATCCGATGGAGCTGGAGTGCAACACATGCTCCAGAAGGCAGCCTCCCCCCCCCTAAAAAGGACAAAGAAAAGAGGCTTCAACTGGTAAGAGGAAAGTTTTCTATTTTTCACTTGCAAAGCCAGGAGCGTTTTTATCTTGATGTACCTGAAATAGAAGAACTTTAAACTGGGCACTGGGAAGGGCTGGAAATCTCACTGATTCTTTTTGGGGGGGGGGGGTTGTTATTGCAGGTAGACTATAATAACAATTGAGGGCTTACTCAATAGAGTAAGCTCTATTGACCACTATGGGACTTACTTCAGAGTAGACATGCATAGGCTTGGGCTCACAGGCTGCAATCCTAACCACACTTTCCTGAGAGTAAGCCCCATTGACCACAATAGGACTTACTTCAGAGTAGATTCACTTGGTGGAACACGACTGGCTCCCCCTTATTTAATTATTTCTTTTAATTTAATTTAATTATTATAATTATTTTAATTTGCTTGGTGATCTCACTTCTGGCCATGACATCACTTCCAATGGGTCCTGGACAGATTGTCATTCTAAAAAGTGAGTCCCAGTGCTAAAAGTTTGAGAACTGCTGCAATAAGGTGTTCGTAAGTTGACATGGGGGTGTCTGTGTGTGACTCTACAAGTTTTCAAAATCACTAAAATCAGAGTTTGGAGGAATAGGACCATCATGTTATATATTAATCAATGCATAATTTCATGCAGAATGCAATGAAACAAACCACATTGAAATATCTGTGTTCTAACAAAAGGTACAGCCAAAAAACCAGTGGGGGCGGGGCGACGGTACATCACCACGCCCACCACCTGGGACGTTGCCCCGCCCACTTCATGGGGTGACGCGCAGGCCTCCCGCACCATGTGACGCGAATCCTAGTGATGCCACTGTGCACCATCATGAAATGGGTGCTGCGTGTTATGGGCCAGCAAAAGACATACAATCCAGGAGAGGTAAGTAAAGAACTTTTTTACTTAGCTCCCATAGGCTACCTGGTCTCTAATGGGTCTCCTTGAGACCCACAGCAGCCCGTTAGCTGGTGTAAGTCTGAGGACATCTGGAGGCAGGTTGAGGCTGGGAAGTGGGGCATAGGATGTAGCATATATGGCTGCTGCTGAGATTCTCTCCCTTCCACCCCACCCCTTGAATCAACCCAACCCTCCCCCAATCCACTTCTGCTGCTGACGTACTAGCAGTGGCAGAGGTTCTGTAGGCTAGTTTCATCCGAGTGTGGTCTGTGGGGGTTTGAACTGGAGGTAACCTACAAAACAATGGAGTGCTTGCTGAGCCTGCCACTCAGGACTTACAGTGGTAGCTCATGAGATACTCCAGCAAAAGGCCTGAATAGGATGGGACCCTAAGGCTCCAATCCTAAGCAAGTCCCATTGAATTCCACGGGACTTACTTTTGAGTAGACAGCCATAGGCTTGAGCTGCATGAGCCAATCTGTCAAATTCTATGAGTTCTGAATATTGATGATTTGTTTTGCCAACAACTGAAAGGAGTTTCATTGTGTAGGCCTATTCAATATAAAAATTGCATGCTTCCTCCACTCTTGCTCTCCTACCATGACCATGGCACACCACTGCTGAATCTCAATGTACATGTTAGTTACAACCTTGAATGGGGGCCTGATCTCCAAGACCTGCACAGCATGAATTTGAAACAGAGGCGCATATGCCAATAGTCAAAGAATGCAAGTAAAGCTTCAAAAAAAAAAAAATGCTGAAGGGATGCTTTCACTGTGGAGACAAGTGGAACGCACCAAGAGCTTACAGGGAACACCGAGCAATTATCATTTCTGACATTTTATTAATTGAATGCAACAGCAGAAAAATATTCATTCATTTGAAGAAATATTCAGAAACATTAAAATCTAGACAGTTATTGTAACAGATATCAAATGCCAGGATAGGGCCTTTATTAAAAAATTCCCCTTTCTGACGCTTGCTTACATATTTTTTAGGGAATAACTGAAAGATGGAAGAAACATGGCTTTAAAAGACTTTTCAAGAACCTTTAAAAAAATGCCATTGTTCCAAGGCGCATTATAATGAGTAATGAACGCATCCATACCACACATTGGTTGCTAAATGGGCACATTAGCAGTGCTCATTCACACAGGCACATTTATCCCTGATTACAATATTATGTGAGGACCTGTGGGCGTGAATAAGCCATCAACAGATTAATCACCACACAGAGAACTTTCTTATCACCCGATATCCACTCAAAAGTAATAATTTTTAATAGAAACATTTCACATGTTCACCTGAGGATCCATAAGTGATGACAGATCATGTCATGTACATGCATGATTGAAAGAGCCCTAAGCTGCTAAGCTCTGTGATGACACAAAGTGTTTTAACATCCAAGTCAGTGTAGGGCAATGATTGGTGGGTGACAAAGAAGACCATAATGATTTTGGTGGGTTCCTTACTAACAAATATGGAAATTGCTGCCATAAGATGTATCATTAGACACGGGACCAAGCCAAGGTTCCATATTCCCAGTGGGTTTTCCATTTGTCTTCTATGAAAGAAATGGTACAGATGTATTCAGGGATCCCAGATTGTGTGTGCAAAACATTTCCCTGCTCATTAAAGGAACTCACAACATGTGTTGATGTCCACAAGTTGGCCTGAGATGCAATGAAATGATTCTGACTTTTCTTCAGAACTGGGCAAACCGAGCAGACCCAAAGTCTACAAAGTGTATACTCAAGAGCATTGCAACACATCAGAGGACATTGTCTTGGGCTGCCTTTGAAAAACTGGGAATTACACCCATGCCCATGGAAAAAAAAGCTAAAAAAACATCTGAATGTCAGTGATCTCATGAGCAGAGCAAACAGCAGTGTTTGTGTGCCATCACTTCAAGAACGATGCACGTAGCCTAATTAAAACATGACACTGATGCGCAATTTCAGACAAAGATGTGATTCCAGATGGTATAACCAGAACAGTGTGTATGTAGTAGTAAGTCATAAAATTAGAATTTTGCATTGGGGTAACTAATTCCTTTATAAGAAAAAGTGAATTGTGTGATCTGCATAAATTATGCAAATTATACAAAGAGGGAAAGTGCATTGTGGGGAAGGAAGCATTGCTCTCCCCCCCCCCCCCGATAGATTTCCAAAAGAGAAATAATGGTATATTTCACACTTAATGCGTCCATCGTAAATATATTTTTTTCTAAAGTCCCACTGATATTGATGAAGTTAATGTCAAGTAAGCATGCATAGGACTACAGCTTTTTAAACAACCCTTTTATGCAATGGAAGCAGGTGGGAGGAGAGGTACTTGTCTGAAGGCACATCACTGGTGCCTATATGGGAGATCACACATAAGGGATGACAATACCTTTCAGTGGAAAATTCCAACCACTGGAGACTTCATTTAGTGACACCTCTGGCATCTGAGATGCAGCCAAGCATGATCCACATTGCTTTCAAGCAAGCAATTCTAAACATTTTTGCAAGCATGGTGAACAAAAACAAGCTTTTTCGAAAGAGTGATTCTTTCGAAGGTGAATTCAATAACCTTTCTGTATTTCCATGGAATGTGTGGCCTATACTCAGGCTTGAGTACACTCACACATTTTAAAATAAATGGCCCTCGGAATTCAAGGACTTCAATGTTATAACACCACATAGCTGTTTCACAGTCAGGGCCCAATCCTATTCAACTTTCCAGCACTGATGCAACCATGCCAATAAGGTACATGCTGCATCCTGCTATTGGGGGGGGGGGGAAAGAGTTATGGAGGCCTCCTCAAAGTAAGGGAACATTTGTAACGTTATCTTGGGGCTGCAACAGAGCTGGAAACTTGGAAAGGATTGGGCCCTCAGTCAGCAACAAACACCAACTAGGAACATATTGAAAAGTGTAGGAAAGAGTAAATATTCACTCAATTTTTCCTGCAAATGTGACTATATGAATTGACATCTCATGCAAAGCCGTTCAACCTTCCAAGCATTATCAAAGCTAACAGATTAGCTGCCTATGGAAGCCTGCTGAATGACAACTAACAAAGAATCTAGAAAAAGGAGGAAGCTAGATACTTTGTGTTTCACCATGACATTTAAAAGCAGAGATTATTTTGAGAATGCTGAAGGAGCCTCATTTCATTCTTCACCAGTGACTTTCACAAGTCAGAAGCACTTTGGTATGAGAATATTCTATAAACAGTGATGATAGCTGAACATTTCTTTCACATTAAATAAGATAAAGCAAAAACACACACACTTTTTTTCCCTAAGACTTTTCAGGAACTCAGTTGCACCTCGTTTAATGTGCTTCCATATATTTATTTAGTTATTCAAGAGATGTGACTTGTTAAAAAAAGTAAAATAGGTCACAAAGGCACAGAATGCTGCATTTCAGGAAAGTTCTTACCTGACTTCCTGACTTTTTAATACTACAAAATTATTTCCCACAACTGTGGTCAATTAAAAACACAAACAGTGGTACCAACCACTGAGTATAGCGCTTCATAGTGTAAGTGAAGGCAGCAGAATAAAGGATATGCTTATATGCTTGTTATCGATTTTCATCCAAGCTCCTAATTAACCCAGAAACCAAGACAAAAATAACAGCCTTTCAGAGCCCTAAGATAGCCAACACACATTTGACCAATGGTCAAGGTCTTGGCAAGGCTTAACTGGGGTGTCACCCATTAATCTGTTTGAGAGTCTTGAGCTCTGTTCACACCAAGATGATTTTCAGGATAGAGAAAGACAAAACTCCCCACTTCTGGCTCTGCATTTCTAGTGATGGATTCTTCTCTATCTGTGGCAGCATAGCCAGGGAGAGGCAGACAGAATAATATCACTTGCCTCTTCTGGGTGCTGTTAACCAACCCTCCTGTTATGGTGCTTGAACCATATAGCTCCTATCTATTCCTTACCAAGCACCACCTGGTAACAACAGCATTCCTCTTTCCTTGTTTCTTCACTGTGGAAGTTTTGTCTTGCAGTGGTTTCAGTTCCTGTCCCTGATACACACTGCTATTGTTCTCTATCCTGGGCATTTGGTGGGCCGCTGTGAGATCCAGGAAGCCGGACTAGCTGTTCTTATGGGTAATAGACATTTAATTGTAAGCAATTAGACTGATGCAGACTCCTGGATTTTGGGGAAGGCAATACCTCATTTTTGGGGAGTCAAAATGGGAAAGCTTTGGCCCCACCTGTGGGCTAGAAACCCACCACCATAGCCAGCAGAACCAATCCACATCTCCTGCCCCTGACTGTCCCATCTATATACAATTAGTTTCCGTGTCACAGGAAGACTGAAGAGCTGCAAGATCACCTAACTTGTGCTTTGGCATAGGAGACAAGTCCAAGTCCAAACTACTAAACATGGCATTGTTTTTTTAATAACTAGGAAAGAACAATAAGTCTTTGAGGTGAGTTGTGCCTGATTCCTGTATTCAATTCCAATCTGCCATTACAGTGAAAACTAACTCAAGGAAGTCTTTCTTGGAATGTGTGTGTGCTCCAACACACACACACACACAGAATTACTGGACAGGCAAGCTTTTCTACTGAATTCACTGGAAAGATTACATCCATCCAAAGGAAAAACCAATTCCTTCATAAAAGCCTGGGGAAGCCTTGCAAACACCAATGCCCTGATGCAGATCATAATCCCTGTGCTTTCAAGAGGCTGGTGGGATGCAACCAACCCGACTACAATAATCTATGCTTTCTTTGTGAGAGGTTCCCTGTAGGAGCTGGGAGAAAAAAAAGAGAGGAAACGCGTCATAAAATGCGAGTCTGAAGATTTCCAATGCCTTTGCAATATGCTTGGTATAAAGTAGTGGTTGAAACAAGCCATCGCACTGATCCCAATTCAGCTAAAGTTTAGTTATGACTAACAACCCAGTCGTATGCGTGTTTGCTCAGAGGCACACAGAGGATTGTAATTAATGTCTTACTGAAGGTAATGGAACTAGTTGTGATTCAAACTGCCTTTAACTGGATTTGAGTCACTGTCTATTTTGCAGATTTATCATCTATCTTTGTCAGAGTTAAATGGTGCATGGTCAATCTGAATAGCACTTTGCAAAAATTGCATCCGTTTTCAGTACTTCTTTAGGTTGTGTTTGCTGGGTGCACTTAAGACAAGACAATATGATAAATACAGTATTTACACGTTCTTGTGAGCAAACAAGATGGCCTCAAAGACAACCCAGTCATAATACAAACTGCTGAGAAAATAAGAAATCTCCTTTGAATCCCTTCATACAAAATTAATTGCCCATTTTGTCTACACAGTAGATGCTGAAGAGGCAAAGTTTATCTACCTTGAAACAAATTTATATGTACAAAACATATACACAGATGCAGATAATAACTGGAGCTTAATAGATCTCAGCTAAAATTTTAACCAGTATTTCTCTGAATGTTGGGAATCCAGAAGCTGAAGTTTAAAATTTCATCTGATGAATTTCGACCAGCTCCAGTGTATAAACAAACAGGAACAAGCACACTCACATGAAAAATAAGCCAATGGATGTGCACATGTGAGAAACATGTTGAAATTCATTACATCCTTCAAGATCAACCATGTCCAATGCTCGACAAAAGAAGTCTTCTCTGGTCATGAAGTCATCCACACAAAATATTACAGAGGTGGAGTAAAGACAGTCTTCTGCAATCAGCCATATAGCTTTTCAGCTTTAAATGCAATATTTTCCATATCATGGTAGCTTTTCCCATTTAAATGTTCACCATTGCAGTCGTGATTGTAGGTGAAGCTCTGACCATCTGTGATTGAGGAGGAAACTGTGTAGGAAGCTGAGCGAAGAGCATCAGAGTGGGCAAAGCTGTGCTCAAATTGGATCCTGTATTGATTCCAGTGTCTCCTCAGAACAGACTGGACCTGTTTCAAGGAAGAATAAAATAGAGATATAATTCCAGTACAAAAACCATCTCTTGCATGCCATATGGAATGATGATTTTGGTTTTTGCTGATCAGTGACTTGTTTTTCACAGGGAACAGCTGAACAATGGCTCGAGGCCTACAGCATTGGTTCCCCTGATTAACCTCCTCCATCTCAGTGTAAACAGAAACAGAGGCTCTGGTATTCACTTCTTGTGAACTGATTCCAGACAATGGGAATAAAAAGCAGAGATGTCAAGGGTGAACTCTACCAACCTCTGATATTCACACTGGGTAAGTGGGAGAAAGAGTCCTTTGCCACGAAATCATCACCTACAGACCTTCTGGAATACTAACCCTACTGTATGTCTTCCAATATGTTTCATGTCTGCTCAAAAACATGATGAACTCACAGTCCTAGATGGTTTGGTCATTCAAGTCATTCTCAAACTGTAGAGTGGAGCTTCTTTAGAAGGCCACACAACTGCAAGGCAAACCTCCTCAGTGACCCTTTCCTCAACTCATTTCCAAAGCACTGAGGCTCACGTGTTTCCATGGTATGTATGGTAAGTGACAGAGTGAAGTAGGCCAATCAAGCTGATCGTGCTTGATACTGGGATTCCTCCTTTCCTGAGGTCTTTTTCCATTAGGACTTCAAAACAACACTGAGAATCCACATGGCTTCCATCTTTATTTGTCACAGATGTCCTTGTTCCTGAGCCCAGAATCTACACCAAGCATTACCTGAGTTACCTTAAGTACATTGGGGAAGTTTAAGTAATTCCTTCTTGTCTTACTAAAATAACTTCTGAGGAACTCAGAATTAGGTACTTGCAGATATAAAATGGCAGCCATTTTACATGAAAGGAAATTGTAATAAATTATAATGGCTTGAATCCAAAGGGCTACACAGACATGCCCAAGGGAATCTGGAATTCCACATCCAGTGGAATCTTTTTCTTTCTTTTAAGAGGCACATCTCCATGTCAAATCAAATACTGCTTTTCTAACTTGGCAGTGGGTGGGTGGGGCTTCACATTAGTTTTTACTATGGTCTCCAGTAAACCCAACTTTCCTGTTGCAGAAACACAAATCTCACTTTGTAGCGAGTCATGCTGTTCTTTGGAAACAAATCAATATCTTTAACAATGGAGCAGGAAAGCAAATACTGGCACAGAGAATACCTGCACTGTTGGTTCTTGATATATTTTGGCAGAAATCCTATGCCCACTTAAAGACTAAGCCCCACTGAATGCAGTGGGGTTTACTTCTGAATCAACATGTATAAGATTGTGCTATTAGTCTCTGAAATTAAGGCTGCAATCCTATCCACACTTGCCTGAGAGTAAGCTCCATTGAACAAAATAGGACTTACTTCTGAGTAGACCTGGTTGGGATTGTGCCCTAAGTATGTTTGGACCAGGAAATCTTTGAATAGGTGACAAGATACACACAAATTCAAAAAGGAGAGTATACAAAAATGGCATATAAATGTAATATTCCTACATGTATCAGCCAATATGAGATATTCAACAAGATTTAATGTGTTCTAGCCTTCAAAAAAGTTCTGTGTTGGCTTCTACAGCAGAAGCTCTCCATCAACAAACCTATTCACATTTCCATAATGCTGATGGAAAAACTGTTTCCTGAATAGAGTTTTGCATGCTTTCCTACCTTGGTTAAAAATACATGGGACAAAATAGATGAAAGTACCTAAGGGCTATGTTTGTTTATCTGCTTCATTTGAAGGAAGTTCTGTTTTACAATAGTTTCCGTCCATACAATATGGCAGGCCACCTGTACAACAGGAAGGGGCCTTGGCAAAATGGTAGAAAACCACCAAGAACTGTTGACATCAGGTGTAAAATGTTACAAAATCTGTTTTCTTATTTTAAAAAAAAGATCTGGAGGGGCGAACTTTGTGATTAAAAGTCATCAGCTCCTGAACAGTCCTGCCCTAATATTATAATGTCATATCACCACTGCTGCTTCCTACTATAATATTGAATACCAAGTGTCTCCAGAAAAGGCAGTCATAGCAATGTGCTTTCATAACTGATCATACAGCATCTAAAACATGCCAAAACAAAGCCTTTTCTGCAATGAAACAGTAGACAAGAGATGCCCAGCATAGCTGGCTTGCCAGGTGAAGCAGTCTTCTCCTTGTAGGTCTTAAAGTGTCCACCATGTTGTTTCATAATTATATGAATCAACTTGAATAGCCATGAAGCCTTGGCAGAAGCTATGCTATGACTCAATAACTCAACCCAAAGCACTGAACATGATTATTTGCTACTACACTGTCCTGCTCTCTTTTAGAAAGCAAACATGGAATACCAGGTGGTCTCAAATCCAGCTTCTGATTAAGTTCACCATCTCTTTTGAGTCAGTTTCCCTGTAGCTTTGACTGCACAGTACGCCCAGTGTCAACCACTTTATTTTAAACCCAGATCCCCAAATCATGAATAAAATAAATCAGATACTGTACCTCGCCATTAAAAAAGCAGAAAATTGTTGCCACCAGCAAACCCTGAAGAATAAAACAGGAACAAGTTTGATTTTTTGACACACTAGAATTTGATGATAGTACATGTAATTAGATCAGATTCAAATAGTAAAATCATGTCCTTAGGGCTGAGCCAAAAGTTCATGAAGGAGCATTTTTGGCCAAAAAAAAAAAAAAAAAAAAGTGTTCCTTAGTACTCCTTAAAGCTTACCTTTCTCACAAGGACTTCTCTGCTGGTGTAGCCCCAATCAGTGACACCTTTGGTGCTATTCTGATTTGAAAGTTGCCCTTCTTTCTAACAAAGCTTTCACTCTGAATTAGCTTAATGTATCTTCAGTAATGTCACAGAGCTACATCTCACTATTCACATGTCAGTGTAACTTGTATGAGGAAGAATTCTACTTTCAGACAAAAATAAATGCTGTCCAGTGGTTGCAAAGAGCTCCAGTGGCATTGGCGGACCAATGTCAAGCCCTGGGGATGGGCCTGCATGTGCTCAGGGGGCATGTTCCAGCTTTGCAAACACTTTGGGTCCTTTCATGTCCCTTGAAAACTGCCAAAACAGGTGGTGAGTTTTTCATATGGCAGCAAATGCCCAATTGACTTACTCCTACATCAACCACCCTGCAACTCCCAACCTGAAAATTCATTACAGAGTGCAAATTTATACAACTTGTATAATGAGAATGCTTTTAAAAAGACTTACTCCTGTTATTTGGATAAGGAAACAAATTAAGAGCCCAACCTTATCCAACTTTCCAGAGCCAATGCAGCTGTGCCAATGCTACATCCTGTGGTAGTGGGGCAGTCACGGAGACACCGTCAAGGTAAGGGAATGTTTCTTCCCTTACTTTGAGGCTGTGTTGCAGCTGCATTGGCCCTGGAAAGGATTTGGCCCTAAAATGCTCCTTCATCCATTTTTTTGTTTTTGGCTTGCATTCTTGTACCAAGAACAGAAATTAAAAATGAGTCTTCAACTCGTACCTGATAATGCATAAGGATATGCATCACATAGTCATAAACTTCTGCGGCAATATGGCCCTCTGGTCGCCAGGGGAACAACACAAATTCAATGCCAAGGAGTGGCACCAGAATGAGGGTGGCTCTGACAGCTTTCATGTAGAGATTGGATTCTGCCTGGTGGGTGACCTTTAGCTTGGTGATCAGAACCCGAACGATGTTCAACAGAAAAAAGAGATTCACCTTTAAGGGAAGCAAAGGGATACTATGAATTTTTTGGTAAGCTCATTCTGTAAACTGGCAATACAAAGCTTACACTAAGGTAATTTTGTAATAGAAATGTGAAAGCAAACATCCAGGCCTGTACTTAGATAACGTGCATGTGGACAGGTGCAGAAAAGGGCAGAGAGTGACTGCTCTGAGGGGAAAATCCATTGTGAAAAACAGAAACATATAATACAAGCGGGTTAATACATTTCAAAATGTCAAAGAATTAAATAATATACATTGCTTAAGTCTTTGTATTCATTGGCCTGAGAGCCCAAAAAGGTGAGAGGTTTTCGGCTTAGTGAGCACTGAGGTAAAATGGTTACCTCATTGAGGTAAAATGAGGTAAAATGTCTGCACATTTTTTTCCTTTTCTTTCCAGAAACTAAAATCTTTTTCTTTTTAAATGTAAGTTGAACCTTCAGGTAAGGGAACTGAACTATACCTGTTGTGACTGAGTCATAGTTACAAAAACCAAAGGCAGGCAAGGAGTTGGCCTGCAGAGCAATAGAGAGAAGAGAACCACTCCAGCTTTTTAACAGGTTCACCAGGCCATGATTTATGTGTCAAACCTGGTAGATAGATAACAGCCACCGGAAATTTTTATATAGGAAACAGCCACAGAAGCAGGTTCTACTGCCTCCTGAAAGCTACAAATTGGCTTTTGAGCATGTTTAGCTGAGCAAGGTCTTTCATTCTTTAGCCCGGGGTTTATTTAGATTTAAGAGCACATTTGTCTTATCTGACTTCCTATTGTACATTCAGCAGCATGTCCTTCCTTCACAGATTAAAATTAGCACCCTCTTTTCCCACCTTAATACGGAATAATCTTCGGAGCCATGCCTTTCTGAGCTCTCCCAACTATTTTGGCCTCTTGGCTCATTCTGCTAGCCTGCAGATATTTTTGAAGGCACAGACTTGCAACCTTCACAAAAACTGAAGGGAAAACCAAACCATATCCAAAAAGAGAGTGCATCAGTTGGAAGAAAGGAACCCCGGTTCTCAGTTAGAGAAAGGGGTGGAGATACTAATGAAAAAGTAGCACACCATTGGTGCGCCATTACCCTTCTCCTCATTATGTGGAGGTGATTGGGGTGAAACAGCCAAAGGGAGCATTTTGAAAAAATTGACAAATTAATCCATTTTTTAATTTGACGAGATCCTGGAGGTCCTGTCAACTTTGAGGTGGCTTTGGGGGAGGGGAAGGACATGTTGAAAAGCCCCCATGTGAGAGCAGAACACTTGCTAAAACACTTTGGATCCTGGCCACTGAATTCTGAGAGACAGGAAGGATCAACCTCCTTTGACCGATATAGCAGTAGGCCATTAAATTGAAATTCCTCACCATCACAGCTCTAAAATCCAAATACTGACATACAGATTTCCAACCTGCAACAACCTCCCCCCACAATTCAAATTTAGTTGAACTTTTACATTCACATTTATGTCGTACTGCAGTGGTTCTCAAATTGTGAGCCACAGCTTCCCTGGGGAGCCACGGAAACCAGCCAGGAGAACTTCATAAAAAATCTGCCATCCTATACAGTATACAGGATTGTAGCCCTAACGGGGAGTCACAGCCAATGGCCCAGTAGGTCATGGGAGCCACCAGACAAGAACATTTGGGAACCACTGCTGCAACATTTGGCTTGTTTTCATGCGCCCATCTGTTCAAATGGAGGAGTCCACTGTTCTTTACAAAGTGATAACAGCCTGGACATAAAACCAGGAAAAATATTTTTTATAAAGGAAACATTTTTAAAAGTTCATACCAACAGAGCAGCGCAAATAGGACCATGGATGATATACAATAGTTGTGTGTCTGAACTGATCCAGCAGCTACAAAAAAAAATAAAAAATAAAAATACATAAATCAGAGTTAAGGAAGAGAAGTAGTCTGTTCTCTCTCTCTAAGTACAAATGTTTTAATGACATGGTTACAAAGGTAGTATGTCACATCGACTTACTTGTCGTTGTAATAGAAGATCCTTGCTACAGCATGGATGCAGGCAGGAATAAATGGAAATCCTGTGAACAAGAAATGATGCACTCTTGGTGAAGAATTCTAAATAACTCAGGAATCGATTTTTATTCATTTAGCCAAAGTGGATGGTTGGCAACCTTCAGTTTCGAAAGACTATGGTATAAGCCTACAGCACCCAGGATTCCCAGGCAGTCTCCCATCCAAGTACTAACCAGGCCTGACCTTGCTTAGCTTCCGAGATCAGATGAGATCTGGCATGTGCAGAGTAACAGTTGATGTAGCCAAAGTAAGGTTTTCAAATATTGCTAACTGAAATGCACACCAAGCAAATCTTGGAAAGGTGCTACTCTTTAAACTAGGTTAAGCTGAATGGCCCAGATTTAACACAATCAATTTTCTTGATTTTGTGAACTAAGAAAACAACATTCCCACAAATATTAATGCAAAAATGGTTACAGGTAATTACATATAACTCTCTCCATGGAACAACCAAGCAAAATGGTTGAATACAGGAAAACCAAGGATCAAGTCCCATTCTTTAGAGTTCTGACCCTGAGCCCAGAGGCCCAGGCACATATGCACAGTATTTTTGGGGGGTGGGGGGGAATCAGAAGCATTTACACAGTGTATCTCATCTTGACAGCTCACATACATTGGGGCATTTCATCCAGATTATATCGTACTGCCAGTTCTCATGGCAACTGAGCAGCTGCTGACTACATTTCAGGCATTGTGGGAGAGAAACTAGCCACTATTTTCAGGTAGTAGGTGCTTTCTCCAATTCTGGATGCCTGGTAAGAGACCAAAGCAAGATGACAATCCACAAGCCTGTGTGGCGAGCCTGTGCGTGAGATATGGCCTCTGAACCCATCCTACTCCCCACCTCTAAATGCAACCTTCCTGCGCTGCCCAATAAGACACTAATAAGAGTAATTCTGAAAGTGACATCCAACACACCACTGTATATGTGCAAAAGGACCAGAGCACACACAAGGAGATATCAAGCAAGCAATCAATCAATGAATTAAAGAGTGCAGCAAGTTGTGTGCGGGCAGTTTCTCCCCAATGTCAAATTCTATCTCATCCAAGGATTCTTGTGATTGTCTAGGGCAGGGGTTCCCAAAGTGTGTGTCCTGATGCCAGAATGGATCTAACAATCTCAAAAGGTGCTCAAGCACTCGTATTTTTGCTCCACAGTTGCCCTTCTGGAACTTATCAAGAAGAATTACAATGCCTTTTTCTGTTTGGGAAACAAAAAGCACTGTTTGTTGAAGCTCTGATGTTGGCACAACTAATTCTCATATTTACTAAATATCTTCTGATCAAACAAGCCTGTTGCAGTTACTTTGGGACTGAAATGTGGTTTTTTTTTGCATAAATATAGCCAGATGGATAGCTCCAGCACAGTGAAGAATCCATTGCTAAGCATGTAAATTGTCCCAAATTTCATAGCAAGACCACCGAGTATACAAAGTTAGGCAAACTTCTAAGTGCTTTGCTGGAGAGCAGCCCGTAACAACAAAAATGAACTGACTGGAGTGGGGGCTTAGTTGTTTTCATTTCACACTTAGAGGAAAAAATACAATGGTCTGATGCAAAGATTTGCTGCAACAAGGATAAGAAGGGAAAATGATGATTGCTGCATCAAGTGAAACATCACAAATGCTTCAGAACAAAAGCAACATAGCCACAATAAGGTTTGGACTGAGTGCAGGCCAATGTTTTCTTAACTTAAGTCAATAGAGATGGCTATAAGGCGCTGAGGATAGGCCTGATCACAAAAGGTTCATGCATTTTTGAGTGCATTCTTGTTTTTGCAGACATTGCTCTGGCATTCTAGATTTTTTCATCACTCCTGTTACAACTGTCAATTAATTTAAAGCAATTATTTGACTTGCACAGCCTGCAACTCGCATTTGCGACTTTGGGTTGGGTCACACCCATCCTTGGGATGAACGGTTGCAGACATAGGAGACAAGCTTTCTTGCCCAGGGTTTCAGGTCTCATGGTGGTAAAATGCAACTATGAGACGGGGGGGGGGAATAAGAGTGCAGCATCAGCTGGAGACCTAGGAAAGCCATAAAGCCGTCCATGAAAGGATGACAAAGGTTGCAGTCCTATATACCAGTGGTACTCAAACTGCTGGGGTCACAACCCACCAGCTCATGTAAAGCTTCCCCTGCCCCTTTAAGGTGTGGGGGAAGGAAACAGGCAGTGACGCTATCCCCAGAATTGCATCACTAAGGAGGGTAAAGCGGAGTGTTTGTACTTACTGAGGGCTGCTGCAAGTTGCAGGAGGTGCTGGGAATCCCATGCAGCCCTCTGCAGGGCTCCCCAAGGCCCTCGCCCCCTCCCCTGCAAAGACTTACCTTGGGAGTTTTATTCCTGAGAACCACTGCTGTATACACTTGCCTCAGAGTAATCCCCGTTGAACACAATGAGACACACTGTCCAAGCCTATTCCCCCATCATTGTTGCTTATGCAGCCATGCCAACAGAGTACACACTGCACCCAGTGGTAGGGGAATCAGGAAGTCTGCCAAAGGTAAGTAAAAAAAAACAAACAACCTCTGCATAGGCCTCCTGGTGGCCTCCTGGTCTCCTCAAACCCAGGCCAGCTATACAGCTGGCATAAGTTCAATGAGAGAAAAGGGAATGGAGTAGACCCAAAAATGGGGGATTGGATCTGATGTGAGAGTTTGCTGCTGAAATCCTCCCTCTACACTGTTCCCTTCCCGGAATGCCCCCATGGGGTGAAACATAACTTGTGCCAGTGTCACGTGTTGATTTACATTGGATTGGGCTAAACTGCTAGATGCAACATGAGGTAAGTCACCTTTGACTGCCCCATTTTCATTTTTTTCTACATTTTTAAAATTAACACAGTACATGGAAAATAACAAGGAAAAGCAAAGAATGTACTGCATATGTAAATTTGCCTGTGTGAAACATTATCAACAAGAAGAATGACTGTCAACAGATTGATTTGCTTGGGACATTGCTTATTATAAGTGAATGCTCTACAGTTTACTGCCTAATTAGTAAAATGAGTCCATAATGCCAAAGGAAGGTTAGAGATAGTCTTATAAACAAATAATGATTTTACATACACAGTTTATTTTAGCAAGGCTGACATTTTCTAGACTACACATCCGATGTAGCCTTGATGAGTCTAATTACAGTGACTTGTCAAAACGTCTATGAACATGTGCCTGCATCAGTTAAAGCTGTCAGTGATGATGCTAAATTATTTTTAAGGTTTTAATAAATTAAGGGGGCAATCATAACCTGACGTTAGGTCGGCCCAAGTCCCCTGGGAGGGTCGCAAATGTGCTGTAAAGCACGTTTGTGCCTCCGTGGGAGGAAGCCAGGCCGGCGCTCCCAGAAGCGCTGGCCTGCGGAGGCCGGCTTCCTCCCGGCTCCTTGTGTTGGCTTGTCTGAGGTAAGCGTGGGGGAGGCGGGGAGGGGGAGGGAGGGAGGCTTTCTTGGGCAGGGGGAGAGAGGGTGATGGGCGGCCCTGGGGGCGGGCAGGCAGAGGGAGGCGGGGCTGGGATCTGGCACTTATGCTGGACCCTAACCCCCATCCCCGGGGAGAACGGAGCAGCTTCAAGCCACTCCGCTCTCCTCTGACTTGTGCCACCTAAGGAGGTGGCGCAAGTCCAAGGAGACCCATAGGCGCCAGCAGCCCTTACCCAGGGGTAAGGGGAAAAGTTTCCCCTTGCCTCTAGCTAAGCCACTTCTGGTCATAATCCTGTGCTGGATACAGCACAAGCCTCCTGGCTTGCCTGTTCCAGCACAAGTTAGGATTGCACCCTAAGGCACACTATTTCAAAAAGGGCAGATAAATATGTATACAGAAATGGACTTTCAGAAGTTATACCGCAGGTAAGGTCAGAGCTAGGATAGTGTAGTGGTTCTAGTGTTGGACTTAGATCCAGGTTCAAATCCCCACTCAGCTGTGAAGCTTTCTGGGTGACCTTGGGCCAGTCACTCTCAGCTTAACCTCCCTCACAGGGTTGTTGTGAGGACAAAAGAAGGGAAAGAACCATAGGAAAGGCAGTGTAAAAATGAGAAAAATAAATCTTTTAAAAATGAGGCTCTCAACTCTGTACCGCTTTTATTAGAATACTTTTATAACCACTTTGCCCATAGAGAGCATTCGTTTTAATTTTAATTTGTTTTATCAACTTTAATTTTTGTCTATAATGAAAAGGATCCTGTCATGGGCTCAAATTATGGCTAGGAATATTTAATTTTTCAAACTACTTTGTGAAGGGGTTATGATAGTAGAAATCTAAACCCAGAAGTGGACCACATTGTTCAGTAGAGAGACTACAATGCTCAACTAAGAACAAGTAAACTGCATAAAGTTGGTCTGAAACTCACACTTTGAAGAGCGGGGTTAAGTGTATTCACAGCCAAAAATTTCACAAATCAGTCAGCAGCACAGAAGAGACAAAAGAGCAAGGAAGGAACATATCAGCTCAGTGGCTCTCAAACTATGGGTTGGGAACCCACCAGTGGGTCATGATCCAATTTTTGGTGGTTCACAAAACTGACATGGCAGATTAGGCTGTGTGCATCAAACAAGCTTCTACTTGGGGGGAGAGCACTGCTGCAAAAACGCTATTATAGCCACACCCCTTGGCATTTATAAATCGGGCAGCAGTCTCTAGGGCCTCTAAAAAGTTTGGGAACCACTGCACTAGGCTGTAAGGGAAGCAGGCGGCTACATGCGGGGGCCATATTCGCAGATCCCATATCTGGGGACTCAGTTATGCATTGATTGGGTCTGCAAGCCCTCTCCCCACGTGCGTCCCCTCTGGAACGGAGGAGCGCTCTGCTCCCCTCGCTTCCAGAGGGTCCTCTGCTGGACTCAGACCAAGCTTGGCAGCTCAAAATATGTGATTTCCAAGTTTCACAGAGAAACCAGAAGTGACATTTTTAATGCCTTATAAGGCATTAGGAGGTTCACAGAAGCCCTTCTCTGGGCTTCCAAATGCCTTATAAGGCGTTAAAAACATCACTTCCAATTTCTCTGTGAAAGCGGAAGTCATGAGTCTTAAGCTGCTGAGCTCAGTTGGAGCCTGGTAGAGGCCACAGACATCTGTCCACAACCTCTGCTGGGCTCAGAGGACAGCCTCCAGAGGGTTGGGGTGCAGGCGTTTGCCCGTATCCATGGTTTCATGTTTCTGTTCTGGAACAGAACCCCCATGGATACGGAGTCACGCCTGTACAAGCATTGCTCTAGCAATGAACTGCAACTGACTTGCAAGTGTGTATGGACAGCAAGAGGTCAGAGAGACCCACTAACAGGCCCACTGACAGGGCCAGAGAGCAGATCTGAACAGCAGTTTGCAGTTGAAGCTCAGTCGTACGCGTGGGAAATCTAATAGAGTTGAGTGCCATTCTCCATGTATCCTGATGCCATTCCTTTTATCTGTTCCACGAGAGCAGTGGTTGAAAGAACTTCTAACGGGAAACAGGAGGGGGACCCAGACCGAGTACAGCACTGTAAGCAGTTGCTATGAATCCGTGACTGTGGTCCACTGCTTCAGCTGAACAGCTCATGGGAATGAGCTGGGAACCAACTTAAATCTAACAAAAACTGTGGAGAGGTTTGATGGGTTCATTGGAAAAGAACTCAAAACCACAGCATAGTAATATTTTTATGAGGACCAACTAAAATGTCACAACATCACAATTAAGCTTTCAAGGTTTTCCAGAATTCATCACCAGCCTGGATGTTAAGTTCAATGATCTTGCGAATTCCTTAGGTGCAATTATCGTATTATCTATGCAAAGGCAGCCCAGGTTGGTTTAATTCTTCTGTTTTAAAAAATCTAATTGGATGAAAATTGCAGACTACATTATAGTTTATTGGTTTGCTGCCTTCAATACTTTAGAGATTTTTCAGCACAAGTAATTTTCTCTTTGCTTTGCGAACAAAGCAGGTCAAAGGGAACTGCTGTAAAAATAAACATCGGTCCGACCTCCTACCCTAGGAATGGCGAGACTTCTTTGAAAACAAACATTTGTTCCTGTATAAACACCTCCAAGATGAGAAACAATGAATGATTACCTCTTAATGTCTTTCCATAATAAAAGACTATTTTCTCTACACAAAGGAGGAGTCACTTCCTAATCCTACAAATGCAAAATGCTCTCTTGTAGCTAAAATGAGATTGTTGCATCGGCATACATAATTAGAAGCCACAATCAAAGTTTATTCCTCAGTTAAGACAAAGAGACAAATAAGGATAACATTTAATGCTTCTCAGATTGTATTTCTCAGTAATGAGAAGAAAGCAATGGAGGTCATGGACTGATGTGTTAGGAACATTCTCTTAAATTAAAAGAAGATAATGATTGTGTCTTCAAACATATCTTAATATACACAGGATTAGGAAAAAAAAACAACAGAAGGATACAGCATACCCCATCCAAGAAGATAATACCAAAGTAGGTGCTGTTTCTCCGCAAATACAGCCACTACAATGAGAGTGTGCAGATAAATGCCTTCACAGAGCATCCAGAAGTAATTGCAGACCATTAAATATAGATGTAAAAATTGAGTCACTTTGCATCCAACCTATGGGGAGAAAAAAAAAGACTTTTTTCATCATATTCAAATCATGTGCATCTCCTATAACACAGGTAAAGGAAAATTGATTTCACAGCAATTAAAATGTGAAAATGAAAGCTCTGATTCTCCCGGCTGCCATATCTTTAAATGCCATGTTAATGTCACAGGCTTTATTTGAAATGCATATGGAAGCAGACAGTGGATTAGTGATGTAAACCAGCAGAAGGCAACCACACTTTTTGCACAGTCTAAAGGTTCTTGATGAAATCCCAAGAACCTTATTTCTAGTGTAGATGTTCCTAGGGAGATAGATTTGGGCTTAGAAATGCAGGATTATGAGAGCTCAGCTTGTTCACTCTAAACCCCATTTTCCCATTTCTGGTCAGATCTTGCTGACATCTGTGATTTCATGTTAGATGCATATAAATTTGCATATATGTAAATAATAGCATGGCTAAAATTTGTTATACAACCATGTTAGTTTCTGTACGTTTGCCATTTTAATATGTGCAAATAAGCAATTGAGGCAAAATGGTGGTAGAAAACATATCTCTGATGGCAGTGGTTGTGGCAGGTAACCAGTAGGAAGACAGCAGACATTGTCCTAACCCTAATCCCCACCTCTCTCTCTCTATCACACACACACACCTTTCAATATTCAACTGAACCTGAACTTCTAGAACTTGCTGCTACCTTTTGATTCCTTTCTCAAATTCTTCACTTTTCTACATTCTTATGGAATGCAAACAAGTGAGCATAAGTAATATTCAAAAATGGATGCAAAATGAGACTATTAGCGAAATGGATGGAAAGCTGTACTGCATTTTGGGGGGGTCTCTGATGCGTTGCCTAATTACAGGGATTTTTCTTGAGGCTAATCACTAGGAACAGTGAGGAAAAAACTCACAATATCCTAAAACATTACAAAAGGAAGCATCTATCTCCTTGAAAAGAAGAACTATTCACAGAGCCTTAAAATGCTTAGAAATCAGGAAGTTTTTTAAACAAAGACATCAAGTTGCTACAATCTAACATACTTCCTAGGTAAGTTATGCAAGGCCACAATAAAACAATGACTTTAATTTACAACTGGTCTTAAGATGATCCAGAAAGAAAAACCCTGTGTTTAGGACCACCTAGGAGAAAGATGTGCCCCCTGTTTGCTAGTAAAGCTTGTTATCTAACTACCCTATAAGGAATGAGATGGGGTGCTTTGGGTACGGGTTTTATTACAGACTGAAAAACGTCATTTAATTTTTCATGAAGCAGTTGCTTGATCTAAGTTTGATCCAGTCCTAGACTCCTGTACTTCTTACTTTAAAATATTAGTCAAGAAAAAAATACCTGAATAACATACAATAGTTAATCACTATCTGAAATACAGCGTAAATCTCTTGAATAATTTTTCAGATACTCTTAAGCTACAAGTGAATGATTCAAAAGCAGAAACATTAAATAGAAACAGTTCAATCACTTATTATTTGCTATTTTCCTTAAATGGCATTGAGCATATATAGCAAATTGTGGAAGTTGAAATAACAACACTAAATTTCAGTTTTTAAAAATGTACGTGCTTCCTAGAACTCACACAAAAACTAATGAGAAAGCCAAAAATAAGAAAATGGCCAAAAAGTGGTCAATAAGAAAATATATTATTCATAGAGATGTTTGAAAATGGTTTTATTTTTTCACAGAATTTGTGATTTGAAAAAAAGATGAAGCAGAAAGCAGTATTATGTGTTATTATTCCAAGTTCTCATGTTTATTAATTTTAATTGGTTTAAAAGTGTACTAGGTGGGTGATATAATTAATATAGTGTCAGCAGATGCAGCCATGGTATTATTTCTAACTGGAAAAGTAATTTATTTTAATTTCTGAAAAATATCTTAAACACCAAAATGCAATATTTTGTGTTTTTATAGACTGTCCTTGTTTAGTCAAAAACATGTGTAGGCAAAATTAAATCTGGGAGTATTCCCTTCACACACTCCCTGGATGTGCAAGCCCCACAAGTTAAGGACTCAGGGCCCAATCCTAAAGAGTTCATGGCAGCTTACTGCTGGTGCGTACTGTCACAAACATGCCGTAAGGCATGTCTGCAGGCCCAAGCACTGGTGGAGTGCCAATGCTAGCCCAGCGCTGGCAGGTGCTGGGCTAGCACAAGTGCAGCACTGGAGCGCCACTGCTCAGCGGTTAGGCAGACTGCAGGGCAGCGGAGAGGTAGGTGGGGGTGTGGGGAGAGGGGACAAAAATCCCCTTCTCCCGAGGAGGAGGCGGCAGTGGCTGCCTGGGATGTGCTGGATGCAGCGGCAGTCATTTTTGGCACTGCTGCAGCCCCACGTGCTGGGCAGCTCAGGATTGGACTGCCCCTTACTTCATTGCTGTTTCTATTGTTGCACATTGCTTCTAAGACAGAAAAACACCAAGAGGTATGTTCACTTACTGGATTAGATGCAACCATCTGCTGATTGCTAGCCACGCCTGTCATCCAAATAATTGTAACCACAGAGTTGCAAACAAATGAAAAAAACAGATTTTTATGCAAAGTGATTCTCTGGCAGCTCAGGCTCCTGAAACCAAATACAGGAGAGAAAATTAATGCACATGGTCAAAAACTTCCTGCTGATTTCTCTCCTTTGCCCAAACAGGTTAAAATAGGGACTGGTTAGTAAATACTACGGTATCATTCCCTTTATTTTTGAAGTCTGTTATTGCCAAACAATTAGGTCATGGTATATACAATTTCAGAGTTAAGATGGATGGTAAGATATGTTCTAGACTCAGTGAGGATTACTGAGGATAACAGAAAGGTCCAATTCACTGGTGCTACTCCATGTTTTTCCAGAAGAACACTCTGTTCTCACACCCAGGCTCTGGGCTTGATTCCACTCCAAATTTCCCAGTGGCATCTGGTGTGACTGGCTGCATGCGAGTTTCCGGATCAGTTCTGATCCTTCCCTAAGTAATGAGTAGCACATTTGGCCCTCTCAGGTGCTATGTGTTCTTCCTTCCTGTGACTGGAATCCATCTTCCTGCCTAACCTAGCCAGCAAGGTTTCCTTTTATAGTAGCACCTGCTTATACTGTATACCCTTTGACCTTTCTCCTTTCCTACATCAGCTTCCTTTGGATAATGATAACCTCAGTCAAACTTGAACTTATGCCTAGATTACCCTTATCACACAACTCTTCATATCCTATGGTCCCTTTGGCTAGAACCTTGGTTTTCAGAAACCCGCTATTGATATGTTTTAAACTTCCTTACCTTGTCCTAGTTAGGACTTGCCACACTGAGTAATCTGTTATTGAAGGCCATACACACCTCAGTCACTGATACATGACCCTTAAATTCTGAGTTGCTCATCCTGTGGACCTGGGGAAACTGAAAGCCCAAACCTGAGCTCGGTGCTCTGGCTTCGTCATTGCGCATTATAAACATGCCATAAGGCACATCTGCGAGGCTTACCGCTGGGCCAGTGCGCGTGCTAGCCCAGTGCTGGCCGGCACTGGGCTAGCACCGGGTGGGCGCCTGTCCTCCTCTGCTTGACGATCTCATGGACCGCCGAGCCACGACATGGTAAGCGGGGGAGGAGGCGTTCCGGGAAGGGTGAGCATGGGGAGGGCAGAGAGAAGGCAGGCGGGAGATATGCCGGGGGGAGGGAGTGGGGAGGCAGGAGGTGGGACCGGTTGAGCTGCCACCAGATCCTGACCATTTGTGTAGGGCTCAGCGCCCTACATGAACAGCTTTACTTTACCACTGACCAAAGTGAGTAGCCCCATTGTGGGGCTGCTTCTGTTACCTGGGGGAAGGGGACAAAAGTCCCCTTCTCCCGAGGTGCCACCTGTGGCAGGCTGAGGCAGCAGGATGCAGCGGCAGCATGCTCCAGGCAGCTCAGGATTGGGCTTTAGTCCACCTGTGAAGCTGACTAGACAAAGAGCACTATATAGACTGCGGGATGACAGCAGAAGCAATGCAGCCTCACGCCGGCAAACTACTCTATCCAACAAAACCTATTCAGTGCGTAGTTCAGTAATAACTTGTCTGCAACTGTCAGGGAAAGTGGCTGATCTGTCGATTACAAATCAATCTCCTGCTCACTCATGCATAGACTAAAAAAAAAATCTTTCATAACTCAATGTGAGTTACTATTAAATCTGAAAGCATCAGGTACATTTTTAAAAATGACAGCCAGAGCTGACAGCACACCACAGGGGGCGGAACACTTTCTTTGAAAACATTTTTAGACAGTAGAAATATTCTAAATTTATACAGGGGACTGCCAGGACTCTTTGATTATATTCATGGGAAGGGTTTGTAAAGGATGTTGGCTGTTCTCAGGTTTGTAATAGCAAAAGGTAGTTTATGCACTTCTTAGAGCAGTGGTTCCCAAAATTTTTCGTACCAGGACCCACTTTTTAAATGACATTTTATGAGGACCCATCTAAGATATCTAGAAATAAATAATTTTATTTATTTATAAGTAATAATAAGAAAGTAATAGTATAGATAGAATAGTAATAATAATAGTAAAAGAATAGTAATAGTTTTGGAATTGTAACAATAGATAAGAAAGTAATAATAAGAGAAAGACCCACAAACATTTATCTTCCTTTATTTACACATGCTTGAAAATTGCAGGAGCTGAGCTCTTTGCAGAGTAATTAGCAGCTACAGAATCTGATTTTTGAATAGCCTCCAGGCTTGAGGCAATCTGTTATCTGAACTTTTCATCACCCTTTGGTGTCCCACCAAAAATCAGGTCAGGACCCACCAGCAGAACGCCTCCTCCCCGTTCTCTCCCCGCCCTCTGCCCACCTCCCCATAATGCCTCCTCCCCACTTCCCCCACTGCACTTGGTGGTCCCTGAAACCTCTCCACTGCTCAGTGGTCCATGAGACCACCGAGCGGTGAAGCTCTGGTGGCCACCTGGCGGTAGTCCAGTGCCAGCCATTGCTGGGCTACCACTGGCGTTCACCCAGTGGTAGGGCCTGCAATGTGCCTTACAGCTCGTTTGCGACAGTGCATGCTAGCAGGAAGCCGGCGTGCACTGTTCAGGATTGGGCCCTTAGAGAGTAAAGGGCAAAGAGAGGCCAGGAATTCATCCTTTCAAGACCTTAAATCAGTCCCTTCTATGTCATCTGCCACCTTGAAAGTGAATATCCACAGTTGTTTGAATCTAGTCAGGAAAATGAAGTGACCACAAGTTACTGTTTGGCATGGTAAGTGATTCTGGATATGGTTCAAACATATCTGGAGACTGTGGCTTCCCATTGTGGCTTACCCTTCTGGAGCATCTCTGAAATATCTCTAAGGGTGCCATATATAAAGCAACTGGAGGACTGGTCACTGAATCAAAATTGTTATTCATCGTGGCTTCAGCAGATCTTGCCACACCTCCACCGTGATGGGAATTGGGCCACTGTCTTCCATGAGGCAATATCAATAGAACTGAAAAACATGCACTTAGTCCCAGCAAAATGCTGGATGCCTTTTTCCTAGACTTCAGTTTATTTAAGCTACCAAATGTTGCAAACTATTTGCAAGTTGTACTCCAAGGATATCGACAACAGGGGCCAATAATAATTCTGGTACACTTACTTAAAATAGGAGAAGATGCCAAGGGAAATCAAAAGTGAAACTATCGAAAGGCTGTGGCCAATGATTGTGAGATAATACAAATTCAGAGCTGTCTGTAATAAAACACAAGGAGAAGAATAAAACCATGAATTCAACAAACTAAATACTAGGTAGGTCTTATGTCAAAAGGTCTAAGTAAACCATGATGAGTTAAAAACAGTATACTGGCAATAATTCAGCTCTCATAAATTAGGGCCCAATCCTATCCAAATTTCCAGCATTGTTGCAGCTGCAGTGCAGTCCCAAGGCAAGGGAACAAATGTTCCCTTTTTGAAGCTTCCATAACTACCTTCCCATGATGTGTAGTCATGCACATCCCACTGGCATGACTAATGCAGGGTTGGAAAGTTGAATAGGACTTGGCCCCTGGTAAGGGAGAACTAGGACTATGTTTCAGGGTCAAATGATGAGCTCAGTTGGATCCTAACGCATTTGAGAATTTCTTTCCCCAAAGCATTAACAGGAACCATATCTAGAATTCTTCAATCTCTTTGAAGACATCAGGGACACTCCATAATCTGAAGCCTGAGAACTGGAAACTTTCATTCACACAAAACCCTCCTCTGCACTTGCTTAACTTCAGTTTACTTCACGGAACACAGTGGTGCATTAATTTTGATCCATCACATACTGTGCCTATTAAATGCACTCAGCAAATGAGCACACTTTTAAAATGCTTTTATGAAGTTCATGTGTTCTGTGGGAGGATTTAAAAAAAAAAAGATAAAAAAGGCATTTGAAAGACATCTAAATAAATTGCAAATGACACTCTGAACCACTAATTTTCCACTGATGTTTTCAGGAAGTGAAGTGAGTGAATAGTGAAGCAAATACTGAAGAGATGGCTTGACACTTATGGTAGAGAGAATATATTTCTGAAACAAATGCACCTATATCAAGCTTTTATCATTCTGTTTTACTTCACTGCAATCCCAGTTGACTATAAACTATTATGAGTCTACCATGGCTCTTAATAAAACATGCCCCTTATGTGAGAGGGGCGATCCTATGCTATCTTTGCACCCCCAAAAAAACACTCTTTGTGAATATCCCATCACTGGTACAGTTCCTGGCCCTCAAAAGAAAGTTTCCAATACAGGCCTAAGATGACAAGGTGTCACAGAGCAGTAGAAATCTAAAGTCAGGTCTGCACAACTTGAACAAGCTGAACACAGCCCACCCCCTTGTTTTGTCACGTTCTGATACGCAGAAAGCTTGCCAATTACTTGGCAAGTCACAAAATGTGGCTGGCAGACTACTCAGTTCGGCCCATCACCAGCTGCACAAGTTTGTTCTGAGCTGAGGCCTGTGTGGCTGCTGCTCCATCCTTTATTTTACAAGGGACTTAAATTTAACATGGGGATCATTCACACTTAGCAGGTTAAAACTCAGCAGGTTTTTTTTTCCCCCTTGCTGGCAGGAGGTCATAGGGATAATCAAGACCTATATTAATAGACCTTGTAAAATCCTTGAGATTGACTGATCTGTACGTAACTCAATAGGATCTCAAGATATGGTCAAACTGAATGTGCCTCCCAAACTTCAAAAACCTTTGGCTGGCCATGCTCCAAAGAGGTGGAGTTTAAACAGCTGAACAGCCTGGAGATTAGGCTTGCAATGGGAAGAAAGACTTGCAGTTTCACGGTCACTGACCTTCTCTTGATACTCCTTTGCTGCTCTTCGCTCTTTTCTCCATTAATCACAAAGGTCCAGTGACATAAAGCAAGCCCCTCCACTGAACATAGTGTTGGGAACTCGATGCACTCATCCCTGCCTTGCCTGTCGTGCTAAAAGGACTACACCACCAATCTCAGTCTGTGTTATTTTCAGAAAAGTGATTACAACATGAATGCACTCTAAACCTCACTGCAATACTATCTAAACAATCTCAACAGCAACAAATAATAAATGTTTTCATATGATTCATCTTTGGAAACACATTTTTTTTCCTGCTAATAAACCCCCCCCCCCTTTTTTTTCAAGGTACCTGCACTTTATCGCTGACTCCCAGATTACAAAGTGTGTAGTTTGTCCATGTTCTGTTGCTGTCAGGGTGTACAAACCAGTGTCCACTTTTCTCACAGATCTTGAAAGCTTTTTCTTGGGTTGCAAGAAATTAAGGAGAAAAAGAATAGTCAATATTCAGGTCCATTTCTCAATTTCCAATATAGCAAGGGAAAAAAAAAAAGACATGAAAAGAGCTGATGTTTTGATTTGGAAAGTAAATGTGCAAATACTGCCCAACACATAACATGACATGTTTTCAAACAGGGCTTGAACATATGTCATATTTTATCATTTGATTAGGATCAGTGAAACATTTAATCAAACACACTACAGATTCAAAGGCCAAAGGGTCAAACTGTGTTGTTAAGGCTGCTGGCCTTCTAGTCAATGGTACTCTGAGATAGAGTGTAAGCAGGCCTGACTAAGGGCGCAATCCTAACCCAGCATCGACAAAAGGGTAATGCAAATTCGAGGTAAGGGAACAAACATTGTCATACCTTGAGGAGGCCTCCATGACTGCCCCCCAACTGCAGGATGCAGCACATGCCCCACTAGCACAGCTATGCCAGTGCTGGAAAGTTAGTTAGGATTGCGCCCTAAAACTCTGCCATTGCCAGGGGTGGCAATTCTGCTGCCCTTCCATGTTTTTGGTGGTCATGCTAACGTTTGTGTGCCCCTCCATCACCACCTTCTCAACTCCTCTTCTTCCACTACATCTTCAAAATTAGTCAGCTCTGGGAAGGGATCATGGAAAATATTGTCAGTGTGCTGGCATGTTTTGAACTAGTACTGAAGGGAGAAGAATTAAGGAGGGGTTAATCTATGAGCATCATCAGGACCAGAACTGTAGCAGCTGCCACCTTCCCCTCCAGCTGCATGGCTACGAAACTCAAGAAGCCGAATAAAGTAAGCTATTCCTTCACATCTTCTCACTCACTTTCCAGCAGAATGAGCAAAAAGAGAATGAGTATAAGGAACAAGCTCCACACCACACCCTTGAGTAACCTTGCCTTGGAAGACATTTCCCCCTTACCACATACAAATTTCATATAGCTTGGTTGTTTTGACCCAGAGATATCATGTTAGACATCTCTGAGTTAGCGCAACTAAGCCACACAACCAAGCCAAGGCCCTCAGGAAGCTCTTTGTCTGGCAGCACTGAGAGAGCTAAATTATTATGCAGACCACCCATTCAGCAGTGCTGAGGTGTCACTAGGTGAGGACTCTCCTAGCACAACCCTTTCAGCAGCACCACTTCTGCCAAGGCACTGGGAGGGAGAGAAGGGAGGAGGTCTCAGAAGGTGAGGAACAGTATGGGGAAGAGGCAGAGCAAAAGGGGCAAGAAAGGGAGGAGGGAGAGTCTGCTGAGGAGCTGGAAGAGCCAAATTATCACATGGGCCACCCTTTCAGTAATGTCACTTCTGCTGCAGTGTCATTTTGCAGAGCATCTGCTGAGCTGCAAAGTGATGAGTTGGTAGAAGTGGCACTGCTGAAAGGGTGGCCTAAGTGATAATTGGCCCTTCCCATATCTTGAAGATATGATCAAGATTTGCATATTTTCTCTTCTGTCATTTGCATCTAAGGAGTTCCTAAGTGCTTATTTCTGGTCATCACCTGCTTCATAATGTCAGCTCCTACTTAGTATCATTTCCAGCCCTCAGCAACTGCCATGAATGCTATTTGGCCTGCTGTATAAAATGAGCTTGACACTCCTGTTCTGACTTGTTTTATCTTTGTACTTAATGAAATTTTGTGCCCTGACATTATACTCCAAAATTCCAGAGAAAGATACAAATCACTCAAGAGCACAGTATAGTTCTGGCCTACACAACGTTTAACCCTATAGGCTAAATGGAGTCAGCCATCCCAGCATGGTAGTCAACCATAGTCTGATTCATCCCTTATTTTTCTTACCTACTGCTCTGGACTTATCAACAAAAACAAGGGCTTATCATGTCACTTGTGCAGGCCTGAAATAGCCAAATCTCACCATGTGATGGATACTAATAAATTATTGTCCTGTAGTGGGACAGGATGTAAGCAGAAGGATTCCTGTTACTTCACTCTCTCCCCTTCCCACACTGTCTACCTTGGCACTCTCACACCCTCTCCTGTTTCCAAGAAAGAAATTCCCTTTATAGCTGCACCAACGCACACTCCTCCTCAGGGCTTTCTCTCCATACTTGTACACTGGCAACTACAAGTGTAAGTTTGCCCCCTTCTTGAGGTGTTAGCTACACAATGGAAAGTCACCTAACTTCATTGAAAATGGCACATTTAAAAGGGGGGGGGGAACAGCAGAAGAGAGTCACTGAGGACTCTCCTTAGTATGCAGGAAGTCCCAGTTTCCCAGCATTCAAAGGTAGGGCACTGAGGTTGCAATCCTAACCCCTAATGTCAGTGCTTTCCAGCACTAGCATAGCGGTGCCAATGGGACATGTGCTGCATCCTACAGTTGGGTGTCACTCACGGAGGCCTCCTCAAAGTAAGCGAATGTTTGTTCCCTTACCTCAGAGCTGCATTGCCCTTATGTCAGTGCTGGAAAGTACTGACATAAAGGGTTAGGATTGTGCCCTGAATCTCTGGACACAGAATTTTCATAATCCAGGGCACAAATTTCACATGGCTTCATTTTGATGCCCCACATGGAACACAGGAAATGCCATATACTGAATCAGACTATTGGGCCATCTATCTCAACATTGTTGACACTGATTGGCTGTGGCTTTCCAGGGTTACAGAGAGAATTTTTCTTTGCCCTACCTGGAGGTGTCAGAGATTGAACCCAGGACCACATGAAAGTCAAGTATGTTCTTAATCCCTGAGCTACAGCTCCACCCACATGCTTGTACTTCCTGTTCCTTCACATCAAGAAATAGAAAGAAATAGATTTTCCACAATATCTCCAAATGGAAAAATGTTTAGGTCATTCCTGTGTCAGTATCTTGCCCATCTCGCCACTGGGGGAGATGCAAAAGACCTATGAGGATGTAGAGAAACTAGAAGTGTGATCCACCCTTCCCTTCCCTTTTGTTTGTTTCCACTGATGTTAGCCTAAAGTTAGCCATAGACTGGTCCTGACTATTAAAATAATGGGAAAACACCATGATTTTGTTGGAGGGAATTAAAATAGTTTCCTCTTTGGCAGGGGGAAGCAGAGTTGCTTAAGGAGCATACCCTCCCTTTTGGGTATCACCCCAGGGAGTCTCCCTCACCTGGCTGACTGCTAATCAATAAAGAGACAAAGTGGCAATGGCTTGTTAAAGTTGCAATGAAGTTATTTACTTACAGCTTCACTGAGTGTATATTTACAGCATCTGATTAGGATCAGAGGTTCAGCTAATATCAAGGCCCTAGAGCTGCCTCGCCCTGCATGCTTTGTGCTCAAGATGGCGTGGGCGTCAGAGCCCTGGTGTGCACATCTGAACAAGTCATTGATCGGAGGACAAAGAGAAGGTGCTCAGAGGAGAAGGGAAGGATAAAGGGTTAGGGCCACACCCACAAGGATCACAGAGAGAACAGGTAGAAAGGTCAGGGTCACTGTACCATAGTTTGACCCCTTTTTAGACAGCATCCTGCCCCCTCTGGACAGCAGACAGAGTTGCACCAACTCCAACAGATTTTACTTATGGTTCCTTTGCAGGCCATTCGTATTGCCAATAGATAAATAATAAAGATTTACCTGTGGAGTCAAAGTCCTGAAAGTAATCAGGGCAGTCCTGCACTGCTGTTTCTCCCACAGCGATATTATCCCAGCATAACCAACCATCCCACGTTCTATTGCAATGAGGAGCTACAGAAACGAATAGAGATCAGACAGTCAGGTCCTGCATTACCTTGGAGTTAAAACTATTGTTAAATCTATTTTCTGTTTCTAAATCTGTTAAAACTATTGCTAAAATCTATTTTCAAGGAGAACAGAAACACCCAGAGAACCAACCCCACTACTTCCTCAAAATGGTAAGACCTGTTTAATGTGAATGCTAGTCATTGTTTCTGTAGCTTTATCTACCTATAAAGGTTTCCTCACACTCCAAAGCACAGTAGCTTCTATCATGACCAAGAAACAAAACTCAGGATGGGACTACACTGAGAAAGAGGAGGGTTCATGCAGATAAGAGCAGGCTTGTTTCTTGATGGTTCCCATCAAGTATATACTATCAATTATATGTTTGGCAACCTTCAGTCTCGAAAGACTATGGTATAAGCCTACATCACCTGGTATTCCCAGGCAGTCACCCATCCAAGTACCAACCAGGCCTGACCCTGCTTAGCTTCCAAGATCAGGCATGTGCAGGGTAACAGTAGAAGCTGTTGGTCTGATGTTGGAAGCTAAGCAGCATCAGGCCTGGTTAGTATTTGGATGGGAGACTGCCTGGGAATACTGAGTGCTGTAGACTTATACCATAGTCTTTCGAGACTGAAGGTTGCCAACCATATCAATTATAGTATATTGGTTAAAGGTGCCATCAATGACTTGTGTTCTTGGCACAACAGGTATAGTCAGTTGGCTGGTCTGCTTGCTAGGGCCCCCTACCCTGTGAACATAATCTTAAAATGGAAGGGCCCCTGCTCCCTCCCTAATTTGAGAGTTAGCTGCTACTATGCTTGTGGTAGGGCTTAGCCCATGAGATGTCCCACCAGTGCTGAGTCCCCAGCTTTTGGTCCAGTATACTGCTACCTTCAGACAGTATTTATTAGGATTATTACACCATAATGTGGAGTCTAATGGAATGGCATTTTTTAAAATGTGGCAATGTGCAGCATGATTATTTTTAGTTTGGGATACAGAATTAGCATAGAGGGCTTGGGACAGAGATTTGAAATTTGAATAGGTTCATTGCCAGGGAGGGAATGCCACCCCCCACATTTCACTTCCTTTCAGAACAGGATAAATTTTACATACATCCATGTAGCTTAAGAAAGAAAAATCAAAAGACCTAACGGAGGAAAAAAAATCTCGTCTCGATTATAGTTGCTACTTGTTCTGCTGCAGCCAAAGGCAATCTATTGGATGGTGGTGCCTGGTGAACTAGGCCTAGGAAAAATAATGTCTCAAAAAGCAGATCATCTTCAGGTGCTTCAGGACTCTGTGACTTTGTTACTGCAGATGAATGGGTAATTTCATCTGGGATTTGGCAACATTTAAGTGATATTTTTAACTCCTGTGCTTGCCTCTTCCCTTTTGGGCCTCTTTCCAAGGGGGTAGGTCAATGTCCTTGGGTTGTTGACACAGCAAAGAAGTGCGATTCAGCTCTTCAGGATATAATGTGCAACAGAAAAGTGCTCCCACCCCAAGAGATAAGAGAACAATTTGGGTTACATCATCCTCTCCTCATCAGAATCCTTCCGAGAGGGTTGCATCCCACAGCCCCTCCCTGCGGACCTATAAAACCTGAGCACCTCAAGTGGAGGACCACCAATTTTAAAACCCTCTAGCAATTATATGGGGAAGCCAAGCACTCTGTTGGCCTGATGGATGAGGCACTCCACAGAACTGTCTGCCCCCAGAGACCTGGGCAACTGGCAGTGTGCCACCAAGAAAGTCACCTCCCAACTCTCTTCTTCCATTGTGGGGGTCTTCCCATGGCCCTTCCTTGGTTCCTTAGTGTGTCTCTATATTCCTCCCTAGCACTGCACACAGAAGCCTTCTTCTCATGAAATTTTCCCCCATTAAATGGGGTAAGGTGGTAGGTGTGACTGCACCTTGTGGCCATTCCCACCACACTGATACACCTGCTCATCAAGAGCCTGGTGGCAACATGTTCATCTTTCCTGAGGATTCTGTGCAGCACCTATCGACATGCAGTGGCATCGCTAGAGGGGTGCAGGCCACACTGGGTGACACGAACAAGGGGGGTGACATCACTACTGGCCAAAAATTTTTAAATCTTGGTATTTTTTGAATAATAATAATAATAATAACAGGTATTTATATACCGCCTTTCTTGGTCTTTATTCAAGACTTTATTCAAGGCGGTTTACATAGGCAGGCTTTATTAAATCCCTATTAAATAGGGATTTTTACAATTTCAAAGAAGGTTCTTTCTTTCAAGAACGACTACATTCAAGGTGTTTCATTCCGATCTGGCTTCACATTCTGGCCTCCATCCTCCCACGCTCAGAGCAGATGGAATTGCTTGGCTTCAGCTTGTCAGCTGCTCCAAGGTCGCACAGTGCCAGTGGCCTCGAACTGGCGACCTTGCGGATGTTATCTTCAGGCAGACGGAGGCTCTACCCTCTAGACCAGACCTGCCCATTGAATAATACCATCATTCAATGCATATTTTCATGCAGAATGCAATGAAGCAAACCACATTTAAATATATCTATTCTACCAAAAGTTATAGCCAAAAATAAACAGCAGGGGTGGCGGTGAGGGAGCACCGCTGCGCCCACTTCATGGGAGGAGGTCCATTGTGGGAGTGATGTGCTGGCCTCCCGCACCAGATGACTTAAACCCTAGTGTCGCCACTGTCCACACCACAGAAATGAGAACTCTGATTATCTTGGAATCTCACTGCTGCAATGTGGGATATTTCCCTCTTGTCACGAAAGTAACCACTGAAGGGTGGCCAGGGGGAGAGTACCTCTCCTCACATTTACTGGATTTTGTGAGAAGAGGACTAGAGTCTCTGTTTCATTTGTGACATTAAAAGCAATGGTTTTTACCTTCATTTTCACGTATGGGAGTTTGCATAATCTTCTGGTAACATTCATACTGTGCTGTCATTATTTTATTCATTGTGACACCTAGTGAATGGATCTCTTCTGAAATATTCTCATGGGCCATTGCTAGGAGTTCTTCTGTAAAATTCTTCATTTCTGGCACTGCTGTGACAAAAACCTAAACAGGAAACAAGACACTGTGACAACAGCAGCTGTTGGCAGTAAAATACAGTGTTGAATTGATTCATTGCTTTGGTAACCTTTTGAACAATTTTTTTAAGGCCCCCCCCCCCACTAACTGGGTAATTATTTTTAATTGCAAAACTACAGAGGCAGATGCCATCTTAGAGGAATCAATACTTGCTGTCAAGTGGAGCGTGGGAGGCAAAGGGCCAGAGAGAGGCCAGACCGGGAAGGAATCCAGCTGGAACGAGGAGTCCTATGAAAGACTAGAACTATTCCATTGTAAAAAATCCCTACGGGGGTTTAGAACAGCTTGCCTATGTCAACCACCTTGGATTAAAGTCTGAGGAGAAATCTGACGACGAATGAAAGGCGGTATAGAAATACCTGTATAAATAAATAAATACAAACACTTTCTCCTGCTCCCTACACAAGGACTGTCTCTTCTAAGATAGTCAAGGCACCACATGCTTATGTCCATATACAAATTTATGCACCTTTAACCAATAAATTAAATGATTAAAACTCTCCAACGAAGATTTATTTAATTGGGTTATGATTCTACTTGAAAGATAATTATTTTCCACAGCTACAAATTGGATATATTGTAATAGATATATAACAAATACAGTTTGCACCTAGAAACTTGCTTTGAAAGACCAAAAATAAGAATTCCACCAAGACTAACCATTTGGTCTAATTCAAAGTAATTTGTTTCTAAAATTTGTTGTGATACACGCTGAAGTTGCCAGAATACTGGGGGAGGGATGGGGCTGTGAAGACTTAACAAGGAGAAACTAGAAATGATAAATTTATTTAGCTAGCCTTCTCTGAAGGAGAGCAGTAAGGTTAAAACTGGTTGAGAAGAAATCCAAGATGTATTCTGAGGCAAAGAATGTTTCCTCACAATGGGGTAAAACTTTTGCCATCACCAAATACAGCCGTGCCCTCATATCCATGTGGGTTCCATTGTGGAACCCCCCACGGTTAAGTGAAATTGCAGATATGAAGGAATGTCTTTAAATGGCATTAGGAGGGATGGTTTCAAGACATAAAAACATCACTTCTGGTTTTTGGTCAAAAACTGAACTTGGTTTTTGGCCTCTAATCATCACTCTGAGCCCGGCAGAGACTGCTGGCAGACACACTTGGCCTCTGCTGGGCTCAGAAGATCCTCCAGGGGCAAGGAGAGTGGACTTCCCCCCTCACCTCCGGAAGGGGTGCACGCAAGGGGTTTCCATGGACCTGATCCACGGATAAGTGAAACCGTGGATACGGGATCTGCGGATACAGGCACCCTGTAGTTGAATGAAACAGGACCGGATAGGTTCTTAAAATGATCTTCTAATTGCTGGATAGATCAAACTGGATTGCATCGAACACAATCCTAACCATTCTTCTATTCAAAAGTAAGCCCCGCTGAGATTAACAGAGTTTATTCCCAGGTAATAGATTGTAGACTTGCACCCCAATGCTAACAGTCTGGCCCATGGATGGTACACACATTCCATCCATGGATGCCACAAGGACACCAGCACAGATGGACTGCACAAGGTGGAACTGCATGTGAACCAGGAGGGAGCTAGCGAAGAGGTAGCTAACAATGAAAACTGTGTGCAGAGGACTGCTAATGGAGTGCATCATGAGAAGTGACATGAGAACTTCAGCCACATGGAGAAGTTTGACAAGCATTTCATAACACTAGTTCAGTGACATCCAGCTATTTGTGTTACAATCAGGTAGAAATGAAGGGAAATTGTTAACACGTATCACACGAGTACTGGAGCATAAGAAACATTTCTTACTGCTTTTCTTCATGTCATCTTTAAGGAGAAACTCACCAAGGTAACAGCTAAGATGAGCAGCAGTTGTGTGATCCAATTTGTCTCCATCGCTAAATCTATGCAACATATAATTCAGCAAGATGTTGTAGCTGAAATGTAATCAGACAAAACAAAATTAAAAACCTTTTGGGGCATGATCCAGCCAAGACCTCTTTATTTCAATGGAAAAGACTTAAGTACGTCGTTACCACTCCTGCTGAAGTCAATGGGTCTTCAACTTCCCTAACTTTGGCTGAATTGTGTCGCAAATATGTAAGAAAGGGAGTATTATATGACAATTACAATGATGAATGGACAAAAAATGTTGCCAAAAAATGTTGCCACTTATTCCCAAAACACTGTTATGTAGAAATGGAGTCATTGTTCTGTCACAAAATAGTCCTGTGGATGGGCTGTAGGGCCAGGATCACTTATGCCAAATCTTATCCCCATTCCCAGGCTGCTCGGATCTGCGCCACCTCTTTCGGTGGTACGGATCTGAGTAGCCCCATTGGAGCTGCTGCGGCTTTCCCTGGGGTAAGGCTCTCCCCTGGGTAAAGAAGCTATGCCCCTTGCCACGGGCTGAGCCGCTTTGGGCTCCTAATGTGCGCTGGATACGGGGCAGGCCTGCCGGCCTCCTCATTCCAGCGCAAGTTAGGATTACGCTGTAATTGTAATAAGAAACATTAAAAATTCAACAAACAATTTTGGTGTTACACCGTGTAATCTGCAATTTTGCTACAGCAGTCACTGGTTTTCTATTATTAATGCCATGGCTCTTTATTATGGGAAAGCTAAACACTTACATGTATAGCTCTTTCTGGATTCAAACAACATTTTCCCACGCATTCTACTCCTAGTTGTCCAACTTTTCTTCTCCAGCAGCCATAACCTACAAAAGACAGATTGATAACAGTAAACAACTGGCTCCATGGAGACTATTTCTAACATAACTCTTTTAAATAGTCACAACCTTCTCATCACATGGATATTGGGCGACAAAGTGTGTTTCCCCCATCCTACTCTTGAGCATTCAGAAGTAAATGAAACTGATCTTAATGAGGTTTGTGCCCATGTCATTTGCATGGGCATTTATTTGACAGAGTTTGGGCCATTTTTCAGAGTTGCTTATGGAGCCCTGATTTCTAAGATTGAAACGGTTACAAACTGTTTGCTACAAAAAATGGAAGAAGTTGAAAGTCCTTCACGGCCCAATTCTAATTATCTATATCAATCTTGCTTAATTGAATAGGCCTTTCTTCTACATAGGTATGTGCAACTTAGCTTTGGAGCCTTGGGAAGGAATTCTGCACAAAGTTGTTCAGCTTAAGTCACACTGAAATTCCTGAAGTTCAGCAACTGTTGTGTAAGATGCCACTGTGGTTTGGTATATCAGCCCCCATAATAATGCAATAATGCCATTTTACAATGCTGCATTTCCAATATCACCAATTTCAAATATATATACCCGCAGATCCCATTTCATGCCTCCCCCACTGTAGTGCTGATTCATTATAGTGCTATTTGTCTTAGAAAATTTTCTTTTAAAAGAAGTATGTTTATAGACACTTCTGCTGTCACTTCTGCATGAGGTGGCGGCACTCCTGGTTCGTTGCCAAAACTGCCTACACCCACTGGAGCAGGTAAGGCAGTGGTGGGGGCAGGGAGGCTGTGGGAGGGGGTGGGTCTGGTGGTGATGGCAAGTGCTGGAGCCCATCCCCTCTTTGTGCTGCTTCCCCTTTCTGTCTTCAGACTTGTGCCAGTGAAATTGCTGGTGCGGGTTCAAGGAGATCCATTGCAGAGCGGGAGGGCTTAAGGAGGAGTAAGAGGATTTAAAACACCTTCCCTTCTGAAGTCTCTTGATCCACCCTGCCCCAGCTCCCCACCGCCCACTGGATACAGCACACTTATTTTTGGTGTGACTGCACTAAAGGAAGTGGGGACAGGATTGGACTCTTAATGTTCCTCTTTTCAGGCCTTAAATGGGGCATAAACCCTTGTATTACGAGATGGAGCTAGACTCTAGCCTTAGACTTTTCTTTCTCGTTCCTTACAGTTTCTAGCTCAGCTGTGTTCTGCACTATTATAAAGTTTATTGCCTTTTGGATTGTTATAAGCAGTGAGAGTCATTTCTTCTGGAGCACAGAGATCTATATAAAAATGGCGAAGAACCGTGCATCCACATTACCAGCACAGAGATCATGGATGAACAGTGGCCACGGACTGCAAGGGCTCTTATATTGTTGCTGCAAATTATTTGAAGACGAGTTGTATTCCAGCAATGACACTTTTGGGACTTTTAAGAAGGAATCTATTTTGCGCTCATGTTAAGTGAATTTGTAAGGCAATTTAGAGATTTATATTATATTATAATTATTGAAAATATCAATTGTACACTTTCCCCTCAATTGCTTTTTTCTTCAGTGGTAGTCCCAAAAGTGTGGATCTTGGCAGTTTAAAAAAAGTGATTGCATTTGCTCTCGTTGTTTTACTAGTAACTAGAAAAGCGTGCAGAAAGAATAGTGCGTGTGTCTCTTTTCTCCACTTTGCTTCGCCAAGTCACCTCTTGTTCCCAAGGTCTTGCAACACTGCTCACACAGACAGCAGTGATATTTATGGCAGATGGTAGAGGTCAACAATGGGGGAAGGGTTTGTACACTACCAAAACATTACTGGGAGAGCTTGAACCTATGTTTGCTGTTCTCCTTTCCAGGGCTTTGCGGGGCCGTCCTGCCGGTACGAACAGATGTTTCTGTTTTCATTCTTTTCCTTTCTTTCCTCCCAAGAGCAATTGCCATCCTGATGGAATGCCAGCAACTGGCCATGCAACATGTAAACAAAAGACCTAGGGTTCCATTTGTATAATTCGACCACAGCTTGTTACAAAAGGAGAAGTCCATTGTCTTGACTTGGAAGGCAATGTTTAAACTGATGAGCCAAGCCATCCTTTCCTTTTCAGAGTGAGCAGACACACAAACACAGAAAACCCCCCCCCCCAAACCACCAAGTTAAACAGGAAACTACATGTGTGGGCCACCGTGGCACATCTGTATTTAAGTAGCCATGTAGCTATACATTCAAAACTCAATTCATGATGAAGGTTAGTAGAAACAGGCTTCTCTACCATTCCATGAGCCCCAATTGTCTCAAGGGAAATGGTTTCTTTTTTTTCTGTGAAGACAGAGATTCTCCCTTGAAACACGTCAGAAATTTGGAATTACGGTGAAGGAGGCATCTGTTTTTATAACACCATAATGAATAGGAGTTTGAAAATACTGATGGATAAGCCCACACATATTTTTGCCTCTGTTGGCAAAGTCTTTGGTAATTTTTGTTATATTGGTCATAATAATCCGGATCCCAAAGGATCTCCTCTATGGATAACTCGTGCAAGGAAAGCGCCCTACAGGTAGACCACAGCTGCAATACAAGGACATCTGCAAGAGGGATCTGAAGGCCTTAGGAGTGGATCTCAACAAGTGGGAAACCCTGGCCTCTGAGCGGCCCGCTTGGAGGCAGGCTGTGCAGCATGGCCTTTCCCAGTTTGAAGAGACACTTGGCCAACAGTCTGAGGCTAAGAGGCAAAGAAGGAAGGCCCATAGCCAAGGAGACAGACCAGGGTCAGACTGCACTTGCTCCCGTTGCGGAAGGGATTGTCACTCCCAAATTGGCCTTTTCAGCCACACTAGACGATGTTCCAAAACCACCTTTCAAAGTGCAATACCATAGTCTCTCGAGACTGAAGGTTGCCAACAACAGGTCATAATAACATCTTAGCTTTTAAGGGTAAATGCAAGTATAAAGGGACTCTAATTGATGCTCCTTTCCCACTATAATTCTTGTCTCAAATAAAATGCCAGGTCAAGTTGAACCTTCTCCATATAATTGATCCCTCGGGCACATTTCAGATTTAACATTGCAGATATATTTCAAAACTAATAGAAAAAAGGACAAACTGTAATTAATTCCACTCTTTCTCTCCCACAAATAAAACAACGTGCATACAGCCATCCATCTCCTGCTCCACATGTATACAGGGGTGGTACTAAACATCACTAAGCTGCGTCTGCAAAACTTTTTAAAAATTAAAAACCATTCAATTTTTTACAAACCAGAAATACAAACAACAGGAAAAACAGCACTTTTAGGGAGGGGGGTCCAGTTCAAATATCACAGATGGAAGCGTCCATTGATCCAATGACACAAGAGCAAGCATCTAAATAAGATTTTTTAAAAATCACGCAGACATGTGTGCTTGCCAAATTTTCATATAAATGTACACTTTGTGAACAACAACAACAACAGTATTTATATACCGCTTTTCAACTAAATGTTCACAAAGCGGTTTACAGAGAAAAATCAAATAACTAAAAGCAAGTGACATATAATAATTTTAACCACTGCAAGGGAAGGCAACCCTTAGTTCACAGTTAACAGACAACACTTGCTCCTCCAGTTCTCCCAAACAATATGCTTTACTACAAAAAGAAGCCCTAGATATTCAACATGTTTTCCAACAGGGAGGATCCGATAAAATATGAAGCAGCTCAAGAAAACTACAAGAGTCCTCCTGCTCATTTGACAGGTTAGGGACTGGAGCAGTGGAGAAAAGTGGGAAGGTTGAATAGCGGAACCCAGACTTTTTTTTAGTTTATAAACATTGCTTCCAGTGCTTTTTTAGCTAGCAAATTGCAAATACCATTTTTTATCTTGCAAATTCCTGCTGTCACACAAAGATTTCTGCAAATGGACTCTCATTAATGCCTTCAGGAATGGGAACAGACCCCTAGGTAAAGTTGGCATGCACACGCGCTCTCTCTCTCTCTCTCTCTCTCTCTCACACACACACACACACACACACCCCAAAACAATTTAAATCACCATGTCATATGCAAATCAACATGGGAGAGGGCAGTTGTAGCCTTTAGAACAGCAGAGAGAGGTTGAAAGAGCGGAGCACACATTGAATGAATGACTTCTGGGTATAACTGAAATGTGTTGAAAGAGCGGATTGTCAAAAAACAAACTGTCAGAAAGCGGGGGATACCTATAATCCATCAGTAAACATAAGATCAGCTCTCAGGAATAAATTAATGCAAGGAAGACAAAAATGCAATGGAGAGACAACTTGATATGGCTGCATCATTTGCACAAAAGACCATTCAACTTATTGCATATAGAAACGACTGTAATATTTTCCAGGACAAATTACACGAGTGTCCAACATGCAAGAAATCTGAATTTCTTCAGACTGTTCCTAGTATCAGAATGTTCCTAGCATTTTAAGGTGTTCAGGGAAAATAAATTTGCAGCCACCAAAATGCATGCAGAATAATTTCACAATTGTTCCTGTAATTTTTGCATTTGCCGGAGGGTGGATGGGATCACATTTACAGGGTACTGTACTTGATACCTTTTCTAGAGCTCAAAAAAAGCATTGCAAGCTGGCAAGACTCATGGAATAGTCTTTTACTGGAAGCAATTCGTTTAAAGATCAGAAGGAGATCCAAGTAACATTTTGGATTTAATAGCTAACTTTTCTGTCTTCTTGCTTGCTTCTTGCTGTCTTCAAAATTAGTTATGTTTGTTTTGTGACTCCTTGTGCTAAGCTAACAAGCAGTGAATGAGTGGAATAAATAGGGAGGGAGTTGTATGGTGTGCCTGAAAGAACATTTTCAATAGTTTTGAGAACACTTACAGACGAAGAATGAAATGAATGGGTCTGCCCACAGTGCCAACCTGCTCATCCTTTACTGATATGGGCAAGTGAATTCTTCAGAAAACTGGTACAGATGGGAAGGTAGTACAATGAATTATGGAGCATGTGCCTTCTGACAAGAAACCACATGCCCTATCCACTCAGAACAGCAAGAAACAAAAGACTTGCTCAGTGTGTTTCAACGTTCTGAGCTTGCACCAAAAACTGGGTCACACTGAACAATTCTTTAAAAAATCCACCATTTGGTGGCCTCTTTCTGAGACATCACTTACTAAACAGAATACTTCCAGAGGTATTTCACCACTGGAAATGACACCACTGAGTTATAATATTTAATCTGTAACACAACCGATATACTTTGTACTTCTACTTACATGATATACTAGAGTGTCTGTAGAGAGGACCCTATATTACTGTTATTCACATTTTTATATTGCCCTTCCTCCAAAGAGCTCAGGGTGGTGTACATGGTTCCTTTGCCCCTTTTTGTCCTCACAACAACCCTATAAGTTAGGTTAAGCCGAGACAATGACTGGCCCAAGGTCACCTAGGAAGCTTCATGGCTGAGCTGGGATATGAACCTGAGTCTTCCAGGTCTAAGTCCAACACCACAACCACTACACGATCCTTGTTCTCAGCCTATCTGTCAAAAACAAAGCAAAATAGCATTCCAAGTTGATAGGGGTACAGTGATTAACTTGGGGCTGTCTGTGTACTTTGTACACAGTGTCTGTGTACTTTGTACAAGTGACAGATAATATACACAGCTAAAATTCAGGGTATTCTAAAGTGGTCCCTATATTATTGAAAGTATGGAGTGGGGCCAAGACAATCTTCAAACGACTGTGGGACCAGTTGCCTCAAGTGAAATATGAAGTGGTGCAGTGAGAGAAAAATTGTAAAAATACTTGGGGGGGAGGGAGGAAAATGCTGTGGATCAGTAGTAGGAGTTAGACAATTGAATCTAGGGTGGCAGTCTGGGAGAAATTGATTTCTTATATAAAGTTTGATTTCTTATTTCTCTTAGTGCCTTGAACTCAGGTTGCCACGTTAAGGGCTGAAAACCATGAGCCCCAGCTTTTGACCTCCCAAGGACCCTGCTAATTAGGGTCTGGACTTAGCCAGTGATTGAGCACCTGTTGTTCATTAATGGATACATCCTATTTACCCCTCTGGCTAAATTCCTTTTGTCCTTTTACCTGTATTCATATATAACCATATGGCTGAACTTCTGTCTGCTATTTCCAGTGTGTTTTATTAGATCAGAGTACATTTATGCCTTCTCTTTCAGAGGTTATCCCTTGCATGCAAAGCCACCATAATTAGATGTTGGTGTGAGTAAATTTTCTATATGATGATTCTGTATACAATAAGAAACTGTATGATCTCACCCCAAGACCTTATAACAGCCATGTATTCTTTGCATATAGCTGTCAGACTTCCCAGCCAGAATGTGAACTCAGTTCTGAGCACTCAGTAAAGAGCCAACTTTCTAACTCCAGCCAAGAGCTTTTACTTTCCTTCTCCGCCAGTAGAAAAGTACCTACTCGTACCAGGTACATATACCCAAGAATGTTTCTAGCAAGCAGAGAAGTTTAGATGGATGCTTCATAAATGGTTTGGTAAAATGTTAGTATAAGCACCTACGTAAGTTCAACAGTGTTGGGCACAGAGGGCTATAGGAGACCTCAATCACTTCCAAAGGATATTGTTGTAAGTGGCTGCACTTTTTAGACATGGCAGTTCTCACATTTGCATGTTCTGGCATTCGTCCTTCATTTTGTTGACGAAGACAAAACTCTTCTGGGCCTAGGTCTTCACCTTCTCTTTCTTAAGGTGCCTCCTTGTAGTATAAATGAACATACACAGAAGATCAATCAGCTAAAATGTATTGAGTGCAGAATTCCCCAGCCAGAAAACCTTCCTCACTTCTGCCTTATGCTTAATTGAGGACTGATTTAGGACATGGTGTTCTGTCTAGAATGATGGCAAAACCATTTGAGCTGTGCTAAGCTTGGCGGATAAACTATTATCAATGCAGCATCAGTGCAGTGTTTTTTCCTGTTTTAAAAACGTGTTCTCAATAGCCATTTAAAATAGCTTGCTTTCCTGCGCAGCTTGGTGCCAAGCACTTTTTTTTTCAAAAAAAATCTATTCAAAACAAAGACTTGTTAAGAAAAGAACAAAAAAAAAAAAAGCACTGTCATGCTTGAGAGATACTGTTTAAACAGTACAGAGGAACATTTCCCAAATATTCACCCTTCCTAAAGGCAACATGATGGTACTACCAGGCAAAATTATCTGGGAAACAAGAAAGGACAATATCCAAAGAGACTA
Organism: Tiliqua scincoides; assembly: GCF_035046505.1. Classification (NCBI taxonomy): domain Eukaryota; kingdom Metazoa; phylum Chordata; class Lepidosauria; order Squamata; family Scincidae; genus Tiliqua; species Tiliqua scincoides. Next base: position 114,373,307 of record NC_089821.1, read on the forward strand.
CTTTCCATAATCAGATATCTTACTCAAAGACTCCAGCCATTTGGGGGAGAGGTTTTATGACTGTCTGGTTGTTTCAAATAAGATCCTCATTTCACTAGAAAAAAGAAACATTCTCTACCTTCATTCAGCTAAGAATCCTGCCAAAAGACACAATTTACACAGAGCCTCTTCTGCACAAGCACTCCTGAAATGAATTTACACAGAACAAGAAAAGATGAGTGAGAAAAAGGTCCTAGTGGAACAAACTTCATTTGTCTCTACCAGCTTCTTGAAATCCACAAATGGAGAATCTGAACCTCCATTTGCATGCAAACCCCAGCATCCAAAGTTCCACCCATGAAAAAAGTAAAACCAAGAAAACTATGCAATATCGTATGCTTGCACTTACTATGAATCCTAAATTATGCTAAAACCTCAAGGCTAAAAATACTTCATACAGACACACTTTCTGGCTTATAGAAGCTTTTAGATTTGCACTGGCTGCAAATATCTAAGCTTGCAAAATTTAAGATTAGAGTTATGTACCAATTTAACCTTATGTTCAGTTTTCAAAGTGGCAAAGGACTGGTAAGTAGTTGTACTTTGACTCAGCTCCCATGATTCTGCAAGGTTTTTTAAGGCCCAGGAATCAAGTTTGTTACATATCAAAGCAAATTGTTTGGCAAAAAGCAACAATTGCTTTGTGGTAAAATACTTTCCTTTGATGTAACAAGCTCAGCTCTTGGGATTGCATCTAATAATATCAAATGGCTTATTAACTGTAAATCTGAATTCAATTGAAGACAGTGGCTTAAAAAAAAAAAAAAAAACCAAAGCCATTAACCATGGTTTTATTAACCATGGTTTATTAACCATGGTTAATAAAAATAATATTATTTTGGTGTAAGGGGTCCACACAAACAAGTTATTTCAAAATGGTGTTCGATGTCATGAATAACAACAATAATGAAATTAGAGAGCAAACTGCTGAGTGTAACTAATGAGCTAGAATAGGTCAAGCTGAATCACTGACAGTTATATCTACCTAGCATGATTACAAACACAGCTTTCAAATACATTTAAGGAAGGTTAAGTGATTCAGTAACATCATGTTGTTTGGTTTGTCCTAATTGTAATTAAACTCAATGAGGCCCTGTAATTAAATTAATGTGTTCTCGTAAATCATTATGAAGAATCAGAACCACCACTCAACAAAAAATCTGCACTGAATGTGTTGGGGTGGGGAAAATCCAAATGATTTTTTTCTTCAGATTTTAACCAAGTGGATAATGCAGATTAAAATAAATAAATTAATACAGAGAGAGAGAGAGAGAGAGAGAGAGAGAGAGAGATGCATAGTGAAGTCGGTCAAAGACCTGTTTCATACATGCATACACATCACTTGATTTCTCATCACCTGATGACTTGAGTTCAGTGTGTGAAAACTCATGAATCCATCAAAAAGCATACTGCTCACATCAAGTTACCCATATCTGCACATTCATACCTCAGTACTATCTGACAAAGGATGCAGTGAGTTCCTTTTGTGACCTGCTAATCTCTAGAAATATATGATTGCCCAAACTCTTAATACTTGAGACAAAAGACAAAATCCAAAGTGGGAAAATCCATTAGGACAAGAAACACTTACTGGAGTAGACCACACCTGAAATCAATTGAAGATACTAGGACAGGTGTGTTGGATTCCAAATAATGGAAGACAAGGGCTATATTATGAAGATGCAACACATTACAATCAAAGCAAACATACAAAACAAATTCATTCAGCTATGCTTGATTACAACCAGTTTACTGTTCTTACAACCCATACACATCATTTAACTACAAAATGATTCTATCCCAGTAAACAAAGCAGAGGTCACTGCCAGAATCCTTCTGACCCTGTTAAAAATACTTGGTGGAGATTTGTACGAGAGGATCTGAAGGGCAGTGGAAGTTCACATGCTCTGAATGCAGAAGGTTCAATCCTGGCCATCTCCAAGAAGGGTTGAGAATGTATAAAACCAAGGAAAGTCATTGGCGTATTAAAAGTATTTAGAATAACTCTTGATCTTCTAAGCATGATTATTTTTAACTGTGTAGCAATCTCCTGGGGGCTGGGGATAAGAACAGGCCCTCAGTTTGGCTGTACTTGTAAGAGGCGACTAAACAGCCACCAGGTAGATGGGACTCGTTAGCCTGGGAAGGCAGCTCATCTGAGAGAAGGAAAACTCTGATCCCAAACCTCCACTTCCTTGTGGCTACATCGTTATGGAAAAGGCTTCAGGAGTCAACCTCGAGGCAAAATCTGGAGCGGGAGTCTCTGAGGCAGTTCATGGCTGGACACAGTCACGTTCTGGCAATTCCTGCGACGCCGCTGGTACTAACCATATTGGCCTCTGCCTTTCCATTGGACCATTTCAGCGATGTGGAGAGGGGGGATTTGCTGCATGGGTAACAGTCTATCCTCCATACCTACTTCACCCAGGCTTCGCGCACTGGAGAGGACACTCTGTTCCAGAACCACCATTCAGAGCGTGATACCATAGTCTTCCGAGACTGAAGGATGCCAACAGAAAGCAATATGCATACACAGGTATCTTATATCCATTATAGTATATACATACATACATGCCTAGATAGAATGTTGTCATGTTATATTTATTGATATAAAAATGTATGGTTATTAAATGCACAGACGTTCATATATGAAACAGAGAAGGAATTAAAATTTATCCAGTGAAACTTTTCCATTCAAATTTACTACAGTCATTTAACATGCACTCTTAGACATTTACAGATGAACAGTAATCAGCTAAGGTAGGCAGACAGGCAGAAGGTGCAATTCTAGTATTTCAGTCTTCACGAATATTCCAGTCTAATCCTTTTCAGTCTGCTTGAATTTGTATCCCACACAAGTCCTACATACCAGAATCACAGAATACAGGTAGGCCCCCATATCCATGGATTCAGTTATTATTATTAATTATTATTAACAAGTATTTATATACCGCTTTCCAACTAAAAGTTCACAAAGCGGTTTACGGAGAAAAATCAAATAACTAATGGCTCCCTGTCCCAAAAGGACTCACAATCTATGGACACAATCTAAGGACTCACTTCATCTATGAGCCCAATATAAACTCAAGATGAGTGGAGTCTTGCTTAACATGAGCACACACAAAACAGGACATCAAGGAAAGCCAGCTTCTAAGAAGCAGATGATGTTAGGATGGATTTGAATAAGGCTCACATGCTGAAGGTGTGGCTGTGGGAAAGTCTGGTGTTTCTCAGTCTTGGCCCCTAAAGCCCTATTAGCATTTTCCTTAAGTACAAGCAGATTTTTTTCCATATCCTTCAGCAATGCTCCACCCTGTCACTCTACCTGACTATGTAAAATAATAATACTCAAATACATGAAGCTGGAAATTAGTGACACATGTTTCATCCTAGAACACTACTAAGCCTGCCAACCTGTCCCAATACTTAGGCAGACCAGGTTGTTTGTGGACACACTAGTCCAAAGGACAAGTGATCAAAACATCCAGGTTGGTCTGTATGCTGCAGCCACAGGGCTCAGAGCAATCAACAAAACAGAAGACGTTGTGATCCAGGTGAGACTGAGTTATGAAGCCAAAGCGAAGAAAGGACTCCCAGCATGCCTCCTTGCATGCTGGTGAGGAATTGCCTACCCCCCCACCCCGGCCAACAGCAGGCTATGGCTGTCATCAGATTGTCTGGTTCATTGGGGGAGGTGGGAGCGGACTTCTGCTCAGGTGCATGTGTACCCGGGGAGCTCAGTCTGTTCCCAGCTAGCAACCCCCTACCCACCCACCCTCAACTAGTCCAAGATTAGCTGGCTGCTCATCAATGGCCGGGTAGGAATTTTTGGCTACCATCCAGATTGGTTTTGGGATGGTGGTTTTTTTCACCTACCCCGGACTGGCTGTTGTAGTGTGGTAGTTATCTGTTAGGAAAGCATGGTTGGGTCAGTGTGTTACTCACATTAGAAGTACAGGGTGGGGCAGGCAGAGTACTTCTCGGTGTCCAATCTAAGGCAGCAAGGCCAGGGGGTGAGCCAGGGCTGCTCCCATGATGCCTGACTGGCTCAAGAAGGCTGGTTGGCAGGCCCCTTGTCTGAACTGGTGAAGCCTGGCAGAGGACAGTCTTGCAGCTTGGCCGTTCTGCTGCCTTACCCCCCTTTGGGCGACATTGAAAGGCGGGCTTAATAATCTTTGAGTGACACCTGGAGTCAGGTGGACGCCCTATGAGACGGGGACAAAGACTGCTAGGGCTGTTTCTCCCACTTAGTATCCCACACTTGGGGAGGGTTTTAGGGTTACCCTCAGTTTGCCCTATTGCAGAATTATTGGTAACATTAATAAAGTTGCCCATTCAATTCCAAAGACATAGCCTGTTGTCATTATTTGGGGGTGCTAGGGTAATGGGTGCGGTTTTTTAGGTACTGTATCTCTCTTTCCTTTTTTCATGGAAGCTTATAATCAAGCTATTGGGTAGAAAAAAAATGACTGATAGTGCTATGAAACTTTCCACTTGGGGAAGATTTCTGAAAATGGTTAAGATGTAAAATAGTCATCTATTCATGCAATGCTTAATCCCACAGTCCCACAAAGAATGCTAGCAGCCACTAGCATAGGTCCAACTGACCCTTACTGGGTAGCGGCCTCAGAACTGAGTTACTTGGATACAAGAACCATGAGGTCAGACCCAGATTATTACCTTCCTGGGGGAAGATCCAGGGAAAGCAAACAGGTAAATGACCTGCCTGCCTTGTTCCTACCTTCAAACTGTCTCCGCACAGCATGGGAAGGAGCCACTGGTGAGATAATGTGAATTAGGCCTTAGATGGCATTTTAAAAGGACACTAGATTAATTACTGAGAAGTTAATGCAATGCCCATGGGTCCTAATAGTTAGAAGTGAAACAGCCACATCCAGAGGCAGATGGAGCTCTCATTACCATCTCCAGGTAGAACAGGAAGAATCCCTCTTTCATGCTCACTTGTGAACTTTGTAGGTGTAACTTACTGCCCACTGTGGAGGCAGAAAACTGGGCTAGATGGACCCTTTCAGCACAATCCAATGCACGTCTACACAAAAGTAAGTCCCATTGATTCAGTGAGATTTAGGGCGCAATCCTAACCCCTTATGTCAGAGCTTTCCAGCACTGGCATAGCAGTGCCAATGGGACGTGTGCTGCATCCTGCAGTTGGATGTCACTCACAGAGGCCTCCTCAAAGTAAAGGAATGTTTGTTCCCTTCCCTCAGAGCTGCATTGCCGTTATGTCAGTGCTGGAAAGCTGCGATTATGTCAGTGCTGGGTTAGGATTGCGCCCTTACTCTCAGGCAAGTATGCACAGGATTGCAGACTTTGTCTGGTACAACATAGTAGTTGCTAAGTACTTAGAGCTTAGTAACTTAGTCCAGACCAAGGTCCATCAAATCCAGTACCTTCTTTCCCATAGTGGCCAACCAGTGGCCTCTGGAAAGCCACAAGGACGGCATGGACAACAGATATCTCCCACTGTTGCTCCCAACAACTGATAAAATACATAGCAGAGTCACACTCACCACTTTTTGGCTAGACATACAAATTTCCCCAGAGAACTGAGTTCAGGAGCAACCAATTCTTTAGCTTTTAGTAGAGTGCAACTGTCCTAAGGGCCAGCCAATCACAAAGTCATGTCCATCTTCTTTCTGCAGCTGGCCATATTAATTGCTGATTGGCTGGCCAATCTTGAAGCTCTTTTGCCTAGAGCAGTATTCAAAGTAGAGAAAGGATGTTTTTAATTAAAAACAATAGGATCCTGAATATTTCATTAGATAAACATGCACATAACAACTGGATCAGAGCTGAATTCCTAGTAGGCCACTTGAGCAGAAAAACCCACCAGCTCCTATAGGGTCCTATGAATGATTAGTCTCACTGTTGAAACCATCCTCTGCCAAACTGTGTTAATTTGTTCTTTATGTATGGGAGCTTACGCAGCTGTCTCCAACGTTCCACAGGGAAACAAAATGGCTACCTTTGGTTCGCAGCTCTGAAGTGGCCCACCTCAGCCGTGGTTGTGCTACGAGCTGCATGTGTGTTTCCTGTTATCTAAAGGGACATGTGCAACATCAAATTCCATTTACAAACACATTAGCTCGCAGCTGCTGGCTTGGCAGGCTTCTGTGTTGAGAAAATTTTCCAGCCTGTGGTGGAAACATGACAACAAAGCTTTCATCATCAGTGGCCTTGAAGCAGCATCACCCAATGTTCATCCCATGTGACTAGAGCAGAAAAAGCTCTCCTAAATTTGTTTCCTCCAGCACACCTTGTGCCAAAGTTTTTTTTTAAGGTAATGGCCTATCACTTATCATCAGCTTCCTCTCACTGTTGATGGAGTGGGATATTGACTTAAACCGTCGACAATTCTAGACTTTCCTGATTCATCCACATAGAGAATGAGAAGATATTGTGCTGTTCAGCTGCTGTGATGTTACCGTTACTTTAAACACATTCTTGAACTTGTCTTTTTCCAGTGATGGAAAAATGCTTTACAGGTTCACTTACATCTAGATACCATATTTGTGATGCTCCAATGACACACACGGAACTGGAGAATGGTGTTGATCCTGAGAGATACTTGCCATAAAAAAACCCAGAATAATCCTACCCAACTGACATTACTAGAGAGCATTTGTTCATGCGACACAAGAACCTATTTGGAATTGTTGTCCCTTAAGGTGCTTTACCTACAAACAATGGCAAAAATGATGTTGCTAAAAGGAACCCTTCCGGTATGTACCACAGTTTCTGAATGATCACATAATACAAGATTAGAGAGCAGAATAAAACAGCCAAATCAGCACAATACTTACAACTTAGAGTAGTGGAAAAAGGAGCATTTCCAGATCTACTGTATCCAACTTGAAACCCAGAGAGATAGCTGGCACAAAATTTGAAATAAATATAAATATTTCAGTCTAACGAAGGGGCAATACTGAGCACGTTTACCATGTTCCATTTAACTCAGTTGGACTTACTTTTGAGTTCCTAGGATTCCATGCAAATCTATTCTAAGAGATGTCAGTAAGCTTCAAGTCACATTTCTGATGTGTGCAGCAGACAAACACATGATCTAATTTCTCAGATTCAAATTATTAAAGGACCTGAGAATTATATGTCTGCTTTGCAAAACAGATAACAAGTCTGGAAAAATTATTGGGGGGCAAAAGCCATATGACTACTACAGTAATTATTATTGAAAACATTAAAAGAGGGAGGGTTGGAAAGTCAAAAGGCAAATGCCCTGGATCTGAGTGTGCTGTCCAGAAATATAAAACATTAATAGATATCTCTGTAAAGAAATCACTTGTTTTTAATACACGTACACACTGTTTATAAAATGCATCTTGGGGGGAAAAGACTTCCAGTTTTGAAAGGTGGTGGAAAAGAAATCCCACTCTGTGACATCACAGGTCCTGGGGATGCTGGCACTAGGGCTTAAGCCACTGTATGCCCTGCACCACCAAACCATCTCCCAGACTGAGAAAGGTATTTGTCTGACTGCTGCTACATGATGGAGTCTTCCCTATAAGAGCCAAAGCTGGTGCTTCTCCTTTTCTGCCCAGGTGACCTGAGTAGCCAATAAGGGCCCAGCTGCTTCATAATACATGCTTCAGGTTCAACTCCTCAGCTTGAGCAACGTCACTGATCTGGAGTAGCAACACAGATTGCCTTGCCTCATTCTCCTCATCTCCTTTAGTACTCAAGTCCAATCCGGCCCTCACTACCCTCTCTGCCTCTAGTCCTTCTGATAACCGCCTGTCTCATTTGACACTTGATCCCATCCTTCCTTGACTTTATCTGCTATCTCTGACCCCTTTGACCCAATGTCTACCTACTCTACATTTGGAACCCTCTCCACAGTTGCAGCTCGGCTTGTAATCAAACCAAAGCCTGACACACACAAAGACCATGTGAATGAGTTGCCCATATTGGTCAATGCAAGAGACATACTACAAGGAAAGGGATTTTTTTTTTTTTTTAACTGTAGGAATGATCAAGTATGGACACCAAAACATGTTATGACCAATTTTATTTTTTACTGGTGTACTTTCTGTTATCTCTTGTGCAGGCTATAAAAAAGAACAAGAAGTCTTAGTGAAAATTTAGAAAGTCATGCAGTCTACAGTCCAAATGTTTGTGGTCATTTCCAGCAGCAGATAAGCATCTGGAAAACCTACTGGTAACCTCCATTTCCCATTGCTGCTTCTTGTGGTCAGAACCAGCAAGCCAGCTTAATGCACCCAACTCTCTCATATATATGAATATGGCATTAATATATATCTCAAGTGTTTGGCCAGCAGAATTCGGGTGTTAATAAAACAGCTGGGTTCTAAAGGTACCAAAGTAGCTTTACTCTTTTACAGAGATAATATGCTCCGCAAGAACTATTAGATGAGAACAGATAAAGTTGTTTCAGAATGGATGAAAAAATAGAGCTACTTTTCAAAGGATTACTTGGCTAATTTTTCCATGTATGCCACACCTATGGTAGTTCAAAAGGTTGGTTGGCAACCTTCAGTCTCGAAAGACTATGGTATAAGCCTACAGCACCCAGTATTCCCAGGCGGTCTTCCATCCAAGTACTAACCAGGCCTGACCCTGCTTAGCTTCTGAGATCAGACATGTGCAGAGTTTTTTTTTAAGTTTTTAAAGTTCAAAAGGTAACAACATACAAAAGCTTGCACTGACCAGCTCCCAAATGCTTCTCTCTTGAGTTTTTTCCCTCCCATTTTGCATGCCAACCTCATTGTAAACATGACTTTAAAAGACTGCTGAATTATATGTGGGAAAATTCCCAAAGAAAACGCTTATCGTCTTCAGAACATTATATGTACCTTACCCTAAAAATCCAATTTTAATAGAGTCCTTGCCTTTTATTGTTATTTTCATTGTCTGGCACTTACAGAGGAAAAGAGAGATAAAAATTGGTTACGTGCTGCTGAAATTCATACTGATAAGCTGTTGCAAAAGATTGCAACCCTGATTCAGACAATACTTGAAACCAATGGGACGATAGTCAAGTGGGCACAAATCCACAGCAGTGGGCAGGTGTGTGGAACAGTTTACAATGCGGGGCAGACAGTTTTCCTTGCAATACTGAAAACTACAGTGGGGTGTTTTACAGAATTGTGGTAAAACCACTAGATTCCACAAGGGAGGAAGATATGGCAAACAAACGTATATCAAACAGGACACTTTCCATGATGCGACATCCACCCAGAACTAGAGAGAAGACCTCCTTTCAAACACACAAGATCGCACTGAAATCTGGTGGGTTCACTTTGATTTCCAGGCATGTTTTATAAAGTTCACAGACATTCTGAAATATTCCTCTGAAGCCCGGGGGGGAAATCCTCATGGGGAAGCCAATGCAGCCTGGTGTGCAGTCCATGCTGGATACAGATGTACAATGCTCATATGGAACCCACTAAACAGACTGGATGCGTCTTTTGATGTGGATGGAAATGCAAATCTCCATCCAGAGCCCTGGTTGTGTGCAAAACAATTTTTGTGTAATGAGAACTGGATCAGGGCCATAGTTTAACAATGCAAAGCTGTCAGATCATTATGGAATAGGCAAATTTGACAAAAGTTCACACTCTATCATGGAATACCATCATGTTTTGAAAGCGATGAAGTAGTTTGGCACCAATGATTATTGTACACAAGTTGCAGGAATTCAGAATGGTCTTTGATATTTGTAAGAAATGTAAAGGACTTACAGCCCAATCCTATCTAAATCCCCCTGGGGCGATGCAGGGGCATTGGCATGGCCTATGCTGCATCCCTTTGAGGATTTTTGGCTGCCAGAGGTCTCCTTGGAATAAGGATCCTCTTGCCCCAGCAGCTGTAACAGGACAACTTGAACCTGTGCCAGTAATGTCACTGGTGCAAGTTCACGTTGATCTGTGCTAGTGGATCAGCCTGGGAAGAGGGTTTGTCTACAGTGCACACCATACCTGCCCCATCTCCTCCCTGTTCTACCCCATCCCTACTCTCCTCCCACTGGACCTGCCTGCTCCGGTAGATGTCCTGATGGCCACCAGAACTGGTGGGAACGCTCCAGTCTTTCCAGTGGTGTGCCTGGGCCTTGCACTGTTGCAAAGCCAGTGCTCTTGCGACAGTGTGCACTGTCAGAACACATATTTGGCCAGCACAGGTCCTGAATAGGACTGGGTCATGAGTTTGTGACATAAGAATGGGTAGCACATTTGACAAGGAACTTAACAGATCTCAGAAAGAATGCCAAACCAACATTCACTGTCAATTCAATTTAAGCACGGGTGTGCGCCACTTTGCAATGTTCCCACTTATGCCGGGATCGCATAACTGATGACTACATGTGGTTACACGGTTGTTGGGGCCGCAGACCCCAACCCTCTGAAAACAAGGGGAGCTCTGCTCCCCTCCCCTCCAGAGGGTTGTCTGAGCCGCCCAGAGGCAGAGCATATCCACATGTTGCCTCTGCAAGGCTCAGACTGAGGGAACTCACATCTCTCGCACAATTTCTGGTTTTCTCCATGAGAAGTTGCGAGAGAGATGCAATTTCCCTTAGTCTGAGCTCTGTAGAGGCAGCACGTGAACGCGTGCTGCCTCTGGGAAGCTCAGATGACCTCCGGAGGGGAGGGGACGGGAATGGAGGGGAGCAGAGCATCGCCTTCCCTGCGGAGGGCCCAAATTGTGTCAAGTGATGACAGGGATTGCAGTCTTGATCCCTGTCATTAAGTGGTGCACAACTGTATTTTGAACCAGCAGGAAGGCCAGAATTAAGTGTGTCACACTCAGCACAAAAGCCAAACAGAATAAGGTTTTGAGAATTCTGTTGGAAACTTAGGGCAATACTATTGGAAACACAATAAATATCACCATAACTCCAAAGCTTCTGTCCCTTCATGGCACAAATAACTTGTTAAGTGTGTAGGTTCAGGAAACAGAAGTTCTCATCATGCTGACGTACTCATTAGAAATATACCCTACAGTTATAAAACATAAAAGTATAGAACTTTCCATCTGTTTCCATGTACCCTGAAGCACAATTGTGGAAGATTAAAAAAAAAAAAAGACAAAAGGAAGAAAAGGAGGCCATGTCAACAAGGGTATGATCTACACAGCAAATTATAAAATGTAAGTGAAGAAGTTGAGAAGAGCCAGAAGAATTATTATGAAAGCTTTCGGCTGAAGCCCAGCAACAGTGCTGAAGTAACATGACTGTCAGAAACTCAGAAGACATCTGGAGAAGAATTGGCAGCATAAGCAGTGTGGTTTCCAGCAGCTGCAAGCTATTAAAACAATTGTTAAGGCAGAGGAATCCAGCCAAGTGCACCTCAATTTGTGCCATCTGGATGGTGTCTCCTTGTGGGATGATACTGCAAGGTCCGTGCTGTGTCAAGAACAGCACACGTTTCGGTCGGCGAGAAAAATTAACCATTTCTAATGCATAAATGGGTAACCAATTGTCATTAATGGAAGAAACAGGCTCCGTGTGCATGTAAGTGGTTCATCCAGCACCCCTCCTGTGAATGGGCGTCACAGAGAATATGAAGCGATTTTTCCCAGCTCCACCACAAAAGCCTGGTTCAGAAGTGTTGGCTGGGGAGAGTCTCTACAGTTGTGTCACCTCTGTGAGCATGTTATCAAGCTGTGCCCCTGCTACCAATGTGCTCGAAAACTGAGCCCTGCCCCACCCCACTTTCCATGGGTGCAGCATAAATGCTCCACTTGTAGACAGCAGGGGTGTGTGGTTTTAAAACAAATTGGTAGCAGGGCAGGCCTTGATGGCACCTTGGGGTATTTTTATATGACACATTTCCACCATAAAAATGGTGTCCGCTCAGCTTCTGTAAACTCAGCGATAAGTCTGTCTACAACCCCTCAAATTATATCTTGGTAATCATATGATAGACACCCGCCTAGATAGTACTAATAGGGCGCAATCCAAACGCACCCTTGGGCAGCGCAAGTTCCTTGCGCCAGCCCGGGACTGTTGCAAATGTGCCGCAAGGCACGTTTGTGCTGACTTGTGAGTCGGGGAGGCCGACACAAGGATGCGCGCCGGTCTCACCACGCAGACGCAGGCCCCGTAAGTTTGCACTGGCCTTTCCAGGCTGATGCACTTTCCATTCATTCATTAAGTGAATCTACTTTATATGGGAATTCATACAGTCTCCTTTATACAGGGCACTATTGGATAATGTAGTGCTGTATTAAGCGCTATGGACAGCCATCATTTCTATTCTGCATACATCTGACTGCATAGAAGCAGAGCCTCAGCAGCCCTAGTGTTGAATATGGATGAGAAGTATTTACAGTACAACAATGGGGTCAGAGGGGAGAAGAATGGAGCTTCACTCTCCCCTTGCCCATGATCTTCTTTCCTGACAGGAATTACTTCTAGTTTCAAACCCCACTAGGACAAAAAGGACATTTGTTAATATGCAGGGCAGGGTTAGGGGTGACAAACGTGGGGAGGCAGAAAGGGGTCCGTTCCCCTCACTGCCTGCCAACACTATGCTTTATAGAGCTCCACCTGCTTTATACAGCAGCACAACGCAAGCAGTCAGATTTGGCCCTCAGTAGCTTCTTTTAAGGGTAACAACTGACAATCCGGCTTTATCAGTGCTGACAAAAATAACAAATTAAATTGTGTACATTTGAAGAGGGGGAAAAAAAAACCCAGACAGGCCACCCATGTTCTCACTCCAGCTCTTCACATAAATATTCCTTTGCAGACACAAAACAGTTTCTGCTAGTTTGTTGTTTTTTTTAAAATACAGACTATAGGACTGCATTAGTGTATTTACTGGAAAGGAATAAGGAAGCCTAGAGGTATAGCTGTAGATAGACTGGAAGGGAAAACAGAATGAAAAAAACATTCCTAAGGAGGAAAGACTCTCAAAACGGTACTTGGTCCAGTGTTGAACTGAGCATGAAAAGAAATTTTTGTGCATGAAATTTTTGGGACTGGAACATGCATGGGAAAGAACGTAAAGGGAGGGAGAAGAAGAAACATCCCACTCTCATTCAGCACTCAAGGGCTCCTCACATCTTTGACATTTGATCAGTGCCATTTGGGGACTACCAAAAAGGACGTCCTCTGCTGCCAACACCAATTAACTGTTTTCAAAAAACTGAGTAGGAGAAACTTCCATGCAAAAAGATTGGAAAAATGAATCGGAAAGAGCAGCAAACTTTCAAATGCTCAATTTAATTGGCACAGTAATGAGCGGAGTCCAGCTCTTCTGGGAAGATCAGCAAGCGGGGAAGGGGGGAATGGCCTGACTTTCATTTCATCTTGTGAAAAAGGAACCCAGCATGATGGCGAGATCTCTGTGTGTGTGCATGCATGCATAGAGATTTTATGACAGCTAACAAGCTTTTGATTTGTATTTTAGCATACGAGTTGGTTTTATACGCATGTGTGGTGCTCACAAGACAGCACAACCCCAGTCAGTCTCCTGGCATTTGAACTGGGCTGATGGAAACAGGCAGGGCCAGAGCCCTCGCACTACACAGGCCTCAAGGAAGGTTACATCTTTGGTCTGTCACAGCAATTGCCCCACCTCACCCTGTTTGTTGGCTTGAGAAAAGCCTTGCCTTTCTGTGGAATATTCCATGACCAGCTGCACCTTGCTTGCACAGCAGATCTGAGCAAAATAAGAGCAAAAGCTCACATCTGTGAGCAAAAGCCACATCCTGGGAGTTTCCCGACTTGGAGTAAACAAAGATGTTGTTAGCAACACAAAAATCTAGCCACCAGCCCCCCCCCCAACTCTAGCATCCCCCACCAACTCCATGGGTAAATCTAGCCAAAGAGGTATATACTAATTAAGCATATGTACTAGCCAAATCTAGAACATGTGAAAAGCTTGTTGCTGCACCTTCAGCAGAAAGTCATCCAGTTCTTTTCCTACCATCACTGCTGTACTCCTGATTTTCCAGCCCCAGGTGACCCTTTTGATTTCCCAACATCCTGCTCCTCTCCTTTCCCCTCTCCTTGCTAGTATAATCAAGCACCCCCTTTCCCTTGCCAGAATTTCCGTCTTCTCCTACCTAGAAGCTGCTTCCAACTTGGGCCTAGTTCTGCAGGTGGTTACTGAACAAATTGAATTGCATTTTATTTTTGATTGCCCCTTCCTACTATTGCATTATTATCCTAACAATAAACATTTTATCTTGTTGCACCTTGTTATTACCCTCGTCTCCATCTTTCTTGTATGCCACTGCACTGAGTTCTGCTACTGGCTACTGCAAATGATCCCCACACAGGCAGTACATTTCCCTTGAATGCACATGTTACACATCTTCAAAACATGCCTGGTAACACTTATCTTTTTCAGTTTGTCAAGGTGAAGCCCAGGGAACTATATAGGAGATAAGAGAGTGGCAGGTAGAGAGAGTGCCAGGGGAATGTGGTCACTCAGATCCAGCGACCAATGCACAGCTGCAGAATTCAAAAGTACTCTACACCCCCCCCCTTACTTGATGTCTTTCAGATACCACAGGCCACACCAGGTGATGCACACGGGAGGGATGACACTACTATGGGTCAAAAAATTTCAAAATCTTGGTATTTTTAAATAATACTATCATAGTGTATCTCAATCAATGTGTAATTTCATGCAAAATGCAATGAAACAAACTGGGTTCAAATATCTCAATTCTGTCAAATCTTATAGCCAAAAAACCAGTGGGGCAGGGTAATGGTACATCACCATGCCCACCACCTGGGGTGTTGTCCTGCCCCACGGGAGGAGGTCCATCTTGGAGGTGACACGCTGGCCTCCCATACCTGGTGACACAGACCCTAGCGATGACACTGGCCTGGTGAGTTGATTTTCCATAAAACAGGGGTGGGAATCACATTTCCTAGCATGAGATTATTCCACCCTCAAATGGCCTCAGCCAGTTGCAGTTGCACCCAGATCAGACTGGATCCCTGTGGTCTGAGAAGAAGCAGCAATTTGCACCCATTGGTCAGCCAAGCCTGAGTGGCTAAATGCCCTACTACAACGCATTCGTGTAGGGCAGGTGTTCCATTGCTGCTGTGAGAGAGACGGTTCAGAAAATGCCAGTTCAATGGCACTGATGTCCTGCTCTAGAGCTATTTTGCATGAGTGGAGCCTTCATACCATGACTACCCTGCATGGGGCCTAACGTGTTAGTTTGTACCCAGTGTAATCAAGCAGAGCATGCTATTTGTAGGTATTTCTGGGAGGGGGAAAGTGAAAATAGCCTCTGTTGAAAGAAAGTAATTTTTCACTTCACAGTCCTAGCAAGAGACATTTCCCAACTGGCCAGTACATGATGTCAATATTAAGTCTGTCTTGTAACTTTGCAAAATTTCCCTGCCTTTTAGAGCATTAAAAAAAGAATACTTGTTTCAAATACTGGGGCAGACCACTGGTTCCCTTGAACTCTAGCAGGATTCCAGAATGAATCAGCCATCTGAAATGTCAGAACTGAATGTATTTGTTCCCAGTCTGATCTGTGACTGGAAAGGCTCACAAATGGGGTCACAGCATAGCGGCAGAGCAATGTCTTGCATGCAAAGGATCCTAGGTTCATCTCCAGGTTAGGCTGGCAAGACTCCAGTCTGAAAGTCTGGCAAGCCTCTGCCAGTCAGCATAGACCAGTGTTTTTCAAACGATGGGTCAGAAGTCATGAGCCAATTCCAGGTGGGTTGCGTAGCACCTAGCTCAGAGCTGAAGTCTGAAAATAAAGAGCTGAAAATACAGGGTACAGAGCTCCTGGGCAGGATGGGTTCACAGTGGGAGAAAGGCATGGTGCTTTGCCTGAATAGGTGGGACAAAGGGATGCTGAAAGGGGGGAGGGCTATGTGGTTGGAGAAGGATCCATGCACACTGTGCTTTGGGACCTTTGGCTGATGGTGGCTTAGGTTTGAAGTCTAAATTGATGATGTCACTTCTGGCCGTGACATCACTTTCAGATTAATGACAGATTAATCTGGTGGGTTCCAACAGATTATCATTCTAAAAAGTGGCTCCTGGTGCTAAAACGTTTAAGAACCACTGGTGTGAACAATACTGACCTAGATGAATACGGATGGCCCAGTCCTATGCAACCTTCCAGCTCCAATGCAGCTGCAATGTAGCCCCGAGGTGAGGGAACAAACATTTCTTTACCTTGAGGAGGCCTCTGTGACTGCCCTCCACTACAAGATGCAGCGCACACCCTGTTGGCACAGTTGCATCAGTGCTGGAAAGTTGGATAGGAGTGGGCCCTGACTCAGCAAAAAGCAGCTTTCTGTGTTCAAAGAAAACCAAAGCTCAGCTGCCGTGTCCTCCTCTTTCATTTCAGGCCGAAAGCTTTGCTAGTTCCAAGGAGCAAAGATAACTGAACTCCCCAAAGCCCTTGGAGAGTGCTTTAGTCAGGTTCCTATATCCCTGCTCCTTTAGAATTTGTGCCAATCACCCAAATTTTAAAGCCTGTCTGAGCCTGATGATGTCAGCCAGTTCCATGAGTCATAGAGGAGCAAAGGGACACTTTCCCATCAGAAATGGGAAAGGCAGCCGCCATGGCAGCAAAGGTTTGGCCAGTACCAGGGGCCTGCTCCCTACCCTGAGGGAACTGTATAAGCAGCACAATTAATAACAATGTTTCACGATACAAACATTTACAGAAAAGTCAGATCGGGAAGCCACTGTAATGCATCGCTGGACATTTGGTTCTACACTGCCTCATAAATAAGCATAAGTCCAGAAGAAAACTGACCATTTTTGCAACCATGTGATTTAACACAATGAGCAGCCACATGGATGTTCTTTAAATATCATTAAACATTGATTTTTTTATGACAAGCATTAGGAGAATTGTGCTAATGGAATCCTGATGTACTGCATAATATACTTCCCTTCCTTTTAAGAGTTCCCAACGGTTCTTTTCACTTTCCAATTATAGGGTATATATTATAAAACAATAGTATATCTTGCCAATACAGTCTGAGCAGGCAGTGTCTCGGTTCTATTGATCATGAAGGGCAATTGTTAGAAGTTGGAGGGCACCAGGGTCTCTTGTTATCTGGTGTGCTCCCTGGGGCATTTGGTGGGCCACTGTGAGATACAGGAAGCTGGACTAGATGGGCCTATGGCCTGACCCAGTGGGACCGTTCTTATGTTTTAAGTCTGTAGAACATCCTAAAGCATTTCGCTGAAAACCAGATTGTTCTTTGCTAACCACCAGGAAGATTACTCAGCATCACTTACCATCATGTAAGTCACAGCTCTGTATCAAATTAGTGAGTCTTGCAAGAGCCTTCAAAGAATGTAAAGAAACAAGCATCCCACCGCACAAGCAGAAAGCTGAGATGTGTGTGGTACATGTGTGTGAGAGGCTAAAGCACAAAGATCTGGAAGACAACAGGTTGAAGAAATGGCAGCATACGGCTAAACATGGAAGAGCAACCCTTTTTCACCAGGTCACAGTGTGAATTACTGTTCCTCCATTGTATATTATTCTTTTGCTTATGACAACCAACAATGACAGCACAGAGGTAAAGCTGTACATTGAAGTAATTGACAACTGAAGTTTAAAAAACAACAGAGGTTTCTGAGGCTCTTATGTAGCAGGAGACTTCCTAAGCCTGCAGCAAGTAAGACATTAGGGACACACATTACAAGGAAGTTTCCAATTTTGACCAAAAAAGTAATCCAGGATGCCGAGAGGAAAATATCTGAGAAAACAGGTGATGTTCAATGTCTACCATATGAACATGATGCAAGCAGCTTTGGTTCATATCTAGCCACAGGTGCCTCACCCTGACTGCTTATTTGCCATTATACCAGATCAGATATCTGAGCCTTTGGTGGACATCTCAGTCTTGGATTGGCTCAATCAATCTTTAGGAACCATATTGACATGCTAAATAGAACTGATTTCAGTAGCCAAAATGTCTTCTTTGCTTTGGGGAGCAACTTAAGAAAGACAAAAGGACAGATGGAAAGAAGGTGTATGGGAATGAGAATGTTCTAAAAAAAATTAATAGGTACCTAGTCACTTGATACACATGTATGATTCGTTTTTACTTTTATCATTAAATAAGGCAACTAGGAAACAGTACAGTAGTTGCTGTTGTGTTTCAGTGTAATATATTGATGAACAATGTAAGAAACCATATTTAACAGCAGTGTTTCTCAACCAGTGGTACAGGAGCACCAGGTGGTGCCTGGTGGTACTTGAAGGACCTCTGGACCACTGCTGCCCAGAAGTGAAACCAGGAATGTGACACAATATACAGTGGGAGGAGGTTCCAAAACATGTTTTTCCACACTCGAGAGCTCTCCTGAGCCTCCTGCTGGTGTGTGTCATGTCACATCTGGCCTCCCAACCCAGAAGTAACAGGTAACAATGTCATTATCAGTTACTTCCAGTAGTACTTTAAATAGGTGAACCACGTGAAGTGGTACGGTGGAGGGCAGATGTTGAAAAACACTGTTTAACAAGGCTATACATTCAGGGGTGACAGCAGGGACTGCACTTCACAACCAAGCAGCCAAGATGTTCAATTCTTATTTGCGATCTTATGGTTATGGTATGTTAGGTCCTATCAACAGAAGAAATGAATATGCAAGCAAGGAGTGTGAGATTTTGTACCTTGAGCAGTTAACAAAGAGAAGCAATTTTTGGCAGGTGCCCAATATCATACATGGTGGAAAAAGCCAAAACAAACTCCTTTTCCTAAACAACTATCAGTTGTACAGAAGATCTGTCCTCTTTTTCATTGGACCATCACAGAATGAATCACGGTAGGATCAAAGTGTTGTCAACGACAGAAGCCAAGAGTCCAGCTTTACCAAAGATACTAGAGAGCTCAACCACAGCAGACTGAGTCATCAGTAGCATCCTGTAGCTAACTGGTAAGGTGAATCTTACATTGGGGCAAATGTGTGGTAGAATATGTGGCAATAGTTATCTGTATCCTATTTGCCCTTATATCTAAATAGCAGGGAATCTGACATTGGTTCTTTCTATTCTAGTTTAGAGGGTAGTTGAAGATCTGGAATTATGTAAGTGAAAAAAGCTAGAGGCTATATTCAAAGATAAATTCAATAAAGGAAAAAAAATGATCACGTCCTTCTGTGTTAAACATTAAACCAAGGAGACACATCAGAACTTATAGCTGGTGACTATAAATCTGCTATATTTGCATAACATGCAGTCAATTGCATAACAGACTTAATTCAGGCCACCTTTCCAAACTTTTAGTAAACTGGAAACAAGCTGTGGGTTTGCAAGCTCCTGCTTACCATCCCTTCTTTCCTCTTGTGTACAGATTTCCTCCTCTGTTTCTCGATTGCTCATTCCACTGTTTGCCAGGATACCCACACTGGACAACTACAGCTAGAATTCAAAGACAACTCAGGGTTTGCAAGCAACCTTCAAACCAGTTTGAAAGTTAACTTCAACCACATTTTGCCCAATTCCGATGACAAGGCAGATTCATAGAGGGGAAGGCGCCTGAAAACCTAATGGGGTAGAGTCAAGAGGGAGGGGAGGAATGCATCAGGACAAGCACAGAAGCAAAGAGAGAAAACACAGTGCTGATTGATACCATCACTGTTTGCAAGATTGGCTGTTCTGAAAATTAAAAATATGGGTAACCCAACATAAGACTTAAGGATTTTTCTCTATTTACATGACATGAAAGGGTCATTTTGGATGATACTTTGCCCTTCAGGCACCTGTTGTGTTTGAGGGATGACTGCACTAGGAGCATGTTCTGTCACTTTCTGGAATGCTGAGGTTTTTTGCTTAGCTCATAGAGCAGTGCTCCATCCAAGCCGCACAGTGTTTAGGATTGAGGTCGATCTCACATAGGATAATTAAACCAAACCAACCACCCAACCAACCAAATTGCTGAACTGGGAGCCAATGATAGCCAGATAAATCTTTTATGTAACATGGAAAGATGAAAATGTTCTAGAGCAATCTTCTGTCTTGACAATAATTAACATCTTCCTTTGAACACAGAGGCCTTGTGCACTGGTCCTGTCAGGGCTGGTCCTGGACACTAAACACATCAACAACTTCCATAAGGAAACAGGAGTTGAGATTATAGCACAGTCAGCTGTTGGTCTTAATTGACATGCTGAAGAATTGCTTCTTCTGAATACACTGACCGAATCACTACTTTGTATACCTGTATAGAATTTCCCCTGTGACTATCAGGAAAAGGTTCGTGCCAATGTGACAAATTAAGAAGTAGGACCATGCTATTTTTAAGACAGAGATGGGTCCAATTTGGCCATAGAATCTAATCTGTTAATATAAAAGAAATTAGCAGGTTGAAACATTTACTTCAATTATAAGTTGCTCTGTTTTTGGTACTCAGAGCGAGGGCAGGCAAGCTATCCAACACCACAAGTTGTACTGGGAACGTGTGCCATCTCTAAGAATTGGGCACAACTCACTATCTTTCAGCCTAAACTGGACCCCACCAGGTTGCAAAAGGGATAACAACTGCAAAACAAAGTACACAAAACACTCAGGAGAAATGTTTTATTAGACCCACTTCTGTCAACAAGGCAGTGTACATTTTCTGGCAGCAGAAGCGTGGGGTCAAAGTTAATGTTTTACGTTTATTATAGACTAAATGTTTATATTCCCCTGACCAGTGAAACTGGTCCTTCTCCCCTCTGCCCCAAGAGATGAAAACCATCCACCAGTTTTTTTCTCGGATTTTTTTTTTATTTATGGAAAAGATTAGTCATCTGATGAAACCAAGGTCTGAGAAAGGAAAAGGAAATTGATCTACACAGCTGTTCTGTTGATGGCACAGGAGCTAAGGAAGTGCAAAGACGTTTCCTTTGAAATGTGCAGATTTTACAGAAAATGGACTTGGAGAGGGAGACAAGAGAAAGGGAACAGAGGGCCGGACAGCAGCTCATCAGTTCGACTCAATGCAGGTATATAATCATCGTGTTCTGTAAAAGGAGCAGTTCCAAATTTCTTTGGCCAGGAAGTCAGGATGGGAATCTCATTAGAATGCGTTTTCGGGTAATGTTTCAACAAGTTTCTACATTATAATAATCAGCAAGCTATAAATAACGCAGGAACGGGAGAGCAGCATCTGCCTTTTCCCATGGCATTCTGGTCGCACGGTTTCCATTTGTGGCCTGAGAGAGGAAATACAAAAGGAATGGGAACATTTCAAGCTTACTTCCCCCCCCCAGTTCTCTGTTTGAGCAAAGGGGAGGGAGGGAGAGGAGAGAAGTGAGTGATGATTGCTATATCCACCTTTTC
Source organism: Tiliqua scincoides (assembly GCF_035046505.1). Classification (NCBI taxonomy): domain Eukaryota; kingdom Metazoa; phylum Chordata; class Lepidosauria; order Squamata; family Scincidae; genus Tiliqua; species Tiliqua scincoides. The sequence goes on from NC_089821.1 coordinate 114,394,619, forward strand.
ACTCCATTCAAAACCATTTAATTAGTCAGGCGTCAATCTTTCTCTCTTCCTCTCTCTCCACACACACACCCCGACCCCCAAGCAGGCATCAGGAACCGGCGAAACTGTTTAACAAACTGTTTTTGAACCATGTCTTCACAAGGGGGCACCACACTAATGGAAAGAGCTCAATCCCTGGCGACTCAATGGACTTATTTTGATGCTGGTAAAATGTTCATTATGATGATAGGGAGAAAGGAAGACCTTCAAGTTGCAAAGACTACTGGCAGCAATGTCTGGGTGACATTGTCCCTCCCTTTCTGCAAAATGGGTCCCAGCTGCTGCCTGTACTATATACCATAGAACTTCATGGGGCCATCAAGAAATGAACTACGCTTCCATTTTTTTTTGATCATGCTAGACTAGTGGTTCTCAAACTTTGAGCACTGGGACTCGCTTTTTAGAAGCGCAATCTGTCAGGATCTGCTGGAAGTGATAATGTCATTAAACAGGAAGTGATGTCATGGCCGGAAGTGACGTCATCAAGCAGAAAAATTTTGAGCATCCTCCCCATACAACAAAATTAAAATTAGTTAAGTAAGTAAATTAAAAGTTTGCAATAAATTTTAAAATGTATTTAAAATAAAGAACCCTCCCAAGTAGTCGCTGATCTGTTTAAAAAAAGTTCCACAAATATCCCAATGGTTACAATCCTACCCATGCTTAGTTGGGAGTAAGACCCACTGACTATTATTGTTGAAAGCATATACATAGTAGCCTGTTAAAAGTACAGACATGTAACTTTTCCCCAAATGCAGTCACATACCATGGTAGCATCAAGTCTAATATACTAAAAATAACACACACATTGAAATGACTGGGGACCAACCTGAAATTGACTCACAACCCACCTAATGGGTTCCAACTCACAGGTTAAGAAACACTGTGCTAGACTACAACATAACACAAATGCCTTCCACGCTTTAAAGAACCATGGAACCTTATATGAACAGCCAAATCCCAGGGGAGCAGTCTCCAGGTTTGCTATGCCACTATTAATCCAATACTTCAGCGTTCTTCAACCTTGGGGACATGACCCCAATGGGGTTGCAAAGCTTCAGTTGTGGAGTTGCAGCAACTTATAGGAATGGAAAAAGGTTGAAGACCACTGGGCTACAGCAACACCAGATAAAGGGGGAGGCATCTGATGTATCCCTTCAGGTACCAGGAGATTGTGTCCCAGTCCTGCTCAGGTTCTTAGCAATGGTGCTAAAATAGGTTTCACTAGTACGAGGCTTTATGGCAACTTTTTCTACTCTCTTTAATAAGAATATATGGTTACAATGAACAGAGCTGGGAGGTTGTTGTGGGGGTAGGCAGATTGGGTCCTGGGAGGGAGGCAATAAGGGCTGTTAGCATGCCTCCCTGGTGCGCTGGCAGTGATTGCCAGGCTTTCCCCCCTATCAGCCGGCAGCAGGGATTTGCTGCCAGCTTATTGGCCAGCTGGCTGAAGGGGGTGGGATGGGAGAGCAGCCCAGGCGCACGTGCACAAGGGGCTGCTCAGTCTGCTCCTGACAAGCAACCCCTGCCCTGCCCGCCCTATAGCTAGTCTGGGATTAGCTGGTCACTCTGTGAGGGCCGGGTAGGAATTTTTAATCACCATCTAAATTGGCTCTAAGATGGTGGTTTTTTCGCCTACCCCAGACTGGCTGTGGAGTGGGTTTGGGTTCTTGATATAGGTGTTTAACGCCCTGGTCACTGGCGGTAGAAGTGCGGGGTGGGTAGGCAGAAGACCTTATCGGTGTCCAATCTAAGTCAGCAAAGACTTGGGGCGAACCAGAACCGCTCCCATGATGCCTGACCGGAGGCAGGCTGGCTAGCCCCTTGTCCGAACTTGGGGGTCTTGCATGGGTGACCTGAAGGCATAGCAGTTCCGCTGACTTACCCTCTTCAGGCGACATTGAGAGGCGGGCTTAATAACAATCAAGTTACGTCTGGAGTAGGGTGGACGCCCTACGAGACTGGGGAAGTAGACAGCTAGGGCCATTTCCCCCACCTAGAACCCTGCACTTGGGATGGGTTTGTTTAACCCCTTTTGCTGCCCTGTTGCAATGCTTGGTATTTTAATAAAAGTGGCCCATTTTAATTCCATACCTGTTGTCGGCTGTATTTATTTGGGGAGTGCATGGTAATGGGTCTCTGGTCTCATACTTCATTTATTTATTTGGGTCATAGCACAAATAAGGTTGAAGACCACTGCAATCCTTTATTCACAGGAAATTGTTAAAACCCCTGTTGTATATGTTTGTGTGCATGCAAGCACATGAGCCAATTTCTAAAGTTTAAATTCTAGTAACTTGACTCACGAGAATAACCTTAACCTTATTTACATGGACTCAATAAGCTTGTGACTCGACCTTACTGACTGGAGCATAGCCCTGATAGTGATAAGCAGGGATCACTAGTTATCACTACTTAGAGGGAGGGGCGATATATGCCTGCTGAAATGTTCTGGGAGCACATCAGTCAGTACTTCAATCCTAAAATTGTTGTGCAACAGTAATTGAGGAAATCCTGCTTGTATCAGTGCAAACTCTAGAGCTTCTGAAATGTCTTTCTAGCACCTTAAAGATCATGGTTCTGCAATATGTTCTGGGAAATGCTGTACTTCCATTTGCTATCAAGAGCCTAACTCTTACATTCCCTTGCCCAAGTGTCCATGGTTTAAGCACTTCCTGGACCTACCTCCACCAGTGAACCTTTCTGATACCAGTGCAATATCTCCATATTATTACATGGCCACCTAACCAAAAGAATTTTCACCAAGACTTCTCGAGGTTTTCTACTGCCCTGATTGCAGCTGTCCATCAAGTGCTAAGAAGTCAATAGAATTCTTGCCATTTAGAAAAAAAGAGGTTTTTCAAATAACTGTGTGTTGCTAAGTGCCTCTGACTCAACAGGGATCCACCAGGAGATGGTCTTTTTAAAGATTGGTTCTGGGACTGAATTTATAATTTCTTCCTCTCATCACTTTATCCGCAAGGAAAAAAGCACCCCGACTGATACTAGTTCCTGAATGAACAGAGGAGAATAAAACAATACCTGTTTATCCAACATATGTGGCCTGTTTCACAGTAGAAATTTCCTTGTTCCTTCAGGGACTTCTGAGGTCTAAACAGGCTCCCAGCCAGACATCTGATTGGCTCAGAGTACTATATAAACTCCCTAGATCACACTGGCCTACTCCTGGACATTTTGCCTGACTCACTGCCAGGAGTAAAGTTTATTTGTTTGCAGTACTATCCTACGCATATTTACTCACTACCAAGTCCCACTGAGTTCAAGGTGTGTACCGAATTGCAGTCTATCTTTGTGCCCCATAGTGTGCCTTGCCCCTTCAGACTGTTGTACCGTTTTCCTGGATAACAATCTCAGCTCTAGCCTTTTTCACCACCAGAATTGCCTTGCTAATACAATGGAATTAATACAGTGATGAATTCCACACTCCCAACTCAGGCACAGTTCTCAGGCCCACACTCAAGAACGTTGCTTGACAGACCCAATTTTTGTTTGTTTATTTGTTTAGCAATAGTAGACATATTTTGTACCAAGACAGTCATTTGAGTCTGGTGGTATACTCCTCAGTCGCCTGTCTAAACAGCATCTATTATATTCAATATTCTGTCCTGTGGCAAAAAAAGAAAAAAATTATGAGAGAAGAGCAAATACCCGAAGAAGATAGCAATCCTTTCTACATCACTGACATCCTGTGCCCGTGTTTGGTTACAACCTGCCTCTTAGCCAAGAACTTTTAACTGCTAACAGGGTCTAAAACAGTTCTCAGACCTGGATCATTCAGTAGATGAAATCCTAGAACGAGCTTGGACATATCATTTACTCTTCCGAACAGCCAGGTATATACCAGTTGCTTGCCAACAGTAGAGAATATGCTATGCAGGTATTTGACTACCCATACAACTAAGCCTACGCATGTTCTTCAACGCACTGAAATGTGACTCCAGGAGAAGCTTAGTGTGTCAGCATATTGATGGGCTTATCGTGGTGTCTCTAAATAAAATTGGTCAAGTTCAGCTCTGCAGGTGCAAACCAGGTTTTGCCCTTTCAGTTTTATCTGTGCCTTAAAAACTCAAGCAACATGTTAAATTACATTTTAAGGCCTTTCAGTCTTCATGCAATTTTGATGTCTTATACATTTGTAAAATCTGGAACAATTGTAAGAAATGAAATCATTAAAAACTAAATGCAGCGTTCCTTTGGATTAATTCAACTGTACACGAGTGTATGCACACAAGTGTATATTGTAAAACTGTATAACAAACAAGCATGGAAGAGTTAGCAGGATGCGTCACATTATAAGATGCTTCATGCAAAAAAAATTACACGTAAGCTCAACCAAGAACTTGATCAGCAAAGCAAAACATCCACAGGTTGAAGTCTTTTTGTTCACCTTGAAATTCACCTGGGGTTAGTCACCATTTCTCAGCCAAACCTACCTTCCAGGCTTATTGTGCAGATGGAATTGAGTAAACTCCATGTTAGCTGCCCATAGCTCCTTAAAGAAAGGTGGGACATAAATGTGAAAAATAATGTCCAAAGCTTTTAGAAGTGTTTATGAGTAATATAATCTTAGAGCTACCTGCAAAGTTATGGGTTAGTAAAGACGCTGATGCTGAAATCAATAAAAAATATCTGTGCATAGTCTGTTCCTTTGAAACCTGCCTGATAAAATGTAATGTGAAATTGAATGTTGAATGTACTGTCATTCAACTGCTGACAATCTTTGCACAGTAATTTTTACTGTGCAATAGCATTATATCTAATACAGTATTGTTTGTAGTATACAACTACTGTACTCACAACCTTTATTTCATAGTACACAAACAGCAGCCTATGAGGCAAGGTGCATATCCTATGCTTTGTTGAAAAATTGTATATAAATATTAGTAATCATCATCAGACCCACCTTCCCAAGGTATTGTTATGAACGACAGAAGGACTTTCCGTACAATCAAGTGTTAAGGACACACTAAGTCATTTCTGCCCAACATTGCATATACGTAACAGGGATCAAATGTGTGCACCTGTGGGCTAGGCAGAAATGGGTTAAAAGAAGGTTGAAGCAGTTTTGATCTCTTGTATTTAATTGTTGTAAGAAAAAAGTTTCAGAAAGTCTGCACAGCCAGTTTTAGCACTTGCCAAAATGAATCAATCAGCACCATCACTGGAGAGGAAATGGAACAAAACAAGAACGGAACAGGATGGACCTACAGGCGAAAGAAAGGAAACAGAGATGTTTTATATGGCCCGATGTTCCAATTTCCGGAAGTATGCATAGGATTAATTATATTTATTGCTTCTATCTAGTTCAGCCAGACAGCAGCAACTTGTAATCATATTACAGTAAATCAACAGCTCTGGTTGTAGCACCTAAACTGTCATCATAGACTGGAGAAGCTCTGACCCAGTCTTTGACAATTTATGCGGAATTTGCAGGCTGATCTTCTGTCTACACATCAAGTGCACACACTGGGTGGGAAGCAAGTCCCAACACAGTGCTAAAAAAGTGTGAGGCTGATCCTTTAATGTGTAATAAACCACAATGTATGATAAGGAGAGATAACATTCATTTTTAATTGCTACGGTAACATTGAAATTCAGTCTGTGTATGATGAATAAGAATATAGTTGCCTTTGGTGCTCCAGTAACTTGCCAGTCGTGGTAAGATCCAATCTCCCCCTCCCCTCCACTCCCAGCTAACATAATAGTATTCAATGAAAATAACCTAGCAAATTAGTTCTAACACTTTTAGCTCTGGCCCTTAGCTGCCTGATGACAAATTCACAGCTAAGCAGGATGAGGTGGTACCTGGCCAGGTGAAAAAACAATAATACAAGGTTGCAGTTCATATGACAGCACAATGAGGAAGGTTTTTTTGCTTCTATTCAGACCTAATCTCAGCAAGGGTGTGTATTCTGTCCAGGAACAATCAGTCATAGCCTGGTGGGAAAGAGTAAGACCTAATCAGCTGATAATGGATTCCTAGAGAAAAAAGCCAGCTCTCAACACAGAGGCTGGGGCAATTTAACCAATAACATCATGCCTAACTGGAGTAGAACACACAAAGATTACCAGTCTATCCCATACAATTTCAGGAATCATAAGTTTCTATTTTAATTCTGAAACTAAAGGATGGCCTGCACTGTGACTTTTCTAACATGCCACAAAACACACACACACACACACACACACACACACACACACACACACACACACACACACACACACACTTTGTGTCATTTTTGTTTAACACAATATCTAGCCAGAAGAAAGCTTGCTAGCTCTTTTGTCCTACAAAGCTTGCTGGCTCTTTTGTAATTTTTGGTTGTTTCTGATAAGGATATTAAACTGACAATGTTTTTGATTTTTTTATTATCATTATTGTAAATGGAGCTTACCAGTGCAGCTGCAAATACTTTTTAAGAACAAACCAATTCCCTTTAAAGCTTTATTCTTCAAACTCTTTTCATGGCAAAATCAGTTATGAATTATCTCCCCCAAAGTCCATTTCACACCTCGACAGATAAAATAGTGAAGTGGCTTAACCCTTCTTGCCCCAGAGGAAAATGCCTGCAGTTTTTCATGAGTGCTAGAAAGGTCTGAAACAGCAAATCACCACTCAGAATTCTGCTTGTTCTGTTAGCTCTGTTTCTGATTGGCTCCAGCCAAAGATCTGGACAAACGGTACATCGATATAGGGAAAAAAGTTTCCATAAATATCCTCTAACCTGATCTGTAATTTAGGTGTCATTGTTTTCCACTTGATAATGAGGCAGTGGCCCAGACAGGTACCCTGGATCTCAGGGCACTTGTAAAGCATACCTTCCCCACCCCCCAGCTCGGGCCTTGAAAGTACGTCTGAATTTGTCTTGTCAAACTGATCTATAGAGCAAGCCAATCCAGGGCAGTAACACAGTAGATAATTACTTGCATTAATGAGATGTTCTGCTTCCTAGCATAAGCATTCAAATGAACCAGTTCTGCACGACACCCCAAGTATAATTTCAAGCTAGCTAAAAAGAACAGCTTGTCCTACGAAAAGTACTTTGCCACGTGACAATCGCAGCTCATGCTTTAAATGCTTACAATGCACAACTCCATTTATTACAGGCAAAGGATACCTTTTAAAAAAAAATGGAAGAAATTTATATAGTACTATTGGGCTGCTATCCTATACACACTTTCCTGAGAATAAGTCTCACTGAACACAGTGGGACTTGCGTATGAGTAAACCTACATAGGCTTATGCTGTCCGACACAGCAAGGGTTCTTGCCTGACTCTCTACAGAGTCCTACAGTCTCAAAATACATACCTCTCACCATGGTGTGATTTCATTCTGTCTACTGAGACTGATGGTATAAAACTGCAGCTATATTCATCACCAGACCAAGAAAGCCTAGAACCTGAACTGGCATGCCAAACGATGCCCTTTAGATGGTTATGGACCAGCTCCTGTTCTTCCAGCACTCTAGCCCACTGCTCTCCAATACACTTCTGCTCCGTCCCTATCTTCCTTTTTGCAGTCTAGGGAGTGGGAGAAAGAACAGCAGTGGAGGCAAGTGGACAGACAGATAGGAGCACTACCCACCAATCCACTCACCGAGGCAACCATTTAAGTTGGGCTCATGGATGGGCCAGCCCCGATCATTGCTATCTACAGTACAGAAAACCATTGAGCCAGATGGAATACTAAAAGCAGTTGCCTATAATCAACAAATACAACACCAGCATAACGGGAGGTCATTCACAAAGTGGATCACACAAAGTTATGAAAATTTGTGACCAAAGAAGATGGTATTGGGCGAAATGTTCTTTCAGCACATGGGAAAAAGATAACACCAAATTAGAGGAATAAGACAGAGTGAGAGAGAAAATGGACTACAATAAAAATATTTTGCTTAAAAAGGATAGATGATCAAGGAAAGATTTTTTCTTCAGTACAGCCTGCCTGCAATTACTTGGTTCTAAAAAAAGCCTCTCACTCACAGGGAGTCCCCAGAGTGACACCTGCTGGATATCATGACCAGAAACCGAAGCGGCTGTTTTAGGATTAAGAGAAAACATTTCTAGTCACAGAATCTGAATCTCATTTTAAAAATAGAGCCTGTTTGTCTGCAATATTTCTCTGTACAATGAAAACTTATCCTCTTCTAGAGGCACATTTTCCTTCTGGCTTTTAAAAAGTATGTTCAATATCATTCTAATAAAGACTACTGGAAACAGCAAACAGGATCCAAAGAGTTGAATCCATTGAATATATTTTTTTGTCTGATCTCTAAGATAGAGCTAAAGCTGCGTTTGAAAGTGTCTTCCGTGGTTCAAAAGCAGTTTGCCAGGGCAGGGGGCTGCTGTCTGCAAGAAAACAACATTCAACTCCACTTAAGCTCCTTTAGGTTCATGAAATGAGTCTCACCGTTTTCGGATCGGGGCATTTTAGTTATTGTTATTACTAAAGACGACTGGGTGCTGAAAGTCTAGGGAAAAAAAAGGAACAGCTGTATAGTGTCTAGACAGAAAGACTCAACTAGTTTAATCTCAATACCTCTGTTCACGGTGAAATCACAACTCTGCTTTGTTGTTGTTGTTTTCTAACTGCTGATTGTATATTTAGCCAAGCACACGCTATTGACCATTTGATTTACTACTCGACTTCATTCTCCCAAGGCTGCTGTACACAAACCATTTACTCCACAGCAGTTCCATTCACAATCTACGGATGGCTCCATAACAAGTGTTCTATATTCCAAGCAACTATTCGGCACACTACAAATGTAGTCCACAGGAAAGAATACATCCATTTGATTTTTTTTTAAATTGTGACCAGCTCTGGAGTTACCATTTAACATTTTTGATCAAAATTCTTAGACTTAAATTTTGTTGGTAAGCCCTAACTGCTTTAGAGATAAATTAACTGAGGTGCTCTGAGTATGTTATACATCATTATTTCATACTCTTTTTCCCCCTCTAATATACTGATAATCTGAACTGGATCTACAAAATTTATAATAGAGTCTTTGATGAGGCGTACATTCAGAACCAAAGGGAGAAAGAAGTTACTGCCTTTTGATCAAAAACTCATATATACACTATGCAGTGTGTGTGTCTGTCTGTGCACACACACAAATATACACAGTAAGGGTATTAAGGGATTAACACAAGGGGAACATTTAAACTTAGTAAAATAATGGTGCAAAATTTTGCACTGAAATATGGAAACTATGTCCACATATTCACACAGACTTGTACTTTGCCACTTTGCCACTCTCCACTTTTAGTTGGAGAATAAGCAGAAACAGAGATCCAAACCGTTTCCAATTATCACTTCTGTGTATTTGATGAAGTGATGCATGCCATTTACTATTATGTGCGCTGTGTGCATTTTGTTTTATATCCAGGTACCTACATCAAGGTACTAAGTATCCTAGTGAAAAGCACCTCTATGAACTACATTATTCAGCCCTGTATTGGAGATAGTTCACACACCACATATAATCAGGCAAAGCATCTATCAACTATAGTGGGGCATGCATCACCAACCACTGTGCCATCATCACCTTCTTTTTGCCATTTCTTTTCATGATATGAACTGGATCCTCCCTTTCCTCACTGACTATGACAGACAAAATCAAAGGGGCTTTTTTTTACACTCAGTTAACAAGCCCTTTGGGACACAACAGCCAAGAGTTCAAACCTTTTACATGACAGTCCAGTTTACATTTCTCTTTCATTCACAAAATCTCATAAAACTGTGTGGGACAACAGCTTACAGCAATAAATATGCTTGACAGATCAACACATTAAAAAAAATTCACCAGGGAGATAAACAATAGAAAGATGTGCTACAAGACAAATGTCTCATAGCACCTTAAAAACAGATCTAATGCCCACAAAAGTTTAAGGTGAAATCAACTGGTTTGTCTTTAAGGTGCTACAAGAATCTCTGTTGCTTTTACTGAAATAGACCAACACAATTACTCCTCTGGAAACAGAAATAAAGTAATTTAAAGCCAAGGGTAGCTTTAAGATAGCAAAACTGTAGTGCATACTGTTTTATTAGAAAGTTAAACACTTTAATTCGTTTCCAGGTTCATTACAAGGCAAAGACAAATTTGAAAGGTGAATTAATAAAAAGGGAAACTCTAATTAATGTTAAATCAATAAAGGAAAATCACTTATCTTTGCAGTGCCACAAAGCTGGGTGTTGGCTAAACAGAGATAAGATACAGAGTGGGCTGAATCTGGGCTTTCTTCCCATAGTTTATGTAATACACACATTCAAGGATTGGCGTACATAATGAAGCATGAGTACATGCACTCAATTTATGCACTGTTCACTAGATGAAAAATAAGGAGAAAATTCTATCAGTCACCTAAAATGCTACAAACTCTTCCAACAACTCCAATCTTTCTTGCATTTCTAACTCGTTAAAATATGGAACATGTCACTTGGCTACCCTACTTTGTGCCTACAGCATCACATAACAATTAAAACGAACGCATTTCCTGCACACATGTGACAGGTCTACTCTGCATGGTAAGAAACTGTTGAAGGGTTTCGTACTAATCGAAATCCATACAGTCAAACATCCCAATTATATCAAGTTTTTGTGAAGTCTGTTCACATAAACTTGTTTATACTGACTGGCTCAAAAATGGTGAACCTTAGCAGAACCTTAGCATTTCTTAGTGGGAAGAAATGGTGTCCCAAATATTTAACTCACGTGTTAAGCCCTATTGAACAGGACTCTACTGCATGAGCTGCTTTAATTCTCAAGTAAATGAAACTGCTTTGGGAAGTTACTTTATCTGTGCTTCCAGGTCAGGTCCCCAACAAGAGATATTAGCAGAGAGTGAATGCAGTCAAATGCAGATCAAATTCAAGCTCATTTATGAAGCCCACGCTGGAGGGCACCGCCCATTCTGCAGTGCCAAGCCCAGGTTTGCCAGTCTGCCTCAGCTTCCAACTCAGCATATGAGATCTCCTTGATGCTTTTGCTTGCTACATCCACACAATACATATCTGTCTGCATGCTTCGAGATCTGACTCAAACATGTGTAAAAGCAACTGTGTGAAGAGTTACAAGTCTGGCTTAGTAAAGTTACTCTCCACCTTGCATATTTATCTCCCATGGTTGATGGAAGGCTAAAATGTCCTACTGAGTATGGTGGAGAGATAAACTAAACATGCTGACATTTTAAAAAATGAGCCATTGGCCAATCAGCACCAAGCGGCGAGGTTAAAGAGCCTAGCTTTCCACTCACCTTTCCACTCCATGAGCCATGCCCAATAGTGTAGGTGTGCATGTAACAGAAAGCATTCATAGAAGCAGGCAGAGAGAAATCCTAAAACCCTTTCTTGTGCACCTATTTGATCACAAACAAAACTTTGCACCTATCTGATCGCAGACCCTCAACCATCCCAATGTTTTTACTGAGTTTGCAATGCATGTTCCTTGACCGTTAATGAATGTTTGCCATTGAGATAAACTGTAACCTCAAAAACTTATAAAACCTCAGAAACTTATAGAAATGTAAAAAAAATCTAAAGTTAGTAGTGCCGTTCACTACAGTGAATCTTCCTGTATACAGATTGCAACAGGAACCTAATTCTTACTTATTTCAACAGTGTTTTGTGGAACTATATCAGGAGTCTCCAAACTTTTCGGCTGAAGGGCCACATCAAATATCAGGCATGATGTTGTGGGCCGGAAAAAAATTATAAAATTTAAATAAATACATTAGAGATGGGACTTAGATGAATGACTGAAATGAATGGATGGGCTCAAATGTCCAGGATTTCTCCAAGCACCAACACAGCCCAAGAAATAAAGCATACACACTGAAATGGACCTCCGTTCCCCCACCCCAGAAGCACAACTCTGGTTGTGTTTGGTCAACTGGGCCAGAGGCTCTCAGGGGATCAGAGGCTGGCTGTGGGCTGGATAGAGGCCCTCTGCAGGCCGCATCTGGCCCCTGGGCCGGGGTTTGGAGACCCCTGAACTATATCATTCTATAAAATTTTCAGCATTGGGAACTCAAGGATCATTCTCCCTCTGTTTGGTTGCAATCCTATCAACACTTTCCTGGGAGTAAGCACCATTTACCTTAATGGGACTTACTTTGGAGTAGCGAGGCACAGGATTGGGCTGTAAATCTCCTAAATTCATGCCAATTCAGTCCACTCACATGCTCAGTTTGATGATGTACAACCAAAAATGTGAGTAAAACCAGCTGTACATTTTTGGCTGTTAACTGAGTTCGCTGGTGCTTAAAGCAGTAATTTTACTAACTTCTAAAATGCTAATATCTGAAATTGTTCTGTTAATTCAAATGACTCCCAAAGCGTAAGTGCGATGAGACTAATGAGTAATGGAAACACTCAAGAACTATAACATAATAGCTGACTGCATCTGCCCCTATTTTGGGGCACTTTCTGCCCCAAATTACTTTCTGAATCAATTTCCGTTGGCAATCAGATAACCACTGGCTTTCATTTCGCAGGATACCAATGGTGATACCAAGCAAGAACTGAGATTAGCAGGGGCAAAAACAAATAACAAATCCCCAAGAAGGTCATGAATATATCTTCTTATATCTACTATAATTCTAAAAACCAAAATCAATGCTTTCCATGTGTGAACACTTGCTCATATAAATGTCTCTATTTGAACCACTGCTCTTTATTCTTTGAAAATCTTTTTTCATCTTTTTATCTCTTTTCTAAAGATTTAACCCAGGAAGCTCAACATACATCATTTTCACAGACGTGCCAAAAAGCATCTCTGATTCTCATTGAATACTACTTGTGAACACTGTTCCTGCAGGGCAGAAAAGAGAACAGGTGCACTTTCTTTCCAATGTAGTATTATGTTCACACTACAGGACAAGTTGATTAAAGTCTCACATGTGGAAAAACTCCAATAGATTTAAGCCTGTAAAAACTACACGTGGCCTGACAAACGTACACTATTAGACTGGGGTTCAAAGTTTGTTATTGTCAACAGTGTCAAAGGGGGAATTCTGAAGTAAGCTTCACAAAATGAAGTTCAGGTTTTGTAGGATCAGGACCTTTATTTACAAAATCTGATAATGGACACTGACATAAAAGACTCACCCATATCGGTATTTTTCCTCTTGAAACTGAGCGTACTAGTTATCGCCAAATGTATTCATAAAGATTTCCAAAGGGGGACAGAAAAACAGGCTCTAGGACCAATTCCATTTTCATGAATGGCAACAGGTAACACCATCAGTAACTGTTACTACTGAATACTTAGGAAAACCTTGATTGCTCTATAATGCAAGGTTTGACTAGTGTTATCAAGCAGGTCGACACGAGAAATATTAGTTATATTAGTTATAAATATTAGTTATACAGAAGAATGCTCTTGTCGCATTCTGGTTAAAAACTGATGCTCCAAGATGTCCTTAGCTCAGTTCTCACCTTTAGGGCCCAATCCTATTCCAGTGGTGATGCAGCCATGTCAATGGGGCATGCACTGCAACCTGCTGGGGGGAGACACAGAGGCCTCCTCAAGGTAAGGGATTGATTGTTTCCTTACCTCAGGGTTGCGCTGCAGCTGCATCAATGCTGAAAAGTTGAATAGTGCCCTTAGCTAGATGGCTTGAAGTTAGCCTCCTTCTGTCTCTCTCTTAGTTATCGTGGAGGGATAACACTGGCCTGCATTTCAGGGCTATAGTGTGTAAAATGAAGTATGATATGTCATGTGCTTTGAACATTTTAAGCACTTTGTCAATGTTTAGTACTTCCAAATATTCCAACCAATTTGTAGTTAAAGGAACTTCTTTTTTACATGTGAATGCTTCCTCACTCATTGCTTGTGAATGCTTCCTCACACAAGAGGACAGGCCAAGTTTTCCAGCCTGTCCTCTTGAACAATCCTGAAACATAATAACCAACAACAATCTGGATCTTGGTAATGAAGACTAGAACTGGTTAACTCATTAGTGTCTAATTCCTTTTTAAAAGACACATCCTTACAAAAATGTAAAATAAACAGAAAAACAAACAAAATACGGAAATGGTCCCAAATGAGTAACAGTGGTACTTGTATATTGAATCATAAATCTTAAACCAGATTTAGCTGTATATTATGAGCTGATGTAAAAAAAGATTATATAATCACCAGAAACTAAACACACATCACTTAATTTTTTTTTAAGTTACCATAGATTTCTGCGAGCTTCACAAGTCACAGTAATTTCATTATAAAGTCACACTTGTCTCAGTAGCATTTTCCAATATCTGGCAAACCTGAGTCTCAACGAAACATCTAATTTGATTCCACATATCCCAGTTATTTCTGGTGGATTCCTGAAAATCTCTGGCACTGACTTTCAGAAAGTAAGCAAAAATGTGTTCTGGGTGTTTACAAATGAATGTGAAATTGACAAGACATCCCAGGGTTGTCTTCCCTAGGGTCTCATATTCTACATCTACAAAATTTGCAGAGGTAGTAATCTCTCTCTGCTTTAGTACAAGGTTGCTGGTCTCTTTGATCAACCACCCAACAAGCAGGCTTTTCTCTTTTCAGCAGTTTTTGAGCAACAATTTATGCATCATAGTGGGATTTTGGCCACTAACAGTTCAACACATATGTCTCCCCTTGTCCTCTTTTTTTTTTTTTTTTTTTTTTTTTTTACACACAGAAAGTAAACCATCAAGGCTGACTGTCATGGTAATGCCATTTACATGTAAACACTGTATCCAAATTAGACCAGTAAACCACCAGGAAGAACGTGTGGGAAGTTAACCCTTCGGGTCACAGGGCCACACACCGCCAGAATTTCACAGCTCTCACATTTTGTAAGCAGAACTTGCCAGGAGAAAAAGCAGTTGCCCTGATTCAACCAGGATGAGAAATGGGGAACAAAAGCCACTGACATTCAGTCCTAACCACATGCACCCAAAAATAGGTTCCAAAGAATTCAGTACTTCCAAACAAATATACTTCTTGTCCAGTTCTATACATATTCTCCTGGGGGGGGGGGGTAAGTTCCATTGAACTCAGCAGTTATGACTTCTGAGTAGATGTGCCTAAGAATGTGCTCTTAGGCTGTCAACCCACAGCTTGATTCTCCTTGCAAGTCCTAACTAATTCTGTAAGCCTTACTCCCAGGTAAGTGTGCGCAGACTGGCACCCTTAGGCAGCCATTCGAACCACACTGACAGCCCAATCCTCTGCAGCTCTACTGATGAGACTTCAACCAGTTGGAAGGCCGTGGCTTTAACCCACTCCTGCCCAACCCACAGTTGTACACATTTGACCCCTGTTGCGTATATGCAACGTTGGGCAGAAAGGCTTGGAACATCAAACCAAACAAGACAGAAGGGGATTTGGCTCCTTGGAGAGTTGTCCTGCTCTGAGACGATTGATGTGCTACAGCCTGGCTCAGATCTACCTGTGAGAGGAGAAGATCACAGGCACACTTGGCTGCGAATGCAACCAGCGCTTCGGTAGCAGCCCGAGACCCGCGGGTTGGCGCGATGCACGTTCAGTGGGAAGCAAGGACCGTCCCCACGAGGGAGCACAGCCCCCGCAGGCTGACTGGGGAGTGCAGCCCACTGAAGGCGGCGGGACGGGAGCGCCTGCCCGTGACCCCGGCTCCATCAGCCGCCCTTGGCAAACTCTTCAGCAGACACCCGGCAAGCTACCGTGCTGCGGAAGCTCTCACGCCTCCCATCCCGGAGACAAGCCAGAAAGACCTGCCCCACCGCGGATCGCCGATTCTCCTCCCTGCCCTCGATCTCCTCCTGCCTTCCAGCCCCGAAGCTCTCCAGAGATGCCCACCAGGGCGCGCGATCCCTTCCCACGAGGGAAGGCTCCACGCGTGGGTCCCAGAGCACTTCTCTGGCCTTCGGAGAGGACCGCTTTGCGTCAGGCACAACTCAAGAGCACCACGTGGGTGGATTGGCATTGAGAAGGGGGTGGGATGCCCTCTCCATCTCTGGGTGCCTGTCCTCGAACAAAGGCCCCCCCAACCCAAGGGAAAAGTTCCTCCGGACACTTTGTAGCGAACGATCCCACCCTTGGGAGCGAGTCACATCGGACTTTCCAACACACGCGCGCGCTGTGGATGGAGATCGGTGCACTCACTCCAGACCACACACCCTGCTGTGCAGGACTCACCCCAGAACAGACACCTACACACGCACCCCTTCCTGTGGCGGGAGGTCTGTGCAGTACTCACCCCACAAAGGCTACTCCTAGGACGCGCTGGTGAGGAATCCGTTGTGTGACTCTCAGCCGGGAGGGGGTCCTTCCCCCTTTCGGAAGGAGATCTGGGGAGGGGGGTGTTCCCCTCCCACCCCCAGGAAGACCAACTGGCCAGAGGCCGGGCTGGGGGATCCGCGTACAATCCACGGACTGATCAGGCGCCCCTGCAGCTCTTGCGCTCTGGAGAGCGAGGTCTGAATCGAAGCGGGAGCGCTGTGGGAGTGTGAGCGCTGGGCAGCGCAAGGGAAGCATCCCCGCTTCCTGTTACATCAGGCTGACCCCGCCCGTCTCCGGCGTTGGGTTACTCTCCGTCTCAAATGGCACGGCCAAGGCGAGCGACGGTACCCACACCAGATGCAGGAAGAGGACAAAGCCAGCCCTGAAGCTGCCTCTCCTCTCCCTGCTCTGGTGCAGGGGCTGGAGATCGCCTTCTTCCCCCTCCTCTTCCTCCTCTTCTTCTTCCACCCAGTGACTCTCAATGAGACTGAGGGCCCAATCCTAGCCACATTTCCAGCTGTGCTCATGGGACGTGCACTGCGCCCTCTGGTAAGGCCCTCACTGAGGCTTCCTCCAGATCAGGAAAGGTTTGTTCCCTTTCCCCAGGGCTGCACTGGCACTGGAAAGTTGGATAGGATTGCACAATCCTGTGCATGTCTACTCAGAAGTAAGCCCCATTCTGTTCAATGGGACTTACTGCCAGGAAAATGTGTTCAGGATTGCAGCCTTAGAGAAGTCAACTTTTTTCCTTCCTTACAGTTCCATATGGGACCAAATAACAAACCCTTCAAAAGTTGAACCTCCACCTGGAAGAGCCAGGCTCAAATCCCCCAGGCAGCCATGAAGCTTCCAGGGTGACCTTGGCTAGTCACTATCCCTCAGCCTCATCTACCTCACAGGGTTGTTGTGAGGACAAGAGGGAGGAGCCATGTAAAGGAGCCCTGAGCTCCTTTGAGGAAGGGAGGTCTAGAAATGTCATCAAATAAATAAGTTTCCACAGGACTTTATAACTTGTGCATAAGCCTCTGTGTTAAGGCAGTGTTTCTCAACCAGCGGTAGGGGTATCACCACTGGTACATGAGGTGGTTCTGATGGTAGTGCCACCTGGCAGTGAGACCAGGCGTGCGATGTAATGAACAGCAGGAGGAGGTTTGGTTCAATGGGCCGAGCTCCAAAGCATGCTTTTCTGTGCTCAGAAAAGCCCGCCCATTCACTCTGAGCCTCTTACTGGTGCTTGTTGCATCGCATCTGGCCTCCCAACACAGAAGAAACTGGCGATGATGTCCACTTAAAATGGGTGGACCATGTGAAGTGGTATGGCAGAGGGCAAACCTTGAGAAACACAGTTTAAGGTGTTATTAAGCACCAGGGAAATCAGACAGGGAGATGGTGACTTCTGCAAGAGCACTGACAGAGACTGTAGCTCTGCCCCTTCATGCAATCCATGAAGGTAGTGCCTGCATCTTTGCAGCACAGCTACTACTGGGGAACAAGTGCGGTGCAGTTTTAAGTTGGTTTCCCCCCCCCCCAAGCTGTGCCATGTGCCCCTTATAGAGATCAACTTATGTCACTTGCTCTCTTGCTTCACAGCATTATTGTGAGAAGAGAATAATAATGCACGTTAACTCAGAAGTACATTCTTCTGACATAAGAGTGCATAGCGTGACACATTATGTCCTGACCGGCAGAGTGCACAGTAGCAACAGGGAAGAAGTCACCTTGTCCACAGTGGTTTTAAATTTTAAAGCCATTTTAAATTTTCCACTAAGGGCTGCTGCGGCAACACTGAAGAAGGAGCATCGATTCACTTTCCCTTTACTTTTCCTGGGTGGTTGAGCACCATGGGGACAATATGAGGGTTAGGGCCTAGTACATCTTTGAGATACCCACTTCTGTGTTTGCCCCAGGGCCTGATAACACTAACCCTGTCTATGCAATATACTATCAACAACAGTATGACCCACTAACGGCCAATCCTATGAGGCACTGCCACTGGTGAAACAAGCATTCAACCAGCAGCTTTCTGGCATACCACAGCATGCAAAAGATGCAGCCTTATGTGCTGCAACAGCTCCGGACCAGCCCCCCAACCTGGTGGGAGAGGCAGGACAGGCCAGGGTGAGGGT
Organism: Tiliqua scincoides; assembly: GCF_035046505.1. Lineage (NCBI taxonomy): Eukaryota > Metazoa > Chordata > Lepidosauria > Squamata > Scincidae > Tiliqua > Tiliqua scincoides. The sequence goes on from NC_089821.1 coordinate 114,413,038, forward strand.
GGAATGGGTTGTTTTGCTAGACTCCTGGTCCAAACTTCACTTAGAGAACTTATGCCCACTTTCAGCTAATTAGCTTCCCTGTGTTCCCAACAGTGGTCCTAGTTCTGCACTGCGCACTGCTGGACCCCACCACCAGCGTAGTTCACCTGTTCAACCTGCAGAGGTCCTCCTTCCTCCCCTCTGCCAGCAGCTTCCCCAGCCACTACAGCAACACCTTAGTCCTCAGCAGGTCTTGAGCATGGCAGCCACACCCCAATCTCCAGTGTTTTCAGCAGTCACTGTTTCCACAGTCTCCAAAGTCCTTTCACCCATCTGTTCTTTAATCAGTTAGTCCTGTGGTTTGAATCCCGCAGTAAGTCTTTGCGGGGACGGGGGGAGGCAGCGGCACGATCCACAGGATCACGCCACTCAGGGGGGGCTGCAGGGGCTTGGTGCACTTGCCCAAGCCCCCTGCAGCCCCCTGGGGGTGCGGGGAGCCCTGCGCAACCTTCGGCAGGGCTCCCCAGGTCAGGGAAGGTGACAGCGGAGCGATCGCGCTCTGCTCCGCTAAACCGGAAGCGGTGCGTGATTGCTCCACTTCCCCTTTTGACCAGGCTGCAGGGACTGGGGTGCACCCTCCAGTCCCTGCAGCAGCTGTTGTGGGGAGCTGGGCGCGAGCGCCTGCAGGGCTCCTCGGGTCAGGGAAAGTGAGAGTGCACCCCATTGCACCCCAGATCCTGGAGATCTTGCTGCTGCCTCCTCCCTGCCTCCTGGCTGCCCCCGCCCCTTAAGGGGAAAGGGACCAGGACCCTCAGGCTGGGGTGTCGCGACACCCACCGTGACAATAACACCCCCCCCACACACACACACAAATAAAGCAGTTAGATTTTCAGCCCTCCCCAGTACCCACCTTACCAGTTCAAGTCTCTGGTTTATTCTTTGGGGGGAGGGCTGCCTTCTGCAGCATTTTTTGAGCTCCACTTTCATCTGATTGGGACCATGCAGCTAGCCTTGCATTCCCCTTTGCCTGACTCAGCCAACAGCCAAGGCTCATTTGCTTACTCACAAGTAAACACGACAGTGTGGCTTGCTTTCCATAGGGCTCAATACATTCTTCTCCTTGGAGGGAGGGACTTCCTTATTGGGTGTTTAATTGGGGCTGCTTTAATTGGATAGGAACCATTCTGGTGTCATTAGATTCCTCTCAGCCTGCCCTTTCCAACAAACTATGGCAAGTTTGCCTACATGCATGATATGGCTCAGTTTCATTTTCCATAGGCTTCAATGCATTTTTTGGTTTCTGTTTTTTTGGCCATAACTTTTGATGGAGAGGAGATATTTCAATCTGGTTTTTGCATTGCATTCCGCTGGAACTTCCACATCCAACAGTATATAACATGATGGGGTTACTCATAACCTCTGCAATGTTAGCAATGTTGGGTCATTTGTGGTGTTACACTCCCCCAAGGGTGGTACCCCAGGGCGGATCGCCCCCGCCAGCTAAGCCACTAGGATTCAGCCTTGTTTTGCAGATCATCCATCTTGAAGAAGCATTCTGGAGAACTCCAAAGGGTTCTTACTACTTTTCTTTCCTCTCAGCAGGGAGAACTGTATTCAGAATCTAAAAGCTGTGCCTGCAATTAGCTTTCCTTTCCTCTTTTTAAATCACCACATAGCAGATAATTTAAATGATCGGGTACCAAAGAAAAAGAATTAGAAGTCCCAGGAATGTAATCATAAGCTGTACCCATCATAAATTAAAGTCATCAAATTCTATATATGGAGAAAACGTATACATTTGTAAAAATGTAAATACACATATGCCTAATTGAGATGAAAACGGCCAGGCACTTAAATCCTTACAAAGGGCAAAAGTTCAAAATCAAGTAAGCAATTTACTCCATAGAGGGTTTTAATTCCTCCCAACACACACTTTGTCACAGTAATTGAAAATGTATAATAAATTGAGCAGAAAAGAAAGAGAATATTTCAGCAATATCAGGTCTGTACCAGTCACAGGCTACAATTCTACGCACATCTGAGAAGAACAGTGCAATTCTATGCCTGTCTGCTCAGAAGTAGGTCTCATTATGTTCAATGGTGCTTACTCCCAGGAAAGTGTGTGTAGGATTTCAGCCTGAGGGCCCAATCCTATCCAATTTTCCAGCACTGGTGCAGCAGCAATGCAACCCCAAGGTAAGGGAACAAATGTTCCCATACCTTGAGGAGGCCTCTGTGACTGCTGCCCCACCACAAGATGCAGTGCATGCCCCATTGGCACAGCAGCACTGGTACTGGATAATTGAATAGGATTGGACCCTGAGTTGAATTGAAGGCAATCAGGCATTTTCAGTATATAGGGATTGGGCTGCTGTGTTTGAAATGTATTTGAAAGTAAGTCTTTACTTTCCACTGACAAGCCCATGGTAGACCTCAGCCTGTCTGGAGCTGTGGTCTCATACAGCAGGGATAAGTGGTGTCAGCATTGCAGGGAATCCCCATACCATATTGCACCAACTTATTTTTAGTGCAGACTTAAGGATCCTTGCATGGGAACATCCCCTGCTTCTGATATAGCTCTGAAGCCTCACTGGAAATGTGCAACATTCCTGGAGAGGCACACCCACAATATTGGAGAATGTCAGGGCAACTCAATCTGTGCCACCATGTGTTGGCAACCTCCATGCTCCAGCTTCCTGCAAATAGTAATCACAGGGGTCTCACCTTCAGCTCTGCACTTGTCCTACCCTCTTCCCTGCTTTTTGTTCTCTAGGAACAGGAGCCTTGGGATGATGAAGCTGATGATGATGATATGGACTGACCAGTCTTGTAAAGATGGGAGGTGTCTCAAACATGACCTCATTTCAAGATTAGTGTAGAGAGTAAAATAGTCCAATGCCGGTGTTAAATAGTAATGACAGGTACCGTAATGGAAAATTTCTGTTTATGGTTCCTGGTCTATCAGCTCTGCTGGTGATTGCAAACAAAATGTGAAATGATAAATTATCTTACATTACAGACTGTAGTGATGTCTCTGGCTCTGATCAGCTCCTTTAAGCAAACAACTTGTCCTCTCTGGTTGTGGTATAGGTTGTGATACAGAAGCTGAGGAGAGCAGAGTGTGGTTTATACCCATTTTACTTCCTTTCTGCCTTTTCTGAGCACACTTGGCTCATCAGTGAATGGAAAGACTTATGTGAAATGAGCTCCTCTGAGATGACCTTCTTGATCTTTGAGCAGGGTGACCAGATACAGTGGAGGACAGAGTACCTATACCTTTAACCATCGTATAGAAGAGGGAATTTTGGCAGGTGCAGCTCAACATGGAAGGGTTGAAAAAGCTACACCTGCCAAAATTCCCTCTTCTATATAGTGGTTAAAGGTACAGGCACTCTGTCCTCCATTGTATCTGGTCACCCTGTCTTTGAGATGTAGAGGAACTGAAGCAGGCTATACCTGATTGGAAGGAGAGCATAAATTGTTAGAAGGGTTTTAATCTGCTTGTCAGGAAGAAAAGCTTAGTTAGATCAAGGTTGCTTTATCTGGCAAATACTAAAACTTCTCTCTCCAGTCACTCAAGGCTTCATTTAAAAAAGGATGAGACTCCCGTGGTGAGCCAGGGCAACATGTGAGTCATTTTCAAAAAAGAAAATTCTTGGACCTCAAGAGTGCTTGAAGGACTTGCTTCCTAGCTGGAGTATGTTTGCATGTGGGCTGACTCATTGGTAGTGGTGATGGAGAAGCACTCTATACATGATCAAACATGCTGTCTTACTTCCTTGCTACTTCACGTGTTCCAGGTCTGGTGATCGCTGCTTCAGGGACAACCTAGATGGGATAAATGGGAGCTTGATGTTTGGAGCACCTAAGGATATTTTCTGTCTCCAGAGCCAGTTGTGGAGCTGCAATTTCAATTGGGCCACAGTGGGAGGTCTCACCCTTCCTCCCTCGTCACAGCCCCAAGCCAAACCCCCTGGAAGTGACTCTTCCCTTAAGTGGGTCCCCTTATTAGTTGTGGCCCTATTAGTAACTGTTTTCAGAAGGGAGACAATTTTGGCTAAAATTGGAAGAAGTTTTGAGGGGGGGGGGGGGAATAGAGCTAGTGGATTTCCAAGGATCACTCCAGACACCCGAGACAGTGCACCAAATAATAATCCCCTTCTGTGGCATTTTGTTGGAGTAGAATGGAGTGCAACACTCTGCTCTCTCCACCCTCCTCTGTTCCTCTTGCCAGTTTCTCGATTGTGGCAAATGCTTCACCTGGCATCACAGATATGCCAGTCCTGTAGAGTCCTTAAAGGATTCCCCTACCTTCCCTCCATGGGTCAAACACTGCTGTTTTCCCACAGAAGACCTGGGCATGTGGAGTGTTTTTCAACTTACGGTCAGCTCAATCAACCAGCCACAAGGGATCATTTTCAAAAAAAAGAAGCTATACAGTGTTGTGGATAACACAACTGTGGATCCAGAGAAAGAAGACCGAGGCTGCAATCCTATGGACACTTTCCTGGGTGTCCAGGAAGTTCAGTAGACTGAACTTCAGTAGAACTGAGTTCAGTAGAACTGCCTTCTAAGTGGACATGCACAGAATTGGGCTGTCAGGGTGAAAAAAAGTGGTATGTTGTGAAATGCTGCCATCTAGTGTTTAAGCACCAACCACTCAGCTGTCTGCACACTGAGATCGTAGCTGGACTGTTGCACTGTCTTCCCAACAGTGTGTAATATGACATAGATAACCACGTCCCCCCATCAGTGGCTTTGATGGTAATGAACTGTTAATGCTGGAATGTATTTTCTTAGAGTGACAAATGACCAAATTCCAGTACTTTGAGCATCAGAATGCAGGTTACCAAGAGGTGCTGATCTGGTGATGGGAATACTTAAATTTGATGGTAACTTAATTTGACAGTATACTTAAATTTAATGGTAACAGTGACTCCTATATAACCTTTGCTATTAATCACATGTGATTCATTAGACATAAATGTGAGCTCAGTTGAAAATTGCTTCAGGGCAAGGAAATCCTCACTTTTGTTTAGCACAGACACAACTGGTATCTTTTTCAGCAAGTAATTCACAAACAACAAAGATACAAATGAATACACAGTATTTTTTGGTACTGATAGAATGAGAGCATGCAATCTGTAGGAATCCGGGAAGCTAATTTTAACAGTTGGGTGGTGGTTGGTTTTTGTTCTCTTTCTTTGCATTTTAATTATTTGTTTTGTTTGCACTGAAATGTTCAGAAGTATTCTGAATGCAGATGGAACTTGTAGTAAAGGCAGATATAGAGATGATGGAGAATGATTTTTTCCCCTCCAAGATCTTAAAATGCACAGTAGAAATAATACAGGTGCAACCTATTTATTCACAGATTATCTGCCTCCTTTGCCCAGGCCTCTGTTCCATTTCCAGGCAGCCCAAAACACTGTAAAAAGGCTCCGCCTCACCCAGACCAGGAAATAGCCCTGGAGCCTTGGAAGAGGTTCCCCTTGCAAAGGAACAGTAACACTCCTGGAGACCCTGAGCCAGCAAAGAGGCTGAAGGGGGGGGGGCAGAAAACCTCTGTAGCCAGAGCATGTGCAGCAAGGTGGAGCTCTCTCACTCACTCACTCACACACACACACACAGGGCAGGTGCAGTAGCAACAGAGGGGATTGCTTAAAAAAACCCAGGGAGTGTTTGCTGAATTCCCCCCCCCCCCATGCAGGCTCTCCATACTCCAGCCTACGGAAACAAAACAGCCCAGCAAGGCTACGGTCCTCTCCACACTTTCCTGGGAGTAAGCCTCATTGACTACAATGGGACTTACTTCTGAGCAGAAACGCATAGGACTGGACTATTAAAAGGTCAGCATCCCACCTGTGAAAGAAGCAGGACAGCTGGCAACGGGGAGGGCTGAGGACAGCAGAGGGGAGGGGATTGAGAACAGCTGCCTTAGTTTCCTTCCATCTGGAAGTGTCAGCCTGCAGCATATTTGCCTAACTCTATGGAATTTAGCACAATGCCTTTTTTGTTAATCGCAACGAGTCTAACGTGGATAAATAGGCTCCACCTGTATTTCTATATAATAGCAGTGAAGTTAAATTCTCCCCCCTCCCCAAGGCACACACAATTTAGGACCTGATCCAGAGCCCTGAGTGCTGGCTCACCGCCGGCATGCACTGCCGCAAACGTGTCATAAGGCATGTTTGCAAGCCATTACCCTGGGCCCAATGCTGGAGTTAGACCTGCTCTGGTGCTGGGCCTGCATTCCGCTGCCCAGTGGTCGCTTGGACTGCCTGGCAGTGGAAAGGTGAGTGGGGTATGGGGTGAGGCAGGGAGAAAGCATTCTAGGATGGGGAAGGTGGGCAGAGGGTGGGGAGGAGATGTGACAGGGGAGGGAGCAGGTGGGAGGAGGGCAAGACAGGTGGAGCTTGGCTCCACTGGATCCTGAGCCCCATGTCGGAGCATGTGGTTCAACATGAGACTCTCTGATTCTGTAGCAGCTCCAGAGCTGCCATAGAATTGAGTAGCCCCATTGCAGGGCTGCTTCCCTTACACTGGAGAAGGGGATGAAAGCCCCCCCCCCCAGGAGCCATTGGCGGCTGCCAGGTTGTGCTCAGGATGCCACAGCAGCCATTTTGGCAACACGGTAGCTCTGCGCACTGGGCAGCTCAGGATTGGGCTGCTCATGAATTCCCTTTTCAACACAGGGTTATTCTCTGATTAAAAAATCTTTTGTTTTTGACAAGTGTTAAGGTGCTTACAATTTCGCTCATGCAGTTTACGTGGCCCATATTCACAATAGGGATAATTGGTGTCCAGGACAGTCCTCATCTCTGGCCCTCCTGGGCCATCCTGCTGAACCCCTGACAATTGGCGGTCTTTGTAACTGACCCTGTCACTGGGTGGTCTGGGCACAGCATCCCCCAGGTACAACACAGTTGCTGATGGACCTGCTGGGGTAAGTCCACCTGGCTAATGCAGTCAGTGCATGATGCCCCCAAGCTTGCTGCGAGGCACCTGGGTGGCAGATGGCCACACTCCCACCAGATAACAGACCAACAATGTGGCCAAACTGCTGCAGCCTCTGCGACCTGCCACTAGAGCCAGCAGGACAACAAGGCAGGCAGAGGCAGCTCCCATCAGGATCAGGGTCTGTGAAAGGAGCAACACGTGCGTCAGGGCAAGGGCAGGAAGAGGTGAGGTGAAGACCAGAGGTGCTTGTGTATGAAGGTTCCCCAGCAGCCGATGAGGAGCTTGGTAAGGGTAGGCATATACCCTGTGAGGGTGGCTGCCTATGATCCTTCAGAGGAGGAGAAGGCAGGAGGAAAAAGCCAGGTGGCTTAACCCTCTCCCCTGGCTACATCTGAGGCTGCTTGGGTTCCTCTTTGCACTCCTAAGCAAGGCTCTCAATCTGCATCCTGGACACCTCTCCATCAGCAGCGTCCTTGACCACTGATGGTCCTGGCCACCCAGATTGTACAACTGGCATCAACAATAACAGGGTGCTGACATGGTCCAAGAAAAAGTTTCAACTTTCATATGTATTAAGGATGACATTTTTCCTGAGTAGAAATTGCTATAGACCTTCTGTGTTCCAATCCCACACTTGATTCATCACGGGGTAAGCCGGGTTTGCTTACACCTCAGTTTTCTTTTTATTTATTTGCTTGAAAAAGTCATTTGCATTCAGTGTATCCTGCATGTTTTCACATGTCAAGCAATAAGGCAGGAAGGAGAACAAATTAAAGCCCTGCCATCCTTTCCCTCCCAAACCCCCACATGTTTCAAAGAGTTCTTGTTGTTAATATTTTTCAACCCACTGTGCTTTTGTATTATGTGTGCATAAAAATGCCACGCTTGCTTCATCTGCTGGCTTTAAAAGGATGCGTCATCTTCACACTTTTCATCAAGGCGAGCTGGAGAAAGTCGGTTTGTACGTAATAAAAAGCTTTTTGATACAGAGCCCACTCTTGCAAAGGGAGATTATTCTCCACACTGAGGAGACCTCTGTCATCATCCTTGATTTATAAGGAAGAGGCTGAAGAGAGTGAAGGGATAGAACAATGAAAGAAACTACAGAAAAGAAACCCCTGGTTGATAAGGCAGAGAAAACAGTGACTGAAATAATTGGCACTTTGCGCTGTGTTATTTAAATGTCATTGGTGGCTTTAGGTTCTTCAGCATCTACATTTGCAGCACTTGATGCCCACATTATATTCAGTACAGTCCTTGGCTTCACTATTGTTTGATTCAGCTTCTTCTGCAAGGATTCCACAACCACCATTCTTTTTCATGTTCATTCTTTTTCATACCCCCTCTCAGGCTGAGAGGAAAGAGATACCCTCTTCATTGGTTATTCACCACATGAATGAAGAATGTGGGGGTGGCAGCAAAAACACACCAGCAAATGTCACCCCAGATACCCCATGTGTGCAGCATTTGTCTCCAGTGGCAAACGTGGTATCCAGGGAGAGATCCTCCTTGTGATTTAGAAGGCTGGGAGCTTACTTCTCACCAAGCTGTGTTTTTTTTAAAGCCCTCCCTGCATGTGGAAATGTAGCATTTCAAGAAGAAGGATGGTAGCCTAGCTTAGTTTCCATATTCCTGAAGTTTGATAAATGGGGAAAGCAATCAAAAATGCAACTGCCTTGCACTTGCATAGTGGAGGAGCATAGTTTCTCCTATGAGTTATCGCAATAGATACTGTAAATCTTCTATAGAAAGGAATAGTAACAGCATTGGATTTCTGGTGACGATGGTGCAAAGCCCTGCAATAGGAGCCCTTATCTATACTGCCTGTCCCCGATGGCACATTGGGTGCTACTGTTGCCAAGAGTACTGAGGCCCACCCAGGTGGTACAATGAAGCAGGCTTCCAGCATGGTCAGTCAGAGTTGGTTGGCTGGTTGGCAACCTTCAGTCTCGAAAGACTATGGTATAAGCCTACAGCACCCGGTATTCCCAGGCGGTCTCCCATCCAAGTACTAACCAGGCCTGACCCTGCTTAGCTTCTGACATCAGACAAGATCAGACATCTGCAGGGTAACAGTTGCTGCCAGAGTGATTATGGCAGAGTGATTATGTCCTATTCAGTAGTGTGGAGGTAGATTTAAAAGTGCAGAAATCCATCATGTGTGTCCCCCCCCCCCCAATACCATAGCCATGCCTGAATAGCCACTTTAAAATTCTTCACGAGAGGATTTTCTTCTCCTACCACTTATCTGCTAGGGTTAGGTTCTGAATCAAATACTGAATCATTGAGCCTATGAAAAAATGGGGTTAGGTTCCAGGGGACCCTCTTCGCTGTACACTCTATGAACTTTATGAAACTGAATCTTCATTTGAAGTATATGGGGCTGGGTGATAGCGAGGGCTCATCCACATCTCCAACATCTGAAGCTTCCTCCTTCGTGCTGGATATCCCATGATTTGTTGAAGGTTGGGGCAATGGTGATGGTGATTTCTCCATGCTAGCTGTCCCTCAACTTGTTGAAGGTTGCTCGTTCAACCACAAGGCCTCAGAGATCAGCAATGGGGAAAGGGTTGCTTCACTTGTCCGCCTCCTCCACCTGTCTCCTGGCTCCTTCCCTTGGCTTGCCCCAGCCCCAGGACAACCTTCAGGTAGCCTTCCAGAGACCTCTCCATTGCCAGGGTTGTGAAGGTTCAGCTGGAGTCCCCGAGATGGTGCCCAAGATGGTGGGGCAAGTCTGGAAGTGGACACAAATGTGTCCGACAATTCTTCACAGGCTAATATCAATGCCCATTTGTTGCGGCATCAGCACAGTATTAGCAGATAATGAGAACAGAGTCACAGATAGATAGATAGATAGACTCTATCTATCTATCTATCTATCTATCTATCTATCTATCTATCTATCTATCTATCTATCTATCTATCTATCACAGAGAGATAGGTGGCAATTTTGCCCCTCGCAGATAAGTGAATTCGCAGGCAGCAAATTTGCATATAAAGAGAACTTATGGTATTTCTATGTTCAATCTTATTAAAGATCTCCTCATTTCATCAAGGTCTTGAAGTGGGTTGCAGTAGTTTAAAGCAAATGTATAAAAATTGGAAAAAGGAATAAAATATCTCTGATAAATATAAAAGGTATATTAGGGTGCTTACATCAGCTCTTCTACTGTGTTGAATAGGACTTATTCCCAGTAAATCTGAATAGAATTTCAACCTTAACATACCATGACTATGCAGCTGTGTAGCTGGCCAATGTGTCATTCCAGGGCATACCACTCGCTCCACCGCCACCTCCAACCCTGCCCCCTCCAACCCAGAAGTAATTTCAGTGACATGATGACATTATAGCAATTACTTCTGGACTGCTGTAGAGGCAGCAGGCAGGTCCTTCACCTACCCACCATCCCCACATCAATTCTCACATGGTCACTGGGAGAGCATAAGAACAGCCCCACTGGATCAGGCCATAGGCCCATCTAGTCCAGCTTCCTGTATCTCACAGCAGCCCACCAAATGCCCCAGGGAGCACACCAGATAACAAGAGACCTCATCCTGGTGCCCTCCCTTGCATCTGGCATTCTGACATAACCCATTTCTAAAATCAGGAGGTTGCACATACACATCATGGCTTGTACCCCATAATGGATTTTTCCTCCAGAAACTTGTCCAATCCCCTTTTAAAGGCGTCTAGGCTAGACACCAGCACCACATCCTGTGGCAAGGAGTTCCACAGACCAACCACACGCTGAGTAAAGAAATATTTTTTTTGTCTGTCCTAACTCTCCCAACACTCAATTTTAGTGGATGTCTCCTGGTTCTGGTGTTATGTGAGAGTGTAAAGAGCATCTCCCTATCCACTCTGTCCATTCCCTGCATAATTTTGTATGTCTCAATCATGTCCCCCCTCAGGCGTCTCTTTTCTAGGCTGAAGAGGCCCAAACGCCGTAGCTTTTCCTCTTAAGGAAGGTGCCCCAGCCCCGTAATCATCTTAGTCGCTCTCTTTTGCACCTTTTCCATTTCCACTATGTCTTTTTTGAGATGTGGCGACCAGAACTGGACACAATACTCCAGGTGTGGCCTTACCATCGATTTGTACAACTGCATTATAATACTAGCCGTTTTGTTCTCAATACCCTTCCTAATGATCCCAAGCATAGAATTGGCCTTCTTCACTGCCGCCGCACATTGGGTCGACACTTTCATCGACCTGTGGAGTCTTTGCTTCCAGGAAGCACACCGAGAATGACTGCTGCAGAGATCCCAAGCAGGTCCTACTAACCACCACCCCTGCAGCAATTCTCGGCGCAATTGCTGAGAGGCCAGCCAGTTTAGTTTCCAGCAAGCATGCTGAGAATGCCACCCCCCCCCCCCCGGGAGACACAGAGTGCTGCTTGGAACCACATGGTACTGTTGAGCTGGCCTCAGCTATGCTACTGTGACTATGTACTGTCTTTCTGAAAGACTTCAGGATGGTGATGGGCTAGACTTTAACCTCTGTTCCTAGGCACATTGCTCACTTTGCCTGTTGCTGAATCAAATGCTTCTTTTCAGCTAAGGTCCTTTGAAAAAGTGCTCCCACCGGTGACATCATCCCTCCTGCTGCAGAAGAGGTGCTGTCACCCCCACGTCACCCTATTCATACAACCCTGTTCACAGCGTCCAACCCTGTACAGTTGACAACAGGGGCATATTGTACTCTGATAGCTCTATTCTGATGCATCCAACATGGAAATCTCATCCTTTTGGTTTATTTATTCTGATTTTCCTGTTTGTCCTCTCATCTGAGTATCCTCAAAGAATCCATCACCTTTGTCTGATGTAGCCTTTCCCCCTGCAAACATCTTTGTGCTGCCATTATACGATAGGATGTTCTGGAACACTGTCTCTCAAGGGTTGTCCTCCGCAGTACCACTTCACATGGTCCACCTATTTGAAGTGCCACCAGAAGTAACTGGTGTTGATGTCATCACCAGTTACTTCTGGATTGGGAGGCCAGATGCGATGCAACAAACACAGTAAGAGGCTCAGGGTGGCCAGGAGAGCTTTCACAGGAACAGAAAAGCATGCTTTGGTGTTCTGCCTGCTAAGCCAGGCCTCCTGCTGCTGTTTGTTGTGTCTTGTTCCTGGTCTTGCTGCCAGGCGGCAGGGGTTCAGGGGTCCTGCAAGTACCACCAACACCCCCTCAAGTACCACTGGTGGTACCCATATCACAATTCTGGAACATGTTTCTGCTGGGAATAACTTGACCACATACTTCCTCTGATAAGGAAATTTCCAGATCGTGCCTGCGAAAACATGCAGTTTTCCTGCCCTATTAAATCAGCCAGACGATATTTGATTTGCAGTCTCCACTCCGCAGTGCAGGCACCTCTTCCATCTTCACCATTCCCTGCTGTATAGAGTGCCTGTGGCCTCCTGGAAACTCAATATATCATCAGGGTATAATTTTCAGCTATTATGTTCGGCTGAGAGGTGGAAATTCCCAATGCCCATCAGTCTTCTCAAAATTTCCTCTTGGTGGAATTTCTGAAGAGTGTATAAAGCCAGGACCATCTCCCCCATGTTGACTGCTTCTTATCACAAGGACACAGCTGTCATGCTTTCAGATACAGCTGTCGTAAGGCCACAGCTTTCCTGATATATGCTTGTCCAAGAGCCATCTGCCACACTTTATCATCAGAACTTTTTTCTACTTCCGCTCAAACTAATTGATGAAGCCAGCTCTCCACATCACCTTCGGTTTTGGTGGCAATGCCAGAACCAGCTTTTCACTCTCAGAATCCAAGAGCTGATGAATGTTGTCACTGCACGTTTTCCTATTAGTTTTTTTCTCCCTTGTGTGTTGAGAGCCAGCATTCTACATCCTTTATAATATGGTTCCAGAAATGGATATGTGTATGGCCCCAAATGGCTTTTTCTGTAGCTTGTACAAAAGTTGCTTCTCTGTCTGTGATTATCACAGTGGTGACTTCCATGATCTTGGGCATATATTTTTCTGACACATTTTTTTTTTAAGCCTCATGAACTTTTGTTGTGAGCTGTTCATGCATTGACATGGTTCCTCTCAAAGAAAATACACAATTGACAGCCCAATAGTGCTTGCAGAATGAGTGTTCCACCGGCACTAAGCAATGGAAAAAAGCATCATAAAGCACTTTCCAGCAGAGGGCTCAGTAGCCAAAGGCTGGAGCCTTCCTGTGCATTTTGTTGGCTCTCCTGCTGTCTGCTGTAGCAGGTAAATTAGTCAGAGAGGCTGGAGAGGGTGGAGGGCAGAATAGGTGCATAGAGGGCGTAATGGGGCAGGGAAGCTGTGAGAGGAGGTGGATCCAGTGGCACATGCCAGATCCTATCCCCCTTTCCTGCAGCCTCCACGCCCCCCCCCCTCATTAAACATACTATCATTAGAGCAGCTTCAAGGAAATCACTAGAACAGGTCCAGGGAGATCTATTGTGGAGTGGGAGGCTTATGGAGATGAAAGGGGATTTAAATCATCTTTTGCCTCTGAAGTATCTTGTAGTGCTTATAATCTTATAGTTTGAGCCCAGTTGTAAGCCGCCTGGATGCTATCTACCGTAAATAAAATAATACCTCTTCTCTTGAAAATCTATATGGCACAACCTCCAGTGCTATTTGTGGAAAAAGACAAAGATTCAAAGGCCAAGGGCCAAATCAAAGATTCAAGGGCCAAGGGCACATCTAGTTTGATTCTGTGTTGCAAGCAATCAGAAACTGTCACCCTATGGGACACATGTAAAAACAGCTCATCGTTCGTTCCACAGCCAACTTCTCATATATTTCCTAAATGCAGATGTTCAGGCTGAGTGACAGGAGGCCATTTCAGGTTTTGGAAAAGCAAAGCAATGAGGATTTTGGTGCAGGAAGGGAGGAGCAAGATTCACACCAAGGTCAAAGGTCTGATCTTGAATGTGTTCAAAGATTAAAATGCACATTTACTTTTTATGTTGAAATAATAACCAAGGATCTAGATCGTCTCAAGAAATAAATTGGATGTAGTCACAAAAGGGAGGCAGGAAAGTGCCCCCATCCCACCCCTCCATATGATATCTCTGCTGTGTGATCACTTTCAGTTCAGAAGGCATTCTTTTAAAGATCAATGGTAAAGAGATACTGTGGCTTTACCTTACTACTCATGGCAACTTACTGCGTCAAACTCAGTTTGGGATTATTACATATTGGATTATATCCTAAACATTTTTTTTTCTTGGGGTAGTTCAGGACTTCAGACTCTGCAACTCTTACTTCTTACTTCTTTCTCCCCCACCCCCAAATAGGTCAGTTGGGGTTTCTCTGTGAGGGGCACGGTTCAGCTTAAATTGGTAGGATATTCTCATATAACAATTTACAGCACTTTTCTTTCATATTGGCATAATCATGGCCAAATACATAATGAATAATTATAACTTTTTGGGTTCAAGGCAATACAATTTCATTTAATTTATAAGTGATCATTCTGGTTGGCTGAGATATATCTACACACAAATCTGTCCCATCTTGCTTCATTTTTGACAACACATGTCACCTCAAGGAAGTACACACAGAATCGGATTGTGGAAAAGCTTGGATGCATTAAAGTTTCAGTACAAGTTCAGCAAGCCACAAAAAGCACATTCAGAACCTGTGTTGGTAGATTTGCCTTAAATCAGCATTTGTTCCCCACCATACCGTTCTGCATGGTCCACCTATTAGAAGTACCACTGAAAGTGCCTGGTGATGACATCATTGTGAATTACTTCCAGGTTGGGAGGCCAGATATGATGTGACAAATACCAGTAAGAGGGTGAACAGGAGGGCTTATACAAAAAGGGTGGGCTGGAGCTGTCTGCCAAGCCAAGCCTCTTACCACTGTTTGTTGTGTTGCATTGCTGGTCTTCTGCAATGACATCTGCAAGAGGACATCTGCAAGGACATCTGCAAGAGGGATCTGAAGGCCTTAGGAGTGGACCTCAACAAGTGGGAAACCCTGGCCTCTGAGCGGCCCGCTTGGAGGCAGGCTGTGCAACATGGCCTTTCCCAGTTTGAAGAGACACTTGGCCAACAGTCTGAGGCTAAGAGGCAAAGAAGGAAGGCCCATAGCCAGGGAGACAGGCCAGGGACAGACTGCACTTGCTCCCAGTGTGGAAGGGATTGTCACTCCCCAATCGACCTTTTCAGCCACACTAGACGCTGTTCCAGAACCACCTTTCAGAGCGCGATACCATAGTCTTTCGAGACTGAAGGTTGCCAACTAATTGCTGGTCTTGCCGCCAAGCAATGGGAGCCTGGGGGTTCCCACATGTTCCACCGGATACAACTTCAAGTACTGCTGGGGATAAACATACCACTGGTTGAGAAACACTGCCCTAAATCAGAAATTTAGAAACAACATGAGGTACACACAAATCTTCAGGACCAGGGGTTGCCGTGAGGTATATTCTCAATTGTTGGATTGTATCCACTGACTCTTCAAATAAGGAATACATCTATTCTTAGGGTGCCGATAGGAGTTTCTTCCCCAGGAGAAAAACCTGTTATGGGCTGTCTAATCCAGGTGAATAGGAGCCTTACACTATGAACATAGTATATGACAGCTTTCTATGTTGTAAATCGTACCCTTAGCACAGTGGTTCCCAAACTGTGTGCCTGAGAGCACTGAAATGAACTCACAGGGGCATTATGGGATATCCCTAGCAGCCTCTACTTCCCAGCTGCACTGGGCACCACCATTTCAAATTGTACAAGATCTCACATGATTCTCACGAGATCTCATGCGATCCAAGGTGGCAGCACCCAGAAGAGCTAGGAAGGTGCTGCTGTGAAAGAAGGGTGCCGTGACCATGGTAAGTTTGAGAACTGCTACTTTAGTGGATGGATCTATTGTCTCCACTCTAGGGCAGCAGCTCTCAGGGATTCTTGCATGACTAGGGCCTGAACCTAGGACTTTCTACAGCCTCTTTCCTTGGCAAAGGGTTACAGAAACCATCGCACCTTAATCCACATCAGCCTACACATTTAATGTAACAGTTATTCAGTGATCCTATATCATTCTGTAAGACACCTGTAACTACAAGATTATTGGTAGTAGCTTCAGGTCATTCTCTTGATCAGGGGTCTCCAAACCCCAGCCCGCGGGCCAGATGCGGCCCACAGTGAGCCTCTATCCGGCCCGTGGCCAGCCTCTTGTCCCCTGAAAGCCTCTGGCCCACTCGACTGAACATGACCAGAGCTGTGCTCTGAGTGCATCTGGAGGGTGTTCTGAGGGTTGGAGAGGCTAAGTGAATGAGCCCACTCATTCATTTATTCATTCATCTAAGTTCCATCTCTAATTTATTTATTTAAATTTTATATTTTAATATAAAAGGGCTAGAGGGTAGAGTCTCCATTTGCCTGAAGATAACATCCACAAGGTCGCCAGTTCGAGGCCACCGGCACCGCACGACCTTGAAGCAGCTGACAAGCTGAGTCGAGTTATTCCATCTGCTCTGAGCGTGGGAGGATGGAGGCCAGAATGTGAAACCAGATCAGAAAGAAACATCTGAATGTTGTGGTTCTTGAAATATAGAACCTTCTTTCAATTGTAAAAATGCTTACAGGGATTTAAATAGCCTGCCTATGTAAACCGCCTTGAATAAAGTCTTGAATAAAGACCAAGAAAGGCGGTATATAAATACCTGTATTAGTATTATTAGTATTTACATTTTTTTCCGGCCCTCAGCACTGCGCCAGATACTACATGGGGCCCTCTGGCCAAAACGTTTGGAGACCCCTGCTCTTGATTACTATAGGAAATCTCAGTAGGAATACTGAGGATCCAAAACCTCAGCCTTTATGTTCCATAATGCTCACAATTTTTATAGGGATATAAATCCCATCGATGACTACACTACTAAACTAGGATCACAGCATTAGTTTAAGAATTTAAAAGTTCAATTTATATTGTCTACCAAACTTTCAAGGGGAAGAGAAAAGAGAAACAGCAGCATTAATTTTTCATAAATAATGTGTTTGCAGCTTGTTATATATAGAGACAGGTATTATAAATGATAGTCAATATATCAAAGTCAGAAATGTCCAGAGCATTTTAATGAGAAAATGGGAGTTGCGTCTTTTCAACGGCACTCTCTTCATCTTTCTGCTTCAAGGGGCGCTTCCTTCTTTTCCGGTGGATTTTCATTATGCCTTGTTGTTCTCGCTTTTTCAAGAAATCTGGGGACCAGAAAGGAACATAATGTACATACCAGGTTTTTGGATCAAACAAGGTAATAAAGAGATGCTAAGAGAGACAACAGTTGTTGGGGGGGGGGGGGGGGAGAATGATTGACAAAGACATGGTCATGTCAAAAGACCTTGTGCGTACTTATTTTTTCTAGCTGTCATCTCTGATTAAACAGAAATGAAAATGGGATGGTTGGACCCACTGTAGGCAGAAAGATCTTTCAAACCATCTTCAACTCTCTAGGGGGAAAAAGCTCTGTCTCTAGCATGGGCTGGTCAATCTGCTACAGTGCACAGTCCACTGCAGTGCATGCTGCACTGGTGCTAGATTTTACAAAAGTGCTGTAAAGCACTTTCCGATGGCTGAGCAGTTGATGGCGCTGGCAGGAACGCCTGTACTGGCCCATGAGTGCCTGCAGAATGAGTGACGTGCACCAGATCAGGTAAGATTGGCACTGAGCAGCGCAGAGACGGAACGGGGTGAAAGATGGTGGGGGGTAGATGGCAAGAGGGTGTAATGGGGCAGGGCAGGCAACAGTGGGGGCGGGAGTGCAAAAGCTTGTCTTTGCTCAAAGCTGTTTTGGATGGATGCTGAAGTACAATAGCAAAGTGCAGTAACCTCTTAATGAGGGTGAAAGAGGAAAATGCAAAATGTGACTTGAAACTTAACTTAAAAAAAACTAAGATCATGGCATCCGGTCCCAATACCTCATGGCAAACAGAAGGGGAAGAAATGGAAGCTGTGACAGAGCTTATCTTCTTGGGCTCCAAGATCATTGCAGACAGAGATTGTAGCCAGGAAATTAAAAGACGCTTGCTTCTTGGGAGGAAAGCTATGGTAAGCCTAGACAACTTAATGAAAAGCTGAGACATCACCTTGTCAACAAAGGTCTGCATTGTCAAAGCTACGGTTTCCCCAGCAGGAATGTATGACTGTGAGAGCTGGACCATAAGGAGGGCTGACGAATAGATGCTTTCGAATTGTGGTGTTGGAGAAGACTTTTGATAGTCCCCTGGACTGCAAGAGATCATATCAGTCAATCCTACAGGAACTAAAACCTCACTGTTCATTGGAAGGACAGATGCTGCAGCTGAAGCTTAAATACTTCAGTCATCTCATGAGAAGGGAGGACTCTTTCGAAAAGACCCTGATGCTGGGGAAAATGCTGGGGAAGGCAAAAGGAGAAGGGAATGGCAGAGGATGAGATGGTTAGATAGTGTCATAGAGGCAATGAACATGAATTTGAACAAACTCCAGAAGTTAATGGAAGGCAGGGGGGCCTGGTGTGCTGTGGTCCATGGGGTCATGGAGAGTCGGACATAATGACTGAACAACAACAATTCTAAAGTACTCAAGGTCAGTAACAGGACTAAATCTGCTCAGTTGAATTGTGAATCAAGTCACAACCTTTTCTCAGCCGAAAAGAAAATATTAACCCACGACTCAATCCGATGCAAATGTACCTTTCTTGCACATCCGCAGGCAAGTCTTTTTATTAACGAAGTTATTTTCATTCCCACCACATCCACTGTAGCTGAATGGACGGCATTTTGCAATAGTGTAATTGTAGAAGAATCTTTTCTCAGTGGCCCTGCAAAGACCTCTGTCCATAGGCATCAGGCAAACAGAAGGAACCTTGGTCAACTCTAAACAGATCCAGAAAACATAGTTAGTAACAACCAAATTTTTACTGTTGTGAAATATGACCTGGTAAAAATTTGCATTCCTATACAAACACATGTCTTGTTCTAGGTACAGGGACTGCAGTGCATTTGCACCACACCTATGTCTGCAAAGATTTCCTTCACACTTCAATAATGGGGGCAGCTCCCTATATCCAACAGGTGTGCTTCAGAGCTCTATCTAGTGTGGAATAGGGTTATGCAACCATGTTTGCGGCTTGTGGAGCAAGACAAAAAGGGCAACTTTTTTCTCACCCCATCATACTGAAATCTCCCCTTGCATTATAGAAGTGCAAGATTAAATGATTTATGTGATGCGCACAGTGGGGCGACAACACCACTTACCAAAATTTTTTAAAGCTTTGTATTTTTGAATAATACCGTAATGTTATATATCAATAGATGCATAATTTCATGTGGAATGCAATGAAACAAACCCTGTTGAGATATCTCGATTCTATCAAAAATTATAACAAAAAAACCAGCGGGGCGGAGCGATGGTACATCACCATGCCCATCGTCCAAAGCTTTGTCCCTCCGACTGTATGGGAGGAGGTCTATCATAAGGGTGACACACTGGCCTCCCTCACCAGGTGACACAAACCCTTCTGATGCCACTATATGCCACTGGAGTGAGGTTTCTGGAGTGTAAAAAAAGTGAAGAGGTCCTTTTTTGTTTCCACCCTCCGAACCCTTCCAGTATTGTTTGGGGAGGAGAGAATTTTTAGCCTTACAGAATGCATTCCTCAACCATAATTCACCTTCTATGATACCATAAGCTGTTAGGGTCTCAAGTAGGCTAATTTCTTTCTTCCATTTTCTTTTTGTTCAACAAACACGCTGCAAGATTCAGCATGTCCCAGAAGTTACTTAACACAGGTCTTCTTTGAACCATGACAGGGTGTGTGTGTGTGTGTTTGTGTGTGTGTGTGTGTGTGTGTGTGTGTGTGTGAGAGAGAGAGAGAGAGAGAGAGAAACATTTTTCTTTGGAATTGACAAACACATACTTCCGTATACTTCAGGGAGTTCCTGAGTATGTAGAAATTGCTAGTTCATCTTAAGATTGTGTATTTTTAATTATCAAATTAAATAAATACTGTACATCAAATCAAGTTTAAAGGTCATTTTAAAATTACTTATTTTAAGGTACTTCCAAACTGATAGGCACTGGACCATGCAAGTTTAGTATTAGAGGAAATTATGACTTGATTACCATTGTGTATTATACTTATTATGTGATGTGATTACATATCTACAGGTCTGAGGCAGCAGTGGACCTCCGCAGCCCCATGCCTGGGGCAAAGGTCCATGATAGTGCCTCCCCGGCAGGCTATAACTGCCCCCTGTGCAAAAATCCACTCCCACC
Source organism: Tiliqua scincoides (assembly GCF_035046505.1). Classification (NCBI taxonomy): domain Eukaryota; kingdom Metazoa; phylum Chordata; class Lepidosauria; order Squamata; family Scincidae; genus Tiliqua; species Tiliqua scincoides. Next base: position 114,433,242 of record NC_089821.1, read on the forward strand.
CTACTCACCTGAGGCTCACAGAGCCTCGCACAACCTGAGCCGATGTTTGGAAAGCGTCTCTGAGGTTCCCTGATGCTATAAACTTTGCTTCGGAAAACCAGAAGCAGTTTCTGACCCCGTCAGGAGCCTCAGAGAGGCCTCTATGGGATCTTAGAGGCTCGCACTTTGGGCATTTGCTCCATTGGATGTTATGGCAGGTCCACAACTGGCCTGTCAAGAAGGGGATGGGGGACAAAATGCCTCGGGCCTGGGCCTCCAGAGGGCCCAGGCCATGATAAAACAAACTATACAGTACACATTTATTCAGAGTTGCATTTCCATTTCCACTATACTTTTAATCCACTTCCAGTGCACTTCTATTACCCTAATGCATCCAGGAGACTGTAATTTGTTAAGGGTAGCTGCAACAGCTCCAGATACCTTAACAAACTACAGTTCCCCCCAGAATGCATTGGGGAATAAAAGTGCACTGAAAATGGATTAAAGCTATAGTGGAAATGCGGTCCTTTTCCTTTTCAGATATGTGCCAGCTAAGGGCCCAATCCTATCCAACTTTCCAGCACTGGTGCAGCCGCAATGCAACCCCAAGGTGAGGGGACAAATGTACCCATACCTTGAGGAGGCTTCTGTGATTGCCTCCACACCACAGGATGCAGTGCACGCCCCATTGCCACAGCTGCACTGGCACTGGAAAACTGGCTAGGATTTGGCCCTAAATCACTGGTGCAGATCTGAGCAGCCTGGTGTTAGTCTGGGCTGCTCAGGAGGGGGATTAGGAATTGGCCTAAGTGTCATAAGGCCAGTCCCATCCCCCCTCCAAGGCCCACCCTGCCACAGGTCTGCCCACCACCCACACTCCCCCCACCCCGAATCACCCACAAATCGCTCTCCCCAAACCCCTGCACTAGCGCAAGTTTACTGTTGCTGGGGCTTGCTGTGGCGCAGGGAGACAAGTCCCCATCTTCTGTGGTGGCATGAGTGTGCTTTATTGCACGTTCATGACACCGAGAAGCCAGCACAAGGGACTTGGGCCAGTTTAAACTCAATTTAAGATTGCCCTCTTTGATTGACAACATGCCCGTTTTTACCATGTTTTACAGAGGTGACTCATGAATAAACCTGGATAAAACATTTTGTGTATTTATTCATTTATTACAGCATTTATATACCACCTTTTTCAAAGACTGGTAGATTAGAGTCACATAAAATCAAGGCAGTTTACATAGGCAGGCTGACCATAAATGCTTTTTTTCAAATGGGGTTTTTCCAAGTTTTAATCTATAAAACAAACTCATAGGATCCTCCATTTCTCCAGATGTTTCCCTTCATGGTGCAGTCATCGTCCTGACTGCACAGTTGTTGCACTTTCCATGCTTCCACAGGCAGCTACAAAACACACCTCAGGCTGGTCCTCAGGATGTTATCCATTTCTTGCTAGTCCACATTCCTTCATCTTTAGCTTGCGGTTTCCAGTCACCCATCCAAAGCGAGACCCAAGCTGATCCTGCCTAGCTTTTTCAGGCAAAGTCAGACCAGGCCACACCTCCCAATGTGAATTTAATCCATTAACATTTAATCCATTGTACTGATGCAATCCTAACCTGTGCTGGTACAGCCAAGACACATGGCCTGCCCTGTATCCTATACTGGTTAGGAGCTGTATCCTATGCTGGTTAGGAGCAGGTTGGAGACCACCTCGGGGTAAGGGGATATATTTCCCCTTACTGTAATACCCCAAACTGCCCAGTGTGGCTACTTGGATCTGCACCAACTGTTTAGCTGGTGCAAATCCGAGAAGCCTGGTGTAACACCAGCACAGCCAAGGGGAGGATTAGGATATGGCATGTGCTACTACTGGTGCTATCCCACTCCTTTCCAGGCCTGATCCTCCCCCATTCTGCCCTCCCTACCCAAAAATGTTTCCTTCCCACCTCCAAACTGCCCTTCCACTCCCCACTCTCTACCCACTCCCCCGCTGGCTGGTGCAGGGTCAGGATCCGACCTAACCAAGCTGGTGTGGGCCTCTGCACTGGCTCAGCCACCTCTCAAGACAGCGCAGATGTGCTTCACATCATGTCTGTGACACTCACAGCCAGCGCAGGGAGGCCTGCTCCAGCTCAAGGGGGTGGCGGCAGATTGGGCTGTAATTCTTTTTTTTTTCATTGTAAACATTTTTCCAGCCATTCCCTTGGCATAGTCTGATTTTGTGTGCCTTGATAGGACCATTTTGGAAGCAATTTGTAAAGTTATATTTGGAATTAAAAAATACTTTCAACCACTAGAACTTGCTTTTATCTAGTATCTTAGAGATAATGACCCCAATCCTGAATGTGGTTTGCCCATGATTTTGTGTTCGTGTGTGTTGCTAATAGTCTAGGAAATGTGACATACAGATTTTCCTTCTGCATGTAGGTTTGCTTCTGTATACAGGGAAGACATAGCAATGAGGATGTACCTGCACATCTAGTATGCAATCCTCTTGCTTTCCTCTTTATGTTTCTTGTGGATGGGAACATACATTCACATATGCCTGCAGGGGCACAGGGTTGCCCACATGCAGTACTACTTGGGCTTATCTGGTTGCATGTGTCTTTGATATGGTGTTCTAGAAAGCACACATCCACCAGAAAGCATAACAATATTGCAGCCTTGAATCACACACTGCTTTGACCTACATAGTGCACTAACACAATGGCTACAAACTTTTTTCTTAAAAAAAGAAAGAAAAAGAAAGCATAAATAAATTTTATATAATCTCATAATGCCATTAGTTTCCATTTCAATATAGGTATGTTTTTGCATTGGGATGTAGTTTAACTGGAGCCCATGAGCCTTCTGGAGTTCACAAATGGAAGCATGATGCAGAAAATCACACCACACTTTCCAAGCATCTTCACACACAAACTTTATTAACGTAGCCTTGTTCCATTGCTGTCATGGGCATCCCTTGTTTTCTAACCAGTATCCACGGTCCACAAACTATTCGCCAGTTCCCAGAAGTACACATGAACATATGTGCAGATGACCAGGAGAAAAATATGGCAAAACTCATCAGTCTTTTTCCAGCTGTTGCTTTGTGCCTGCTGTACAACTGTGGATCACAAAAATGACAAAGCTCGAGCTCAAGTACAATGAAGACTCTCAGAGAAATATGTGCCGTAAAGTAAGGCACTTGGATTGGAAATCAGTACATTTTTCAAGGATGAAAAATGATCAGAGCTTCTGTCCTATAAATACTTACCTGGGAATAAATCCCATGAAACTCAAATTTAAACTTCTACCACTTCAAGAACCTATCTGGTTCCTACTTAAATATAAGTGCATAAGGGGGAGGGGGACCTTATGGTATAGTGATATACCATAGGTATGGTATGGGTATGGTATATAGCATACCATATACCATATATATGATATACCATGGTATACCATAGGTATGGTATATACCATACCATATAGTGATATACCATATCAAAGATATAGTGGAAATGGAAAAGGTGCAAAAGAAGGCAACTAAGATGATTGCTGGGCTGGGGCACCTTCCTTATGAGGAAAGGCTACAGCTTTTGGGCCTCTTCAGCCTAGAAAAGAGGCGCCTGAGGGAGGACATGATTGAGACATACAAAATTATGCAGGGGATGGACAGAGTGGATAGAGAGATGCTCTTTACACTCTCACATAACACCAGAACCAGGGGACATTCACTAAAATTGAGTGTTGAGAGAGTTAGGACAGACAAAAGAAAATATTTCTTTACTCAGTGTGTGGTTGGTCTGTGGAACTCCTTGCCATAGGATGTGGTGACGGCATCTGGCCTAGATGCCTTTAAAAGGGGATTGGACAAGTTTCTGGAGGAAAAATCCATTACAGGTTACAAGCCATGATGTGTATGTGCAACCTCCTGATTTTAGAAATGGGCTATGTCAGATGCAAGGGAGGGCACCAGGATGCAGGTCTCCTGTTATCAGGTGTGATCCCTGGGCCATTTGGTGGGGCTGCTCTGAGATACAGGAAGCTGGACTAGAAGGGCCTATGGCCTGATCCAGCAGGGCTCTTCTTATGTTCTTAACCTGTATCTATGGATTCCATATCCGCAGATTCAGTTATTCACAGGTCCGCAGGACTCCCCCGCACACACCCCTGTGCACATAAGGCGGTGTTTCTCAAACTGTGGGTCAGGACCCACTAAGTAGGTGAGCCAATTTCAGGTGGGTCCCATTTACTTCAACATTTTATTTTTAATATATTAGACTTGATGCTACCATGGTATGTGACTGCATTTGGGGAAATGTGACAGATTGGTACTTTTAGCAGGTTTCTCTGTATATGCTTTTAATGATAGTCAATGGGACTTACTCCTGGGGAAGAGTGGGTAGGATTGCAGCCTAGGGTTGTTAAAAATGTCCCTGCTTGATGATGCTGTCACTTCCGGTCATGACATCACTTCCGGTGGGTCCTGACAGATTCTCATTCTAAAAAGTGGGTCCTGGTGCTAAATGTGTGAAAACCTTTGTTATAAGGCATTGGAAGGCCCAAGGAAGCCTTGTAAGGCATTAAAAATGACACTTCTGTTTTTTCTGTGAAACTGGAAGTTGCGTTTTTTCAACCTCCCAGCTCAATCTGAGCCCAGCAGAGGCTGTGGATGTCTGTGGCCTCTGCTGAGCTCAGAAGCCCCTCTGGAGGGGAGGGGAACTGGGCTCCCCTTGCCTCTGGAGCATCCAGGCCATGGGGACGGGTGTTCGCCTGTATCTGCAGTTGCTACTATCCACAGGAGGTTCTGCAACAGAACCCCGGTGGATAAGGGGGCACACCTGTATTTATTTTGCTAATATATGGGCAGCTAATATATGACTCATCCATCCCATCACCCTGCTGGAAGGTAAGAAGATGCTAACAAAGGTAATTGGCATCAACCTGTTTTGTAGTGAGTATGTGTGTGCTGTGTCAGAAAAAGCAAGGTCATCCAGGAAAAGGTAGCACTGCGATTCAGTGGTAGGGCACATGTTTCTTGCACTGAAAAGGGCCAATGTTCAGTCCCTGGCATTCCATTATCAGGATCTCCAGTAGCAGAACTGGGAAAGTTCTGGGCTGTCTGCAGCAGTGAGCTAGCGCAGTATAAGCTTCACATGTGGGGAGTTAGGCTTGCAACTTTTAACAGATATATATTTTGATTAAAAGGCACCCCCAATTAATCAGGCAGGATTTTTTTTTTTAAGAATGTATTTGTAAAAACATAAAGGCTTGTTGAAAACTGCTGGTAGCAGGAGCCAACTTAGAAGAAGCTGAGAATTCTTTAAATATGGCAATAGCCCTAATTTATGTACAGCACCCAAGAAATGGGGATCATGGTGGTATGGGGGGCCCCATATGGACTCTTCGTACATAATCTTGTATTTCACCAGAGTGGCATGGGAAAGATGCTCTCAGGCAACTGAGGTCAGATAAAAGGCCACTAATGCTGCAATCCTATAAACACATGCCTGGGAGTAAATCTCATTGAACTCAAAGGGCTTACTTCTGAGTAGACTTGCATAGGCTTATGTAGTAAGTGTACAGTGCAGAACAACAATAAACATATAATTCACTACGAGCCTTGACACTGCCCTCTTCTAGTCTAGGAACATGATGGGAACTGTATTGGCAACCTTCAGTCTCGAAAGACTATGGTATCGCGCTCTGAAAGGTGGTTCTGACACAGCGTCTAGTGTGGCTGAAAAGGCCAATCCGGGAGTGAGATGGGAACTGCATAAGTGTAAAGCAACCATTTTCAACATTTTTTATCTCATGGCACATTGACAAAGCACTAAAATTGTCAAGGCACACTGCCAGTTTTCTCCTTACATTAAATCACTACGTTACAATTAATTTTCAATAAATATAATTAATACAATTAAATCATTACATGACAAAGAAACTCACAAGACGCTTGGAGAGGAATGTATACGTGATTCTGGAAAGGAGGAAAAATGTTTTGAAGCAAGGTGGTCAGATGTTATTGAAGTGTTATGCCAGAAAGTGTTGGCAAAGAGAGGTCAGATTGAGCACATAGTGGAGAGATGTGGGGTGAGGGGCAATGAAGAGACATGAGTGAAACAACTGCAGGATTCAGCTGGAGGGGGGGGAAGAGAGAGTATGTGAGGCAAGTGATTCTGGACTTTTGGAAGGTGGGGACGAGTGAGGGGAGGGACAGTAAGATTGGTGCTAACTGCAATTATGAGATTTTTTTTGGGGGGGGGGGAAATGTGCCTGTGGGAGGGAGAAGGGTTCGGAGAAGAGAAGAGGCAATTGCCTGCTCGTGTATTTAAGAAAAAAGAATGAGACCAAAAGCCCAATCCTAGGCATGTCTATTCCCAGGTAAGTGTGGATAGGATTGTGGCCCAACGCCCTTCTTCTGAAAGGCGAAAGGCAATGCAGGGAGGGTCACCTTGGGGAGTTGCAGGCAAACTGTGGCAGGGAAAAGGAACATAGAAGGAATCTTTTAACCAGCCAATTCTTAAACTGGTGGCCTCAGCAGTCTTGCTCATTTCCTACCTCCTTGCCTGCTCCTGGTTCCCTCTTCTCACTCACTCCACCTGTACCTCCTCCAGGCTTCTCTGGCTGCCCAACCAGCATGCAGGTCAGGCAACAACTGCCTCAATGCCCAAGCCTAGACATGTCTACTCAGAAGTAAGCCCCATAATAGTCAACGGGGTTTACACCCAGGTAAATGAGGACAGGGTTGCAGCCTTCATCTTGCTCAGGAGCAGGAGCAAGCAAAAGCAGGAGGTGCAAAGGAGCCAGGACCAGCCCCTTTGCTGGCTGGCTTCGCTTTATCTTCTGCTGCCATGTGAGGCTCAAAGCAGCCGCTTCCCCCGCGTGCGCGGCTGCTGCCTGCCTGCTCTGGTCCTGCGGCACACCTGAGGCAGCCTCATGGCACACTAGTGTGCTGCGGCACAGCAGTTGAAAACCGCTGTAAAGTCTTTGCTAGATGTTTGGCAAAGGAGACCTGAGCAGTACAGAAGCTCCCCTACTTACAAATGTTCAACTTGCCCAAAATCATGGAAATGAGGAAATACTTCCAGCCCTGACTTCCAGTTTGAAACATATGCTGCTGACTTTGGAAGCCACTCAGGATCAGTGAAACCTGCCATGTTCCAAGTGAAACTGACAGCATCCAGAGTGAAATGACACAGTACCAAGCAGAACTGAAAGTTACAGCAATGGAGACAGGACCATTACAGTACTTACGAAAAGGACTACTTGTGGGTAGACCCCTGGAACCTAATGGTCTCATAAGCAGGGGAGATGATAAAAAAGCGGAATGTGGAAATAATGAAAAATAACTGGGAGATAACACTGCGAAACAAATTTTCAACTATATACATTCATGTTCAAACCATACATGGGTAGGATTTTTTTTTTACTCCTCATTTCACTTTTCAAATCCCACATAGTAATAACCATGAGATAAACAAATGGTGTGCATCAGTGCCCTCTTTATATATTTGATTTAAGAAGACATCAACATTTAGGGTATTCTACATGTTATCATAGATATCAAATGAAATGACAGGAAGAAAAGACACTGTCTTTCAGACACAAAATTCCAGGCATATTTGTTAATGTTTTAAAGCCCAGTGTGCTTTTGTACCATGTATGTATTTTTGTTCTCCAAAAGCTTTAGAGAAATGTATCATCTTCACACATTTCATCAATGGGAGCAGGAGAAAGCTCCAGGGATGAGAGGATTTTCCCCCCATTTCATTCCTTTAATGTTTGGTTGAATTGCTCAGCCTTGCATTCCACTCCTCCTAAATCTGGTTTATTGCAATTCCTAAAATTGTTGCATAGTTCGCTACAGAATTTCAGAAGCATCCCTTGTTCTTTCTTAACAATAAACTTTTGATTCATACCTTGCTTTTGAGCTGGAACACTATCATTCAGTACTGTAAGGAGCGCTCCCTCACCATTGTCCACTTCCAATGAATTAACTGAAGGGAAAACAAAAATAATTATTACACAGATAAGCATTACATAGATAAAATCAGTCTTAAGATAAAGTAAACAAAATGGTAAACCAGAGGTTCCCAAACTTTGACACAGTTACCCACTTTGTCCTTGATAGTGGGTCGCCATGCGATGATCCTGGTGGTGCTGGAATGCTTTTGGGAAGCCCTGGAGGCTGTTTTGGATCACACCAAGAAGGCAATCCACTCTGTTGGCCTCTGAATAGCCCACAGAAGGGACTGGAAGCAACATTCCAGAACCACCGGGAGCATTGTGTTGGGGCTTGTGACCCACAGTTTGGGAAATGCTTCAGTAAAGTATACCCCTGCTAATTGGGTAAGAGGCACTTTTTCAAGTGGGTGCTCCTTTTTTTAGCAGGGGGAGAGTAACTGGCCCACCTCACCCCAGCACTGTCTGTTCTAGTGGCTGTCTGCTGGTATTCATTTGTATCTTTTTAGATTGTGAGCCCTTTTGGGACAGGGAGCCATTTAGTTATTGATTTCTCTGTAAACCGCTTTGTGAACTTTAGTTGAAAAGCGGGATATAAATACTGTTAATAATAATAATAATAATAATAATAATAATAATAATAATAATAATAATAATAATAATAATAATAATAAAGCAATAAGAAATGTAGCACACAGCAGCAAGGATAAGATAGCAGGTCACTTAAAAGAAGACCAAAAGGAATAAAAAGGTCTTTATGAACCGTTAACAACATTGGGAACAGTTGGATATCTTGGGGGAGCGAATTCCACAACTGGGGGCTACCACAGAAAAGGTCCTTTTCCACACCCCCATTAGGCAGACCTCTGATGGTGATGAGTTGTGAAGCAGAGCCTCCGATTATGAACATAGGTACATGCTGGAGGAAATGATTCTTCAAGTATCCAAGTCAAGTAGGGCTTTAATAGGTAATAACATTTACCTATTAAATAACCTCAGCATCTTCAACTGAGCTCCAGTGCATGTTGGAAGACAATGTACATCATGAAGCACAGTTGTAATGTGTTCTGAACAGTCTGAGTCAATACTAGAAGGGATTCAGATAATCAGTATTGTACAGGAAAGCCTGGAACTGTGACAGCACCACCCATTCAATCACCTCGCGGAAGAATGGAAACTTTGACAATAGTTGCCAGGGATAGCATGATCCAGAGAGAGCTTTTATCCGTGCTAAATAAGATTTTTAAAAATTGTGTGAGACAAACAAAACACAACCTCTAATTCACATCAATAATGGTATATGGTCAAAAGCCTCTTCACTCTCTATTATTTAAAGATGATTTTTGATTTGTCATTTCAGTCTTCCGAGCATCATTTATTCTGACATTTAGTGCACCCACAAAGGCTCTTTCGTGCTGCTAAAATTTTGCCCTTCCACCACTGCAAGTCAGCTGGTGTGACTGTGGATCTATCCCATACTTATTGTTACACAATTCAGTAAGGACTACTGGTGGGGCTAACTCATTTGCCTTGCTATGTACAGGCTTAATTCAAAGGATGCCTCAGAATGGGGTGTTAACAACACTGAAGTATTTGGTAGGAGAGGGTCACTGGGAAGCTGGTGAAATTATGTATCTTCATTTGAGTGGATGGGTTGAGATGAGAGCGTCAGATTCTCATTTCCCCCTCCCCACACACACACATGCGTGTGCTCCTTGAGCAGTCAATGTGAGGAAGAACAAAGGAAGCATTTCTAGCAGTTTCTGGTTGAAGAAAGCAGGAGAACTGCTCTGAGATAGACAGAGGTAGGAATAGGTAAAGGAAATGAAGACAGTCTCAGTTAAAAGTTGCAAGACTTCGAGGATGCAGGGAAAGTTATGTAACCTGTGGTTGCTCCTAAGGATCATCCTGCTGCCTTTCTCCATCTAATGCTCAGACTCTATATTTATAAATAAAGGAAAGATTACAGAGACACCATAAGCATCCACTGCTGAATATCTGGGCAGGAGGTCTGATCTAGAGGGTAGAGCCTCCGTTTGCCTGAGGATAACATCTGCAGGTCGCCAGTCCAAGGCCACCGGCACCGTGAATGGTGAAACCTTGAAGCAGCTGACAAGCTGAGCCGAGTTATTCCACCTGCTCATTGGTGTGAGCGAAGAAGCGTCTTGGCAGCCCTCCACGTGAGAGATGAAGGAGCTGCTTATCAGCTTGCGTGGGAGGACACTGGAGGCCAGAATGTGATACCAGATCAGAAAGATCCATCTGAAATGTTGTGGTTCTTGAAAGATAGAACCTTTCTTCAATTGTAAAAATCCCTAAGGGATTTAGAACAGCCTGCCCCTGTAAACCGCATTGAATAAAGTCTGAGGAGAAATCTGACGACCAAGAAAGGCAGTATATAAATACCTGTATTATCTGGTAGATTCCACACCTCTCTGTTAGTACAGATCTGTTGATGCCACTGAAATGGAACACAAACTAAGACCCTGAGAAAGTGACCTCTTCCAAAGTCACCCATGCAGAATGAATTTCTAAATTGTAGCCTACACAGAGTACTTCAGAATGTCAGAAGAACCCCTAGTTCTTACTTAATAACAAACTTTTGATACACACCTTGCTTTGCAGAAAAAATGCTACTGTTCAGCTCTCTAAAGGGTGTTTTCTCCTCCTCATCCATTTTCAAGTAATTGACTGAAGGCACTGACGGGAAAGAAAAAGATCAGAGGGATTATGTGCGATTGGCAGACAAAACAGAGACTGACATTTTATTGACATCAACAGTGGCAATTTATTGGGTCCCTCTTCAGACTAGGTTAAGATGGTTTGTCATTTTAGGTTTCTTACTGGCTAAATCTTCCAACAGCACAGCATGTTCCCATCTTATACAGGTCCAGCCTATTTATAGACACATTTTTTATACATGGATTTTTAATACATGGATTTGACTCAACACAAATGGCCCCTGCAAATGAGAAGGAATGTGCTGATCCCTGGAGAAGGGGGAAAATGCATCCCTTTAAAATCAGTTTAAAAAACTGAACAGTCCTTTAACAATAGCCTCGTTAATGAGAGAGAGAGTGAGAGTGCAGCTGGCTGACAATCCATCAATCCTTCTCTCTCCAGCGGACCCCTCCCTTCCCCCTGAGCACGTGAAAGAAAGGTGATCACTTTGCATTGGTGAAGGGAGGGCTGAGTGAAGCTTTTTAAGCTCTTGGAGGAGGACTGGTTGATGGACTGTCTTCTTAACGACTCTTATCTTACATTGCAAAGGTCAGCAAGGCTGTTTTTAAATCACCTGAGCAAAGAAACTTTGTTTTTTAAATTGATTTCCTATAGTGTGTTTTTTGCCATCCACGTAAGTGCTTGGAACGGAACCCACGAGAATAATTAGTCTCAACCTACATTCATCATTACGGTACCTTGCTTGTACATTGTTCACACAGCTTCTTGAACAATGAAATGTTTACTGCTCCTCTTTGTTCCTCCTCCTCAGATTTAAAAGAAACATAGCGGCTAAGTCAGCAGGTCTCAAGCTGTGGGTCTGGGACCCACCAGTGGATCGTCACCCAATTTTTGGTCAGTCACGAAACTGACAGGGCAGATTAGGCTATGTGCATGAAGGGTTACACAAGCTGTGACTTGGGGACGACGACAACACTGCTACCCAATCACCATTATGGCCATACTCCGTGGCATTTATAAATCAGGTAGCAGCCTCTAGTCTAGGGCCTCTCAAAAGTTTGGGAACCACTGAGCTATGCTATAGCAAAATGTAGGACTTTGTACTAGAAATTGAAGGGTGTGTGTGTGTCTGTTTGAATGCTATCCCACATAGAAAACACATCCAAACATGGCTATTCAGGCATTGTAGCCCAGGCCAGTGACTGGAGTTCTAAAGAAAAGGGGAGGGAGAGCACTCAAACACCCAGCTCCCACTTGTAAAACAAAGGGCTCAATCCTAACCCACTTTCCAACACCGACATAAGGGCACAAATATTCCCTTACTTTGAGGAGGGCTCCGTGAGTGCCACACAACTGCAGGATGCAGCACACGTCCCATTGGCACCGCTATGCCAGTGCTGGAAAGTTGGTTAGAATTTGGGTCAAAGCTGTACAGTCCATCTTTGAGTTATAACAACAGATTAATCTTGTTAGGAAATAACCAGACACTTCAAATGGAGCCTGAGCTGTACCGCTTCCGTCTCTAAATGCCACAGAGAGGTTTACACTGTAGGTGTCAAGAGATGTAATACGACTTTTCGAACTAAAGGTAAAGTTCACTTACAACTCTCCTGGCAGGTGTCCTGGCATTCTTCCAAGGTGAGAAACTTGTTTGCATTTCCTAGGCACCCGCCGTACTCAAACTTTTCACACTGCTGCGACTCTTTGTTGTAGAAATACCTGGAAAATAATCCTCGGCAGATTCCAGGGTCGTTGTCCAAAAGGCAGTAAGGGGGCTTTCCTGTGAAAGTGGATTCTTCAGTGGGCAAAAGGAATACATAAAAATTACATTTGCCATTATGATGCCTATTTGATATGTATGAATTGCCTGGGGAAATTCACATCAGGTCAAATCCGAAGTATTTTTTTCATTAGCACAAGGAGAAGAAGCAGTTTTCACTGATCCATCTTCAAGCTGCAGGCTCCCCCCCCCCCCCCCCACCGTGGCATGCACTCCCATATTCTACTTTATAACAGCTTCGCTGAACCACCTCAGTTAACAGGAAATTATCTTATAACAATGACTAGCGACAAAACACAATGGAAGTGAATGTCCTCCAGGATGTCAGTTACCTGTCTTAAGTCTTGTTCGCTTTGTCTTTTCGGGAAAATCTATAATTATTAAAACACAAGTGTTTTTAAAAATAGACCTGGAAATATTGTAATAAAAACATAGTAATAACATGGGAAATAAGCATAATTAGTTTCAAAATGTCAGAAGATTGTTTTTTTTTAATGACAGCGTGACAACTTGGGCCTCACTAATGAACAGAACGCACCGTAGAACCAGCCAGAAATAAGATTTTCAGAAATAAAACTCCAGGACCAAAAGATGTACAACAATTTCCTGGAGCAAATGTAACAGCGATTGGACGAATACACCTTCTAGAAGCTTATTAGCTGAATTATGTTCCTTTTTTCTCCTTTCTTTGCATAGGTTACTAGTCCCACTTATGGAAACTGAAGACGGTAAGATGGTGCCCCCTGTGCACTACATGCACTGGATGACCAATGCTGGAAGTACATATAGAGTTTGTTGTCAGAAAACTGCAAATGCAGCCACACGACCACTTCAGAATGTGGGTGAATCTTGCATCAATCTATTAAATCCACACATTCAGTCCAATTTACTCCTGTGCATTTGTTTTATTTAACTGTGCTCTTAAATTCTTCCAAAGCTCACACCTGATCAGGTTTAAGTGCTCAGATGACATACAAACAGCTGTGGTATAACTGAGAGCTTTGAGCCTTGTGCGAGAAGATGAGTGAATGAGAGGGGATAACTGGACTTGTTATTTCAGCTGAAACCTAAGTCCAGAGACCAGCTGAAGTGTACCAAATGCTAGCTCATCCAAGATGCTATGAATTCCTGACCAACTGACAGAAGCTAATCTAGAAATCAAAGTAGTCCTTCTACCAGCATTTTCAACGTAATCTGTATTTTTGCATTACTGTGGCTTTTGCAACCACATTAATAATGAAAGGATAAGGCTTCTATAATATATTTAGGTGTTACGGGCTTTCCCATGTGTGCTGCTACTTCAATGAAAAACTAACATGCTTAGAGCACAAAAGCTTAAGTTGGTCTTGTTCGTCAGCTGCTCTGACAATAACCTTTCCCCATTTTGATTTTAGTTCCTCTTTTGCCAAAAAGAGCCTGCAAATCAAGCAGACCAGGATAGTTTGATAATACAGACAGCTGAAAGAAAGCAGAGGGTACACTCTCTCCATGATAATTTGCCACTTTGGGAACATTTCTTTCCAGTCCCCATGAAATGAGTTCACACATATTTCCAGCAAAATGACCAAATCAAGGGAGGATTTGGATGTATGAAATGGTCAGTTTGAATCACAACCAGCACCTCCAACATAAAGCTTTTCAAGGGAAGCATTCACATATTTTTCAGTCACTGAAAGATCAATATTAAGTGATCATACACATGTGAATCAACCTTTAGGCTGAAATCCTATGTGACTTACTTCTGATTAAACATGCTTATTGCTTAGGACCAGATTGATGCATTTCAAGAATGAAGCATAATTAGTCCACAGCACCCTCCCAAACATTCCAGTATTAATCTTGGGCTATATCTAGCAACATGAATGCATTCACTAAAGAGGGACCATGGTAGAGATCATGCCACCCAGAATCCAAGCTCTTCTTGAAATACTTCCCTGTATTCATATACCTCAATGTCAGATGAGGACATGTGTCTCACCAGGATTGCTCGCCCCACCAGTACAGTGTGAGGCTACAGGCCTACCCATCCTGGCTACTGTGCCATCAACAATAGGCCAACTTTCAACAAAAGGAGCCACTCAGGATTTTCTGGAAAGGCTCTGCAGGAACAAAAATGGCTCCCCCAATGCTGTGACAATGGGGACACCTTGCAATGGGGATAGGGGGCAGAACTGGAAGAAGGGGCCTGTGCAGAGTGAGGTCAGGGTTTTAAAACCCTGGCTGCAGCCACTAATGAGGGATGGCTGGGCACAAGCTGAGGGCTGGCTCTCTGGAGCTGACGCACAGAGGAAAGCAGCCTAGGGAGGCTGCCGTGATGCCAGGGGGAGGAAGATAGGGGCGGAGGAGAACCCCTCTGGATCCAAGTTGAAAGTGGACATTCTGTGGCTCTCTGTGGCAAGCATGTCTGCCATGACAGACCTTCAAAACTCTAAGAGTGAATACAGATTGCCAAATGGGAAACTAGAAAAGTGTTGCCACGTGGCCAAACCCCTAACCTTTACCACATGTAAGAATACGAAACAGAAAACTAAAAATGGCAACATGTTTAAAATAGTACAGATGACCAAGCAATGTCATAGCAGAAACCCCAAACACATGGTAAGTTGGTCATCTATATAGCATTGGCTCAAATACAAGGCATGAAGAGCTGTCCAGGATATAACCTAAAAATAAAAGAAGCCAACAGAAAAAGGCACATACTGACCTGGCACTATACACTTTTCTTGACATTCCTGTAGAGTTAGGAAGTTGTTTTCATTGCCTCCACAGCCACCAAACTCAAAGATTTCGCACTGGCGGGTGTGAATGTTGAAGTGATAGCGCATGTCTATTGCTTTGCATGGGCCGCCATCGGCTTTGAAGGCACAGATTGAGTGGCCCAGTCTCAATGGAGGCAAACCCGGACCTGGAAGTGGGTATGCAAAAGCACAGCATGTCATTGCCCCTCCAGCATTGGTTGTCACCTTGAAAGGAACTAGCCAGTAGAGCAATCACCATGCATGTCCCCAGGGGATAAGTTGGTGACAGGTAAGCAAGTAAAGAAGTGACAAAGGTATAGGTGAGTGTGTGTGTGAGTGTGTGTGTGTGGGGGGGGGGCCTGTTACCCAAATTGCTTTTGAAGTACTAATGGCCACATATAAGCACTTGTGCGTAGCAAGGAGTGGACCTTCCAAAGTCTTTCCTACACATGGATTATTTGTCATTCATTTTTAAAAATCATATCCCACTTTTCCCATGATGAAGCAAATGTCCAAGATGGCTTACAAAGTTCCACAATAAAATATACAATATATGAAAACAATAAATAAAAAAAGGAAAATGATAAAGTCATGGGGAGGGGCCAACTATTTGGACCAGAAAGATGCAGCAGAACCAAAACTATTGGTTCTGCTATTACACTATTACACATCACTATTACAGAGGCACAGAGGGCAGACAACAACCCATCACCCAAACACCACATGAAACAAAAACATTTTGAGATCTCACCAAACAGCCATGAGTGAAGGGGTAGTTAATTCCCCCAGCAGGGAATTCATCATTGTGGCACCACTACAGAGAAGGCTCGCCCTTATGCAGCCATCCCTTTAACTTGGGACAAAGGTGGCACTTGTAGGAAAGCAGGGACTCCAATGCCACTGCGAGATCAAACAGGGGACCGAAAAGTTAACCAAAACCCTGGACTAGGTCTGAAACAGGTAACACACCTTTGAAGTGGTGGTGGGGGGAGAAATTAAGGGTATCACTGGGCACTCACAATTCTTTGTGTGCTCCTAACAAACATTCTAAGTTGTGATCTAAGAGACAAAAATGACTTTCTCTTACTCATAGGTAACTGTGCATAAATAGTTTTGGTAAGTTTCTAAGAGACAATCTCCCCAAGCAGCACGATTTAGAAAGAAGCATTTGCTGTAGTTCCATTGGACTGGCTGAGGAAGAAATTATATGGATTATGGCTTACTTCCCACTATACATGTATTTCTTGGGATTCTAAAATAAAATGAGCATGCATTTAGCCTTGAATCAGATGAACACAAATGTCCTCTAGAGGGCAGCATCACCCTAGCAAATGACACATCAGGGAGTCCTAAGCTCATTTGTTTGAAACTTGGTTCATCATCTTCCTGTATACTTCAGTTTTGTCTTGAGTCTCTATCTATAAAAGGGAGATCATCAGTGTTGTTCACTAAGGTGACTGAATTTTTGTAATGACATTTTATGTGTGTGTGTTGTTTTTTTTTGCTTTGTTATCATTTTGAAAACTGCCTCCCAATTTCCATTAACAAAAAGACAATATATAAGGCTCAAATATATAACTCCCCCTCCCCCCCCCCAAAATATATCTTTTTTGGGGGGGGGGAAAAGCCACATGGGTGATTGGGCACTAGAGATTTTTATAGCAAATATGGCAACACACAATTGTATGTAGTCAATAAGATTTTGGTACGTGATGACATCACTGGGGATTTTTCAAAAGCTAATTGACAGTCAGGGCAATATTTCAAATATCAAGGCTACCTTCGCTTCATTCATGATGCCCAGATGGGACAAAAACCAGACTGTTTTTATTTAACAACTATCTCTAATGGGAACTGTAGTTTGAAAAAAATACAATTCTTATGATGGTTTCATTAGCTTCCTAGTTCATTAGTTATGAACTTGCTTTTAAAAAAATAAATAAATAAGCCTTTGCACATGCGTGTGCTTCATTGAACCACTGTGACGACTGGTCCCAATGAGGGTCTGAGCTGCTTAAAATGAATTGCAAGATTTAAAAAAAAAATCATCTGAAAGATTCACATTTTTGAGCTTCCCTTTTGAAAACCTTCCATATTTTTAGTTCAAAATTCTTCACATAGGCTGAATACACGCTACAGCACGTTAAAAATGAAGCGTGTACCTACTTCACCTCTGTAGCACCTTTCTCTTTATATTTCTTCTCCACCTCGCAAAGGGTAGGAAGCCACAGGTGCTTCTGACTCTCCAGAAGACAGGCAGCAATGAATGTGCATTACATCATGTATGGGCACTCCAATAATATTATACCATCGTCTAAGGCGAAAAGTGCAAGGCAAGCCTCATGTGTTTGCTCATGAGCCATTAGACAGAGCAAACCTGGGAAAAGGGTTCATAGCACGCACAAATCAGCTCACTAACGTAACATAAAGGAAAGATGATACTGGAGTTTATCATAAATGACTGGATATAGACTTGACATGTGGCTGCCCTTGAAAGGCGCCTGTCTTACGTCACCTTCTCTTCCTCCCTGATAAAGTCAAGCAAAACAAAATGTGTGTTAATGTTGTTGTCATGTTGCAGACATCTCCACCCTGTCAAACCGAGTCTTTTCCTAGGCTATGACAGCAGTTGAATTCTGTGGTTAAATCTAAATGCAGACCTTTTCGTGCCAAATAGGCTTAAAATAGGGACTGTACAGGACTCCTTTCGGTGGAATCCTCCTTCCATTCACCAGCATATACATTACGCAGCTATTCCTATTTATAAAGATACCGTAATGCCATAATTAAAAGGCACTTTTCAAAATGCTTTTCTCTGATGAACCTTATCAAGGCAAAACAGCTTGTTGCAAAGAGAAAAGGAGCTTCTTTCTGCTTTGTCCCCTTCATCTGCTTGATTTGACAACTCACCACCCACGCACACTCTCAATGCTTTTCCTATTAGTCTAGCTGGATCTTTGCACTTATGCTACTGCTTCATGGACTCTCACACTTACATGAAGCACTGTTTTCATTAATTATTATTATTATTATTATTAATTGGATTTGTAGTTCGCCTTTCTCCCTGAAGGGCACCCAAGGCAGCTAACAGCACTTAGAAAGACATAAAATACATTAAAAATACATAAAATTATAAAATACAATAATAATTAAATAATAAAATAGCAAGAGCAGTAGCAATAAAACAGTATAAAAACAATTATTAAAAGCAGCCATCATGCCCTCTATCAGGCATCGAATGCTTTCTGAAATAAGAACATCTTCAGGCCTTGCCGGAAGGTTAGTAATGAAGGAGCTGTTTGAACCTCAAAGGGGAGGGAATTCCACAGTACAGGGGCCACCACTGAAAAGGCCCTGTTTCAGGCCATTTCTCACCTCTCTCAATGGTGGCACAACCAACAGGGCTCCCCCTGATGACCAAAGAGAACGGGCCGGATTATATAGAAGAAGACGATCTCTCAAATATGTTGGTCCCAAACTGTTTAGGGCTTTAAAGGTCAAAACCAGCACCTTGAATTGGGCCCAGAAACAAACGGGTAGCCAGTGCAGCCGCCAGAGCAGCAGCGTGACAGAGTCAAACCGCCAACCTCCAGCAACTACATGAGCCGCCGAATTCTGCACTAGCTGCAACTTCCAGACCATCTTCAAGAGCAGCCCCACATAGAGCTCACTGCAATAGTCTAGTCTTGATGTCACTGTGGCATGGACCACGGTGGCCAGTTCCAACTGAGGCAGGTTCGGCCACAGCTGGTACACTAGCCGAAGCTGGGCAAAGGCACTCCTGGCCACAGCCGACACCTGGGCATCCAGAAGCAGCTGTGAGTCCAGGATAACCCCAAGCTATGAATCTGCTCTTTCAGGGGGACTGCAACCCCATTCAGAGCAAGGCGATAGTCCAGCATCTGCATCGTGGATTTCTGCACCAGGAGAACCTCTGTCTTGTCCGGATTTAATTTCAGCTTGTTCGCCCTCATCCAGACCCCAGCTGCCTCCAGGCAACGCTCCAGGACAGAGACAGCCACCCTGGAGTCCGGTGGAAGGGAGTGATAGAGCTGGGTGTCATCAACATACTGATAGCACCCAACTTCAAAACCCCGGATGACCTCTCCCAGCGGTTTCATATAGATATTAAATAACATGGGGGACAGTACAGAACCCTGCGGCACCCCACACTCTAAAGGCCAAAGTGCCAAACAGGAGTTCCCCAGAACCACCATCTGGGACCTGTCGGCCAGGAAGGAGTGGAACCACCACAAAATGGTGCCTCCAGTCCCCAACTCAGCCAACCGTCCCAGGACACCATGGTTGATGGTGTCAAAAGCCTCTGAAAGGTCCAGAAGGACCAGCATGGATGCACTCCCATCATCCAGCCCTAGGCGTAGGTCATCCACCAAGGCCGTCTCCATCCCAAAGCCCAGCCTGAAGCCAGACTGAAAGAGATCCAGATAATCCGCTTCATCCAAGGCCCTCTGGAGCTGAGATTCCCCCACCTGCTCGACCACTTTGCCCAGAAATTGGAGGTTTGTTACTGGCTGATAATTATCTAATATAGAAGCATTCAGAGAGGGCTTTCTTAGGAGGGGGCGAACCACAGTCTGCTTTAAAGCCAATGGCAACACCTCCTCCCTCAACTCATTCCCTTTAAGGGGACCTTAACAACACAGTTCCGCTGTCGTAAATGGCTGTATGGGCATGTGCTGATGTGGCACTGCTGGCCATTTTGGATCCACTGCCACAAACATCGGCAGTGTCAGAGTTCTGCTGATGCTGCCGGCTACCTCCTGCGGTTCAGATAACTGCTAGGAGAGGTGGGAGGTGAGAGGAAGTGGGCAAGGAGGGGGAGGGAAAGGGGAGTTTCTGGGCAGGGTGGAGGGTAGGTAAGAGGTAGAACAGTGAGGGAGGTGTGGATCTCAGTGGCACTGGTGTGTGTCAGATCACAACTCCTTTCCCTGACTCCTTCCCTCTCCCTTATTCTCCTCGGACATGTTCCAGCAAAATAGCTGGCACAGACCTGATTTGGCCCATTGGTGCAGTGGAGCCTTGCCTCGGGGTAAAAAAAAAATCAGTTTCCTTAGCTTGAGGAGGCCTCTGGACTGTCCCCCCACAGGATACAGCCCATGCTTCATTGGCACAGCTGAATTGGCAGAGGAGGGATTTAGTTAGACTTAGGCGACAATCCTGTCCACATGTACCTGGGAGCATATTCCATTGACTATAATAGAACTTACTTCCAAGTAGACATGCCTAAGATTGGACTTTGATTGATCCTGTCTCTGTATGATGTGTGAATTAACTCAAAGTGGTGTTCTCTTATGCGCTGTTAAACAGGGACATTTTATTTCAACATTGCAGTTTATGATGATGAAATCTCTTACCTTCAAGTTCCTCCCCGCCTTCTGAACTTGCAATCACGTGATAAGGCACACAGCTGAAGAGAAGATATACCGTGGTGCCTAGGAACACATCCATTTTCATTCTGCTCTTATTTCCTGAGTAAGCAAAAGAAAATACAAAACACACACAGAAGACTGATTCAAAATGAAATTGTTCTGAAATGCCTAATCTTGCTTTACTGGCCAGCAGCTAACCTACATCATCTTGTAGGCTGTTACAAAGTGGAAAAAAAAAAAGTCATAAAGAACTTCATGCTCTGAAAACCACTAGTTACTTAAGAAATAATATTTCTGTTCTGGCAGAAATAATAATCCTCTTTGGATTATTGTTGCAAAAATCCTACAGAAGCATGATCCTCAAACGCTTACAGAGTCTAAACAGGTATGCTAAGGCGGCAGGGTTCCCAAACTTACCGTGGTCACAGCGCCCTTCTTTTGTGGCAGCCATCCTGGCTCTACCAGGTGTGCCATCTTGGATTATGTGATCCAAGTTGGCAGCATCCAGGAGAGCCAGGAAAAGAGGCTGCCTTGGACATCCAGCAGCGCCACCACTGCACTCTCAGGCCCCAGGACACACCATTTGGAAACCACTGTGTTAAGCTCTTCAGAATTACTTACAGGCACTCCTTGACTCATGCAAGGGTTGTACACCCTTATGTAAGCTGAGTTTTATGTAAGTTGGAACCGGGCTGTGCAAAAGGAGCCACCCATGCTTGCAATTCTGTAAAGCTCGCCGCTAGCTGTGCTCTGTAAATTGGGATCTTTCCCAGCACGTCCTGCATATCTTGCATTTAAGGAGTCTGTACAGTAGGAAGGCTGAGACTGCAGGCTCTTTAAACAAACAAATAACACAGAGCATACTGGAAATGATCCCAGCTTTCAAAGCAAAGCAAGTGGTGAGCTTTGCAGAGTGGCAAATGGTGAGCTGGGATGGCTCCTCTTGCATAGCCCAAACTTTACATAAAACAGGGAGTACCTTAATCAGATTTAACAAAATAAACTGTTAGATTCCTAAAAGGCATGGAAGGAAGTCAATGTTAGCAGAGCTGAGGGAATTGATCGTGCCCACATACCGCAAAGCTGAGTTTTGCTAAGCTCTTTACTGCAAGAAGGATATAATTGCAGCCATTGTTTTATACAGGCAGTACAACAAGCCTGGAACAAGAAACTGAGAGGTCCAATGCGAAGCAGGACAGAGCCACCCACAAGCCCCCAAACGAACAGGTCACAACTCCCCCGTCTGGCAGGATTAACAGATAAAAGAAGTTGTCCACAGGTTTCTCTTCACTGCAGAAGAAAGACAACTGGGGATGGGACAGAAAAAAAGAAAAGGGAAATCATTGGATGAATGCTCTGAAAATAAGATTCCAGCACTGAATATCCATAGGACAGCGAATGGCTTAACTTCTCAAAGCATGATGGAAATCATCCCCCTAATTAAAAGTTTTGTTGTCCTTAACGAACAACTTGAAGGCTTTCAATTGCTTATATTACATGACTGCTGGTTTAATGCTTATAAAAACCCTAAGCTGCCTAGGTAAATCATGGCAAAGTAGAGTAACAGTGCAATCCTGTGTGTGGGCAGAGGAAGCTCCACTGAACAATATTGGACTTGCTTCTGAGTAAACATGCAAAAGATTGTACTGCGTTTAATAGTACCCATTAAATTTTGGCTACTTGTAGACTTGTGACCTTCATTTTCTTTGGGTTTTTTTTCCCCTAAAGACATTATATTCAAATATTACTTAATTTGCTACCTTATGAATTACTTGCCTTAGGAATTAATTCCAATATCTTTATAGTTAATGCATCAACTTCATGATTTTCCATTTAACAAATAGTATATTTAGGGCACAATCCTATCGTGCGCTGGAACAGGCAAGCCCCTTACTCTTCCCCTTACCCTCAGGTAAGCCACTGCAGCCCCTATGGGTCTCCTCTGACCTGAGTCACCTCCTGACTGCCCATAATTGCTGGGTCCCAGACTCGCCTCCTGCTCCCTGCCCGCCCCAGGGCCGCCCACCGCCCGGAGAATGTTTGTTCCCTTACCTCAGAGCTGCATTGCCCTTATGTCAGTGCTGGAAAGTGGGTTAGGATTGTGTCCTTTGACTGCAATCCTGTAACACTCACACGGAAGTAAATCTTCTTGAATTTAATGGAGCTAACTTCTGAATAGACATACCTAGGATTGTACTGTTGTTGAGTGAGCTTTAAGAACAGTTGAATTGTTATGATTGAGCTGCCTAATTGATTTATAATGCGAGATTTATTAATTTATAATTGATTTATAATCCCATGTAAAACTGCAAAATTTAATGTATCCTCAAAAAAGCCATGAAATAGGATGGAAGCCAAAAGGAAGAGATAAAATAGGTAAATTGTTTGATGTAAGTTTTGAAACTGTATTGATGAAAACACTAAAAAAACTCAAAAATAAGAAAAGTTTAGATGTACTGTATATATGAACTAGGCAGTACGCTAGAATACTTGATAAATTATATAAAGTATGTAAAAAAAAGTCTCTCCTAATTAATGAACTGATTTCTCTCATTTGAACCTTGGCCAAAATTCAGAACACAGTTAGGTATACTGAAGTCACAGAGATGCCATGTAACTGTGTGCTTGATGGGATTCAGCTCAAAGACCTAACTCTTTACCACAAAGGAAACTGAAGGGTAGAGTAATAAAATCATGTGCAGTCTATCAGTCATCCAAAATTCAGGGGAAGTATTAATGATTCTTTTCACTGAGTTTATTTAATGTTTCATGTGGCCACTGAAGTATTTTATTTCCATACTGATGTGTTTTACTGTCACATATTTCTGCCAGGAATGAGATTTGGGATTTGAGGGAATTGTTATTATACCAAAGCAACAACACTGTTTACAGCCTGTTTATGATTCTGCCAAACTGCATGAAGGGACACATTTGTTTTTTCACTTATTTTATATCGTGTGCCGCATCTTGCAAGAATGAGGCTGAGCCATCCAAAGAGCTTCTTCTGCTGGAGAAATTTTAGGGTGAGCCCACACTTGCATTTCCTGATGTATATCAACTACATGAAAAAGTGGCAGTTCATCTTTCCTGAGCCAAGTTTAATTGTAACATAAGAAAGTTGCCATGACTGTGTTCACATATCAACAAAGAATTATGCAAAAGGACTCTTGTTCCTACTATGATAGCACATTCACATAATCTTTTAGGAATGTGCGTGCACACTTGCTGCAAAGAGAATTCGTTTGTTGGTGTGTCAATCAAATCATGATTGGGGACTTAGGATCAACCAGATTTCATTTTAGACATGAAAGGACAAGCCTTTGCCTATCTGGATCAGAATCCATACAGCTACCATTTTGCTAAATGACAAGCTCCAATTGGATTCCACTGAAGCAACTCATCCAGGGCAAACAGCAGCTGTGGAGGTGGGGATGGGAGGTTCAATCTGAATCAGGACGGTGGGTGGGGGGAGTTGAAATTCCCCCCCGTCCACATGTAGTGACCCTGATCTGGATTACATCTCCAAACACTGTTGATTGGCAATAGCAACACTAAAAAAAAATAACACAACAGACAATCATAAACTTAAAATAATTGATCCTCATTAATGAAGGTCACCTTCAATTTGCTCCCAATGAGCTGGGCTCAGGACACCCATCTAGCGAGCTTCTCATATACATTTGGTTGGTGGATTCGAGACCCAGATGCATGGAAAAACTAACACAAATAGATACTACATTCCAATTAATACCTGACTGACATAAAAAGGTCAATGAGTTTTGTAAGTAATCTTAGGAGCTGGGGGACGCAATTGGAAACATTTTTGCGTGGTCCCAAGTTCACAGCTAAGGTATGCAGTATCTTGAAGACATAAATAAAATTTATTAGACTTTATATCTCTAGGGTACAATGGAAAGGAATCAAAATGTGCCTTAAAAACTGCATGTGAGTTAATGGACCTAAGGGCGCAATCCCAGCACTGAGGTAAGGGCAATGCAACTCCAAGGTAAGGGAACAAAAATGGCCTTACCTTGAGGAGGCCTCCATGACTACCCTCCAACTGCAGGAAGCAGCACATACATTGCCTGCATAGCTATGCCAGTGCTAGAAAGTTGGTTAGGACTGCACCCTAAATGGATCTAAGGACATTTTAATATAAAATTGCATACATGTAAGCATATAAGCAAACAAACATATATAAGTACAGTAAAGACATTTCAAAATGTAAACAGTGTCAGGAAACACTCCTGACTTATTTAAGAATTCAGAAGAAAATTAAAACCATTGCTGTTCTCTAAAAAACTTGCAATGTGGTGTTAGGTGTCTACTGCAATGTATTGTTGTGTGTATTTGACAAAGCTAGAGTAGATTATCCTAGCACAGGGCCCCCTTTGGTATGGAGCCTAATTGGGAGCAATTAGTCGATAAGCCGGCCCTGGTGTCTAGCTTATGCCAGGGAATGCATTATAACCTCATGCTTCAGTCTTTCTGGGATAGAAAATGGTAACCTGGCTGTATTATTATTATTATTATTATTATTAACAACTTTATTTTTACCCCACCTTTCTCCCTGGAGGGACTCAAGGCGGCTTATAAACAAGGTTAAAACAAATTAAAAAACATAATTTAAAAACAGATAAAAACATATAAGAACATAAGAACAGCCCCACTGGATCAGGCCATAGGCCCATCTAGTCCAGCTTCCTGTATCTCACAGCGGCCCACCAAATGCCCCGGGGAGCACACCAGATAACAAGAGACCTCATATGACATAATGACATATCATAAAAACAGTAGTCAGATAAAAAAGTAGTCAGGTAAAAGAGCATAGCGCAGCAAATTAGAAAAGGATCAGGCCTGTAACCAGATGTTAAAAAAGATATTAATAGATGTTAAAAAGATGTTTAAAAGGCCAAGAACTCAGAAGGCTTGTCTAGACAGAAGGGTCTTCAGGCCTCGCCAAAAAGTTTCAAGAGAGGGAGCCATTCTTAAGTCAAGGGGAAGGGAATTCCATAGTGTTGGTGCCACTACTGAGAAGGCCCTATTTCTTGCTGCCGCCCCACGTACCTCCCTAGGCAGCGGCACTTGTAAAAAGGCCTTCTCTGATGACCTGAGAGGATGGGCCGGATTGTACGGGAGTAGGCGATCTCTAAGATACCCTGGCACAGAGCAGTATAGGGCTTTAAAGGTCAAAACCAGCACCTTGAATTGGGCCCGGAAACGAATGGGCAGCCAGTGCAGCCGCTGGAGAAGTGGGCTGACATAGTCAAACCGCCTACCTCCAGTAACTACATGGGCTGCCGCATTCTGCACTAGTTGCAATTTCTGAACCGTCTTGAAAGGCAACCCCACATAAAGCGCGTTACAATAATCTAGCCTCGATGTCACCGTGGCATGGATCACACGATCCAAGTACAGCCGCAGCTGGCACACCAGCCAAAGCTGAGCAAAGGCCCCCTAGCCACAGCCGCCACCTGGGAGCAGCTACAAGTCCAGATGGACCCCCAAGCTGCAGACCTGCTCCTTCAGGGGGAATGCAACCCTATTCAGTGCAAGCCGATACTCCAGCACCTGCATCGAGGATTTCCAAACCAGGAGAGCCTCTGTCTTATCCAGATTTAATTTCAGCTTGTTAGCCCCCATTCAGATACTCACTGCCTCCAGACAGCGCTCCAGGACCTCAACCACCACCTTGGAGTTTGGAGGAAAGGAGAGATAGAGCTGGATGTCATCAGCATATTGATGGCACCAAACCCCTGGATGACCTTTCGCAGTGGTTTCATGTAGATGTTAAATAGCTTGGGGGACAGAATTGAACCCTGTGGCACCCTGCACCTCAAGGGCCAGGGTGCTGAACAGGCATCCCCCAGTACCACCATCTGGGACCGATCCTCCAAGTAGGAGCGGAACCACCGCAAAACAGTGCCTCCAACTCCCAACACGGCCAATCACCCCAGAAGGATACCATGGTCAATGGTATTGAAAGCCGCTGAGAGGTCCAGCAGGACCAACAGGGACGCAGTCCCCCTGTCCAGTTCCCGGCGTAGGTCATCCACCAAGGTGACCAAGGCGGTTTCTGTCCCAAAGCCTGGCCTGAAACCAGATTGAAAAGGATCCAGATAATCCACTCCATCCACGACCCTCTGGAGTTGAGATGCCATTACCCACTCAATTACCTTGCCCAGAAACGGGATGTTGGAGACTGGCTGGTAGTTGCCTAATACAGTGGAATCCAGGGAGGGCCTCTTCAGGAGCTCTGTTATGAGCTCTATAATGAGCTCTAATCCGTGTCCAATTGGATTCATCACAAGTTTTCTGCCACCGTTGCTCTAGACGCCTGCCCTGCCGCTTCATCATTCACAGCTCCTCAGTGAACCAAGGAGCCGCTCTGAGTCTGCGACGTGGCAGAGGTCGCTCCGGAGCAATCTTATCCACTGCCCTGGTCGTTTCCCCATTCCAGAGGTCAACCAGATGTCATCAGATGAGACACCAGTCTTGGCAGTGGGAAAATCCCCCAGAGCCCTCAGGAAACCTTCAGGATCCATCAGCCTCTGAGGGCGGACCATAGAATGTGGTCCCCCGCCTCTGTGAAGGTAAGAAGCCGCAACAAGCCTAAACCTTACCAGGAAGTGATCTGTCCATGACAACGGAGTGATCTTAACCTCCTCTACATCCAGATCACTACCCCCGTACCCAGCTGTAAATACCAGGTCCAGCACGTGTCCTGCAGTATGTGTTGGGGCCAGGATCTTCTGGGACAGGCCCATGGTTGTCATGGCAGCCATGAAATCCTGTACTAGGCTGTACCTGGGCACTGTGCAGACAAGAGATCATTTCAAGTGAAATAAGAATCCTCATCATCACCTCAAGGAAGCTCTACCAAAGTATGGATTTTCACGGGCTGTCTTACAAAAAAATGAAGGAAAAAAACCTTCCTTGAGTTTCTCATAAACTTTCAGGACTGGATAAAATGGCAGGAATGAAATGGGGCAGCGTTATTGGCAAACAATTGTTCCACCTTCATGACAACAAAAGTATTTGAGCAGTTTTCTTACAGCACATTTTGCTTGGATGGCTGAGAAATCAGATGGTTTGATAAGGAAAAAGCAAAAGAAACAACAACTATAAATGAGAATACAAATGATTTGGCATTGGCACACAAGAAACAAAGATTAAAGTACCTCAAGGATACAAATGGTTTGTGCGAAATAGTTCAAGTATCACAAAACACCCAACTTGTAGTGACAATGTACAGTGCTTGTTTTAATATATGAGTTTTGTAGTGCATGATGGATACCTGGTATGGCTACCAGGAGTTTTAGATGTTATCACACAAATTTCATGGAAACAGTCCCCCCCCCCCCCAAAAAAAAAAAAAAAATCAATTTAGCCGAATTATTGGAAGAGATGCAATGATCATAAGTATGTTTAACACAGCTATTTCTAGCACTGGCCTGCAAATCCATATTCATTCTCCGTTGATTGACCTAGCGCATCTTGTTTCTAAAATTACTTGAGAACTATTTCAGAACTGTTTCTTTTAGTCGCCTCCAATAACTTCAGCGTGACCCTTGGAATCTCTGAATAGTAAGCCTAGAATAGGAACAAGGCCAAGGCAAAGCACTTAAAGGGCACTTCTCCATCATGAGTTTGAGAGAAAGAGGGAAAACATGACAAAGATAATTTCTCCCCCTCCTTTCCAGGTATTGTTGTCCAGTATGTAGTTTCTCAAGATGCACGGTGAGTTTTCCTATCAGCAAGGCCATCTGGGTTGCTTAGGGAAGTCACTGGCCAGCTGGTGATGAGGATCAAAATATAAAATAAGATGTGTGCTTCAAGCACTGTCTGGCCATTTTCCTCTCAATTGGCTTAAAAACTGGGTCAAGGGGGTGGAAATCCTCGTGGAGCTTTTTTGAAACCAGGGCATGTTTCAAAGTTGCCAAGAGCACACTTTTCTTTGGGAGGCATTCCCAGTTGTTTAGTTAAGGGCTCTGACATTCCCCAGGCTCTGATCAGCCAGGGGGCAATGGATTTATTTCAGTCTTTGAATGAAGCCCATTAAACGTGTTGAAGATCTAAGACAGTGAAACCATTCAGTGAGCAGTAGCACTGTTCTTGCCACTTCAGAGCAAAGGGCCATCAATCTGACCAAGCTTCTTTGTCGACAGCTGGATCAAATTGGCAAAAGTGAGTCAATGAGCTATTTCCAGGGAGTACACAAAAGTGAAATATCAATTGGTTACCCAAGTGGAAATCACAGCCAAATGGCACTCACGTCTGTAGCACAAACAAAGGTAACCTAAGTAATTTGTGTTGGCTCTGATAGGGCCAGCTGTCATTTATACTGAGATGTCATTTATTTATCTCTATAGGATTTAATACTCAAATGTATCTTAGATTCAAACTAGATGCAACATTAAGCATGTGATTAGGACTAGTGTGCTCATGTTTTATTCCGTAACTAGCATTATGGCATGGAGGTGTGTATTAACCTTCTGTTTCTGCTATGATCCTAAGCTGGCCTATATTAGTCGGGAATTATTGTACATAAATCTCAGGCAAACATAAGATCCTTTACAGGGATCCAACACCCCTTTGGTGAGACAGACATGCTCAATGGATAGAGAAGACAGCCATATTTCTGTTCCTCCCCTGCAAGTAGATGGTAAGAGTCTTTAAACAAGCCTGATCAAGTGGAACCATTTTTATTTAAGGTGACCTCACAGTTTTTCAGTCTCTTCCTCCCCACCCTTGCCAAATAAAATCTACCCTGAAGTTTTCTAGTGCTTATAGTCACATGGTTCTAGATTACATCACCCAGACAATGTCTGAAAGACTCATACACCACATGAGTGAATTTTCCAGGGGTACTTTCTGCCCTCCCAAAAGAAAACTATTGTTAAATCTGTTCTCATGGTGTCTTGATTTCTGCTTCCCTATACATTGTGATGCCCAGTTATAATTATTGTTGCTCAGTTCTGACCAAAACCCACAACCAGACTAACACTTGTTGAAATTATATATTCTTCTTCCATTCATTTGACTGAATTATGCCGATTGCATCATTTGATTTCTCTGCTTACAGAACTTTGGGAGTTTAGCATGAAACTTTAGTTGGACTGACTGTCTGCAAACTCCCATGTAGTTTCACTTAAGTCAGTGAACTGTGGTGCCGAACATCAAGTTCTTTCTGGAGATTTCTCCTTCCTTGTGAAATGTTTCTCTTGCCTGCACACATTTTTGCACACTTTCAGTTCTTTCTGTTGCATAGCTAATGATGAACAGTTGAGTCACAGAGCAAAAAGGCTTGCTCAAATGTCTGGAACACAACACTGATGTTTTACAGCAACCAGAGAAACTCCAGAATGTGAGATTATCCTCTATTTCAGTGGTTTTCAAACTTGAGGGAGCTTTACTTCCTCAGTAAGTCTTTGTGGGGGAGGGGTCAGGACAGTGATGTGATCCCCAGGATCGCGTTGCTAAGGGGGGGCGCTTTCCACTTACAAGTAGGTAGGGCTGCTGGAGGCTGCAGGAGGTGTGGAGAGCCCTGCGCAGCCCTCTTCAGGGCTCCCCAAGGCTTGGAATCTTCAAACAAAGAGATCCCAAAGCACCTCCTGCAAACAGGACATGCTCTGCAATTGCTCCATTTGAACATTCTAAGCCCCAGGGATACCTGCAGTGGGCTACGCAGGATTCCCCGCACCTCCTGCAGCCTCCAGCAGCCCTACCTACTTACAAGTAAGTGGAAAGCATCCCCCTCGCCCTCCCTTAGCAATTCGATCCTGGGGATTGCATTGTTGCCTCTTCTCTTCTACCACTCCTTAAAGGGACAGGGGAACCTTTACACAAACTGGTGGGTTGCGATCCACCAGTTTGAGAACCACTGGTTTATTCTATGAGAAACTACAACATGGTTTCTAAATTTTACTGAGGGCGCAATCCTACCCTGCACTGGAACAAGCAAGCCAAGAGGCTTGTGCTGTATCCAGCGCGGGACAGGGGCCCAAAGTGGCTCAACCAGTGGTACAGGGAAACACTTCCCCTTACTTCTGGGTGAGGCACACTGGCCCCTATGGGTCACCTCGGACCTGTGCCACCTCCTGAGGTGGCACAAGTCCAAGGAGAGCAGAGCGGCTTGAAGCTGCTTCAAACTCTCCGGGAACGGGGGGTTGGGATCCAGCATAAGTGCTGGATCTCAGCCCTGCCTCCCGCTCCTCACCCGCCTGCCCCCGGGGCTGCCCACTGCCTGCCCTTCTCCCACCCCAGAATGCCTCCCTCCCAACTCCTCCCTGCCTCCTCCCTGCCCACCACAGAGCCTTGCATCAGCTCAGCCAGGCTGACGCAAGGCTCGCTGCCTCCATCAGTGCGGAGGTTTGTGTTAGCCTCCGCAGGCCAGCAAGCCTCTGCACGCCAGCCTTGCCAACTCTCAAGGAGGCGCAAACGTGACTTACAGACCATTTGTGACCCTCCTGGGCTGGTGAAAGGGACTTGTGCCAACCCAAGGGCGCCTCTGGATTGCACCCTGAATCAGTTCCAATTTGAAAGGAAATTGTCCAGTAACAAATATTCCTAAGAATTTTATTAGGAGCAGAATTTGATTAAGTCAACCACTAAAATAATATTGTTTGGCAAATAACTTTTCAATAATACAGTGTATGTTAAATGTTGAAAAGCAAACTGCTGCCTAGGAAATTTATAATTATAATAAGTAGAAGGGTTGCAGAGATCATTATTAACAGCCCAATCCTGAGCTGCCGGGGGCGCGCAGCTGCAGCAGCACCATGAACGGCTTCCGCCCCATCCTGCACGCCTCAGCCTGCTGCGCACAACTCCTCCACAACTCCAAGTTTTGTCCCCTTCTCCCAGATAAGGGAAGCAGTCCCGCAATGGGGCTACTCACTTTACCACCAACCTTTTGGTAAAGGTAAAGGCGTTTGTGTAGGGTGCTGAGCCCCACATGAACGCCTTGGATCCAGTGGAGCAGAGCTCCACGGGACCAGCCTCCCTCCCTCCCTCCCCCCGGCAAGCCTCCCACCCGCCTTTTCTCCACCTCCCACCTCCCCGTCATGCCTCCTCCCCACCCTCTCTCCGCCCTCTGCCTGCATCCCCCCTCCATGGAACGCTTCCTTCCCGCTCCCCTCCCCACCCCCACTTACTGTGCCGCAGCTTGGTGGTGCTTCCTGGGTCATTTGGTGGGCCACTGTGAGATACAGGAAGCTGGACTAGATGGGCCTTTGGCCTGATCCAGCAGGGCTCTTCTTATGTTCTTATGTTCTGTGAGACTGCTGAGAAAGCGGAGGACGGGCGCCTGCCCAGCAGTAGCCCAGCGCTGACCAGTGCTGGGCTAGCATGGGCAGTAGCCTGACGGTAAGTCTCGCAGACGTGCCTTACAGCACGTTTGCGACAGTGCGCTCTGGCAGAAAGCCACAGCACCAAGCTCAGGATTTGGCTCTAACTCTGCTGCTTAACACAAGTCACACGTAATGAAAAAACATTGCAACAAGAACAAAATGAGGAATATGTCACAGATCCAAAACCAATTCTAAGTGACTGGATTTTAAAGAAGAAATTGCTTTTCCATGGAAACACAGTACTTTCTGCAAATGTTGCACAACGCGTTCGTTCTTTTAGCACGCATGCTTTCCTGGGAAAGGAGGAGAGGGAGAAAGGAGAGAGAGAAAAAATTCTGGAAACTGGTATCTATAATTACAGAAATGTCACGCTGCATGTTGGTGCAGGAACTGCTTTTATCTTCTTGACTCACTTGTCCAATCTCAAATTCCTGAACTATTGCACCACTTTGGGGGTCGGGGGTGGGTAGGCAGGGTTCCAGAGATAAATCTCCCAGAGGTTTCCACTTGTCTATTCTGGAATACACTATTCTAAAACCTGTATTCAACAACGCACAGAGAATGGGTGATGTACTTCAGCAAAATCATGTTGCTGGTTATTGGGGTATCTGGTACAATTGAAATAGCACATAACTCTAGTCAGTTAATCAGTAATAATGCTGATCAGCTGTTCAGCAGAAACAGGAACAACCGTTTTCCCCATCCAAATACTGAGCAGTGCTTTGCCAATTGCCTGACCAGAGCCACATGCCTGCAGCCTCATTTGTCAGTCCTCACAAGGAACTGCGCACGAAGCATCTGGGCATGCAATTCTACAGCTAGGCAGGAAACAAATTCATGAACACTTGCTGTTGCACATGTATGTCTTTCCAAGCTGGACTGAGATGGCACACTGGGAAGACTGTTGCATCTTGCCGAGTCAGTGATATCCACATGCCCCCTTAGATCCTCTAGTCTAAGGGTTAAAAGCCTACAGTCGCAGCCTGTGCTGGTCATATTTCTGCTGCTTGTTAGAAGCGTCTGAAAAGCACTGTTTATCCTATTAATTTTTTAACCCTGTTTAACCCTTAATTGGGTGCATCTTCTGAGGGCCCAATCCTATGGTCCGCACCACACCTCCACGGCGAGGATCATAGTCGCAAACGTGCCGTTAAGCTGGCCGGCGCTGAGCCACCACCCAACGGGCACCCGCGTTCCACAGCTCGGTGGTGCCTGCGAATGCTGGGCTGCGGAATGGCAAACATGGCAGGAGGGCATTCCAGGGAGGGGGACGGCCAGCATGACGCGGGGAGGGGGCGGGGAGACCAGCATGATGCGGGGTGTGTGTGCCAGAGGTTTGCCTGGGGGCAGGCGGGAGGAGGATCCGCAGAGCTCTGCTCCACAGGATCCTAGGTGCTTGTGGAGGCTGTGTGCCTTACACTAGCGCCTTTACTTTAGTGGCGCCCTTTGGGCGCTGCTAAAGAGTAGCCCCATTGCAGGGCTGCCTCCCTTACCTGGGAGAAGGGGACAAATGTCCCCTACTCCAGAGGTGCCTCCCGCAGTAGCGCAAGAGGCGCAGGATTCGGCGGCAGCCCTCGTGGTGCTCAGGATTGGGCTGCCCATTAGGATTGTTAGTGTTTCCAGGCAAGATTCCCAGACAAGGGCTGGGCACCGGGAAGTGACCACATGGGTTATTCCTCCTTACCCTAACCTTTATTCCTATGTAGCTTAATTCCTGGTCCTTGACTGCAGCTTCTATAGAACTGATCCAGACTATGAATCATTACATGAGCGAGCACAAGGATAGCATCATCCTTCCTTTTCCCCTTCTGTGCTCTCATTCTCTTCCTGGAGCTCACACATCACCCCCTTCCCTCATTTCCCTAGAATTTTATTTTTTAAAAAACAAAATTGGGTTGATCATATTCTTGTTTGGAGGCCAATACATGTGGCATAAACTGGTTGACTTTGACTCGGGGGCAAAAGCCATGGAGGGCTTATAGGGAGGAATGCATGGAAAAGCTGGAACTTGCATCTAAACCTGTGCAAAATATTGTCCTTTTCCTTGCCAGATCTGCCCGAAATTCCAAATGGTTCAAAATTGTTTCAACGTTTTCAGGTGCTGGAACTCGAATATAAGATAACAAGTAAGACAAAGAATTAGAATGTGGAGCTTTGAAGCTGTATATAATCATTTTGTGAGATGAAATTTTATTCCTTCTCTGGAATAGAATTCCTTACCCTGCTGCAACTAAGCCCAAGTATATATGCACATTGAATAACCACAAATTCTCCTTCATTTAACATGACGCTAATTCCCTTCTCTTCCTTTGTCATTTCTCTTGTGTCTTTAGATTGTGTCCTCCTCAGAGGCAGGTTCCTGTCTCTTCTTCTATTGTAAAGCACCATGCGCATTGATGGCACTATAATTATTATAATAGTAAATAATGTAATAAATAGCATGTTCAGTATTAAGCCTTAATGCTGAATCCTTTTCCAGGAAGCAGGTCCTCTTGCATGAAATGCAACCTGCTCAAAGAATAAATATTAGAGTTTTTTTTCCACATTTTTGTAAAAATCCATGGTGGCCATGGCCTAGCTCAGTTGTTCTCAAACGTTTTAGGTCATAGAGCAGCGATTTTCAACCACTGTGCCATGGCACACTGGTGTGCCATGGATGGACCACAGGTGTGCCACAGGACTTTGAGGAGGGTCATTCCTTAGTAGGGCAATTGGGGGATTTGAGCCCCCTACCAGCAGCATGGTGTCAATGGTCAAAAAACTGATGGTATGCCATGACAAATTTAGTGCCTTGTCAATGTACCATGAGATGAAAAAAAATTGAAAATCGATGCCATAGAGGCTGCTGCCTGATTTATAAATGCCAAGAGGTATGACTATAATGGTGATTGGGCAACAGCGCTCCCCATGATAGCCCCTTGTTTAACCCTTGATGCACATAGCCTAGTCTGTTCTGTCAGTTTTGCAAACCACCCAAAATTGAGTCATGACCCACAGTTTGAGAACCGCAGGCCTAGCTTATTATTCTATAGACTATAATGGTGATTGGGCAACAGTGCTCCCCATGATAGTCCCTTGTTTAACCCTTGATGCACATAGCCTAGTCTGCTCTGTCAGTTTTGCAAACCACCCAAAATTGAGTCATGACCCACAGTTTGAGAACCGCAGGCCTAGCTTATTATTCATTCATTCATTTATTTATTTTGGAGATTTATATCCCGCCTTTCTATCCAATGAGGACACTCAAGGTGGCTTTTACTTAGAAAAAAGTTCTACTGTTTCCAAGGCAGCTTACTCCTAAGTAAAATACAGTCTTCTACACAGCAAACCCCAAATAAGAAAGAAACATTCTTTTCCATTGAATCTGATGCTTACTAAGGGAAATTCTGGGTCAGCCAAATGTCAGCGCCTCCTAGGGTTGCCAACCCTTCAGGATTGGCTTGGAGTCTTCAGAAACAAGCATCAATTTCCAAGTGACAACTGAAAGCAATCCTGGAGCTTTCACCAGGGCCTCCAAGAATTTTAAACATTACATCATGTTGGAAAATAAATCTTCAAGAATAGCTTCAGTTGGGAACCCTAATGCTACCCCACCATTCACTTCCTTTCACTCTTAGGAAATTTAATTGTACAGTATTGTACAGCTCCCACATCTCCATTTATCAAAAACATTGTACATATATTTCTTAAAAGAGAACTATCATACATGGATGTTTGGGTGTCTCTGCCTTTGCAACATGCTTTGAGAATGCCTTTTGTTTGCATCTTGCAATGTCAGATTTTAAGAATCTTCTTTTAAGCTACTCTGTTTGGCACTCATTTCCATAGTAACTAGATTTCAATTTTCTTAGTGTTGTGTGTGTTTTTTTCTCCTCTTGCTATTGGATGGAATGGAAAGCAAAAGAAAAACCAGCATGTCGGTTGATGGACAGTCTTAGCAAATGTCACTGGGTGGTCTTGAGGGTTTCCCCCCCTTGTTTCATTTCCTGTACTGTCACTTTGAATGAGTCATTTTTGTGGCTATAGCACAAAGGAAAGGATACGATAAAAGGAGAAACAAAAAAAATAGAATGACACATCTGAGGTCTGAAATTATCATGAACAAAACTTGGCCTTTAAAAGGTCTGCATTGATAACAATTGTGGCATCACTAAAAGAAGCCAGCAACAGTCATCATTCAGTGGTGATAGTACTGTGCTCTTGCAAAGCTCCTGTACATTTGCAATGTTTACAATGTGTGTCTCCAGGTAGCTCAGTCCTATGTGTGCTGCTCAAGAGCAAGTCCCAATGGTGTTTCCATGGTGTTTACTCTTCAGCCAGGTAAGTGTGCACCACCTCTGTCTCTCTTCAGACGTTATGATGCTCAAGGAGACCCAGCACACACATTCTGTTAACACACTTATCATTGCCTGAACTCTTGAAAGTGCTCTACACATCCTGCTTTATTAAAAGCATAAAGGCTACTGATGCAATGTGTTCACTGAGCGATGACCTTTCATTGAGCAGCTAAGCAGATCACACAGGAAAACTGAAAGTGTTTCTCCACTTTTCCTTGAAATCTATTTTTTGCTCAAGCCCTGGGTATCAACTACAGCTCTGACAGCTGAGAAGGTCCTGTTCTTTTAGCTGGGGTTATTCCCACCAAGTCTGCTTTGTAATTTGGTGGGATAATTTCTCTTAAAAGAACATTTTATGGTTTTGGTTGTCTTTTTTTTTTTTTTAATCAGAGAACACGGGAAGCTTTTTTCATTACTTCTTCAGCAAGAGTTTGGTAAGCCTCACTTAAATTTTGAAAAAAGAAACAATGACCTTTGCAGCATTATTGTCCTTTGTGGTAGCATTTATGTTGCAATGGTTGCCTCTTAATGTGCATTAAGGAGGCCCATATGGAATGCTATGAAAGATGGGGCAAGTAGCTCTCAGGGGTAGAAGGCTGGACCAAGTGGTCCAGTGAGACTGTTTCAACCCTATGAATCTACAATATAAGTTGGGAAAAACAAGGCCTGATTCACCTGGTTCATGTAACTTCATTTCTTTACACTAACAGCCCAATCCTGAGCTGCCTGGCACCCAGAGGAGTGCTACTGCCATATCCTATGGGCTTTAGGCAGTCACTGGTGTTTCCTTAGGGAAGGAGACGTTTGTCGCCTTTTCCTGCAGAAAGGCCCAAGCCCCACAATGGGGCTACTCAAGTCTGTACCAGCTATCCAAGCCCAACACAGTGTTCTAGATATGGCAGAGCAGAGCTCCACCAATCCACTCCCCTTCTGCCCCAGTTCCTAACCCACCCTCCCCCTGTACTGGAATCTCTCCCCCCCCACCCCAACATATCTTTGCCACCCAGAGCTTGTCCTTTGTCCCAGGCAGCATGCAGAGGGCTAGTGCTGACGCAGTGGGGACTGGTGCTGAGACGGCGCCAGCGCTGACCTGGCACTGAGTGTCATGGCCGTACCTTACAGCATGTTTGCGACACTCAGCACTGGCGGAGGACCGGCGCTGACAGTTCAGAATCGGGCCTTAAAACATAAAGAATAGCTAAGGAGAAAAACATGTGCCATTGTTGTAAAACAGGTTTTGATACCAGCAAACTCCTAAATGTACTTCCAATTCTAGGAGCTAACAGAGAGACTTTGGAGTTTGAAGTGGCTTTCAATATGAGCATATTGTGCTAAAATTTCACATACTTTATACTACCTTGTAGCTTTATAAGTTGCCTTGGGCATTTGCTTCGGTATGGGAAGGGTGGGATATAAATTTCTCAAATTAAAAATTACAGGAGTGCCCATCCAAGAACCTATTACTAATTCTTTCTAGTAAGGCATTTAACTTGTCCATGAAAAGAAACTGCAGTCTACTTTTTGAAATGATCTCTTGTACACTTAAGTTAGAAAACTGATTTTGCTTTGTAGTTCTACAGATACTAAATCTTAACTGGTAAGATTATGATCTTAGAGATACTTCTGAATAATTGCTGTGGGAATATTTAGGATGAAAATCTGGGTGAAATTTAGAGAGGGGATCCTTCTGAGTTGATTTAAGTACAAGGGGGTCCCTTAAGTACAAGGGGGTCCCCATATCCATGGATCCTGTCTCTGCAGATTCACTTATCCTTGGATTGAATCCGCAGGCCCCCATGCACGTCCATCCATGGCCTCTTCAGGGCTCAGACTGAGCCTTATCGTGAAAGGCATGTGACTTCCGGTTTTTCAGAAAAACTGGAAGGCATGTTTGTAATGGCTAATAAGGCATTAAAAACGTCACATCTGGTTTTTCTAAAAAAAAAAAAAAGTCATGAGTCTTTCACAATACGTCTGAGCCCCGAAAAGACTGCAGACAGATGTGCATGGCCTCTGCTGGGCTCAGACTACCTTCCAGAGGCAAGGAGAGCAGACCTCCTGTCAGCTCCAGAGGGTAGAGGTGGCATTCACTCATATCTGTGGTTTCACTTAACCATGGGAGGTTCCGGAACAGAACTGCCACAGTTATGGCGGCACACCTGTACTACCTTTTCAGCATCTCTGTTGCTTCCTTGTGGCTGGATCACATGATGCAGTGCTAACATAGAAATCATGCAGAGGGGCAGATCACATAAGACATTAGCGTGTCTGTGCTCCACTTATCCGTGTGCCAGCAGTTCTGGCTGTTCAGCAGTATTTTAAGAGACCTGTCCATTGTGCAAGATTACCTTATTTAATCATGTGATGCACGATCCAGTCAAAAGGAAGATCTGACAACTATACCAAACAGATAGCCCATAAGGAAAAGCATTTCTATGTTTACATTTGTTGTTATGGCCCTTTACAACCAATTTCCAGAGCAATGAATCATAGTGTGGGACTTCTCTTTTTCTATCTTACTTTCTTGTTATCTTTGTTCTTGGAAGTTGGGTTCATTTACGTTGTTAATGCCTGTTATGAATTATCTCTGGCACATGCGAAGGCCAGCAACAATTAATCACACAGGTTTTGATATACCTCCCTAGGAAGCCAGCCAAAACCTCTGGGGTGAGAAGGTCAAATGGCGTTAAGTGCATTCACTATTTAAAATAAAGTCTGGTTTTCTGAAATGTACAAGTATGTGCACTTCACCAGAATGATGTAAGATGGGAGCAGATCAGGTGTAATTCTTGGTATGCAACTGGACAGACCACTGCCCTCCATACTTTCCCTAATATCCCCTAAAAGAATTAGAGTCTTGCTCCCCCCCCCCCCACAGCTGCAAATTTAGGAAAAGGGCTGTGACTCTGTGTTGGGCCCACTGAAATAACATGGAGACAGACAGGTCATATCACCTCATTGAACAGAGTAGCTACATAGAAGAGGTCACCAATGGCTTTGTTTTCTTAAGGGGTTCACTTTTAGTGTGGTGGTGATATGGTTGTGTGAAAGCTCTATCACAGTGGCGTCAAACTCATTTCATACAGTGGACCGAATAGCATTCATGGTGCCTGCTGAGGGCTGGGAGTGACATCAATAAGCAGGTGAAGACTAAAAATAAGCACTTTTTTCTCATTTTGGAACTCATTAGCTGCAAATGACAGAGAACATGCAAATCCTGATTATATTTTCAATATATGGGACAGCCCAATTATTACGTGGATTGCCTTTTCGGCAGCACTGCTTCTTCCAAGGCATCACCACAGCTCAGCAGCTGAGGTGTCTATGAAGTGACACCTTGGCAAAAGTGGCACTGCTGAAAGGTTTGTCCACATTACAACTGGGCTTTCCCTGTGTCTTTGCAGCCCCTCCCTTCTCTCTCTTTCTCTCATCCATCTTGGTCTACCTCTCCCCCTGCACTGTTTCTCTCCTTCTGAGTCATGAATATGTACAGTTTAGGCCTAGTAGCATTGCAAGGCCTGAACCAAGCTAAAACAGTAACACAGAAGTGGCTTGCATTTCCTAGCTGCTAGGAATTTACAACTCAATGGAAGGTGATTATGTAGCACCTAGGCAGCCAGAAAGATGCCCATCAAGGATGGAATGCAGCTATAGATCTCTAGGGGGAAGGGAAGAGCTGAGAGGGCGAGCTTCCAGCCCCACTTCCAGAGGACAGGGTCTTTGTTCCTTGTTTCTTGGTGAGAGAGGTGGTGGGTGCACATACTGCCCCACCAGGACCATGTGGCCTTAGGTAACT
Source organism: Tiliqua scincoides (assembly GCF_035046505.1). NCBI lineage: Eukaryota > Metazoa > Chordata > Lepidosauria > Squamata > Scincidae > Tiliqua > Tiliqua scincoides. The sequence goes on from NC_089821.1 coordinate 114,473,248, forward strand.
GGCCTGAGGATCTACAAAAGAAGCTGACGCAGGTGAGGGTTAGAGAATAATAGAGTTAGCCAGTTAGCTTTGTTGTTTTATGCTGATACGTTTCCTAGAAGTTTTTATGCCTCTAGCATTTGCTGCCTTTTGTAACTTTTTGTAACCCTATGTACTTAATAAAGTAAAAATCTTTTTTAACATGTTGGTTCATTGTCTGTTGGGGACAAAGGTTCAGAATCCTGCCTAGCCGTTCAGCAAGCTACCAAAAATCCTCATTGTGGACTAGAAACTTGAGGACTGAGACTTTAAGTAAAGAAAGTGCTCAGTGCCTACAAGGGATATAGTTAAGCCTAGAGGGTCTCGGTTTCCCTGGACTGAGGCACTGGCTCTTACAGGGTGGTGGCAGTACTACCGAACAGGGATCTTTGAGGGCTCTAGGGTTCAGAACCAACAACTCTGAGCACCCAAAACCCTGGGGGTGAGACCAAGTGTACGACACTGAGGTCTCCTACCATCTGTATCTCCCAGCACCTCTGCAGCAGTGGCTCTGCTGAAAGGGCATCACTGGGAGAGCCCAATTGTCACTTGGGCCACCCATTTAGCAGTGAAAGCTCAGTAGAAGTGGTGCTGCTGAAAGGGTGACCTGCATGATAATTAGGCTCTCCCCGCAATGCCATTTCAGACAATAAATCAATTCAGAATGATTTTATGGCATTAAAGTTGACCAACCTCTTAAATGACACCAGCTCTTAAGTGACACCAGCTTTTTGAAAGGGTAATGAAAATTCAAGTCTGCATTAGTCCTTTCAAGTAGAATAAAGCAAACACAATTTCCTTTGCTTATGTCTCCTAGTGTGTGGACAGCATCCACAGCTTGTTTCATTGCTAAAGTAGACATTCACTGGGGGAACAGAAAAGCTATTCTTTAATATCTGCTTGAGCTGTATAGACAGAATTGATCAAATCATACATATGCTCAACTTCTTCATTGCTTCCCAGATAAATCAAGTGCTGTACATTTTGCTTAACCTCTAACCAGTGTTCCCCAAGCATGGTGAGCATGTGACATGGCTTCAGAGCACACTGGGATAGAGTGGGATTTGCCAACAAGCTTGCCTATGTAAAGCACCCACAAAACAGACAACATCTACACAGGGCTTTGGTATTACTTCATCATGTGCAAGCAATTGCAGAACACACTCTATTTCCCTAATGAGGAACTTAAAACCACCTCTGGAATTTACCATAGTCTCATAACCGCAGTAAGTTTGTATTCTTAAACACTTATATGAGAGTAAGTACCATTGAAATCAGAGGACCTTACTTTTGAGGAAAGAAGTTTCAGATTACACTGCCCATTCACAGCCAAGAAAATAAAGACTGGATAAAACTGTGGCATAATTTTCCTAATTATGTTAAAAGCCTAAGCACATTTACTCAGAAGTAACACCTTTAGGTTCCACGAGATTTACTTTCTTCAAAGTGTGTTCAGAATTGCAGCTTCAACCTGCCTCTTTGTAACTGCTTGCTTTTTGCATTTGGGAACAAATTTTGTACCTAACACACAGTGAGAAAATCAGACGACAACAAATTAAAACATCTGCAATCCATCCGGACCACAAAAAAAATGTTTGTCCACTAAAATAAACAGTTTACAGTTGAAAGGATATGAACAACTACTCACCAAGTAGCTTTCTGTGAAGAAACCCAAGGAATGAAAAATTCCTAGAGGAGTGATCTTCCCCTCTTAGTTCCAGAAGGTAAGATCTTGAAGGGGGGGGGGGAAGAGAAAAGACAATGGGGGGGATGTAATCTGATCTTCCTGCCTGGGCTGTTGGTACAGCTGCAACAGCCTGATGACTGAGCAGCTTGGCGGTTGCCCCCTTGTTCTGGAGAGAAGTTAGGATTCCAAGGATCAGCTGCAGCGAGGAAATGTCAGCGCTTCCTGTTTAGAGCACGCTGGCCCTGCCTGCGTTTAGGCTCATGTTTTCACACGTTTTCCAGTTTGTGGGAAGTAGGGGGAACAAAGGCTGCCTGTCATTCAGGCTGAGTTCACAGGTACCCCTCCAAAGAATGAGAACTGATAGAGAGTAGTCCTGTACCAAATCCTCCGGTTATAGCCCATTCTGACTTGGAGAGAAAAATTCCATGTATTCCAGTTGTCTCTGTTTATGAGAGTTTGTATGTTCCAAGACCTATTCCTCTCTATATAGGTGCCTCTACATGTATGCACAATAGCCTCAGGATGCATCCACACCCCACTCAGATATTTGCAGCACAATCCTGTGCATGTTTTACTTAGAAGTAATTCACACTGTGTTTGGTGGGGTTTAATCACAGGTCAGTTTACTTAGGGCTGCAGCCCAAACAGCTAGAGATCTAAGGAGCAGGGTATGAGACCAGAAGAATTACAAGTGCATTATCTATCTATCTATCTATCTATCTATCTATCTATCTATCTATCTATCTATCTATCTATCTATCTATCTATCTATCTATCTATCGAGAGAGAGAGAGAGAGAGAGAGAGAGAGAGGGAGAGAGGGAGCATACACGTGGAGTTCTTCAGGTCTCAGGGCAGAATGGGTGGTGGGACAGGCCCAGTAGAGGAAACCTCTGCTGTATCCTATCCCCCTTCCTAGACCTGCTGACCTTACATGGGGCTTCCCAGATTTGCACCAACGATTTCCCCTTGTCCCAAGTAGAACTCCAGCCTCTCCTAAGGTTTCACTTTCTTTTCTGGGGGGATGCTATGGCCCTTGGAAGGGAGGGAAATCCATAGTCCCCTCTACGGACCTCCTCATGCCCCAGAACTGCTCCAAAATGCTATTCTGGTTTTTGTCATGGAAGTCGGTTCCAATTGCATTTTGGAGCGGTTCTGAGGCTTGGGAGGCCCAGAGAGGGGACCTCAGGCTTCCTGCTCTCTCCAGAGGGCCTTAGCTACCCTCAAGTAAAAAACCCTGTTTTGCGATGTGGCGGTGTAATTGTGTGAGTGCAGTCACTGCACTCAGGAAGTTATCATGCCCCTTAAGGGGCTAGCATCCTTTTTGCCCTGGCTAGGGCATTGTGACACCCCAGTTTGTGTAGACCATGCAGCCCAGCTATGCCAGTGCAGGTTAGGATTAAGCTGCCCCCTTTTAAAAATTGTTCTAATTAATTCCTCCCCCCCCCAAAAAAACTTGTTTATTAGTGTAGTCTGTTGAAAGCTAAACAAACCAATGTCAAACAAAATATCAAATTTTAAGTAATATTTCTCCCTCACCTCTACTTATTAGACAGCAAAACGACAACAGAATTCAGTACAAATGAGCAGGAGTTGTTGTTCTCATGAACAATTTGAAGATTGTTCTCATGAACAAATGAAGATTTGTTCTCATGAACAATTGTGATTCATTTTGAGAAACTTCTTGATGGAATCCCATGAAAACAAAATATATTATGGGTCTACATCCCAAAACTAAGAGTCAGAGAGGTGCTGATGCAAATGTCCCTCAGCCACAAAGCTTACTGGGTAACCAGTTGAACTAAAAACGCTCTTTCAGTCTAACCCACCTCACAAGACGGTTGCGAGGATAACATGGGGGAAGGGGTAAACTGTGTATGTTTTCCTGGCCTGAGCTGCCTTGAGGATTTGTGACAACAACAAGTAAGACTGAAACAGAAAAACTGGGGGAAAATATATAAAAATATAAAACCGGATTTCAACCTGAATCAGCAGAAATACTATGTCTTGAAACATGTTGTGCTTGTCATCGTTTCAGCCAGGCAGCTAGAGATAAAGCAATAAAAACAAACAAAGAAACGCAAATTTTGCAGGGTCATAGCAGGGGGTTAAATGGTTATTTTGGCCATGCCTTGATCTCCTAGAGAAAAGTAGATAATGAACAACATACTTAAGGCAGAGGGTAAATTCCTTTTTGCAGAGAGTGAAGATCTCAGTGGGAAAGAGCAAGATTCTCAAGTCCTGCTGTTGTATATAATTCATATGTGCCACCAAAAAAAGTGCATTTCAAGAGCATTTGCTGTGGGATATTTCAAATACATACTACAGTGGATCCTCTTTATCCGTGGACTCAGAACCTGCAGATTTGACCCAATATGGGTTCCAAACACACATCTGGAGGGCCCACAGAGGACCTCTGGCAGTGACCAGAAGTCCTCTGTTAGCCCCTGTGGTGGATCTCAGTATCTGGACTTTGGTATCCACGGTGGGTCTAGGAATGGATCCCCTACAGATACCAAGGACCAACCTGTAATAAATTACTGTAGCAGTTACCATACAAATTGAAAAGTCCCATATGCCGGATCACCTCATTTTTAAAAGCAAAAATATTGGTGCATTTGAGATGTAAGTTTATCACCAACACCCATTTAACTTTACTTTTGTACAGTTAAATGGGTGTGTGAGATAAACTTGCATCTCTAAATAGTCCCTCAACATCTAGTAGGGTATCCCGGTATTCAAACTGGAATTGAGTGAAGTTATTGTGGAGCTGGCAAGCAAATACACGCAAAAAGCTTGAACCTTTAGAAATCATCAGTGGCCACAGAAGACTAACACTTTGTGAGCATTGTCCATGTGCAAACGCTCAAATGATATGGTTGTAAACTTTTTTTAAGTATATTGGTGTAGTGGTTTGGGAGGTGGACTTAGACCTGGAAGAACCAAGTTCAAATCCCCCCTCAGCCATGAAATTTCCAGGGAGACCTTGGGCCAGTCACTTTCTGGCAGCCTCACCTACCTCACAGGGTTGTTGTGAGGACAAAAGGAGGGAAGCAGCTGTGTACACTGCCTTGAGCTCTTTGGAAGAAGGCTGGTTTAAAAAAGGAGGAATAAATAAATAAGTCTTAATTCTGCTTGCAAATGTTCAAGCAAGGGAGATTATTTACTTTAAAAAAATTAGACAAATTATTCCTTATCAGATTGCCAAAAATCCAGGGAGGCTTACAAATAAAAACCTAAAAAAATACAAAACAGCAGCTCCAATGACAATGAAACCATAGTTCACACAGTCAAGGAACCTCATGATATACATCAAAAGCCTACCGAAAACAGCAGAGCTTTGGTCTACAGTAGAACACTGACCTTCTGACAATGAGGATATTTGCCATACCAGACAGGACAGGGAATTCCACAGGGTGAGTCCCACCCCAATAACACCTTTTTGCGGCTTACTGCCAAATGCAACTCGGGGGGTGGGGGGGTGGAACCCTCCAGAAGCCTGCCCTAAAAGATATTTTAGGATGGAAGATTCATGTAGAAGAAGGTGGTCCTGAGATACCTTGGTCCCCATGTAGGGCTATAAGGGCCCAATCCTAACCACATGCTCTGCTGGTGGAATGTGTGTGTGCAGAGTGTGGCCTGGTCGCTGCTGGAATTGGCAAGTGGCCAAGTCTGCACAGCAATGGATACTGGATGCCCACCATCTCAGGTAAGGCTGCGCAAAAGTCAGGAGGTTAGATAAGGAGGGGCGCAACAGGGCAGTGGTGGAAAAGAGTGGTGATGGGGCTGGGGAAGGGGGTGGATCAGGTCCAGGAAGAGGGTGGGTTCAGCAGCTGCCATGCCAACCAAATTCTGACCCCCTTCCTAAGCCTGCCCCACCTTCAGTGTCAACTTGGACCAGCAGTATTGCTGGTACAGGTTCGACTTGACCCACTGGCTACCCAGTTGGTCAGCTCGGGGCCTGCGAACCCAGTTCCTTTGTGGACCCAAATGTTCCCTTACACTGAGAGGCCTCCCATGGCCAAAAACCCCCTGCAGGATTCAGCAGATGCCACGTTGACACCACTGCATCGCTGCGTGGGGATCTGGTAAATCAAAAAGTGGAATAGAAATGTTTTAAAATAAAAATAAATCTTCCAAGGAGAGTTTTATCACATTCCAAGAAACCAGACTTACATTTCACCGCATAGTTCAACAGGAAACAGCATGGTTAATGTATGGTTAGTGATGAACCTTTAAGACACTGACATTCTGCAGCTAACCAAAAATTTCACTGCGGTCTGTTCCCACTGCCTTGGAACGCAGCTGTACAAATAAGAAGCATTTAGGGAAAGCATATCTATTAGTTGCAGAGAACATGAGAAAAATCTGAGTGGAATGATTGAGAGTTCCATCTTTGTCATATTTACTTGGAGATGTTGGTAGGACACGTCGACTATAGATAAGAGACGGTACAGAGAGTGAGAGCCAGATTGTATGCGAATGAAATGCGTCATTAGAACTGACAGATGCTTCAGTGGGTTTGGAGCCCAGCTTGTCAGTCTGACAGAAGAGAGGGGGCTTTAATCCATTGTCCAACCATGGCCCTGACCTGAATTGCCAATGCCCCTGTGGCTGTGGGGACTTGGTTCAGACAGGTGCATAGGGCCATCCAGACTTCAGCAGCTCCCAGTATGCAAGTTGCTTATAAAGGGATTTGTTTTATTTTGCTATTACTTGCAGGTTGGTGGATGCAGGTTAGTGTAGGGGTTGTTCCCCCCCCCAGAGCATGTGATGCTGTTTGGTTCATCTTAGGTAGGTGGGAGAACAGCAAGTCTCTTTTCTGTGTTCTTGGCAACCACTGCTTTTTGAGCCAAAGCCTGGGGTTCCCTAATATGACAGGTGGAATTAAGTGTATGGTATATGCTAGATGGATGGACTAGAGCAGGGGTGGCCAAACTTGCTTAAGGTAAGACAATATATAAGACATACAATAAACTTCACATATTTGAGAGCCACAAGAGAGATGTTTGAGAGCTGCAGTATTTAAGAAGCACTTAAATTCTTAAATACATTTACTCACCGTGAACACTGCACTTATGTTTTAATCCAGTGGATTCTGAGTTTATACCCACTAAATAATTACAAAGCTTGAAAAAATTTTATTTGCCTTTTATATTAATTATGATGCAAATAGGAGCTCAGCCAACATATTCCGCAAGCCACGCTTTATATATCAAAAAGCTACATGTGGCTTGCAAGCCACAGTTTGGCAACCCCTTTTCTAGAGCATGCCCTAGGGCCACTGGTGATAGACACCCATTGTCTTCAGGGACACTTGCCCTTTTGCAGGGGCATTTAAGGAACTCTGCTTATCCCATTACAAGGCCCTTCTTTTTACAGCAGCAGCAGCCTTGGTGGCATTTTGAGGAGTGCTCAGACCCAATGAGCTTTAGGTTAAGTGCAAACACTATCATCTAGTGCTGCTTTACTGAGGTCTGCTGTGTTCTTTGAAACTGGAGAGGCTAGGATTAGATTGAGGTGCTCCACAACTGATCAGTGGTGTCAATGAGGGTGTCTCTCCTACCAACACCAACAGTCTAAAGTGTACGTGCTGCCCACACCCTGCCGTACCCTTCGTTCCTTCAGGAGCCTGTTCAATGGAGCACAATTAAGAGCCCAATCCTATCCCCCACTGGAGTGCAGGATGTAGCTCTGCCCAGTGCAGCCTTGCCCAAATCCGGTGAGCCAGCAGGGCCCAGGCCAGCCAGGAGATATGGTTGGCAACCTTCAGTCTCGAAAGACTATGGTATAAGCCTACAGCACCCAGTATTCCCAGGCGGTCTCCCATCCAAGTACTAACCAGGCCTGACCCTGCCTAGCTTCCAAGATCAGACGAGATCAGGCATCTGCAGGGTAACAGTTGCCAGGAGAGGTATGGGGGAAAACATCTCAAAACCATATCTCCTGCTTAAGAACCTAAAATGGAGACTGAACAAATCTGAGTTATTAGCAAAAGATACTGGCACTTCTCTTCATTTCTAAGCATGGAAACTATGTGACTAGATAAAGAGGCTGCAAGTTGACCTTAGTTTTAAAGACAAAACAGCTCAAACAATTCAAAGTGTTCCATTCTAGAAGATGATAAGGTTATGAAGGAATGTACAACTTTGGTGTTGGTCTTTCTATGTGCTTTTTCTGAATGCTTTTTCTTTCTGTATGTTTTTTCCTTGTTTGAAAGTTTTTTAGCTTTGTGATTTGTACACGAGGCAGAGACCATTCCAATGAGATCTCTTTATGTGCTATAAGTCAGAAACCCAATTAAAAGCTGACTGTATTCTACACTAGCTCAGAACATGAATTTTTGTTCCAAAGACGTAAGTAAAGAAAACGTTTGCTTTCCTTCTCTGTCATTTCCTGGTCCTCTACATACAGGCCTACTCAGATCTATGCCAGCTGTTTTGCTGGAATAGATCTGTTAGGATCAAGGAGGCATGTCAGGCCCAGAATAGGAGCATTGGATCTGGAAGAGGTCACTGCTGCTGAGATCCACCCCTGGTCCAGCCGAATTCCCACCCCAATCCGTCCCTCATCCACCCCTGCTGCCAGGGTGCCAGCCATGTGGGCTACGTCACTCCTGGTTACTCTGTATAAATTCTCCCAAATCAGGTTTTAATTCTAGGACAGGGAAACCCTGACCTGAGGTAGTGTGCTTGCATGTATAATGATAGACATGTATGTATAAGTGTGGGAGCGGTACTAGCAATATTTGGTAAAACTTCACAAAATCCATCTAGCCTTCTTAAGCAATGCTTGTTCTTTGAGACATCCACTAATTCTCGCCACAGCTGTGCCTTTCAGCAATTTACCTGGAACAGAAATTATGCTGTAATTTCTCTTGTGAGTAAGGCTGCGGATCGTGGTCCTGATAAGTTCAGGGATGGGAATGTGTGTACAGCTTGTACACTTCCCCACATCCATGAGGGGTGCACAGAGGCAGCATTGGGGGGATTGAGATGGCACAGTTGCAGGCTGCCTCAGGCACCAGGAGTTCTTGGGCCAGCCTTGGGTTTTTGTACACAGCCTGTACAGTTTTTGTACAACTGTGTAAATATAGTTTGTTTCTAAATTACAGTATGTTTGTTTGTCTTAATAAGTGAAGACATGTTATCTTCTGTGGCCCTCTACTGACAGCATTTAAAATCACCGTTTTTGGCTCATTTAAAGATACACTGCCGTCAATTCACATGACACTTTTCGCAGGCTTAATCCAAACAACTATGAGTAGGATGCCTTTCTGTCTGGTTCATTCCTAGTCCTCTTTAGTTCAAGTTCCATAAACATTGCTAAGGCTGGTGCATAAACTTGACTTTCCATTTATTTACTTTTTAATTGGCATATGATCAAAGTAAATTTACATGCAGTATTGCTGGTTCATTGGTCAAATCAGGGTGATCAAAGGAGAGAAGATGCCACACCAGCAAACAAGTGGCCAATCATCATGTGGATTGAGCATTGTTAAGTGGCATGACTACAGCAGCTACCTGTCGAGTTTTGTCCAGTGGCTCGTGTGGCAAGAGTGATAAGAGAAAGGCCAGCATCTGCGCTGGATCTGACAAAATTGGAACAGCGGCAGCCAAGAAAAAGGACAGTGATGGAGAGTATGTGTGAATACAGCAGTGTTTCTCCAACTGTGGGTCTGGACCCACTAGGTGGGTCACGAGCCAATTTCAGGTGGGTCCCCATTCATTTCAATATTTTATTTTTAATATATTAGACTGGTATGTGACTACATTTGGGGAAATATTACAGATCTGTACTTTTAACAAGCTACTGTATATATGCTTTTAACAATGAGACTAACTCCTGGGTAAGTGTGGGTAGGATTGCAGCCTAGGGTTGTTAAAAATTTTCCTGCTTGATGATATCACTTTCGGTCATGACATCACTTCCGGTGGGTCCCGACAGATTCTCATTCTAAAAAGTGGGTCCCGATGCTAAATGCTCGAGAACCACTGGAATACAGGCACCGCCATCTTATCACATCACTCTACCTCATGTCACAACTCCATTTAACACGAGCAAAATCTAGCACTTGGCACAAAGGCAGGTGGACAAGTTTACCCCAGGATGAGACTCCTGAGGGTTCACCAGCCTGCATCCCCAAGCCAGGCAGCTTCAGGAAAGCAATTCTGGTCTCCTGCCTGTTTGTCTAATGGCAGACACTAAAGTCTTACTTCTCTTCCCCAACCTGCACTATAACCACCAGTCATGGGCTATTTGGCTGACACCTCACCAGTGAGCACTGTCTGGGGGCAAGCAAAAAGAACTCCATACCTGGGTCAACCTGAAGCAAAAAATTCCTACCCAGACCCTAATGTGACTAGTTAATTTTGGACTATGCTAAAAGGGTGAGCGGACTGGGCTCTTTGCATGCCAGAGCAGAAATGGCAGCAGAATGCTGCACTGCAATGAACCTCCCTCTTGCCTGTCTAACTGATTGTTGCCCTGGAACTTTCCCATACAAAACATTCATGTACAGGGGTGAAACCAAGCAAGGCTCTGGACCAGCACACACATTCTCTCTCTCTCTCTCTCTCTCTCTCTCTCTCTCTCTCTCTCTCTCTCTCTCTCTCTGTATGTGTGTGCGTGTGTAATTTTCAGTGTTTTCTCCTTCATTGTCTATTCATTGTCTAATGTTCATTGTCTATTATAATTGTATTTTTTCCTAATTATATTATTGAGAATTCAACATTACTGCATTTTGTTATAACCTCCATAGTTTAGCACAGGGGTGTCAAGCATATGGCCCAGGGGCCTGATGTGGCCCACGGAAGTTTTTTATCTGGCCCTCAGGCTCTCAGCAGCTGAGCAGTACTGAGATATTACTGCTGCAAGGGCAGCCCACATGAAAATTGGTTCTCCCACATCTTGAATAATGACAGCACTTCCTGCCTAATGCCCTCAGCAGGCATCATGAATGCTGTTCAGCCCTTGGTATGAAACATGTTTGACACCCCTGGTCCACTCTCTGAGCAGAGGCAGAATGCCCAGTGCCAGAAGACTGAGGGTGCAATCCTAACCCCTTGTGTCAGTGCTTTCGAGCACTGACATAAGGACAATGAAGCTCTGAGGTAAGGGAACAAACATTCCCTTACTTTGAGGAGGCCTCTGTGAGTGCCCCCCAACGACAGGATGCAGCACACGTCCCATTGGCACCGCTATGCCAGTGCTGGAAAGCAATGACATAAGGGGATAGGATTGCACCCTGAACCTGCTAGTCTTTGAAGAGCTAGGAGATGACTCTGCTTCCAGCTGGGCTGAGTGATCCATTCAAAGGCTCAGCCCCAAAACCTATGGAGGGATTAGAAATTAGGATGCCTCTGAACAATGTGCAGAATGCTCAAGGCCAGAGGACTGAGCCCTATTATATGAAAGGCTACAGGATTACAGTGCCTTCAGGTACATGCAAAGAGCACTCAAAGGGTGAGCTCTGTAATCAAAATTAAGAGGTAAGTTTGGCTACAAGGAGGTGCACAGTACCAGAGCACTGAAACCTATAACCTATGGAGAATGGACAGATTGCAGGGCCTAAAAGCTTGTGCAGAATGCCCAGTGTCAGAAAGTGGAGTCTGAAATGGCACTCTATTCTCTCAGCCCTTCATGCATTTAGGGCTCAGTCCTCTGGCCTTAAGGTGCACTCAGCGTGTGGCTCAGACACACCTCAATGTCTTCTATCCCTCCTGTAGGTACAACCCAGTCTTGTACCAGCCCCAGTCCATAGGGGTTCAGCCCTGGCACTGGTCTCTCTCTCTCTCTCTCTCTCTCTCTCTCTCTCTCTCTCTCACACACACACACACACACACACACACACGTTCCTTGGGCAATGCACTCTGTACAGACTAAGAGGCACCTATCTCTGTATTCCTGGCACTGTGTATCCATCTCTTTCCCATGATACTTTGAACAGGATCCGTACCCTACATGATGTTAGTCAGGACTCAATGTTTAAATGTGGGCTAGTATCTACCCCACAGCAGTGGCGCAGCTAATGATCATGTAGCCCGGTGCCAAGTTCAAAGTGTTGTCCCGGAAGTGATGTCACAACCCGGAAATGACATCACACCTGGGCTTTTAAAGAAGTGAAAATTGGGAGGAGCTTAACTCCTCCCCACAACAGCTCACCACCCACTTGACCTGCTGTCTCCCCCCAGTCAGTGACATAGCTAAGGCATATATCTGCTACCTGGGGTCAAAGAAGATTTTGTAGCGCCCCCCCCCCCCGCATGACAAAATCAAATTTAATTATGTAAATAAATAAAAAGCTATTGGTTCCATGCTGTATCATAATAACATCTCATTGGCACTCAGAACAATCAGTCTCATAGGTCCGTTTGGAGTTAAGCAAATCCACTTTTTGTTCCACAAGACAGTTGTGTTTTCATTTTTTGGTTAATTGGCCATAACTTTTGATAGAATACAGATATTCCAATGCCATTTGTTTAATTGCATTCAGCATAAAATTACCTTCCAATGATATACAGCATGATGGTATTATTCATACATGCCAAGATTTTCACAATTTTGGTCACTGCTCAGCTTGTTTTCCCCCTAAAGCAACTGCTACCCCTGCACCTCCTTAGCTACGCCACTACCCCACAGTGTGATTGCGGGTTCTCCTGCCAAACCATATACCACATTGTGTCTGACTGCAAACTGAGGGTGTATACTGGCCCATGGTCTGACTTTTTCAATGAAGGTAACTCTGTCCTTGAATAGCTGGACAAACTGGACATTGACATTTGATCTAATCTAACTGATATATAAATCCATGTATTATATGCCATACGCTAAATAAAATAAATAAATAAATCTTTCCCAGGGAAACTTGGTACAGGCCTACTTGGTACAGGCCCAGAGGCACCCTTCTCTCTATTCCTGACACTGTGTATCCATCTCTTTGCTCAGGTCCCACCCGAGACCCACCAGATGGGTCAGAACCCACCAGAAATGCTCAGGACACGCCGAGCCCATCAAGTGGGTCATGACCCACTGGAAATCCTCAGGATCTGCCAAGACACACCAGGTGGGTCAGGACCCACCCGAGACCCACAGGATGGGTCACGACCCGGCAGAAAGGCTCAGGACCTGCTCAAGACTCACCAGGTGGGACAAAACCCAACAAAGGTCCTCAGAATGTGCCCAAGACCCACCAGGTGCTTCAGGACCCACCAGAAATGCTCATGACCCGCCTAAGACCCACCAGGTGGGTTGGAACCCGCCAGAAATGCTCAGGACCAGCCCAACATACACCAGGAGTGTCGGGACCCACCAGAAATGCTCAGGACCCATCCGAGGCACACCAGCTAGTTCCAAAACCAACAAAAATGTTCACTCCGAAGCCACCAGAAATGCTCAGGACTCACCTGACACACACCAGATGAGTCTGGACCCACCAGAAATGTTCAGGATCATTCCATGACCCACCAGGTGGGTCAGAACCCAAAAGAAATGCTCAGGACTCATCCAAGACCCACCAGGTGGGTTGGGACCAACCAAAAAGGTTCAGCACATGCCGAGACACACCAGGTGGGTCGGGATCAACCAGAAATGCTCACTACCCGCCCAAGACCAAACAAGTAAGTCAGGACCCATCAGAAACACTTAGAACCCTACCACGACCACCAGGTGGTCAGAACCCACCAGAAATGCACAGGATAGGCCCGAGACATACCAGGAGCATCAGGACCCACCAAAAATGTTCAGGTCTCATCTGAGACCCACCAGAAATGCTCAGGACCCACCTGAGCCGCACCAGGTGGATCAGGACCAACCAGGATAGTTCAGTATCTGCCCAAGACCCAACAAGTGGGTCATGACCCACCAGAAATGCTGATGACCCACTTGAGACCCACCAGGTGGGTCTGTACCCGCCATAAAAGCTCAGAACTTGCACAAGACCCACCATGTGTGTCAGGGCCCACCTGAGACTCACAAGATGGGTCAGGACCCACCTGAAATGCACAGGACCCACCTGAGACAAACCAGGTGGTTTGGGACCCACCAGAAATCCTCGGGATGTGCCTAAAACCAACAGGTGGGTTGGGACCCACAAGAAATCCTCAGAACATGCCTGTGACTCACCAGATGGGTCAGAACCCACAATAAATCCTCAGGACCTGCCTGAGATACACAAGGTTGGTTGGGACACACCAGAAATCTTTAGGGTCCGCTCGAGACTCACAAGGTGTGTCAATATGCACCAAAAGTCCTCAGGACCTGCCCAGGGCCACAATGTGGTTCGGGACCCACCAGAAATACTCATGACCTGCACAAGATAAACAAGGTGGATCAGTACACAGCAGAAATACTCAGGACTTGCCCAAGACCCTCTAGGTGAGTCAGAACCCACTAGAAATCCTCAGGAACTGCCCAGGACCCATGAGGTGGGTCATGACCCACCAGGAATGTTCAGGACCCACCCAAGACCCACCAGGTTGGTTAGGATGCACCAGAAATGTTCAGGCCCATCCCAAGAACCACAAAGTGGATTGGGACCCACCAGAAATTTTCAGGACTCACCCGAGATCCACCTGGTGGTCAAGATCTACTAGAAATTCTCAGGATTTGCCCGAGACCCACCAGGTGTGTCAAGACCCTCCAGAAATGCTCAGAACCCACCTGAGATGCACCAGGTAGGTTCGGACCAACCGGAAATGCTCAGGACCCATCTAGAGCCACAAAAAATGTTCCGGACTCACTTGAGACCCACCAGGTAGGTCAGGACCCACCAGAAATGCTCAGGGTCCACCTGAGACCCACCAGGTGTGTTGGGACCCATAAGGAATTTTAGGGACCCGCTTGAGACACACCAGGTGGGTCAGGACCCACGAGATATCCTCAGGACTTGCCCGAGACCCACCAGGTGAGTCAGAACCCACCAAAAACACTCAGGACCTGGCCGACACCCACCAGAAATGTTCAGGATCCAGCTGAGACTCACCAGGTGGATGAGGACCCACCAGAAATGGTCAGGACCCACCCAAAACGCACCAGGTGGGTCAGGGCACACCAGAAGTGAGTATTACAGGTGGGTCCTGATGCACCTGTTGGGACTAGGGCAGGTCCTGAGCATTTCAGGGGGGTCCTGACTTACCTGAGGGTTGGGTGGGTCCTGAGCATAAATTCGGTTCTTTGTTGAATCCATTTCTCTATGAGAAATATGTCCCCAAAGCATGCATCAGCAATGCTGCTAAGTAGCAAATGATTCCAGTAGCTTACTTAGCTACAAACTGGAGTGGTCAGTAAGTCATGGATGAATTGAAAACTCCTGCAGTGCTAGGAAAATTTCTTTTTTGGGGGGGGGGGTTTGTTGGTAGAAGAGTAGAAGAGAAACAACTCTGTTTCAGAAGAGGGAGAAAAGAGTAGGAGCAAAGGTTTGGGCAATCAGTTGGTTTCCGTCAAGGCTTAACTTGGCTTTTTACTGCCATACCAGTGTGCTGAGCCCTAGGGAAGAATTAAAAGACAGTCTAACCCAGGTGTGTCAAACATAAGGCCCGGGGTCCCGATGAGGTCTGCGGAAGCTTTTTATCTGGCCTTCAGGGTCTCAGCAGCTGAACAGTACTCAGATGTTACTGCTGCAAGGGCAGCGCACATGAAAATTGGCTCTCCCATAACTTGAATAATGATATAACTTTCTGCCTAATTACATCACTTCCGGCCCTCAGCAGGTATCATGAATGCTGTTTGGCCCTTGGTATGAAACAAGCTTGTCGCCCTTGGTTTAGCATATATTTCCAATGGTAAGATTTCTTGCACCTCTAGTTGGGATCTTGGGGCTTCAGTCAGTTCTGAGACTCGCTGCTCTGTGAAGCCAGGCCTGCTAGTGGTCCCACCATTTCTATCTGTAACATAAAAAATTAGTACAGTTAATCCAATTATTTATGTAATTTGGCTCTCCCTTGTGCTTTATCTAAATTGCCTCATTCCGTGGTAGAGCTTTCTAAAATGACCCATTTTCTTAATGGCTGCTTAAAATTACTCCATTTGCTTCAACGAATGTTCCTTGGGATGGCACAGAATGGAAGCAATTAAGGAGAAGAGCCACTTTATAGGCCAAATATTCATGGTAAACAGCCTGGCAAAGGATTGATTTTATTCTGAAGAATGTTTGCTGCTACTACAACTATGTTCCTCCAGAAAAAAGGCTTTGTGAATCAGGGGAACTGGGCCTACTCCTGCCTATATTTGCTCAGTAGTAATTGGAAATCAATTTATTTCCATGGGAGCAACTTTTTAGTAAGAATACTTTGAACTGGTTCATACATGTTTTGTATTCACATATATTTTCATACATATATGTATCACCAGATGACTGCAGCATCAAGTAATAACTCATACATTATTTTAAGGGCAGGAGGTCTGGTCTAGAGGGTTGAGCCTCCATTTGCCTGAAGATAACATCCGAAGGTCGCCAGTTTGAAGCCACCGGCATCCTGCGACCTTGAAGCAGCTGACAAGCTGAGCCGAATTATTCCATCTGCTCTGAGCGTGGGAGGATGGAGGCCAGAATGTGTGGCCGGATCAAGAAAGAAACATCTGATTGTTGTGGTTTCTTGAAAGATAGAACCTTTCAAATTGTAAAAATTCCTACGGGTATTTAAATTGCTTGCCCATGTAAACTGCCTTGAATAAAGTCCGAGGAGAAACCTGAGGACCAAGAAAGGCGGTATAGAAATACCTGTATTGTATTGTATTGTATTGTATTGTATTGTATTGTATTGTATTGTTATAAAATATACATATAGGTGGGTTCTCTTTTTGCATGGGTTTGGCACCGACAGATTTCACTCAGCATGGGTGCTGGCCCAATGCTGGAGAGCCCTACCTGACCTCCTGGACATGATCAGAAGCATCTTCTGTTCACGGCAGAGAGGCTTTCTAGGGCTCAAGGAGGCTGCACTGGAGTGGGGGTGGAATTAGAGCTTCACTTGAGAAATGTCATGAGTCATCGAAACCTGTTTCTGCCTGCCCCCAGAATTCTCAGGTATTTCCCCACAGAACAAGCACTGGAATTTGTTTTGAATTTCACCTTTTTGAAATGTCAGTGCCAATCCTTGATGTAACACCATAGTCAGAACTTCCGTTTTAAGCTTCAGATCAATTTGCTAACAACACCTTTGAGTGGGGTCAGTTGACACATTCAGCTGAGAGACTTCAAGTGATTTAGAGCTCAATCCTATCCAACTTTCCAGTTCTGGGGTAGCCACAATGCAGCCCTGTGATAAGGGAACACATGTTCCCGTACCTTGAGAAGGTCCCAGGGACTGCCCCTCCACTGAAGGATGCAGCACACACCCCACTGGCATAACTACACCATCACTGGAATATTGGATAGGATTGGGCCATTAGACTGTAAGCACTTTGGGGCAGGGACCTGTCATATCACTCTGTAACACACACACACACACACACACACACACACACACACACGCACACGCACACATTTTCACACCACTTTATGTGTGCAAAGCACTTCATATATATATTATCTTACTGCAATCCCTACAACAACCTTGTAAGATACGTTAAGTGCTATGCCCATACTGCAGCTGTGGCTGAGAGGTAGTGACTAGAGAAGCTCGGATTCATAGCTCACAGCACAAGCCTATGCATGTTTACTCAGGTTTAAGTTCAATTGTGTTCATTGGGATTTACACCCAGGAAAGTATGTACAGTATTGCAATCTCAGGGCCCAATCCTATCCAAATTTTCCAGTGCCAGTGCAGCCGTGCCAACGGGGTGTGCGCTGCAACTGTGGTGGGGAGGCAGTCACAGAGGCCTCCTCAAGGTATGGGAACACTTGTTCCCTTACTTTGGGGCTGCAGTGCGGCTGCACCAGTGCTGAAAAGTTGGATAGGATTGGGCCATCAGCCTCTTAGCTACTATGCTATACCAGTATGTAATAAATTGATAAACATACAGTAATCAAGTAGTGTAGAGAAATCAAGTGATATACAGATATGTGCGAACCATGTTTAATAAGTAGGTTCATTCATTTCATCCATCCATCCATCCATTTTTACTCCACTTTTCTCCCAGATGGGCACCCAAAGCAACTTCCAAAATCTATAAAGCATCAAATATACAGTTAAAGATTTAAAAACCTACAGAACACTATATAAAATACATGAAACAGCAGAAAGCAACCCAGCAAGGAAATAGGTCAGCAAAAACACATAAAATACAAACAGCAGTACAAACTGTCACAAGAACAAACACATATTGATCCACAGAAGTCCCTGCTTCCCTACTTTGTTCTCTTGTTTTCCAGGAGCAATGCAACACCTTTGCGACACTGATAGAGCAGCATTGCCTAAAAGCTATACCATATTTGCAAGGCTGCACACACCTAAGCAGTCACTGGATGTCACTGTTGATGCATTTGAAGTGTGTGACTGCTTTAATTAGGAAAAGAAAAGCAGGCAAAGCTGTTTATTATTTCATATTCCATGCAAGTGTTGCTGGTTGCCGGAGGAGAAAACAGAGCAGAAAGGAGGACATTAGCGCAATGTGAGGAAATAGCATCCAGTGAGGAGACCATATCATAGTAAGGGCCACCTGACACCTGCTGAGCCATTGCAAATGCTGCCCTCCCTTACCTGATGATGCCTCAGTCTGTGTACTTTGATACTGTACCTGGAGATGCTCTACAACCCCACCACTCTCCTCCACACAACTACTCCATCCCAGCCTTCCCTTTTCAATTCAGGGAGCAGGAGGAAGAGCAGAGGAGGAAAGTGGGGGGACAGAAGTGGGTGGACAGAGTTGGGCATCAGCATTCCCTTCTCAGCTCTGCAACTGTTCAGCTGGAATCAGAGTCCCATATGAGCACTCCAGAGCTTGGCAATGATGATGAGGCCATCACTGAGCACTCCAGAACTGTCTCCACCCAGCTCCATTAGGACTCTGCACAGTCCCTGTGCAGATTACAGAGAAAACGGGACTGGGCACCACTTGCTAATCCGCTGCCAGAAGCGGTAACTTTAGTTGGCCTCATGGATGGGCTGACCCTGATACATGTTGTGTCTTCAGGTCAATACAAAGTGTGCAATGTACTTTCCAGTCACAACTGCTGCCTCCTGATGTATCAACAGGTACATTCTTGTGCCATGTTCTGAATTCAGAGTGACACGGATATTGGCATGTGAATTGGATCCAGGGCTGGGCGGATCAGGCCTAGGAGGGAGGTGCGATCAGCGGTAGCTGGGCTTGCTAGACCCGATCCCCCTTCCCAAGCCTGGTCCACCAACACAGGGCAATGTGGACTTGCCCAAGTTATAGAGCTTGTGCAGGTCTGAGTTATCCAGTTTCTGGGGCTTACCCCAGGGCAAGGGGATAAATGTTCCCTTACCACACAGAGACCTCCAGCACACAAAATTCTCATGCAGGATGCAGTGTGGCCCATGCTGGTCCCACTGTACCTTGGTACTGGGGGGGGGGGGAGTTGGATAGGATTGGACTGCCCAAATCATGATTTCCGTAACTTTCAGCCCACCTTGAACTCACTATTATACATACAATTACATTGATTTAATGTCAAACGAAACAGTGTTGGGTTCTGTGTACACACAAGTTCATTGAGACCTCAGAATGGAATGGAATGGAATGCATGAAGCCCAGTCACGCAAGAGTCTCATGCGTGCACCAGGGGAGCTTTTTTATCAGAGCATGAATCAAGAAAGTCTATTCGAATCCCAAAGGATCATGAACGTCTAGCAGACATCACTAGATAGCCTTACTGAACAGATTTTGTTCCAGTTTTGTGGGTAGTCCGAAATGGAAAGAATTCTCTTTGGAATGGATGCTTATTGTGACTGAATTTTTCCAGACATGGTAAGTGGTATAAAGACATCAGGTTGAATTATAGATACGGAAATAAAAGCAGCCTCAAGATTTGTTGGCAACCTTCAGTCTCGAAAGACTATGGTATCGCGCTCTGAATGGTGGTTCTGGCACAGTGTCTAGTGTGGCTGAAAAGGCTGATTCAGGAGTGACAATCCCTTCCACACTGGGAGCAAGTATAGCGTGTCCCTGGTTTGTCTCTCTGACTATGGGCCTTCCTTCTTTGTCTCTTTGCCTCAGTCTATTGGCAAAGTGTCTCTTCAAACTAGGAAAGGCCTAGCTGCACAGCCTGCCTCCAAGCAGAGGCCAAGGTTTCCCATCTGTTGAGGTTCATTCTTAAGGCTTTCAGATCCCTCTTGCAGATATCCTTGTAGCGCAGCTGTGGTCTACCCATAAGGCGCTTTCCCTGCACAAGTTCTTCATAGAGGAGATCCTTTGGGATCCGACCATTGCCCATTTTCACGACATGATCAAGCCAACGCAGGCATCTCTGTTTCAGCAATGTATGCACACTGGGGATTCCAGCTCACTCCAGGACTGTGTTGTCCTGGAACTTTGTCCTGCCAGGTGATACCGAGGATGCATCGGAGGCAGCGCATGTGGAAAGCGTTCAGCTTCTTCTCCTGTTGTGAGCAAAGAGTTCATGACTAGCTGCAGTACAGAAGTGTACTCAAGACGCAAGCTCTGTAGTCCTGGATCTTGGTATGTTCCATCAGCTTCTTGTTGAACCAGACTCTCTTTGTGAGTCTGGAAAATGTAGTAGCTGCTTTACCGATGTGTTTGTTTAGCTTGGTATCCAGAGAAAGAGTGTCAGAGATCGTTGAGCCAAGGTACACAAAGTCATGGACAACCTCCAGTTCGTGCGCAGAGATTGCAATGCAGGGAGGTGAGTCCACATCCTGAACCTGTGTTTTTCTTCAGGCTGATTGTCAGTCCAAAGTCTTGGCAGGCCTTGCTAAAACAGTTCATGAGCTGCTGGAGATCTTTGGCAGAGTGGGCGGTGTCAGATGCATTGTTGGCAAAGAGGAAGTCAGGCAGACATTTCAGCTGGACTTCAGCCTCAAGATAAATGCCAGGAAATCGTAGCTGTCCCCAAACAAACATTATATCCGTAGGTAATTCAGAGTTTAACAGTCCGATAATGCCCATGTTTACTTAAAAGTAAGCCCCACCGAGTTGAGTGAGACTAGTTTTAAAGTACTGTAGATACTCGCCTATAGGTGATAAATTTTTCCCAATAGATAGCTCCTGAATCTACCCTTCGCCTTATCTGTGGGGCCACTCGGGGTCAGGGCTGTTTCAGGCACACTGCGGAGCAGCTGGGGAGGGTGACGCACCACTTGTTCCCCCACTGCGCATGGGGAGCCTGCTGCTCCCTCCTTCCCACCTGGAGCGGGGAGCCTGACGGAGCTGCTCCACGCGCCTGCCTGGGCATTGCTGCTCCTGGGCATTGCAGTCCCGCCCGCTCAGGCTCCCAGAGCCTGGTCTCCTTGGCTCTGACTTCCTCCTTCTCCACCCCTGCTCATCTTCGCAAGGACAGAAAAGGGGAGCAGGAACCTGGAGCGCGTCCCATGCCTGTGGTCAGTGGGGTTTATTCCCAGGAAAGTGCGCATAGGATGGCAGCCTTTGAGCCCAAGCCTGTGCATGCCTACTCAGAAGTAAGTTCCATTATTGTCAATGGGGCTTACTCCCAGGAAAAGATTGTAGCTTGAAGATGCTGCTTCTTCATGCGGTGTTTACAGCTCTGCACCTGCTTCTTCCGAGCAAGAGGGAGGGGGAAGCCCCCCACACAGCCTCCCTCCCGCCCCCACTCCTGCACTGCCTGCTTTTCTCTGCCCTTCAGCCCCAGCCCCTCTCTTCCCTCCATGAGCCTTCACTCTGTTGTACTGTTTTCTCCCCCTTCTCTTCTCCCTTCCCCACTGTCCCTCTTTCTCTGCCCCCTATTTACAAGCCATGCAATCAGGGAAACTGACCAGGAAACCCCCTGACAGCCTTGATCCTGCTGTAAATCAAGAGGAGGAAACAGCCCCCAGACCAGGTGAGGGTGGGCTTGTTGCAGCTACAGGATGCACCTTCCCTGAAAGTGGAAACACTCCCATCAAATGTCTCACAAACCACAATTCAGAGCACCATTACTTAGGAATAACACCCAGGGAAAGCAGTGGGTCTGCTTCTGAGTAAATAGGGTTTCAGCTATGTGCAGCTGCACTTGGTCACAGCCATTTGCTGTTGCTTATCTCTGCTGTGAATTGAATTGCACACTCCCAGTTGTGTTCTAAGTTGTATGTTATATGTAGAGCTTCTGGCTTAAGAGCAGAAGACTCTGCTTTTGCACTGTTTTGCATCAGAAGTGTCCTGAGAAATTCTGAGTGACAGAACACTTTTTTACGATTTAGTTTTTTTCCTGTGCTGTCTTCAATCACTGGTTCATACATGAACTGATCACTAAAAATTAGCTATTGGTGGGGCTTTCACAGTCAACTAGCTACTTCCCTTCCTGCCTTGCTGGCCCTGCAAGGCATTCTGGAGCACTGCCATTATTCCATGCTTTTTCAAGTAACCCTAAAGGTCCTGTTGAGTGCCCCTGGGGTACATGAACCCCAGGTTGGGAACCACTGTTCTATTAGTATGTTGTTTACAGTGCAGTTACTCTTTGATAGTGTTTACAAAAAGATGGTGAAGACCAGAATTTAAAAGTTTATGAATAAAAATGAATCTTATGATCTTTTACTATATTTTTAATAAATTAGAGACTGTCAGTTCTTAGGTTACAATTACTGGCAGGTTATTTTTCATGATCTGACCTAGGGTAAAATCAGACAAAACTATAATCAGACACACACACCCCAAGTTTATAACCCTGACTTATCCAAGGATCATAGAAAATTCTATGATTCTTGCCTCAAAACCTGCCCTCGTCTTATCTGTGAGATCGACTTATAGGCGAGTATCTGCGGTAAGTGAGCTGGAAAGAGTTTTGTAGCTTGATGAAATTTGGTTGGCTCTTGAGCAATTCTGTGGGACCAGCCAGCAGCGTAGCTGAAGGAGCAGGTACCTGGGGATTCGGTGATGTGATTAACCCCTCTGCAACATCGTATCACCCCCTGCATCTGTATAGTCACCCCCCTCCACTGCACATGCATGGCCTTGGCTCTGGAAATGGCTCTTTTTGGAGAGAATATGGTGAGTGGGAGTTCCTATGTTGTGGCATTCACCTGTGATGAGTGCTGTCACACACACTCCACTGAGATGGTGAGAAACTGCCACTCTTCCACAGGGGAGCAATGGATCTACCCCTGCTTAGCTACATCACTGGGACTAGTTACTATATCACCTGTGTTCCACCAAAGATGGAGGCAAGCCCAGTGTTTACTTTTAATCTCTCTTGATAAGACTCACCAAGGCAAATGTATCTGTCCTTGGATTGACTGACATAATTTTCAGGGAAGTGGCATCTCTAAGGTTATTTCCAGGACCAGGAAGGTGTCTAGGAGGAGGTGATGTTGGAACTATGAGCCCTTCCATAGTTCCAAGGTATGAGCCCACCTTATGGACAGGAGTATAAGGTAAGGAAAATGGATATTGACAAGGGCAGATATTTTAAGCTGGGAGGGGACTTAGCTAGATAGCTTTAAGAGGCACTGGCGAAACTGGAGCAGTAGTTTTTGTCTCTCCAGTGAGGGTGAGATATTGGTCTAAGAAACATGGCATTTAAAGTTTGACTGTTGAGGAATATTGTGGGACTAGGGGTTCCAGGTGACTCCAATGGGGAGCCCACCTCACAATTACCACTCCTCACAAAGCAAATGGACAATTCATGAGGTACCACACCTCAGTGAACTGATTGTGTCAGGAAGACCATTTTGGCTGGTTCTCCACACTCACCTTCTTCAGGATCACAACAGGAAGGGTTTCAATATTTTCTTCCCATTGAAGTGCTGAATTTCAAATGACAGAAAAGAATATGCAGAGTAATAGGTAATTTTACAGCTGGGTGGGTCAAGAAAGAATGCCATATAGGGTGAGGTGGGTTAGAACAAGAAATGCAATAACACATTGAAGGCTTGAGAGAAGCAATACCAGAGCAAGTGAGCTAACAGGGAGAGTTAATACAATTTGTTTATATAAATGTGAGGTTTTCAAAGAGGAAAGAGAGGTTGGTGTCCAACATATATGAAAATGATACCACAGATAAGTAGAATGTCTAAAAGATGGCAACCAATATGAGTATACCAATATTGAAGGCAGTGGATCTTTGATCACAAGATATGAATAACTCTTGAAAATGCAGGCTTATTCAAATGCAAAACAGGGCAACTGGATGAAAGCGAGGAATATTGACTGATGCTAAAGATATTTTAGTCAGACAGGAAATTATATGAACATAGAATCTGAGAAGCAGCATCTGCAGTTAGTCTTGTAGCTTAAAAAAAATGCTTGATGCTTAATCTATAAGAAAGATGTTCATCACATAAGGGAAACCAAGTCCTATGAGAAACAATTAAACAAGCTTGGTATATTTAGTCTGGAGAAGACTAAGAAGAGATATGATAGCCATCTTAAAGTTCCTGAATGGCTGTGTCATAAAATTGCTATATTTAAGTATGCTTTATTCCTTTCTGTGGGGTTTTGCCTATCTGTGTTTCCTAATGGTGGGCATTTTAGCCTCCTGGCTTCTGGCTACCAAAGAGTGCTCCATAGGTCCTTTATTGGCTGAACTTCCTTGGCTCTTCCTACTAGAATTCAGGAGAATTCAGGCAATTCAGTAGTAGAATTACATCTGAAGATAATTCAGATCTGTTGAACATTTTGTATGAGTATCGTTTCATTCATTCATTCATTGCTCTGTTAATCGATATTACTTTGACTTAATTTATATCAATGCATTATATGTGCAAATAATTAAAATATTCATATAAAAATGTTTGAGGAAAGGGACAGGGTGTACATACATACTGACATGTATGTGTATGATCACTGGCATGATGTGTGGTGCACAGGCACTCTTAAAATATTCATATTATTATAAATATTAAATATAATATTTGAGGAAAAGCAATCATTGGAGTAAGAAAAAGTTTGATGGTTTTCTGGACCACTGATGGGTGACAACCTGAGTGGTGGTGAGTTGTGGAATGAAAGAGGTCCTTGTGACAGCTGACCTCTCTTGCTGTTCATGGAAGAAGATTCTCTGTTGATGGCACACAATCGTTCTGAAACCCTCCCCTCCCCACTGTGTTATTTCTATTCCTGATTTTCACTTATGGTCTAGGGGCACAACCACTGCTGCTCTGTTTTATGTTTGTATTATGGTATTATCTTCAGTGGAATTCCTGGAGAGGGGCAACACACTACATTTTTCAGGAGCAGCAATGCCTGTGTAAATCTCCCCCTTGCTTTCAGTCAGTCACAGCTGCGAAAGCCTTTGCAGCTGTGACTGGCTCTGAAAGCAAAGGAGGTGCTTTACACAGGTGTCACTGCTCCTGAAAAAGTGTTTTGCCCCTCTCCAGGCACACCACTGATTATCTTGGTTCTGATGCAAATTGCAATATTTCAAATATTCTGTGCCACTTCCATTATTTTACTGGAACTTCGATCAATACATTCTGAAAACAAATTAAAAACACTGTGCAATATTCAATACTCTGTCATAGCCAACAGAATACTCACTTATATAACCAACTGCAAAATATATACATGCTGTAAGAGCTATGAAAATCACAACTTTCCTATTTAAGAAGCATTCCGTTTCCATATACTTTTAAGAAGAAAACAGCAATTGATATACTCTGGGGCTTTTTACAGCTGGTGATATCACCAGTGATATCTAGGTATAAAATGTAGCATGGGCAGCTGCCCTTAGTAGTATAAATGCCAGCAGGCTAACTTAACAAAAAGGTTAACTCAGTATTTCTTCCATATACTCTGCTGATTCAGCTGTATATATATAAAAAGAGAGAGAAATAATGTGAAGTTGCTAATGGGCTTTCTGGTCGAGCTGAAATTCTAAGTTACAGCAAATTTTCCATTGTGTCAGGAATGTATGGACCTTATTTAGTAAATGGTTGGGAGTCTATTCAATAGTTTTACAAGTTAGATTTGGGCAGCAAACTGCATTCTACTGTTTTGCAGCAAATTTGCAGGCAAATTTAGCAGGGCCAATTATATGAATAAAACATCAGTTCAGCTGAGGTTAATCAAAAAGCTCAATGAATGTACTGTGATCTTATTTTTCAATAAATTAAGAAAATGTACACATGGTGGGTGATTTGAAAAAACCAAGTGTAATAGGCAAAGCAAATGAAAAAAGATCTACAGCTTTTTAATTACACACAAAATAACCTGCTGTATTTCTCCATGATGGATGATGGTGGATGGGTAATGGTGATATGATGAAGACAAATATTCAGTGTTTATAGTTGTCAATCTTTTAAAACCCTAAAAAGGGTGACTTGCAGCCGAAATCGAAATTCTGATGCCACCTAGCTCTGTTTTTCTATTTAATCAAATCCAGTAGCTGAGATTCAGTCCTAGAATGAATGCCTGAACACAGGAGCTGGATTAAGATCAACAAACTTATGCTTAATCCTGACAAAGAAGTAGTAACCAGAGCCGTCATTAGGGTTTGCATCACACGGTATGAGAGCTCACTGCATCATGATGGACCTCCTCCCATACCAGACAATACAGAATAAATTACAGTATCATTTGCACATCCAAAATGCAGTGGCATCATTAGAGTTGGTGTCACTTCCATCAACTTTATTTTAACAGTACAGGTCACCCAACAAATCAGTAACCCAGTGGTGCTCAAACCGGTGGGTTGCGACCCACCATTGAAATGTAAAAGGGTCAGTTTCCCCTTAAGGAGAGTAACCCAGAAATGGGTGTCCCGACGGCACTGCAGCAGTCATAGCGCTGCAGGCACCCAGAAGCATTTTAACATAACTGGGGGGACTGTGCAGCCTCCCAGAGGGTCCTGGAGGCTCACAGCACCCTCTGTGAAACTCCCCTCCGCAGCAGTGGGCTCCAATCTACAGTTGGAGCCCACTTCCTGTTTCAGAAACTCTGAGATATGGAGCTCCAAATGCAAACTGGAAGTGCACTCCGACTGCAGATCGGAGCCCATTGCTGCAGAAGGGAGGCTCATGGATGGGACTGCGAGTCTCCAAGACACTCAGATCCTGGAGTCCCCCAGCTGCACAGTCCCCCAGGTATGTTAAAATGCTTCTGGGTTCCCGCAGCACCGTGATTGCTGTGGTGCCGTCAGGACACCCCCTCATCCTGGTCCCCACCTCCACAAGCACTTACCAGTGCTTCACAGACTCCTGGAGAGTTTGAGAACCACTGCAGTAACCAACAAAAAAACTGTGGTTAACTTGATGGCACGCAAAAAATAAATGTTCTAGTATTAGTTCTGATACATGAAAATGAAAGCTGACTCATATTAATACCTTATTGGTTCCCTGCTGTGTAAAAATAACACCTCATTGGCTCTTGGAAAAATCATTGGTCAGTTACGAGTTAAGGAAATCCACTTTTTGTTACATTAGAAAAGTGTTTTCTTTTTCTGATTATTTGACCATAGCATTTGTTAGAACAGAGATATTTCAACATGGTTAGTTTCATTGCATTTTGCATTTTATCACACATTGACTGATCTATACCGCAGACACCCGCCTATAAGTCGATCTCACAGATAAGACGAGGGCAAGTTTTGAGCCCAAAATCATGGAATTTGCTATGACCCTCAGATAAGTCGGGGGTTTAACTTAGGGAGGTGTCTGACTATAATTTTGTCTGATTTTAACCTTCCAGTAATTGTTACCTAAGAACTGTACAGTCACTAATTTATAAAAAACACAGTGTATATACACAGTATGTATACATCTATACATACATGTATACATACATAGTATGTATACATAGTATAGCAAAAACAGTATTAAAAATAGTCTCCAATTTATTAAAAACTATGATCTATCTCAAAGATCATAAGATACATTTTTATTCACTAATTTTTTAAATTGTTCTCTCAACAACCATTTGTAAACACTATCAGAGTAAGGCCACAATCCCATCCACACTTTCCTGGGAGTAAGCCTCATTGACTTTAATGGAACTTACTTCTGAGTAGACAAGCCTAGGATTGGGCTCTAAGTACACTGGAAACAGCATACCAGTAGAACCATTAATGAGATCCTCCTTTAAAGTGCCTGGTGCCTTAAGCCAAAGGCTCTCCATAGATCACACAACACACAACTGGGAGTGTGCAATTCAGTTCACAGTAGAGAGACAAGGAACAAGGAGTGACTGAGCAAGTGCAGCTGCACATAGTTGCACCTGATTTACTTGGAAGTAGACCCTCTGTGGAGGAAGGGCAGCAGCGCTCGTGTGGAGGTCCTGGCAGGGGGATACTGCAGAAGCAAGCATGCTCTCCTAAAAGCTTACTACATAAGCAGCTGTTGCAAGTGCTTCCTAGCTCCTGCCAGCTTGCAGCTAAGATCTCTGGCTAAAATACCTGTTGCTGCAGAATAATTCTACTTCAAATTCTACTCTCTGCTTTTCCTGTGTTTGCATCTTTGCAAGGTCTCCAGGACTCTTCCAGTGAAAAGGACAGACACACACACAGGGAGACTGCTTCTCTCTCTCACACACACACACACACAGATGCTCACCCCCACATACACAAATGCAGGGACTTTTCTCCTCCAGTCCAACTTCATTGGTGAGGATAGGGGGAAATGAGGTTAGCAAGGAGGTTTGCAAAAAGTTTTGCAAAGGAGAGACTGAAGTGTGACTGTATACAGTAAGGGGAGAGGTGGAGAGGAAAGCCTACTCAGAAGCAAGTCCCTTAATAGTCAGTGGGGCTTACTCCCATGAAAGTGAGGCTAGGATTGTAGCCTTAACTGTTTTGAGTGCTCTCTCTCACACACACTCACACACACAAACTTTTCCTTTTATAAAAGTTAACTCTTGTTCTCCCCCCCAGTACAACTTCATCAGTGGTGAATGAATATGGGGAGAAGGGCTAGCAAGCCTCAGCTTCACAACAGAGAGTTTAAAGTTTGGATTCAATAAGGAGAGGGGGCAAAAACAAGAAGGAAAGAGGAGATGGACTTAACCCTTTCAATGGCTTGAGAAACAAAGGTACAGCCTTCTGCAGGCTGCCTCTCTCTCTGTCTCTCTCTTTAAAAAGGATCACTCTCCCCCTGTCCAACTTCATCTGTGGGGAGATGGGAAGGTGGTTAGCAAGTTGGGCTTTCCAATGGAGTGCTTGAAGTTTAAATATAGTAGGAAGGGGGGAAGGGGGAACAAGAAGGAAAGAGGAGATGGACTCAGCTGTTTCAAATGACTGCTTCTTCCTCACTCAGATGCCCCCTCCCACACACAGCTCATTGTCTCCTGCTCTGTCTTGGGTGCCACTCCAGAGATGCCTCTGTGGGTGCTGGTGCTGAGCGAGGGGGGCTGCTGATGGCTGTGGTGGCAATTGCCCTGCCCTGCCCTGCCCTGCCCTTGGAACTTCTGCAGCTGGGCAACAGCCTCCTCTCAGCAGAAGATCACTTGCTCCCTTGCTCTCTCCCTGCCTCCCAATAGTGATTGGCTGGCTCACTCACCTCCGCCCACCCTCACTGCTTGCCTGACCCAGAGATAAGGTGGGGCAATGATTCAGGCTGCTTTTCTGGGAAGAAATGTTTTGCCTTACAGGCGAGTATCTACGGTAACTTGATGGTATTATTGTAAAATACCAGGATTTTCACAATTTTGGCCAGTAGTGGTGTCACACCTGAGTGCATCACCCAGTGCAGACTGCACCCCCGCACCTCCTAGCAATGCCACTGATGATAATGATGGTGGGCCAAGCTGAACCATGATGGGTAACAGTTTTACTTGTCCCATTTGGAGTTATAATGTCTTGAAAACACAAAACTCATAGTTCAGAGTTACTCCTGGACATTGTACCTCATTTCTCAGGTGGTAGGATTGACACAGATATTTCAAAAAAAGCAGAACGAATTCAAAGTGGATTTCAGGGTTTCTATCATGCTGAAACATCTGAAAAATTTCAATTGAAGCCAAACAAGTTTCTATAGGACAAAGTGAAGTTTCCTGAAAGGTTTCTGCACATCTTTGCTGGCAGTCAGAGGTGCTTCTCATCATCTTTTTGACTACGATCTCAGACAAGGATCTGGCCTTAAATATCCACATGCCGACTACTGGAAAAAGCTCCCTTGCTTCCCAGCTTACTCATAGGGATGCCAGCTCTTGCAATCAAATGTATAAGATAAAGAACCTACTGGTGACTTTTCCATCTCAGGGAAAGAGGCTGTGTTCTTTGTTGTTGGCTATCGGAAAATAAAACACCTAACGGAGTTCATTTGTGCAGATTGACCCCAATTAAAAATCTGGAAGCTGTAGATTTCTTGTCGGTTTTTGTTTGTTCCATTGTGATACACTTCATGTATTCTTGTGTCATAGAAAAGGTAAGCACCCCCCAAATGACCTTTTCTCTACCATTTGTTTTTTCATACACCTCTGTCAAGTTATCTCTTGTTCACTCCCTTGTTAGGCTAAATAATCATATCTTTTTCATCTCTGCTCAGGTGGAAGTCTTTTCATGTCTCTAATTGTATCTGCTGTTCTTGTCTATTTTATCTGGGCTGCATCCTTCTTCTGTAAACAGCTGACACGGAGACTGTAGTCAAGGTGAAAGCATTCCATTGCTTTGGCTGTGGCTTTACCATTTCCAGGGATGAGCAAATCCAGCACAGCTTGACTTGAGTCGGGTCACAATTCTCCGCCCCTGTGACTCGAGTTGAAAACGAGTCCTAATAGGGGCACTTTCTGAGTTGCTCAGATGTGTTTTCACAACTCAAAAAGGCTCGAGTCACAAGTCTTTTTGGTATATGTGTCAGGAGCGGCAAAAAAAAAGAGGTTGCCACTGGGGTGTGTGTGTGTGTGTCAGAGTTCCCTTTAAACTCTCCCCTCCGGTCCCATCCCCTTCTGTAAACAAGGCGGGAAGGGATGGGACAGACTGCATGAGAGTGGGGACAGAAGTGGCAAGAGGGAGGAGGGTCATGCGCAGCAGCTGCAAAGCTTACCAGGACAATCCAATCCTTTGCAGCTCTACTCATAAGTAGTCCCATTTGTGCCCAGTCATTCAATAGGGCTTCCTCCCCTCAAGTAATAACAGAGCTCACAGCAGCCACATGATTGGAAAGCATGATCTCCATGAACCTCTCCCCCTGCTTCCCTGCCTCCTTTTTCCCAGGGCTTCTCCAGCCAATTTTAAGGCAAGAAATCCTTTGGGCTCCTCCTTCTGCCCTCCCTCATTCAAAGAAAAAAACCAGGCCACCCATCCTTTGTCCAATGACCATCAGTTCCTTTAGAGATGGGCAAGACAGCCCACTCCTGTCCCCCCCACCTGATGCAAAAGCCAAACATTAACCCTTCCCTACCTCCTGGCTGTAATTTCCCTGCTGCTCACCCAGTCTGAATGATGGCCCCATGAGGTTTTCAAGTCATGAACACAAGTACACCCAGACACAGACAGACTTGAGTCTGCATGTGTGGGGACCAAGTGCTGAGTAAGGGGCCTTTGACTCAAGTGTTTTGCCGAGTCTTCCACACACATGACTCGAATGTACACGAGTCAGCGAAAAATGCTGATTTTTGTGACTCGAACTTGAATCACCTAACTCGAGTTCCCATCCCTGATAATTTTCCCTCTACCCCACCCCATTAGCAAAATCTTCCCCTTTTTACATGAAAAAGGGTTAACACACACACAAAAAATTATGCTCAAGATTTTCATACACACAAGACATCCTAGCTTCAGAAAATCACCTTTTGCTAATAGAATCAAGTGACAGCAACATCATGATCAGAAATTTACCCATAAGCATGTTTTGTCTAATGTGTGCCAGCTTTCCGAAGGTTCAAATTATTCCAGCAAAACAATGGAATAATTAAATTGCAGGATACTGATATCACTCTCAGGAGCTTGACTACCAGGTAAAATGTTAATCAGAAGTCAATTACAGTCTGAGACTATGAAGAAGTGACCTGACAGGACTTTGTTTCATTAGCTCCAAATGACATTAGGAATCTGGAATACTCACAGAATTAGTAAAATAGATCTCATTTTGTAACACAGGAGGACTCAAAATCTCCGAAATCTGTTATTACTTCATGTTTGTCAATTAAATATTGTCGTTCTCATAGCAGGGTCACGATGCAGGTCTTTTTGAAAACACTTTGTAGAAGGGGTCTTTAAAAATGGCTGCTGCAGGGAATGGAATGGAAATGTGAGATGCATGGACTGTGCTGGGGTCAAGAGTTTTGCAAGTCAGCCATGTGAAATTACAAAACCTACATGGCTTTGCTGATTTCATTCCATAAACACCCAGCCAGAACCCTTAGACCTAGAAATATGAAATTGGGGGAGTATATTCCTTCCATAATGTACAGACACAGTAAGAAAGGATTTTTAGAAATTCAACCCCTAAGCGGGTGAGAAGAGATAAAATGTGTTTTCACAGATTCCTCAATATCTCTTAGGCTCAATGAGATATTGACTTGGTTTTTGCATACCCATACAAAT
Organism: Tiliqua scincoides; assembly: GCF_035046505.1. Classification (NCBI taxonomy): domain Eukaryota; kingdom Metazoa; phylum Chordata; class Lepidosauria; order Squamata; family Scincidae; genus Tiliqua; species Tiliqua scincoides. Next base: position 114,505,439 of record NC_089821.1, read on the forward strand.
GCTTAAAAATATAATTCAGGATTTCACCCTAATCAACCCCTAAAGGGACGAATCTAATTTTGGGGGTGAATGATAGAAACCTTCTTATTACTTAGGCCTAGCTGGTTTTTCCCCTAGCCAGCTAGGCCTAAGGGGCTGCTTTATTCTGCATCGACTGAATAGCCGGTGCAGAGTCGAGTAGCCCCATTGTGGTGCCTCTTCCCTTACCAGGGGAAAGGGGATGAATGACATCCCCTTCCCCCAAAGAGATGCTGACAGCTGCCCAGTATCCACTGAATGCAGAGGCAGCCATTTTGGCGCTGCTGCAGCCCTTGGCACCAGGCAGCATAGTACTGGGCTATAAGAATCATTTTAGTGTTTACTTCCAGCAGTAAAATGAAGTGTATTTCTGGCTCAGTGCTGAAGTTCTGCTACCCCAAGATTTTGACAAGCCTTTCTCCTGAGAACCTGTGCTATCACCAGCCCTTGCTCTGCTTATCCCTGTGTTTCAGTGAATGGAGAGTTGGAGGTGCACTGGCTTGAGAGTTGTGTGGCACACTATAACTTCCCTCACAGGAGGCATTGCTTACCAGGGCCGATGGGTAACCCCAGTCAGCTGGTGCTGGATCCAACAACTCACCACTGGTGGTGGCAGCCAGCCTGCACCAAATAGCTTGTCACATTTTGCATAAAAGGTTGCAAGCGATGTAAGTGTTCCAGTGATGTAAGGTCTGAATAGAACTGGGCCATTAGGTACAGTGAAATTTCATTTACATTGGATCTATATAATTACTTACGGGATTGCACTGTGCTCTCCTCTTTTGGAGAAAAGGCAGTTATAAGAACTTGCATGGTTCTGAATGTGAATTTGGCTGTAGCAAATAGATTAATATAGCAGAAAGTGAACCAACGCATCATTTCCCAGAGATTTATAAACAAAATAAAACAATGCCATGAACAATCTTTTCCATTCCTCAGATTTAATTATTGGAATTTGTTTGTGCCTACTTTTGCTATTTCTGAATATTTTAGCTTAATGCCAGGCAGGCCCAGCTAGCACAGGCTTGCTTCCCAAAGCAGAACTAATGTAAGGCAAGATTGATCGAACTTCCCTCTTCCAATCATGTTAAAGGAAACTTTGCAGCCACTTCAAGTCAGTGTCATTTTATTATGCACATAACATAGATTACTCTAGACAGGCATTGTTATTTTGTCAGAGTTCTGTGTACGAAAACTATCAAAACCTGCCAGGGAGAGACAAAAGTCATGTCAAGGGTACAGTCAGATCCATGTTAAGACTTAGGGCTGAGCCAAAACGGAAAGGGCAAGATTTGCAAATATGTTTGCCCTCCGTAAAACATGCCCTCCCCCATTAAATTACTTTTCCATCCCTTTTGTGGATGGTTCAAGATCCACTGATCCCGCCCCCTCCCAGATATGACCTGCCCACCCAGCCCCCTTGAACTTAGGAGGGACCTTCTGAATGGAAAGCACCTTCTCTCTCACTGAGCAACACCCCTGCTCACATCATAACCAGTGGCTGATCATTTTCCAACTTAACACACTTGTTTTTCCATAATTTTCTTAACAAATAGCTGACTCCCAAATTCCCTATAGGTGGAGCTGAAGCATCAGCCTGCAATTGATAAGATTTTCCAATAGAAAGAAGTCCATATTATTTCTTCCCCTAGGGCACTCAAAGCCCACTCAAAGCCCTTGGGCACTCCTAAAGTAGTTATCTTGATCCCACTGCACTTTTTTCATTTTTATTTACATTTTTATACCAACTTCCCTCCAAGGAGCTTAGGGTGGTGTACATAGTTCCTCTCCTACTTTTGTCCTTACAACAACCCTGTGAGGCAGGTGAGACTGAGTGATAGTGACTGGCCCAAGGTCACTCAGAAAGCTTCATGGCAGAGCAGGGGTTTGAATCTGGATCTTCCAGGTTCAACTCTGAACCATTCCACCATCTTGGCTCTTTTAGCACCAACTTCTTTATAAAAACAGACTTCTAGAATTATAGGGCTCCGATGTATCTAAAACAGCCATTTTCAACCACTGTGCCGTGGCACACTGGTGTGCTGCGAATGGTCCCCAGGTGTGCCGTGGGAATTTGGGAGAGGGTCATTTATCAATAGGACCATTAGGGGATGAGAGCCCCCACTGACAGCACAGTGTGCCTTGTCAATTGTCAAAAAGCTGATGGTGTGCCTTGACCAGTGAAAAGGTTGAAAATCACTGATCTAAAACAAGAGTGAGGTGTATCAGGCAAACTGACTGCAGCTGGACTACCATGGCTTTCTCCAATTTTTTCCTAGAATCACAGAGTCCTTGCATGAGCTGCCACCTAAATGGCCAAATGGCCCCCAAGATAAAAAGATATGGCTGATAGTCTTTTCCTTACCTACCTCAATGTCAGGGTCCTTTTTCATATCAACATTGGAAGCTGCTTTATACTGAGTAAGACCATTGGTTCTTCTAGCTCAGGGGTGTCCAATTTTTTCTGCAGGAGGATCACATCATCTCTCTGACACTGTGTCAGGGGCCAGGAAAAAAAAAAAAAAGAATTAATTTACAGTTCAAATTTGAATAAATTTTCATAAATGAATATATTAGAGATGAAACTTATATGAATGAATGAAGGACTTGCAATAGCTCAAGGCCTATAAAAGGCATTGCACAAAGCAAGGCCAGCCTTTCTTTTGCTGCCGCTGCTTCATCACAGATGTGAAACAGCAAGCAGTGGAGACAGTACTTGACCCACAGCTCACGCAAGAGGTCGAACAGTTGGCTGTCATGCTGAGAGCAGTTGCACCAGGCCAGTGTGGGCTCCAGAGTCTCCAGTTGCATCAGGCCAGAGGCTCATTGGAGACTGGAGCCTCCTTGAGGGCCGGATTGGGAGTCTTCGAGGGCCGCAAGTGGCCCCAGAGCCAGGGTTTGGGCACCCCTATTCTAGCTCAATATTGTCAACACTAAAAAGGTGAATGCAGACAGATATGTTTAAAAACTGAAAGACCAGATTAACTTAGAGGCTCACAAGAGGACATCTGATATTTTATCTCAAAATTACTGTGTTTGATGAGAAAATTAAAGTCTAGGAAGCATTAAGGCAGAGTACGTGTTAGCAGAAACAATCACATTGCTGCTTCTTTTCAACTGTCTTCAGGCAAGTCAAAGAAGGGCTTGGTGAGTAAAAGGCAGATTCTTATTGATCACACCACAGATTTGCAATAACTAGACTCACAGACTCTTCCTAGACTTGAAAAAAAATAAAGACTGATTTCTCACTGCCTCCCTCCCTTTGAATGTAGAAGCAAAGACAGAAGTTGCTGTTCTTGAAGTTATTTTGTTTTCAACCTTGGGGCAGAAGTAAGAGCTGCCCACATATTGCAACTGTAAAATCCAGGATACTGTACAAAAATCTAGCATACTGTAACTGGCAGCAACCTCTTCCCCTCCCTGCAGCTACCAAGGTAGCAATAAAGTCAGGTGCTTATGCTCTTTCCAACTCTGATTTCATATATTATTAAATAATAATAACAACAATAATTGTTGTTGTTATTTGAGTGTTTAACCATTTTCGAAGTGCCTTTGCAGTGCCAGTCAGTATAGCCCATTTCGCCCATACTGCAACTTGGGAGATGGTGGCTTATGACACCCCTGCAATATGGTACATCAGTGATTTTCAAACTCTTGAGGAGAGTTTGAGCCACTGTAAGTGCTTGTGGGGGTAGGGGGGAGGCAGTGGGGGCGGGGGAAGGTAGCGGCACAATCCCCAGGATCAAGCCGCTCGGGGGGCTGCAGGGGCTTGGGTGCACTTACCCAAGCCTCCTGCAGCCTCTTGGGGGTGCAGGGAACCTGGTGCGACCTTTGGCAGGGCTCCCCGCAGCAGTGAAAGTGAAAGCAGAGCAATCGCGCTCCACTTCCACTTTAGCAGAGGCGGGCGGGATCGCTCCACTTTTACTTTCACTGCTGCGGGGAGCCCTGCCAAAGGTTGCGCTGGGCTCCCTGCACCCCTGGAAGGCTGCAGGAGGCTTGGATAAGTGCAGCCAAGCCCCTGCAGCACCTTGAGCTGCTCGATCCTGGGGATTGTGCCGCTGCCTCCTCCCTGCCTCCAGGCTGCCCCTGCCCCTTAAGGGTGCAGAGGCCAGGGCCCACAAGCTGGGGCGTCGTGACACCCCAGTTTGAAAAGCTCTGTGGTACATTGTAAATATTGCAGGTTAGACATAGAGCTGAGACTAGTATAAGTTTTCAGTCAGAAACCAGCCCCACAAAACACACTTTAGGTGGCAGCAATGGCCCTTTGCACTCCTAAAAATGCCACTTTGCACTCCTTCCCAGACCAAATCTTGGATTCAATTGCATGCAGAATGACGTGCATGCAGACATGTCACAAAGCACAATCCTATGCAAGTCTACTCAGAAGTAAGTCCCACTGTGTTCAATAGGGCTTACTCTCAAGAGAAATAGCATAGGATTGCAGCCCTAATTGTAAATGTTTAAAAATGAAAGCTCTATTACATCTTAAAAACATGATGCCTGAATTGGAAAGCACATGAGCATACAGGTGGAGCCTGTCTATCCATGAATTTTACATCCGTGGATCTGGCTCAACATGGGTTCCCCCCCCCCAACCTGCATTGAGCCAGACTTGACTCCACCTGAATCCTCTGAATGGGACTTGAGCTATGCCTTTTAAAGGCATAAAAATGTCACTTCCAGTTTTCCTCTGAGTTTTTTTTTGGGGGGGGGCACTTTGGGGTCATTCTGAAGCCCACTGAGGCTGTGAGCAGCCTCTGCAAGCTTCAGAAACTCCTCTGGTCCCTTTCAGAGGGCTTAAGGGACTGAAAATCACAAATTTCCTGGACCAAGGTTTTTGAGATCCCATTCAGCTTTCCAATTTTGTCAAAGTTTTCATGATTGTGCCACTTTTTCAGTTGGCAGTCCAATGTTTCATTCCTCCTTCAGTTCAACTAGGTCAGAGTTTCTCAAACTTTTAGCACTGGGACCCACTTTTTAGGATGAGAATCTGTCAGGACCCACTGGAAGTGTCATGACTGGAAGTGACATCATTAAGCTGGAAAATTTTTTAACAATCCTAGGCTGCAATCCTACCCACACTTACCCAGGAGTAAGTTCCATTTACTATCATTGTTAAAAGCATATACATAGCCTGGCAGGACATACATCACCTGGCAGGACAAAGTTCCAAACAACACAGTCCTGGAACGTGCTAGAATCCCTAGCATGTATTCACTGCTGAAACAGAGACGCCTGCGTTGGCTTGGTCATGTCGTGAGAATGGATGATGGCTGGATCCCAAAGGATCTCCTCTATGGAGAACTCGTGCAAGGAAAGCGCCCTACAGGTAGACCACAGCTGCGATACAAGGACATCTGCAAGAGGGATCTGAAGGCCTTAGGGATGGACCTCAACAAGTGGGAAACCCTGGCCTCTGAGCGGCCCGCTTGGAGGCAGGCTGTGCAGCATGGCCTTTCCCAGTTTGAAGAGACACTTTGCCAACAGTCTGAGGCTAAGAGGCAAAGAAGGAAGGCCCATAGCCAGGGAGACAGACCAGGGACAGACTGCACTTGCTCCCGGTGTGGAAGGGATTGTCACTCCCGGATTGGCCTTTTCAGCCACACTAGACGCTGTGCCAGAACCACCTTTCAGAGCGCGATACCATAGTCTTTCGAGACTGAAGGTTGCCAATACAATACATAGCCTGTTAAAAGTACAGATCTGTAACATTTCCCCAAATATAGTCACATACCATAGTAGCATCAAGGGTCTAATATATTAAAAATAAAATATTGAAATGAATGGAGACCCACTTGAAATTGGTTCGCAACCCACCTAGTGGTGGGTTTGAGAAACACAGTTTGAGAAACTATGCTAGGTGATTCAAATACATATAGAATTTATCCTACTCTGATTTGCTGCCAATGAATAATCTATTTCAAGAGGCCATTTCTTCTGTGGGTGAGTTTCTCTGGCTCTTTCTCTTCACTAACTTTAACTTGTTTTCAGAACTGTTGAGATCCAGGTATCTTCCCCGAGGCTTGCTTCTTGCTCTGAACAGATAAATAAATGTGGCAAGGTCATCACGTCGGATTATAAAAACGATGTGAAAGAAAATGAAGAAAATGAAGTGAAGAAAATGAATCATATCCAGCTCTTCCACATTCTGCACTCCTCAGTTTGTTAGATTCTGATTTATTACCATTCCAAAAAGGGGAACTGTTTACGCCTCACTGATTTCCTAAGGTGAAGGTGAACTCAAGGCACCTTATTGTGGGCTCTGTATGCCTGGCACAGCGAGAACATACCACTGCAGTTGCTTTCATTGCAACTGACTCTTCTGTCAAAGCTCCCCTTCCTTGCTGGTATCAGAGATGTAGCGCATAAAGACAAAAGATGAATTGCAGCAATTGACTGTTTTGGAGGTGGGGGGGGGAATATAACCCATAGGTAAGGAACATCAGGCCAGTCCACTTACCAACATGGCTTCAGAACCACAGAGCTACCTGTGGGATAAAAGTGGTGAGAAAGAAATAATAGACTACAGACAGTGAACTGTCTATGTCATAAAAGAGAAATAGGCTATATATGCTATAAGGAGGACCAGTTCTGATATTAATCTTCCACATGATATGCCCTGCCATCCTACATAAGACACATCTGTATGGTGAATATACGATGGAACCCAAGTCATCCATGGATACAACCACAGCTTCACAGTGTCTGTTTCTGCACTTGTGGCAGGACATTTTACAGGCACTAGACCAGGGGTGCCCAAACCCCGGCCCTGGGGCCACTTGCAGCCCTCAAGGCCTCTCAATGCAGCCCTCAGGAAGCCACCAGTCTCCAATGAGCCTATGGCCCTCTGGAAGTTTGTTGGAGCACACACTGGCCCAACGCAACTGCTATCAGCGTGAGGGCAACTGTTTGACCTCTTGTGTGAGCTGTGGGATGAGGGCTCCCTCATCTGTGATACAGTAGCGGCAGCAAAGGAAAGGCCAGCCTTGCTTTGTGCAAGGCCTTTTATAGGCCTTGAGCTATTGTAACACCTTCATTCATTTATATAAGTTCATCTTTAATATATTCATTTATGTAAACTTATGTAAATTTGTTCAAATTTTAAATGTAAATTAATTCTTTTTCCCCCCCGGCCCCCAACAGTGTCAGAGAGATAATGCGGCCCTCCTGCCAAAAACTTTGGACACCCCTGCACTGGACACACAAATCCTGCCTAACATTACACAGGTTGGCACACTAGTTGTGCACTAGTAAGGGCTACTGAATAATGTTTCCAGTGCAGTCGTTAGTGCTGGACAATTTCCCTTCTTTGTTAAAGATCATCCCAGTGATCCCCCCCATCACTAGGGGGTGTGGGGGGTGCGGTCCGAACTGGGTGATGTGCACGGGGGGGTGATGTGCACGGGGGGTGACACGCTAAAATCACGGTGCTTAGGAGTAACCCCAACATATTATACACTGTTGGATGCGGAATTTTGGGCGGAATGCAAAGCAAAAAACCATAGTGAAATATCTCCTTTCTATCAAAAGTTATGGTCAAAAAACTGGAGAACAAAAAATGCATGGATCCCTATGGAAAGTGAAAGTGAGCCGTATCGTGCGTTTAATCGGGAGTAGGCGAACTTGCCTTTGTCTGTCGGAAAGGGTAGGCTGAGAGGAATCCAACGACACCAGAATGGTCCTGTTCCATTGAATGCAGCCCCCCAAAACACCTGAAAAGGAAGTCCCTCCCTCCAAGCAGATGAATGTATTGAGCCCTATGGAAAGCGAAACTAAGCCTCACAGTCGAATTTACTTGAGAGTAAGCAAACGTGCCTTGGCTGGTGTGGAAGATCAGGTGAAGGAGAGTGCAAGGCTATCAGAATGGTCCTGATCCTATGCACCTGGATCTAAACAAGTGCTCCAGAAGGCAGCCTCCCGTCCCCCCAACCACTAAAAAGGATCAAAACAGAGGCTTCAGCTGATGTGAACTTTTTTGAAACTTGCAAAGCCAAGTGGATCCTGACAGTGATCTGGTTTAAACAGAAGTTCTTAAATTGAACTGGGCACTGAGTAGGGCTGAAAACCTTACTGGTTTTGGAAGGGGGGTGTTATTGCAGGCAGGCTACAGAGGAAATTCATTTGGTGGAACAGGGCTGGATTCTGCTTATTTAATTTTTTGTTTTACTTTATACTTATTTATTTTAATTTGCCTGATGATGTCACTTCCACCATGACATCACTTCTGGTGGGTCTTGCACAGATTGTCATTCTGAAAAGTGGGTCCCAGTGCTAAAAGTTTGAGAACTGCTGCAATAAGGTGTTAGTAAGTTGACTTGGATGGGAGACCACCTGGGAATACCGGGTGCTGCAGGCTGATACCATAGTCTTTCGAGACTGAAGGTTGCCAACCAAGTTGACACCCTTAGGGTGTGTGTGACACCACTAGTGACCAAAATCACTAAAATCATAATTTGGAAGAATAATACCATCATGTTATAGATCAGGGGTGTCCAAAGTTTTTGGCAGGAGGGCCACATCATCTCTCTGACACTGTGCCAGGGGCCGGGGAAATAAAGAATTAATTTACATTTAAAATTTGAATAAATTTACATAAGTTTACATAAATGAATATATTAAAGATGAACATAAGGTTCATCTTTAATATAAAGATGAACATAAGGTTCATGATTCACTCATGAACATGAATGAATCAAGGTCTTGCAATAGCTCAATGCCTATAAGAGGCCTTGCAAAAAGCAAGGCTGACCTTTCCTTAGCTGCCGCTGCTGCATCACAGATGTGAAAGAGCAAGCAGTGAAGGGAGCTCTCATCCCACAGCTCACATGAGAGGTCAAACAGTTGCCCTCACACTGAGAGAAGTTGCATTGGGCCAGTGTGGGCTTCAACAAATCTCTGGAGGGCCAGAGGCTCATTGGAGACTGGGGGCTCCCTGAGGGCCGCATTGAGAGGCCTTAAGGGCCGCAAGTGGCCCCCGGGCCGGGGTTTGGACACCCCTGTTATAGATCAATCAATGCATAATTTCATGCAGAATGTGTTCTGTCTTTGTTCTATCAAAAAGTACAACCAAAAAACCAGTGGGGGCGGAGTGATGGTACATCACCACACCCACCACCTGGGGTGTTGCCCCGCTCACTGCATGGGGGTGACGCGCTGGCATCCCGTACTGGGTGACGCGAACCCTAGTGACGCCAGTGACGCCAGGTCACGCGAACCCTAGTGACGCCAGGGATCCAGCAAGTAATTTAGCGCAGCACAATCTAACAAAGATTTGGCGTTTGGCTAACCTTCCAGTTTTGGTGTGATTTTGAGTAGATAATGCACAGGGAGGTGATGAAATGGATCAAAAATGTGATGGGGCAGGGTAGCAGGACTTGAGGACTTCATTCCCACCACAGTTTTGATTCTGATCATGCACTTTCTGCTAATTTTAATGGAGGGAAAGCAACTGATCCAAGGAATGTTCCCCCCCCCAAACAGAAACTTTTTTTTGGGGGGGAAGCTATTCCTGAGAGGAGATGGGGAGGAGGGGAGCTGAACAAACAAAGGAAAGCAAAAAGCTACTTAGGTTGAGGGCCCCAGGAAAAGGATTGGGCTGCTAGGCTGCAGTCCAATATGCACTTACCTGAACACAGTAGGGCTTACTCCTGGGTAAATATGGAGAGGCTTGTTCTGCTAAAAGGCAATGTTTAATACCCCTTATAGAATTTGTTTCATATTTTGGTGTAACCATTATACATTTTGCTTCACAGACTGTTTTAGAACATTGACACAGATTCTGCCATTTGGGATCTCCCACCTTTGCGTCGCCCGTCAAAGAGAGGAGAGGAGATTTCTCTAATTGAATTTCCCATTCCTGGAAAACTTTTTCACTTTTGCAGCACTAAGGTGGCTTTAAATTGGCATTGCAATTTTCTCACTATGCGTTATAATCCTCTGATGGTGGGCACAAGCACGTGTAAGCAGACTGCGTGTCATTTTATTATCCACATTCTGCCACCTTAAGTGCATTTTCGTTAGGGATACATTTATTCCTTATTGTAATGAAAGTATTATCTGGACAGTCCTGAGGTACAATTTGCCCAGATTAAACTGGTGAATTAACAGATATGGAAAAATGCTCCTACAATTTTTATGAAATTAGAGTATTATATCCAAAGAAATGCCTGGACTTGCCCAAGCCCAGTAGAATCTGTGATCTTTTCCTTTACGGTGAAAACTCCCCATATTATATGGACAACAACACTGTCTGGATGAGCAGTGACAGCAGCTGGCAAGAGAGCAATGCTTCTTCCTTCACACTCTGCCTTAAAGCATGAGACAAGCGCCAAACTTCAGAAAATGCACAGCACCACCAAAAGCTGAGCAAATGCAGGCATTCCTCCTTCATAACGTGTGCTTAGAGGTTTAGCCATGTCGGGATGTTCACATTCTATTCCTTAAGCCAAATGGATTAACTTTACAGACCAGCCAATGATGAAGTAGACATTCCTCATAGAGGAGAATGCCACAGGCGCCTAAGGACAAATGAGCTATACTGAGACTGTGTCCACTGAAGTGACAGCACATGGAGACATGTGGGAGAGCACAGTTACAATACGATTGGGCACACTACCTCCCACATTACATTTTTTGATGAAAGATGTCAAGTTGTCAGTAATGCCAAATATCTGCAAATTCATATTCTGACAGCATGAGCTGAGAAAAAAAACGGCAGCCACGATAATTGAGGGGCGGGCTGCAATATCAGACCTACTAAACTACCAGATCTGGGAGCCAGTCCAGCACTTGAAGCCGAAGTACTTTCATTTATAATACCTGAGTACTAGTAATGAAATTGAGCCTGATGTGCTTGATGAGACTATCCCATGTTCCACCACATGGATGAACAGCACTGAAGGCACTTGGTGCTTATTTCTCTGTCTTCCTACCTAAGAAGCAATTAGCATGATGAGAATGGACAAGTGCTGATAATCTGTCCAGTGAGATTTGCTTATTAGAGTGCTTTCACTGTGTGTGCAACCCTAGTTGAAAGCTTGCTAGCACAGTCCCAGCCAGTAGCATTCTCAGAGGAGTGAAACAGTGCTAAGTTTTGCAGAGTTCCTCAATGCACCATGTAAGCTGCCCCTCCCTCTCGCCATCAGAGCCATTCGTGTTGGCAAGAACAAAGCTGAGGACATGCCTCTGTGTTGTTCTCACCACCCGAAATGGCTCCAACAGCAAGGGGAAGGGGCAGTTTACATGGCGCATAGAGACACCCTGCAAAACTTAGTGCTGTGCCCCCCTCTGGGAACAGCATTGCTCCCAGCTGCCCTCTTTCTGCTTTGGAGAACATGTCATATGTGCTGGTAGCAAGTGCCTTAAAAAAAATTGAGCTCAAAGCCTGACCATTTTAAAATTCAGCAGAAGATTTTGCAAAGGACATCTGCGTTTGTCAGCCTCTGGGCTTTTATAGGATGCTAGCAAATGAGGATTATTAAAATCATAAAAATGTCCCCCACTTGGAATTATTTATCACAGTGGTTTGAAAGGCATTTGGACTGATCTGCCATTCTTTAAATTATTCACATAAATTGCTACCTGAATTGTAAGCTGTATACTTCTGTTTTATTGTCTGCTGAAAAAATATTTGTGCTATTGACTGGAGTGATAAATGATGTCTATCATGTTCTCCTCTGGCAAGCCGTACATTGTAACAGCTAGCATTAAGTAATTATTTGTAGAACATAAAATAACTGAAGAAACAGTAACCTTTCACGACGATGCTTATGGAAAGATTAGACTGCATCTTCAAGTTTCCAAAAGTGATCTCATGGCTCAACAGAGCTCATGCAAAGATTTCAGTGGTCCCCTGGCCTTGCAAGTTCATTGCATCTCATTCTCAGCTAAGCCATAATGTTCAAGAACCCCTGATTATATTACACATTCAAAATACAAGGCTGGATGGAGATGGGTTAGACACTGTTACTGAAAAAGCAAAGGTAATCAGGTTCACACTGATTCATATTCATGTCAATATATTCATGTCAATATAGAAAGTCTTGCTCAATACAATTTATTTGAATTGAGAAAGCTTCATCTCCTGGTCCCCCGTGTACTCATCTTATTGGTAACTATAAACAACAAGGACATGTCATATTTCACTTTTCCAGCAATATTTATCTAAGGACACAATCCAGACTTGTCCTTGGGCTGGCACGAGTCCCTTGTGCTGGCCCAGGAGGGTTGCAAATGTGCCATAGGCACGTTTGCGCCTCCTTGAGAGTTGGCTGGGCCAATGTGAGGAGGCTGAATCTGTGCCATCATAGGGAGTGAGCCTTGCGTCGACTGAGCTCGGCCGACCCAAGGCTCTGGGGAGGGCGGGGAGGAGGTGGGAAGGAGGCATTTCAGGGTGGGGGGAGGGCGGGTGGAGGGCGCCTGAGGTGGCGCAAGTCCAAGGAGACCCATTGGGGCTGCAGTGGCTTACCCGGGGGTAAGGGGAAAATATTCCCCTTACCTTCGGCTGAGCCACTTTGGAGACCTATCTTGCACTGGATACAAGCTCTGGCTTGCCTGTTCCAGCACAAGATAGGATTGTGCTGTAAGGGTGCAGACTGTGAAACCCTACAAGGATATGTAATTGAAACATATATAAGAGAAACAAGCATGATTAGATAATGATAAAAAAATTTGACTAGCCAACAAATTCTGAGCCAAATGTTATGTATTTGGTAAACCACAAACGTTCAGAGAAAGTCACAAATATGTTGTTGATTAATTTGTAGTGTAATGGGGGGCTGTATTGTTTGCGCTTTAATAAAGTTTTAATATTGCTTTATTCAATGTAATTGATTTATTATTGTACAGGACACCTCCAACCACTAGGTGATGCTGCTCCACATCCTTAGTGTTTCACTAAAGTTCTGTATTTTGAAAATCTTGTATTTTCTATCTTGGAAAATTTCCTGGTGCTGGAATTCTGTGCTGTGTTGAATAACTTGCAGTTCATAACTTGCAATTCACCATTTTTGCCCAGCTCATAGGTGTACACATTTGGTCCTGTTGCATATATGCAACGTTGGATAGAAATTTAATGAAGTGCAGTATCTTTCTCCAGGAAAGTATGGCATCATGTCATGAATTGCCAGCTGAGGGGCAATGCCCTGATTGCAGCATTCCTTTGTGGGGTGGATCAGGGAACCACAAGCTGGGGGAAACACAGCAGGGGTCATTTTTCGGTAACACAGATCCTGTACTATACAAGATTTGTCCCAGATGTAAACCTGTATATCGGATGGGGATACCAGATCTGAGTACCCAAAAATAGGAGGAAAACTCTTTAAGATGCATGTAGCCATGTAAACAAAATCCCCCAAGTCTTTAATTCCTTTCTCCTTGAACATAAGTCTTAATAACTAACAACTGTCTTTCTTAACATATTCTAACTAAATAAAGATGTATCATAAGATGACGTTGGTAGCACTGAATGTGAAGGGCCTTAATAATCCTATTAAAAGGCGGAGAGTTAGGAAGGGAGATAAAAGTGATATAGGCTAGGAATGCATCTTTTCAAAAAAGGGATATGAAATATTTAGAGCTAATGTTTGCTAGGAAGATTTATGCAAATCTGCAGTATCCCATGATACTAAGACTAAAAGAGTGGCAATAATTATTAATAATGCATTTAATGTGTTTGCATTGGATTCCCTGGAAGATTCAAAGGGCTGTGAAAAGATATTTCAAAAGAGCAGGAAAACAGAAAACAAACGTTTACCATGCAAGTTGACAGATGCTGTCGTTCTCCTCATTGTTTCATTCCAGTGTTTCATTCCAGTGTTTCCCCCACAGTTGGCACAAGTGTCACTCGTGAGAATCTGCAAAGTCTCCATTGGTACCAAAGACACCATGATGTAGGAAACTGGAAACATTGCTGGAAGTGTTGCTGCTAGGGCCAGGACCTTGTGTTTTCCCTAACCACCGTGCCTATGGATGCAATATAAAGAGACAGAGTTTACAACCAACTGCCTATGAGAAGATGTCTGCCTAGGGCGGTGATTCCAAAATAAGGGACTGGAAGACAGTGTTGGTGGTTGTGTTCCATTAACATATGGCATTGGAGGGCTAAATTTTAGTCTTCTTGACATTTCCATTGAATTAAACAGGCTTAAAACCAAACCTTCCATCTTAACTGGATTGTGGACGTTAGTCAGAGACAGAAGGGATACCCACAATGGACAAAAGACCACTTCCAGTAAGGGCTGACTGATACTGAATCAAAGGCTGGGGAGTTCAGGAGCTTACGCTGAGGGGTTTGGACCATTAGCCAGTGACCAACCTGGTTGACCTCTGACACTACCGCTGGGTGGAAGTGTACCACCACTGTAATTAATAGATTGCAAGATTTCCCCATTCCTAAAAAAGTTCATTATCTTTCTAAATCTGTGTCTGTACATGCCTTCAAATTGCCCTTTAATCGTTTTAACCTAAATGCTTCAATAGCAAAAACAGAAATAAGGACAATTTGAATGGCACATTCTGTCATGTGAGATGCTTTTTACAATGGCAATAACAATAAGAGAGCTTCAGTTAATTAAACCTAAAAACTTCTTTCTAAACCACAATAATTATTGCAGAAGAATGTCAGTCTTCCATTGTTCCTGCATTTTGCAGTATGCCTGCAACTGTTCTAATACCATTCGGATAGGGCCATCACTTGTGATGCTAAATAATATAGATATATTTTAAGTATAATCATGACACTCTGAGCTATAAAACACAAGATAGAACCTGGATCTTATTTTCTAATTGACTGGTGACCCAAGCCTATTAAGCTGGTGTGCTGGCCTTCAGTGTGGGAGAAAGGCAGGATACAAATTCTGCAAATAATAATAAAGTGCTTTACAACAATACTTCTAGCCAGCACACTGGCAGGACGGTCAGAGCCTTCCTGCACTCACTAGCACTTGCAGGGGTGACCAGCAGAGCAGGTAAGTCTGGTGCAGGGACGGAAGGGGTGATAGGCTTGGGAGGGGATGGGAACAGTGTGTGTCATTTCCTATCCATCTTCCTAGGTTGATTTGTTGACATGGATTAACTCAGATTTACACCAGTGATATGGTGAAGGTCTGCGTTGACCTATAGAGGCTGCTAGGCCTGGCGTCCATGCTTTCCCAGCCTCTTTGTTCTTCGGCAGCAGTGGAACCCACCCGCCCGCCCTTTAACCACAGTGAGAAGCCTAGCTGGTCGCCTTTTGGGGCCGGGCAGGAATTTTTTGGCTTTTCCCCTGATTGGCCACGGGGTGAAGCTTTTTTTGCCTACCCCTGACTGTCCCCTTAGGTTCTTGTGGGTCTTTCAGCCAGGTTGGCCGTGTCTGGCAGGGTAGTGCAGCAACTGGAGGAGAAATAGGGAACCGGTGTCTACCTTCAGGCAAGCAACGAGCTGGGTTAAGGCCAGTGCTGAGCCCCGAGACTACCCGGATCGGGGATAGCCTGGCTTGAACCCGGAATGGAATTGGGATGCTCACCTTCGTGGTTCCCCGGCTCAGGGTGGGCAGAACAATTCAGCTGGCTGGACCCCGTTTCCAGGGGTTGGCAATGAAGAACCTGGGGGAGCTTTGGGGGAGCTCAGGTTCTGAGTCAGGGTGGTTTGCCCAAAAGGAGGGCTCAGACAGGAGTTGTCTCCTCCTAGTTAGGTGCCCGCACTAAAGAGGGGTGGAGTATAGTCAGGACCCCTTGCATTGCACCAATCACTGCGCAGCCTTGTAATGGAATAAATCATGGCCCTGCTCCAACCAAGTCTTTTGTGTCATGCATGTTTGTGGGGGGATACTGTATTGGAAGATCTGGCAAGGAGGCAGATGTGGTATCAGCAGTGGCCCCTTTAAGGGTAAGGCCTGGGCATCCAGCAGAGTGTGCTGCACAGCTACAGCCACTTGAAGGCAATAGGGCCCTCAGGGATATGAGGGGCACCTGAGGCAGGAAGGGTGTGTGGGTAGCAGAAGGAGGAAAGCTTGAGGAAGGACAGACTGGATTAATGGACTGATGTGTGAATGGAGTTGGGAAGCTGCTGGATCAGAAACTACTGGAGACACTAAGACTGGTGTTTTGCTGCTGTGCCCAAGATCTGCTGAGGACCAAGGGGCCTGCTGTAGTGGTGGGAGGCTGCTGGCAGGAAGGAGGACCTCTGTAGGTTAAACAGGAGATCTACCCTGGTGGTGGGGTCCAGCAGTACTGCAGGGCAGAACCAGGGTCATTTTTTGAGAAAAGGGGAGCTAATTAGCTCAAAGTGAGCATAATTCTCCAGGCGGAGCTTGGACTGGGAATCTGGCAGAACAGATACCTGGGCAAAGAAAATTTCAGAAGGAAGCAGTGAAAAGGGAAGCAGAAGTGATTAATGCTTGCTTGTTCTCCTTTTATTCTGTAATGCAAGTAAGGGGAGAAATCCTGCATTCCTCACATAGAGAGCAGAGTGTATTCCCCCTTCATTCACTGCAAGAGAAGCTCAAGTCACTTCCAGTTATCCACACTTGAGCTGCTGGGCACATAAAACAATGCTGACAGCAGCAGCTTCAGCATGTAGAAAAGTATGTTCAATCAGACTTTAGTGGCTATAATTCAAGAGTATAATGCATGCCCTGTTTAGCGCTCCCCTTTTCCACACACCACTCAGACCTTCTGCTTCTGACAGAGAGCTTGATCAATACCATCCTCAACATGGGAAGTGAGACAAGTTTCCTGATACAAAAACGCATACATAACTAGTTTGTTTACAATCACATCCCAGAGCCATAAGTAAAATATATTACCCCACTCTTAGAAAACTGTAACCCACATCAAGCTACTAGTATATTTTTCAGTCACATTGCCTCCATAATTCAGAAGGCTGCAGCTGTGGGCAGGATTGCACGGAGACATTTGTCAGCAGCCTCAGTCCTAAGTATCAGGTTAACATATAAATAAACACAGGGGGAGGTTACATTTGTCCAGGCAGAGCATGAGCACAGTGTAGCACCAAGAGTGCCATTCAAATTTATTTATTTCCAGCTCTTGCCATTTGGTGCTCTCTTCATTTTTTTGTTCCCTGGCACCACTGGAAGGACCTTGAGGCTTCAGTGACCTTATGAGAGTGAGGGCAGATACAGCATTAGGTTAATTAACCAGTGGCAAAAAAAACTAGGGTTTTTTGTTGTTGTTGTTGTTGTTTGCATTGTCCAAATGCTTACTGAAAGTGATGTTTCCAACATGCTTTTCACAGCCAGCAGTCAAGTGGGAGACCATATGAGCAGAATTATCAGATGGCTTCCTGAAAAAACTGCTGCATTGTCTCTAGAGATTTTTACGGTAGTAAAGGAGGGAAGGTGAACAATCTCTGAACCAATGGCGAAGGGATGAACACTTGGTTCTCCTTGTCCCAATGTTTTAATTTAGCTTCTGAGTGTTGCCCTAGTCAGTGAACAGACTGCAGTTCTAAACAACACTTTTTATCAAATCTGGAAATATACCATCAAGAGGTGACCCAAGTTTATCAGGAAAGGAAAATGATGAAATTGGTGATAATCAAGACATGCAGTAGGGGACAATGCAGTAGGGGACAAGAGTGTGCCTCTTGGCCTTGATCTCCATAGAAGGCCAGGATATGTATTATGGTCCTTTGCAGAAAAGCCAATCTATGCTTGATGGTAGAGGTGGGGGCCAGCAGATGAAACGAGTCATCTTTCTCTTCCCTCAATATGTTGATTATCTCAACGTGTTGGTGAAAAAAAAGTCCACAAACCCTCACTCCACTGCAAAGCAATATACGTATATTTACACAAGCTACCGTGCACAGTTAGGTAGCTTTAGTCTGAATGGTATTATCTACATGTTTTTCAAAGACAGGAAATTTTTAAGGGCGCAATCCTAGAAATGACTTCAGCTGGCGCTGGCCCAGGAGGGTTGCAAACATGCTGTAAGGCACGTTTACGCCTCCTCGAGAGGAAGCTGGGCTGGCGCTCCGAGAAGCACTGGCCTGCGGAGGCTGACATAAGCCTCCATGCTGGCTTTCTCTCTGAGGCTTGCGTCGGCACGGCTGGTAAGCGAGGGGGTAAGCGAGGAGGAGGCGGGAGGGAGACATTCCTGGTTGGGGAGAATGTGGGTGGTGGGTGGCCCCGGGGGCGGGCAGGCAGGGAGCAGGAGGCGGAGCTGGGATCCAGCAGTTATGCTGGATCCCAACCCCTGTTCCCAGGGAGAACAAAGCAGCTTCAAGCCACTCTGCTCTCCTCAAACTTGTGCCAACTCAAGAGGTGGGGCACTCAAGAGGTGGCGCAAGTCCAAAGAGACCCATAGGGGCCAGCAGCCCTTACCCAAATGTTTCCCCTTACCTCTGGCTGAGCTGCTTATGGCCACAATCCTGTGCTGGATACAGCACAATCCTCTTGGCTTGCATGTTCCAGCGCAGGATAGGATTGTGCCCTAAGTCTACATCAAGTTATGCAAGTAGGAGTTATGCATACAAATAAAGAAAATGTTTTGACATAGTGATAGCCTCTTGTTCTGGTCCAGGGCCCCACATGCACTGTAGTTCATGAATGGCATCCCAGTATATCCAACTATTCTCATATCCTTCAGCAAAAATTCCTTTTTGTGGTTGCGCTTTAGTTCCAGTACAGACATGCTCCCTTAATTGCAGAGAGAGCTTTTTGCAAGAAGTGGAATGCTACCTACCATTTAAATCCAGCTAAACATATGGCCCAGTCCTAACTACGCTTTACAACACCAGAACAGAGGTTTCACTGTTCGGAATGGCCATGTGGCAGCACATGCAGCACACTGCTGGCAACCATTTTGGAACAGTGGCGGTGTTGGTGGCCACTGCCACATCCTGTAGGAACACAGATAAACATATGTAGGAGCATAGATAAATTGATGTGGTGGGAAGAATGAGACAGGGAAAGGAAGGAACAGGGGAGCATCTGGGTGGGGAGTGGTTGGCGGGAGGCAGCACAGGAGAGATGGTGGATACCGGCAGCACCAGCATGCGCCAAGAGCCTATCCCTGTTCCCTCTCCGCTTACCTCTCTCTTACTGTCATTGGTTCAGCACCAGCAAAATGGCTTAGGAGTCCCTTTTAGAGCAACTGAGGCTTGCCCTAGCATCAGGAAACAAAAGGTATCTCCATGGCTGCCCCCCTTAGGATGCAGCATGGTCTCCATTGACACAGCTTCATCAACATGGAGGGGGGGGGTGTTAGTTATGATTGGGTTGTTAGTTCTGAATCACATCCCAATCTTAAGCTGCCTGGCACCCAGAAGAGCAGTGGTGCCAAATGGCTACCACTGGATTCTATGGGCGCCGTGGGAGCTGCCGGAGTCTCCTTGGGGGAAGGGGAAATTTGTCTTCCTGTCCCCTGTCAAGGCCGCAGACCCCGCAGTGGGTCTCCTTCAGTTTGTGCTGGCTATTTTGTCAGCACAGACTGGAGGAGATCCATGCCAGGCTTCTCAGCCCAACATGAAGCATTGGATCCAGTGGAGCAGGGCTCTTCTGGTTCCACTCCCTCACACCCTGGTTCTTCCCCCCACCCTGCCCTCTCCCCACCATGGAACACCTCCCCCAGCCATGATGTGTATGCGCAACCTCCTGATTTTAGAAATGGGTTTTGTCAGAATGCCAGATGCAAGGGAGGGCACCAGGATGAGGTCTCTTGTTATCTGGTGTGCTCCCTGGGGCATTTGGTGGGCCGCTGTGAGATACAGGAAGCTGGACTAGATGGGCCTATGGCCTGATCCAGCGGGGCTGTTCTTATGTTCTTATGTACCCTGACAAACCTTACTGCTGCCTGGAACTCTTCCCTTGTTCTAGGTGAGTTTATCTGACACTGGGTTGGTGCCGGTGATCACTATATGGAATGTGCTGTAAACCTGCTTCAGGGCACGTTTACAACACTTAGTGCCAGTGGTACACTCATGCTGCTTACGCTAAAGAACTCAGGATTGGCCTCTAAGTCTAGTGGAAACCAACTGAGAGTGCAATCCTGAACACTTATTGGGCTGGCGCAAGTCTCTTGTGCTAGCCTAGGAGTGTCACAAACATGCTGTAAGGCATGTTTGTTTCTCTTTTGTTGAGGAGGCTGGCACACGTCCCTGTGCCATATCCCCGCCAGGCAGGATTGAGTTTGTACTGGCCTGGGGAAGTCAGCGTGGCAGTGGGGGATGGGGTGGGATCGTTTTGGGGTGGGGGAGGGCCGGTGGGCTGACAGGACCCAGGAGAGAGGTTAGGACCAGGCTCTAGCACTTAGGCCAGATCCTAACCCTACTCCCGAGCAGCCCAGCATTACACTGGCCTGCTTGGATTTGTGCCAGTGGCTGGGCATTACTCCAGGTTGTGCTCCCTCTACTTTCAAATCTGTGCTGGATACAGCACAGGTCAGCCGGCCTGTCTGCTCCAGCGCACATTAGGATTGGACAGCGCATAAGTTAGCTTTAATTAATTTAAGTCACAATGCCCTCAACAGGACTTAAATGTATTAGGGTCCTTGGATCCAAGAAATATCAATGAATTGTTACAGGCAGTGCTTTTTAACACACAAATAACATGTGCATACAGGGCAAAACCTTTTGAGTGCAAGGATCTAGTATATTGGCCAGTGGCAAGTCTATATAATTTGGTGGGGGAAGGAAAATTTGCTATTGGGTCAATTGAGCCTGAGACTAATCTCAGGCTTCCCACAAAAGAGTAAAACATAGGGAAAGCTTATACTTGCCCAACTATGCAACACTAAGCAGAATGATAGCTACCCTCTATTTCCTTTTATCTTCTTCAGTCTGATTTTTCATTAATGGGGTTGTTTCCACCTTGGCATGTCCCTTTGTGTTTTTATGAACGCAGTAAACTTTACTATAGTCACTGAGCCCATTTAATTAGTAATAACATTGCATCAAAGTGTCTCCCGTTTGTATGAAAGGGATGTGCATTATATCATCTTCAGGGGGTTTGAAGCTAAAAACGTTCACATTAATTTGTGCCTTTGATTTGCAGAGATCTGGTTGCTGTATAAACAGGGCTAACAACAAAAAACCAGTTATGATAGTCCTCATGTGGCACAAAGAGCAAACATTCAGAATATTGCACAGATTATTGTGGGGGAGGGGGGCATGCTTTCCTGCTCTGCTATTCCAGGTGATATTTTTTCCCCTGTCTTTGTGCTTCCCTTTCATCTAGTCTTGATGAAAGTGGAAGCTTATAATTATTTAAACAGCATAGTAATTACAGAGAGAAATGGTCATGCTTTTGGATGGTTTTTTGTACAACTTTCAAGTCTGCCTGTTCTACTCTACAATAGTCTGGAACAGCCTTTTAGTTCCAGTGAATTATTTTGTTTAGCACAGAAACAATGTAAGAAGAGCATTCAGATTCTGACATACTAGGATTGTATGTATTAATGGTGGGGTAACTTGGTTAAATGAATGTAGTTGTCAGGTACTATAACTATGGATGGGAAAGGCAGGAACTAATAATGACATTCACAAACTCCCCCCCCCCATGTTCTCTCTCCCCCCCTATGTTACTTTAAAAAAAACCCTTTAAGCAGTGGCAGACCTACCATTCATTTGATGGGGCAAATGCCCTGGGTGCAGAACTTCGCATGACCATGTGGAAACCTTTCTGAGGCTCCTGACTGAGTCAGAAACTGTGCTTCTGTTTTGCCGGGAGCAGAGTTTAAAGCATCAGGGGAGCTTCAGGAGGCTTTCCTGACGCGCCCTGGAGTCGATTGAGGCTCCGTGTGCTCCGGGGGAATGGATTTGCATGTGGGGGGCAGTGGCATCTGCGGCGGGCGCCATCACATACCTTTGCCCAGGGGCACGGGGCTGGGGCGGTCCACTACTGCCTCTAAGCCACAAAGATAAAAACCTCTAATCATGGGTATAAGAAATTGTTGAATGAGAAATCATTTATATTCTCAAACCCTTCCAAGACAAGTTTTTCATCAGGGGATGAAATTGTATAAATTTGCCCAGGTGTGCTCCCAAAATTAGTTGTACTCATCTACAGAACCTGCAGAACTCATTTGGATTTAGGCTGAACCCCTGAACCCCTGTTCTAATTCTAGTCTGATTTTACAGAATCCACTTAAGGCAGAAAACAGAAAAAAAGCTCAAACAAGAACCAACCCTGTCATCTTGAATACCAAAACCCACAGGATACACATGACATCAACATCTTGGTATTCTCCCCTAAACATCTGATTGCTTACTGGGAAATGATGGCATGTTTATTTGAGTGAAAACTTTGATCAATACTGCCTCACAACTGAGGCCTGACGAGTGTGTTTGATCACATCATGCATTCAGGTCTTTCCTTTTTTCCATACTAACTACACACTTCATTATCCTCCATGTTATGGCCACCCCTCCACTCAAGAAGAATTTCATGGGGGGAAAAAAAGAAACCTCTTACTCTTAATTACTTCACTCAGTATTTTTGTGTTAGTAAGCCTGTCAGACTGTTATGTTCAAAGTTCAGAAGACTCTCTGAAGGCCAATTTGGTTCTATGGATTATAAAATGTCAGGCCTGGAATCCCTTAGAGCAAAAGAAATGAAAATAATTTGCATGAGCAGTTACATTATTTTCATGGGTTCTGTCACAACTTATATTTCACAGAATTATATTTTGAAGAAGAGTGGTATTTGCACTAAGAAATTCTAACTGCAAAAATAACCGTTTCATGTCTTTTTCCTATCACTTTTTCTTTTCTTTTTGCTCTTTCACTACTCTTGTTTCACTTATGCTTTTGCTTATGTCACAATATTCCACTTTCCTAATACATCTCCTCTGTATTGTATTGCATGGTCCATATCGAGAAGTCTTTTCCACATTAATGGTTGGCAACCTTCAGTCTCGAAAGACTATGGTATAAGCCTACAGCACGTGGTATTTCCAGGAGGTCTCCCATCCAAGTACTAACCAGGACTGACCCTGCTTAGCTTCCAAGATCAGACAAGATCAGGCATGTGCAGGGTAACAGTTACACTAATTTTTTTTCATCCACTGCCAATGCCAGGTTACTGGGGACCCTGGAGCAATGCCTTGCACTGAATCCTCCATGATGCTCCCAACCCTGAAAGCACATTGGGCACTACCACTGTCACCAGTACAGAGGGGTTCAGGGATGACCCAGCCAGGTGAACTTTCTCATGGGCATGGGCTCTCAGCCAGTGCCCAGATCTGACACCACCCGTCTACACCATTTGTCTGGTAGCTACCTACTTCTTACCTACTTATTCAGAGTTGCTACTTACTCTATGGTAGCCTGTTGTGCCCAACTCCTACAATTATACTCGTACTAATCACTATAGAAATTGAGACTGTTTGCAAAATAATAACTAATGCTTCAATACGGTTGCTATTCAATTGTAGCAATGTATCCCTAATGAGTGGTAGCCCTCATTCAGATACCTATTGGGCATCAATAAGTACAGCGGAGAGTAGTAGAGAATGTTGTGGCACCTGGGAAACTAATGCCTCAGTTCAACGAGGAGGTTCATACACAAGCAGATTCCAATGTGCTTCTGGATGTGGATTGTCTCCTCCCCACTTGCATCATTATGTTCACCCAGGTCCCTTTGAAATCACTGACTTTATGACGCAAACTGGGTTGCACATCTTCATCTGGGGTCACTACTTGTCTCATTCAACAAGCTGTCATGATACAAGCAAGGGCCATCCTGAAATTCTCCTCATTTACCAATATTCCATTTGAAAGTAGAGAAAATGGAGGACATTTTAGTAATAGGGAGGGTGAGAGCATATCTTACAGGTATGGGTGGCAGTAGATGGCCGAATCCCAAAGGATCTCCTCTATGGAGAACTCATGCAAGGAAAGCGCCCTACAGGTAGACCACAGCTGCAATACAAGGACATATGCAAGAGGGATCTGAAGGCCTTAGGAGTGGACCTCAACAAGTGGGAAACCCTGGCCTCTGAGTGGCCCGCTTGGAGGCAGGCTGTGCAGCATGGCCTTTCCCAGTTTGAAGAGACACTTGGCCAACAGTCTGAGGCAAAGAGGCAAAGAAGGAAGGCCCATAGCCAGGGAGACAGACCAGGGACAGACTGTACTTGTTCCCAGTATGGAAGGGATTGTCACTCCCGAATTGGCCTTTTCAGCCACACTAGACGCTGTTCCAGAACCACCATCCAGAGCGCGATACCAGTCTTTCGAGACTGAAGGTTGCCAACATGTGTGTAGCTGCATACTGCCTGGCAACTATTATCTTACCCCTCCCTTTGAGTGCTGTTACATCACTGTGAACCACTGGGTTTTTTTTTTTGGGGGGGGGGGGTGGTGTTCCAGGTTCTGGCAGCTATTAGGAGCAAGGCTATGGGAAATGTGATTGCCTCATTAAGCACAACTTTATTGTGTTTTGACCACCGTCATATATGTGGGCCATTGTTAAGTGAATGGTAGTTAAGCAGCGCACGGCTGTAATTAAGTACTGAGTAGAATGCCTGCAGTTGATGGCTTTCAAATTCACCCAAACATCAGGGCCAAACTGAGAATCTGTGACACCTGGTGTGGTGCTTACCTGCTTTAGCTTGAGGTTCTGGAAGTTCAGGGGTGACATAATAATGTAATTACATCTCCCCAGACCTTCTGGGCTTTGCATTGCTTGAAGTGCAATAAGCCCACCTCCAGACGGCATCTGTTCAATGATCTTTGGATCTCTTCAAGCCCAGTCGCTTCATGTTCTTGCTGGTTAGTGTCAAAAACATAATTGCCAGCAAGAACACGAGGGCCTGGAGAAGGCACTGAACAGAGGCTTGGACAGTGTGGTGTCTACCCCTCCTGCAGACACCCAGTGTGCCCCACTTGTGACACCACTGCCAAACAGTCATACATTCTGTCAAGAAGTACAGGATTTAGGGCAAATCCTGTAACTAGAGAAATAATTTAATACAGCCTCATATATCCTTATCTGAAAGTTTGTCTGTGATTGGCCCTATGAGCCCAATTTCAAATTTTACTTTAATTGCCAGGAGTAGGATGTTCAAGGCATAAACCAGCTCTTACAGAGATTGGAGATCAAAATGTCAGTTGTTTCGGCAATTACATGCCAAGGCAACCAAGATGGTTTATATTTAGCAATGGCTTTTATGACAGGCCAGAGCTATTATAGCTGAATGTTCTCAAATACCATGGGATTTTGGAGAGGGAAGACAGTGACTGAGAATTTTTTAGTGCTTTCTGTGGAGTTAAATATTTTGCATATAAGGATATGTTTTTTGGGGGGGGGGGGACAGTGAGAAGGAGAAATCATTACTTCATGGAACAGACAGATGGGAAGAAGAGTGGGTGGATTTTTAAAGTTCAGCAAACCTGAAATGTAGTTGCCTTCAGTATATATTGACAGAAGCTATGTGTAAACCCAGCAAAAGGACAGTGAGTTGCTCAGAGGCATACGGAGGGGATATTAGCAAACGAAATGGCATGAAAGAGAACAAAAGAAACATTTGCGCTAAATATCAGGAATGTTGAAATCTGCTTAAACCTGAAACAAAAAAAATCCTCCTTTGGAAATGGTGACAGCTGTGTTTAAAATGGATTAGATTGTGCTGTCCGAGCCTAGATTGCCACAATTGAGCCATTGTTGCGTTGGATAACCTCAGAGTATTTTGTATTTCTTACTTTGGCTGACTAAGCAGATACGGAACAATGGTCTGAGATTTCAAACATGCTAGAATGGGAGCAGCGACCAGGGCAGCCATGTACACTAATGAGCTGTCACATTTGGGAATAAAAACGAATGATTTTGCTAACTGGCAGTCAAGAACGGTCAAACCAGACATGGAAGCAGAAGCTGCTATAAGCCAAGGCTAGGGAACTTCCTTTATCATCAACAGGCAGCCCAGTCCTAAGCTCCCTGTCACCAAAATGGCTACTGCTGCATCCAGTGGGGGCATAGAGGCCGCTGGAGATCTCCCTGGCGGAAGGGAACTTTCATTCCCTTTCTCTGAGGAAAGCCCTCAGTGGTGCTACTTCAGCCTGCGCCAGCTATTTTGCCAGCGCAGACTCAAGAAGCCCCATGTTGGACTTTGCAGCCCAACACAGGGCATAGGATCCGGTGGGGGAGACCTCCACCAGTCCTGCCCCTTCCTGTGCCCGTTCCTCCCCCCCATCCCACCCTATCAATATTGATATTTGCTTATCAGTACTATATATGTAAAACGCAGGAATTATTTTTTCCAACAGCCAAAGAGATCCTGACGTGAAAATCCCATATGGTCAAAATTGAATGCTGTACAAAAAACGCTTAGAATCACACAATGAGAGGTACACAGAAATGGAGAGCAACTGAGGGTACAGCAGATTCATTCCCCCATCTCATGCTCACTCTGAGGCGCATACTCAGTAAGTAGAATGGCAGGCAGAATCATCCGCACTATTGAAACGGTTGTTTTTCTCTTTTTTGTGAGCACGTATCCTTGAATTAATGAAGGTTAAATTAGTTTCTTATTATTATTAAATTAATAATTATTAAGAATATTTATATACTGCTTTTCAACAGAGTAGTTCACACAGTGGTTTACTTACAGTGGAATCCTGAGCTGCACATGGGCTGGCGCAAGGAACTGGAGAGTTGCAAATGTGCCTTACGCAAACGTGCCTCCTCAGGAGTTGGCAAGGCCAGCATGCAGAGGTGCGCTGGCCTGCGGAGGCTGACACAAGCCTCCATGCTGATGGAGGCAGTGGGCCTGGGCCGACGCAAGGCTCTGAGGTGGGCGGGGAGGAGGTGGGGAGGAGGCAGGTTGGGAGGCATTCCGGGGCGGAGGGAGGGTAGGCAGTGGGTGGCCCCGGGGGTGGGCGGGTGGGGAGCGGGAGGTGGGGCTGGGATCCAGCAGTTTTGCTGAATCCCAACCTCCATTCCCAGGGACTTCGGAGCAACTTGAAGCCACTCTGCTCTTCTCAGATTTGAGCCATCTCAGGAGGTGGCGCAAGTCCCATAGGGGCCAGGGTGCCTTACCCAGGGGTAAGGGAAAAAGTTTCCTCTTGCCTCTGGCTGAGCTGATTCTGGCCCCTGTTCTGTGCTGGATACAGCGCAAGCCTCTTGGCTTGCCTGTTCTAGTGCAGGATAGGATCACACTCATAGTAAAATAAATCATGATGTTTCCTGTCCCCAAAGTGCTCACATTCTTAAAAAAGAAAAAGAAAAAAAGAAAGAAATACAGAAGAGATACCAGCAACAGCCATTGGAAAAAAATACCATGCTAGGGTGAAGTGGGAGAGTTGCTCTCCCTCTGCTAAATATAAGAGGATACCACTTGAAAGGTACTTCTTTGTCCAGTTAGCAGGGGCGACGATGCAACTCTACTGTACTGTTTTTCAGCCAAAAAACTCTCTCTCTCATACAGCTCTGCTCAGATTCAAACCAGTGACTGAGCATCTACAGCTGAAATTATCAACTCTTTTCAGAATGGAACATTTCCCTGTTATTGAAAGGAGGGGGTTTATGAAAATCACGCTAATGTTTTCTCTTTTCAAAAAATGACAGTTTAAATTCAGTCATGGCCAGGATTTCCAGATAACCTTAGTTCTGAGTGATTTCTAACACTGTTACAGAAGACATGTCACCATGGTGGAGGGGAGACTGACTTTTCTTGTCTCATCATTTCACTGTTGCTGTGAGACACTGAACTCAAAGGGATCATTTTCTCCTAATTGTGCCTAATGAGCCGGACAGAAAAAGTCACTACTCCCACTTTCTCTCATGTATCAGAAACCTGGACCAGGAAAAAAGAAAAGATAACATATACAGCAGCCCCAGTTGCTTCTCCGCGGAGACCAGAAAATCACACTATTTCTTTACTGAGAGTTTTTTTGCTTAGTGATGGTTACCCTGTGGTAACAGCACGCACAAGTAATTCAAATGAAATCTTCCTTGAGGACTATAATCAGCTGAGTCAGCTGGCCCCTTATAGACAATGAATTGTAGAAAGGAAGCATAGGCGTTATCTTAATAGGTATCCTAAATATGCTTAATGGACAGTCCCTGCTAATTAGCCAGTTGGTTAAGCACATTAAACAATATATCTACATATATCCCTATGTGAATTGGGGTGCAATCCTATCCAACTTTCCAGTGCTGATGTAGCTGTGCCAATGGGTCGTTAGTTGCATCCTACGATTGGGGGGGGGGTCAGTCACAGAGGCCTCCTCAAGGTGAGAAAATGTTTGTTTCCATAATTCAGAACTGCATTGTGGCTACATCAGTGCTGGAAAATGGATTAGGACTATTCAATTATTCCTTATTCCTAGAGTTGCCACTCACTGAGAGTACTGTTAAGACCATTTATTGTACTTCCATAAACTATTTTTTTTAAAATGAAACTGGTAAAATCTTGCTGAAAATGTGTCATGGCTATTTTTAAAGGTTCAAATACAGACAACAAACCAGGGCCAACAGGGAAAAATTGCTTCCCTAAAATGCACCTCAAGCGTCACCCAAGAAAATAAAATGTAAAAATTTCTTTTTACTCTTTTTTTTTTTTAACCAAGGATAAATGAAGTGTGGATTTTTTTTTAAAATACTAGTAAATCTAAAGAAACCCTAATGAACCCAAAGGAAAAGGGGGATGAACAGGCACAAGAGCCACCCCAATGGGCTCCCCATACCCAAAAACAGTACAAGGAGTAGCCACTGGGAGATCAAGCAACCCAAAGCTGTTCAAGAATGGAATGTGATTGCAATTAAGGATCCTCACAAGCACGCCCAACTGAGTCAATGTGCATATGCCCAGGTCAGGCAGCCAAAGCATACTGAGGCAAAGAACCAAAACAAACTGGCTAACAGCCAGAAAACTCCACCCCCAAACAGAGCATCCAACAGGGTGCCAGGTAAGATGCATCCACCTACACAAAATGGCAGTGGTGAGAAGGTGCTATTCTGGACCTGCTCTTAAGAGGCAGGATTTACTCCTGAGAATATTATGGGTTTTAATATTGTTGTATAGGCAGAGAGAAATGGAATGACTTAATAGCTATATTTCCTATATAGCTATTCCTTAATAGCTATATTTTAGCTATTGTAAATTAGAAATATCTGTAAATATCTGTAACTCACTTCTGCTTAGTTGGTTAGGACGCAATCCTAACCAACTTTCCAGTGGAGGTGCAATTGCAATGCAGCCTTGAGGATAGGGAAACAAATGTTCTCTTACCTGTAGGAGGCCTCCATGATTCCCCTCTCACTGCGGGATGCAGTGCATGCCCCATTGACACGTAACATGTAAAATTGGATAGGATTTGGGCCTTAGTGTTTAGCGTCTTGTTTGCTTTACCGCTGAACTGCAACAAACAGTGATGTGAATATCAAAACCATGTAACAAAATGAGTTACAGGAAAACGTATTGTATTTATACAAAGCTACTCAACAGCTACGCTCTCCAGTTTTGATTCTTATGAATGTTAGCATGTAATTATTACATTAAAAAATAATGATTCTATCTCATGGGGGCTCTCTAATTGGCAGGCAGATTGTGTTGTTTGAAAACAATAAAACGCACAAGAGTAAAATTATTTCATTCCTGTTTGTGCCTTTTCTTTGAGGTCAGGCAACTGGTAGTGCTCTGAACCACCAAGGTTCAGAGCACATAGGTCATTTTTTCAAAATGGTCCTTGGGAATTCAGTATGTGGCTGCAAAGTCAATGCAAATCTAA
This sequence comes from Tiliqua scincoides, assembly GCF_035046505.1. Classification (NCBI taxonomy): domain Eukaryota; kingdom Metazoa; phylum Chordata; class Lepidosauria; order Squamata; family Scincidae; genus Tiliqua; species Tiliqua scincoides. The sequence continues at coordinate 114,535,121 of NC_089821.1, forward strand.
TTGAAACCGATTCAGTTCTCATCTGGAGTTACAGAGGGAGATTCTGTGATTAAAGTTTATGTTTTCATTGGGCATTTTGTTTTTCCTGTGGAATAAAATGTACAAACTTTCTAAACTTAGATCAAAGAGAGATGTGTCAATGCTGTAAGAACCTTGAACACCTCAACTCAGCTTCTTCCAGAGTGAGAGGAATCTATAATTTTGCTTAAACGTATAGCTGGTAGCATTGCCAAAATTATATTCCCCAAACCATCCAATTTCTAGTGGATGACTGTGCATTGATCCAATAACCTACAAAAGCGATATAAAATTGCAAGCCAGAGGAGCATGGTGAGGTGAAAAACTGCAAATTCCATCCAGATGTCTATCTTCTCAGGGTTTGCAAACCTACCACCCCTCACCAAGCCAGGAAAGATGAGAAGTGAAAGGTTGCATATTTCAGTCTCTACATCTGCCCAGCACAGCTTGAATCCTTTTTAATTCGAGGAGGCAGGATAGAACTGACAATTTCTCCCTGCATCACTGAACTTTGTTGTTCCTGAATCTCCAACCATCTTCCTTTTCTGATTCATTTTTTTTTTCCAAATTATTTACCCCAAATGTGCCTCCATGTAGATCATTTTGCAAGAGATTGGGAAGTGTTTAGGAAAGATTCCTAAGAGTACAACCCGGGGGTTTATGATATAAAATACTGTGCCTCTCTTTCCCCGTTTCAAACATATTTATTCTCAGGTTTCGTGTTCTGATACTCATAACGTAGATAGTCCTCAGCTTCAAACATTACTGATTGATGATGTTTCAAAACATCAGGTGGCAAAATCTGGCTATGGTGTGCTTTCTAGTACAGGAAGAGCTGCTACTTCCCAAAGGCAGATGCTTCTTTTATGGCTTCATCACATAATTCCTGCCATATAGACTGCAGAGCTCACACCTGCCCCATTATGATCACAGCTCTCTCCCTATCAGTTTAGGCAGTCAGGACACCAGGATGGAGTTGAGTTGCCACTGTGGACTGCACTGTGCAGCTCTGCACCTATAGAGCATCTTTCCCTTTTCAAAACCATTGCTTTGACATACAGGACAACTGTACGGAATTTCTGGCACTGAAATAGCTTCTGCCAAAGCTGAGACTCTTATTGGAGAGTTTCCATTCATAGTAACCAATGATTTACTATTTTTCTCTACCACATGTGATAGGAGCCTGGGGAAAGGCCATAAGTCAGTGGGATGGTGCATGCTGTTTGCCTGCAGAAGGTCCCAGGTTCAGTCCTCAGCACCTCCAGATCGAGCAGAGAAAAATTCCTGTCCAAAAAGCTGGAGAGCCATACCAGCCAGACTCTGTTGGCAATCTTGACCAAGATCAGGGGTCTCCCAACTTTTCAATTCAAGGACCACATAGTATATTTTACAGATTTTGCGGGCCCCCCCCCCAAAAAAAAATCAGTTTAATGAATGAATGAATGAATGAAATTTAAATGAATGAGGGCCCAATCCTATCCAATTTTCCACTGCTGGTGCTACTGTAACAATGGGGCATGCACCACATCCTGTGGTGCGGAGGCAGTCACAGAGGCCTCCTGAAGGTATGGGACCATTTATTCTCTTACCTCAGAGTTGCTTTGAGGTTGCACCGGTGCTGGAAAGTTGGATAGGATTGGACCCTAAATAAGTTTTGCTTGGATCTTTTTTGTAATCAGCATGATATGATTTCAGGGGAGGGAATGTAACAAAGAGAAATAACATATAATGAGTAAAAATGTAAAATATTGTCAAAGTTGTAAAAGATAGGAGTAAAAATTAGAAAATGCTCCGGGGGAAAAAAGTTGCTGCAGGCAGGATAAAAACTTGTGAAGGGCTGGATGTGGCCCTTCGGCCATAGTTTGGAGACCCCTGACTTAGATGGACTAATGGTCTGATGCAGTAGAAGGCATTCCTATGAATATCCTTTCCATAGCAAAACTTCCTGAGTTGAGGAGGTGAGTGAGAAATGTCAGAAGATGTGTGTCTGTGTGCTCGGATTTCAGAACAATCCTGGATTTCTTGCCATACCTCATATTGCCTTTTTTCTTTCTGTCTCTTCTGAATGGTTTCCTTCAACAATTTCAGCACTGGATGACATAGTATCATTTTACCAAAATGATAAATGACTGTGTCACCGACAAAATTATGCAGTTGCCTATCAAGAAGCTTGAAATGTGCAAAGAGTGGCAGTACAACATCAAGGGAGGGCTCTGTCAGACCCACACACGGAAGCAAACAGAAGCGAACACAGATGTTGGCAGCACATCAGAAGATAATGTCTTCTGGTTTGGTTTGCATATCCTTTGTGGGCTGCTTGAGTTGTTAAAAAAAAACCCTATCAGTTTTTGTACATTTATTATTATAAATTAGAATATAAATATAATAATTATATATATATAAAATAATTTTTTCTTTTGCATCTTTTTAGATTGTGAGCCCTTTTGGGACAGGGAGCCATTTAGTTATTTGATTTTTCTCTGTAAACCGCTTTGTGAACTTTTAGTTGAAAAACGGTATATAAATACTGTTAATAATAATAATAATAATAATAATAATAATAATAATAATAATAATATATTATTATTATTATTATTATTATTATTATTATTATTATTATTATTATTATTATTATACATTAGGTTGTATCCCACCATATTGCTGAAAAGACCCAAAGCCACTTACAACAAAATAAAACGATGCAATATAAATTAAAACTACAAAAGAACTAAAAACAACAACAGTACAGCACTAAATTGGCAGATAATTATAAAGCAGAGCTGATCCTAAAAGCAGCAGATAATTCATCATTAAGGGGTTGTTGAAAGGAGGAAAAAAATCTTTGTCAAAACATCCCTGACGAAATATAAGGAAGGAGTCCTGAACAGGGCAAAAGGGTTAGACCACTTTCCACTCTAGACCATGTTTCTGCTTCCCATTCCCCCTCTCTCCCCCCACGGTTGCCTTTCAGCAAAAACAGGGATAATTTCAAACAAAGTTTCTACAAATCACATTTAATTTGACCCTTATTGGACTCACTTTACAGCCCAATCCTGTTCAGGTTTGTGCAGAAGTGTGCACAAGTGTTGATGACACAATGGACAGCGCTCTGTTGGCAGCCATTTTCTGGGCACAGTCGCAAGAGGTGGTAGCCAGCTCCACCAATGAACCCCACTGTGCCCATCAAACAACATAAGGCAGCAGTGGGAATGGGCAGGAGTGAGTGAAATTGGGCGAGGGGTGGAACGGAAGCAGGGAGACTGCAGGAGGGGTGGATCTGGTGGCGACCCTATCTCTCTCTTCCAAGCCTCCTTGCCCCGTTCTTCTCCTTGGATTTGCTCCAGCTACAGAGTGGGCATAGGTCCGAGGAGACCCATTATTGAGCAGGAGGCTTATGGAAGGGTGAGGGGAAATAATTTCCCTTTCCCCTCTGAAGCCTCTTGATCCTCCCCACATCAGCAGGGGGAGGATAGGATCAGTCTCTCAGTTATTCAAAATAAGGCAGCAACTTTCACCTGATCTCAGCAGTGAAGGAGTTAAATGGCAAAGACCCACTTCAACAAGGCCAGATCAGCTCTCGGGAGCACTTTATAATTCGTTTCTAGGACAGTATTCATTTCAGTTGATATTTTGTGAGTCAAATTATAAAGTTCATGGATTTAGTGTCTTTCTACCAGAATGTGTCACAAAAGCTTATTGCAGGCACCTGTCAATAAAATGAGGCTATGATTACCTCCATTTGTTACATTGTTCAGCTTACTGCTTTTTTTTTTTTAATACAACCATTTCACATTCTGAAATGAAGCTGAAAATTATGCATATATATCTCTCACACCACAAAATGGAGTACTCAAATCTCAGATGAAGGGAACCTCCCAAGGATACAACTATTAGAAGTGCCTGAACGCACCATTGATCCCCTACTGCACACACATACACCCAAAATGAAGTATGAACTATTTAGTATTTGAAATCGATGGAGCTGAAATATAATCATACCTTAACATAAATGGAGCTAGGGAGCTAGCCTGCTTCAACTTTTCTGGGTTGCCTCTGCATGACATATAAATCTAACCATTGTTTAGAGAACGGTACTCTCCTTTTCTGTCATGTGCTGAGTCAGGTGAGATGTTCCAAATAATAACAGTAAGAATGGAAAGAGAAGGTCCTGGGGCAGTAAATTTTATCCTGTTGGTTACCTTCCTAGGAAGTGACTTAATTGGTGGGTTGTTCAAAGAAACCTCATTACCTCAGGGGAAAATTAAAAAAAAAGAAAAAAGGACAGGCCATGTCAGATGCAAAGGAGGGCACCAGGATGCAGGTGTCTTGTTATCAGGTGTGCTCCCCGGGGCATTTGGTGGGCCGCTGTGAGATACAGGAAGCTGGGCTAGATGGGCCTATGGCCTGATCCAGCGGGGCTGTTCTTATGGACTATTGCCAAATATCTGAACTTTGGAAAGGAGACAAACATTACAACAGGGCTCTCCAAATTATGGTCCGCAGGCTGGATGCAGTGTTTGGCGATAGCCTTCCTCCTTGTAAGCATGCTTATGGTTCTACCACACTGCTGCTGTTCCTGGCACCAGATCTTGATACAAGGACACTTGGGGCAGTTGTGTCTGCCTGGTGTTAAATATCTGGTGTTATATATCCTAAGCCTCTTATCCCAGCTCTAACCCTAACCCTACCTTTGCATTTTAAAAATAAAAAGTATATCTAATATGAGGCACTTTTTAGGTGGGAGCTCTTATTTAGCAGGGGGAGAGTAACTGGCCCTCCTCACCCCAGCACTGTCTTTTCTAGTGGCTGTCTGCTGGTGTCCTTTTGCATCCTTTTAGATTGTGAGCCCTTTTGGGACAGGGAGCCATTAGTTGTTTGTTTGATTTTCTCTGTAAACCGCTTTGTGAACTTTCCGTTGAAAAGTGGTATATAAATACTGTTAATAATAACATGAATATACATATATTGAGACGCAGATGTCTGGGACATGGAAAGAACTGACACAAATGTCCAATACTGGACGCATTTGAAAATGACATGGTTGTCTAGGATGCAATGACTCCATCACTGATACAGATAACCATTTCATTTGGGCAGCTTATGGAACTTATGAGTTCCATAGTCTGTTAAATAACATAACCTTAGCCACTAGAGCAGGGGTGTCCAAAGTTTTTGGCAGGAGGGCCACATCATCTCTCTGACACTGTGTCAGGGGCTGGGTAGAAAATAATTAATTTACATTTAAAAATTTGAATAAATTTACATAAGTTTACATAAATGAATATATTAAAGATGAACTTACATGAATGAATGAAGGTCTTGCCTATAAAAGCCTTTCCTTTGCTGCTGCTACTGCATAACAGTAGCTGGCCTTTACTTTGCTGCTGCTACTGCATAACAGACATGAAAAAGCAAGCAGTGAAGGGAGCCCTCATCCCACAGCTCACGCGAGAGGTCAAGCAGTCGCCCTCATGCTGAGAGCAGTTGTGTCAGGCCAGTGCGGGCTCCAGCAAGTCTCCGGAGGGCCAGAGGCTCATTGGAGACTGGGGGCTCCCTGAGGGCCACATTGGGAGTCCTCGAGGGCTGCAAGTGGCCCCAGGGCCGGGGTTTGGGTATCCCTGCACTAGAGTGAGGAGGAACTTGGAGACCATAACTTTTGACTTTAGTTTTCAATCAACCACTCCTTCAGGTGGGACACATTCTATGCAGCACTGTCTTAGTACCTCTGAGCATTTGAATAATGCCTTCTTCCTTTAAAGTAAATGTGCCTTGAACTGGACCCAAAGCCTGTGGCTATGCCTTTCTTGTGTCATCAGATTCCCAGGAGTGAAGCAAGCAACTTAAAAAGGTTGTGATCCCAAACTAAGTGATCCCAAGCCAGCTCAAACTAGAAAAATGATTGTCCTAGCTGATTTGGACAGCTTACAGTGATCTGAATGAGTATGACATGCAACTCATGTCTCTGCAGAACAGAAAACAGATTCCAAATCTTGTTTCGGTGCTTGACACTTAAGACCAGGTTCTGGCAATAAAGGTGAGCCCTCTGTTCTTTCTACCTGCCTCATCCTGCTAGTAGAAACTATAACTGAAGAAGCCATGCCTGAGATCAAGGATTTTGATATCAAAGGCTTTTAGGTGGATCCCAAAGTGAGGAAACTCCTTAAAACACTTTTGGAAAAACTGTGCTACATCATCTGCCTGGTGTAAGTTTTGTCACTCTTTTGACAATAAAACGCATTTATAATTAATGTACTTCCACCCTACTTTTTCTGTGCTGTGATTTTTTCATTCCTACGTCTCTGTTTTTTATAAAGCCACTTCACTCTCATTTTTCTTACAGAAGTGTCATCAAGTAACTTTACATCTGCCTTTGCTCCCACTCCTTACTTTACTCACATCTTCTTTGGCTGCTCCCAACATTTAGATTTCAATCTCCAGTTGTTGTTCGCAAACCAATCATTAGATTGATAGTTACTATGACTAAGTGGTTAGGCAATTTAGCCTAAGCTGCAGTTTTCCACAAGCTTAATTATAACAGCATACTCCTTTGACCTCATGGTACAGTGGACCCCACTTTACAATGGTAATTTGATCTGGAGACACCACTGTATTGTTAAAATGCTGAATAGTGAACCCAATAACTTTTATTATCTTGGCATCATTTTTTAGGAATCTGTTCCAAGAACAAGGAAGTTGAAGTTTGCACCAAAGCACTAAATATATTTCCCTCTCTAAACACTTATTTAAAAGGAACATCCTACCGCACTCTGGTTATCGGTTTACACATGGTTGTAATTATAAAACACAAATCATAAGGCTGTGTCCTCCCTCCATACAAACAAATACAATGTTAAAAATGCTGTTATTGGCCAAGATGCTATCAAACACATTCACGTTGCTGATTCGCTTTTTCTTCACCCACGAGGTTCTGTTGGCGGCCATTGTAAAATGAATAACTTATTGCAGTGGTTCTCACACATTTTAGAAGGACCCACTTTTTAGAATTAAAATCTGTCAGGACCCACAGGAAGTGATGTGAAGATTGGGAGTGACACCATCAAGCAGGAAAAATTTTACCCATCCTAGGTTGCAATCCTATCCATACTTACCCAGGAATAAGTCCTGTTTACTATCACTGTTAAAAGAATATACATAGTAGCTTGTTAAAAGTAGAGGTCTGTAACATTTCCCCAAAAGCAGACACATACCATAGTAGCATCAGGTCTAATATATTAAAAATAAAATATGGAAATGAATGGGGACCCACCTGAAATTGGCTTGCATCCCACCTAGTGGGTCCCGATTCACAGTTTGAGATACACTGACTTATTGCATTTTGAAATTTGTTTTATGAGAGTCCATTGTAAAGTGATTTCGGGAGCAATCCAGCCCTTGACTTGGGCAAGTCCCTTGTGCCGGCCCAAGAGGGCTGCAAACATGCCTTAAGACAAGTTTGCGCCTCATCAGGAGGCTGAGCTGGCATGCAGAGGTCCACCGGCCTGTGGAGGCTGCATCAAGCTTTCATGCCGACAGAGGCACCAAGGCTTGTGTTGACCCAGCTAGGCGGTAGGCGGGGATGGGTTGGGGAGGAGGTGCGAGGGAGGTGTTCCTGGGTGGGGGGAGGGTGGGCAGTGGGTGGCTCCAGGGGTGGGCGGGCAGGGAGCAGGAGGCAGGGCTGGGATCTGGCAGTTATGCAGGATCCCTACCCCCGTTTCCAGGCAGAATGGAGCAGTTCCAAGCTGCTCCGCTCTCCTCGGACTTGCGCTACCTCAAGAGGTGGCACAAGTCCAAGGAGGCCCATATGCGAAAGGGCACCTTTCCCAGAGGTAAGGGGAAAACGTTCCCCTTACCTCTGGCTGAGCCGCTTTTGGCCCCTATCCTGCGCTGGATACAACACAAACCTCCTGGCTTGTCTGTTCCAGTGCAGGGTAGGATTTCGCCCTTCATTATAAAGTGAACTAAAATGGACTTAACCTGTTGTAAAATGGGGGTCAACTGTACTTTACTTCCAAGCAAATATGTGGAGCTTTGCAGCCTTTGGATATGATCTGGAGAATAATTATCTGTACAGGGGCCTTATGCCAGTGTGGATATGGAATAACAACAACCTGCTTCAGAGCAGACAATGGAAATACAATGGAATATTGACTGACAGTCACAGAATTCATTTCCTAAAGTGCCCCAGCAACTGATCATTCAGTGAATATATGAAGCTGCCTTATTGTGACTCATACTATTGTTCCATTCGGCTCAGTATTGTTTGTGGTGACTAGCAATGGCTAGGATTTCAGACTGGAGACTTTTCCAGTCTGTCCTGGGAAGTGCCAGAGACTGAACCGGGGTCCGTCTGAATGAAAAGCATGTGCTATGAGCTATCATCACTGAGCTATGATTCTTCCCCAGCAAAGGGTTGGAGCGAAGCTTAGCATTCTTTGCAATTGCACACACACCTGGGCAAGTGCATGAAATTGTTTGATTCACTGCACCATGTAGCCTAGCCGTTACAGATGGATGCAGTACTTTCTTAAAGCTGCCTTCAGGCCACGGAGCTCTTCCATAGTGTCAGAATCCATCACCTCTGCATCATGAATTCTTTGTCTTAACTTGGGCCAGTGGACAGACAAGATTAACCCATTCTTGCCCAGCCCACAGGTGTAACATTTGGTCCCTGTTGCGTATATGCAACGTTGGGCTTAAGGGGCAGGTCAGTAGTGTAGCTAGAGGAAGGTCACAGGACTATGTTTTGCACTTGCCTGAATATGCCATGCAAGCAGCCCCTTCGGAGCCATTCTGGGCAGCTAGAGCAAAATGGAGGCATCTTGGGCAGCTTCAAAACAGACTGAAGTGAGCCAGGGCAGGAAAAGATAGCTTTTAAAAAAAATAATGGTATACTGAAATAAAGTTCAACTATATTCAAGCTATTTGAGGGTTCTTCTTTATTACATTTTTTTGTTTTTGTTTTCTCTTTCAGGTAAGGTAAGTGCCTGTCATGTATGCAGCCAGTGAGTATCTAAAGGGGCATCAAAGCTTAAATGTCAATCCAATCAGCCATTGCTCTTGGCACAAAGTTCCTGGCTGCCTCCTCCTATGACACATTGTATGTGACATCCTAAATAATAAGAAGTCACTCACCCACCCCGCTCGAAATTTTCTTCGTGTTTCTTTGTTTTCTTCAAATCCATCTTGGACCGAGATTGCAGTGTGATCCTGATGACCAATTCAGAACACTAGCAGTAAAAATGAATGACTGAATGATCACAAAATCGGAGAATATTCAGTGTTCATAAAAACTAGCCAATATGCTTCAAAAATACGATCCTTCTATGGGGTAGTGCTCCATTCAATTCATTTTGGCTACATAGTCCAACTGAAGTCTAGGTTCTGATGTAAGTACACCTGTTGATGTTGAATTGCAGTCATAATTTTGAGAGTAAATGTATATGTTTTGGATTTTTAAAATAAAATATAAGTAAACCACAGTCAGTTGACGATAACCAAATGCACACTATTGTTCAGAACATATATGCATTTCATACAAAATTTGATGATTAGATTTAATAAAGGTCAGTTGTGGTTTGTAATATATTATATAAATTAAGTGTAAGGTCATAGTCCTATTCTGCACTGTTTCTCCAAGTAGTCCATTTGCCTGTCTTCGACACCTTTCTTTATACATTGACACAGCTGACTCAAAAAAATTTGAAAACCAGACTGCAGGCCCAGGACTTGACATTTAAAACACTTAAAACACTGCTGGCAGCGAGGAGAGAATATAAGTGACAGAACTATAAATGACCACTTGACAGAAAGTCTCAAAAAGCTGGACTGTAACATAGCCAAAGGCGCATAAGCACAAATTGAGAACTTAATCACACTGCAGTTCCTGAGAATACTTGATTCTTTCACCTTCCCCACATTGCAAAAAAGGAAAAAGAAAATCAGTTGTTCAAACCCTACACTATCTAAATTTTTCTTAGAAGTCATTCTGCTCTCAATCCACAAGTGAACATAAGGAAAAAGTTAAGAACCTCTGAATACTTTGCAAAAAATGTGTTATTGTTGAAGACTTTTAGATCACTCCAGCAGCAGGTTATTTTATAGCATTGTATCGTATTGTTCATGAGAAAACTACGCTCATCAATAAGATAGCCCATTGCAGTGCACCCATATAATGAGATGTCATATCACATTAATTTCAATGCTACATATGTGCCCACATAGAGATCTGCAGTCTAACTTAGTAAAAGGAATATAGCAAGCAGAAACTGGCACTGTCACATAGTCTAGTCCTTTTGCCATTGAAATTCTTCAAGATTTAATATTTCCAAAGTGACTCCATATAAGTAAGTAGGGAACCTATTATTGAAGCTGGATAATAACTTGATCTTTGGAAACAAGCACACAATGTTCTAAAGGTAAAACTATAGACTCAAGGTCAGCTACAAATAATAAGAATACCTTTGCCAATAAAACAAATGTAATAAGAGCAGACAGATTGCATAATCACTTAAGTATGCACCTTGACTGCCCTGTAGCTGTTCATAAATTCCGTAGGAATTTTTTCCAAAGATCTGGAACATTTTAGCATTGAATCAAAAATCCAGTGGAGACCACAGATCAAGGGAGACTATCAGCCCAATTCTATAGTGTCCCACCCCCCACCCAAAACAACTTGCATCCTGCCGGGGGGCAACCCAGACATCTCCCATTTGGGTAAGGGAACATTTGTTCCTTTATCTGGGAGTATGCCTCTGTGGTGCAGAGCGGTCTACTCATGGCCCTGCCCAAGAAATCACTGGCACAGGTGCACATGGACTCAGACAGCAGGATCAGGCCTAGGAAAGGGTCAAAATTTTGCAGCTGCTGCTGAACCTACCCTTTCCCAGACCCCACCCACTGTCCTGTCTTCCCCCATTGCCATCCGGTTCCATCCTTCCCCACCAACCTAGCTTGGTCTGTGGATCTCCATTATCCTGCCACCACATGTGGGACCATTCCAGCCTCTCTAGTAGTGGGCTGGAAGCAAGCCCTTTTGTGACTGCCATAAGGCAGTGCCCACTGGCCAGAATTCTAGCCCAATGGAATTGGGCTGTATATCATCTTTGGACTCTCCTTACCCCTGATTCAGTCAAATTAAATAATTCAAATGGGATGGTTGAACATGAATTGGACTGCAGGTTAACATCATATTAGCTCTGGAATCATACATGGTTCTTGCTGTAGTAGCATTTGTAATTATGGTATGCTGGCTTGACTATTGCACATAAATGTGGGGATCTCAGGTTCACATTTCTACCCAGACCTAGTTCTCACAGCCCTTAATCTAAAACATTTAAATCTGAGTATGAAGTGTGCCATTTCAGACTGCAGATGGAAGCTCAAGTGGTGAAATTATTCCCTAAACCAAACGCACACATGAACACAACTAGATATAGACAACTACGTGTTAAGAAGAAAGCTAGGCTTCAATCCTCCTCCCTAACATTTATTTTTCTGTGTGTAAAATTTCAACTATGCAAGAGCTTACCTGAAATAGCAACCAAGGCAGAATATTTCCACATCACTGAACTGGTTGACACCAGAAAAACGGTGACCTCAGGGTCATTGAAAATTTAGGTGGAAAAATTTTTTTTCGCTAGGCACGATTTTGACATGCAGGAGCAGTGCTGGTCACCATAGGAAAATTTAGAGCATCAAGAAAGTTGATTGGGAGAGGAAGAGGGCGAACGTGAAAAAATGCTGTTCAGGACAGAAAAACAATGACCCCGGGGCCACCGAAAATAGAGGTGGAAAATTTTTTTTTCCCTAGGCACGATTTTGACATGCAGGAGCAGTGCAGGTCACCCAGGGAAACTCTGGAGCATCAAGAAAATTGATTGGGAGAGGATGAGGTTGATCCTGGAAAAATCGGGTTCAGGCTAGAAAAACGATGACCCCAGCGACATCGAAAATTTAGGTGGAAATTTTTTTCCCCCCTAGGCATAGTTTGGACATGCAGGAGCAGTGCTGGTCACCCAAGGAATCTCTGGGGTATCAAGAGAGTTGATAGGGAGAGGATGAGGGCGGTCTTGGAAAAATGGGGTTCAGGATACAAAAACGGTGACTCCGTAGTCATCAAAAATTTAGGTGGAAAAAACTTTTTTTCCCTAGGCACTCTTTCGACATGCAGGATCACTGCTGGTCACCCTAAGAAACTTTGGAGCACCAAGAAAATTGATTGAGAGAGGATGAGGTCGATCCTGGAAAAATGGGATTCAGGCTAGAAAACGTTTTTTCCCTAGACGCACATTGGACATGCAGGAGCAGTGCTGGTAAGACTAGGAAAGATTGGAGCATCAAGAAAGCTGATTGGGAGTGGATGAGGGTGATTGTGGAAAAATGTGGTTCGGGCTAGAAAAACGGTGACCCCGGGGTCATCGAAAATTTAGTTGCAAAAATTTTTTTCCCTAGGCACGATTTTGACATGTAGGAGCAGTGTTGGCTAGAAAAACGATGACCTTGGGGTCATCGAAAATTTAGCTGCAAAAATTTTTTTTCCCTAGGCACACTTTGCACAAGCAGGAGCACTGCCGGTCACCGTTGGAAAGTTTGGAGCATCAAGAAAGTTGATTGGGAGAGGAGGAGGGTGATTGTGGAAAAACAGGGTTCAGACTATAAAAACGATCACCCTGGGATCATCAAAAATTTAGGTGCAAAATTTTTTTTTTTCCCTAGGCATAATTTTGACATGCAGGAGCAGTGTTGGTCACCCAAGTAATCTCTGGAGCTTCAACAGAGTTGATTGGGAGATGATGAGGGCGGTCATGGAATAATGGGGTTCAGGGTAGAATAACGGTGACCCCAGGGTCATCGAAAATTTAGGTGCAAAATATTTCTTCCCATAGGCACACTTTAGACATGCAGGAGCAGTGCTGGTCACCCTAGGAAACTTTGCAGCATCAAGAAAGTTGATTGGGAGAGGATGCTTGTGGAAAAATGGGGTTCAGGCTAGATAAACAGTGACCCCGGGGTCATAGAAAATTTAGGTGAAAATTTTTTTTCCCCCTAGGCACACTTTGCACAAGCAAGAGCAGTGCCGGTCACATTAGGAAAGTTTGGAGCATCAGGAAAGTTTATTGGGAGAGGATGAGGGTGATTGTGGAAAAATCGGGTTCAGGCTAGAAAAACGATGACCGATGGTCATCAAAAAATTAGGTGCAAAAATTTTTTTTTCCCTAGGCACGATTTTGACATTCAGGAGCAATGTTGGTCAACCAAGGAATCTCTGGAGCATCAACCGAGTTAATTGGGGAAGATGAGGGCGGTCATGGAAAAATGGGGTTCAGGCTAGAATAACGGTGACATTGTGGTCATTGAAAATCGAGGTGGAAAAATTTTTTTTCCATTGGCGCACTTTGCACAAGCAGGCGCAATGCCTGTCACCTTAGGAAAGTTTGGAGCATCAAGAAAGTTGATTGGGAGAGGATGAGGGCGGTCATGGAATTATGGGGTTCAGCATAGAATAACGGTGACCCTGGGGTCAATGAAAATTTAGGTGCAAAAAAATTTTTCCCATAGGCACACTTTAGATTTTGACATGCAGGAGCAATGTTAGACACCCAAGTAATCTTTGGAGCATCAACAGAGTTGATTGGGAGAGGATGAGGGCGGTCGTGGAATAATGGGGTTCAGGCTAGAATAACGGTGACCCCAGGGTCATCGAAAATTTAGGTGCAAAAAATAAATTTTCCCTAGGCACACATTGGACATGCAGGAGCAGTGCTGGTAACCCTAGGAAAGTTTGAAGCATCAAGAAAGTTGATTGGGAGAGCATGAGGGTGATTGTGGACAAATGGGGTTCAGGCTAGAAAAACAATGAGCCTGGAGTCATCAAAAATTTAGGTGGAAAACTTTTTTTCCCCGTAGTCACGATTTTGACATGCAGGGGCAGTGTTGGTCACCCAAGGAATATCTGGACCATCAACAGAGTTGATTGGGAGAAGATGAGGGTGATTGTGGAAAAATGGGGTTCAGGCTAGTAAAATGGTGACCCCACAATAATCAAAAATTTAGGTGAGAAAATTTTTTTGCCCTAGGCACACACTCGACATGCAGGAGCAGTGCTGGTAACCCTAGGAAAGTTTGGAGCATCAATAAACATACAGGAGCTGTGCTGGTCACCCAAGGAAACTCTGGAGATCAAGAAAGTTGACTGGGAGAGGATGAATGCGATCGTGGAAAAATGGTGTTCAGGCTGGAAAAACGATAACCCCGGAGTCATCGAAAATATAGGTGGAAATTTTTTTTCCCCTAGGCACACTTTGGACATGCAGGAGCAGTGCTGTTCACCCAAGGAAACTCTGGAGCATCGACAGATTTTATTAGGAGAGGATGTGTTCGATTGTGTAAAAATGGAGTTCAGGCCAGAAAAACTATGACCCCGGGGTCATTGAAAATTTAGTTGAAAAAAAAAATTTCCCTAGGCACAGTTTGGACATGCAGGAGCAGTGCTGGTCACCCAAGGAATATCTGGACCATCAACAGAGTTGATTGGGAGAGGATGAGGGTGATCGTGGAAAAATGGGGGTCAGGCCAGAAAGATGATGATCAGAAAAGAAAAATGGGGGTCAGGCCAGAAAGAAGATCATTGAAAAAATAGGTCAAAATTTTTTTTCCCCCTAGGCACAGTTTGGACATGCAGGAGCAGTGCTGGTGATGCTTACAAACCGTGAAGCATCAACAGATTTGATTGGGAGAAGATGAGTGCGATCGTCGAATCATGGGGTTCAGGCCAGAAAAACGAAGACCCCAGGGTCGTCGAAAAAATAGCTCAAAAATTTTTTTCCCCTAGGCACACTTTGGATATGCAGGAGCAGTGCTGGTCACCCTTACACACTGTGAAGCATCAACAGATTTGATTGGGAGAGGATGAGGGCGATCGTGGAAAAATGGAGGTCAGGTCAGAAAAATGATGACTCCGGGGTCGTCAAAAAAATAAGTGTACAAAAAAATTTCCTTAGGCACAGGAAAACTGTGAAGCAGCAACAGAGTTGATTGGGTGAGGATGAGGGTGATCGTCGAAAAATGGGGTTTAGGCCAGAAAAACGATGACCCCAGGGGTCATCGAAAAAATAGGTCAAAAAACATTTTTTTCCCTAGGCACACTTTTGACATGCAGGAGCAGACCAGGTCACCCAAGGAAACTCAGGAGCATCAACAGAGTAGATTGTCAGAGGATGAGGGTGATCGTGGAAAAATGCAGGTCCGGCCAGAAATATGATGACCCCGGGGTCACTGAAAAAATAGGTCGAAAAAAGGTCACTTTGGACATGCAGGAGCAGTGCTGGTCACCCAAGAAAACTCTGGAATATCAACAGAGTTGATTGGGAGAGGATGAGGGTGATTATGGAAAAATGGGGTTTAGGCCAGAAAAACGATGAACCCGGGGTCATTGAAAAAATAGGTGGAAAAAACCCTAGGCTTTTCCCCTAGGTTTTTCCCTAGGCACCTTTTGGACATTCAGGAGCAGTGCTGGTCACCCAAGAATACACCAGAGCATCGAGTTGATTGGGAGAGGATGTGGGCGATCGTGGAAAAATGGGGTTCAGGCCAGAACAGCGATGATCCCAGGATCATAAAAAAAAAATAGCTCAAAAAAATAAATTTTCCCTAAGCATATTTTGGACATGCAGGAGCACTGCAGGACACCCAAGGCAACTCTGTGGCATCAACAGAATAGATTGGGGCAGGGTGGAAAAATGGGTTTCAGACCTGAAATTCGATGACCCCGGGGTCATCGAAAAAGATAGGTCAAAAAAATGTTTTTCCCCTAGTTAAAAATAGGTCACAAAATTTTTTTCCCCAAGGCAAAATGGGGCAAAACAGGGTTCAGGTGCAAAAAACAATGATCCTGGGGTGATTGGAAGAAATTGGTCAAAAAAAATATTTTCCCAAGACCTATTATGGACATGCAGAATTAGGGCTGGTCACCCAAGGTTTCTGTAGAACATCTACAGAAATTCTTGGGACAGGATGAGGGCTATCGAGATAAAATAGGGTTCCGGACAGAAAAATGATGCATTGAAAAAAATGGTTGAAAATTTTTTTTTCACTAGGCACTTGTGAAACATGCAGAACTAGTGCGCGACACCCAATGAAACTGTAGAGCATCAAGAGAGATGATTGAGACAGAATGAGGGCGATCAAGGAAAAACTTGGTCCAGTAGAGACAGAAGGACACTACAGAGAGACTCTGTTTTCAGAAGCATCCCTTCCAGCGCTGTGGGGTATTCTCCAAAATTCTATCAAAAAGAATGTAGTTAAAGTTCCAGGGGACAAGGGCAGAACTCTGACTGAGCTCTGAGTTCAACCAGCAACATAAGAACATAAGAACAGCCCCACTGGATCAGGCCATAGGCCCATCTACTCCAGCTTCCTGTATCTCACAGTGGCCCACCAAATGCCCCAGGGAGCATACCTGATAACAAGAGACCTGCATCCTGGTGCCCTCTCTTGCATTGGCATTCTGACACAGCCCATTTCTAAATTCTGACACAGCCCATTTTGTTTGATGTGTGTATGAGAAGGGCCCATGAATCCTGGAATTAAGAACATAAGAACAGCCCTGCTGGATCAGGACATAGGCCCATCTAGTCCAGCTTCCTGTATCTCACAGCGGCCCACCAAATGCCCCAGGGAGCACACCAGATAACAAGAGACCTCATTCTGGTGCACTCCCTTGCATCTGGCATTCTGACATAGCCCATTTCTAAAATCAGGAGGTTGCACATACACATCATGGCTTGTACCCCGTAATGGGTTTTTCCTCCAGAAACTCGTCCAATCCCCTTTTAAAGGCGTCCAGGCCAGACACCATCACCATATCCTGTGGCAAGGAGTTCCACAGACCAACCACACCCTGAGTAAAGAAATATTTTCTTTTGTCTGTCCTAACCCTCCCAACACTCAATTTTAGTGGATGTCCCCTGCTTCTGGTGTTATGTGAGAGTGTAAAGAGCATCTCTCTATCCACTTTATCCTTCCCATGCATAATTTTGTATGTCTCAATCATGTCCCCCCTCAGGCGTCTCTTTTCTAGGCTGAAGAGGCCCAAACGCCGTAGCCTTTCCTCATAAGGAAGGTGCCCCAGCCCAGTAATCATCTTAGTCGCTCTCTTTTGCACCTTTTCCATTTCCACTATGTCCTTTTTGAGATGTGGCAACCAGAACTGGACGTAATACTCCAGGTGTAGCCTTACCATCGATTTGAACAATGGCATTATAATATTAGCCATTTTGTTTTCAATACCCTTCCTAATGATCCCAAGCATAGAATTGTCCTTCTTCACTGCCGCCGCACATTGAGTCGATACTTTCATCAACCTGTCCACCACCACCCCAAGATCTCTCTCCTGATCTGTCACAGACAGCTCAGAACCTACTAGCCTATATGTGAAGTTTTGATTATTTGCCCCAATGTGCATGACTTTACACTTACTTACATTGAAACGCTTCTGCCATTTTGCTGCCCATTGTGCCAGTTTGAAGAGATCCTTGTGGAGCTCCTCACAATCACTTCTGGTCTTCACCACTCAGAAAAGTTTGGTGTCGTCTGCAAACTTAGCCACCTCACTGCTCACCCCTGTCTCTAGGTCATTTATGAAGAGGTTGAAAAGCACCAGTCCCAGGACAGATCCTTGGGGCACACCGCTTTTCACCTCTCTCCATTGTGAAAATTGCCCATTGACACCCACTCTCTGTTTCCTGGTCTTCAACCAGGTCTCAATCCAGGAGAGGACCTGTCCTCTAATTCCCTGACTGTGGAGTTTTTTCAGTAGCCTTTGGCGAGGGACCGTGTCGAATGCCTTCTGAAAGTCCAGATATATAATGTCCACGGGTTCTCCCGCATCCACATACCTGTTGACCTTTTCAAAGAATTCTAAAAGGTGTGTGAGGCAAGTCTTACCCTTACAGAAGCCATGCAGATTCTCCCTTGGCAAGGCCTGTTCGTCTATGTGTTTGATATTCTATCTTTGATGAGGCATTCCACCATCTTACCCGGTATAGATGTTAGGCTGACCAGCCTATAGTTTCCCGGCCCCCCCCTTTCCCTTTTTAAAGATTGGTATGACATTTGCTATCCTTCAATCCTCTGGCACCCTTGCCGTTTTGAGGGACAACATGCAGGGGAAGCATAAAAAGTGTTTATTAAAACACTCAATTTTAACTGGGGGTTGGACAAGGGTAAACTAGAACAAACAGGCTTGGGCAATGGCTTGGATGATAAAAGTGCTTAACTGTTACCCTGCACATGCCCGATCTTGTCTGAATTCGGAAGCTAAGCAGGGTCAGGCCTGGTTAGTACTTGGATGGGAGACTGCTTGGGACTACTGGGTGCTGTAGGCTTATACCATAGTCTTTCGAGACTGAAGGTTGCCAACCATTCAGGTATAGATTTTAGCAATAATGCAAGCAGGACAAGACAGAGAAACTTAAAAGCTGAATTAGCTCACTGGTCTCCATCTGTACTTACTCAAGCCTACGGGCTATCTATGGGTCTCCTCAGACACACAGCGGCCATTTTAGGGGTGTATGTCCAAGGAGAGGGCATATTTTAAAAAGAGGGGATAAGATCCCGTGTTTATGACTGCCAGCAAACCAAAATCCACCCTGCCTGGCATGTCATCTGGCTCCTCCCCCAATATGCCCCATTAATCCATCTCCCCATCCAGAAACAGGTTTACCTGCACTAGAGTAGGGGCCCGATCCTATCCAACTTTCCATTTCTGGTGTAGCCACAATGCTGTCCCATGGTAAAAGAACAAAAGTTCCCATACTTTAAGAAGGCCCCAGTGATTGCCCCTCCACCACAGGATGCAGCGCACACCCCACTGGCACAACTGCACCAGCACTGGAAAATTGGATAGGATTGGGCCCTAAATCACTGGCTGGGGCAAATGGCTGTCAATGCTTGAAAATGGTGTTGTTGGCAGTTGTTACACGGCAGCAGGACAGCATCCCACTACCACAAATTGGATGTTAGGACTGGGCCATAATAAGTGTAAAATGGAGCAGTGGTAGGAGGTTGATGCAGTCAAACTCTCTGTGTGGTCAAGTTCCCACTTGCACAGGGGATGAGATGTTATCTCTCCCATGCCCCATCCATAAACCTGTTTTTGGAAGCTGATTGAAATTTGCTTAGAGCTGTAATGCCCTATGAAAACAGAACTCAAAACACACATAAAGGTAAGGAAGAGGCAAGAAGGTGCAAGCCCATTCCCTCCACTTCACCCATTCATTTCAACACCTCATGAATGTCTGCTATAGAAACTCAGTGCTTTTTTATACCAGAGTTTAAAGGTGTCGCTGGGATGTGACAGTCCGTCACAATGCTAATGATGCAGTTTCCCCACTCACTCAGTCACACACAAGGAATAAACCACAGCCAGCTGAGCCGCTATCTCACTGGGAAGCATGACAGTGGGTGACATTTTTAAAGAAGGCCTGACAGATTTATCAGTAGTACTAAAGCGGTACAGCAATGTGAGGTGTACAAAAAAAAAAAAAAGATACCTTCCTGAAGGAAATTTACATCAGCAAATATCAGTCCACACCTGTTAATGACAGAGGCAGGGTTTGGGAAGAATGTGATTTGAGCAGCCTTCTCAGAAAGAGATGTGCCAATAATACTTACAGGTGATGAACGTTTTGCACAGCAAATGTTCATCAGGACAGCAACATGACAGCAGCAGAGAAATAGAGTCAGGGGTGTTAACAGCCTCAATTAATGTAGATGTAAAATTTGATATAAGAGCTCAAGTGCAACTGCTTCCCCTCCCCCCCCCACACACACATCAGCTGTGGCTAATAGAGCATAAATCTCATCTGTGTGATGATGTATCAGCCATACTAAAAGGTGGGGGGCTTTAGGCCTCAGATACTGTTTTATTGCCAGCTGATAATAACAACTGCTGAGCTGCAGTATAAAATCCAAATTTGGCCCAGCCTAACGCCAGGCTGCTTGGATCTTCGCCACCTATTTGCTGCAACAACTTGAATAATGCCACATCTGACACTGTAAACCCTAACTTACTACTCCATGGAAGGGGGTTGTGCTCATGTAAATAGCTTTTCTGTCTCTGTGAACAGAAGGGTCTTCTGTTCATGGAGTGATAAGACAGACTCCAAATGGGGTCTGCAATGGGGGGAAGCAGAATTGATTTGTTCACTGTACACACAAGTGCTTTTGTATCATTTTTAAATGGTGTGTATGTGTGAGCACGCGTGCAAACCTCACTTGCATTGCATGGAACTAAACATAACATAAGAACAGCCCCGCTGGATCAGGCCATAGGCCCATCTAGTCCAGCTTCCTGTATCTCACAGCGGCCCACCAAATGCCCCAGGGAGCACACCAGATAACAAGAGACCTCATCCTGGTGCCCTCCCTTGCATCTGGCATTCTGACATAACCCATTTCTAAAATCAGGAGGTTGCGCATACACATCATGGCTTGTAACTCGTAATGGATTTTTCCTCCAGAAACATGTCCAATCCCCTTTTAAAGGCGTCTAGGCTAGATGCCAGCACCACATCCTGTGGCAAGGAGTTCCACAGACCGACCACACGCTGAGTAAAGAAATATTTCCTTTTGTCTGTCCTAACCCGCCCAACACTCAATTTTAGTGAATGTCCCCTGGTTCTGGTATTATGTGAGAGTGTAAAGAGCATCTGCCTATCCACTCTGTCCATCCCCTGCATAATTTTGTATGTCTCAATCATGTCCCCCCTCAGGCGTCTCTTTTCTAGGCTGAAGAGGGCCAAACGCTGTAGCCTTTCCTCATAAGGAAGGTGCCCCAGCCCCGTAATCATCTTATTCACTCTCTTTTACACCTTTTCCATTTCCACTATGTCTTTTTTGAGATGCAGCGACCAGAACTGGACACAATACTCCAGGTGTGGCCTTACCATCGATTTGTACAATGGCATTATAATACTAGCCGTTTTGTTCTCAATACCTTTTCTAATGATCCCAAGCATAGAATTGGCCTTCTTCACTGCCGCCGCACATCGGGTCGACACTTTCATCGACCTGTCCACCACCACCCCAAGATCTCTCTCCTGATCTGTCACTGACAGCTCAGAACCCATCAGCCTATATCTAAAGTTTTGATTTTTTGCCCCAAAGTGCATGACTTTACACTTACTGACATTGAAGCGCATCTGCCATTTTGCTGCCCATTCTGCCAGTCTGGAGAGATCTTTCTGGAGCTCCTCACAATCACTTCTGGTCTTCACCACTCAGAAAAGTTTGGTGTCGTCTGCAAACTTAGCCACTTCACTGCTCACCCCTGTCTCCAGGTCATTTATGAAGAGGTTGAAAAGCACTGGTCCCAGGACAGGTCCTTGGGACACACCGCTTTTCACCTCTCTCCATTGTGAAAATTGCCCATTGACACCCACTCTCTGCTTCCTGGCCTCCAACCAGTTCTCAATCCACGAGAGGACCTGACCTCTAATTCCCTGACTGTGGAGTTTTTTCAGTAGCCTTTGGTGAGGGACCATGTCGAATGCCTTCTGAAAGTCCAGATATATAATGTCCACGGGTTCTCCCACATCCACATGCCTGTTGACCTTTTCAAAGAATTCTATAAGGTTTGTGAGGCAAGACTTACCCTTACAGAAGCCATGCTGATTCTCCCTCAGCAAGGCCTGTTCGTTTATGTGTTTTGAGATCCTATCTTTGATGAGGCATTCCACCATCTTACCCGGTATGGATGTTAGGCTGACCGGCCTATAGTTTCCCGGGTCCCCCCTCTTTCCCTTTTTAAAGATAGGCGTGACATTTGCTATCCTCCAATCTTCTGGCACCGTGGCCGTTTTGAGGAACAAGTTGCATACCTTAGTCAAGAGATCTGCAACTTCATTTTTCAGTTCCTTAATAACTCTTGGGTGGATGCCATCAGGGCCCGGTGACTTATTGATCTTTAATTTATCAGTGAGGTCTGAAACATCTTCTCTTTTAACCTCTGAAAACTCTGAAAACTTCTCTTTTAAACTCTGAAAATCTTTGCAAACCCTCCCCCCCCCCCATTCTTGCAGAGAAGTCTACTGCATATATTGAAGAGTCTCACTGGGGCTAATGTGATTATTCACAGGATGCAGAGTTAAACAAGTGTTTGAGTTTTTTGGTAGTGCAATGTGCTTTGCAAACACTTCAGTCACTTCACATTGAACCTGAAAATACTTGGGCCTGATTGCAAAGGAGTATGTGCATAGATCTAGCCCTTGAAAGCATCTTGTGTATCAGCGAAAGCTACCACTTAGCAAATCGCAGTGGGACCCTTGCTTGTGATTTATAGTAATGCACCAGTCCTGCTGCCCAACTGATTCAACAAAATGAAAAATAAATGCGATTGTTTCTTTAAACTATATCCTTCCTTTCATTTGAGGATATTGGTTTGGCATTCCAAAGTGTTTTGCAGATAAATCATAATCTTTCCACATGGCAAGATTGAAAATGTGAAGTGGTCCAATGAAAAAAAATAAGAGGGTGTTATTCATCAGACTTCAAGCTAGGAAATAGCAATGCAAGGAGATAAAGTACTTCAGAGTCACCTTTATGATCTGAGGTGAACTTAGACATAAGCCTTTTTGCTAGAACTTGGAGAGCTCAGAAAAATCCTCCAGGCAAGTACCTTATAAAATAAATCCCACTAGCCCAAACTTCCTTCTCTAAATGAACTGTCTGTGCCTTCCTTTCATGAACTGTTCGTCTTCTCTATCAATTTCAACCTTCTCCAAAAGGCATCCGTAGCTTTCAAAGCATCTAATAGCTGGAAATCATTAATGTAATACACATTCTAACAAAACTGGTATGTGACATGATATATTCTTTTAATTATTCATTCCCAAGCTATGAATGGCAAATTGGTGGAGGAGTATTAGAGGGTATATTTCTGACCAAACATTCATTACGTTGATGTTGGCATCCTTCAGTCTCAGAAGACTATGGTGTCACGCTCTGAATGGTGGTTCTGGAACAGAGTGTCCTCTCCAGTGCGCGAAGCCTGGGTAAAGTAGGTATGGAGGATAGGCTGTTACCCATGCAGCAAATCCCCCCTCTCCACGTTGCTGAAATGGTCCAATGGAAAGGCAGAGGCCAATACAGTTGGTTCCAGTGGCATCGCAGGAGTTGCCAGAACGTGACTGTGTTCAGCCATGAACTGCCTCAGGGACTCCGGCTCCGGATTTTGCCTTGAGGTTGACTCCTGAAGCCTTTTCCATAACTGGATGTAGCCACAAGGCAGAGGAGGTTTGGGATCAGAGTTTTCCTTCTCTCCGATGAGCTGCCTTCCCAGGCTGACGAATCCCATCTACCCGGTGGCTGTTTAGTTGCCTCTTACGACAAGTACAGCCAAACTGAGGGCCTATTCTTATCCCCAGCCCCCAGGGGATAAATAATATGTTGAAATAACTTAATATTGGTATTGGCTCTGTTTGCCTGTTTGTCCCGTGCTGTTTTCAGTCTATCTCAAGTCTTCTCAGCATTTGAAATATGCTTTTGTTTACTTTCCTCATTCTTTTTAAGTCAGTTCTTATTCTTCTGGAAAAGGACATTGATTCTCACCTTACCCCATACTCTATTGCTTCATAACACTCCAATCTTTTCCATGTTGCTTGTACTATTGCTTTCTTCTTAAGTGTTTACTCTGCAGCTGACAGGTCATTTTCTCTTTCTTTTTCTTGTTTACAGGCCAATCCCATCTGATGATTTACAACAGTGGGACACTGTCCCACTGACATAAAAAACCCTGTGATGGCATACACAACATGCTGCCACAGGGCAAATCTAATACTCCTCCACCAATTTGCCATTCATAGCTTGGGAATGAATAATCAAGGGAATATATCATGTCACATACCAGTTTTGTTAGAATGCGTGTGTGTATTACATTAATGATTTCCAGCTATTAGATGTTTTGAAAGCTATGGATGCCTTTCGGAAGAAGGTTGAAATTGATAGAGAAGGGGAGCAGCAGCATCCATGGAGAAGTTGTCCAATCCTAGAAGAAAACCAGCCTTGCTATCTTTCACTTTGGCTCCACTAAAGGGCGATGCTAAGTCTATTTCCCTAACCATCTGTTCATACAAATTCAGAATTTGGGGGTTGAGATTAGCCTCACAGTCTTCACAAATTGTTTCACCCATTTCACAAAATACATTGGAGCAGTTCATATAATTAATAACACCTGGGGCGTTGCTGTTTGGAATCTGTCCATCGTGAGAAAAACAGTTGTGACTGGTCCAGCTAAACTAACTACCCTCGACGTCTCAGAGTTACGATCACAACGCTCCTCAGAATTCTTTCCCCTCTCTGGGGAAACTGGAAAAATACTTTCTGCCAGAGGGGTTTTGTGACCTTTTTATTCCACTACCCACCATGTAGCCAAGCTTTGGCCTCTTGCATATTTTTTTTTTCTCGTCTGCATTCTCAAGTGAAAAGTTTAGTGCTGATCCTTGCTTTCTGACAAATTCAAGGCCCCCCCCCCCGAAAAGGCTCTCTTGCCTATGGGTCTTCTCAAATGGCTTCTACACTTACCCATTTCAGCTGACTGCTTCCACGTAGGATCTGAATGTAAAGAGAGGTTGTTAAACAGCAGGCTCTGTCACACTTAGTTGAAGCCATCAGAAAAGTTCAAAGAATGCAAGAGCTGGTGGACAGACTAGACAGAAACCTTGCATTTCACGAGCAATGAATTCATAAGCAGCAGCTTGTATACTTGGAGGGGTTTGTTCATAAGTGTTTGAATCTCAGGCAAGTTTTTGTTTCTGTTCTTTTGATTGTGTGGGGAATTGTTGCAGAGACATGTAGAGGAATATAGGAAGCTGCCCTATCCTGAGTCAGGCCACTGGTCCATTCAGCCCAGGATTGTTTATGCCATCTGGCAGTGTCTTTCCAGGATTTCAGATAAGGGTCTTTCCCACCCCTACAAAATGGTATCAGACATTGAAACTGGGATCTTCTGCATGCAACGCAGGGTCTATGCCAACAAAATACAACCAAAGAGCTCTCTTTTTAACAGGCCATTTCCAATTTAAGCAGTGGGTTAAATGGGTAGCATAGAGCAGCGGATTTATGCTAGATTCACATAATTTGTTCATACAGTGACGCACCAGAGTGACACACAGGAAATGTGGTGCAACACAGTCAATGATGCAGGAAGAGTGCAGGTGGACTCTGGCAGCTGTGTAGTTGAGGAGGGGTGTCACAGGACCCTGCGCAGCATTCTTCCATGCTACTCTTATTACAGTGATCCAGTCGTTGTAGTCCTGCCCCCCCCCCACTCTCAGCCAAGCTGCTCAGCTTCACTCCAACTGCGCTGAGAGAGACTGCAGGGGTGGACAGGAGAACCTGTCTGCCTCTGCAGTTATTCTCTGCATGGTCAGTTCTTTGGAAGTGGCTGACTTCACTCCAACCATGCTGAGAAAGGCTACAGGGGTGGGCCCCCACAGTAATTCCTGGCTTGGTTGGTTAGAGCGAAGCCAGCTGCTTCTTTGGAAGAAGCTGGCTTTGCTCCAGCTGCTCAGGAACTAATTCTGGTGATGTCATCATGTCACCACAATTACTTCTGGGTCAGAGGGGGCAGCAGGCGGTCCGCTACGTGGTTGCAGTCCAGAAGTGACTTCTGAGTTACGTGCCATTTTGTTCTGCAGCTTCCTGGGCTTGGCAAGCCTATGACCCACAAAAATCAGGTTACAAGTCATGGTGGGTCATGACCCACAGTTTGGGAAATGCTGCTACTGGTTTCACATGTCTACCTCAGATTAAATAATGTGGTTTCCGCAGCCCTGGAAGAGAGGTCACATCCTCCAATCAAATACAGGAACCTGTTTCAAATAGGTCTTTGGACAAATTCTGCACATAGCATTTTTCATAGATTCTTCTGTGATTCTGCTCTTAGGAAACATTCCATCTTCCCTGTAACAGTAATGTTCATTTCTAAAACTGGGCTTAGGTGCCATTTCCAAATTGGTCCTTAAAACTCCTACTCTTTCTTCTTTGCAGCTAATTCAGTCTTTATGGCTTTGCTGAATTCTATCCACACTTTCCTGGGAGTAAGCCTCATTGACTATAATGGGACTTACTTCTGAGTAAATTTGCATAGGATTGGGCTCCAGATGTCTTAATTAAGGGCACATATTTGTTCAGCACAAACTCTGTATGACCAGTATAGAAGACCAACAAACACAGACAACATTGCTCTTATACTATCTTAAAAACTAACAAATGTATCGGGGTGTAGGCTCTCATCAGTCAGGGTCACCTTTTGTCAACAGCCTGAAGCATACCCTGAAGACGATAGCTATGAGTGATGGAAGAGGAGTTGGTGGGGGCTCTTTTGCAAGGTGAGCTCCAACTATGAACAAATACTGAAATCACACAAGAGATGGATCCAAAGACTTTAAATAACTAATTGCCACATTAATGTGGTTTATATTAATATGGCTACCATGACCCTGATAATTTCAGAGAATTAAATAATCCACAAGGAAATTTTCTGCCTTAAGCTTTTTGCAGTTGTTACTCTGTTTATTGGATATACAAGTTACATAAACTCCAGCCGTATTACATGCCCTTGAAAAATTCAGAAATGCATTTCAATATTATCTTTCCTGTAATTTTTTTTTTTTTTTTTTGGTCCTCTTAGATTGCACATGGCCCTTCTCTCTGTATTTGCCTTTTTAGGTGCTGGCTGCCGGGGAAGCTTTATACAATTCCATTGATAGGATTCCAAATAATCCCCAAGATGGAACACAATCAAAGATTTATAGCAGTCTGAAGCCATCTGAGTTTCTCTTCAGTTATGTTTGGCACTGAGTGACAAGCGATAAACCCAAGTTATCAGGAAATAAGCAAGGAAGAAAAAAATGCACTCATTCTCATGCGGAAATTTCATCACAGCCATCCACAGCAAATACCTCTTCAATCATAGCTCTGATGCTTAAAAAGACACTGAAATGAACACTGTAGTCCAACAAGAGATCTAAGCACCATATCTCTCTACAATCAAAGAGAAAATTATAGATAAAGAAAATATCTGAAGTGCTACAGTTTAAAGCCAGCAGTGATCCAAAGCCTTATATCAACTGGTAGCAATCTGTACTTTGATATGCCTCACGTGTTCTATAGTATCTAGTTATTAAGCAAAATAAAGTTGTTGCAGCAAAGCAGTTTCTTTTAGCAATCTTAAACAAGAAATGTGAAAACAAATGTGAAAAGAAATTTGGAAAAGAAACGTGAAAAGAAACTTGGAAAAAAATGTGAAACGTTCCTTTTCACTTTTTTCCAAGTTACTTTTCACATTTCTTTTCACGGTTTCTTCTCCAAGTTTCTTTACACATTTTTTCACATTTCTATTCACATTTCTATTCATGGTTTTTTCCAACTTTCTTTTCATGTTTCTTTTCCAAGTTTCTTTTCACGTTTCTTTTCCAGGTTCATTTCCAAGTTTCTTTTCATGGTTTTTTAATGTTTCTTTTCCAAGTTTCTTTTCCAAGTTTCTTTTTATGATTTTTTCCAAGTTTCTTTTCATGTTTCTTTTCACGTTTTTCATTTTTCTTTTCACGTTTCATTTCCAAGTTTCTTTTCATGTTTTTTCCAAGTTTATTTTCACATTTCTTTTCACATCTTTTCTGAGTTTCTTTTCTGAGTTTCTTATCCAAGTTTCTTTTCACGTTTCATTTCCAAGTTTCTTTTCAAGTTTATTTTCAAGTTTATTTTTATGTTTCTTACGTTTTTCATGGTTTTTCACATTTCTTTTCACATTTTTCACGTTTTTCTGAGTTTCTTTTCCAAGTTTCTTTCCCTACTTTTCATGATTTTTTCCAAGTTTCTTTTCACATTTCTTTTTCAAGTTCCAAAGATACGTGAAAAGATACTTGGAAAAGAAACATTAAATGAAACATGAAAAGAAACGTGAAAAGAAACGTTTCTTGGAAACCATGAAAAGAAGTCGCGAAAAAACCGTGAAAAGAAACCTGGCCACCACTATCAAGAAGATCCCCGGAGAAGAGCCATTGTTCATCCTCAGCTATTTCAATGCTAGACTTGGTGCTGATCATAGTTCATGGCCCACTTGCTTAGGTCAGTTCGGCACTGGGAAGATGAATGAAAATGGCCAAAGCCTGCTAGAGTTTTGCTATCATCACTGTCTCTGTGTCAGCAATATATTCTTCAACACGAAGCCCCAACATGGAGATACCCAAGATCAAAGCACTGGCACCAGCTCGACCTGATTCTCACCAGATGCTCCAGCCTTCCCAGCAGCAAGATCACACGCAGTTATCAGGGTGCTGCCTGCGACACTGACCACTCCCTGGTGTGCAGCAGAGTGAAACTGCAAACAAAGCGACTGCACCACACGAAAAAGGGAGGAAGACCTCGCATTGATACCAGCAAGACCTGGGATCAGAGAAAAGTGGAGGAATTTGCACGAGTGCTTGAGGAAATTCTCCCAGGCCTGGCTGATGCAAATACATCCAACAGATGGGAACACTTCAAGAATGCTGTTTACAACACTGCCTTGTCCATATTCAGCAAGAAGACCAACAAAATGGCAGACTGGTTTGAATCCCACTCTGAGGAGTTGACACCAGTCATTGAGGAAAAGAGGAGAGCTCTAGTAGCATACAAAGCCTGTCCCAGTGAGTGCAACCTGCAGATCCTCCGAACTGCTCGCAGCAAAGTCCAGCAGACTGCCAGGAGATGTGCTAACGACTACTGGCTCCAACTCTGTTCCCAGATACAGATAGCAGCTGACACAGGCAACATCAAGGGGATGTATGATGGTATCAAGCAGGCCTGAAGTCCAACACAGAAGAGAATTGCCCCTCTGAAGTCTGCCACAGGTGAGGTCATCCAGGACTGGGCGCAGCAGATGGAACGCTGGGTGCAGCACTACTCTGAGCTGTATTCCAGAGAAAATGTAGTTACCAAAGAAGTGCTGAACAACACTGAGTACCTGCCTGTGTTGGAGGAACTTGACAGTGAACCAACCCTAGAAGAACTTAACCTTGCCTTTGGCAAGGCACCTGGAAAAGACAGCATCCCTGCTGAAGTCCTAAAGTGCTGCAAAGAGATCATCGCCACTGAGCTGCATGAAATCCTCTGTCTCTGCTGGAGAGAAGGTGGAGTACCCCAGGACATGAGAGATGCAAACATCGTCACGCTGTACAAGAACAAAGGCGACAGGGGTGACTGCAATAACTATGGTGGTATCTCTCTCCTTAGCATTGTAGGAAAGCTATTTGCCTGAGTTGCATTAAAGAGGCTCCAGGTACTTGCAGAGAGCGTCTATCTAGAATTGCAGGGCGGATTCCGAGCCAATGGTCCACCAGTGATATGGTATTCTTCCTTAGACAGCTACAGGGAACAACAACAGCCACTCTTTATAGCTTTCATAGATCTCATGAAGGCTTTCGACCTGGTCAGCAGGGACGGCCTCTTCAAGATTCTACCCAAGATCGAATGTCCACCCAGGCTCCTCAGCATCATCGGGTCTTTCCACGAGGACATAAAGGGCACTGTAGTCTTTGATGGATCTACATCAGACCCCTCTGACATCCGAAGCAGAGTGAAGCAGGGCTGTGTTCTTGCGCTGACCTTGTTTGGGATTTTCTTTGCTGTCCTGCTGAAGCATGCCTTTGGAACTGCAACAGAAGGCATCTATCTCCAGACCAGATCAAACAGAAAGCTCTTCAACCTCTCCAGACTGACAGCAAAGTCCAAAGTCCAGCTGAAATGTCTGCGTGGCTTCCTCTTTGCCAACAATGCAGCTGTCACTACCCACTCTGCCAAAGATCCCCAGCAGCTCATGATTCGTTTTAGCAAGGCCTGCCAAGACTTTGGACTGACAATCAGCCTGAAGAAAACACAGGCCATGGTTCAGGATGTGGACTCACCTCCCTGCATTACAATCTCTGCGCATGAACTGGAGGTTGTCCATGACTTTGTGTACCTTGGCTCAACTATCTCCGACACTCTTTCTCTGGATACTGAGCTAGACAAACGCATCGGCAAAGCAGCTACCACGTTTTCCAGACTCACAAAGAGAGTCTGGTCCAACATGAAGCTGACAGAACATACCAAGATCCAGGTCTACAGAGCTTGCATCCTGAGTACACTTCTGTACTGCAGTGAGTCATGGACTCTTCACTCACAACCAGAGAGGAAACTGAATGCTTTCCACATGTGCTGCCTCTGACACATCCTCGGCATCACCTGGCAGGACAATGTTCCAAACAACACAGTCCTGGAACGTGCTGGAATCCCTAGCATGTATGCACTGCTGAAACAGAGATGCCTGCGTTGGCTCGGTCATGTCATGGGAATGGATGATGGCCGGATCCCAAAGGATCTCCTCTATGGAGAACTCGTGCAGGAAAAGCGCCCTATGGGTAGACCACAGCTGCGCTACAAGAATATCTGCAAGAGGGCTCTGAAGGCCTTAGGAATGAACCTCAGCAGGTGGGAAACCCTGGCCTCTGAGTGGCCGCTTGGAGGCAGGCTGTGCAGCATGGCCTTTCCCAGTTTGAAGAGACACTCTGCCAACAGACTGAGGCAAAGAGGCAAAGAAGGAAGGCCCGTAGTCAGGGAGACACACCAGGGGCAGACGACACTTGCTCCCAGTGTGGAAGGGATTGTCACTCACAGATTGGCCTTTTCAGCCACACTAGACGCTGTTCCAGAACTACTTTTCAGAGTGCGATACCAGAGTCTTCCGAGACTGAAGGATGCCAATGGTAAACAAGCATACTTGCAAAATATAGTTTGGAAAAGAATCCAGCAGAACCAAGGAATGTGTGTGGCAATGGAAGTCTAATTAATAGAAGAAAGGAGAAGCAAGTTCATGCTTGTCTCCACACCACCACACTGATGTGTTTTTTACTTTGAGATTTGTTTTGTATTAGCAATGATGAGGCATTTTTGCATGCACAAAGGTACATGCAATGGTAGTTGATGGACTGTCTGTTAACTGCTGGATCTCCTGTTGCTTTGACTGCTACTTGGATAGTGTTTTTATCTGCCCACAAGGTTTCTATTCATTCTACACTTTTTGCAGGTGTAAACTTGCACTGTTTTACTTTATTGTAAGACACTCTGAAAGCCACTGTTTGGCAAAGAAATGTTTTAATAGAAATACATAATGCAACAAATTAAAAATATGGAGAAGAGCTTTCACAGTAGCATTAACAAGTCACATGCTAAAATAAAGCTTTCCAAAATAAGATCACTGTTGCTGACTCTTGAAACACAGCCATATAAGTTAGTAGAAAGATCTACCTTGTGAGGGCATTCACACCACACAGATGGTAATCACTGATGGGTGTTCAGATCTCATCTAATTGAATGCTGGAGCCAGGCCTCCCCTGCTGTTTTTATTTACAAATGATGGATAGAGCCAGAATGGTCTGCTAGTGGTTTAGAAGTTGAAATTAGACCTGGAAGACTGAGGGTCAAATCCTTACTAAGCCATTAAGCTTCCTGACTGACCTCAGGCCAGTTACTATCTCTCAGCCTCACCTATTACACATGGCTGACATGAGGACAAAAGGAGGGAAGGAACCATGTACACTCTGAGCTCCTTGGAGGAAGGGCAGTATAAAATATGATAAATAAATAATGTTAATCCACTGTTATGTATTGACAGCTGCCAGAACCTCAATCCTCATCACTGCTATCAGAGCTAGAAATTAACAGGGATAGTGCACTAAGCACAGACTTTGCAATATAAGGGCTAAATCATTAACACTGGTCATGCCACAGATGTTAAGGAGACTCTATGAAAATTGCAGCACACCATCCATTCAGCTGCCTCACTCTCTGAACTTGTTATTAATCATGGCATACCCTGAACTCTTCAATAACTTTTTCACAATATTTTACTATCAGGTTGTACTTCACTATGTATTATTCATAGCCTTCTATTTATCATAAAGTTCTTTGTGCTAAAAGGTTGCTCTCACTTGTCTTTTTTTTTAAAAAAAAAAGTACCATAACTCTGCCATGAACGTCTGTAGACACACACAAAAGACAAGGGTGCACAGCTGGTTACGACCAGTTTCCTTGTAGGCATCTGATACTTTTATTACAAAAAATGCCCAAAATGCTATTTCACGGTGTGCTTTTCCAGAAGTGTATCAGATTGCCTTATGAAGTTGAAATCTGTTCAAAGCAAAGCCACCTTTCCAGAACAAGGAACAAAGGAAATAGAGCTGTATGATTCTGTTAATCAAATCACATTATTATTCTTTGCAGTCTGTTCTTTTTTTGGGTCACCTCTGTGCTGGTGCATCTTGAAGCTCAGAAGATCTGAATGGTCACACCCCTGAGAGTACAGATTGAAAAAAAAAATTGGCACTCACAGCAGAGTATTTGAGCTGCAAATGTCATAAAAGATCAGAAGAACGTTGCACTTTGTTAAGAAGTGTGTGTGTGTGACTTTACATCCATCTACTACCAGATGAGATTATTAACATATTTACAGTATTAACACAACAGCCATTGGAATCACATAGGAAAATTGGGAATATTGTACTTATCTTGTGGCCCAATCCTATCCCCCATTTTACGACAGCAGGACATTGGACCTATGTCATAAGTTGTCCGCTGATGATGCGGGGAGCTTATTGGCAACAGCCATTTTTGTGCCATTGTCACAATAGTCGCTGCTGCAGCTGGCAACCTGTTCCAGTGCAAGTAAGCTAGTGCAGAGAGGTGGGCAGTAAAGGGGCATACAGGGACAGGGAGGGGAAGGAACAGGACAGGGATTGGGGCATGATAGGTCAGGCAGTGGGTACTTATCAGCAGCAATATGTTCTGCAATAGTTTTGCCAATATGCTATGCCCCCTCCCCCCCAAATCTGGTCATGCCATGCCATGCCATGCTCCCTTGGGTTCACTTTAATTTACACCATGCAAAGAGCTGGTGCAGGTCCAAGTAAATCCATAAGGCAACACAGGACTTACCTTGAGGAGGTCTCCTGGACCCCTTGGCACAGCTGCAGCAGTGCTGGTGACAGGGGACTAGGATTGGGCTGTTTACTTTTAGAAATCTTAACAGACCTTCATGTAAAAGTCAGTGGGATTTATTTATTTTTAAGTAATGGTTTCTCATTAAACATAGCTTCATCATATGAACCAAGTCAACACTCACATTAGGATCAAAAGCTTAAAGGCTTTTCCCTCTCAAATAATTTCTGTCATATTATTATAGTTCACAAACATGTAGTTTGAATTCTACTCTATCCCGAAAGGTTCTGGATAAGCAACAGTTCAAACATATAAAAAAAACTTTAAATTAGAAAACATGAAATACAAGCTACTTTAAAAAAAAAACACACAAAAAAACTATAGACTTCCCCTGCCTTAAACCCATACCACCAAAATACATTGCCAACAGAATTAGTTGGGGAGTAAAAATGCCACTAGGTTAATCTCAGGGAGCAGCCAGGGCTGACGTGAATATACGGTAGTCATCTAGATCAGGGAATCCAGTTCTAGCACAACCACCACCCCAAGTCTTCTAGAGCAGTGGTTCTCCAACTTCTCAGGAGATTTACTCCTGAGGTAAGTCTTTGTGGGGGATGGGGCAAAGGCAGGGACGTGATTCCCAGAATTGCGTTACTAAGGGGGGGGGTGCTTGTACTTACAAGAGGGCTTGAGCAAGCAGCAGGAGATGCAGGGAGCCCAGCGCAGCCCTCTGCAGGGTTCCCCAAGGCTGGGGATGTTAAAAAAGCGAGCGCAAACTACCTCCTGGTTGCGTTCACAAATCAGAAGTGGTTTGTGCTAGCTTTTTCTCAACATTCTAAGCCTCAGGGAGTCCGGCAGAGGGCTGCGCTGGGCTCCCCAAACCTCCTGCTGCTTGCCCAAGCCTCTGTAAGTACAAGCACCCCCCTTAGTGATGCAATCCTGGGGATTGTGTCACTGCCTCTCCCTTTCCCCTGCCCGTTAAAGGGACAGGGAAAGCTTTACACAAGCTGGTGGGTCAGTCTGAGTACCACTGCTCTAGAGAACTTGAGGGTTGGATAAGTGAGCTTGTTTGGAAAGGAGGTATGAGGCTGATCTTGGGCCTCTGACCCAAAGGTTAAAACATAGAAAGAGACTGGGAACAAGACTTTTACTTGCACACATGCACAATGCACACAAGCACTAAGTATGTGTTTAACATGACATGATGTTTGGCCCCCACTGAGCTGTCCAGGGTCCTAAAACAGCTCGCTCCAATTAGTCTAGTTCTTCAGGATTTTGACCTTGGACCTTATTCCACCTGGACTTTTCCCCTTCCCAACATGTGCCCAAATGGCTGTTTCCCTACCTGCCTATCCTCCTCCTTTCCAAAACTGGGCAATGGGTATCTGTGGGTTTTTGCTTGCAAGTTGTGCTCTTTAGTCTCCCTCCCATTCCACAAAATGCTTGATTAGATCCTGAAAGAAATAAAGATTCCAAGAAATTAAAATGTTTCCTATTGCCTACTGATTCCTAACAAAATCTTTAGGAGCACTCTCATAAGATTTCCATTTTCCTGCTGAAAGTTTCTGTATTCAGGCTTTTTCTTCAAACTCAAAGAAGGCAATCAAATTCATTATTGCAAGACTAGATATAAATGTAATAATAAGCAAAAAATGAAACAGTTTTTTTGTGGCTTATTCTACAGTGTATTTAAACTTACTTCATACTGCAGTAATTTGAACAGAACTGTTCACTGTACTTCAATAACTTTTTTATATTTTCTACTTCCTTCTCCCTCCTTGGAAAGAGTGGCCTGCTGCTATGAAGCTATATTAAAAAATATTGATAGCCATTTCACTTTGCTGAATTAAACAACACAGAGTGATTAATGAAACCATGATATGAGAGCCATTTAACAATAACAAAAATGTCTATTTAAATATGTATGAGTTGCCCATTATTGCTTACTCAGAAGTGATAACAGCGTGATCCCATTACAAACAGATGGATTTTATTAGCTTTGAGCTTAGCCGGAGAAGAGCCTTTCATTTACAAGAGCACCATTTTGAAGCTCTTCAAGCAATTACAGTCCCCAAACGTTCAATCAGCTCATGGTCTCCAGAATTATCAATCACTTTTCCCCATGGGATATCGGAAGTGTAAGCCTATAATGCACATGGGCATCAATCAATCTTTTAAACTATCATTATTATTAATAAGAATATTGGTATACTGCTTTTCAACAAAAAAAGTTCAAAAAACTTCAACAAAAAACTGCTTTGTGCAGTTTACAGAGAAAATCAAATAACTAAATGGCTCCCTATCCTTAAAGGGCTTACAATCTAAAAAGATGCAGAACATCAGCAAACATCCACTAAAAAGACATTATGCTGGGGTGAAAAAAGGACAGTTGATCTCCCCCTGTTAAATGTAAGAGGAGCACCTCTTGAAAAAGGGCCTCTTTGCCCAGTCAGCAGGGTAAGATTTCCTCAATTATTTCTAAAGGCAACATCTTCATCTCCAGATGCCATCACAGGCAGAATTTTGCTCAATAAAAATTGCTCCAATTAAGGTCCAAGCAGACCAGTTTAGGCATCACAAAGGAGCTAATTCAAAGTAGTTGCTTCAGCAACCATTAGAGCAGTGGTTCTCACACATTTAGCACCAGGACCCACTTTTTAGAATGAGAATCTGTCAGGATCCACTGGAAATGATGTCATGACTGGAAGACATTTTTAACAATCCTAGACTGAAATCCTACCCACATTTAGCCAAGAGTAAGTTCCATTTACTATCATCGTTAAAAGCATACACACAGTAGCCTGTTAAAAGTACAGGTCTGTAACATTTCCCCAAATGAAGTCACATACCATGGTAGCATCAAGTCTATTAAAAATAAAATGAAATGAATGGGGACCCACCTGAAATTGGCTCGCGACCCAACTAGTGGGTCCCGACCCACAGTTTGAGAAACCCTGCATTAGAGAATTACTACAACACTCAATAGCATCAGTCAAGTCAGTTCCAAACAAGACCGTCCAGGGAGAGTAATTAAAATTTTTCCCCATACTCAAATCTCCAACCTGCCATAATCACTTGATAGAAATGTGGAGGCCCTTTGTGTCTCTGAAAATGTTGTACCTTGTGCTACTTGATCATATCTGAGGTCTAGAGAAAGTTTTCTTAGCCCACAGGAACACAGTCCAAAAGAGGAGGTAGTCAGGGGAGGTATGAACTAATGGTCAAATGCCATATTGGGCTGCTTCATATGTTCATGTGCTCTTAAATATGTTTGACTATTTACCTCATGAATTTACTCCGCAAATGCTTTTTTCTTTGCTGACTTCATAGCAAGGGCAGAGGGTACCATTTTAGCTAATGAATACATCAGCGATTAGAGTGAGCTGTATGTTGGGCATTCAATTTGGGGATGTTGTATGAAGCCAAGATGACTTTGCCCATTCATATCAACCTCACAGGTACTCAATTAATCTATATCAGCAGTCTCCAAATTGCAAGCCACTGCGTCCTGGAAAAACCCTCCCTCTCCTGGCTGGCATTTACCATTCCGCCACAGTGGCACATCTTAATGCCCTCCATTGCTGTACAGGGATGCTCTGGGCAATCGTGTCTATTGCCCAGTGTCCCAGCAGGATGTCTGAGCGGACACAACTGCCCAGAGCATCCCTACAGCAATGGAGGACAATAAGATGTAGTGCTGTGGAGCAGAGGTCTCCAAATTTTTTGGCAGAAGGGCCACATCATATCTCTGACACTGTGTCAAGGGCTGGGGGGGAAGAATCAATTTACATTTAAATTTGAATAAATTTACATAAATGAATATATTAGAGACAGAACATAGATGAATGAATGAATTTTACTATCCTGAAATCTCACTTCACAGCAGGGAAGACCAGACCAGAGGGGGTTGGGTGGGAGGGAGGCGAGGGACACCCAGAGCACACACAACTTGCCCAGGGGAAAATGCACAACACATGGAGGAGTACTGGGCAGAGGCAAAGAATCACATGCAACCCTGAAGACCAACCCTGAAAGAGGGAGTGAAACGATCACACGGTGAAAAATAAATAAATAAATACCTCAGAGCTCTCTTGTGCTGCTCCTGCTCAGTTGAGGGGCTGGGCGCTCTCGCAACAGCCATGCTCACCACGTGGGTGGCAGACCCAGGAAGCTGTGAAGCTGCGTCAGCTCTCGTGGGCTCCTCAGCCACGGGGCACGCTGCTGGTAGCTGCGGGGTGACTGAAGCTGCGGCTGCAGGCTCTCCACGCGGCTTCAGCTGAAGCCGCTCTGCCAAGGGGTGCGCTGCTGGAGGGCTCTCCATGTGGCTTCAGCTGAGGCCTCCACTGAGGGGCGCGCTGCTGGTGGCTGCGGGGTGCCACGCTCAGCTGACGCAAGGCTCTGGAGTGGGTGGGGAGGAGGCAGGGGAGGCATTCCAGGGCGGGAGGAGGGCAGTCCCAGGGGTGGACAGGCAGGCAGTGGGAGGCGGGGCTGGGACCTGCCTCTTATGCCAGATCCCATTCGCAAGCAGTGCAGAGCAGCTTTAAGCCGTTCCGCTCTCCTTGGACTTATGCCACCTCAGGAGGTGGCACAAGTCCAAGGAGACCCACTGGGGCTGCAATGGCTTACTCGGGAGTAAGGGGAAGAGTTTCCCCTTACCTCTGGCTGAGCCGCTTTGGGGCCCTATCTTGCACTGGATACAGCACAGGACTCTTGGCCTGCCTTTCCCAGTGCAAGATAGGATTGCCCTGGAAGTTGCTTTGAGTGTCCTTACTGGGAGAAAGATGGGGTATATATTCATTAAGTAAAAATAAATTAAATAATAAAATTGCACCATGTCTTCACCAGCTGCTGATGGGTAAGGAAAAATGTTCAGGCCAACACATTGACTGTCTGTTAGCAAACAAATGTAAAGAAATGTTACTCAAGTCAGCAGCTAATGCTTTGGCATTTTCTATCGTTCATGTTGCTTTCATTGAATCCCATATTGTACGTAGTTACTATATGACTGCTGTAATGACAACTAATTTGGATCGAGCTGCCCTTTGGCTACTGTGGTATGAGTAAGTTATGGGTTCCGTGATTAACCATTTTACATACTGTATTCTGTCTGGTGGTTATGACCCATGGCCAATGGAAGAATAAAACTGACTTTATTACATTATATATGTCATGCGATGATATTTTTCGCTTTAATTGAGATAAACCAGAAAGTCGCAGGAATGAGTACCTTCTTATGTGCATCTCTGTCCAGCAAAAACACAAGACAATTCATTTTGACACCTAGAAGTGGATGTTTTTTGCATGTTTGAACTGCTCCTACTAAACACAATGTAGGGAGCCAAGCTCTACTCCCCCTTCCAATATGCTCTCCCTCCATTTTTCCCCCAGTTAGTTCCTGGGAGGGTTATAAAACTGTTCTATTCTAACCCCCTGGATGGATTTGCTTTAAGTTTGCATAATTAGAATTACTTCAAAGGGCATCATTAAAGATTACAAGGCAACTGGGTAAGGGTGGCCGAATTTCCTTCACACTTCTGAATCTTCAGCTTCAATCCTAAAATGGCAATTTCCTCTCCTTGTGAACTTGGCTTGTATATAAAAACAAATATGTGCTAAGTAAATCCCAGGAAATTCACCATCTGAGTCACTTTCTGGGATTTGTGGATATTTCTCTGCTTTTGATTTGAAATTTCCTTTCCTATGTTCCTCTATAAGATAAACACCCTCAAAATATTCTCAAGTTGGAAGTTTTATCAATTGCTAAAACTACTATCCCTCATCCCATTCTGGCTGAGATCTGCTGCAACTCTTTTTTTTTTAAGCCTTTAATTATTTGGCAAAAAGAAAATGAAACAAAAACAAAATCAATCATCAGAAATACTCTTGGTTGCAATTCTACACACACTTGGGAAGAAGCAGTTTAGAACTCCAAAGGAATCAATTCCAAGTAAAGATGCAACATATTGGGGATACACAGATTTTTTAAGGTAGAGTAAAGGTTAAGCAGATCACTCTTCTTCAGTGGTGGACAAGTCTAGCATGGTTTAACTTGAGTCGAGTCACAAGGCTCTGCCCCCTCCACAACTTGACTCAAAAACAAGTCCTAACTGGCAGACTTTCCGAGTCGCCCAGAGCATTTTTGTGACTTGAAAAGACTGGAGCCATGAGTCTTTTTGATACACGTCAGGTGCAACTCTGCAGAAAAAAATGGAGCTGCTGCTATGTTGTGTGTGTGTGTGTCGTTCTCTTTAAACATTCCCCCGATGTCCCCATTCCATCTGTAAACAAGGTGGGAGGGGGTGGATTGGACGACTTGAGAGCAGGGAAAGAAGCGGCAAGAGGGTGGAGAGTCACATGCAGCAGCTGGAAGGCATACTAGTATGACCCAATCCTTTGCAGCTCTACTCAGAAGTAGTCCCATTTGCGCCGGTTGTTCAATGAGGCTTCCTCCTCCCAGGTAGCAATGGAGCCCAAAGCAGCCATGCGGTTGGAAAGCATGATTGCTATGAACTGCCTCCCCCCTGGCTTCCCTGCCCCCTTTCTCCCTCTCCCTGGGCTTCCCCAGCCAGTTCTAAGGCAAGAACTCCCCTGAACTCCTCCTCCTACCCTCCCTCATCCAAAGAAACAAAACAGATTGCCCAACTTTTGTCCAATTACCAGATATTCCTTCAGAGGTTCCTTCAGAGATGGACAAGAGTGCCTACTCCTGCCTCCCCCCCTCCTGCTTGATGTAAAAGCAAAACATTCACCCTTCCCTGCCTCCTGGTTGGAACTTCCCTGCTGCTCACCTGGTCTGAATGATGGCCCCATAAGGTCTTTCACACAGCAAAAAAAGTAAGCAAGACACAGACAGACTTGAGTCTGCATGTGTGGGACCGAGTGCTGAGTCAGTGGCCTCAGACTCGAGTCAATGCCCGAGTCACAGACGTAGGTGACTTGAGTCTGCACAAGTCAGTGAAAAAACGCATGTTTTTGCGACTCAGACCTGAGTCACCTGACTCAAGTTCCCATCCCTGCTCTTCTTAAGGTCAAACTTTGTGCTTAACGTGTCTCCATATTTCTGTCATATATCCTTGAGGACCCCAAACCAGACTGGAATCATGACATGGTGTGTGTGTGTGTGTGTGTGTGTGTGTGTGTGTGTGTGTGTGTGTGACAATGACACAGGCTGTCATTGTAACAGCTATTTATTAAGGAATAAGAACAAGGAAAGTACAACCACAAGAAATGCAAAAATAGTTATGCCCCAATCCTAGTACCTGCTGCTTGCATTGATGCAGTTGTGCCATGAGAGTGTGTGCTGCATCCTATGGTGATGGTGGGTGATCAGGAGGCCTCCCGGAAATAATGGAACTTTTGTTCCTTTACTTCCAAGTAAGTCCCCTGTTATTCTATGGGTCTACTTGGATCTGTGCCAGCTCTCTGGTTTTCACAAGCCCAAGTGGACACAAGAGGGCATGACATGTATAGCAATTCTATACACACAAAGCGCACCAAGTTCATGGGAAACTGCCTTGGCTGTTAATCATGATTTCAGTTTGAAATCTGTTTAATGCACAACAATAATAGTGCCATGCAATCAAATAGAATATACATTTCTTTTACATACAGATGTGATACAATAACAGCCCAATCCTATCTAATTGCTACTCACCAATGCAGCCATGCCATCAGAGCTTGTACTGCATCCTGCGGAGGGCAGAGTTCTCTTCCAGGTAAGGGAATATTTGTTTCCTTGCCCAGTGGTAAGCCTCCACTGCTTGGACCTGCACCAGCAATTGCTAGCACAGGTCCAAGTGGATCTAGGAAGGAAGATCAAGGCTGAGAAGGTGAATAGGATATCATGTCACCACTGCCTCTTATAATAGCTCCTTCCCAGTGAAAACATGTCTCCTTCCCTGCTGTGCTCTGTGTCCCATTCCTCCCCCTCCCTGCCTCCACCCACCCACCTCCCCAGTACTGAAATACTAACACCTGGGTTCCTGGCTCTGCTAGGGTAGTGGCCCAGCTGCACTCTATGATGTGTGACCACCCATAAAGCATGCTGAGCTGCTGGAATGCTAGTTCCGGTAACACAGAAGCCCAATAGGATTGGGCTGTAAGTTGCAAATGTTATTCAAAGAGATAAACACACCTCCCAACTAAGTTTGATAGCCAATATCTTCTCTACAGAAGAACTGTGAACAGACTCTAATGAAACTGCCAGGTGCCTGAAGCCACTAATGAAGGTAGCTTCATATTTTCAGTTGGAGAAAACATTTAATATTGGAAAATTATCAAGTGTTTAATCAGAAACTGGCTTCTAGAATTAAATAGCTGGTCCCTCTTGGTCTTTTTATGCAGACTAGCTTAATACAGTAGCCAAACTTAATTAAAAAATGTTGCATGTAGACAGTCTCAATGCAACAGAACACACAAATACTGATTAGTTATTTGGAAGTTACAGTTTTATTTTAACGAGCTTTACTGTTCAAAGCCAGCATTGTCCAAGATGCAAAAAGTTGCAGAGATCTGAGCATCATTGCCACTTCAACCACATATGAAGCTGTTCTGAGTCAGGCCATTGACCCATCTGAGCCAGAACCCCATGTTGAGGATTGAATTTGGAACCTTCCATGTGCGAAGCATGTAATTTGCTCCTAAGCTACTGCTGGTATCATCATCATCATCCCAGTCCAAACGTCTTGTGGGCTGTGATACCATGGAAAATTATTTTAAAAAATTTGTATAACATCTTTTGAGAGTGCACAGTGTTTCACCTGTATTCTCTTGATGTTCTCTTGAGCCTTACAACAACCTTATAAGCCAGGTATTGATCCCCATATTATATCTGGGGAGCTGAGACTGAGAGTAAGATGCTAAGGTCACCTCTAGTTAATTCATGGGCAGTTCACTGGTAGTCTCAGACTACTTTCTCAGTTGTAGTACCCCATTTGTAAAATGGGAATAACTGTGATCCAAAAACGGTAGTTGTGATGGTGAATACAGGCATGCCCCCGATATCCACAGGGCTTCTGTTCTAGAGCCACCTCCCTCCCCACAGTTATATGAAACTGCAGATACCAAGGAATACCCCTTCACCCTCTCGAGGTGAGGGAGTTTTGCTCCCCTCACCTCCAGAGGGTCTTCTGAGCCCAGCAGAGGCCATGTGCGTTCCCCCCCCCCCATGGCCTCTGCCAGGCTCAGAATTATGATTCGAGATAAAAATGTCACTTCTGGTTTTTTTGAAAAACAGGAAGTGGTTTTAAATCGAGTGTTGTTTTTTTTTACTATTATAGAGACTTGGGAAGCCCTGCAGAGGTGTCTGCAGGGTTCTCTGTATCCCCCGGGGACTGGCAC
Organism: Tiliqua scincoides; assembly: GCF_035046505.1. Taxonomy (NCBI): domain Eukaryota; kingdom Metazoa; phylum Chordata; class Lepidosauria; order Squamata; family Scincidae; genus Tiliqua; species Tiliqua scincoides. The sequence continues at coordinate 114,577,490 of NC_089821.1, forward strand.
CCGCTTAGGTAAGTGACACCCCCCTGGCAGCTGTGCAATCTTGGGATTGTGTTGCTGCCATAGTCTCTCCTCCACACATATTGACAGTGCTCCCAACTCCCTTGTAGGAGTTCAGGAAGCACTGTGCTAGTAATAACTGTGATTTTTGTTATCTTATAACAAAGATATTATTATTATATATATATATAAAATAAAGATATCATTATCTTTGTTATCTGTGCAAGAATGACACCCACAGTCATCAGGAGCAAAAAAAAGATTTGACATTCCTTTTCAATAATCTGTTCGTTTTAACATGCATAGGTTGCAACATTTATTCTGAAGTCTGTATCAAGTTGGCACCATGGTCAAGACATTAGCAGGCCTCCTGCTTGTCAGCTCCTGTTTCTGAATTCCATTGCACCTGTTGCAGCTGACCAGCCAGTGTCAGCGAGATAAGAGGCAAGAGGATATTTCATCAAGAAGGCAAACAGCATCGTTTGCTCAGTCAAGTCCTCCAAGATTAATTACAGCAAACAAATGTCCTTGAAAGTGGAGATTAAGCACCCAAATGGGCTAGAACAGTGGTTCTCAAACTGGTGGGATGCGACCCACCGGTTCGTGTAACGCTTCCCCTATCCCTTTAAGGGGCAGGGGAAGGGGAGGGAGGCAGCGACATGATCCCCAGGATCACGCTGCTAAGGGGGGCGAGGGGGTGCTTGTGACCTACCTGGAATGGTGTAGGGCTGCATCAGGCTGCAGGAGGTGCAGGGAGCCCTGCACAGCCCTCTGCAGTGCTCCCCGAGGCTTGGAATGTTCAGAGAAAGCGGGCGCAGGAGGTGCTTGGCGCCCACTTCTATTGAAGTTTCCAAGCCTCGGGGAGCACTGTGGAGAGCTGTGCAGGTCTCCCTGCACCTCCTGCAGCCTGATGAAGCCCTACACCATTCCAAGTAACTCACAAGCACCCCCCTTGCCCCCTTTAGTGGCACGATTCTGGGGATCATAATGCGGCTCTAGCCCCTCCCCCGCAAGAACGTGCTGAGGGAGAAAAGTTCCCTCAAAGTTTGAGAAACACTTGGCTAGAAGATCATAACAGGAGACCCAATTCTTGGGTCTTTTTTTTTAGGGGGGTTAGAGATGGGTGAAGTCCAACATACAAAGTAACATATTACGTTGTTTTGTGTGGAGGGAAAGGGGTTCCTAATATCTCTCACTCTGATTAAACACCAACCCATTTTAATAAGGCCCCATTTATACATTGTGGTCAGACCATAGTTGGCTGCCATGGGTGTGCCTCAGTCTTGCACTCTTTCTCCTCCCCTCATGTTCTTTGCTATCTTCCCTCAGGTCCTGGTTTGGGCCAACCACAGCTCTCCAGGATGTCCAAACAGTCAAGTTTGCCTCCAAACCAGGACAGCAAACCATTGTTGGAAGTGAATTCACGAAGCAGAAAATGGGATCGCCTCTGCTGGCTCTGACCCAAGACAGGTGCTTTCAGTGGCCATGACCCTGGATGACTGCCCATGCAATGTTTCCATGAAGGGGTTGTATGCATAGGTGATGGGTGGAGGAGCCCCAGACACATAGCGCAATCAGTTCATAAAGACCCTTTACATGAACATTGAACTAGTGGATACTGGGGGTATAGCCAGTGAGTTCACCATTATTAGGATGTGACAACCTCAATCTGATTTAAAGGGTAAAGCTCTGAGCCAAAAAAAAGCATTGAAATGAACACACCAGTGTTCCATTGAAATGAATGCATCAGTGTTTCTAATTCCTTGTTCCATTTTGCACAGAGAGAAGTACCGTCAATTTTTTTCCCAATTATAAGCAGTGGTAAATAAACAGATTGGACTTGGGTAGCCTAATAATGTGAATAAGGTCTTCTATAAGACCTTAAGGAATAAGGGGATGGTTTGGAAAGACCAAGAGCAGAAGGGTCAAACCTGACTCTTAGTGTATGCTTCATCACGTGTACTGCCATTGGGTTATATGTGATCAATTAAATTTCTCTTGGAGGAGTGCAAAAAATGGGGAAAAAAAATTAGGACCCTTGTCTAAAAATTGGTCCAAGGTTGAAATTAGTGAGCCATACAGACCACAGAAATGTATGGCCAATAATTTTAATTACTAAATTATGTCAAACTAATTGTTTCTCATGCATATGGGGTGGAAATGAAATAGGTGACTTAAAGCTAGCCAAGCCCCCAGGGCAGCTGAAATAGTAGGAAGCTGCCCCCCCCCAAGTATTTCTATATCTAGAACCAAGGATGGTCCATCTATAAGCACTGTGTTTGATATATTTTGGGGTGAACTTTCTTGTATATTAGAACAGCGGTTCCCAAACTGGTGGGTCACTATCCAATAGGGAAACCAGAGGCAGGGAATTCCCCTTAAGGGGAGTGGCCCTTCTCCAATGGCAGTGACAGCACTGCAGTGATCACAGTGCCTCCACTACCAAGGGGCTTGTTTTTTTACCTTGTGGGCAGAGCTGGCCTCCTGCAGGGTCCTGGAGGCTTGCAGCCCCCTCTGATGTACTCCAAGGTGTTTAATAAACAGTCCTTATCTCCAATTGGTAGCTACTTCCAGTTTTAGCATGAAAACAGAAATAGCTTCTGATCAAAGAGAAGTACTGTTTGCAGAAGCCTTGGAGGACACTGGAGGGAGCTGCAAGCCTCCAGAAACCTGCAGGACGCTAGCGCTGCCCTGAAGATACAAAAACAAGCCCCTTGATAGCAGTGGCACTGTGATCACTACAACACCCTGCCCCCTTCCTCCCTCCCTCCCCACCCATGCAAATATTTTTCTGGTTCCCAACTTTCCTGTAGGGGTGTGAGAACCACTGTATTAGAATATATGCACATGGGGGTTTCCTTACAGTAGACCAGCCTTTGGTCCACCTAATTCAGATCTGTCTGAGTATTCTGACTGGCAGTGGCCCTCTAGGTCTTGAATGAGGGTCTTTCCCAGTTGTGATGCTTGAAACTCTTGTAACTGGAGATGCCACTAACTGACCCTGGAACATTCGGCACAAAACACAGAAGGTTGAGCCACTAAGCTACAGCCCAACATCTCAGTTGCCCACCTTTCTCCAGACATTCTAACATTTCTCCATTCTAACACACACACACACCCCACCAGTGATGGAGCCCTGCTCACAGTCACAACACAGAGATCCTCAAACATTAAAAGAAAACTTCCTCTCATTTTGTAAAATCTGGCATCAAGAGCAATATCTAATATTAAGCTTCAGTTCTCATTCCGTCTCACTACTTACTGTAGACCACCATCCAAGCTGATGGTTTTATCACTGCAGTATTTTAGTACTCGGTCCCTGAAAAACAAAGGTTTCGATGAGTGGCTCATTAGTAGTCTAAACTACTTCACAAGAAACGCTTTTCCTGTCCTAATCATTTTTAGAGGCCCTAAGCATCAAGCGGGCCATGCTAATTCAAATCAACGTCCACTGTTTCTCCAAATGTTTACTTCACACTTGACAGCCTTGATGACTGCTTTGGGCAAGGCTCCATTGACATTTTTCTTTCTAAGGATGTTTTAGATTTTCTCATAAGAAAGGGCTTTCTTCACTTTATTAACCATATAGTTAGGAGAAGAAGTGGAGCATTAGGAAACAATTCTAGCTGAACATCAACAAAGAAAGGATTTCTTCTGTTAAGACCATTCTTCTGCTTCTTACAGCTCAATCCTAATCCAATCCTACTCAGAAGTAACTCTCATTGAATTAAGGTGTGTATAAGATTGTAGCCTAAGAACCCAATCCTATTCTCGCCCCCCCCCCCCCCACAAACACACACACCATTGCAACAGTGCCAAGATGGTTACCGCTTCATTCTAGGCAGGGGGAGTTGCAGAGACATCATTGAATCTGTGCTATCTAGATCCAAGAAGGGGGTTAGGATTTGGCAGGTTAGGATTTGCTGCTGCTGCAGAACACACCCTATTCCCAAATCTGATTCACCCACATCCTTCCCCCATGGCCACCCCATTCAATCCTCTCCAAACCTATTCTGCCCTCCCCTGCCTCACCTCCCTTAACACTTTACCTCCATTAGCAGCATCTTCACACTGATCTGGAGAGTGCAGAAGGGTCTGGCTTTCCCACTGGTGTTCCAGCAGTGCACTGTCAGAGCACTTTTTACGACTGGCACTCTGGGTGTTCCGACAGTTACTGGCCCAAGTAGGATTGGGCAGTGAAACTCCTTCACTGAAAAGTCATGGTGAAGGAGATAAGTAAGTTTTAGAGATGGGCAAGTCACTCATGGGTTGCTTTGAGCTGGCTCAGAAGTAATGGATATCGTTCAGCAAATTACAATACAAGCTAACCCACATTCAGATCCCTCCGTGGGCCAGTTCAGATTATATGCCCTCTGAATCCCTCACATGGATAAGGAGCATATCTCCCCCTTACATACTGTGCCACCATTCTGGCATGAGATTGTTCATTCAAACTGCTTTATACCACATAGTTTAAATGCTAGTAGTATATAAATTATGCAGTGAGAGGCAGTTCATTCAAACTGCCCTCCATGTGCTTATGGAATAGAATAATCATGGACTGTATGGGGGAAAGTTGCATGTGCACATGCATTCTCCCCTAGATGAACCAGTCCCTTGTGTCAGTCAGAGATGGTCTGTAAGCCTTTCAGATCCCTGCCAAGAAATGACAACTTCATCTGTCCAGGACAGATCTGGTTGAGTGGAGCACTTGAAGAAAGCAGGCTGCATGGACACACTACAGTTTCAGGTTTAGGAACATAACATAAGAAGAGTCCTGCTGGATCAGGCCAATCCATAAAGTCCAGCTTCCTGTATCTCACAGTGGCCCACCAAATGCTTCAGGGAGCACACAAGACAACAAGAGATTTGCATCCTGGTGCCCTCCCTTGCATCTGAAAATTCATGCTGGCAACAGACCCAATCCTTGATTTATATTATACCCATATCTCCTAGTGTAGACAATTATCCCAAGTCCTGCCCAATTCATTCAAATTCACTTTCTATCAGAAAACCAATTATTGATGGCCGAATGTGCAGACTCATGCGTAAGCTAGTGGGGGGTATGACAGTGGAAATGGGCACCCAATTGTGCATCCTTAGGCAAAGCCCATTGCAAGGAATTCTATCCACACACCATGGTCCATGTTTGGACCCACATTGGAATACGCATCTAATACACTCCCAGAGTTCCTAATGCACGTTTAAGGTTCCTAGGCACTCTGTGCAGTTCCTGTGGCTATGACAAGCAACAGGGCAGGAAATTCAGCAGAAATAAAGAAACAGGTTTTGAAATCCATCATTATAATAATTGTTGAGGAGTTTATAATGCCACAGAATGTCAGTCGGAGTCATTATGGCACGGCTTTGATCTGCATGGTATTTTTGTTTCAGTGCTGCAGAAATAAACATCACTCTAAAAGAACAATGTGCTTAGAAGTGAGGAGACACGTTTTATAGATTTGCCCTTTTAAGATGCTGTTCTTGACTTCCATGGTCAATAAAGCTCTTCACCTATGGAACATCTTTGAAGATTTCTCAGTGAGTCGTGGAAAAGTGCATATTTTCTCTGTGAATTCTTCCAGATGAGGGCAGGGGGTAGCAGAAGAGAAGAGAGATTTGTTGTTCTACATAGCATTTTGCGGCCTGTGGTTAAAACCCATGATTATTTTTGTGTTTTAAAAAAGTCAATATTAGCTTTCTTTCTGCCACCAGACACAAAGCGCATGATAGAGTAGCTTGGGCTACAGAAACCCAGATAAGGGGGTCTGAATTTGGCTGTACAGAATTTGGCACATGCAGAATATAACAAAGAGTATGTGCCTTTTGTCACATGGAAAATGAGGATCACATAGTGGCAGCCTGTTTTTTCCTTCAGTGCCTCTACCATAAGCAAACAGTCACAGTGGTGGGGCTGGAAGAGGAAGCAGGGGGTAGCTGAAGTACTATTCTAATCACTCTCCTTCCAGAAACCCTCAAAACAGAATTGCCTTGCCATCTCTGCCCCCTCTCACGACTGCCAACTCAGACAGTTCTTCCTAACAGGTTTCTTTGACACAGCTCAAAGGATGTCTGGAGTCTACTCCAGGGTGAAGAGGGTAGAATTTCTATGTTATCCATATGAATGGCTTGTACCACTGTGTTTTCACCTACCCACCTATTTGCCAGTTAAAATCATAGTTCTAATGAGACATTACAAAGAACAACAGTAACTTCCCTTATTGCCACAGGACAGAATGAAATCAACTGCTCAGTTCTGGAGAGAGAGAGAGAGAGAGAGAGAGAGACACCCCGACCCTTCATAAACTTTTGGTTGTATGATCTTGATGGGTCTTTCATTTAACTTTTCCTTGTGCCAGTAAATACAGCTGTTGACTACTTATCCTGCCAGTTTATTTATTTTTAACTATAAAAAGCTAAAAGGTATTTTGGCTTTAATTATCACTACCGCTGTCAATGGAATAATACACATTTAGAAGGAAATTAATGCAGAAGGTAGCACTCAACTCATTTACATGTGGTTTATGGTCCTTAATCACTGTGACATTAAAACTTTGTATGCTACTGAAGCACCACCCTTCGCCAGCAGAGAGACAAATGCAGGAACAAGATGAATGTTCTATAAGATTGCCCCAGACATAAGAACATAAGAACAGCCCCACTGGATCAGGCCATAGGCCCATCTAGTCCAGCTTCCTGTATCTCACAGCGGCCCACCAAATGCCCCAGGGAGCACACCAGATAACAAGAGACCTCACCCTGGTGCCCTCCCCTGCTTCTGGCATTCTGACATAACCCATTTCTAAAATCAGGAGGTTGCGCATACACATCATGGCTTGTACCCCGTAATGGATTTTTCCTCCAGAAACTTGTCCAATCCCCTTTTAAAGGCATCTAGGGTAGACGCCAGCACCACATCCTGTGGCAAGGAGTTCCACAGACCGACCACACGCTGAGTAAAGAAATATTTTCTTTTGTCTGTCCTAACCCGCCCAACACTCAATTTTAGTGGATGTCCCCTGGTTCTGGTATTATGTGAGAGTGTAAAGAGCATCTCCCTATCCACTCTGTCCATTCCCTGCATAATTTTGTATGTCTCAATCATGTCCCCCCTCAGGCGTCTCTTTTCTAGGCTGAAGAGGCCCAAACGCCGTAGCCTTTCCTCATAAGGAAGGTGCCCCAGCCCCGTAATCATCTTAGTCGCTCTCTTTTGCACCTTTTCCATTTCCACTATGTCTTTTTTGAGATGCGGCGACCAGAACTGGACACAATACTCCAGGTGTGGCCTTACCATCGATTTGTACAACGGCATTATAATACTAGCCGTTTTGTTCTCAATACCCTTCCTAATGATCCCAAGCATAGAATTGGCCTTCTTCACTGCCGCCGCACATTGGGTTGACACTTTCATCGACCTGTCCACCACCACCCCAAGATCTCTTTCCTGATCTGTCACAGACAGCTCAGAACCCATCAGCCTATATCTAAAGTTTTGATTTTTTGCCCCAAAGTGCATGACTTTACACTTACTGACATTGAAGCGCATCTGCCATTTTGCTGCCCATTCTGCCAGTCTGGAGAGATCTTTCTGGAGCTCCTCACAATCACTTCTGGTCTTCACCACTCAGAAAAGTTTGGTGTCGTCTGCAAACTTAGCCACTTCACTGCTCACCCCTGTCTCCAGGTCATTTATGAAGAGGTTGAAAAGCACTGGTCCCTGGACAGGTCCTTGGGACACACCGCTTTTCACCTCTCTCCTTTGTGAAAATTGCCCATTGACACCCACTCTCTGCTTCCTGGCCTCCAACCAGTTCTCAATCCACGAGAGGACCTGACCTCTAATTCCCTGACTGTGGAGTTTTTTCAGTAGCCTTTGGTGAGGGACCGTGTCAAACGCCTTCTGAAAGTCCAGATATATAATGTCCACGGGTTCTCCCACATCCACATGCCTGTTGACCTTTTCAAAGAATTCTATAAGGTTTGTGAGACAAGACTTACCCTTACAGAAGCCATGCTGACTCTCCCTCAGCAAGGCCTGTTCGTCTATGTGTTTTGAGATCCTATCTTTGATGAGGCATTCCACCATCTTACCCGGTATGGATGTTAGGCTGACCGGCCTATAGGTCCCCCCTCTTTCCCTTTTTAAAAATAGGCGTGACATTTGCTATCCTCCAATCTTCTGGCACCATGACCGTTTTGAGGGACAAGTTGCATACCTCAGTCAAGAGATCTGCAACTTCATTCTTCAATTCCTTAATAACCCTTGGGTGGATGCCATCAGGGCCCAGTGACTTATTGATCTTTAATTTATCAATGAGGTCTGAAACTTCTTCTCTTTTAACCTCTATCTGACTTAACTCCTCGGTCAGGAGGGGCCGTTCGGGCAGCGGTATCTGCCCGAGGTCTTCTGCTGTGAAGACAGATGCAAAGAACTCATTTAATTTCTCTGCCATCTCTAAGTCTCCTTTTATTTCCCCTTTCCCTCCCTCACCATCCAGAGGGCCAACCGCTTCTCTGGCGGGTTTCCTGCTCCTAACATATTTGAAGAAGCTTTTATTATTCCCTTTAATGTTGCCGGCCATGCGTTCCTCATAGTCTCGCTTGGCCTCCAGTATCACCTTCTTACATTTCTTTTGCCACAGTTTATGTTCCTTTTTATTCTCCTCATTAGGGCAAGACTTCCGTTTACGGAAGGAAGCTTCCTTGCCCTTCACAGCCTCTCTAACTTGGTTGGTTAGCCATGCGGGCACCCTCTTGGATTTAGTGGAACCCTTCTTTCTTTGCGGTATACACCTCTGCTGGGCCTCTATTACTGTTGTTTTAAGCAGCCTCCATGCACTCTGGAGAGATTGGACGCTTTTTACCCTCCCTTTCAACCTCTTTCTAACCAGCCTCCTCATCTGAGGGAAGTCCGCCCATCGGAAGTCAAGGGTTTTTGTTAGAGATTTGCCTTGTATTCTTCCCCCAACGTGCACGTCAAAACGGATCGCAGCATGATCACTGTTCCCCAATGGCTCAGTAACGTTTACATCTCTAACCAGGTCCTGCGTACCGCACAATATTAAATCCAGAGTCACCTGTCCTCTGGTGGGCTCCGTGACTAGCTGATCTAAGCCACAGTCATTTAGCACATCAAGAAATCCAGTCTCCTTTTCGTGACCAGAACACAAATTGACCCAGTCAATATGAGGATAATTGAAATCCCCCATGATTACAACCCTGTCCCTCCTTGTCACCTCCCTGATCTGTTTCCTCATTTCAAGGTCCCCATCCGATTTCTGGTCTGGAGGACGATAGCACGCCCCCAGTATTACATCGCTGCACAAGCCTGGTAATTTAACCCACAGAGATTCTACAGTGGAGTCGGACCCACCTTCAATCTCTACTTTGCTGGATTCTATCCCTTCCTTATCATAAACGGCCACCCCACCTCCAACACGCCCCTGCCTGTCCCTCCTGTAGAGTTTATAGCCCAGGATTGCGGTATCCCACTGATTCTCCGCATTCCACCAGGTTTCCGTTATGCCCACTATGTCAATATTTTCCCTTGTCACCAGACATTCCAGTTTTCCCACCTTTGCTCGTAGACTTTGGGCATTCGCATAAAAGCATTTATACACGGAATGCCCCAGGATGCGCTGCTTATTCGCTCCTTTGTCCCCGCATCCTCTCATTGTGCCAAACCGTCTATCACATCCCATCACCCTACCTTTCCCAATTTCTTCTCCTACTCTGCCTTTGTTTTGTTCTCTAACCTCCCCATCCTCATCCCATAGGGATGAGGAGTCCCGAACCGGATGCCCCTCGGCTCCTGTCGGCCTTCCCCCAGGGATCAGTTTAAAAGCTGCTATGCCACCTTTTTAATGTTATGCGCCAGCAGTCTGGTTCCATTCTGGTTGAAATGGAGCCCGTCCCTCTTGTACAGGCCCCGCTTGTCCCAAAAAGTTCCCCAGTGCCTAACGAATCTAAACCCCTCCCTACACCACCGTCTCATCCACGCATTGAGACCCCTGATCTCCGCCTGCCTAGCTGGCCCTGCGCGTGGAACAGGTAGCACTTCAGAGAACGCTACCTTTGAGGTCCTGGCTTTCAGCTTCCTGCCTAAAAGCCTAAATTTGGCCTCCAGGACCTCCCAGCTACACTTGCCCACGTCGTTGGTGCCGACATGCACAACAGCCGCTACCTCTCCCCCAGCACTGTCTACTAGCCTGTCTAGACGAGAAGTGACGTTTTTGATCATCATGAAACAAATCTTCCCCTAGTCCTTCCAAGGCCTGAAACTGCAATCTTTGCTTAGCAAAGCTATCATTGACTGCAGTGTTGCCTCAGGCAGTTATGAGCTACCATTTTAAGGCATTATTCAAACAAAAGAAAATTGTTTCAGTGCCCTCCTGCTTCGAGCCCTAGAAAGAAGAAGAGATGAATCCAACAAATGAAAGCTGCTTGATTCAGATAAAGGGTCAGAAATTGACAGAAATAGTGCACTTCATGGCAGTCTGGAAAGAAAGCCCTTACACCTCTGTGAGGGACCTACTACAGCTTTGAGTTGTAATGATACCCAAACACCATCCAGCTTCTACTATACATTTTCAGCCAAGCATTAGTGCAGGGATGATGCCCAGCATATGTTTTTGCCAAATTCCCATTCCAAGTTTCATATAAAGAACTTATGCCCACTTTAAGCTAATCGGTTCCCCTGGCTCAAACCCCAGCCTGCTTTAGCAGCATACTATTGCCACTGTAATGGTAGACCCTAAGGGTCTACTGTGATAACTATTTTTCATACAGTAAAAATGCTTAGAAAAGTTCTACAAAGTAGAACAACAAAGTAAACATTTGTTTGATGTGTGTATAAGAAGGGCCCATAAATCCTGGAATTAAGAACATAAGAACAGCCCTGCTGGATCAGGCCATAGGCCCATCTAGTCCAGCTTCCTGTATCTCACAGCGGCCCACCAAATGCCCCAGGGAGCACACCTGATAACAAGAGACCTGCATCCTGGTGCCCTCCCTTGCATCTGACATAGCCCATTTCTAAAATCAATTTGTACAACAGCATTATAATATTAGCTGTTTTGTTCTCAATACCTTTTCTAATGATCCCAAGCATAGAATTAAAGACTGGTTAATAAACTCTGGAACATTGCAGTAGTGGACAAGCTCACATATGTAGAGTGAGAGAGACAAAAGACTCAAACTAAATATGTTTCTGACAATGCAATCCTATGCATGTCTACTCAGAAGTAAGTCCAACAGTATTAAATATGACTTGCTTCCAGGAAAGCGTGCTGTTGCCAACACTGTTCATTCACATGCGCACATACACAATAGCTCAAATTGACTCAGATTGGGGGACTCAGCAATACTTCTAGAGGAGGAGCGCAAATTCAGCAGCATCGGACAGTTTGGGAATTGTTGACATGGGTAAGTAGGGCAAACAATCCCCAAGTGCCTCAAATTAGACAACTAGTAACCACAAGACTGAGGTTTTCTGAAAAAGATAGAGTCCTGCAGGGCCACTGCTTGCACTGATGAGATACATATCCGCCATGTGCAGGCTTTGGTTCATAAGAAATGGCAACCCTGTGCACTGACGACAATTCTGTGAAGGCCATTCTCAAGAAAGTACCAACCCTAACATAACTAGATTCACACAGTGTAAAAGCTCACTTCATGATCCATCTGCAAGACTGAAAGTGAATGGTAGGGATGAATATTGAATGTGCAAAGATGATGATTAAACATGACAAGGGAACTAGAACTCATCATTTGTCTCAGCCAGTTTTGATCAAAGACATTGCTAAGTGCTGCCATAATTTCAATAATATTCTTCTAATGGGTATTTCCAAAAAAGATGACAAGTAGCTAATTTATGAGGGTATTCTTGTGAACAGCTACCTGAAGAATACATTAAACATCCTTTACAGGGTGAAGAAAAAGTGTTTGTACTTGAATCATTGTATAAGCAACCCATCTGGTTAGTCATATGGATCCTGAGATTAGAATTATTCTTTCCTCTTTTTACAGACAGCACAAATAGGCTGAGCTCAGGGGCCTTATGTATGTATGAGATAACAGGATACAGTAGCAGCAAAATAGCTGGCACAGACTTGAGAAGCCCCTTTGCAGGGCTTGGGACTTTCCCCGGGGAAAGGGATGAAAGTCCTTTTCCCCTGAGGAGACCTCCAGCAGCTGCCACTGGGCCACAGGATGCAGTGGTAGCTGCTTTGGCATCGCTGCACCCAGTGGTAGTGCCACCTTTAGGACTGGATCACAGAATATTCAGTGATATGTTATTCTCAAAGATAAGCATTTCAGCCTCTGATGTTTTGCTAAGCCTGTGACATGCTCAAAATGGGATCCTATACCTATTGACAAGGCAGTAAGTTCCATTGACTACAATTGACTCATTTTTGAGGAATCATGCTTTGAATGGCACATGCTGTTTGACATCCAATTTGGTTTTAGAAATTAAAATAAGTTTGGGACACAAAAAGGTAATGTGTAAGTCCCACACAAAAGTATGTCCCACTGTGGTCAGTGGAGCTTGATCCCAGGAATGCATAAGATTGTAGCCTAAGAATGCAATCCTATGCATACATTTCTAGGAATAGGTCCCATTGAGCATAGTGGGACTTCTGAGTAGACATGCCTAGGATTACACTGTAAGTCTACCTGAAACAAACAATAAAAAGTGCTTCATTAATAAAACTGCAGTTCAGTTGACTGTACAATTAATGTCTTTGAACAATGCTGGATATATTAATAATTCCTTTACAGTGCTATAGGCACATCAGGCTGCAATCCCATCCACACTTACCTGGGAGTAATCCCCATTAACTCTTAATGGGACTTACTTCTGAGTAGATAGGCATAGGATTGTGCTCTCAGTTTATTAGCTGTGCTACACAGATCAAATGTGCAATAAACTTTGAAATGACTACTTTGGCTTTATTGCAAATACATTAAGAAAACAACAGTATTTAAAAGGACTCCGATTTGCTTGTATTCAGCTGCCTCACTATTCTCATTATACTGATAAACCCCTACGGGAAAGCGGCAACTATTCTTCATGCAATAAAAATGCTTCCGCCTGAACTAACCATTTCAAAAAGTTAGTTACATTTCCATGAAGTAGGCACGATCCAGTTCATCTTGTTGCAAAATGCAGCCTTTGACACTATTCTACAAGAGTTCCTGGGAATAGCCTTCAGCTGAAATGCAGAGCTATGATGCTGAGAACGAGGGTTCCCATCTTCAGACGAAGAAAGACACCCCTCCCGCTCCCACCAAATGTATTTGACATGGGTACTGTGAAGCATTTTACCAAACGGGACACACGTTTGGATCACAAAGTAACTTAAGCAGGCAAGCTGCTTGCCTAGAAAAAACTTCACTGCACAAGTAACTAAGGCCCACCTTAGTACAAAAACTCATGTGGACATGAGCATTTTCCATTGAATAACTGCACGTTTGGATGCAAAACCCATAAGGCTTTCCTTATCCACAAGGCTCCCATGATTATTTGCCATGGAATATCCAAGAACAGGTGTCCCCAATATCTGTGGGCCCCATATCCACTGTTTCACTTATCCGCAATTCTCAAATCCTCCTCCCCCCCCCACGCACAACTCACCTCTCTTCATTTGCAAATGCTGTGGACAGCTTTTCCTTCCTTTTGCTTTGGAAAGAAAGCAGATAGCAAAAACCTAGACTCGTAGCTGCCAGAGAAACGCTAGAGGAGGCAATAGTGAGAACACTAACTGGAAGTACAGTCTAGTATTCTTGCTGCCTGCCTGCCCCCTCTACTGTCCACTTCCTGTTAGCATTCTCAGTGTTGTCTTCTCTATCAAGTTTCTTGTTATGAGGAAAACATAAACCTTATGCATGCTACTCTGAATTTCTTGGAAGTACACCAGGATTCCAGTGTGATTAAAAAGTATTAAGCGGTTAGAACAGGTGATACAAATTAACTCACTTATTCACACATTAGTCCGTTAGATGGTCAGCATTATCAGAGATTGCCTTGCTCAGATAATAGCACAATTTGTGTTACGCATTAGGTGACACTCATGACTTCCAGCACAATCCTATGCATGATTACTCAGAAGTAAGTCCCACTGTACTCAGTGGAGTGTATTCCCATAAGAACAGCCCCACTGGGTCAGGCCATAGGCCCATCTAGTCCAGCTTCCTGTATCTCACAGCGGCCCACCAAATGCCCCAGGGAGCACACCAGATAACAAGAGACCTCATTCTGGTGCCCTCCCTTGCATCTGGCATTCTGACATAGCCCATTTCTAAAATCAGGAGGTTGCACATACACATCGTGGCTTGTAATCCATAATGGTCCCAGGTAAGTGTGCACAGGATTGCAGCCTTAATACTGGTTGCCTCCTTGACACAGGCTATGAATGCCACCTTAAGTTAGTACACCACCTTAACAGACCACCTTAACATATTTAGGTTGTTTTAAGTATACTTAGTATACATAGGAGGCATTTGAAGATGAATCTTCACTGAAGGACATTAAGAGGTGATAGGGTTCCACTCCCTTCAAACAAATGAATTGTCAAAACCTTGAACTCTGTAATAGAATAAGGCACTATACAATACCATGCAAATCACATCTAGAAAGCAGTGAGCTGGCAATTTAGTAAAGCATTAAAGAATCACACTCCTTGACCTGAACTCCATGGGGATCCACTTACAGAAAAATTAGCAGTCTTCAGATACAGAGAAAGTGTTAATGTTGCCAGTGCTGTGTTTGTAGTGGGAGTGACCCTCAAAAGAACACTGGTTTACTAAATCAATTCTTTCAATATTCTGCATTTACAAGCCAACTTATTAGTCAATATCCCTATTAGAAGGCAGAACTCTCTTTTAATATCAGCACATTTTGCACTTTATATCATCGCTGAAGTTCAAATTTTATGAAGTCATATGCTTAATGATGATGCTGAGCCCTTCCACAGCCTGGTTCCCACGAGCAAGACAAATCTCATGTGTAGTCAGATCTGGACCCAAAGGGATCTGGACCCAACTCAAAGTTGGCTACCCTATTTCAAATGGCAGGAGATCCATTTTAAGCCCTTCCTCATTTGAATTGCCTCTGTTTTGGTGTTCTAAATTACCAGATCTTGTTTTCCACTGTGGAATCTGTGCATTAGGGGAGAGACAAACATACATAAAAAGGCATATTTTTTTAGTACAGTATTTTGTTCAGTGCACAAGCGCTCATCAATAACGCAGAAGAAGAACTATACAAGCTGAAAGTGTCAGCAAACTGCACATGGTTCAATTTCAGGATTAATATTAGAAATGTCCTTAGTTGAGCCAGAATTCCTGGAATGCAGAGCATATCAGGGGAACAAGATTAAAGGCATGGAATGGGAAAAATCTCCTCACCCATTTCCTCTGCTTCATTCTGCTGTTTCCATCCTGAAATCTCTGAATGCAGGACCTCTGCCTCTCCTCCTACTAATATTTAAAAATCCTACTTGTTTTCATTGCCTTTATTTTCATCACCCTACTCCTAAGTATCTACTCCTTAAACATCTTCAATGAACATTATAGCTCTTCTTTTGCACATGTGCATTTAGATGCAATCTCTAACTTTATGCAGACATTACCAGGGATGGTGAAGAACACATGGTTGAGGGAATAGCAAGAACACACCAGCAGGCCCCATTCCCAAATTAAAAATGATTACAGTATTTGTCTGCAGCAGCAAATACTGTACATGCCAGCTGATTTCTTATTTCTGAATCCTGCAAGCCTTTTTTTATTTTCTTTTATCAGATGTGAGATGTTTTTTATCCAGCTGTATTCACTATCAGTTTCTCGCCTGACCCTCCAATCATGGATCAGCTACAGTTACATTAACATTTAACCATAGAGGCTACTGGAATGTATGATTTGGGTGGAGGCAAAGCAGTGAACATGTGATTATTCAATTACACTGTTACACACTGGGGCACAGAGAGACAGATCACACAGCAGAATACAGAACAGTAGAAGCCCGTGAAACAAAAGAACCAGATGCTTATTCACTCAAGTGGGCCTCATAAGTAGAAATATAATAAATGTCATATCTGTTTTGACCCTTACAGCACAATCCTATACTTGTCTACTCAAAGTAAGTCCCATTAAATCAAATTGAGTAACCTTCATGTAAGATACAGGCCAACTGCACTACTAATTGTTTCCATTCCATAAGTTTCAGAGTGCGTTCAATATGAAAGCAAGAATTCTGTTCTGCTGCGGACATTGGACTCACCGGAGGACTGAGGGTAAGTACATGGAACTGGAGATTTGATTATGCCTGCTTAACCTGGGACTCTGGGGTTATTTTCCACCACTTCAACTTAGAAAAAAAAATACTCTGTGGTTTATTATGTGGCACATTTGCCAACTGATACATTAATTCCCACTCCATAAATCAGCAGAAGGATTAGAAGTGGTTTATAAAAAGCTTTTCCTCCCTTTTTATGAAAGAACTCTAATCTTTGCCAGTTCTGCATAAGAAGAATTAGCCATGTCAAATCCAGGATTTTTTTCCCCCTTAAATGCCAATGATTTCTAAGTTAGAAACTAGCAGATTTTTTTTTAAAGTTTTGCCTCTAGTGAGTCACCCAATATTATCCAAGATGTTCTGATTCCACCAATCCAAAAATGGCCCAAGAGCCTCCTGGTTTTACAACCCAGTCTTATGCTGGGTTTACAGTGCTGGGTCTCACAATCCACCACCATAAGTCTTGGCCCAATAGAAAGAAAGCCATGCCCCTGTTGTGCACTCTAGGGCCACAACTGCAAATGACTGAAGGCCCCAAATGCTTGTCTTCAGTTCACAGATGCTCCACTGGAGCAGGTAGGTTGGTGGCAGAAGTAGTTTGGGGGGTGATTATGGGTGGTTCTAGTGGTTCCCATAATCTAGTGATTATGGGTGGTTCTCCATATTATCATATTTCTCCAGTCTTTATTCCTGCTAGGACAACAGTTGTGATGTCACACAGTCTTGTTGCTTCTCCAGTTGGCCTTCTATCAAAGTTAGCAACAGTGCTGCCAGATAAAATGGTCAAATGTACTCTGGATAAAAATGGAAATTATTTAATGAAATCTTAATAAAAATAGTGATTTTTTAAATTGCTTGTTGCCTTATTAAATGCTTCCCACCTTTGCATCACAGAACACTAAATAGCTTCTCCAGTACAATATGTCACTTGATCACTCAAAAGAGAAAAGAGGTTCTCATCCAGTAAATTATGATCCATTCAAAGTCCCTTCACCCAGACACATGACAAGTGGTCATGAGAACTGACATACCCCAGTTGCAAGGAGGAGAGCTGTGTGGATTTGCTTTGCTTGGAAGATGTGATTGACTCTTTCTACCTTTTCCTGTTCGGTTATTAATCCCAAACAGCTTTAGCGACAGAGGTACGGAGTAAGATCTAGAGCAAATGATAGTAAACTCTTTCTGCCTTGAAAGCTGATTACTGAAAGAAAGGATTCTTGAAGCATTGAGTACACTGTCAGGGACTCTGAGAGGAATTTTAGCAGGGAATACAAAGTTTATTGTGGGTCCCTTCCCAAAGGGGAAGTGGGCAAACTAGAGTGGGTGGTAACAGCCATATTAGGTCTGCTGGGCTTTCTGATGTGGAGCCCAGGTCTATCTGCCCACATGTTGTCAGCAGCTAGATACACAATACAGAAAACCAAACACACTCCTCTAAAAAATTTTAAATATAGAAAATCATTGCAGAAAATTAGCATCATCATATTTAGGCTCGCACTAAAATGGAAAGTGTCCTGTGTCCCCAAAACTTCCTTCTGCCTCAGCTGTAGTCCCACAGCTGTGTCCCTGAGCTCCTCTACACTCCTTCATGGTAAACCGATTCACAAACCAAAGAGCTACTGTAGCAGGCCAGTTTCCTCCCCGATTTGACACAGTCTTAGAGAGTGTCATCACATACGGCTTGCGGCAGCAGCCACTGCTGTGTGCTTACAGTTGCACCTTCGACATCCTGCGCAGGCAGCAAGTCTGGGTGAAATATGAAAATGTCAGATCCCAGGAAATTTCTGGGCCCCCTCCTTTGGCTCCTGAGCCGCATTTTTATCCTGGTCCTTGGTACAAATTACTCCCTCCACCACCACTCCCCATGAGCCTTGCAGGAGGGTATTTTTTTTCTCCCAAGGACAAAGTTTGCCTCCTTAAATTTTGACCCTGGAGACAACAGGGGATGTAGCTTTGGAGCTTGTAGGTTACAGGGGAAGGGCTAGCTGACGCATCCCTGAACAGAGCTTCTGGATCTGGTCTAGACCTACAGGCTTGTGCAACACGCCATTTATCAGCGACAGTGCAATTAGAGTACACAGTATGTGCAATGATGCTGGTATCACCTCACTGCTAACATAGAAGAAAAAAAATTACTCCCTCTCGCCAAGCTCAGACTTTTTATTTCTTCAACCCCAATTACACAAAAGTTTTTCACTATTCAATTAACTTTGGGTTGATCAACTTCCGTTGATGACCCATATGTTACAAGTTTTTCTGCCGTGTGCAGCTGCTAAGAACAGCATTGTTTTTGAGCAAGAAGTTTTGGATTTTTCCCCAAAAGATGGATCAGTGTTAATGGTGTTTTAAAATGCAGCAGATGCATCTTTCAGACCAATAAACTTTTACTGATTATCTCCCTTTTCTGCCTCTTCCCCCCCAAAAGAAGCATCTGCTTTCATTTACAAACATGGCACTTGAACATAAAATCAAAAGCTGGGGAAGATGAGCGGGATGAAATCTTCCCACCATGCATTCAAGAGACGGAGGTGTTTTGTTTTAATACGATATTACCTCAAGATCTAATTAAATTGACTACAAAGCATGCAGACATTCTGACTTTATTGTTGTGGCACCTAAACAAACCTTTGCCCATGGTCAAAAAATCCAAATAAGAAGTAAAACCTGCAGGTCATTCATTCTGCTTTTGAGGGGCTTTGTCTTGCACCACTGGCCAGATCTAAATACAACAGCAAACAAGTCACCTTCAAAACCTACAGCCCCATTTTGTGCACCTACAACCCCTACAACCCTTCTCGCTCTGCAACATGATGGCATCACCATCACCCTACACATTTTCTCAACCCTGCTGCGAGCAAAGAATGTGAATTGGTGCAATGTATGGAAAGATGTACACATGTACTTAACTATATGTATCACTATATGTATCACACATGTACTTAAATATAATTTAATTAAAGGGAGAGATGAGGACACAGTTTGAGGTGACAACCCTGTCATGACTGTCATGTCTACTTCTGGTCACTAATTTATATGAAAAGTCAGCAAGGATGGGCGAATCCAGCACAGCTTGACTCAAGTTGAGTCCTGAGTCGTCGTCCCCCCACGACTCAACTCAAAAACAAGTCCTAATGGGCAGACTTTCAGAGTTGCCCAGAGCATTTTCCTTTAAAAAGCTAGCCATGGCTTCATGAAAAAAAACAGGGCTGCTGCTACACTGTGTGTATTGGAGTTCTCTTTAAACACTCCCCTGCTGTCCCTACCCATCCCATCAGTAAGGTAGTAGCGCAGAACACGGCAATCAGTTCTCTCCGTACAATCCCACCTCAGCCACGACGAAACCCCCCTCCCCTTTACATCATGGGCATGGGTGGACCTACAGGGAAGAAGAGAGGGAGAGAGGATGCATCCCAGGTTGGCAAGATAGGAGAAGACAGGGGCAGAGCAAGCACGTGGTGCAATAAGCACACAAGCCCTTTTCTATTGCTCCAGGAACTGCCTCCCCCTGCCTCCTCCAGCCCCTCCTGCTTGAAAAACCCACTTGTCCCTATGGTAAAAAACAGCTCCTCTTCTCTCCCTCCCTCTCCCACTATTCTGAACATGTGCAGCACCCTCACGTGGATTACCCACCCAGCTAATGTTACTTCTGCAACTCGAGAAAGTTTTAAACCAAACAAAAAATTGATTCCCTCCACTTCCCCCTCACAGCTCCTGTCTCTGAACATAACATTGCCTGCTGCTGGTTGATGCTGCTTGCATGCACAATGCCCAACTTCCAGAGTACTGCAAGAGGTCTTTCAGGCGACATGGAGGCAGAACAAACTCAAGCAGCAGCTCCAACGTTTTTGGGCGACTTGAGTCACCCGGAGCCATGGTGACTCCTGAGTCAGCAGACTCAGACTCGAGTGTTTGCCCAAGTTTTTGACATGCATGACTCAAATCAAATGAGTCAGCAGAAAACACGTATTTTTACGTCTCAGACTCGAGTCACTTGACCTGAGTTCCCATCCTGGAAAGTCAGGCCTAGTTTTCAGAACTGGTGTGCAACAATCATAGCAATGCCATGTGCGCTGTCAGGTGCACATGTGTTGCATGACATTTATTTTAACTATTGCTTGGTGACTTGGGTTTTCTGTCCTGCTGCATCAAGGAATCCTGCCAACAAATCCCTGAAAGCATTTTAAAGAAAGTTGCTAAATCTATATTCAAAGTTTTCTCCTCTTATTCAATATGGCCCCTCTACACCCCAGTATCAAGATTTACACTCCTGCTTTATATCCTTTGTCGGGTTTTTTCCACGGCTTTAATATTATTCTTCATTCTATATTTGGCTTGCCACATGTGCAAGGTAATTTCAGTGATTGCAATGCGAAGTGTTGCGCATGTTTTCCCATGATTTGGGGTTTGTTTGTTTTTATAGCGATGCATGACAGCTCCCTTGCTTAAACTAGATTGGCTTAGAAATAAGCTATTCCTCCATCTGCTTCAAAATAGGAAATTGTGTCAATTCGTCTCTGAGCCAACCCAAATTCATACTGCACCAAACCTCAACCGCATAAGTCCCCGGCTGGCTGTCATACCAAGTGAGAATATACCTTAGATAACCTTTCCGTGAGACACAACCTCAATTAAGGCATAGTACAGCCAGGACAGATACATAAATGTATTGTCACTGGCTTGGCTTTACTCTTGGGAAATCATACCTCAGGCATGCTTGTGAAGGTTTAAGGGATTCTGGGTGAGATGTCAGTTCTGATATGGCTCAACCCCCACAAAGAACAGAAGCATATTCTAGTGGTAAGACTTACTGAGATGGTGCAGGGAGGCTTGTTTCTGTTTACATTCCTCACTAGTTCTTCCCCAACAGCTCTTTGACTGCCATGATATCCTTCTAGGCCAAATTGCCAAGTTCATTCCAAAACTGGCAGTGACCAGAGGTGTTCCTGTCTTGGAGCACACCAGAGGTGGTAGCAGTACTTACCTTTGGTGGTGTTTTGGAAGTTTGGGGGGGGGTGATGTTATTACATCATTGCATGACCACCAATTGCTTCTAGAGCACAGTGATTTGGAGCAAACATGAGCCAAGGGTGAAAAACAACAACATGGAGTTCCACTTGATGACAATGCAGTAAGAGCCAAGTCTTTGGTGGTGACCAAAGCCATGAGCATCACTCCCCCCTGAGCACTATACCCAGGGCAGCCTGTATCAGTCACAACCCCCTAGCAATGCTACTGATAGTGACTCAAAAGCAAATAATTTACCATGTGGTCACCACTTGAAAGCGTCCCAATGATAGCTCTAAGCACATGAAGAACTACTACCCAGACACACAGTGAGTTAACCACAGCAGGACTTTAGCTTCAAGACAATAGCAAATCTCAGCTTTGTAATGTGACTGAAATGATATACATTAGCTCTCCAATTCAGCCCCTCTGCTTCCTTCCCCAACACCTACCTTCCTTCCATCTATCATTTTCTAAAGCATATGATTCATGAAAATTGTCCCCCCTCCAAAAAAAGGCCAAAACATTAGATATGGAATAAAGTCAGTCCAATGTTCTCCATGATTAAAGGTTGTAAAGTCTTTCAATTAAGACAACCCATAAATCTTTTCTAAAGTGACATGATTTTAAACATTTTGAACTCAGTCATGGTGCTTAGGTGCATGATCAATACAAGGTTCTCAAGAAAAAATGAGATTTAGGGGTTGAAGGAATTGTTTTCTTAACAGCGAGGAAATTGCATTGTTGATGTCCTTCATGGTCTTTTAAGGTTATCCTGACAAGCTGAACTAAGGAACACATTTGTTTTCACTGAACTTACCATATTAGTTGAAAGAAGCTAGCTTTGATTTAGCTTTGTGAAAGGGCTATTTTTTTTTTTCTTTTCCTAAAAGGTATCACTTTCATTTGACCCTTTTGTAATGCGTGCAGATTGATACAAAGAGGAATGATTCAACTTCAAAGTTAAGTGGAGAGAAATGAAGAAATTCGTTCACCTACCCACAGTCTGCCATTAGTCCCTCTTCCAAAAAGATGTTCTTCCATTAAGCACATTCTTTTAGCCTCTAGTCCTCCTTTCATGTGATAGAAGATGGGATTGGAGCCCCTTTTCCTATTGGCTGTACCAGATGCGCTCCTCTGTTGTATTTCACTATAAGTCAATGAACCTAGAAGCAGGGTACACCCTAGTTCAGTGTTTCCCAACCAGTGGTACGGATACCACCAGTGGAACTTGGTGTCTGTTGATATGCATGGGACCCCTGGACACCTGCTATCTGACCAGATGGCAGGTGACCAGGCGTCCCATGCATATCAACAGACACCAAGTTCCACTGGCGGTACCCATAGCACTGGTTGGGAAACGCTGAACTAGTGTGTACCCTGCTTCTAAATCCATTGCAAGACCAGCAATACAAAGTAAAAAAAACAGTAGTAGGAAGCTCAGCACAGCGAGGAGAGCTTCAAAGTGTGTTTTTTAGCTCATTCACCCTGAGCCTCTTACTGGTGTTTGTCATGTTGCATCTGGTCTCCCAACCTGGAAGTTGTCATCATCGGTTGCTTCCAATACGTGGACCATGCAAAGTGATACGGTGGGGAACAAATGTTGATTAATGCTGTCCTAGTTCAATAGTTCTCAAACTTTTTAGCACCAGGACCCACTTTTTAGAATGCAAGTGGATGTCATTAACTTGGAAGTGGTATCATGGCTATAAGTGACATCATCAATTTAGACTTCAAACCTAAGCCACAATCAGCCAAAGGTCCCATTACATAGCATGCTTGTACTGTTATTTTGCATAGCTCGGAATTCAAATATTCTAGCTTGGAAGTCAAAGCAGAATGAAGACTTGGATCCTTCTCCAACCACACAGCCCTCCCCCCTTTCCAGCATTCCATCTGCCCACCCACTCAGGGCAAGATATCCTGCTCCTCTCCCACTGGGAGCCCTCCCTGCTCAGCAGGTCTGTACCCTGTATTTTCAGATCTGAATATTTAATGGTGGCTGAGCTAGGTGCTTTGTAACCCACCTGAAATTAGCTCATGAGCCACCTAGGTGTGTCCTGAGTCAAAGTTTAAGAAAAGCTGCCCAAGGTAACAAAAAAGTTATCCATTCAAAAGTGCAGCACGTCCTCTTGGGCATAGGTTCACTACTTCTATATTCTCTACCTCTTTCCTGGAGATAGACAAGCCCTCAGTTTTGATCTCCTCCTCAGTCTTTAGGGTATTCTGGTAATGGCATACACATTCCCAAGCTCCAGCCAACACAGGAACTTACTGCAAGACTATATGACTGATGTAGCCCATAGATCAAACACAACTGCATTTGCTCAACTTCAAAGCTACTCACATTTATATGTAAAATGTACAGTTCACCCCCCCCCCCCAATTCATCCTTTGTACCTTGCAGGACAGGGCACCTATCTTCATGTCAGGTTCATTACACTAGATGATCCAATCTCAACCTTGCTTCCTTTTCTTATATCATGGAAGTGATAAAGGTGAGGTCATCACTGCATCCCACCGAAGAACTTGTCTTCCTGTGAAAGCATCTAGCTTGAACATGGATTGCTTAATGAATTTAAATGGGACTCAAGAGAATGGGAAACCAACAACTATTAGCCAAGGAGCCAACCAGCTTGGTCAGCTCACAAGGGATTCTCCCCTTGGTGAAGTTTGTTTACACCACTGCATGTGCACACCGCAGGAATTCCATTTGTCTCCTCTGGGATCAATTATAGGCTCCTGTTGGTACATGAAAGGCAGATTCACAGTGGAGCATATCTTCCCAGTTGCTTTGCTTCTTCCGAGAAGCACCTGTGGCCACTTATTAGCTGTCCTCCACACCTGGCCTCGTGTCAATCATCTCTCTCGCATCACTTGCTACTGCAGCTCTTGGTTCCCTGGGCATTCACAAGGGAGTTTGGAAGTCAGGTGTATTTATTCCTCCCCTCAGCAGAGCTTGGTTTGAATTTCCAGTTCATTTTTGTTGCACAAGACCATTTATTCATTTTTATTGGAAAAATATATATTCTGCCTTTCCCACCGCAAAGCCCATTTGAGTTGCTCGGGTTTCTTGGCTGGGTATGTTTCAGCTTCTCTCACCATCTTATAACCCAGAGGCTTTCTCTGGCCACACCAGCCCTACTTCTGGAGTCTGAACTGTCATGTCCTGCCACTGGGGATGGGAGCAGGCATACTGTGAAGGGCAGCGTGGTGAATCCGTTCCTCCTAGGTATCTGCCTCCGTCCTGATAGTCCCAAGGCAAGGATAGAGTATTAAGTGCCAAAGTGCTGAGTGACAAGGAAGAGTTTCTTTGTTTAATCATTAAACCTTTATGTATTTATATACCCCACCTTTTCCTCACATTGTGAGTGCTCAAGGAGGCAGGTAAAGCTTTTCCTGTCACTGTATATCCATGCTAGGAAAAAAAATTACTTGCTGAATTTCTGCCAGGTAGCTGTTAAAGTTAAAAAAAAGAAGAAGCCCTGTCAGAAACAGCCATTTACCTGAGAATGTCACTTACAATTTGCATCAGCAGCTTGATCCTATCCTTATTTCCTTGGAAGTAAGTCCAACTGAATTTAATGAGGCAGGTGTGAACAGGATGGCAGATTTAATGGCCTTCAGTGATGTCGTTCTACTCTCACAGAGCAGGATGCATCTAAGAGCTTTCTCTTTCGCTCTGAAGAACAGCTGTTAGGTATAAGATCAAGCTCAGAGTTCCTTGCGCCAATCAAAGACACTCCTTGTTCCCTTGTTCCACAGATGGGGCAAGGCCCTGTTGCTAGCTGGGGCAACCACCAGCATTTATGCTGCTGCTTTGGCATTTGAAAAAGCCCAAGTATAGCACTGGAGCACCAAGCAGGGGACTGCGGAGTGAATCAGCCATTCTACAGGTTGTCAGCTCCCCAGTGGTTACATCCCATGCAGTCCCGGTTCTCTCAGGATGAGGGAGAATCACATAGGAAGTCTGTAGCAGCTCCAGCTTTGGGGACAACGGAATCAAGGCAAATACCCTGCAAGGATTCTCCAGTGGCATCTTCCCCCATACTTTGAAAAGTATGTGCACACACTTGATATTCCTTTGCTCACTTTGGTGCCTGGGAACTGGGCTGTGGATAGGCAACAGCAATCTCTTATCCCTGCCATTATAATTACAGAGTGCGGTGGAAAGGAGGAACACTTGCTTCCTAGCCCCACATGGTAAGCTCCCCACTGGCTTTGTAATACAGTACCAAGAGAAGAAGAGGATACTGCTGCTACTAGTAAGCCAGCCAGGATGCCGTTTTAGCTTTTGGCCAAGATCAATCCATCTCCTTAAGGTTCCAATTATGATCACAGATGTATTGCCAGAGTCAGCTCAAAAAATGATCTTTTTTCACATACATACATACAGCTATGGTGGCACCATGCAGGGAGGTATGGCCACATTGTGCACTAACTGAGGGTTCACCTGGTCAGGCTAACCCAGCCCAACTAGGTGAGTCTTCAGTACCAGTGGCAGTACTCAGTGTGCCATCAGCAAGTGCAATAGTTTTTTTTACCACAGGGTCCCCAGCAGCCTGGTGCCACTCCTACTCATAGAAACAACTTCCCAGGTTTCTCTGGTCAGAGGGTATGACTATTTAAATCTGCAGAGTAGATGTGCCCTTTCAGAACAGCAGGAAAAAGTTGATGTTGATGAGGTTGAAATTGCCCAGGAGACTGGTTGATCTTGTTATTATTACCCACTTGTTGGCTTGAAACATGGTACAAAATCAATGCTACATGCACATTCATAGAGGCGCAGCTGCTAGAAACAAAGCCAGAGGAGAATGAAATATAATTTATATGAAGAACTGTAAGGAAAAAGAATAAGGAACTTTTCAAGCTGACTGATCTGTAATGAGTTCAGCAATTAGACATGAAGAGGAAATTTGACGCTAGGCTCATTTCTCCATCTTTCATTGAAGGGAGGGTGGGGAAGAGAAAGATAGTGAGCATATGGAATTTAGGAAAAGAAAGAAAAACAAGGGCAGTGTGCAAAAAAATGGTGAAAAGGTGACTGGGGAAGAATGTCCTCTGGTATGCTTTAATTTTAAAAGCCGTATTTCCTGGTCCAGTACAAATGGGTTGTTCTCATTTTCGGCACTGCCTCTTCTGTTCAGAAAGGAAAACAAGAATGAATCTATTGAAATTTAATAAGCTTTATAAATTATAATGGAGCTATTGCCAGATCTCTGCCATTTGGCTGCTGTGAAGCTATTAAAGGAGTGACATATGAGCGACACTGATAAAATGGCATGATGGTACCAGCCGCTTCAGAGAAAATGTTTGCACTTTTTATTTTAAATGACCCAGGGATAAAATTGCTAGTTTTAGAGTCTGGGGCACTGGCTCATTAAACTTTGGGAGGGGAAAAAAGGGAATTTTCCATCCTGCTGTGCAAACTTCACATACAGTTAATTTCCTCTTTTTTTTTTTTTTTTTTTGTCTCTTGAAGTTGTTCATGATGGACGTGCCTTTTCTGAAGAGTTGTTCTATACAATCCACAGTAATTAATGGACATATTCTTATTTATTCAAGAATTTGAAATCATAGAACCAGCCCCCCCCAAGTCCTATATCCAGTAGGCTGATGTTAGTGGAAGAAATGATGGAGGGATAAAGAAGAAGGGACTGGGTTTTTTTGCGGTGCACTGGGTCCCTCAGAATTAACAGATACCATAGAGTGAAGCTTCCAAAGGCCAAATCCAGGAGCATTTTAATAACTCCACTTTTATATGTACATACAGCAAAGTATATCCTTCTTAGCTGGCTCTCCAGTGTCATTGGCTTGTCACCTACCTGATCAAGTCCACTGCTCATCATGTTCCAAGCTTTCTTCCAACCAACTGTGGAATGGGCTGAATTTAGCCCAAATGCCTGCTAGCTTTCTGTAGAATGATCAGATAACCCCCAAACCTGCAAAGCTCCTTTCTTAATTACTTTCTATACACACATCGCACTTTATCAGACAGTGACAATTACCAATTTCAGTTACGATGACCTTGCATTTCTTTCATAGCACAGGCTGCATCTGGTCCTGTTCAGAAGAATGGATTTCCACCAGGCCATTTCAGCTCACACCAAAAATGTCAAACTGTCCAGAAACTATTAATAAACTTCCAATGTGTGTTTCAAAAACAAAATACAAGAGAGGGACAGTTCTTAGCCTTAGTTGGAGTCAGATCTTCAAGTTGCTAGTTCCCCCTTACCACCACCAGGGGGCCAACTAGAGCTATCCTGCATAAGAACCAACTTCATCAATCTCCTCCAATCACACACTTTTCTCTTAATGTTTGATAGTGCAATCCTATCCATCTTTACTTGGAAATGATTTCCATTGAATTCAATGGGGCTTATACCCAGGTAAGGGTGTTGAATGAAATCATCTAGAACCCTAAAGAGCAATACACGTGGTATGGCACTATGAATCTCAAATTACTAGAACATACTACTAACATGGTTACCCTGTTGACAATTGTCCCAAAGTAACGTGTTTAGAACTCAGAAAAGTCTTGTGGGTTATGTTTCCTTGTTATGTAACCATGTACTGTATTTATCGAACTATGTACTGGTCGAAGTATGTACTGGTACCACCCTGACGTCCGTGGAGAAAGGGAGGTATAAAAATGTGAGAAATAAATAAATCTAGGGTTGCCAACATATTTCCGGAGGTAACTGCTGTGCTTACCCTAGTTAAGCCTTTCCCTACACCTTATTGCCAATCCATTTTGTACTGGCCTTTAGTTGGCCTGTGTGTGGAATGACAACAAAGGATGTACTTCTGTAGCATGCATGTGAGAAAGCAGTGTTGTTATTAAAATGCTCCAGGATTTGCCTTTGGAAGCTTCACACCATGGCATTTGTTCCAGCACCATATTGATATGGTGAAAAAATGAGATATGAATGCTAAGCATCAATACATAAACAGTGGAGCCACTAGAAGGTTGTGGGTTTGCGGGTCGCAACAGGTAACGGGCACAGCAGGGGGTGACACTACTACTGGCCAAACTTTTCTTGGTATTTTTGAATGATATCATCATGTTTATATATATATATATATATATATATATATATATATATATATATATATATATATATATATATATAAATCATTTGATGTGTATTTTCATGCAGAATGCAATAGAACAAACTATTCAAATATCTCTATTCTATCAAAGGTTACAGCCAAAAAAGTCAGCAGGGATGCAATGATGGTATATCTCCATGCCCACAGCCCAGGGTATTGACCTGCCAACTGCATGGGAGGAGATCCATCACGAGAGGGGCGATGTGCTGGTCTCCCGCACTGGCTGACACAAACCATTTACATACATAAAACTTGGAAGCGTTTTACCCATATGTCTCTACATGCTAGGCTCATGGTCAAGACACAGGAGCAGTGCTCTAGATAAAAGCTGGTGATCCTATTCCCACTATTTCCAACATAGCTTGAACATATCAGGTTACCAGTGCAAAGTCTTTGGTTCCCAGACCTAGCTGATGGGCTGTGACGAGGTTTTCCAACACAAGGAAGAATTGCCAAGAACTGGAATGCCTCCCTTAGAACAGATTAAAGAGGAAATGAGTTTGGTTTCTTCTCAGAAAAAAAATAAAAGACAACATAAACATCAATTCCAGCCCAGTATCTCTCACAGATCCAAGTGATACATTGGGGGGGGGGGAGGGACGAGAAATAATTTTACTGTTGCCACACCACAAAAACTTATGAATAAGAAGTACACCATTTCTCTCATTTTCCAGGATCCACGAGCAATTATTAATTACTTATGTCCAACTGTGGTGGAGAGCTATGCAAACCTACACTGTAATGCTATTCTGATACCCACTCAACTGGCTGAATGCACTGTTTGTTTGAAGCAGATCTCACTAGATGTTCTTGTCTGAGTTAGTTCGGGGTGTGCAGTACAAGCTATGAGTGATGTCATGAGTCAGCCAGGCAGAGAAGGGTGGCCCACATCCACACAAGAGCAAATCAAGCTGGGCCAAACCCTGAATGTCAATAGTGGTGGCAGCAGAAGCACCCAATGTGCTATCATGGGGTAGTAAAGGGATGCCATGGGAATTTAATGCAGGGTTATTTCCCAGGGACCCCAGAAACCTAGTCCTGGTGAAAGCTTATCAACACTTGAATTGGACGAAGTCCTACTGAATTTAAGGCTCAATCTTATCGGGCCCACACTGGCCCAGTGCCGATGCTCAGTGTCGCAAACCTGCCATAAAGCACTGACTGCTGGCCGGTGCTGTCTCAGCACAAGCCCATTCTGAACCAGTGCTGGCGGGAGGCCAGTCCGGGCAAGCGCTGGGCAGTGGAATGGTGAGTTGGGTGGGGGGAGGCATTCTGGGGTAGGGGAAGGGTGGGAGAAAGGTAGGAAGATGGGAGCGGGGGGGCAGAGTTGGCATCAGGCTCTGCCGCTATATCCTGCCCCAGGAGACATGACACAGGTCTACTCAAATCTGCACCTGCTCAATAGTGGGGCCACCTGGGTCTTAAGGGAGTGCAAGCTCCCTTACCCCGAGGAGTCCTGGTGCTGCATCCCAGCTCTGCTGGATGCAGTGGTCACCATTTCGGTGCCGCTGCAGCCCTGCGCACAGCGAAGCATTGGGTTGGGCTACCCGTGGATTGGGCTTTCTTTCTGTAAGCATGCATAGAATTGGACTTCACTAAAATCACCTGCCATTTAGTGCTTCTGTTCAGAAAACTTTCAACTGGGGACCCCGGCTTCATTCTTTCAGCCTTAAAAGTTTGTACCGATACATATATTGCAGTCCATCTAAAAGTTGAAGGAGAAGGCAAGCAGTTGGCCTGCAGCTGCAACTCCAGGGAACTAAAAATAAACACTAAAAGCTTTGCTGGACCCAGAAGACATGTTTGGGGCATTTTCTGTAATGACATTTTTCCCCTCCTTGGAATCAGAGCTGTAAGAGGGAGACGCTAAATGACAGCTGGGCATTGCATTGGGTAGGCAGCTTGGCAGAGCATTTCAGGGTCAGTGCTTCCGTTCCAGGAGCTCCACCACCTGAGTCTGTGCATTTTGACTTTTTTTTACTGTAGCTTAAACTAATTGGCTCATACCTAGAGCACAGCTCAGGGACCCAAATGCTGGTGTAACCTCCTTGCTCTCTCTGTTTCCCTGAGCCGCCAGGATAGAGTAAGAGACTAGTGACAAAGAGATCCATATCCAGACTTATAAACACCAATTACACCCACTCTTTGGCTTACACTGTCTCATTCAAAAATTCAGAAGTAGCCAAATAGGATACAGCTGTATTTTGCACGTCAAAAATCACAACATTTGAATCCATCCCCTTCTTCTGGCACCAGTTCAGATAATGCAGGACTCTTTGTATGTCCTGTTGAGGCTTGCTTTTGAAAAACTAAGCAAAATCAGGGGTGCTCATGGAATGTGCACCCTCCTGGATCCCAGCCCAGATCTTCAGAGCTATACTGTGCACCACAACAACCAGATGTGCCAAACAGTCTCATTTTACCTCTTTTTTTTCCTTCTAGCCATGAAAGTTTGGCCAAAGCAGAACTATACCTTGGGCAAAGTGAATGCTTTGAGGGAATCAGGGCAAGGGGCAGTTACCTTCTCATCGCTAATGCAAATAGCCTTGTTTGTTCTCTGCTTTGAATCTAACCAAGCACGTACATAGGCATCCCCCAGTATACACCGATCTGCTATTTGCTGTTTCAATTATGCACGGTTCTCTGCAAATCCCCCATGTCCATTACTTTTCATTTGTTAACAATCCGATATTGTTTCTTGTTTTTACAGATGCTATAACTGCAGAGCGACAGGCAGGCAGGCAGCCTGCACGCTAGGTGGACACATTTAGAACGCTGACAGGAAGTCCTGAGTTTCACTTGCACTTATTGTAATGCGGCTGATGACCCATTATATGTGCTATCTGTTTAAGATACTAGACAGAATAATGTTTTCCTGGAGTGAAATATTGGGGCCGTAATGATCCCAAGGTTATGAGAACATAATGGCACCACTTTAAATTCCTAGCTGCCTTGGTATGCTAACCTTGCCCCACTTTTGCTCTTGAAACCAGCAGGTTTGCCTTGAAGCCCCTCGGCACATTTCTGTTGCTCCTTATCCAGTTTGTCATTGGACTGAGCATCCACAAGCCAAACTGTCACTTAAAAACAAAACAACAAATAAAAAGATAGCATCTCTGCAGCTTCCAGTGCTTAATGGCAAGAGCCGAGGAAAATGGATCCAAAAAGAGACGATAACCTTCAAATACTGCAATCTATCGCAGCCACTGCACTGGCTACCTCAGTGAAACAGTTCTGTTCCAAAAAGAGCCATTTTATTCTTCCGAGGAGGACTAACCAGTGTGAACAGCAGTGAGGTTGGAAAGGTCAAGAAGGCCTGATAAATTAAATATTTAGAATTGACCGCTTCTCCCAACACTTCATCTCCCAAATTCTCGGCAGCCTTGAGGCAAGAACAAAAAACAAATAAATCGAGCCATTTTTCAAATACAGCCAAGATCATCTGAACTACAACCTCTACCCAAAACAATCTGTTCCAAGATAAATATTTACAGGTGCCAAGCTGCACGGAGCTTTTGAAAGGGCAAGCGAACGCTCCCTAGTGATTGAATGAAGAAAAGAAATTAGGAGATTTGATTTTTTTTTCTTTCTCAGTGCAATTCATCCCAAACCTGCTCAAAGCGTTTATATGTGCATTTCCCAGCCTCTTGAAATCTAACAGTCTAGCAGTGGAACAGTCTCTTGAAATCTAAGTCTGTTCTCTGGTGGCTAGGATCGCATGTAGGTGACCTTGTTTTAGAGTTGCACTGGCAAAGCCAACTATGGTTGCCAATTTAACAAAAAAAATTTAAAAATAAAATTTGTCTGGCATGTGCTTGTGCCTTGATCACTACAGAAATTAACAGGTGAAACGCTCGGAATGAACTTCTGGTATGTCTGTGGATAATGCTGCCATCCGAAGCACAGGAGCATGGTCCAGCAAAAAAGCTGGCACCCCTAAGTGCAACCCTGGTTTCCCCCCTTTTTCATTTAATTTGGATCTTCCTAGTCTCCCACATTTAGAGTTTTGGGATTTGTCCACATCCTGAGAAGCACTGCTGAATCATCCAGGTGCAAAGTACTATTATCCTCTGCCTGGCATCTTCCCATTGACCAGTACCCAAAGAATCCTGACCCTGAGTCAGCTTGTTGGACACTGAAGCCCACCTGTTATCCAGAAACAGAACATTTGAACACCCAAAGGATCAATCCTCAGAGAAAGTTTATTATAAACTAAAATCCAGAACAGATCCACTCTCATGCAGTTACCCTACTTCAGTATTAGGGTATCAGATGCTCAGGATGGGGTGAACCCATGCCCTTGGCTGCCTTGGGGTGAATAGCCTGTAAACATGAAGAGTGAAAGTGAACTCCGACAGGGATCGTATCAAGTTTATTTGCACCAGGATTCCTTTATTTTCATCTTTTTCTTTGTAATCTCCTGGTCATTAAACTTTTGTGTTCCACCTATTCAATTTTATTAAGAGATTCATGTTTTTTCCTTATCTACAGTTATCTCCACCATGATTTCAACGCTTTGTAACCCCCCTTTTAATAAATTTCTTTTATCTTCTGGTTCTTCTGCCAGGGAGAAAGCAGGATTGTCACATCTCCCCCAAAGACATATTCTGCTACGGTTTACTGTTGGGTTTTTAAGGGAAATTCCCAGGATTCGGGGATTCCCTTTTCAACTTGGGTGAGGGACTTTTCCAAAGTGGTGTCTCTTTATCCTGAATCCCTAACTTTGGATGGTGGCTGTTACTCATTACCAGTTTTCTCCAGTTTGTTCAGTAAAGGGTGGGAAATGGGAAGCAGAGGACTGCAAGCTAGACTCTACCCACTAGACATTATGCCTGGTCAGTCCTCTGACCTTCCCTTACAAATCCTTAATTGTTCAGTACATTCTAGCTATTCCATCAAGAATCTGGACCATGCTATTTTGTCAAGGATCTGGATCATGCTAAAAACACAAGTTGTTATATCTCGTTGGAGCCAACTAATACAGCACTCTAGCTCCAAAAGTAGCAAGCAAAGCATTAGAACATGAAGTTCATCAGTTATTGCTTGGGATGGGATTGGTGCAGACAGTCTTTTACTTATGGGGAAAAAGAGAGATACTGGGACTCAGGTTCAACTTGAAACCTGCCCACAGATGTGGAAGCTCTTCCACTGATGTCTAGGACCTATCTGAAGCTATTCAGTGGCAAAGAAACTACATGTTAAAGCAGGCCAGGAGAGGGTCTTGGCAGGGAGTAGATCCTAGCTTGCATTCAAACCCAAAAACTGGTCCAGAGAGTTTTTGTGAACCTTGAACCTCAATTTCTTCCTTTGTTCTGCTTTGGGGTCTTTGAGGCAGCAATTTTCAATCTTCTTCATCTCGCAGCACACTGACAAAGTGCTAAAACTGACAGGGTACACCGCACTGACAGCAGGGGCTCACACCTCCCCAGTGGCCCTACTGACCTTCCCCCAGACTCTTGTAGAACACCTGCAGACCATCCATGGCACACATGAAAATGGCTATTTCAAGGGGTCTGCAGCTACTCTGTGTTTTGTTGTGCAATAGTTACATTTTATTGTTAAAATTACTGGTAAAATTGCTGACAGCCCTGAACTGGAACTGAACCCAGATTTGTAACAGTTCATCTCCTTTCTTCTTGCTTCATATGTTACCGGGCAGAGTACAGGGGTGGCTAGCATTCAGTTGTCCATCATATTCCTGGTCACAGATGGACTAAGGATCTAATACTTTAATCCAGTTGCCATTATTAACCCCCAAGAAATGGGGAAAAGGAAGCAAATGGACCCAGACCACAGGGATGCTCTGTACGTTCATTTCTAATCAAATTGCAGTGGCCAATTAGGTTTTCCCAAAATGTCTTGTCCCAAGAGGAATAATGAATAAAAAACAGCTTCCTTCACTCAGTTGGCTACTCCCACTAGAGGCCTCCAGGAATAAGAAAAGAAAGGACAAGCAAAAGGTGGAACCAGAAGGGTGTTGAACATTGCCTAGGTAATGGAGTGCTCTGTTCCTTTTGTGTGCATGTCCCTCTGTTTCCTTCCCGCCCGCCTTCCACAGACGCATCTTTGTGTTACCAAGGCAATATGTCACAGACTCCCAGTTCTGTCTTTTACATGTATTTTCTTTCTCCATTGATTGTGACTATTTGACTAAAGGAAGTATTTTTCCTTGAATTCTCCTTAGAGAGTCTTGAAAAAAATCTATTCTATCCCCGCTTAAAAAGGAGGTTTCTTTTCTCAAAACACTTTCTTCCCCACTACCCAAAAATCAAACATAATGAAAAAGACTTTTTGGATTGGCATTGTTCTGCTTCCCTCTGGCTTTGATTCTGCCAAGTCTCTGCCCTAGAGCCACTCCAGTAGAAACCCAGGCACTGACTGCCGTAAATCTGCCTTGCTGACTTTGACCCGAATCCACCAGACCTACTTTCCCTCCAGTACAGCTCTTTCAGCCCATGTGTCCAAAGAAACTCCCTCCCTTTGGGCTAATTTACAAACTAAATCAATTACAGTAATATACTTCAGTAAAGTGATCTAATTAAGTTTAATTAGCAGATTCCTTTGTTCCTAACATATTCATCCTTCAGAGATTGTACCTTTTGGGATTTTGAAGTTTAGGAAGTGGAGCCAAATCACCACTCATACTAA
The DNA here is from genome assembly GCF_035046505.1 of Tiliqua scincoides. Classification (NCBI taxonomy): domain Eukaryota; kingdom Metazoa; phylum Chordata; class Lepidosauria; order Squamata; family Scincidae; genus Tiliqua; species Tiliqua scincoides. The sequence continues at coordinate 114,612,546 of NC_089821.1, forward strand.
AAATGGCCTGCCAGCCACTGAATAGCTGCTATTAAAAATAACCAGGGACAGCAGATCTTTAACAAGCCTCTTCCCTTGAGCCAAAGATCACAGGAAACCCCAGGCTGTCTTATGTTGGAAAGAGAAGACACAGTGAAGCTGTCACTTCAGCTGCAGAAAAGCACTGATAATGTTCAAATTATTTCCCACCTCTCCCCAAAATGCACCAGTATATGCACTGCATTCTTGAAACCTTTTTGCGCTGTTTAGGTGGTGTGCAGCTTTGCTAAAATCTTATTTTAAAAAAACTGAAAATCTTCAATATACACACACACACACTCAGGGAGCAATTCTAACCCCTCATGTCAGTGCTTTCCAGCACTGGCATAGCTGTGCCAATGAGACGTGTGCTGTCAGGGCCTATGAGAGGAATTTTGTCAGGGGGTACAAAGTTTCTTCTGGGCCCCTTCCCAAAGGGGGAGGGGGCAATGGGGCAGAATGGGGGGGCAAACTAAGGCAGGTGGAGGGTGTTGACAGCCACAATAGTCTTTGGAACCCTGGTCTACTAGGCTTCTTGATGCAGAGCCCAGGTCTACCTGATCATGTGGTATTAGCAGCTTGATGAAAACCAAACTCCTAAATCACTCTAAAATCTCTAGAAATTAGCATCATCATGTTTAGGCTCACACTTGAATGAACCAAAATGAACTTCTGTAGCCCCACACCTGGGTCACTGAACTTCTATACACTCCTTCATGGCTATGGGATCCACAAGCCAAAGAGCTACTGCAGCAAGCCAGCTTCCACCCAGATTTGACACTGTGTTCCGGAGGGTCATGGATGCATTCCTGAGCCCAGTGTGTATGGCTTGCAGCAGCAGTTAACACTGCATGCACGTGGTTGTGTCCGCTCATCATAAGCAGGCAGTGAGTTCAGGTGAGACAGGAAAATGTCAGATCCCAGGAACTTTCTGGGCCCCCTCCTTTGGCTCCTGGGTTCCCTTTCTGACCCTGGGCCCAGGTACATATTACCCCCTTTATCCCCACCCCTTCTCCTAGGCCCTGTGTGCTGCATCCTGCAGTTGGGTGTCACTCACAGAGGCCTCCTCACGGCAAGGGAACGTTTATTCTCTTACCTCAGAGCTGCATTGCCATTAGGTCAGTGCTGGAAAGCAGTGACATAAGGGGTTAGGATTGTGCCCTCATTCATTTAAGATATTATATATTAAATGCAGTGCCCAAATCAACTTTTTATAAGGATATATTCGTCACTACATAAAATGCAGGGCAGAAAATGTTTAGCAATGTAAGAGCACAAGCCTATGAACGTTTACTCAAAAGTTCCATTTATTTCAATAGGATAACTCCCAGGTAAATATAGGACTGTAATGAAAGATACGGAAAAGAGCCAGGATGGTGTAGCTTGGGAACTGGACACAGACCTGGAAGATCCAGGTTCAAATCCCCACTCAGCCATGAAGCTTCCTGGGTGACCTTGGCCCAGTCACTTTCTTTGACTTTCTTTGGTTGTTGTGAGAACAAAAGGTGGGGAGAAACCATGTACCCTGAGCAACTTGGAGGAAGGGCAGTATAAATATGTGATGAATGAAGGAATGAATGAAGGAATGATGGATATGTGACAGATTTAACAACCTTGACTAATACAACTGTACAGTGCTTTTTTTGTAAATAAAAAGGTGCAGGAACTCACAACTTGTTAATCTTTTATTTATTTATTTATTTTTAAACCATTTTTTATTGGAGAAATAAAATATTTTTTATGTGCTTCCCCCTAAAGATGAACTTACTTCTGAGTAGACATGCATAGGATTGGGCTGTCAATCTCCACATTCCCTTCCCCCGAGCTACTTTTTCTACACAAAAAAAATACTGTACAGGTGCACTTGTAGCGTGTAGTATGTAGTGTGGCACTACTTCGAGGAGAGGAAGCAGTGAATGGATTCTGAAAAATGGTTTACATGAGTTCCATGTAATAAAATTACTCTAAGCAACTGTGGGAGTAAGAACAAAAAAGGAATTCTTACACGAGAGGGGTCCTTATGTGCACACAGAAACAGCTACGTTTGCAAACAAGCAATTAAATATGGTTTAATTCAGGCATCAGAATACTCTGTGTCTTTGGGAAGGTGCTTGGCATGCAATTGTATGTTCTCTGCTGCCCTGAGCAGCTGCTGTGCATTGCTGGAGAGGAGCTGCAAACACTGGTTGGCGGAGGGCATGCTTGTGGGGGAAGGATGAGGAGGATCTCTGGCAAGGCTGGACAGCACGTTGTACACACGTAGAATCCCTTTTCACCTGCCCTTAGCATGAGAAAACGGGTGCAGATATATATCTCTGCCAGGATTAAGAGCCCAATCCTAGGTATGTCTACTGTGAAGTAACTCTCATTCTAGTCAATGGAGCTTACTCCCAGGAAAGTGCCTAGGATTGCAACCTAAGAGCCCAATCCTATGCATGTCTACTGAGAAGTCAACTTTAGTGAATGGGGCTTACTGTGGATAGGATGGCAGCCTCAGGGCCCAATCTTGTGCCTGTCTCCTCAGAAGTCAGTCCCATTAGAGGCAGTGGGGCTTCCTCCCAGGAAAGTGTGGAGAGGACTGCAGCCTCAGAGCCCTTCCTCTGCCTGTCTACTCAGGCTGCAAGGCTATGACGCTTTCCCAGGAGTAAGCCCCATTGAACACAATGAGACATACTTCTGAGCAGACACGCCTAGGCTCGTGCTGCAGATTGGCACAGGGGCTGCACCAGCCAGCTTCCTTCCCCTCCTCCTCCACCAAGCCAGTACCTGGGTGTTCCGTGGATGCCACAGCCCGTCTCCCTGGCTGGCTGGCTGGCTGTCCATCCTCTTCCTCGGTGTCGGCGCGTGTCCCCTGTGCCCTCCACTGGCTTAGGAAGCTGCGCTGGGAAGCAGAGCATGGGGGGAGGGGAGGCAGGCTGGGCTCAGGCGAGAGCTTGGAGATGGGGACAGGAGGGGGTCATTGTGCGGTAAGGCAGGGGCCAGGCGCCCACCCTGCACCCCCCAGCACCCACCCAGTGAATGCCTCTATTTTGCTCCCCCCCCTCCTGGAATGCCTCCAAAGGGGAGGGGCCCCTGCAAAAAGGTGCCGGAACTCCGTTCCCCCGCGTTCCATTAGAAAAAAAGCCCTGCAACTGTACCATTCAAAGCCTTGCTTGAATCAGACGTAGGCCATATGGAAGACAAGGGTAAGACGATAGAACAGCAGCAGAAAGCCTCTTATCATCAACAAGGGTCACATTTCCAACCATAAGACATAAAAATGAACTCCAAAATATGGATGATAAAAATCACAAAGTAGCCCAAACTCTCCCAGTAGATTTGACCAGACCATGGTCAGACACCCAGCCAGTGGCAGTGGAAATCAACAATTTGGAAATAATATGTTTATCACAAGTGCTCCTGGACAACGGACAGATACCCCAAGGCACACATTTAGGGGATCTTTGTTTGTTGAACACACTTCCCAAAAAGATTGCCAGAGCTGGAATGTAACTGAAACACATGCACTGTTTATTGAAGGGATTATTTGAAATAACATGGAAAAAGGAGGAAACATGTAAAGCAATGGTGTCACAAGAATTGGACTTGCAAATTGGTGCAGTTCTGCAGTCTAGAAGGAAGAGAAGTACAGCCTTGGTGGGGGAATTTGCAAAGTGCAGGCTCTAGAATGAGCAGAACAGGATCAGAAATGTATGGTGCAGAGAAACAGGAAGGCCTGGTCCAGACATGGCTGAAGTTTGGCTACTGTAATGGAGAGAGGGAAGGCAGAAGATGTAGCATTGGCTCTCTAGCAAAACAATCAGCTAACCCAATGTGCAGTTGGAGTGTATACTCCCAGCTATTCTGCACACTTAGTATGCAAAGCACTTCATAGATTTGATCTTGATGTTGTCCTTACAACCACCCTGAAGGGAAGTGTTGCAGCTGGGGAGCTCTGGTTGAGTGGGAGGACTCTGCATAAGGTCACCAAATGAGCTCCTGACATAGGCAAGTCTCAAACCAGGGACATCCTCATTTGCAGATCAGTCCCTTGACTCGCACCAATTCTTCCCAACAACATAGCCTTCCCATTCTTCCCAACAACATAGCCTAGGGGAGAAATTTGCATGAAGAACATTTCAGAACATTCTCTAAAGAATGAAAAACAGGAGACCGTCATTTGTGCTTTAGATTTATCACACCAGTTGTCACATCTGAAGTGAACTAGAATGTGCATCTGGATGTACCGAAGTAAAAGCTGCACAGAGCCTGTGTTTTGTTATTACTTTAAAGCTTTGCTGATCCAGATTGTACGTTTACGGGATTTCGTGTTAGCAAGTGGCTACGTTTCTGAAAAACATTATAGAAATATGTAGAACAGGAAATTATAAAAATAAGAAATGCAGGTTCTGCAAGAGAGCACTCTTTCTTCCTCACTCTCCAGGGTTTTATTTTCCTTTTCTTCCCCTGCTTTTATATGACAGTGGACAAAAGTTCTCTTGGTGTTTGTAATATGGAATATTCTCCATATAAACAACTTTTTCAGTGCTAATTATGGGACTGACATCACGTGAATGGTCAGAAGAGGAAACGGATTAAGGCCAACTCTCTTGGGCTTTTACCTGGAAATGGCTCATTGGCTTTCATGTGGTTGTTCCAAAATAAGTAGTTTCTAGGGCTACGGTAGCTGTCCTTTTTGAGTTGCTCTTCATTAAGACAATTAAGCTGCTTCCCCTGTTCGGGTGAGTCACACACATCTGAACGGAAACCAGAATAAAATGCCTCCTACAAATTAAGAATCCATTAAAAAGTAAACACTCTGTCTGGAGAAGGCAGAAACCGCTGTTTGCTTCTCACAAAACCAGCTTTGGATATGTTACCACCACAAACACATGTAGCCTTTTAGGAGGAATCTTAAAAGCACAAATGCCATTTTCATTGATTCAGTTGTATCCCATTTTTCCTCCAAGCACCTAAGGGTGATGTATATGGTTCTTTCCAAACCCATTTGATCTCCCACAGCAAACACTGTGGGAGGTAGTGGTCTCTTAGAGATAAACCTTGCTGGCTTCAAGTCAATTGAACCAATTGCTTCCAATTGGCCCCACGTGCAAGCCCCTCCCCCCAGTCTTAGGGTAATTTATGCTTATCTTGTCAAATACACCCAACAACACATTGCAAGGGACATTTTGAATTTCGTTATAAATAAAATCAATAGCTTTACTAAATCATTTCACAGTCACTAACACAAGTGGTTTTGTAACTATTTACTTTTCAAAGGCCATCTACACATTGTTTACTTGTAGGCTTATAGGTATGAAATTTTAATAGAGAATGTTTCATGTGATTTTAGTGCTTAAATCCATTTGGTCCATTAACTCACATGCACTTTTTAAGCACACATTTTGATTGCTCTCCATTCTACCAAAGAGATGTAAGGTCTATAATACATTTTATTTATATCTCTAAGATTCTACAGAACTTGGCTGTGAACCTGGGGCCCTGCAATAAAGTTTCTAATTAGGCCCCACAGCTCCTAAGGCCAGCCCTGCTTCTCTTAGAGGTAAACTTAGAAATAATGATTAACGCAAGGTCATCAGGGAGGTTTTATGGCTAAGGAGACATAAAAACCTGGATCTCCCCAATCTTAGAGCGTAATCCTGAATGCTTTCTGGACCAGCGCAAGTCTCTTGTGGCAGCCCAGTAGAGTCATAAATGTGCCACAGGGCACGTCTGCAATGACTTCTGAGTCAGCTAGGCCAGTGCAAGGACACGTGCTAGCCTGCGGAGCTCAGATCCAGCCTTAGCACCAACAGAGAGGGGTGAATTCGCATTGGCCTCCCTAGATTGACATGCACACGATCGTACAAACCGGAAAAGAGCTCCAAGAGCAGAACAGAGGTTGTTGCAGTTATGAGGAGGGTCGTGGAGGTGGCTGCAAGCCACCAGGACCCCCAGGAGGCTGCACATCACTCCCAGGTATGTGGGGATTTCCCTGGGTCCCTGCAGTGCTGCAGGGCCACTCCCCTGCTCCCACCCTGCCTCCACAACAGCTCACAGCAGTCCCAACATCCAAGTAGGACTTTGGGAACCGATGTTCTATAGCTTTTCTGTGGTTGCTTCCCGTGTAATTTTTGGCAAATAGGTCACATGAGAAGCTGCTTGCCCTGATATACCTTTGCTATTTCCTAAGGAGAGGAAAAAAGGCTGCTAGATTTGACCTGATTAGGTTGATTCACAGAGTTTCCGATTCCCCAAACTGTGCTTAGAGTTTATCTCCTTAGTATTCAATGCAAATGACCACAGTTGCACTGAAGGCTGAATCACCTAGAAGGAAGACTTCTTTGTGTCACTATAAGCTAAAGAGGTCAAGACAACAGGCTAGATCAGGGGTGTCCAAACATTTTGGCAGGAGGGCCACATCCTCTCTCTGACACTGTGTCAGGGGCCGGGGGGGGGAATTAATTTACATTTAACACTTGAATAAATTTACATAAATGAATTTATTAGAGATGTAACTTATATGAATGAATGACAGTCTTGCAGTAGCTCAAGGCCTATAAAAGGCATTGCACAAAGCAAGGCCAGCCTTTCTTTTGCTGCAGCTGCTGCATCACAGATGTGAAACAGCAAGTAGTGGAGGGAGCCCTTGTCCCACAGTTCAGGGGTGAGGGCAAACAGTTGTCCTCACATTGAGAACAGCTGTGTTGGGTCAGCAAGGGCTCCAGCAAGTCTCCAGAGGGCCAGAGGCTCACTGGAGACTGGGGGCTCCCTGTAGGCCAGAGTGGGAGCCCCCGAGGGCTGCAAGTGGTCCCCGGGTCAGGGTTTGGGTACCCCTGGGCTAGATGGATAACTAGCAGAGCTGGGGGGGGAAGCCTGTTTTGGCCATTAGCTGCTTGGATTTCAAAAGACAAGTTCAGGCGTTGAACAGGTTATTTTGCCCTATCACTGGGTTTTCTCTCCCAGTCAAGTAAAAATATTCTTATTTAAGAAGCATTTTCCATGCATGGATCAAACTTCACTAAACATTCTGAGCACTAGGAAAAAAAAATGTGGTGAAGAAACTGTGTTGTATTCATATTGCATACAAGCATTACGTGCTAGGCCAATTTATATTCCGAATCCCTGTAGGCAAGTTGCTACTGCATTACTAATCAGAATGAGCTCTGGCCACTGGCTTGCCCGAGACAGCCAAGGCAGAGACAAACTACTCTGTATGCTCCTTGCCTTCATTGTGAACAGCAACAGAGACTTGGCCACAGTTGTTCCTTTATAATAGCTCTCCTGACATGGCCCTGCTCCCTCCATTTCATTATCTAATTTGCATGCCAGGAAAATGAGACTCATTTTGGGTGATTTTTTTCACGGGGTGAATTCAGGGGAGGCAACACTTACCGGCCCGGCCTGCTACCGCTTTCCGTTCCTGCCTGCTGATGACCACCTTCTTTTCTCCCTAAGTCCCCTAGACATAGTGCTGCTCTGATGAGTAAAACAAAAAGGTCACCTCCCTCATGCCAACCAGGGGCTACCGCTTTTTCCCCAGAAGCCTCCACACAGCAATGCTACATTATCACAGTGTCATTCAGGATAAAAACTAAGCAGCCACCAGTTGGAAACCACCAGGAGAGCACCATGCTGGAAATGTGGGTTTCATTCTTCACAATTCTCCCCCCCCCCCCATTGATAGTTGAACCCTACAATTTGTCTGCAAGTTCTGTTTTGGGAATGTATGGTCCAACTTTGATGAGTATGCTTTGGTCCGTTTGTGTGTGTGTGAGCAGAGGACACTTGTGACTCCACTTATAAGTACATAAGCCCCACTGGATCAGGCCAAGGGCTCATCTAGTCTAGCTTTCTGCATCTCACAGTGGCCCACCAGATACTTCAGGAAGCACACAAGACAACAAGATACCTGTACCTGGTTGCTACCCCTTGCACCAAACATTCAGAGACAGGTGACCTCTAAAACCAGGAGGTTGTATACAGTCATCATGACTTGCAACCTGTGACAAACTTTTCCCCCATAAATTCGTTTGTCTATGTGAAGGAGGTGTATGGGGTTTTAAGGGGAATTGGAATTATAAAGGATTATTTCATATACGAGTAAGAGGGTGATGGGACAGGTTAGGACAAAGTAACTGAGGGAGAGTACTAAACATAGAGGGTAAACATGGGAAAGGAAGCTATGCCTTTGAAGTTAGAACCGCATAGTTAAGCAGGGTGATGGAGTGGAAAAGGTGTGAAGCAGCAGGAAGGGGGAGGAAGAGTTAACTTTGAAGTGGAAAGCAGAAGAAATTCAGAAGGCCTTGGGAAGAAGGGCAGCACCAGGGCCAGGAGATAACACACAGGTGCAATTGATGAGATCATGCTGTGGAAGAGAAGTCCATACAGGTGTTCTGAAAGGACTGATGGCAAAAGCGGACCCAAGTATATGATTGGTTGAACAGCATAAGTGGGACGAGCATGACTCAGCAAGATTGTGAAATGATGACTGGTGGGGGTGAGATAAAGCTGCGCTGAAGCTGAACTCTTGGTCCCCTCTGGGGTTGGCGAATGCCAAGGAAAAACTCTGCTTCTCTGAATACGGCGATGAAAGGAGTATGTAAGTGTATATAGGCATATGTAGAGTAGAACTAGTGAGGTTTATTATTTTCTCTGTAGTTATGCATGTACTGACATCTCCAGCTGCCCTTGAGGAGCCCACTGTATTGGGTGGCAGCTGCTTAAGTTGCTAACCTCAGTTACAATAAAGAACTTTTGACTCGGATTCTGGTGAGTGTGTGTTCAAAGGCGGGATTGGATGGCTCAGGAGAACCCATGGGCTTGCGCGGGCAAGCAGCGAAGGGAGCTGGGGCAGCCCAATCTCTTCACATAGTGAGCATTCCAAAACTCCTTTGACCTCTTGGTGCTGAGATACGTCAGCGCGTACATATGCCGTTTTGTTATTTCGTAAAAGTTAGCAAGCAACGTTGAGTGGAAAAGGAGCTGCTAAGTTTGTGCCGCTGCTGACTAAGGAGGAGCGGGAGTTGTTGGAGACTTTCCCGTCACCCAGAGTGGAGAAGCTTCGATTCAGGGTCCCGTGGCACAAGCCAGAGGACACCATGATGATGTCAGATGAGAGCGGAGGCCACAGTGAGCAGGAGGATCCGAGGATGCGAGGTCGTCATTGGAGCAGCTGCTGGGGCGTGGTGCAAGACCAAGACGACAGCCCATTCTGGAGCCACTGCGCTAGGGGCTATGGATGCTACAATCATGAGCAGCAATGGGGCGGAGGGTGCGCAGGGCACGATCCTCGCCACCACACAGCAGCAACTAGCCGCGCGCACCTCCTTACTACAAATGCAGGTGGAAATGTTATTGGAGGAAAGGAGGTCACAGGAGCGTCTGCTAGCTCAACAAGCTGAATGGAGAAAACTGGATTTGGAGGAGAGACAGAAAGAGAGAGAATTGCAGGAGAGGCGGGAGGCTGAAAGAGAGCCTGCTGTTGACACGCGATGTTTGCCATGGCTCACGCACACTACCGATATTGCAATGTTTTTTTGGATTCTCGAGGTCACCTTTGGTGAATTTGGAATATCACCAGGACATTATATGAGATATGTCCTAGGTTTGATGCAGGACAAAGAAGCGCTGGACGTTTTGGGGTCCCTCACTGAGCAGGACACGTACGAGACATTTAAGCAATTGTGTTTGCAGAGTCTAAATGTATCTGTTGATACGAGAAGGAGGCAATTCAGGCAGCTTCAAAGCGCCCTTTTGATTCCATGCAACATTTTCTAGTAAATATGAGGCACAAGCTAGACCTGTGGCTGCAAGCGGCTGATGTGAACACCAAGGAGGAGGTGATTGACTTAATTTTGAAGGTGCAATTCTGCTGCTCCCTCTCTACCAAACTTCATACCTTGGTTGCTGATTCTAATCCAAAAACTGCAAAGGAGGCAGCAGTGCAGGCTGATGACCTAATTGCGCACAGGGCTCTTTCACAGCTGTGAAGAAGGCCTTCTCGAGAGAAAGTTTGGAGAAAGGAGGAGAAAGGAGGAGGTACCTAACTGAGCACCAAGATGAGAGGGGACAGGAAAGACAGACACAGCCTTCTGGGTGAGAGGGTGAGAGCTGCTGTTCTTGGCCACCCCCTATAGAAGAGTAGGAAGTGCAAGGTAGCGTGGAGAAGATGCCGTCTACACTGCAGGTGCCCAGAGGAGAGAGAAGATGGTTCTCTCGTGGGAATGACCAGCATTTGCAATGGGAGCGTGGAATGGCGCAAGGCAGAAATGGGATGGGGGGTCGCCCCCATGTCCGCCCCTTATGTTACCTACCAGCAGACTATAGACTATCTCTTCACAGTTTAACCCCCTTTTAAATGCATCTAGGGCAGGTGTCATCACAGCATCCTGTGGCAAGGAGTTTCACAGATCAATTACTCAAAGATTAATTATCATCAAAGCAGTTAAAATGTCTTTTGGATCTACATAGGAGGAAGCAGCTGGGCAGTCATGGCAACTGGAAGCTATGCTGGAGGGCAAACGGGAAGCCCCAAGGCTCAGACCAAGTTTCCAAACCACTAGTTGCCTATCCCTAAACACAGAATTCCTAAAACTAGGAGAATAAAACAAGAAATGGAGGAAGGAAGACATGCCTGAGAAATGGAAGCAATTTCTTTTATTGCACCCGACTATTCCTGTAACAAATCCTTCTCCTTATCTCTCTCCTATGTACAAGTGATAAAAACAATGGAGAGACTTTAATTCCTTTTTACTGAAGCAACAGCTGTTGGGATACGATGCACTTTCCCCAGTGAAGTTAACAGAAAAACTACCACTGATTTTAACTGCAACCCCTGGGAACACCACAGCATGGTCCCCCAAGCAGAAGTGAAAAAACAGGAGCATGAAATTAAAGCGGTGAAGCAGCCTCATGCCTGCTAAGCTTCTTGCAACTGAACATAGCTCTGTGGTCACAACCAGATCCTGTTCCTCCAAAAGGTGGGGTGTATGAATGACCAACTCTGCTGCAGATGGGTACAGGAGAGAGACTCCTAAGCCTGGCCAGGATCAACCGCCATCAGGCTTATCCCTGCCAGGGCAAGAAGACTCCAGCGGTAGCTATACGCATCTCTCACACATTCAAATGGATATGCCAAGAAAGGAGAGAGGGGACAGCACAGGGGCAAGGAAAAGAAGCCCATTCAGAGCTCAGATATATTCATTGCAAATACAGACAGATAAATCAGCCACTGAAAGTTCCAGAAGAAAGGAGTCCAATGGCCATTGCTGAATGGTCACAAATGGACTCTGCTCTATCGGAGAGCAGCCAGGCCTGACAGGAGGCACAAAGCGGCTGTAGTTTGTGTGGTACCTGCATTTGTTCCTGGCTTGAGTGTGGCTGCCAGTCCAACAGTGAACAATGGAGGAACACCTGCGAGGGGCACAGTGCAGCCATTTATTCTGTTAAACACGTTTCAAATAAAGTCTCCATCAGGGGCATTGCTGAAGCAAGACAGTCTTTTTAAAATGACAACTTTAAAATGACAATCCAGCAAGAAAACTACCGGATAACAAAGTGTCTTCCAAGGAAGAATGAAACTGAAGGATCACTTCTTAACCCATTTTTGCCCAGCCCACTTGTGTATACATTTGGTCTCTGCTGCGTATATGCAATATTGGGTAGAAGTGGCTTAGAAAGGTTTTATTATAGTGAATTGATGACAAAGAGAAGGCAGAACTCCTCAATACTTACTTTGCATCTGTCTTCTCCACCAAAAAAGGAATGTGCACACATTTATCTTGGCTCACTGGCCGAGGGCAAGATCTTTGAGAAATCCTAGAAGGCAGGGTAAATGCCACAAGATGGGCTAATGTTGTCCCAAACTTCAAAGAGGGGGATCGGGACAACCCAGGAAATTACAGACCTGTTAGACGCAACAATTAAATTGCGGTTACACCTAGCAGCAGAATTATGCAAATACAGCAAATGAACAAAGGCCATAATTTCTGTCTGAAGAATGGCAATGGGCCTCTCTCATTTTTTTCCTTCAATAGCCAAGGACATTCTGGTCACTATTGTTGCATGAAACATCTCCAATGGTGGCAGCACCCATATAGAAATGTGGGGATCATCACCTACAAGGACCAGGTTTACTTCAGCTTTCAGTCCACTGCTTCTAAATTAGACTAATTTACAAACACATGAACTTAGGAAACTATAGTAGCTAAACACTCCACGCATGCTTAATGCATAAGTAGCAAGACCTCATTACACAAGATCATTAGGCCTCATTACACAAGATCATTAGGCCATGATACAAAAGTGACAATTATGATCACCATTGATCATAAGTTTAGGTCAAACTCAGGACCTCTGCCATCAATCAGAATTTATTTCTTTTCCAAGTACCTGGCTCAAGCCCAAGAATAAATATGCGCATTAACAACCCTCACGGCTAGCCTTTGATAGTAGCCTCCTCCAAAAATATTCCATGCCATCAATATAACTTTTTTTGCTGTGAGTACGCCACGAGTACATTTTCCTTTTGCTGTTACTGATATAGAGCAGAGTACACTTATAGTTAATATAGAATGAAAATCCAGCGGAGAGTAGCTGATGGTGATGCTGGGATAGCCTAACTATCGTGAGGCCAGATAAAGAGTTTCCACATCCGGCTTTACGTTTGACATCCTTGCTTTGGAGCTTCTAGATGGGTTAGGTGATGTGGCAGAATATTTTGAATGAATAAATGACAGAACTGTGGCAAGCAGGCCTCCATGATTCTCCTTTATTCTTTGCTGAAAGAAATCTTCGACAGGTTTGTTTTGCCAGAAGTCCTACATGGCATTTCTTAAAGAAGTCAAAGTGGACATGCAGAACTAAACCAGTGTGTGGCAAATGTTTTCCATTAACCTTGTTTATGTCCTCACTACTGTCAGAGAGAGACTGTCATTTCCTCAGCTCTTCTGTCATTCCACAAAACAATGTCAAATGGAACTATTTGCAAGTCTACAAATTCACTGTGTGAACTGTATTATCTTCTAGACCATCCATCAGCTGTTATTTCACAATTAAACTTTACTAACCATGGTAACTATTAATTTATAGGGAAAGAAGGTCGATTCATTATCTCATTGCCAATCCCTAGAGGTAACATCTGCTCTCTTCTTTGTATCATAATCATTTATTCCCAAAAGATACATTTAAAGAAAGTAATACATCTTTTAAAAAAGAGGGAAAAGAAATAAAATTGGAAGAAAATCTGTCCATCAATGCTTTTAATATGAAGCATTTAGTCATTAAGCTGGTATTATAAATAAACTAAATTGTCTTCTGGAACTGCAGATTGAGCATGTGTCTTTACTTTTGACACCTTGATGATCACAGGAGAATTCAATCACACCATACTTGTACTTCAGCATTTCAATGCTAATTATCCTGCCTCATTACATTCATTCCATTAATGTACCTTGCTCACTCAATAACTTCTTTTTGAGATATGGAGTCTGTGTATTCCTCTTTATCCTCAATTAAAAGAAAGAGGATATGGCATCAAACCTGACATTCCAACTTTCACAATGAGACGGTGCTTATAGTGAACTCAGGTGGTGCAGGTAAATGGGATCACCCCCAAATTTACCCTTATATGACCTTTCGCCAGACAACGAGGCCCCAATGGACAGGTTCTAAGCAGCTGAGAGGAAAGACAGACATATGGAACAATGGTGAGTCCCTTGCCATATTGAAGTGGTAAAGGAAGCTTAAGAACATAAGAACGTAAGAACAGCCCCACTGGATGAGGCCATAGGCCCATCTAGTCCAGCTTCCTATATCTCACAGCGGCGCACCAAATGCCCCAGGGAGTAGACCAGATAACAAGAGACCTGCATCCTGGTACCCTCCCCTGCACTGGCATTCTGACATAGCCCATTTCTAAAATCAGGAGCTTGCACATACACATCATGGCTTGTAACCCATAATGGATTTTTCCTCCAGAAACTTGTCCAATCCCCTTTAAAAGGCATCCAGGCCAGATGCCGTCACCACATCCTGCGGCAAGGAGCTCCACAGACCAACCACATGCCGAGTAAAGAAATATTTTCTTTTGTTTGTCCTAACTCTGCCAACACTCAATTTTAGTGGATGTCCCCTGGTTCTGGTGTTATGTGAGAGTGTAAAGAGCATCTCTCTATCCACTTTATCCTTCCCATGCATAATTTTGTATGTCTCAATCATGTCCCACCTCAGGTGTCTAGACTGAAGAGGCCCAAACACCATAGCCTTTCCTCATAAGGAAGGTGCCCCAGCCCAGCAATCATCTTAGTCACTCTCTTTTGCACCTTTTCCATTTCCACTATAACCTTTTTAAGATGTGGCAACCAGAACTGAACGCAATACTCCAGGTGTGGCCTTACCATCAATTTGTACAATGGCATTATAATATTAGCCGTTTTGTTCTCAATAACTTTTCTAATAATCCCAAGCATAGAATTGACCTTCTTCACTTCTGCCGCACATTGGGTTTCATCGACCTGTCCACCACCACCCCAAGATCTCTCTCCTGATCTATCACAGACAGCTAAGAACCCATCAGCCTATATGTGAAGTTATGATTTTTTGCCCCAATGTGCATGACTTTACACTTACATTGAAACGCATCTGCCATTTTGCTGCCCATTCTGCCAGTTTGGAGAGATCCTTCTGGAGCTCCTCACAATTACGTCTGGTCTTCACTGCTCGGAAAAATTTGGTGTCATCTGCAAACTTAGCCACCTCACTGCCCACCCCTGTCTCCAGGTCATTTATGAAGAGGTTGAAAAGCACCGGTCCCATGACAGATCCTTGGGGCACACCGCTTTTCACCTCTCTCCATTGTGAAAATTGCCCACTGAACCCACTCTCTGTTTCCTGGTCTTCAACCAGGTCTCAGTCCAGGAGAGGATCTGCCCTCTAATTCCCTGACTGTGGAGTTTTTTCAGTAGCCTTTGGTGAGGGACGGTGTTGAACACCTTCTGAAAATCCAGATATATAATGTCCATGGGTTCTCCCGCATCCACATGCCTGTTGACCTTTTCAAAGAATTCGAAAAGGTTCATGAGGCAAGACTTACCCTTACAGAAGCCATGCTGATTCTCCCTCAGCAAGGCCTGTTCGTCTATGTGTTTTGAGATCCTATCTTTGATGAGGCATTCCACCATCTTACCCGGTATAGATGTTAGGCTGACCAGCCTATAGTTTCAGAGGTCCGCCCTCTTTCCCTTTTTAATGATCGGTGCAACATTTGCTATCCTCCAATCCTCTGGCACTGTGGCCATTTTGAGGGACAAGTTGCATATTTTAGTCAAGAGATCAGCAACTTCATTCTTCAATTCCTTAATAACTCTTGGGTAGATGTCATCAGGGCCCAGTGACTTATTGATCTTTAATTTATCAATGAGGTCTGAAACATCTTCTCTTTTAACCTCTATCTGACTTAATTCCTTGGTCAGGAGGGGCCGTTCGGGCAGCGGTATCTGCCCGAGGTCTTCTGCCATGAAGACAGATGCAAAGAACTCATTTAATTTCTCTGTCATCTCTAAGTCTCCTTTTATCTCCCCTTTCCCTCCCTCACCATCCAGAGGGCCAACCGCTTCTCTGGCGGGTTTCCTGCTTCTACCATATTTGAAGAAGCTTTTATTATTCACCTTAATGTTGCTGGCGATGCGGGCCTCATAGTCTCTCTTGGCCTCCCGTATCACCTTCTTACATTTCTTTTGCCACAATTTATGTTCCTTTTTATTCTCCTCATTAGGGCAAGACTTCCATTTATGAAAGGAAGCTTCCTTGCCCTTTACGGCCTCTCTAACTTGGCTGGTTAGCCATGCGGGCACCCTCCTGCATTTAGTGGAGCCCTTCTTTCTTTGTGGTATACACTTCCACTGGGCCTCCATTACTGTTGTTTTAAGCAGCCTCCATGCACTCTGGAGAGACTGGACTCTTTTTACCTTCCCTTTCAACCTCCTTCTAACCAGCCTCCTCATTTGAGGGAAGTCCACTCGTCAGAAGTCAAGGGTTTTTGTTAGAGATTTGCATGGTATTCTTCCTCCGACGTGTATGTCAAAACGGATCACAGCATGATCACTGTTCCCCAACAGCTCAGTATCATTTACATCTCTAACCAGGTCCTGAGTACCGCACAATATTAAATCCAGAGTCACCTGTCCTCTGGTGGGCTCCATGACGAGCTGCTCTAAGGCACAGTCATTTAACATGTCAAGAAATCCAGTCTCCTTTTCGTGACCAGAACACAAATTGACCCAGTCTATATGAGGATAATTGAAGTCCCCCATGATTACAGCCCTGTCCCTCCTTGTCACTTCCCTGATCTGCTTCCTCATTTCAAGGTTCCCTTCCGATTTCTGGTCTGGAGGACGATAGTATGCCCCCAATATTACATCGCTCCTCAGGCCTGGTAATTTAACCCACAGAGATTCTATGGTGGAGCCGGACCCACCTTCAATCTCTACTTTGCTGGATTCTATCCCTTCTTTAATGTAGGCCACCCCACCTCCAGCACCCCCTCCCCGTCCCTCCTGTAGAATTTATAGCCCGGGATTGCTGTATCCCACTGATTTTCTGCATTCCACCAGGTTTCCGTTATGCCCACTATGTCAATGTTTTCCCTAGTCACCAAACATTCCAGTTCTCCTATCTTTGCTCGGAGACTTTGGGCATTTGCATAAAAGCATTTGTACATGGAATGCTTATTAGCTCCTTTGTCCCCGCATCCTCTCATTCTGCCAAACCATCTATCACATCCCATCATGCTACCATTCCCAATTTCTCCTACTCTGCCTTTATCTTGCTGTTCTCTAACCTCTCCATCCTTGTCCCACAGGGATGAGGAATCCTGAACTGGATGCCCCTCGGCTCCTGTCAGTTTTCCCCCAGGGATCAGTTTAAAAGCTGCTCTGCCATCTTTTTAATGTTATGCGCCAGCAGTCTGGTTCCATTCTGGTTCAAGTGAAGTCCGTCCCTCTTGTACAGGCCCCACTTGTCCCAAAACGTTCCCCAGTGCCTAACGAATCTAAACCCCTCCTCCCTACACCACCGTCTCATCCACGCAGTGAGAGCCCTGATCTCATCCTTGCACGTAGAACAGGTAGCACTTCCGAAAATGCTACCTTTGAGGTCCTGGCTTTCAGCTTCCTACCTAGTAGCCTAAATTTGGCCTCCAGGACCTCCCGGCTACACTTGCCCACATCGTTGGTGCCAACAAGCACCACAACCGCTACCTCCTCCCCAGCACTATCTACCAGCCTGTCTAGATGAGAAGCGATGTCCGCAACCTTCGCACCAAGCAGGCAAGTCATCATAAGGTCCTCACATCCGTCGCAAACCCCCCTCTCTATGTTTCTAATAATCGAATCCCCCACTACAAGAAGCCCCCGACCCCCCTCCCTCTCAGGTTTGGTTTGCCAGCTTAAGGAGAACCTGAGTAAGAAATTCTTAAGCCCTGATGGCCTCAGTAACCCCCAAGGCTTACTGACAACAGAAGCTGACAAGGCCTCACCTGCATACCTATAATACTGAAGAACAAATACCAGTGGTATAATCAGCATTCAGTTTTAGGACTCCAACCACACAAGACAAAGAGATGCTATCTCCTCCCTTTAGTAGCAAATGTTCCCACACTTCACTGGAGGAAGTGGGCTCTAACCAGTTGAGAATACTGCAGATCAGAAATGGACATTTAAGACATTACGACCTAAGGTTCAACTAATTCGCTGGGTCTCACATTGTCATTCTGCGGGCACAGATTAAATGAATTCCTGTGTCAATGCCATTATGTGAATAATTCTGACCTGTGGTTATGAATATTTAGTATGTCTCCCATTTGAGTAAATAAGACAGTACTGACAATAAACAGTTGATCTTGAAAGAGATCATGAAAGAAAGTGAAAAGAAGAAGGGCACATAATAGCATATGAGATGGGCTTCTCAGGGTTTTCATTAATTCTGTACTCTTAATAGAATTGTTTTAAAATTTATATTTTTTTGTATTTTGTAAGGTTTTCCCTTAAGGAATTCCTTGTGCTTGAAACATATTGAGATGATCTGCTCTACTCCATTTTTAATTTTTCTTTTTTTATGCTGTTTTGGTCCTAGGACCATTCACTGTTTCCTCCTCAAGAAAAAGGAGACATCTGAGGGTCAATTTGGAACTGGTCATGCATTCAAATACTTGGCACATGCTGACCATGGCCCCAGGTGCTCATGCTTTGGATGTTAGTGAGAAGGGGTTCACATGTGTGAGGAGATAAAAGCAAACACCCTGTTTGCTTTGACAAGCTAATTCCTATTCTCTGA
This sequence comes from Tiliqua scincoides, assembly GCF_035046505.1. Classification (NCBI taxonomy): domain Eukaryota; kingdom Metazoa; phylum Chordata; class Lepidosauria; order Squamata; family Scincidae; genus Tiliqua; species Tiliqua scincoides. The sequence continues at coordinate 114,630,876 of NC_089821.1, forward strand.
ATCTTCATCCAATATCTTCTGTTACCCAAAGGGTCATTAAAAAAATCTCCACATTTTCTCATTAGGTGGGAGCAAAGGTTTACAAGCCAATCCTAGATCGAGTAAGACATGCCCAAGCATATTGAAATCTCCATATGATCAAGCTGTCATTCTTTCTTTTAATACAGTCTGGGAGCTGTATCACACATAAAGCCTTAAGGTACACCCATAAAATCATTTTCACATTTCAATAAAAAATGTCATATAGAAACACAATTTTGAGTGGAAAAATGCTTTATAGCCCTTTAAGAAGTGTTTTGCCTTTAAAGAAATCCTATATTGCATATCTCTGATTAACTGGAAGGTTGGTTTACTAAAACCCTCTTCTGATTTTGATATAAGCATGGAGACTCTTCACATTTACAGTACACCCTGAAGCATGCTGGCAAACCCAACCTCTACTTTGCTCCCAAAGCACTGCCTACCACATATACAGCATTTATACAGATGCTGTACCAAAGAACAGATCTTCCTCATTTTTTGTCCCTTGTCACAGGTCAACATTTCTCACAAACTGGGATGTTATTTTTCTACTGTTATCAAACACAGTACATCACAGTACATCATGCTGACATGAGCCAGGAGTAACCAACACCTTGACTACATCACAACTTTGAATCCTACCTGCGTCCACATCACCTAAAAGATACTTAACATTTTTTAGCTAAAATGCTAAGAGTTCAAGATAACCTGTAATCTTTTATATGCCTGGCTCAAATATTCTTTTCTGCCAAGGCACATATTTCAACCCTTGGCATGTAAATTGCCACCTACAGGAAGATTATATATTTCCTACAAAAGAGGCCTGCTACAAAGAGACTATAAAACATGAGTAAAAAATATTACAACTTGACTATAAGATTACACCTTAATACACTGGCGTCACTGGCTAGGGGGGTGCAGGGGGTGTGGGCCACACCAGGTGACGTGCTGGGAGGGTGACACGCCCAGAGGGAGGACACGCTAACATCGCAGGGTTAGGAGCTACCACGTCATGCCATAGACTGATGGATAAGGAATGGCCAGCCAAGTGCAGTGCAAAAAAACAGAATTGAAATAGCTCCTTTCGTTCAAAAGCCAAAAAACTGGAAGGAAAAAATACATGGAGCCCTATGGAAAGTGAAAGTGAGCCGTATCACACATTTACTCATGAGTAGGCGCACTTGCCATAGTCCGTTGGAAAGGGCAGGCTGAGAGGAATCCAACGACACCAGAATGGTCCTGATACAATGAACACAGTCCCCCCCAAAACACCCAAGAAGCTCCCCCTTCCCAGCTGTGAGTCTGAGCCCGAAACGAAGCCACGTGACCACGTTTACTCACAAGTAGGCAGACTTGCCTTAGTCGAGGCAGGCTGAGAGGTTCCAAGGACGTCAGAATGGTCCTCATCCAATGAGTGCAGTCCCAAAAAACACCCGAGAAGGAGGTTCCTCCCTCCCAACTGCCTCCCTCCCAGTCTATGGAGCCCTATGGAAAGCAAAGCAGCCTCACAGTCACGTTAACTCACGAGTAGGCAGACGTGCCTTGGCTGGTGGTCAGGCCAGGGAAAGGGGAATGTGAGGACAGCAGAATGGTCCCAATCCGATGGAGCTGGAGTGCAACAGAAGGCAGCCTCCCCGCTCCCTTAAAAGAACAAAAAAGAGGCTTGAATGGTAAGGGGAAAGTTTTCTATTTTGCACTTGTAAAGCCAGGTGGGTCTTTATTCTGATGTGCCTGAAACAGAAGAACTTTAAACTGGGCACTGGGAGGGCTGAAGAGTTCACTGATTCTTTTTGGGGGGTTGTTATTGCAGGCAGACTACAGTGTAAGCTCCATTGACCACTATGGGACTTACTTCAGAGTAGACATGCATAGGATTGGGCTCACAGGCTGCAATTCTACCCAAACTTTCCTGAGAGTAAGCCCCATTGACCATAATAGGACTTACTTCAGAGTAGATTCATTTGGTGGAACACTTGGTGATCACAATAGGACTTACTTCAGTGTAGATTCACTTGGTGGAACAGAATTCCTCCTTATTTAATTATTTTATTTTAATTTAATTATTTATAATTATTTATTTTAATTTGCTTGATGATGTCACTTCTGGCCATTACATCACTTCCAATGGGTCCTGGACAGATTGTCATTCTAAAAAGTGGGTCCCAGTGCTAAAAGTTTGAGAACTGCTGCAATAAGGTGTTAGTAAGTTGACATGGGTGTGTGTGACCCTACAAGTTTTCAAAATCACTAAAATCAGAATTTGGAGGAATAAGACCATCATGTTATAAATCAGTCAATGTATAATTTCATGCAGAATGCAATGAAACAAACCACATTGAAATATCTGTGTTCTAACAAAAAGTACAGCCAAAAAGCCAGTGGGGGCGGGGTGATGGTACATCACCAGGCCCACCTAGGGTGTTGCCCCACCCACTACATGGGGTGACGCACAGGCCTCCCGCACCGGGTGATGCGAATCCTAGTGACACCACTGCCTTAATATAGACAGGACAATTTAATGAAGAGAGGATAGCATCATCTAGTTAGAGGACAGCGGTTCATTCCAGACCTACAAATGCACAATCTTTGATCAACTGGAATATTCCTTTCTTTACAGATTTATAGCTGTGGTGATTCTCCACAGCTATTTAAAAAAATAGGAGCATGCAAGAAAGCCCCACCCCAAAGTCATGCTCCCAAAGTCCTTTCCACTGGTCCTCCTCACAAGTACAGCATTTTGTCCACATAGGCAAATCTGTATCCAGGAAAAGCATGTCCACATAAATAGTGATGTTGGATTCATGTTGGTCCAGCACAAATGAAATTAGTATTGGCAACCTTCAGTCTCGAAAGACTATGGTATCGCGCTCTGAAAGGTGGTTCTGGCACAGCGTCTAGTGTGGCTGAAAAGGCCAATCCGGGAGTAACAATCCCTTCCACACCGGGAGCAAGTGCAGTCTGTCCCTGGTCTGTCTCCCTGGCTATGGGCCTTCCTTCTTTGCCTCTTAGCCTCAGACTGTTGGCCAAGTGTCTCTTCAAACTGGGAAAGGCCATGCTGCACAGCCTGCCTCCAAGCGGGCCGCTCAGAGGCCAGGGTTTCCCACTTGTTGAGGTCCATCCCTAAGGCCTTCAGATCCCTCTTGCAGATGTCCTTGTATCGCAGCTGTGGTCTACCTGTAGGGCGCTTTCCTTGCACGAGTTCTCCATAGAGGAGATCCTTTGGGATCCGGCCATCATCCATTCTCACGACATGACCAAGCCAACGCAGGCGTCTCTGTTTCAGCAGTGAATACATGCTAGGGATTCCAGCACGTTCCAGGACTGTGTTGTTTGGAACTTTGTCCTGCCAGGTGATGCCGAGGATGCGTCGGAGGCAGCGCATGTGGAAAGCGCTCAGTTTCCTCTCCTGTTGTGAGCGAAGAGTCCATGACTCGCAGCAGTACAGAAGTGTACTCAGGACGCAAGCTCTGTAGACCTGGATCTTGGTATGTTCCGTCAGCTTCTTGTTGGACCAGACTCTCTTTGTGAGTCTGGAAAACGTGGTAGCTGCTTTACCGATGCGCTTGTTTAGCTCGGTATCGAGAGAATGAGTGTCGGAGATCGTTGAGCCAAGGTACACAAAGTCATGGACAACCTCCAGTTCATGCTCAGAGATTGTAATGCAGGGAGGTGAGTCCACATCCTGAACCATGACCTGTGTTTTCTTCAGGCTGATTGTCAGTCCAAAATCTTGGCAGGCCTTGCTAAAACGATCCATGAGCTGCTGGAGATCTTTGGCAGAGTGGGTAGTGACAGCTGCATCGTCGGCAAAGAGGAAGTCACGCAGACATTTCAGCTGGACTTTGGATTTTGCTCTCAGTCTGGAGAGGTTGAAGAGCTTTCCGTCTGATCTGGTCTGGAGATAGATGCCTTCTGTTGCAGTTCCAAAGGCCTGCTTCAGCAGGACAGCGAAGAAAATCCCAAACAAGGTTGGTGCAAGAACACAGCCCTGCTTCACTCCGCTTCGGATGTCAAAAGGGTCTGATGTGGAGCCATCGAAGACAACAGTGCCCTTCAAGTTTCATATAATCTGCTATAACATTTTTTAAAGCATTTTATAGTAGAAGGTTCACTTTATTTGTCTTTCACTAGTCTGGGAAGTATGTTTTTAATAAATTGCACGTTCTTTCTCATTTTCAGATTATTTGGGCTGCAGTCCTAACCTGGGCCGGTATACCCAAGCTGCAGTGGCTATGGCCACCGATATTTTTCCCCCCTTACTTCATGCTGATCTCCAGTCTGCCCTGTGGGGCTACTTGGATCTGTGCCAGCTTTAAGCTGAAACAAATCTGAGCTGTGTAAGGTTGCCCAGGCCAGGGAGGGGGGGTAGAAAATGGCACGTGCCGCTGCTGCCGCCAATCGTACCCCCTCCTGTGTCCTGTCCTCCCTCTTTCCACCCTTCTCCACCCAAAACACCCCCGCTCAACCCCCAGAATACCCCCCTGCCAACACCTCCCACCCCCCGTGCCACCTGTCACAAACCTACCTTGCTTAGTGGGTGCAGGAACAAGATACAGCAGCAGCAGACTGGTACATCTCTTTGTGATGGTGCAGCCTGCTCCTGAGTTGGCACAAGCATGCTTTATGGCATGTTTGCAACACTCAGGAGCTGGAGCAGGGTGCCTGCTCTGGCACAAGTCAAGGTTTGGACTGGGCTGCCTATTGTGTAAACAGTCATGTGTGTACTACATCATGTTTGAAATGGCTCTTTCTGCAACGGTAATCCTGTAAGTATCTAGGAATCTTTATTAAAATGCACATAGGTAGAGTTCAATTAATAATGTATTCTAGATCAATGGTTCCCAAACTGTGGGTTGGGACCCACTGGTGGGTCATGACTTGATTTTTGGTGGGTTGCCAAAGGGCAATGGAAAGATCAGATAACTGATTTCCAGAAGCCCTGGTTCAAAAATCAGATACTGTATCTGCTAATTACCCTGCGAAGCGTTCAGCTCATGCAGTTTGCAAGCATGTGTAAATATAGGGAGATAAGCAGAAAAAAGTTATTATTACTTGTAAATAAAATACTATTTCTTCCTAGATCTGCTTTTTTAAAACTCTGGTAAACCTAGGTGGGTCCCAATAGAATGTCATTTAAAAAGTGGGTCCCGGTGCTAAAAGGTTTGGAAACCACTGTTCTAGATGGTGGTCACTCCTGGGAAATGTCAGAATGATATACAATGCTTAGAGTGATAGAAACATTTCATTCAAGTGCAGCAGAAAAATCGACCTGTGGCAAGGGACAGAGAGCGTAAACTTGAAGGTAGCATTGATGGAATTTCTGAACATAAGGCTATTAATCTCACATCTGGAGGCTCTTGGCATTTATCAGATGTATTTACAACAGAATTCCATTGCAGATGGAAATTCATCTATAGGTGGAGAACACCTGACAATCCTCTCGTCGTTCAGCTGTTTTCCTTGATGTATAAAGCAATTGTCAGAATTTATAGCTCACTCCCATATAGTCACAATTTTCTAGGGGGATAAAACCAATGGAATTTGGCTGCACCTTAAACTAATCCTGGCTTGGAATACAGGGCAGATAAAAACCACAAGATATACAATGCAAGTAAGAAAACTAGAGGGCCACTCTGGCTTGACTGAATTTGATGTGACATGAATCACTAAACTGGCACTTACTTTTGACTGCAAAATTGGTGCCAGAGGCACCAATCAAGAAGGCACAAACTGCCCTCCTTTGGAGTTAAGACTCTCAGCAACACAAAACATATGTCTGTGTAGCAGCAGCATCCAAAAGACCAAGTCCCTAAGTTTCATTTCTAAAAAGCATGATTAGTTATGGATGATGATTTCAAAGACTTCATACTGTCAGTGCCTGAGTTTCTTGACCATCTCTGACCTGGTCATGCAAATTCTTACATTCTGAAGACAATATATAATGAACAGAAGCTTTCCAAAAGGAGAATGAATATCCTTTATATCTGCATTGGCAGCATTCAGCAGTGAAGGGTAATATCTAGCAAAATTTGGCTGTGATTTATCTCCCATTAAAAGCCATGAGATGATACTGTGATTCATCTCCCAAGTTTACTCAGAAGTAAGTCTGAAAAAGTTAAGGCCAACTTACTCCCTAGTAAATGTACTAGGAATCAGGAATGTGCCAGAGCCACAGTGCCAAGTCTCTAGTCCCTGCCCCCCTGACTTGACTCGTACTCAAGTCATAAGGGCAGCCATGGTGACTCATCTGGAGCCTTTTTTAGTCTCATTTTGACTCAAGTCAGTCTTTTCGAAAAACAAGTCAAGTTGCTTGCCCTGGCTACCCCCCCACCTTCCTCTGGTTTCTTCCCCCAGCCTCGAGCTGAGGCTTCCTCCCTCCTCCCCTTCCCCAGCCCCTCCCTCCTGGAGCCAACTCACCCTCCTCTCACCAAGTCTGTTGCTCACACCACTTTGAATGTGGCATCCAAATTGCTCATGAGATCTTTCTGGTCGACACAGAAGCGGCAAAAAAAATAAAAAACAAAACAAGCACACAGAGACATACAGCAGACTGGGCTGGAGGGCCAATAGACTCGAGTTCCGAAACTTGAGTCAATGAGTCCAGACTCGTTTCAGAGAAAAGACACGAATCATGAGTCAGTTCTGGATCCAAAAGATATGTGTAACTCAAGTCTGTACGTGTGTTTTCGGGGCTTGAGTCCAAGTCACCTGAGGGCATAATCCTAACCCCTTATGTCAGTGCTTTCCAGCACTGACTTAAGGGCAATGCATCTCTGAGGTAAGGGAACAAACATTCCCTTACTTTGAGGAGGTCTCCATGAGTGACACCCAACTGCAGAATGCAGCACACATCCCATTGGCTCCGCTATGCCAGTGCTGGAAAGTACTGACATAAGGGGTTAAGATTGCACCCTGAGTCACAGCCCAGCCCTGTTAGGAATGCAGCCTTGTCTGAAAGCAACTTAGGGTGAATGGTGCCCAAAGTATAAAACATTACATTTCCATAACTAGCATCCTGATTCAGCAATATGCCTTTAGGATACTGGCTCATTTCACATTTTGCAGTAGAAATATGTGCAGTAAAACATTTTCTCATTCTCCAGAGTGCTACTAAACACTTAGTCACATGCCACCCACCAATATCTTGCAATTTGTCATTGAGCATTGTGCTAAAAACTGCATATATCAGGGAAAATAAGATTTAATGAACACACCCAAGTATTTACTAGCTATTCATAGAACATAGTAACAAAATGACAGCTACTAGGGCCCTCAGTCTATTTAAAAGAAGGCAGCTTAGGGTAATCAAGACTTCAAATTACTCTTACCCTGTTGAGACATTTTCTCTTTTGTTAAATATTACATTCAGCTATGCAGATTCTTGAATTTAAAAAAAAGATTGCTTCTTGTTAAATATTGTCATAGAAATACTTTGCACAAGAAGCATACTTAAAAAAAAAATCAAGGCTCTGCATAACTGAATGTAAGCAAAATTACAATGAGAGCGTAAGCAAGAAAGGAGACATTGTGGGGGGAAAGCCTGTCTTGTTACAAAATATTCCTATATTGCAAACACTGCTTTGGGACAGAATAATGAGGGAAAGGTAACTTCATAACTGTGCTGGAACAGGCTCAAGGAGTAAGAAATAGACTTTTGTGAGGCTTGCTTTTGTGGGTAATGTGGTTCTTTAGAAAAATTGAAAGTTTATTACCAGAGAGAGAGAGAGAGAGAGAGAGAGAGAGAGAGAGAGAGAGAGAGAGAGAGAGAGTGCATGGACTTCAGCTTCAGTTATATTCTGTCTCATTTCTAAAGATATCTTTCCTGTCAGGACTCCTGTGTCCCCAACCTACTCAAACTGAGTAGGAAACAGGTTTTCCTAAAAGTTTTATAACCTGAACTTTCCCAGTGAATAGTCAGAAATCAAGAATTGAGTTATTAGATAGAATCTACTGTACCATCTTCTCATACACCCAATACCAGCAAACCAGGGCAAAATCATGAGGCAACTGATGCGGCTTGTGTCAGGGCAGATGGTGGATGGAGTGGCAGATCTGGGGTGTCTGCTTCTGCGACTCTCCAGTCTACTGCAGACATGAACAAGGTAAGGATACACTTGCCCTGCCCCTTCCTTATGCAGTCCCTTTAAATAAAACAGGAAGTCCATCACTTTCTTTTTTGGGAAAAGAACCACATGATGGAGCAAGGTAAAAGGCTTTTTTTCCTGAGTGCACCATAGTGGAGGTGGCAATGGTGGGTTAGTGGTTACAGACCATCCGTGTAGCAAAACTACCTGCTGCTCTCTTTTTTAGAGCCCCAGCACTCACCTATTATTCCAATTTATCTGGCCTCTGTTATAATTGGGCTTTCCCAGCGTGATAACTGGACTCTTTCATACCTTGAAAATATTAACAAGATTTGCACATTTTCTTTTCTGTCATTTGTAGCTAATGAGTTTCTATGTGAGAACAAAGGGCTCATTTCTGGCCATCTGCTTAATGATGTCACTTTCTGCTTAATGATGTCACTTTAGGCCTTCAGCAAGTGCCAAGAATGCTAACTTTGACCCTCTGTATGAAACGGGTTTGACACCCTGTCCTAGACCCACAGCCGCTTTTTGCAGCTGAAACAACACTTCTTTGATAGTCTTTTGAGGCCTGAGTCTCTTCAGAATCTGATCAGCTAAGAGGAAATTGCTGATCAGCTAAGAGGAAATATAGCACAGCTCATAACATTGTAAATATAGCACAGATTGTGCTATATTATGAATTATGCAAGCTGAATTATGAACAAGCTGAATTATGCAGCTTGTTTTAATTTGAAGTATACTGTAAGCCACCTTGAATACATAAGGAAAAGGGCAGGATATAGATTTTCCAAATAATAAAGAAATCTTATTCAGATCATATACTGTAGTTCCCCAATATGGCCTGTGCAAACACTGTACACATATGCAAACCCTGCAAAATCACAGGATCATGCTGCTAGCTTGGTGATGTTCAGCTTGCTTTTTATCAGTTTTGGGAACTCAAGTCAATGACTCAGACTCGAATCGCAAAAATGCGTGATTTGGGGTCGCTCAGTGACTTGTGAGTTTCACACGTTAAAGACTCTGAAAAAGACTCAGGTAAAGGCCACCTGACTCAGCACTCATCCCCATGTGTGCTGATTTGAGTCTGGCTGTGTCTGGGGGTACCTGCTTAGTGTTTTGCCATGTGGAAAACTTTGTGGCACAAGTATTCTGATGCAAGCATCAGGGAGTTCCAACCAGGAGGCAGGAAAGGGTTAATGCGAGCAGGAGTGGGAAAGTGGGACTGGGATGTCTTTTCCCTTCTTTGACAGAAAGGAACAGGTGATCATTGGATGAAAGATGGGAATTCTCATGTTTCCATTGGCTGAGGGAGGGGGAAGCCTCATTGAATGAGTGGCTAAAGAGGGTCTGCTTCTGAGTAGAGCTGCAAGGATTGGTAAGCCTCCCAGCTACTGCGGGTGACCCTCCTCCCTCTTGTTGCTTTTCTCTCGCCATCCCTCCCACCCTTCCTGCCTTCTTTACAGATGGGCAGGGATGTCAGGGGAGCGAGTAAAGGGAACTCCACGACACACACTCCCCAGCAGCAGCCCTGTTTTTTCCATGGAGGACGACTTGACTCAAGTCCATTAGAGTCACTAAAGGGTGACTGGGAGACTCTGAAAGTGTCCCCGTTAGGACTCTTTTTCGAGTCAAGGTGTGGGGGGCGATGACTTGACTCAAGTCAAGCCCCGCTGGGTTTTCCCTACACTGCTTTTTATTCCGTCCAGAAATGGTTTCCAAGTCTATGATTAGCTGCTTCAAACTACATGGAGCTCTAATGCCATCAGGTACAGAACTGCCTGATTTATGGGAGGGGAAAAATCAAACATGCATGGAATTCTGCATCCAAAAGGAGGAGGAGGCATGGAAGCATTAACTATACTGACCACGTGTGCCTAAGCACAGACTCACACAATATTCACACAGGTTCACAGACCAATCGCAATCATCACCTAAGAGCCTGGCTGACATATGGAAATCGTTTGCAAAATGGCATTTTAGTCTTTTAAAAGACGTGGCTGTCAATAGGAATAAACAGCAGCCAGAAAATGAGATCTGTACGGTGTGACTGGGCTGCCAGAGGGCTTGAACTCTGTTTAAATTGAGAGGGAGAAAATCTGCTGATGCACCACACCACTGTGATTAGCGCAGTATAATAAACATGGTTCTCCCCTCTTCAGAAACAGATGGGATATTTTGTATATATTTGCATTTATGTGCATGTGTTAAACGTGTTCGGTTGTTAAATTAACCTTTCCAGGAACCTTTGTTTAAGTTCAGGAACCCATTTAGTTCTGGTCACAAAATACTTTTTGACTAAACTTCCCACCCGCCATAACTTTACGGAGTTACAGACTATTTGAATAAACACAGACCTGCCTAATCCTAACCAGACCTAACTAACTTTTCAGCACGGATGCAGCCATGCCAATGGGGCATGTGCTGCATTCTGCAGTGGGGGAGAGAGGGAGCCATCACAGAGGCCTACTCAAGGTAAGACAGCATTTGACCCATTACCTCTGAGCTGCCCTGTGGCTGCACTGACACTGGAATGTTGGTTAGGATTGGGCTGCTTATTTAAATATTCTATCTTTGGAGGAAATTTAGCTGCTGGGTGCCAAGGGGAAGATACTAGTTCTGCTTTTCTATGAGTGGCAGATATTCATGAGAATATCCTTGAGGATATCTCTGTGTTCTCACAGACTCTTCTCAAGGTGCAATAGATGGCTCTTATTACTATAGGTTTGTAGTAAATCATTGCTCAGAGATTTCAGTTCAGTCAAACCGTTCTGCTTGATAAACCTCATACTACGGGTCTTAAAAGATGAATGAATATAAGCAGTGGCGTCGCTAGGAGATGCGGGGGGGCTGCGGGCCGCACTGGTGACATGCAAGGGGGGGTGACACGCACTGGGGTGACGCACTAAAATCTCAGTGGTTAGGCATAACCCCATCATGTTATATACCATTGGATGTGGAATTTCCAGCAGAATGCAATGCAAAAAACCAGACTGAAATATCTCCTTTCAATCAAAGGTTATTGGCAAAAAAATCAGAAAACAAAAAATGCATGGAGCCCAATGTAAAGTTAAACTGAGCCATATCGCGTGTTTACTCATGAGTAGGCAGACTTGCTTTAGTCCATCAGAAAGGGCAGGCTGAGAGGAATCCAACAATACCAGAATGGTCCTGATCCAATGTAGCCCCCCAAAAACACCCGAGAAGGAGGTCCCTCCCTCCAAGCTGGCAAATGTATTGAGCCCTATGGAAAGGGAAACTAAGTCACATGGTCGAGTTTACCCATGAAAAAGCAAACGTGTCTTGGCTCCTGGGCAGGTCAGGCAAAGGGGAAATGTGAGGCCACCAGTATGGTCTTGATTTGATGCAACTGGAGCTCAGCAAATGCTCCAGAAGGCAGCCCCCCCCCCATAAAAAGAATGAGACAGAGGCTTGACAGGGTAAGGTGAATTCTTTTCTGTTTTAGGCTGCAATCCTATCCACACTTTCCTGGGAGTAAGCCCCACTGACTATAATGGGACTTACTTCTGAGTAGACAGGCATAGAATTGGGCTGTCAGACTTGTAAAGCCAGGTGGGTTCTGATAGTGATATGCTTGAAATATAAGAACTTAAATTGAACTGGGTACAGGGTAGGGGTGAAAATCTTACTGATTCTTTTTTTGGGGGGAGGGGGTGTTATTGCAGGCAGGCTACAGAGAAAATTCACTTGTTGGAACAGGGCTGGCTTCCCCTTGTTTAATTATTTGTTTTACTTTATTTATAATTATTTATTTTAATTTGCTTTATGATGGGTACTGGACAGATTGTCATTCTAAAAAGTGGATCCCAGTGCTAACAGTCTGAGAACTGCTCCAATAAGGTGTTAGTAAGTTGACACCCTGGGTGGAGGTGACACCACTAGTGACCAAAATCACTAAAAAAAGTTTGTAAAAATAATACCATCATGTTATATATCTATCAATGTGTAATTTCATGCAGAATGCAATGAAACAAACTGTGTTGAAATACCTTTATTGTATCAAAAGGTACAGCCAAAACAGTGGGGGCGGGGCAATGGTAGATCAACACGCCCACCACCTGGAGTGTTGCCCCCCCACTGCATGGGAGTGATGCGCTGGCCTCCCACATGGGGTGACACGAACCCTAGTGACACCACTGAATATAAGTACTACAAGACTCCACACACAATGGAATCTTTCAGTAAGAATATTCAGTCATCACATCCCAAAACTTCATTCACCATATGACCAGAATTCTCTGTGAACACCACTGAAATAAATCATTAGTCATTCAGGTAACTTCCAGTAGCGTTTATGCCTATTCTACACAAAACTGTGAATGGTGGAAGAATTCTGAATTGTTGCATGCCACATTATAGGTGTGTGTTTTTTTTGTTAAGACAAAAAAAAGTTTAATAAATTAGCACATCAGGGCGAATGTATAGTTCTTTTTTCAGATATGCCTTCTCTTCTTTTTAACTACAGAGAGGGTTGCATGGGAAAGGCTTCAAATATACAACTCCCACCTGTGCTCTGAAATAGTATGGTTCCAAATTGCAGAACCCCATTCCATGTAAAGTAATGTGTAGTATTAATGATGTAAGTACATGACAAAACAGAGTTCTGAAGCGATAGAATGAACTGTGCTACTTCAAAGTGCAGTTTAAACAGCTACATAAAGCTCTCTGCAAGCAGAAAGGCACAAACAGGACTAAAACCCAGTGTGCTAGTTTTCTACATGCAAAGAGAAGCTGTGTGTGTGTTTGTTTTGTCTTTTTTTTAATATATAGAAAAATGGTACCCCCCCACATGCAATCTGAAGTGGTACAATCTATTCTACCGCCTCATAATATTGCACGTGTAGAGTACCAACCACTTTAAAAGGAGGTGATCCTAAATGTAATCTGCTTCCTATAATCTTTGCAAAGAGACAAATGTTTCTGTTGTGTATCACTTCCTTTAAAGGAGCAATCACCTATTGGCCCTAGTCAGAAAGAATGCCTTTAGGTGACGTATGCATGCAAATTCCTCCTGCAGTATGCAAAGTGCAGCATGCGGTATGATGAAAGTGACCTTTCTGCACTAAGGAAACTCTGGTTGGCCTGAGTACAAGTTTCTCCTTGCTACGCACAAATATTATGCTGTACCTTTTAACAAGTGCAGATTGAACAAATCATTCACTGTCTCACTTAGCTTTACTAAAATCATCCTCATCAGAGAAGCTCTGTCAAACAGCTGAAGTGACAAAGAATTGCCTTTTGTCTTACAGCCCATCATTTTTCAGGTTTTGTGACAGTATAGCTTTGAAGATTTTCACTGGAATTTAGATTCGCTGAAAAATATCACTCCTTCTGCTTAGAAGAAAATAAATTATTCTTACGGCACCCAGTAAAAAGCAGTGATACACTAATGGAGTTAATTACCATCACCATTAGATTTAATGCTCATTAACAATGTCATGAAATATGGCTATTATGGCAGATGATTAAATTGCACAATATTGGCAGTGAAAACAAAATCCAAATTGAATAATACCAGAACTCGTGATGCGATCTCTAAATATTAACTCTCAGTGGGGGAGTTCAACATTATTCCATACAGGGCAGCAGAAACTGATGCTGAAATGGACTTGCTTAAAATGATTGCAGCCAAAGCAACTGCTAATCTGAACTGTTCTAATAATCTGACAGCCCAGTCCTAACCAACATTTCAGCACCAATGCAGCCATGCTAACAGGGCTCACGCTGCATCCTGCTAGAGGGGCGCAGTCACAGAGGCCTCCTCAAGGTAAGGGAATGTTAGTTCCCTTACCTTGAGACTGCGTTGGTGCTGGACAGTTGGTTAGGCTGTGAATAATGTGTGTGGTACAAGGCTTAATTAGATTTATGACCAGCACAATTTATTTGTCATTGTGGAACCAAGATAGCAGCCAGTGTGGTTTGCCAGTTTGTTGCATTCATTTAGCATTGCTGCTTAGGATCTGCACTCATTGCAATCATTTGAGTCGATTGCTGGTTTTTCCACAATAGATTCAGTCCAAATAACTAAATAAGCCACAGAATGACTTTTGGTTGGAGGAGGGGAAAGAAGGCATTGCAACTGGCCATTTGGATGCTTTGCTCTGTCACAACCACATAGCAATGCACAACATTCACCGTGTTCTGAAATGTGGAGTGAACTATGACATGGTGAACTATGATCCCAGAGGCAGTGTATGATATATGACAGAGCACTCAAAGACTCAGCATGGAGACCATCCTCACTGTGAAGTCTGTATTGGATAGGGAGAGAAAGGCGGAAATCTGGCATACAGGTTGAGCCTCATTATTCGCATGGGTTCCATTCCAAGCACTCACGTGGACGGCAAAAAGCACACTATAGCAAATCAATTTAAAAAACAAAGTTTCTTTGCTCCAGTGATTTAAAAACAGCTGACCTTTGTGATGTAAGATAAGAGTCATTAAGAAGACAATCCATCAATCAGTCCTCCGCTACACTCAGTCCCTCCCTTCACCAATGCAAAGTGATGACCTTTCTTTCATGTGCTGAGGGGGAAAGGAGGTGTCACCTGGAGAGAGAAGGATTGATAGATTGTCAACCAGCTGTCCTCTCTCTCTCTCTCTCTCTCTCTCATTAAGGTTGGTTGGATGGCAACCTTCAGTCTCAAAAGACTATGGTATAAGCCTACAGCATCTGGTATTCCCAAGCGGTCTCCCATCCAAGAACTAACCAGGCCTGACCCTGCTTAGCTTCTAAGATCAGAATAGATCAGGTACACGCAGGGCACTATTTCTCATTAAGGAGGCTATTGTTAAAGGACTGTTCAGTTTTTTAAACTGATTTTAAAGGGGTGCATTTTCCCCTTCTCCAGGGATTAGCACACTCCTTCTCATTTGCAGTGGTCAATTGTGCTGAGTCAAAGGCTAGACCTGTGCTAGTATAAAAAGGCTAGTATAAAAAGTGCTAGACCTGTACTTGCTATTTAGCTGGAAAGGAAATCTTGGAAGAAGGAGAAAGGAAGGATAGTCTGAGTTCACCAAAGAGAGCTCTACGGAAAAGAGGGAAAACCCTCCCATCCCATCTGGCTATCTTACTAGCTATATTGTCCCCTTCAGATGCACGATGTTTGTGTAGTTTTGTTGCACCTTTCTCCACTTCCAACAGCAGTGAGGTTGCTGGTTCAAGCCCCACATCCCCTGCCACCGTGCTTGCCCTGAGTCTGTGTGGACTGCATACAAACCAGCCAGAAAACAACTTCCTGTCAGATGCTAAATACCAAATGAAGCCGGAGGAAGGCAGTCGCTGCCAGGTGGCTCACTCAACATCAGATTTTGATTCCAACAGGGTTGAACCTTGACACAGAGAAATGCTGCATAAATGCATAAATGGAAGTACCCTTTGAGCATGCCTTTCCTTCTGCACTGAATAAGGAGAGAGACAGGGACCAATCCCATCCAATTTTCCAGTGCTGGTGCTGCTGTGTCAATGGGGTATGCACTGCTTCCTGTGTTGGGGAGGCAGTCTTCTCAAGATACAGGAACATTTGTTCCCTTACCTCAGGGCTGCATTGTGGCTGCCCTGATGCTGGAAAGTTAGATAGGATTAGGCCTTCAGTCCTCAGCTATTGGCAGTTTGGAGAAGTATTTTGTATCAGTCAGCATTGTTCCAAGGCAGACAATTCCCTTTCGGACAATTTTCTAGAAATTAAGTACCAAGCATGAAAATGAAAATAGCCACCATCCGACATTGCAAATACACTCCCTCTTTTTCCCCTGACAGACTGGAGAAAATTTTCCTTACTAAAATACTATGCAGGAAAAACCACTGCTAACCTCTCCCTTTTATGCTTTTGCGAAGTGGGAATTGATACACACTTATTTCTATGGAAGAAATCTCATTCTACTCCTTGTTTAGCATCCTCACTATTTGCTTCTCATAAAATAATTTTGAGGAGTCCAATCATCTGAAAAGAAACAGATGCTATGGTCAGATAAATTACAAAAACATTATGCTTAGCCAGCTGTATTGTAGGAAAATTCTATTTTTATACAACAATTATCGTTTCCCATATGGTATCATTCGATTGAAGCATCTGCTCAGTCATGCACCTCCACTTCATGCATTTGTCATAGCTAAATACAAACCAAGGAATATCTATTAAGGGGTCCTGGTTTCATTATTGTTTTCAGAGCTACCTGGGAATTGTATTGCAACCCATATGTAACAACAAGAAAACTACATGTGTAAACAAAGCAAAGATCTGAGAATGGGATGATTCCCCCCCCCCTCCAGATTTAACCTACCATCATCCTGAGCCACCTGGCAGAACAATATTAATAAAAAAAAATGCAGCATCAAATCTCTGTTATACCCATGATATACAGAGGATAATTTGTCTCCGGAGCAGACAACCTGGACGTACCGAAGGTACTGTCCCCATGGGAGCATCCTGGGCTTCTGGTTTACATTCCTCCAAAGTGAAAAACAGTTGCATGAAAAAGAAGGTACAATACTGAATGTGCAAGAGCAGCAGGAGCACACAGTAGTCTTTCCTAAAACCTCAACTCTATATTGCTAACAAATCACTAGGAAAACCCAGTGCATAAAACTTAGGAAACGGGGGACGAAAGCATAACTTTAGTGCAGGCAGTCTCAAGTGTACATACTTATTTGAATGATTTATATCCCACCTTTCTCTCCAAATACATGAAGCGCTCATAGAAGATTCTAGTGCATTTGGACTCAAAACCGTTCAGACTTGTTCGGGTAATGAAGGCCTAATCACCCACACAGACAACTTCTCCAAGAATGAAACAGCTCCCACGGTTTCATCCCAAGACCATCTCAGCATGCTGCTCTTCAAGAAGCAGCACACAATATCAGCTGCTCATATCAACATTGCCCCTCTCAGCCTGTGAACTATAGTACAGTACTTGGGCAGTCAGATGGGGATCAAAATTGGCAGCTCACAGTCAATAAGGGATTTGAGCTGCAATCTATGCACATGCGAGATCTACTTCTGATAATTCATGCTTAGGATTGTGCTGTTTGTGATCTCAGAGGCAGTAATCTGGTAGACCTGTTGAAGAGGTCAGCAGCAATCCAGAAGATCTTCAGTTCACCTCAGCCTTGAACATACTAATTGGCAATAGGTAAGCCACTCCCTCTCAGCCCTCTCTCTTCATCTTTGCCACAAGATGTGGTGATGGCAGTTGGCCCAACAAAATGTGGTGATGGCACCAGGTAACGACACCTTGCCTTTAAAAAGGGACTGGACAGATTTAAGGAGGAAACATACATCACAGGTAATAAGTCATGATGACGGCATGCAAACTCCTGGTTTTAACCTATCTCTGCATGGAAGATGCAAGCAGTGACAACAGGATACAGGTATCTTGATGTCTGGTGCATTCCCAGGGCATATTATGGGCCACTATGAGATACAGAAAGCTGGACTAGATGGGTCCTTGGCCTGAAACAGCAGGGCACTTCTCATGTGGATGAAAATACTGATACACCCTACAATGCCATTATAAAGATTAAGAAGAAAATGCTTGCGCTGTTTTATGATTCCTCACAGAAAGTGCTTTATGTAGATATACAGTACCTGGTATTGGCAACCATCAGTCTCGAAAGACTATGGTATCGCGCTCTGAAAGGAGGTTCTGGCACAGTGTCTAGTGTGGCTGAAAAGGCCAATTCGGGAGTGACAATCCCTTCCACACCGGGAGCAAGTGCAGTCTGTCCCTGGTCTGTCTCCCTGGCTATGGGCCTTCCTTCTTTGCCTCTTAGCCTCAGACTGTTGGCAAAGTGTCTCTTCAAACTGGGAAAGGCCATGCTGCACAGCCTGCCTCCAAGCAGGCCGCTCAGAGGCCAGGGTTTCCCACTTGTTGAGGTCCATCCCTAAGGCCTTCAGATCCCTCTTGCAGATGTCCTTGTATCGCAGCTGTGGTCTACCTGTAGTGCGCTTTCCTTGCACGAGTTCTCCATAGAGGAGATCCTTTGGGATCCGGCCATCATCCATTCTCACGACATGACCAAGCCAACGCAGGCGTCTCTGTTTCAGCAGTGAATACATGCTAGGGATTCCAGCACGTTCCAGGACTGTGTTGTTTGGAACTTTGTCCTGCCAGGTGATGCCGAGGATGCGTCGGAGGCAGCGCATGTGGAAAGCGCTCAGTTTCCTCTCCTGTTGTGAGCGAAGGGTCCATGACTCGCTGCAGTACAGAAGTGTACTCAGGACGCAAGCTCTGTAGACCTGGATCTTGGTATGTTCCGTCAGCTTCTTGTTGGATATACAGTAGTATACTTGTACTTGTGTATAAGTGTACTTGTGTATAAGTGTACTTGTGAAGTATACTGAGGTGAGGAGTAGTATACAGTAGTATACTTGTAGATATACAGTAGCCCTTGGGAAAGCTTGATCTCCTGTGGGCACCCTGAGTCTCACACCCCAGAACACTGCAGCATTCCTGGGCAAGAGAGGAGGAGGAGAAAACACTCCTCACTGTGCACAGCCACTGCTGCTCTTATACCATCAAGTCATGAAGGAAAGGTGGAGGGATTAGAGGGGCTCATTGGGAGCAGGCTTTGGCTATTATTATGATTATCTATAGGCTGCTTTTCAACAAAAAGTAATTTGCAAAGTAGTATCTGTTGCTAAACAACTAAAAAAATGGTTCTTCTCTGGTGTGGATTTCGAACTGGGGGGGGGCCTGTAATCTTGCTTCTCATTTAAGAAGAGCCCTTTAACGCACCCTTAAAGTCAGCGGCATTCCCAGAGGGGGGCACAGCACTTCGTTTTGCAGGGTGCCTCCATCCGCTGTGTAAGCTGCCCCTCCCCCTCGCTGTCAGAGCCATTCTGGGCAACAAGAGCAACATAGAGGAGACACCTCTGTGTTGCTCTCACCACCTGGAATGGCTCCGATGATGAGGGACAGGGACAGCTTACACAGCGGATGGAGGTGCCCTGCAAAACTTAGTGCTGTGCCCCCCTCTAGGAATGCCACTGCTTAAAATTCTTTTCTGACCTTATGACAGGAGAACTTTGCCAGAATCTCTGTCACCTCCACTGCGCACCTCCAAGGAGCACTCTCTTGTGTTTGCACTGTCTTGTGCTTCTGCAAGAAGGGCCAAATCCTCCAGCCTTCCAGCACTTCTGTAGCTTAGTCAATGGGCTGTGCACTACATCCCACAGTTGGAGGCAGTCACAGAGGCCTCCTCAAGGTAAGGGAATGCTTGTTCCTTTCCCTGGAGGCTGCACTGCAGCTGCATTGCTGCTGGAAAGTTAGTTAGGATTGGGCCCTATGTGTTGTAACTTTCAGCTACTTCCCCTTCCATCCCCAGCCCTCTGGGCTACATACCAACTCATTCTTGAGATTCCTCCAACCCTTAGGAGCAAATTCTAAGGGTGCAGGAGACTCGAAAGGAAAAGTGGCAAAAATCATGTATGTTTCTCTCCCCCCCCCCAGCCAGCACAATCATGAGATAGTGCTCACAAATGGTTTGGAGCTAACCCAATACATTTAAACTTTCAAATGCATCACAGGCATTTTAGCTGCTTATTTGCAAAATAAATTTATTTATTATTTTACACACTCCAGGCCAGTTCACATCATCCTTTTGCTGCCAGGTCTCCTCCTAGCACTAACTTGCAGACAAATGCATGGGAACAAGCAATAAATGGGTACATTCTGCAGTGACCTTCTGCAATTGTGTCAATTACTTCAAACTCCACAGTAAGCTTCTCATCGAAGCTGCATAGTCAGCAATTGCAATTGCTCAGGTGGAAGAAGGGCCCAATAGAAACTTTATTGGACTAGCCCTTAGACACTTCAGAATCTGACCCTGGAAAAAAAGTGCAACTAACATTTTACTTGATTTAGACCCAGTCTTATTGGCACCTAATGCTGCTGGAACAAGCGTTCTGGAGGCATCAGATGTTGCAAGAGGTTACACGCTGGAGCGCATCACCTGGCTGCCTCTGCAGGCAGCAAGTTGCTGGCTCCATAAGCCAGCAGATGGACACCTGCCAGCCCTATTGTGAACTACTTTTTTTGTTGAAAAAGTAGTATAAAAATACTTTTGATAATGCTTACATTTTATATTTTTAGTTATGTACTTGAACCATCAGGCAGAGCAATCCTAACTTGCGCTGGAACAGGCAGGCCAGCAGACCCGCATTGCATCCAATGCAAGTTTGGGACTGGCTGAGGTTTGGTTTGAGGAAAGGGGAAAAAATCCCCCTTACCCCGGGTAGAGCCGCAGTGGCCCCAATGGATCTACTCGGATCCGTGCCACCTATAGAGGTGGTGCATATCCAAGCAGAAAGGAGCAGCCTGGCGCAACTATGCCCTGCCCAGGAATTGGGCTAGGACCCAGCATAACTGCCAGATCCTGGCCCCACCTCCCGCTCCCTGCTTGCCCGCTCACCCATGGGCCCGCCTGACAACCACCTTCCTCCGCCCTGAAACGCCATCTCCCTGCCTCCTCCACACCCACCCCACATGCCCCAGATCCCCACACAGGCTGAGCTTGACCAGCGTGGACCTACCCATCCCCATTGGTGTGGAGGCTGGATGCAGTTTCTGGTGGCCAGCGCATGTCCCTACGCCGGCCCAGCCAACACATGAAGAGGCACAAACATGCTTTACGTCATGTTTGCAACCCCCCCTGGATTGGTGCAATGGACTTGTGCTCGCCCTGGGTGCAGTTAGGATTGCGCCCTTAGTTGCACAACAAAATCATGTAGTGTGTTTGGAGTAGGCCTATGGTTCCCACATCCCGGCAAATTTCAGGGTCTTGATTTCTGAAATACAAGCAGTGCTGGAAACATTAGAGAGTACTGAAAAAAATGTCTAAGGCACGTTATGACATAAGAGGACCTCTGGCAAGACTTCTGGTGCCCATTAAAGCTCATCCTACTGTAAAAGATTAAGGCCCAAATCCTACCCAATTTTCCAGCACTGGCATCACTGTGCCAATGGGACGTGTGCTGCATCCTGCAGTTGGGTGTCACTCACGGAGGCCTCCTCAAAGTAAGGGAATGTTTGTTCCCTTATCTCAGAGCTGCATTGCCCTTAAGTCAGTGCTGGAAAGTGGGTTAGGACTGCGCCGTAATTCAGTCAGATGGTGCAAGTTTCTCTCTCTTGTTTGCTGCAATCAGCTCACATGGCTATGTTTCTGCAATCTGTCTCACTGGAAGCATTCACATCCTTGAACTCCATTTAAATCATGCAGTTGTTGAAAGCAGTACTTGAACCTAATTGGGATAAAGCTGCATTGGTGGTGCCTCTTATAGTCTTGGATTAAGAACAGAGACAGCGACTATGGCAGAAGTCCATGTTCTGCATTTTGTGACCTCATTGTACTGTATTATGTGGATTTGTTTATTCAGCAGTTCAGTGTTTACTGATTGAGATCTATGCAGCATGACTGCTAGCTTCTTCAGTAATAGCTTTTCCTACATGTGTCCATGGGATTTTCTCCATGAAATGGATGGAGCACTCACTGCCACAAGAAAGGCACATGAGAGCTCTGCATTGGAGCTCTACTCCTATTGGAGCTGCTGGCTGAGAGCCACAGTGTGCATTATTCATGCTGCAAACTCCCTAAAAGCAAGAGAAAGCATACTTTTCTGGACAGGGGTTAATTTACTTGTGGCTTGTAATTAAAAAACAATCATTCTTTAGCTCCAAAGAACCACACTTTACTGACATGCGACAAACGAGAGAAGGGAAGTTCATTTCTGGAGATTAATTAAATTGCTTGCACTGCTCAAAAAGTCTTCCTTTTGGTTACAATGTGGCAACAGATGGCTGCTGCCATCAACAAGCCAGTAAAACTTGAATACACTGATTGACCTTTGTTTCACTATTTTGTATGATGAAAAAGAAACCATAAGACTTACTGCGACAAATATTTATATAAATAGATTGGTAACTGAAGACAGTGCCAGAGTCAGGCTGTGGGTACCTCTGAGTAAGGCACTCTTACTTAAGGACTGCCTCTTGCACCCCCCGCATATACCCTGATGCTGTATTAGGCACTGCCAAAAATGCTGAGGGTTCAGATGTCATCGCAACTATGGCATAAGTAAAGATCCTGTCATTTGAAGAGTGGTCCCTACTAGATAATATAATGGAGAGGTTGATTTTTTAAAATGCAACAGCAGAGCTGCACATTTCCAAATGAAATGCTATTTTCTTTAGCTGCAACAGAAAAATAAGTATGGGATTGATAAAGGAGGTATATCTAGACACTAAAATGATTGTCCTGCAGATATAGAAGGGTATATGAATATACTGTGCTAATTGTACTTTGGATTCAGATTCCTATTTGTTGCTCTTCATAAAATCCAAGCTCAAAATTCTATGCCATTTCCTTTTTAGCATGCAAGAGTTTCTTTGACCACCAATTCATTTGATCCAGAAGAAAATTTCCATCCTATAATACTATCGTGCCTGTGCTTAGTCAGAAACATGTCTAGCTCTAAAAGGTATACCCTAATAGGTGGTAATTTAATTGGCAATATTTCACCATTAAAAAAAAAATTTACCCTAACAACTGTGTGAAGTACGTAGATCACTAAAAATTCCCCATTCACATATGTATCTACATCATTTGATTTTCTGGAACTTTGAAGATGGGGCGTGGAATGTGTGACTCCACTCCATAGAAGAGTACTGCATTTGAAGCAATATGAAGCATCTGTGGTGCTATACCTGTGATGGCATGTTCAGATAAGCAAGTCATCATGTGATGGTGTTTTGCCAAGTCATAAGTGTGTGAATCTGCCAATGGAGACTTGTTGAAGGTTGTACAATGAGTACATGGGAACGATGAGCCCAAGCTGGCCCAGAAGGAAAGAAAACACTGCCCACTAGATCACAGTGGGTCTGTGGTTAATCCAGTATTGACCATTAATACATGTGTAAGAGCCACAGTAAAACATCAGAGGGCCTGATATACAGACTCATGAGCAACTGAACAATGGCCATGTATTCCTCCAAATGGTTTTAAAGAGAAAACAGCAATTTCTTCTCTTTACCAGCATATATATTCCTACATAAAATGTTTACAGCTAGTGAGAGTAGAGAGGAGCATTCACTTCAAAGCACATTCACTTTTTCTTACAGTTCTAATAATCAAAGTAGCTGAAGCTGGTGTTTCTGCAGACAGATAATTTGAATTTGTTGTAGTAGTCTGGTTGCTCACTGCCTGTATCCACTAAAATTATTTTGCCAACAAATCTGTATCATCTTTCTCCTTCCAAAATGTTTTCATGGTGCCATTACCCCAGCAGGGAAGAATCTTACTCAAGTACAGCCACAGCTGTATTAATAACTGTAAAAACAAGTATATACAACTGGGATTAAAGGACCTGTTTGATCCATGTGCTCGCTAAGCAATAAAAGTAATATACTAATGAAATGCATTCAGGCACTTTAAAATTAAACACATTTGTTGTTTGCCCTCTTTAATCACTGAGCTGCAGATTTTACATTCTGGCAGAATGACAGACTGTAATGGTCTCCCACAGAGGGCAAAAATCACTGAAGATGGAGCCTCACTTTAATTGCTACAGTTAAGGCGGATGATGTGTTTTTCCCCTACATCTATAAACAAGCCCAGTAGTCCCGAATTCTCTTAGCCCAGTAGTCTCCAATCTATGGTTGGCAACCTTCAGTCTCGAAAGACTATGGTATAGGCCTACAGCACCCGGTATTCCCAGGCGGTCTCCCATCCAAGTACTAACCAGGCCTGACCCTGCTTAGCTTCCAAGATCAGACAAGATCAGGTATGTGCAGGGTAACAGTTGCTGCCTATGAGGCTCATGGGAAAGCACTTTGGGATGCACTGAGGCTCAGTGCGGCTTCTGGGATGGCGTGATGAACTTGCAGGAGTGTCACAGGATGCTCACTGCCCAGCAGCCAGCACCCGACACAACACTGAAAATGGTGGTGTGCCAAGAGACTTGGCTTGGTGGGCAGAGCTCCATGAGCAAGGTGTTTGCTGCAGGAAAAGCTTACCCGTCCTCCCTGAGCCAGCACTGCTGCCTCAAACCCAGAAGTAAGTGGCGATGATGTCACTGCATCACATGTCACCGCTAACTACTTCCAGGTGCTCTTAGCTTTTCATTACCTTGCACAGGAATCGGGGTATGCATATGAGGAAGTAAAAATGGGAAATCACATCACCATTTCAGCACTGATGTGCTTTTTTGTCAGGAATAAAAACATACCTGAGGTGGGAGGCAAGCCAGAGAGGAAGCCTAGTGGAAAATTGCTCCACCTCATCATCAAGCCTCTCTGTTTTCAAGAAGACAGAACAGGCACATTACACTTGAATCCGAGGGAATTGCAGCTAGAAGTCTTTAACGTTTCATATTGGTCAATTAGATTTGTATGCCGTTTGATCATTTGCTAGATTTAAATGTGTTACATTTATGCCTCCTGTTGGCAGCAGATTAAGATGAAGATAATAGGCTGGAAGAAAACAGATTACCATTTCCAGAGAGATCTTAAGATGCAGATAATACGGAGCATATATATCAATCATACAAGAACACTGCTGTTTTCTACAAGGGTATTCATTATCCAGGATGTTCAGGGTAATTGAAATGTGCCACTAAGGTAACAAGCAAGGCTTCTTCTGCACAGATATGCAAGGAAGCAAACAGGCAAGGGAATGTGACAAATTAATCTAATTTTGAAAATTGATGGTCTCTATTTACCCAAGTACCCAGAAAGGCTCAAAAACCATGTGGCACAGTTTTTCTGCAAGATGATTTTTTTTGCTTCAGATTTCTGTTGTTTTTAAATGTATATTCATTTAAAATGGGGAATTACTTACATTAGGGCTTGCCCAAGATTCCCTGACACCTGAGGCAGCATACCTGATAACGTACCAACCACTGCACATTTTCTCTTCCTCTTTGTCCCTCTCTGACTTTTCCAAGGAGTGGAAGGAGATGGAGAAGCAGTGAAGACAAGGAGATGGACAGAGAAGAGCCCCACACCAATCTGCTGCCAGCTACCTAATGTGACCGCTTCAGTTGGTCTCACGGAAGAGCCAGTTCTGGTATATATGTTTGAAAACAACTTGTAATGCCTGGCATAGGATTCCTTCTGCCAGTGGCACTCCTGTGTTGAATTCTCCTATGTGTGCATTTGTGTGTGCACACGTGTGTCCCCACAATCTGCAGGATCACTTACTTCATGTCATTCCACTGTTGTTATACTGGGCATTTCTCTGCTCCACATCACTGGCTGCTGGAAAGAGAGGGGAAGTCCACCAAGTGATGGTAAAAGAAGCTAATAAGTTCATTTGTCCAAACCAGAGGTCATAACAATGATAACAAATGAATTGATAAAATTGGTTGAATGTCTAGAGTTTTTATTTTTAGCCAAGCCAGATGCTTTATATAGTGCCCACCAAGTTCAGCAGAGTTGAGCTCAGCAAAATGTCCAGGCTTTTGCTGCCTGGACTTTTTATTTATCAAAAATTGTATGAAAATATATTTAAAGAACCAAATAAGTTGGTTGTCAGTCACTATGCAGACAACATGGCTTGGTGGGTCACAAGTTATGCAGTCTTAGTACAGGCTGTCAGCCCAATCCTAGGGATGTCTACGCAGAAGTAAGTCCCATTATATTCAATAGGGCTTATTCCCAGCTAAGTGTGGATAGGATTGCAGCCTAAGGGCCGTAAAGCACATTTGTGAGTCCCTAGCGCCAGTGGAGCACCACAGCTAGCCCTGTGCCAGCCAGCACTAGGCTATCGCTGGTGGAACACCGGTGCTCCGTGGTTGCCCGAACTGCCAGGCGGCAGAGAGGTAGGTGGGGAGGAGGTGTTCCAGGGCAAGGCGGAGGCGGGGAGGGTGTGAAGTGGGCGGGGAGGAGGCGTGCTGGGGGGATGGGGCGGGAGGGAGGTGGGACTGGTGGAGCTCCAACATAGGCCCGACACGGCCGCGGGCCCAACGTGGAGGCTCTTGGTTCTACGACAGCCCAAGGGTTACAACAGAATCAAGCAGCCCCATTGTGGGGCCACTTGCCTTAGCTGGGGGAAGGAGAAAAAAGTTCCCTTTCCCCGAGGAGCCAGCGGCAGCTGCACTGTTGCGCACAGGATGCTGCGGCAGTCGTTTCTGCACTGCAACAGTCCCGGTGCAACAGGCAGCTCAGGACTGGGCTGCCTACGAGTCTCATATTCAGCACTGCTTTGCAATAAATGCATAATTCAGACAGTGGGGTGGGAAGCTGTATAGTTCTTAATAGCATACCTGTGGCACATCACCATTAAGTGTTATAGGAGCAAGGGCACCGCAGAAAATGGCTTCTAAACCCATGGCTGTCATTTAATAACTGGTGTCTCTGTGTTGCAGCAGCAGGTTCACTTGATTTATTTCAGAGATCTGAACTCTGGTTAACAGTGCAACATTCATTATGCTCAGCTCCATCTTCAATGCAGGCAACAGAAGGGCAACAAACAGAGATATTAACAGGGCAGACAGTCAGGATCTGGAAGACACAGCAGCCAGCAGTCGGTGCAAATAATTTCCTTCCCCCAGATGAATGTGAGATCTGTTCCTCCTGCTTTGGACAGGAAATAAGCTATGACTTCAGCCTTGACAGTGAATAGCTAGGGCACATGGTAATACTTCTTAGAACAAAAATTGATGGGAGCAATCACATCCCCGTTGAAGATGACAGGCCTGACAGGCAGCGCTGGTAACAAGTGGACACACACTGAAGTCAAAGGCGGAGAGGATCAGAACAGACAATGAAATAATTCATGCAGCGAACATGATTTTCCTGAGCAACAACGGATAGGGAAAGTGTCAAGCATAAGTAGATGCCAACATCCTGATCCTGACCAGGAGAGGCAACAGGCAAGACTATCAAAGTCCTGACTCCAACATATGTTTCCATAGCCAGCAATGTTCCCCATGCCAAACGGCACATTTTATAAGCAAAATGCTCTCAAGAATATACGGCAAACCAAATATGCTGAAAAAGTGATATTTCTACTACAGATCAATGCACAATGGAACACCAAGTGCTAATGGAATGATAATGTACCGATGAGAGGACATGGCTTTGTGTGGTTAATTGTGCACACGTTGAACATACGTTCTGGGAAAAACATTGCCATTAAATCATTTTTCAGACTATGCATTAACAGCAACATTCAAGGGAATAATAAAAGCTTCTTCAAATATGTTAGAAGCAGGAAACCTGCCAGAGAAGCGGTTGGCCCTCTGGATGGCGAGGGAGGGAAAGGGGAGATTAAAGGACACTTAGAGATAGCAGAGAAATGCTTGGGAGGCCAAGCAAGACTACGAGGAATGCATGGCCAGCTACATTAAGGGGAATAATAAATGCTTCTTCAAATATGTTAGGAGCAGGAAACCCGCCAGAGAAGCGGTTGGCCCTCTGGATGGTGAGGGAGGGAAAGGGGAGATTAAAGGACACTTAGAGATAGCAGAGAAATGCTTGGGAGGCCAAGCAAGACTACGAGGAATGCATGGCCAGCAACATTAAGGGGAATAATAAAAGCTTCTTCAAATATGTTAGGAGCAGGAAACCCGCCAGAGAAGCGGTTGGCCCTCTGGATGGTGAGGGAGGGAAAGGGGAGATAAAAGGAGACTTAGAGATGGCAGAGAAATTAAATGAGTTCTTTGCATCTGTCTTCACAGCAGAAGACCTCGGGCAGATACCGCTGCCCGAACGGCTCCTCCTGACCAAGGAATTAAGTCAGATAGAGTTTAAAAGAGAAGATGTTCCAGACCTCATTGATAAATTAAAGATCAATAAGTCACCGGGCCCGGATGGCATCCACCCAAGAGTTATTAAGGAATTGAAGAATGAAGTTGCAGATCTCTTGACTAAAATATGCAACTTGTCCCTCAAAACGGCCACAGTGCCAGAGGATTGGAGGATAGCAAATGTCATACCAATCTTTAAAAAGGGGGGGGACCTGGGAGACTATAGTTCGGTCAGCCTAACATCTATAAGATGGTGGAATGCCTCATCAAAGATAGGATCTCAAAACACATAGACGAACAGGCCTTGCTGAGGGAGAATCAGCATGGCTTCTGTAAGGGTAAGTCTTGTCTCACAAACCTTTTAGAATTCTTTGAAAAGGTCAACAGGCATGTGGATTCGGGAGAACACGTGGACATTATATATCTGGACTTTCAGAAGGCATTCAATATGGTCCCTCACCAAAGGCTACTGAAAAAACTCCAGTGTCAGGGAATTAGAGGGCAGGTCCTCTCCTGGATTGAGACCTGGTTGAAGACCAGGAAACAGAGTGGGTGTCAATGGACAATTTTCACAATGGAGAGAGGTGAAAAGCGGTGTGCCCCAAGGATCTGTCCTGGGACCGGTGCTTTTCAACCTGTCCATAAATGACCGGGAGACAGGGGTGAACAGTGAGGTGGCTAAGATGTTAAAAAGATGTTTAAAAAAAGATGTTAAAAAGGCCAGGAACTCAGAAGGCCTATCTAAACAGAAGGGTCTTCAGGCCTCGCCGAAAAGTTTCAAGAGAGGGATCAGCTCTTAAGTCAAGGGGAAGTCCATAGGTGCCGCTACTGAAAGGGCCCTATTTCTTGCCGCTGCCCCACGTACCTCCCTAAGCGACGGCACGTGTAGAAAGGCCTACTCTTATGACCTAAGAGGACGAGCCAGATTGTACGGGAGTAGGTGATCTCTAAGATACCGTGGCCCAGAGCAGTATAGGGCTTTAAAGGTCAAAACCAGCACCTTGAATTGGGCCTGGAAACAAATGGGCAGCCAGTGCAGCCGCTGGAGTAGCAGACTGACTGCGTCAAACCGCCTACCTCCAGTAACTATATGGGCCGCCGCACTCTGCACTAGTTGCAGTTTCCGAACCATCTTCAAGGGCAACCCCACATAGAGCATATTACAATAATCTAGCCTCGATGTCACCGTCGTCCTCACTGCCACCAGACAGCGCTCCAGGATCTCAACCGCCACCCTGGATTCTGGAGGAAAGGAGAGATAGAGCTGGGTGTCATCAGCATATTGATGGCACCGCACTCCAAACCCCCGGATGACCTCTCCCAGTGGTTTCATATAGATGTTAAATAGCATGGGGGACAGAATTGAACCCTGTGGCACCCCGCACCTCAAGGGCCAGGGTGTCGAACAGGCATTCCCCAGCACCATCATCTGGGACCGATCCTCCAAGTAGGAGCGGAACCGATGCAAAACAGTGCCTCCAACTCCCAGCTCAGCCAGTCAGCCCAGAAAGATACCATAGCCGATGTATGTATAGCCGATGTATGTACAGGCATGTATGTATAGGCATGTATGTATAGGCATACATAGCCAATGTATGTATAGGCATGTATGACTATATGCCTCTGGGGCATGTCATGGGTGTGTCCTCGGTGCAAGGAGCTCCAGGGTCTCAGGGAACGCGTCCGCTCCCTTGAAGCCTTGGTGGCCGACCTGGAGAAGCGCAGGCAGGCAGAGAAGGACCGTGGGGATACTTCCGGGGACGATCAGGCTTCGTCCCAACCTCAGGCGTGCAGCTCCTCGGCTGCCCAGGTAGGAAGTCTTGGGCCTGGAGGACGTCATCCTGGAGAGGAGGGAAACAATCCCCTGGGGGGGACCCCTTCTCCAGGGGATGGGCCCGTATCCTAACGCACTCAGGATAATCCTCGGCGGGAGGGGGGTCAGGGGCTTATTGTAGTGGGGGATTCGATTATTAGAAACATAGAGAGGGGGGTTTGCGATGGATGTGAGGACCGCATGGCGACTTGCCTGCCTGGTGCAAAGGTTGCGGACATCACTTCTCGTCTAGACAGGCTGGTAGACAGTGCTGGGGGAGAGGTAGTGGTTGTGGTGCATGTCGGCACCAACGATGTGGGCAAGTGTAGCTGGGAGGTCCTGGAGGCCAAATTTAGGCTTTTAGGCAGGAAGCTGAAAGCCAGGACCTCAAAGGTAGCGTTCTCTGAAGTGCTACCTGTTCCACGCGCAGGGCCAGCTAGGCAGGCGGAGATCAGGGGTTAGGGAGATCAGGTCATCCACTGCGTGGATGAGACGGTGGTGTAGGGAGGAGGGGTTTAGATTCGTTAGGCACTGGGGAACGTTTTGGGACAAGCAGGGCCTGTACAAGAGGGACGGGCTCCACTTGAACCAGAATGGAACCAGACTGCTGGCGCATAACATTAAAAAGGTGGCAGAGCAGCTTTTAAACTGATCCCTGGGGGAAGGCCGACAGGAGCCAAGGGGCATCCAGTTCGGGACTCCTCATCCCTATGGGATGAGGATGGGGAGGTTAGAGAACAACAAGACAAAGGCAGAGTAGGAGAAGAAATTGGGAAAGGTAGTATGATGGGATGTGATAGACAGTTTGGCACAATGAGAGGATGCGGGAACAAAGGAGAGAACAAACAGCCCATCCTGGGGCATTCCGTGTACAAATGCTTTTATGCGAATGCCCGAAGTCTCCGAGCAAAGATGGGAGAACTGGAATGTCTGGTGACAAGGGAAAACATTGACATAGTGGGCATAACGGAAACCTGGTGGAATGCGGAGAATCAGTGGGATACCGCAATCCCGGGCTATAAACTCTACAGGAGGGACAGGCAGGGGCGTGTTGGAGGTGGGGTGGCCCTTTATGTTAAGGAAGGGATAGAATCCAGCAAAGTAGAGATTGAAGGTGGGTCCGACTCCACCGTAGAATCTCTGTGGGTTAAATTACCAGGCTTGTGCAGCGATGTAATACTGGGGGCGTGCTATCGTCCTCCAGACTAGAAATTGGATGGGGACCTTGAAATGAGGAAACAGATCAGGGAGGTGACAAGGAGGGACAGGGTTGTAATCATGGGGGACTTCAATTATCCTCATATAGACTGGGTCAATTTGTGTTCTGGTCACGATAAGGAGACTGGATTTCTTGATGTGCTAAATGACTGTGCCTTAGAGCAGCTAGTCACAGAGCCCACCAGAGGGAAGGTGACTCTGGATTTACTATTGT
The DNA here is from genome assembly GCF_035046505.1 of Tiliqua scincoides. Taxonomy (NCBI): domain Eukaryota; kingdom Metazoa; phylum Chordata; class Lepidosauria; order Squamata; family Scincidae; genus Tiliqua; species Tiliqua scincoides. The sequence continues at coordinate 114,661,995 of NC_089821.1, forward strand.
GCAGTACACAGGACCTGGTTAGAGATGTAAATGTTACTGAGCCATTGGGGAACAGTGATCATGCTGCGTTCCATTTTGACATGCACGTTGGGGGAAGAATACCAGGCAAATCTCTAACAAAAACCCTTGACTTCCAAAGGGCAGACTTCCCCCAAATGAGGAGGCTGGTTAGAAGGAGGTTGAAAGGGAGGGTAAAAAGAGTCCAGTCTCTCCAGAGTGCATGGAGGCTGCTTAAAACAACAGTAATAGAGGCCCAGCAGAGGTGTATACCGCAAAGAAAGAAGGGTTCCACTAAATCCAGGAGGGTGCCCGCATGGCTAACCAGCCAAGTCAGAGAGGCTGTGAAGGGCAAGGAAGCTTCCTTCCGTAAATGGAAGTCTTGCCCTAATGAGGAGAATAAAAAGGAACATAAATTGTGGCAAAAGAAATGTAAGTAGGTGATACGGGAGGCCAAGAGAGACTATGAGGAACGCATGGCCAGCAACATTAGGGGGAATAATAAAAGCTTCTTCAAATATGTTAGAAGCAGGAAACCCGCCAGAGAAGCAGTTGGCCCTCTGGATGGTGAGGGAAAGAAAGGGGAGATAAAAGGAGACTTAGAGATGGCAGAGAAATTAAATGAGTTCTTTGCATCTGTCTTCACAGCAGAAGACCTCGGGCAGATACCGCTGCCTGAACGGCCCCTCCTGACCGAGGAGTTAAGTCAGATAGAGGTTAAAAGAGAAGATGTTTCAGACCTCACTGATAAATTCAAGATCAATAAGTCACCGGGCCCTGATGGCATCCACCCAAGAGTTATTAAGGAATTGAAGAATGAAGTTGCAGATCTCTTGACTAAGGTATGCAACTTGTCCCTCAAAACGGCCACGGTGCCAGAAGTTTGGAGGATAGCAAATGTCATGCCTATCTTTAAAAAGGGAAAGAGGGGGGACCCGGGAAACTATAGGCTGGTCAGCCTAACATCTATACCTGGTAAGATGGTGGAATGCCTCATCAAAGATAGGATCTCAAAACACATAGATGAACAGGCCTTGCTGAGGGAGAATCAGCATGGCTTCTGTAAGGGTAAGTCTTGCCTCACGAACCTTATAAAATACTTTGAAAAGGCCAACAGGCATGTGGATGTGGGAGAACCCATGGGCATTATATATCTGGACTTTCAGGTGTTTGACACGGTCCCTCACCAAAGGCTACTGAAAAACTCCACAGTCAGGGAATTAGAGGACAGATCCTCTCATGGATTGAGAACTGGTTGGAGGCCAGGAAGCAGAGAGTGGGTGTTAATGGGCAATTTTCACAATGGAGAGAGGTGAAAAGCGGTGTGCCCCAAGGATCTGTCCTGGGACCGGTGCTTTTCAACCTCTTCATAAATGACCTGGAGACAGGGGTGAGCAGTGAGGTTGCAAAGTTTGCGGATGACACCAAACTTTTCCTAGTGGTGAAGATCAGAAGTGATTGTGAGGAGCTCCAGAAGGATCTCTCCAGACTGGCAGAATGGGCAGCAAAATGGCAGATGTGCTTCAATGTCAGTAAGTGTAAAGTCATGCACATTGGGGCAAAAAATCAGAACTTCACATATAGGCTGATGGGTTCTGAGCTGTCTGTGACAGATCAGAAGAGAGATCTTGGGGTGGTGGTGGACAAGTCGATGAAAGTGTCGACCCAATGTGCGGCAGCAGTAAAGAATGCCAATTCTATGCTTGGGATCATTTGAAAAGGTATTGAGAACAAAACAGCTAATATTATAATGCCGTTGTACAAATCGATGGTAAGGCCACACCTGGAGTATTGTGTCCAGTTCTGGTCGCCACATCTCAAAAAGGACATAGTGGAAATGGAAAAGGTGCAAAAGAGAGCGACTAAGATGATTACTGGGCTGAGGCACCTTCCTTATGAGGAAAGGCTACGGTGTTTGGGCCTCTTCAGCCTAGAAAAGAGGCGCCTGAGGGGGGACATGATTGAGACATACAAAATTATGCAGGGGATGGACAGAGTGGATAGAGAGATGCTCTTTACACTCTCACATAACACCAGAACCAGGGGACAGCCACTAAAATTGAGTGTTGGAAGAGTTAGAACAGACAAGAGAAAATATTTCTTTACTCAGCGTGTGGTTGGTCTGTGGAACTCCTTGCCACAGGATGTGGTGACGGTGTCTGACCTGGATGTCTTTAAAAGGGGATTGGACAAGTTTCTGGAGGAAAAATCCATTACGGGGTACAAGCCATGATGTGTATGTGCAACCTCCTGATTTTAGAAATGGGCTATGGCAGAATGCCAGATGCAAGGGAGGGCACCAGGATGCAGGTCTCCTGTTATCTGGTGTGCTCCCTGGGGCATTTGGTGGGCCGCTATGAGATACAGGAAGCTGGACTAGATGGGCCTATGGCCTGATCCAGTGGGGCTGTTCTTATGTTCTTAACCATTAACATACATAGTTTATAAACAGCAACTATACTTTCAAAATAGATAACGAGACAAGATAATTGAATGGAACCATTGCGTATTTGGATAGCTGACTGCATTTCCTCCCCCCCCCCATTCTTTTACAAATGTTGACTCAAACAGAAAGTGGCCTGATTTGTTTTATTTTTTAATGTATGCCTTTTAATTGGGGGGGGAGCGGGACCATATACCTGGATATTGGCAGCAGGATCCTGGGGCGTGTGGACCCCAGATCCGATTTAATGAATTTATGAGTTTGTTAAAATGAAGTGAAGAAAATGGGCCAATCTCCTGCAAGGGTTGCATTAAATAGTAAAATATACCCTTGTACATGTTTTACATGATATTACATGGGCAGTTATTTGAGCACCCTAATTTGATGTGCAAGTATTATTACAGAGGCAAAAGTTTCGTGCTCCACATTCCACACCTCACCACAGACAGGGCATGCATTGGATAACGTTTAAGTAGTTTACAATCACAAAAACAAACCTTCCATTCCAAAAACCAAGAAAATTAAAATATCAAAACACATTCAGTATATGATCAGAGTTAAGCTGATTACAATTTTCCTTCATGCTCTGAAAAGCATGGGAAATTGGAAGTTAAGCCAACGACCTTAACTTATGCACCATGTAAGCAGTAATGATTTTGTACCGTCACCTCAATTATGCTCTCCTCAAAAATCAGGCCCCAGGCACCCACACTTTGCCAAGGTCTTTATTGAGAAATTGAACTGGGGAGGGGTGCATCCAGATAAATTCAACAGGTGAAGCTTAACCAAACACTTGCAAGGATACACCTCATGGATGTATACGTGATGTATCTCAACAAGGCACAATTCAGTGCCAGATCTCTGTGATAGCCAGATTTCTACTTCTGTTTGGGAAAATAATTTAGAACAAAACCAATTAGGCTTGTGATGTGGAGTAGCAATGTGCAGTAATGGTTTGGGAATGAACTGCTGCATACTCATTTTTGCAGATAAGTACCCCAAACATGTGATAGGCAGAAATAGGCAGAAATATCAGTGAAAATCAAGGCTTCACATAATTGCAATGAATTTTATTGCAATGAAATTTAGTGTGAAACTAGACATGCCTCTAATTTTTTTTTATTGGCCCTGGCAGGTAGGCTTTTTATAAAACTGTAAATAGCAAGCAAGGGGGGGCAGCTGGTAGAGACAAGGACCATGGCATAAAACAATGTTTTATGGGATGTTTAGGGATAAAACAAACACTATCGTCAAGGTCCCATTCTGAATCAGGACACCTTTCCCACTGCATGCCATTTACATTTTAAAAAGCAAGCAAACCAGAACCAATGATTAAAGCTACAATCCTATGCAACTTACCTGGGAGCAAGTCTCACTGAACTCAGTGTTACATGTTCCAATTGCACTGTTAGGTCTAGTTTCCCACTTGAACTGGAGATGTGTTGCACAGATAAGGCACAATCCTCCATCCCTGTACCCTTTGTTATCTGTGCAACGCTCATTTAAACATGTTTTCTTAGAATGTAGTCTTACTAAGGTCAATGGGATTGACTCCCTATTAACTGCATTTACAAATGAGCCTTCAATTTGGAAGCAATGCATTGCAGCGCTTGTCATACAATGTATGCCTCCTTTTGTAGATACAAGAACCTTTCCCCTTTGGCCTATGAGCATACATGCATGGAACTCACCCCAGCACAGACAGGAATAGAGAAGTTCCTGAATGCACAGAGCTATGGTTGTGTCTGGAAACAACAGAGCCGTTGATTGTTTTGTAGCTTGCTTGTAAAAGTATGAAGTCACTCCAAAGTAATTCTATAAATAATCTTCCTTCCCTAAGCAATTATAATTTTTTACATGAAACACAACTGGGGATAATTTCCTGGATTAAAGAATATTTAAGATGTAGTCTTTATGTCTGAGTCTGGAAACTTAGTCTTGAACATGGACTTGATTACAAAAACGGAGGCCTGTTTCTTTATTATGCCTTATTTTAGTGTTTCTCAAACTGTGGTCAGAACCCACTAGGTGGGCCATGAGCCAATTTCAGATGGTGTACCATTCATTTCAATATTTTATTTTTAATATGCTAGACTTGATGCATGGTATGTGGCTGCATTTAGCGAAATGTTAAAGATCTGTACTTTTAACTGGCTACTATGCATATGCCTTTAACAATGATACTAAATGGGACTCCTGGGTAAGTGTGGGTAGGATTTCAGCCTAGGATTGCTAAAACTCTGCCTGCTTGCTGATATCATTACCAGTCATGACAGGTGGGTCCCAACAGATTCACATTCTAAAAAGTGGGTCCCACTTTTTGACCCAATAGAATAAGCAGTAAGAACCACTGCTTATTATATTAAACAATGAGGAAAGAAAATGTTCTAATGCCTTAAGAATGAGATTTTCATTTCCAACCTTCCAACCAATGGTTGGCAACCTTCAGTCTCGAAAGACTATGGTATAAGCTTACAGCACCCGGTATTCCCAGCAGTCTCCCATCCAAGTACTAACCAGGCCTGACCCTGCTTAGCTTCCAAGATCAGATGAGATCAGGCATGTGCAGGGTAACAGTTGCTGCCAACAATTATTACTATATTGATACCAACAGCTTTCAGCAGAAATGTGCTGAAGAGGTTAAAAAACATCCTAATCTAGACTTCATCATTTAAAATACAGTGTTTATATAATCATTGATTTAACTTAAAGTCATGTTGCAGGAATTTCTCCAGGATTACACTGATCTTCCCCATCCCCCTTTTGGATCATGGATAGAATGCTGAAACTGAATAGAATAGTTGGCTGAAACAAATTCTGCTTATTGATTTCAGGATTTTGACGGATTGTGATGAAGTATTTACTTAGCTAAGGCAAAGCAGAAACATTGTGAACCAGTCCGGTTTCTTCCATCATTATACTTTCTGCCCCCAGCCCATCTTCCTTTGCATGTAGAGGCACACGATGGTAAGTTCTAGCCCATCATTGTCTTCTCCTCCACCCCTGCTCCTCCTTTTCCAGTCCAGGGAGGAGAGGTGAAGGCGAGGGGTGGGATGGGCACAGTTCTGGGATGACCACTCTTTCATGCCGCTGATTAGATGGTCAGCTCTGACAGCTATATCAGCAGATCACATGGCGACTCAATCTATGCAGTCTTGTTTGCAATGCTGTTTTGTGATCATCAATCACATCTAGCAGTAAAATCTTCTTAAGATAGAATGATCCTGTCCTTGGTCAATCTGGATCCAGGATATATGAAGGAATTCCTACTCTCCTACATGGCCCCATCCTCATGGTTGAAAATCTTTTAAAGGACACCCAAAGATGTGAAGGCCTGGGGGAGGGGGCAACTTTTTTCGGTCTACCTCCCACCCCCACCCCCCAGCAGAAGGACAATTCTCAATTTTTTCAGTGGGAAATTTGGAATTGTTGGGGAACCTAAGCTTTCAGAAACTTTTGCATTCCCCCTTTACATGTTTAAATGTACTGTATATTGTAAGACATTTTAGGTACATATCTGAAAAGGTACTCTAAGAACCAGCCCTATGAAATATAGTTCTCGGATTCTACAACGCTGAGTTAGGTTTTCATTCATCCTTGCTAATGGATCGGTGAATTGATTCATTTGGACTTCTAGCCTGCCCCATTTGGAGCAGCTCAAATCCATAGGCAGTAAAATTAATCAGCCATCCTAACTGAATTCCCCCTTCTCAACTGACTGAAATAAAGTGAGCAGCTCATCTTTAGCACAGCTAAGCACTTGGCTTTACTTGTCTCCACTGATTCACTGCAACACATTTCAGTAAGCCAAGTGTAGATTGGCCTGCTATGTTAAAGTCTACACTCCCCATTTATTGCTTTGTTACAATGAAACAAGAAAATCCTGGCATCAGAAATAGAGGTTGGGGAACCCTCTTGCAGTTTTTTTTTCCTTCAAGATAACACTACTGTCAAGAGCCAACTCAGCTAAAAATGATTACGATTTGTTTTTCCTTTTATTTCCAAGCTAACTATAGGGAGGGAGAATGTTCTAGAGAAGTAGAATTCAGTCACATCAATGTACAAACACTGAGAGCCATAGGATTTGATGAGAGTCCCTCAGAGATAGCATGTAGCAAGAGAACAGGTTGCCAGGAGCAAGCAAGGGAAGTTTAAATGTGAACAAAATACAAAAGTGGTACATGAGCAAGGGTCAGCACTCTTTCTTCTGGGAGAAGTACATCAGCAGAATAGTGGAAGAGTGTCACCCAATTACTGCTGATCTATCAACTAATGCACAGGGAAAGTCTCAAATTGATTTACTGCAACTCCTGGAGGTCTTTTCTATCAATTGCACCCTGCCTTGGACTTGACATCAGTCCATCGGCTAGTGTCAAGTGTGTGTATTTGTACTCTGGCTTTCATAAAAATTAAACATGATGAATTGGAATTATCCACACAGTTTTCTTGGGGAGTGGATTTGGCCTTCCTTTTGTTTTGTTGTGTTGTGTGTACTACCCCAAAATATGAAAGGATATAATCAAGCCCCCACTGAATATGAGCTACACACACTGAAAACATGGTGAGTGAGGCACATGCAGACCACAGTGCCGTATCATATAAACATAGCCACGGTATCCAAGACCTCCAAAGTTACTCAGAAAAGAAAAAAAGAAAAATAATTATCAAGCAAAGTGAAAACCTTCAAAAACAATAGCCTGCAATTATTTAAATCAAAACAAATATCTAAAGGACACTTGGAATTATGAAACCTGAAAGCCATGGGGAAAAAAGTAGGCAGTAGAAATATTAAAAAGCTAACCATAGGTACAAAACTCTCACTTGGGTGGGATATCCCTGATTCAATAGGTCCAATTCCAAGAGAAACTTGTATAAGCAGAAGTTCCATTGTCACAGATGACAAACTGCACCTGCTGAAATTCCATCCTCTACACAAAGGCCCAGGAGCCCTAAAGTTGAAAGGTTGGCCACCCCTGCTGTAAGGGGAAAGAGGTGATTTTAGCTCATCTCCCTTCCATTTTTACCTCATTTCATTTACTACTAATCTACTTCTCAGAGTTGAGGGATCCTTGGGATTAGTAGTACATACAACAATGTGGAAAATTTGGGGATGTCTTACCGCTTTAAACACCCCTGAATTCACCCTCTTATTCACCAGGCATAAGAGTGGATGGTAGAAAAGGTTTACACGTGTATACAAAGTTACTAATACACCATGTTGCTATAAAGCTGGTCATCTGTATGACTGAGTCAGAGACAAACACTCTCCAGGGTTCAAAGAATAAAGTGGCTGTACATCATAGCTCTTAAAAGAACATAAATTTTGGTTGTACATTAAACCACCAAATGAGCAAAGTAAGATATATTAATAGCTTATTTGCATACTTCCTTACTACAGTCGTGTATGTCTTACACGGAAAATTTAGAGCATCATCAATTAAATGGTTCATAAAACAAAATACTAAGTGAATTTCAAACACCAGTCATTAATTCTCATCCACTGTTATTGAGCTTTAATTTCATGAAAAAAATAGGTATTAACCTGCATTTGATGATTTAAGCGTCTTAGGCAGAGGTGAAAGCTGAAGGAAAGCCTAGATTTGCTCTGTTCATTTACATATGAATCCAGAATTTAGCATCCTCTTCAGGTTTACAGCCCAGTCCTGTCCAAATATAAAATGCATCCTACCTCCTCAGTTTGAAATTTACAGTGCAATCCGATGCATGTTGACTCAGATGTTAAGTCCATAAGTGTTCAATGGGGCTTGCGCCCTGCTGTGCATAGGATTGCAGCCTTCCTGTGTCACAGTGCATATAGAAGTGAGCACCAATGAGTTTAATTGGAATAACTCCCAGGGAAGCGCATATACTGTAGATTTGCAGCATAAGAGTTAAGTGCACACATAGCAAGAACTCCAAGGGATTAGCTTTACTTCTTAATACTTTGTTCTGAAGTGACAATGAGCACTCTCACTTTCAAAAAAAAAAAGAACCATTTGCTGTCTCTTAATCTTTCCATACAATTTTGTATTATACAGATTTTAAAACATCAGTGTTTAATTGGCACTTATAGCCATCTCATTTCACATCCATTTTGACTTTGCTAAATTGACAGTTTTTAGGAGCATGGATGACATTCTTGAATAGCCTGCTGCCTCGGGAAAAGGCTTTTCAGAGAAAGGTACAAAATCAGGCCAACATAGTGTTTCAAAAGGTAAAAGGAAAATGAAACTTTATTTTATATGGATGCAGGTATTTTTTTTTAAACCAAATGCTTTTTGGTAAAGTAGGAAATGGGAATATAATATATTCCAAAATATTAGAAATTAAAAAATGTATTTGATATCATACATTTATAATTAAAAAGAATACCCAAGGTGGCTTACAATACCATCTATAAACTAAATACTGGCATTTTTAAAATTATTGAAAACATCATTAACCGTTAAAATATTGCAGCCAATAAAACCATTTACAGACAGATTTTTGAAATGGGGTTAAAACTGTCAAGGGTGGATTAGAAGGGAGGACAAAACAAAATACAGGTTGGGTATCCCTTATCTGGAATTCCAAAATACGGAATATTCCAAAATACAAAACTTTGAGTGCCAACATGACTTTTTAAAAAAACTTTTTTGCTTAAAGAAATACAATCACAAACTGTGTTTCATGCACAAACCTTGTTTCATGCACAAAATTATTAAAAAAATGGAATATAATTACAATATATATAATTCAGACAGTGTGTATAAGGGATATATGAAACGCAAATGAATTTTATTTTTAGATTTAGCATTGTTTACAAGAGATAAAGCCTCAGTGAAAATTTCTTCCCAGAAAATATGCATAGGATTAGGTCATAAAGGCATCTCAGCCTTGGAGACCTGCTCTCGGTGACAAAGAGTCATACCCAGAGTAACAATTATGTGAACAGAGGCACTCTCTGAATACAAGCGATATTCAAAAATAGAAGGAGCATTCCACTCATGGAGAGGTCCCTGGCACAAAACATGCCCCCCCCCCCCCGCATAGGAAGATTGTTCCTTCCATGCTCAATGGAAACCTGAATTCATGGAAATCGAGATTTGAATGCAACCTAAGAATTCTAACATTCTAAGAATTCTAACATTCAAGGGAGACTCCATATAATTATCAAATATATCAAAACAGACCTATTCCCCACCAGTTTATGTGATGCAGCTGCCCCCCCCCCCCAAAAAAAAACACACTTTATGTTAGGGAGGGAGGGTTGTTCAAATGACCCAAGAGAGGTAAGTAAACATTTTTACTTGCCTCCTGGTAGGTCACCAATGGGTTTCCTCAGATGTATGATGGCTATTTAGCCATCACAGACCTATGAGCCTCAGTGGTGGGTCAACTCTAGGAAAGGGGGACAGGATCCTAGTGTGCACTGCTACCGCTTAGATCCCTTCCACCCTTGAACAATCCCATGCCTGGCATGGCCCCTACCCTGATACTCCTCTGATCCTCATCCGATCCACCCCAAACCTACCCCACCATCTTCACAGCTTCACCTTCACAGCTCCGGCACAGCCTGGATGGGCTGTTGCCACATACGCACAGGACCTCTGGTTGTTTGCACCAGTGTTTCTGCAGCACACAACAGTGGTGCGCCTTTTGCAGCACCACCCTAGCACTTACAGCAGAATATCGGGAGATCTCTTAGCGTAAGTTCCCAATAGTGGGCTGCCTGGTGCCTCAAGGCAGAATACTCAAAACATACTGAAAAGGGGAACTCGTGCCTGGATTCTCAATACTATAAATCATTTTTGCCTCCTCTGCAGTTTCAGCACACTAGCCTTGTCTGTTAGCTTTATCAGCTGTTTAATATCACAAGGATGTTCAAAATGCAAAGGCCATGGACAATCACAACAGAATATAGCCTATGCTGTCTGCACTTGGTGACTGGCTGAAATGATAGAACGATAACCAGCTGGTGTCGACAACAACCTCCAAACGTTTGTCCATGTTCATGGGCATCTGTCTATATTCCTAAAGATTTACCAGATTGGTGTTGATGAGTTCTGCATTTCTAACACTTAATATACCATATACACTCTGAATTCATCAGGTAGCAACTGCAATTCTATATCCTTTATCATGGCAAGGTACAAGGTGACCGAGCTTCTGGGGAGAGATCTTCACTGTATCCAGAAGATTAAAACTTATCTTTAAGATCTCACGCCTGTTCAATAGCAATTTTCAGACTAAAAATAGTTAGATTAACTATCAGGTATTTTCCCCAATGCTGTCATCTTATATGCAGCATCTCTGGTTATACTTAAGTTAGCTGCACTCCAAATGACTCATAAGATTCTTTGACAATAGTGCTGACATAGATATTTGGTATCCACATACTCTGTTTTCATAAATCTGCTCTGACTTTGGCATTCCAAACAGGATCATTTAAGTGATTGATTTGCATACATTAGTAAAGAGGATGAAAAGTGGATAATTTAGCATCTAATTAATATACTGCTCAACATTAATTAGAATTCTTGATTATATTTAACTAGACAAACTTGTTTTTGTTACGCTTTTTTGTGCTTCATTAAATGTGTAGAGAACAAATAAAAGTGTGCACCCTTGTAGAGCTGTATAATGCATTCAAGCATTCACCTAAATGTACCAAAGTCCATGCAAAGTGCTTCAGTAATGGAGGCAAGATGCAATTTTTATCTTAATTGCCTTCAAAGGAGGAAATTCTAGTTCATACTCTCCCTAGAAAACATTTCAAAACACCACTTTATAAATCTTTCTTAAATTATGACTGTGTTTACACACACACACACACACACACACACACACACACACACACGTACCCTGGTACCACAGTTGTAGAGAAAAAAGATGGAGCAAGTCATGTAGATGCTTCACAGGCCAATCCTAACCAACTTTCCAGTGTTGATGCAGCTGTGTTAAGGGGGTGCATGCTGCATTCTGTGGGGGAGTGGGGGAAGGAGACACAGAGGCCTCCTCAATGTAAGGAAAAGTTGGTTAGGATTGGGTGGTCAGATACTTCTGATCTATTTGTCTCTAGTGGACAACCTCCAGAGGCAACCTCCAACAGACAACTTCCAGAATTCACAGAACAGGTCAAGAGACCATTCCAACAGGTCTGAGTTGGCATGCCCTTAGGAAAGACACACAGGTTTGCATGCCTTTGCATAGCTGCTGCTTTTCCTTGTCTTGCTGTCCTTGGGCCTTGTTGAAGCCAAAACCAGGCTGATCTGGTTCTGAGCAGCTACAGTGTTACTTGGTCAGAACATTGCATGGTTATCTCTTCTTTCAGGAGAGTACAGATCTCTGCCCATTAGAGGACATTAGTCTCTAGAGGGCATTAGAGGGCTGCTTTCATAAAAAGGGAGCTGTCAACAAATTTTCAGCTTGTATACTTAAGCTGATTTGATCCCTTCTTCAACCCAGTTCATCAAACTTGGCCTTTGGTCCGGCCAGCCCCTCAATCATACTTCTCACCCAGCCCTTCACTTTCTAACTCCCATGTTATTTGATGGTGGTTCTCAAACTTTCAGCATGGAGACCAACTTTTTAGAATGTGAATCTGTTGGGACCCACCGGAATGGATGTCATAACCGGAAACAACATCATCAAGCAGGAAAATTTTTCACAATCCTACCCACACTTACCCGGGACCCAGTTAAAAGTACAGATCTGTCACATTTCCCCAAAGGCAGTCACATACCATGGTTGTATCAAGTCTAGCATATTAAAAATAAAATATTGAAATGAATGGGGACCAACCTGAAACTGGCCCGCAACCCACCTAATGGGTCCCGACCCAGAGTTTGAGAAACATTCTGAGGAGGTAGAAAGGGGAGGGGAAAGGAGCGACAAGAAATTATTTTCCGACAATCTCAAAACTATGCATTAAATTACAGCACTATAAAAATATATGCATTCTAAGAAAACATCATAGCAGCCCCAAATTCGTTTCTGACATTGAAACCGATTGGCAGAAACATCTTCAAAAGGCAACCAGACTTGAAAGCAGTGACTCCAAAAGGAAGCCTGTAGCTCACCTTCAAGATGCTGTTGGCTCTGTCAGTCCCAAGAACCATAACGTAGGGGCATTGTTCAGAGGACTCTCACTGGAAAGGGGTCTTCCCTTCTTAATCAATGGTGAGGGAAGACATTTACAGCTTAGCTCGTCACCTAATCTGATAGCTTTGCTCATGTGTTAAAGGAGACTGAATTTCTCTCTTTAACCAATTTCTGCCTGGCCCATGGGTGGACACATTTGATCCCTGTTGCATATATGCAACGTTGGGCAGAAATGGCTTAATGAGAACCAATATATTATTAAATATTTTCAAGCTTGTCTATTTGACTGCCAATTACGTTGCCTATGGGTAATTTTGATTTAATATGCCACCTACACAACCACCCGATCCAGCCACTCTATTAGATTGTAGGATTTTTTTTTTTTTTTGCAATCCAGTTTTAACCCAGAAATTCAGCCAGGATAAATCCTAACATTTTTCAGTCACTTGTGGGATGCGTCGCTTGTACATAAGGTCAGAAGCTGTCCACCCTCATGGTCAATTACAATAGCATCAAGAACAAGAACTTCTACCCTCTTTTAGACGTCTTTAAAAGTTGACATCTTTAGAACCAGGCACTCCGAGTTGTACAATAAGATCAGCTGTAACGCTTCCAATCTTCAACACTTTCTCTTTTATCAAATAACTGCTGTCGTGTTCCCAATCTCTAATCAGAGGAAAAAGGAACTTTTTGTCAGAGGCTTTTAAATTCCCCACTATGTGACTGATGGGTTCATGTTCTAAATTATATATGTATAGTATATACATAAACTACATATGTTTATATAAATCATTTAAAAACATACTTTAGCCATGAAAGCAATGCTGTTGTTAATAAAGGAGGAGGTACAATCATTATTTATTGCTGCTTTGTTATTTTTTTTATTGCTGCTTTTGACAATTTTACAGTTGGAGGCTGTTTTAAAAGTTTTTTTATTCTTTTATGACAAGAATTGCATATTTTATTTTGCTAGCTACCTTGGGTGCCCACTGTGTTTTAAGGGGCATAAAGGCATTACATACATACATACCATCATGCACTTGGGATTTCATAAAGCAAGCATGCGAGTGGAGTGCCTTTGCTGAGGGAGTGAATGTCATTGTTCTTTATTAAATATATTGCCCACTGTATATTGTAATCTTCTAGAAAGTCACAACAGTTTATCCAAAGTGGACACACATTTCCATTTCTAACAGGCTCACAATCTGGGTTACTGAATTAAAAAACACAAGGGGCAAAAATGACCAAAAAAAGGTAACAATCTTTTTTTTTTTGGTGGTGGTGGTGGTGGTTGTTGTGCTGCGTGTTTCTTTCATTCTCTCTCAACAATTCTAAACATATTTCCTGAGATGCAATCAGTGGCATCACTAGGGTTTGTGTCACCCCCATGATGGACCTTCTCCCATGCAGTGGGCGGGGCAATGCCCCAGGCAGCAGATGTGGTGATGCACCTTCACCCCACCCCCACTGGAGTTTTGGCTATAACTTTTGATGGAATAGAGATATTTCAGTGTGGTGTGGTTTGTTGCCTTCTGCATGAAGTTATACATCAAATGATACATAACGTGATGGTATTATTCAAATACACCAAAATACACAATTTTGGCCAGTAGTGGTGTCCTGCCCCTGTACAGCCTGGTTGGAGGCCCACACCCCCACAACCTCCTAGCAACACCGCTGGATGCAATGCCCATGAATTCAACAGAACTTAGAACACAATTCTATGTATGTCTACTCAGACACAAGTCCCATTTATTGCCATCAATGGAACTTACTCCCAGGTAAGTAGGATTGCAGCCTTATCACAAATATTTGGAACTATAAATATAAATAACAAATATCCTATCACAAATATTTGGTACTGTTGCCTTAATTCTGTCCCACTTAGGGCACAACTCTATGTAAGTCTACTCAGAAGTAAGTCCTATTCTGTTCAGTAGGACTTACTCCCAGGAAAGTGTGGTTAGGATTGCAGCCTTACCTGTAAAAGTTGCCAGATCTGCCATACATTCAGAGCACGATACCATACTCTTTCGAGACTGAAGGTTGCCAACTAATGCCAGTTCTGCCATACACAGTTTTCCATACTACCCCTCCTTTTTGCTCCTTTTTGCTCTGAGCCCTTTTTACTCAGATATCAAGTCAAGCCTCTATGCTTTTTTATTTACCAGGATTCACACATTTCATTCCCATCAGTCATAGAGTAGGCCCTCAGTTGGTCCAGCGGACCTACCATTTCAGGCAAAAGGCAATTCTGAAAGCTGGAGTCAGCTCTAATAGAATTTAAGCTCTAATAAAATTCATCATTGCAGCTATTTTTATCTGATCCCGCACACCCCACACTCTGATGTTTCAAGCAGTGTAAGGATTTAATTTGCAGCACAACTGAAGCAAGTGAATCCACCCACAGATCATGCATCATATATGGCCACAAGAGAAATCTTCTGCAGTGAGAGCTTGGGCTCAGAGAATAAGATTCCAAGCCTGTGTAATATAATTTCACAGCAGCTTGTCCTCTAAACTAATCAAACTCAAAAGACCCTGGAGTCAAAACCAAGAGTTGGGTTCAAGCACCTAGGAGCCATTCTCCTTCATTTGCTCTCATTTTGGTTCAAGAAAACTCCTCCTTCACATGCCAGCAGTGTGGCCAAACAAATATCTATTCACATTTGAAGTAAAACACACACAACAGAAACAAAACCACAGATATATCTCCCACATTCAAGAAAATGGACACTCACCCCCTCTCTCAAAGTCTGGATGTACCACAGGAAATCTAAGATATTTAGATATAACCCTTCCCAGTTGATGGGTATCCTAAACTTCTGCTGTAATACAGAACTGAAAAATTTGCAGTAAAGTAAGCCCAGCTGAAAGCAGCAGTGACTTAACAGGCCTCCATAGCTCCACCTAACCAAAATTACAGAGAACTCTTCCAAAAGCCATGCATAGAAGTCCTATTTCCCAAGTCAGGCCAACCATTAGGGTTGTCAACTCTAATTGAAGCTATACCTCAATATTTGTTTTTTTCCAACATGATGTAACATTGGACATTGCCGGAAGCCCTCTTAAAAGGAGGATTGCTTGCAGTAGTCACCTGGAGATTGATTGGGATTCCTGGAGACTCCATGTCAAACCTGGAGAGATCTCAACCCTGCTTATAATAAGCTCTATCATCAATCAGTCAACTCTTATTTGCATGGCTGGCTTGAAACGCCCAAGGAAGGGCCAAAGAAGTGGAGAGTAAGTCTAGAACCTGCATTGTCCACTCCACAAAGCTGTTTGCTAACAACCAAGCCACAGCAGGATATAGGCAAACAACAGACCACCTGGCATTTAACATGTGGAATTCTGAGACTGAAATGTAGTACACTGTGTCATGGAATTCTTCCAACCTCTTTTCTTACCTGGGCATGGGGAGACATTGTCCTTCCTCTTTTGGAGTGGTGAGGATTTCCATGATAAAATCATCCTTTTCTGCACACAGTCCTCCTGGGACAGAATACCTGCAATAAGAATTCAGAAGAGACAAGTGTTAACAAAATATGTTCCCATACATTTTATGAAGGACAAGCGGCTGCTTGTGCAAAGTGCTCCCTTTGTGCAACAAAAGCCCCTTTACCATGATTCCCAACACTAAAGTTACTTTCAGATATCATATAGCCATCATTTGAGCTGTAGTCTCCCTGGCAGGACCTGTAGTACTGCAGGGGATATGGTGTGACTAGTTGCAAAATGTAGTCTGTATCCTATGTTTCATCTTACAATAGCGGGTGGGGCAGAGAGGTGGCAGGAAATGCAATTTTCTGCTGTTTTTCCCTTCCTCATAGTTCATTATAGGGTTACTTTTACCAGCACCAGCTCTGTCATTAAGGCAGCCTTTTCTTGGCACCAGGGGCGTGTCCACTGTCTACAGAGGGATTAGGATCTGGTATGCACTGACTCTTTGTTGTCCTTTCTACATCATATCCCTTTCTTTTTCTTGTTTTGCTTTTCTGGTGGCAGCATTGCAACATTGCTACATTGCTGCAGCGGTTTTCCAACATTGTGCTAGCACCGATGATGTGTCTACTGGTGGGTGAGTTTTTACACTAGCGGGCTAATGCATGAGGAAGTACATTGGTGTATCTCAGCTATAGGATTGAGCCTTATGTCCTCAACATGTTGTAGACCTTCCCAATCAATCCTATAATAGCACTTCACCATAAGTTTTACAGATTCCTTTATACAGCAATGTATCCTGGGATTATTCATTAATGTTGCATTACCTGTTTGTACCATTAGAGGGCTAAAACCTTTTTATCCCCCTACAAGTTCTACATACAGAGTTGAGAAACAGCAATATTACCAGTTGAAACATCACCTGCTGCACATATAACTCAGGCTCTTTCAAGTCGGTCACAATGAGCATTTCATTTGGAATTGCTGCTCATCTGGCAAAGAAATCTTCACCTGATTCAAATCTGTCATTCACCACAACTTCTGCAACAACCCCTGAGCTGCAACAAACCCGTTATTACATCTATATCTTTGATAGAGTGGATAGAGAGATGTTCTTTACCCTCTTACACAAACACCAGAACCAATCAGGGACATTCACGGCTGAGTGTTGGGAGAGTTAGGACAGACAAAAGAAAATATTTATTTACCCAGTGTGTAATTAGTCTGTGGAACCACTTGCCACAGGATGTGGTGATAGCATCTGGCCTAGATGCCTTCAAAAGGGGACTGGACAAATTTCTGGAGGAAAAGTCCCTCACAGGTTACAAGCCATGATGTGTGTTTGCAACCTCCTGACTTTAGGTGCAGGCTACCTCAGATTGCCAGATGCAAGGGAGTGGCTACAGGTCTCTGGTTGTCTTGTGTGCCTATGAGGCATCTGGTGGGCCACCATGAGATACAGGAAGCTTTAGCCTGATCCAGCAGGACTCTTATTATGTTCTAATGATTTAAAAAATGAAATAACATCCTTTGTTTACTATGTACATAGCATTTGTTTGCATATTAGTTTCCTGGTTTTGAACAGCAAAAATTCTACTTTTTCTTATCACTTTTGCATGTTTATCATGCAAGTCATGAAGGCAGAGTACATGGTATGAAAGCTGCACTTGTTCAGAGAAGCACTTCTTTGATCCCCAGTCATGTCTCTTAACAGCAAACAACCCTGCATTGGGAAAGCTGGTCCTTGTGCATAGATAATTGTGTCCACTGCCCCCACCTGTGCGTTGCCTCCACTTTTATTTCATCAAGACTTGACAGTCATGTCAAATTAACACTGAAACTACATTATAGGAAACAATAAAAACCCACTCCTCTGCTCAAGAGCAACAAAGCAGTCAGTTACTGTGATTGAGGGGAGCCTTGCATGCAAACTTGTCATGGAGATATCCAGAAGAGATTACTTCACATAAAAATAATTGTAAAATTATTGGGAGGAGGAACTATTGATAAATACATTTGAGAACTTCCCCCCCCCCCCCATGCATGTATGCATGTATGATTGTTATATACTCTGCCAATAAAGGACATAGACTGTCCTCCCAAACCAACACCAATTGCAAGTGCTAGTGGTCAAAACCTGTTCTATAAGGTAATAAGAACCAGCACCCAGGAACTGTTAACTTCCAAGCAAGGGTTCCACATAAGAGCCATGATTGGATGGTTAGCAAGAAGTACACCACAAGGCTATGTCAGATGCAAGAAAGGGCACCAGGATGCAGGTCTCTTGATATCTGGTGTGCTTCCTAGGGCTTCCTAGGGCATTTGGTGGGCTGAGCCGCTGTGAGATACAGGAAGCTGGACTAGATGGGCCTATGGCCTGATCCAATGGGGCTGTTCTTATGTTCTTATGTAGAAGGCAATGGTCCCAAGTTCAGGCCCTGCCATTTCCAAATAGAGAAAAAAATCCTTTCTGAAATCCTAGAGCAGTGTTTCTCACACATTTAGCACCGGGACCCACTGTTTAGAATGAGAATCTGTCAGGACCCACCAGAAGTGATGTCAAGACTGGAAGTGACATCATCAGGCAGGAAAATTTTTCACAATCCTAGGCTGCAATCCTACCCACACTTACCCAGGAAAAAGTTCCATTTACTATCATTGTTAAAAGAATATACACAGTAGCTTGTTAAAAGTACAGGTCTGTAACAATTCCCCAAATGCAGTCACATACCATGGAAGCATCAAGTCTAATATATTAAAACTAAAACATTGAAATGAATGGGAACCCACCTGAAATTGGCTTGTGACCCACTTAGTGGGTCCCAACCCACAGTTTGAGAACCACTTTCCTAGAGGGCCACTACATTAACATTAACACTACAGCCTACATTAACAATATTGATCAGTGGGTGCCAAACAGCAGCCAGCAGGCCGGATCCAACACCCTGGAAATCCCTCCCTGGCATGAACTGAGTTTACCATTCCATGGGGTAGCCTGATATCTGCTGGCGATCTCCTCCAAATGTCACGCCAGGTAGTTGCTTTTGCATTCTAGTGATCCAGCATGCTCAGTGCTTGGATTTCCAGGCAGACATGGCTGCCCAGCATAACATTTGGGGGAGATTGGCAGCAAAGATATCTGATTGCCCCATGGAACGGTAAGCTCTGTTCACGCCGAGGACAGCTTTTCTGTAGAGCAGCTGTCTGCAGTTTGGAGACTGCTGATCTAGATAGTCCAATGGTTGGATTCAGTGTAAGGCAGCTTCCTATGACGTTCAGTTATGTGTCAGACCTGAAGTAACAGCACAATCCTAACCATATCTATTCAGAAGTAACTCTCCTTGACTTCAGTGAGACTCCCAGGTAAGTGTGTATAGGATTGTAGCCCAAGTCAGTGAGCAAAGAAAGTCAGGCTAGAGACCATCAGTCTTTGTTTTGTTGAAAATGAGGCCCCTGCTAAAGGCAAAAGCTAGGAATCTATAGTCACTAGAAGCTTTCTAGTTAGCCTGGAATTCTTGTGTTTGTTTTCTTTGTTAGATCACGCCCATTGATGCTCAAAGTTCTTTCAACGAAGCACCACGCGTCTTCATCCTAGCTGAACACTACTTTCTCCTGGGATAAACATACAGCACAATCGTAGGCATGTCTACTCAGAAGCAAGCCCCATTGTGTTCAATGAGGCTTACTCCCAGGAAAGTGAGTATCAGATTGCAGCATTTTTGAGCAAGCATGTGAAGAACTGATACCATGGGGCATGTGTCTTGCTACTGGAGTAATCAAAGGAAGGCACTGTTTTGCTTTCATCGGTAAAGGAAAAGGCACTAGGGTCTATGAACTAAAACAACAAGAGGAGAGGTGGTGATCTCACTGGCATGTCAAAACCACAATTTACTGAGTGTGATAAAAACCAAAACGCCTTCTGGGGGGCACAGTAGATTAGTAACATATATCAGATACGAACATTAAAATGAATACAAAATGCTGAAGCAAATCAATAAATGCCTGACCTCAGGAAAGGGATATATATTATATGTGATGTTGCCTGAAAACAGAATCAACCAGGAGTCACTATATATTCTGTAACTACCACATTTCAGAAAAAAAATAAACAGCAATAGAAACAGAGTAATCAAAATTTCCTAGAGGTGTGTGATTAAAATTGTTACAGTACAAAGTGCTTTGTTCTCTGTTCGGGGCCAAGCAACACACTGTGGCAAAATGCATAGCTTGCCCCAGTGTGTATGTGTGTTAAAGTGGCCTATATAGGGAGTTATTGGGGAGTGGGATAAAACCATGCTGAAGGTAGGGGGCTTTTCCCTGCTGTAGTTCCAATCCTGAGCAAATACAAAGTGTGCTTGTGCATGGTGGGTACAATCAGGATTGGAACTGTGATGGGGCAAAGGGCTGAAGCTTCCTACCACCCACACAGTTTCACACAGTGACACACCCCTCTCCACCTTAAACACATAACCATGTTGTGCATTTTTCAAAACCTATGGCTTGTCCCTTAGATAAGTCAATAGAGATAAGTAACTGCATCTTTGCACAATCCTATGCATGTCTGCTCAGAAGTAAGCCCACCGATTTCAATTCAGTGAAATTTATTCCCAGGTAAGTATGTATAAAACGGTAGCTTTAGTCTGTGGCAGGGAAAAAAGTGCCTTGTGGCATTTTAAAGACTAACCCAGTGGTTCTCAAACTGTGAGCCGGGGCACTCTGGGGAGCCACAGAATCTTTGCCATGATCTGCTACCCTATACAGTGTATAAAATTGTAGCCTTAATGGGAGGCCATGGCCAATGACCACTAGATCAAAGGAGCTGCCAGGCAAAAAAGTTTGGGAACCATTGGACTAACCTATTTTTTCCACATAAGCTTTCACTAAGCTTTCCAGCTAACATTTCTGCTATTCAGGAACTTAGTACTTGAATGGAAGGCATGTTCTGCTCATGCAAGGGCCAGAGACTAAAGGGTTGTTCACACATTATGCTGCACCCAGCCACAATTGGGTGCATATATACATAGGTACACATTCCTGCATGAATGTGGTGGGTTGCACTGGGACACAGGTTGTTTCTGTTGTCTTGTGTGCTCCCTGGGGCATTTGGTGGACCACTGTGAGATACAGGAAGCTGACTAGATGGGCCTTTGGCCTGATCCAGTGGGCTTATATTCTTATGATTGACTGTACCAGGGTTCTTTTTTATAGATCAACTATCTGTCTATGCACTGCACAGATTGTACCTACATTGAATAATGTACCTACATTGCACTGTACCCAGTGCAGACTCACAATGGTTGAATCAGGATACCAACATGCATCCAAGTAGAGTTTAATGTGTGAACAGACTAAAAGCACAAGGCAGGCCGGTGGTTTGGTTCCAGAACAGACAAGTAAAGATCCAAACAGCGGGAGGAAGATATGCAGTTGTTTTTTACATTCAGATATCATTTTTCCATTGCCTAGTTGCACAGAAACATCAGGTTTGGTTCACCAGTCCCCTGAGATGATGAGCACATTGGAGGATTAATGACACTGCAAGGTAACAACAGGAAACTGGGCTGCTGAAAAACACAGCAATGGCTTAGCAGACCAGAGATGTCGCAGAGCAAAATCTTTCACATTTATCAGTGGGGTTCTGTGTGTCAGGTATCAAAGGCATTTGTGATAGGAGACATGATATGATTCATACCTTGCAAGCAGCTTGATGACCTCTCCATGAACCTAATTCATTAGCTTACTGGACCATTCACCCAATAATAATATTTCATTCCAAGCTGTTAATCTAAGAAATCTGATCATGCATCATTTCATCTGAGCCTGGGCTCCTGAGCTAATGTTGATTATACTTATACCACTCTAGTGTTAAATGTTTGCATGAGATAAGTATTTTCTTTGAAATGATAATGGTTTCACTCTTCAGCTGGTTTCAATTAGCATATGAAATTATCTTCCTCCCCTTTTTAAACTAGGCTAATACTCCAATCCTGAACATAGTATATGGAAGTCGCATTGACTGTAGTAAGACCAGTCCCCACATAAGAGGCTTAGAACAGTGGCTTCAAATCAGAGACAGCAAAGGGTCCAATTCTATCCATCTTTCCAGCACCTATGCAACCATGCCAACAGGGCAGGCACTGCACCTCCAGTGGATAGAAAGCAGTCACAGTGGCCTCCTCAAGGTAAGGGAACATTTTGTTCCTTACCTCAGGGCTGCATTGCATCTGTATCGGCATTGCGCAGGACTGGCCCTAAGGCTTAAATCTTATGCATACTGTTCTGGGAGTGAGCTCCATTGAACTCAATAGGACTTACTTCTGAGAAGATATGCATAGGATTGCACTGTGAGTCATGGTCTATCCTGTAAGGGCCAATTGAGACATGATGGTGGCAGTCACATGTATTTAACAAAGAACTGGCCCCATCACACAGAAAAAGAGGGATAGGGCTCCAATTTTAAAAGCAAAGAGGCATATAGGTGAGAGTTATGAACTCTCTCCCCTCAAATGATGGGCAGCCCAATCCTGAGCTGCCCTGCGTGTGATGCTGCCACGGTCCCAAAATGGCTAGCGCAGCATCCAACGTGCACCAGACAGCCTATGGAGGCACCTCGTGGGAAGGGAACTTTCATCCCCTTCCCCCAGGTATGAGAAGTAGCCCCACAATGGGGTTATTCATTTCTGCAGTGGCTCTTGAGCCAGCTCAGAATCAAGGAGTCCCATGTTTGGGCCACGCAGCCCAGCATGGGGCTCAGGTTCCAGTGGAGCTGAGCTCTGCCGATCCTTCCCTCTTTCTCCGCTCCCTCTCCCCACCACGCCTCCTCCCTGCCCTCTGCCCTCCCTCCTCCCACCTTCTCCTGCCCCGATTGCTTCCGCCATCTCCCTCCATGCTCCCACTCACCTCTCTACCGCCTGGCGAGCTGTCGGGTGGCCAACCGTGAACCCAGTCCTGGAGCTGGCCCAGTGAGGGCTCAAGCTGTGCTAGCTCCAGCGCTGGGCTTGCCTTCATGGTCACAGACATGCATTATGGCATGTTTGCGACAGTGTGCACTAGCGGTAAGCCAGCATGCAGGGCTCTGGACCAGGCCCTTACCTCTCTGCAATGCCTCTCCAATAACAGCCCCAGTTGGGAGACAAAACTGCGCATTCATGCACATTGGGGCAAAAAATCAAAACTTCACATATAGGCTGACGGGTTCTGAGCTGTCTGTGACAGATCAGGAGAGAGATCTTGGTGGACAGGTCGATGAAAGTGTCGACCCAATGTGCGGCGGCAGTAAAGAAGGCCAATTCTATGCTTGGGATCATTAGAAAAGGTATCGAGAACAAAATGGCTAATATTACAATGCCGTTGTACAAATCGATGGTAAGGCCACACATGGAGTACTGTGTCCAGTTCTGGCCGCCACATCTCAAAAAGGACATAGTGGAAATGGAAAAGGTGCAAAAGAGAGCAACTAAGATGATTGCTGGGCCATTGCTATGGCCTGATCCAGTGGGGCTGTTCTTATGTTCTTAAATGACTGGAGAAGGAGACTATGTGGAGAGGTCAGCTGTGGGTTCTGCCTCTATGTGGGAGAGGGTTCTGCCTGTCACCTGCATACTACAGTATTTTTGTTCACATATAAGCAACTGCCACAGCCACATCTTCTTCTTTGAGAAGAAGGCAGAGTGGTAAGTAGCACACTGTCAATTGCCTGTGTAACTGCAACATTGTAGATCTCACCGGTTGAGATACTGAGATTACCAGCTTCCATTTGCAGAGAAAACTTTTCATTTGGTTCTCCAGGTTATTAACCTGCTGCATCCCTGAAGACTCAAGTCAGTTATCACTGGAAAAAAAATCATAAGAACAAATGTGATTATGTGTATAGTGCAAATACTGCTGGAGTTCCATTTCTACCTAGTTCACCAGCTCCCTCCTTTATTGCAGTTTTATGAGTTTTATGCTATTTGTACTTCTGGCTACTTCCACATGTGGGGAAATGCAAATATGACCAAAGTGGAAGACTATATTGAAAACATAGATTAATTTCATACGAAACTACAGTATAAAGTTTAGGACAAGCAGAGCCTCACATTTGTTTTCAATATCATTGGCTTCAGGGTTTTCATGGGAATTGTTCCAAATGAATTATATGTTAAGTCAGAGGACACAATCTGAGAGCTGGAAAAATAGCAAAGGAATGACACATCAGAGCTACCTGTCAAGTGTGATATTAGGGATTGAACTGGGAGTCAGTCTCCATACACCACCACAACTCGTGATCGTAAAAGGAAATTACTGGTGGTTCAGCAGGGACATTCACACAAGAGTACAAGATCCTCCTGGCCTGCAAAATCAGATGACACATAACGCCAAGCCAGTGCCATATGAAGAGCCCAATTCTATTGTTTCCTCCCCCTGATGATGCAGTGATTTGGGGGGCGGGCAGTTGTGCAGGTCTCCTCTGGGTAAGGAAACAATCTTTCCCTTACCCAGAAGTAAGCCAGTGTGGCATGGTGGCCCTAATTGGACCTGTGCTAGTGAAATAACTGGTGCAAGTCTGTGTTGACCCATGTCATGGGATTGAGTCCAGGAAGGGGGCTAGGATTCAGGAATTAGGAGAGGGGGGCAGGGAGGCTGCAGAATGAGGGGATAGGTACACTGCGCACCATCATTCACCCCCTTCTGCACCCTCCTCTCCCTGTTTCAACTCCTTCCTTATTACATTTCCCCCTCTCCACCTCCTCTCCGCCCCTGCAGCTGACTTACCTGTTCCAGTGACTGTGACAGATTCCAGCATCAGATGGGAAGTGTTGCCACCAGAGGACGGAGTCCTCTGCACTCTGTCAGCTGCCATTTTGCAACAGTGAAACTTGGTCTCAAAGTGCTTTGACTGGCTACCCAGTCTGCCATAGGATTGGGCTGTTAGAATTAAATTTGATTGTTCAGAAATTCATTCTAGAAATCAATCAGTCTCACTTCCAGCATAAACACCCTGTTTCTGTGGAGGGAGGGGTCAACCAGCAGTGAGCAGACGTGCCTTTCTCAAGCTCTTGAAGGGCACTCTGTTTTTCCCCAAAAACTGCGGATCTGAGGAGATCCAAGGATTGTTTGTCAGGAGAGACAAACTCCTCCATGTGATTCCTGAGGAGATAAAGCCCGGCTGGGGGGCTTTCCCAGGAGATTCCGCCGTCTTGGCAGCAATGGTGAAGAATTCATGTTGAATCAAGCTGAAGGCCCCAGCAGAGAAAGACTTTGAAAGACTTAAGTAAGTGTTATTCCGTTTGTGTATGCCTGAGTAATTGAGTAATTGACTGCCTGATTTGGTTTTTTTTGCCATGAGAAAAGGGGGGGGAGGTTCCCCCCAGCTGTTTATCGGTGTAAGGAGAAATCGTAGAAGAGATTTACCAAGCTTGTTAGGGTTATCTGAAAATATAATTACAACTTTATAACTCTGAATTTCGGTGGACTACAAATTAATTGTCCTTGGATAAAGTTTGTGTATTGGAGCGTTTATTGCCTTGATTTGATACTTTCGTTCGGGATTGCCTGAAAACGTCTGGATGTTTTGACATTCTTGCGGACTGAGGAATGTCGGTTGCCAAGACTACAAGTATAAATAAGAGATAAGAGAACAGAAACAAAACAAGAACAGTGCACCAGTGACATCTAGTGGATTTAGAAAGCCATTGCAAGAATTGGATTTGTGTTTATAAGTGGAGCAAGGAAGATAACACGCTGATGACATCTAGTGGTCTTAAAGAGCATTGGGAGCAAAAGATATTTGAGTTCCACAGGAAGGAAGAATGAAGATGGTGGGTAAGAAAGTCTGAAGTTTGCCAGCATCGGAGATGAGATTTGGAAAATTAGTACAAGAGGATGCAGAAGGGAAAGACTGGATACAGACTATGCAAGACAACATGGAAAAACTGTTGGCAATAGTACAGCAACAAATAAATCAATCTGCATAGATTCAAGCCAGCGTGGATGTTTTAACTAAACAATTAGATGAATCTAGTGGACACCTGATGGATGTGAAAATTACACCAGAAGAAAATAAACAAGAGATTGAGAGATCGGGACAAAAGATAAGAAAAGACCAAGTTAAAATATTGGAGAAAATCAGCATGAAGCAGAGACAACATTAATGGAAATTCAGATGGATAGTGCAGCTCGAGTGGTGAGGATACAAAATATACCAGAAGAGAAAGAAGAAGATACATCACGATGGATTATTAGATTAATATCAGAATGGATTGATACACCGAAGAAGGAGATACTTAAAGAATTGGATTTAATGAGAAGAGTGAACATTTTTTATTTGACAAAACACGAATTACCAAGAGAAATTCATGTGAAATTCATCAAAACCTTTTACAGAAATAAATTACTGAAGCCTTCACAGGAAAAGAAATGGACAGTGGATGATAATAAAGCTAGAATTCTGAGACATGTTCCACCAAGAGTGAGGAAGAAGAGAAAAAAGAATTGTCAAGGCAAGGTGTGGATACCGGCTGGTGGACAAGCCTATAATTGGATTCAAGATTTGGGAGAGACAAATAAGAAGGTTTCTATATGGAATAGACACCATTTGATAGACTATTGTTAGAAACAAAAGAAAAATATATTAAAAATGTATATGTTTTTATTGGATTTTGAAATGTAATAAAAAATAATGTATGATAAAATGGGCATAAAATATAGACCATAGTATTACAATAGATCAATGGGAACAGATCTAGAAGCATGATAAAAAACTTATTAGAGCAACAAATTTTAAAGAAAAGATATATAAAATGTTTTCTAGATGGTACATGACACCAACAAACTGGTGAAAATGAAACAGAATATATCAAGTAGTTGTTGGAAGTGTAAATGTGTGGAAGAAACATGTGGTGGATATGTAAAAAAATGCAAATCTATTGGAGAATGGTAAGAAATGTAATACAAGAGATTGTTGAATTTATGACATCGCTGAAACCTGAATTATTTGTGTTTAATATTATTTTAGATGTTATAGATCAGGGGTGCCCAAACCCCGGCCCTGGGGCCACTTGCGGCCCTCAAGGCCCCTCAATGTGGCCCTCAGGGAGCCCCAAGTCTCCAATGAGCCTCTGGCCCTCTGGAGATTTGTTGGAGCCCACACTGGCCCAAAACAACTGCTTCCAGCGTGAGGGTGACTGTTTGATCTCTCGCGTGAGCTGTGGGATGAGGGTTTCATCCCTTCAGACTGTTTCACGTCTGTGATGCAGTAGCAGCAGCAAAGGAAAGGCCAGCCTTGCTTTGTGCAAGGCCTTTTATAGGCCTTGAGCTATTGCAAGACCTTCATTCATTCATATAAGTTCATCTTTAATGTATTCATTTATGTAAACTTATGTAAATTTATTCAAATTTTAAATTTAAATTAATTCTTCCCCCTCCCCCGGCCCCTGACACAGTGTCAGAGAGACGATGTGGCCCTCCTGCCAAAAACTTTGGACACCCCTGTTATAGATAAAGAAAATGATGTACATTTAGTTATTATGATTTTAACTGTAGTGAGGATTTTATATGTTAGATATTGGAAGGATTTTAAAATATTAATGAAAGATGAATTAATAGACAAAATAATGATGCAATGGACAGGCGTTCAGAAATTTTGGATTAATAACGAAAACCGACACAAATTGTGTAATGGAAAAAACCCTTTTATGCTTGGTTGAAAATGAAGTTTTAGAAATATATGATAGGGCATTTAGATGATTGTGTGTGTGTATATATATATATATATATATATATATATATATATATATATATATATATCTGATATGATATAATAGACGAAAGATAAATGAAAATGATATTAAGAGATAAATTTAGAAGAGGAAATTGATTAAGATATGTAACGATTTATTAGTTGTAGTGATGTATGATAATGATATATGATTTCCTGCACTCCCATTTTGTGTGTGTGTAGTGGTGTTACTTTTTTGTGTTATGTGTTATGTGTGTTTGTTTACATTTGTTTTTGGAAAATAAAAAAGGGGGGGGGAAGAAAAAAAAATCACCCTGTTTCTGCTACCCTTTGCTTGAGCATGCTATAGTGCCCTGAAGTTATTTTGAACTTTGAAATGCCGGAGGTATTCCACATGTGTCTGAGAACTTTGCAAGCCAACTTTTCTAAACAGGGTCACCATGGTATTTACAACATGGATTTTGCCACCTTGCAAGGCCTAAATTTTTCTATCTGGTAAAAACATATTAGCCTTCGTTTAAGAATTTTTAATACTGCTGTATCAATACATTCCTCACTGTTCTGGATTACGGTTAATTCAGTTTTAGTTACATAACCAAAATATGATTGTAAAAACATTAGATTTTCTTACTAAATTCTGTGCCTTGAATGTAATTATAACACCTGTAAGTAATGTAATACTGAACATGTATAAGAATTAACAGCTATCATCCTATACACGTTTTTTTTCCTGATTTTTAAAAAAGAAAATCTGAAAATCTTAGAACAGGCTTAAACAAAATTAAAATTAATAGGCAGTATTATCTCCGCTGTAACCATCAACATTTTTATCCACACTTAGCAAGAGACATTAATGGTTCTGGTCTCTTTGTATCCTTTCCTCTGCAGTTTGCAAAAAGCTTTCTGCATGTGGCCTGACTTGGCCATTTCCACCTACTTTTTATGGGTTTTTACATGATGATTGATACATCAGCACTGAATCTCAAGTACAAAAATCAAATGCATGCATATTCCATGAGATGGTGCAGACCTTTCCCTTGAAAAGACATACAAGCGGGGCCCAATCCTATCCAAATTTTTGGCATCAATGCAGCCACAATGCAGCCATGAGGTAAGGGAACAAATGCTTCCTTACCTTGAGAAGGCCTCCATGACTGCTGCCCCCATCACAGGATGCAGTGCACACCTCGTTGACACAGCTGCACCAGTGTCAGAAAGTTGGATAGGATTGGGCCCACAATGGGTTGTGTCTTAAGTTTTCCTTCTACCTGCAGAAGGGTTTGAGTTGCCCAGTCCTATGCAGGCTGCCCACACTATGGCACAGTGGTGTCAAAAAGGCCATTGCTGTATCCCCAGGGGCCAAGGAGGTAGCTGGAGGTGTCCTTGGGGCAAGGGGACATCTGTTACCCTGTGTCAGGCCCCAGCAGTCCCTATGCATCTACTCAGAACTACGCCAGCGATTTAGCAGGTGCAGGACTGAGGGGACTCATGTAGGGCTCAGAGACCTGGGAGGGTGGGTACAATGCAGTGGAAGACTCTGCTACCATCCCCATCTCCTCCCAGGCCTGAACTGCCCCGCGGTCAGAACCCTCCCCTATACAGTTTCACTCCCTCCTTGCCTTCCCCTGTCTTTTCCCTGCCCCAGAATGCTTTCCCCCCCACTAAGTGGGTAACCTACTGCTGGCGGCTCCTGGCAGTCATCCCACCAATGCAGAGGCCTCGCATTGACTGGGACTGGCCTCTCTGCAGGATCCTTTCATCTCACAGCTGCCATGACATGCTTTATGGCTCGTTTGCGATGGCCACTGCCAGGGCAGTGTGTGGGAGACCAGCGCTGCCCAGCAATAGGATCGGACCCTTATTTAACATTTCTTTCCCCCAGAAAAAATTGCCAGGCCTGTTTTCTAGTTTTTTATACTGATTTTCTCTTTCGATTCATTTTTAGATCACATTCTCAGAGTGAATTCTTGAAGAATATCCTTTGATTTGGTATTAAAATATACATTTTCTTTTGGGATGGATTTAAATGTCTACATTTATTACTTGATACATGCAACATCAAGCAATGATTTGCATATTTGAAACAACCATCACAGATTATATTGATAGAAAATCCAAAATTTTTCCATATACGAGCTGGGAAAAATCCAAGCTCGTACACAGCTGGGAAAAATCACAGAATGTAGTACATGTGCCTACAGAACAGCCTTAGACTCACTGTTTCTGAAGAGGAGCAATAGAATAATAATGCTAACAGATCTCTGACTTTTACATGTGCGCAAGTGATTTGGAGTAATGTGGCCTGCTTGTTCTCACAGTGGGTGACCAGCCTCTGGAATGTCAAATAAATACTTGAACTACTGGAGAGAGAAATCACTGAGAGTCATAAGTGGTGTTCCACTGAAAACTTGCATAGCTAGAGGTAGTCTGGATGAGTAACAGCAATTTTCCTGTTAATAAAGCTTATTTTATGGTTTTATATAAAGATAAGTGCTGGTCCTATTTGTTCGGTGTTTAATAAATCATCTTGGAACATAAAATTATATTAAGAGCCGGAGGGTATCAGACCGAACACCTTGGCATAAGTAGACTGCAGCCAGCAGTAGTGGCCAAGACATATGTTCATTAAGCATTTCAGATATTTCATCTGGTTCAGTTGTGTTTGGTGGATCTCATTAACTAGAGGGCTGTTTGTCTTTTTAATAAAAAAAGTCACAGCATGTCCATATACATCAATTACCACACAGCTGTCTTGCCTTTACATCAGTTTCTGTTTCACCAGGGGTGCTCAATAGGTGGATCGTGATCTACCGGTAGATCGCGAGGCAAAATGAGTAGATCGCGGAGTCCCGACCCCCCCTTCAGGTGCCTCTGGGAGGAAACGCCGGGAGTAAGGCCCATTGTACTCAATGGGGCTTACTCCCAGGTAAGTGTGGCTAGGATTGCAGCCTCACAGCCTAATCCTAGGCATGTCTACTCAGGAGTAAGTCCTGTTATACTCAGTGGAGCTCAAGGTACACCAACATACATTGTACACATAAATGTTATATGTTATGATGGCGCAAACATTGTAAAAAAAACTCTGGTAGATCTCCGGGCCTTGCTGGGTTTCAAAGTAGCTCTCGAGCCAAAAAAGTGTGAGCACCCCTGTGTTACACTATTGCAGCCCAATCCTATACCTCAGAAATGCTGTTTGGCACAGTATATAATATGGCATATACCACTGAACAGCAATAAACCAGCCATTGTAGCCCCAGTTCTGCTGACAGATGCGCTACAGATGTTGACACAAGGCTATGTCCAAGAATCTTCAATGCCAGCACAAATTCCTAAATGGGGTGAAGACCTGGGAGTGTTCTGAGATGGATTTGGGCAGGATGGGTATGAGTGAAGGTATGCCATATTCTAATCCCCCCCCCTCCAAATGTTGGCACCCAAAATGTGGAGGTACCCCAAATGTTAGCAAAATACTACACTGGCATTGGAGTTGGCATAGTAATGATTTATTTAAAGAATTCATACCCCACCTTTCTCCCACACATTGGGGGCACCCAAGGCAGCTTACAACATAAAAACACAATACAAAGCGAAAGACTGAAACAATACTAAAACGTTAAAACAATAAAGCAGATCGAACCCCAATGGATCACATAAAACTAGTAATATTATATTTATTAAAAGTCATGTCTATCATGTCAGTGGTCAAATGCCTTCTTGAATAAAAAAAGACTTGAGGTCCCACTGAAAAGTCTTCAGAGAGGGAACTGTTATTAATTCCAGGGGGAAGGAATTCTACAAACAAGAAGCCACCACCGAGAAGATCCTATTTCTAGCTGCCATCCCCCTCACCTCTGCTGGTGATGGCATAGTCTGAAGGGTCCCCTCTGGTGACCTGAGAGGATGGGTAGGATTATATGAGATGGTTTCTCAAATACCCTAGTCCTGAGCCATAAAAATCCCACAGAAAACAACAGGGGGTGGAAAATGGCAGAAAATCTCAACTCCCGCCACCACTTCCACTCCACTCACTTTCATATCACAGAGCAAACGATACAGACCACACTATAAAGCAGTACTTCCCAAATGTTTAGCACTGGGACCCACTTTTAAAAACGACAATCTATCATGACCCACTAGACTAGGGGTGTTGAAACCCCAGCCCAGGGGCCATTAATGGCCCTTGGGGACCCCGAATACGTCCCATGAGCTGCTGAAGCCCACGCTGGCCCGACACGACTACTCTTAGCATGAAGGCTGACTGTCCTCTTGCACGAGCTGTAGGTCAAGGGGTCCCTCCACTGCTTGTTGTTTCACATCTGTGAAGCAGAAGGGCAGCAAAGAAAAGTCCAGCCTTGCATTGTGCAAGGTCTTTTATATGCTTTGAGGTAATGTGACACCATTCATTCACATAAGCTCCATCTCTAATATATGTAAATTTATTCAAATTTTAAATGTATTTAGCTGGGGAAAAAATGGAAAAAAAATTCTTTTTTTCCCAGCCCCCAACACAGTGTCAGAGAGATGATGTGGCCCTCCTGCCAAAAAGTTTGGATATCCCTGCACTAGACAAAAAAAGAGATACAGAAAAATATTTATTAATAATAATAAATTACTGATTAATAATAATCAGGGTCCTGTGTTTCCAAGGCTGCTAGTAACCTTACATATACTGTGTGTGTGTTTGTGTGTGTAGAGAGAGATTTGCTCTCCCTAGAAATGGAATTCAAGGATGGCTCCCTAAACTTTTAAAGTCATTTCAGGGTATCCGGAAGGTTGAACTTGAGAACAAACAGTGCAGTTAGGGACTTCCAGGCCAGACAAATGATTGAAACTAGGTTCACATGTGATCTATGGCATACCAATTACTAGAGAAAATAGGAAAATGTCACATTTTAATTTGGAGGGAGGATACGAAGATGACCTCATACAGCTATCACAGGTTAGCATTCTAGCTAATGATTTTATTCTGCAAACTGGGCAAGGGTGCTTGCAAAGGTTTTGTTTTTTGTTTTTTTCAAACACTTTTCACAACCCACTACAAGATGGCTTGTGACCCACTAGTGGGTCCCAACCCACAGTTTGGGAAACACTCCCCTGCCAGGGAGATCACAATTCAAATGACAGAGCACACAGAACCTCCTCCAGTTATGGGAACGTTTGTTCCCTTGTTACACGGCCTCAATCTGCTTCCCTCTCTTTCCCAATCTCCTTCTAGTTCCTCTCTCTCCATGTCCCTTCCACCTACCCCCTGCCTCCCTCCCATCCCCCAGGCTGACATAACAGTGCTGGCAGACATGTACAGATCACTGCCATACTGTCATGGTAGCTCACCACTTGAGGCAGTGGCATGGCTATGCAAAAGGGGATGTCACCTTTTGCAACAGCTGCAGAGGACCTCATGCTGCCAGAATGCTAGCAGCAGCAGTGTAAAGCCCCCTGTACTGAGTGAATGAATCAGGAGCTTTGCTGGTATATACTGGATAATTTTCAGGGCCGAATCCCATCCTCCCCACCGTTCACTGATGGTGCAACCACACTAAAAAGGAGTGTGCTGTATGACTCTTGAGGGTTGCTTTTCAATCATGTGAAGCTCTTCTTTTATTCCAGGTCAAATGCTGCTTCCTGATTCATGTGGCTCTTCCCTCCCAGAACACACTAAAAAGGAAAGCACTGCAGATAGTTGTGCAATCCTGGCTCTTTAAAGAACTGGAAGGATAAGAAAGACATAGAGTCAGTTCTTATGGACTCCTGTGAAGTTACACATCCAAATCCTTGACATAGCTGATGAGGAGAAAAACATGTCTCTTGCCCCAAATCCCAGACAGCCCAGTTTCCTCTCAAAGGGGCTCCGTGGGAGAATGACAAGTGTAACTGTCGATACAGTGCACAAGAGCTATAATACACCCAACTGGGGTTCCCTGAAATATAATAACTTTTCCTGCAGATCATAAATGTCTTTGGCATTTATCAAAATTCTTTCGCCATTACACTTGTGGAAACCCAAATTTCCTCCAAATTTCACTTTAATAAAAAGTTGGTGGCAACTATGATTTAAATTCAAGTGTTTCAGTTTTCTTGGTTGTGGACTGACTGTGGTTAGCCTGTGGTTTCATGACTTTTCCCACATTGTTCTGGTAGTTGTTGCCAGCGTTTGGTTTTAAAAGATTATTCAATTCTGTGGACATTGCTCTAGGCTAGACCTCTTGACATTGTGAAAATAGGGACATTTGAAATGCCACAATTTTGCCTTCTAATAGTCCTGACCCTTCACTGACATCTGGCACATTTCATAGGAAGAAATGAAATGGCAATTCTTCATTTGGAAGCAGCAGGTTCTAATGACCTGATGTCACAGGGTTCTGTGTAGCTTGGGAAACTCTACATTTCCTTTGAAACTGTCCATCCAACTGGTCTGTTTTGAAGTGATTTAACCTTGTTAATTGAAGAAGAGGCCGCTGGAGACTTCCAAAATGTTCATTCACAGATGTTTGGCCATTAACAGAGGCCAGTACTTGCTGCCAAGAACCACCTACTCACTTGGCAGCTTGTGATGGTTTATTTGCCAGTATAGATTAAATAAAGAACCAAGGCTTATTGCATAAAGAAAGAGAGCAGTAACTTTTTGTAACTCCTGAATGATTACAGGAGTATCGACACTGCAAAGACTAGTTTAGTCACGTCTAGTTTTGGAGATATAGTATAGCCTCTTTAGTGAGTGATTGAAGCAGCTTCCTCATGAGGAAGCCTACACCATGGCTTCCTCATGAGGAAGCTGAATGAACCATTCACTAAAGCTATACTATATCTCCAAAACTAGACGTGATAGGGCAAAACGGATGCCATTTTTGGAATCGGCACCCCAAATACATATCAAACCACCATAAATTTGGAAAAACTTTTCTGACCCTCAATTTTGTAGGCCTGTGTAATTGACAGGGTACACCATGCTGCTGGCAGAGGGGGCTAACATCCTCCAATGGGCCTAATAATAAATGACCCTCCCCCAAATTCCCACGGCACACCTGCAGACCATTTGCAGCACACCAGTGTGTTACGAAACACTGGTTAAAAATAGCTACTCTAGGGCCTCTAAAACATCGGGGAACCAGTGGGGTAGAGGATCAACATAGTAAAGAATTAGCCCATATCAGAATGTATTTTACAAGCTTATGGTAGAAGTTAAAGGAAAAAAATATAGGAATGGCTTCATGAACATTGAACCGGAGACAGAGCTGGAGTCACGAAGCTGGATGCCGGGCATGACATTTGCACCAACATTTCAGAGAAGGGATTTTTGAAGTGAATTTCAGAATTCCTTCCAAGGACAGAGAGAGAGAGAGATATCTATACAATACATGTATGAGGTAGCGGTAGAGGTGTTTTTGGTGATAAAATAAAAACACATAACACTGCTTTCCACACTTGTCATTTTTGTAGAAAAAGAAAGGGAAAAGAAATCAAAATCTGCAAAAAAAAAAACCAAAAAAACCAAAAAACAACCCTGTAACAAAAACATATTGTTTGTTTGATTGGAACTGCAGCCCAGACTTCTAACTTCCACATGGCAGTAACTCAGTTAATACTGATAGATGAAGGTAATAAAGCCTTTAATTAATTTTTTTGTCATCAACTATAAATCTTCCCAGGTATGGGGACAGAATTTTAGTCTTTTATTAAATACAACAGTGCCATTTTTATAGCATCAAGGTGAGCAACTGGATGCAGAATAAATTTGCATTAATAAAAAAGTGTATAATACTCAGCAATCTTGTAATCTAAAAGTTGGCAACCTTCAGTCTCGAAGTCTATGGTATCACGCTCTGAAAGGTGGCTCTGGATCAGCGTCTAGTGTGGCTGAAAAGGCCAATTCGGGAGTGACAATCCCTTCCACACTGGGAGCAAGTGCAGTCTGTCCCTGGTCTGTCTCCCTGGCTATGGGCCTTCCTTCTTTGCCTCTTTACCTCAGTCTGTTGGCCAAGTGTGTCTTCAAACTGGGAAATGCCATGCTGCACAGCCTGCCTCCAAGCGGGACTCTGAGAGCCCAGGGTTTCCCACCTGTTGAGCCCACTCCTAAGGCCTTCAGATCCCTCTTGCAGATGTCCTTGTATCGCAGCTGTGGTCTACCTGTAGGGCGCTTTCCTTGCACGAGTTCACCATAGAGGAGATCCTTTGGGATCCGGCCATCATCCATTCTCACAACATGACCGAGCCAACGCAGGCGTCTCTGTTTCAGCAGTGCATACATGCTAAGGATTCCAGC
The DNA here is from genome assembly GCF_035046505.1 of Tiliqua scincoides. Classification (NCBI taxonomy): domain Eukaryota; kingdom Metazoa; phylum Chordata; class Lepidosauria; order Squamata; family Scincidae; genus Tiliqua; species Tiliqua scincoides. The sequence goes on from NC_089821.1 coordinate 114,697,938, forward strand.
TTGTTCCAGGACTATGTTGTTTGGAACTTTGTCCTACCAGGTGATGCCGAGGATGCATCGGAGGCAGCACATGTGGAAAGCGTTCAGTTTCCTCTCCTGTTGTGAGCGAAGAGTCCATGACACACTGCAGTACAGAAGTGTACTCAGGACGCAAGCTCTGTAGACCTGGATCTTGGTATGTTCCGTCAGCTTCTTGTTGGACCAGACTCTCTTTGTGAGTCTGGAAAACGTGGTAGCTGCTTTATCGATGCGTTTGTTTAGCTCGGTATCGAGAGAAAGAGTGTCGGAGATCGTTGAGCCAAGGTACACAAAGTCATGGACAACCTCCAGTTCATGCTCAGAGACTGTAATGCAGGGAGGTGAGTCCACATCCTGAACCATGACCTGTGTTTTCTTCAGGCTGATTGTCAGTCCAAAATCTTGGCAGGCCTTGCTAAAACGATCCATGAGCTGCTGGAGATCTAAAACGAGGCTAAAACTTGCTAATCTAAAAGCAAAGTTCTAAAATCCTAGCTATTTTCCCCGATACATTCTACAGCAGAGGAATGCTCTTGAGTCTAATATTCAATGGAGTATGCCCAAACTGTCTTGGAGCCAAGACAACGCTAGACAGAATTCCTTTCAAAGTCTTGCTGTGCAGGCATTGATGCTATGCAATGTTCTACCTTATCCCCCTAAGCCTAATTATGCATTCTAAACAAAATCCAAATTAAAATCAAAATCAAAATAAAAGCCTAGTCATGTAGTGTTTTCACATTCCATTCCCTTACGTTTGAGGAAAGATGTACCTGCACATTTTATTGTTCAATTTTGCTTGATTGGTGTATATTTTGATAAACAATTTTGAGCCGCTGCAAAGACAAAATGTTACATACAAAAAGCCCTTCTGATCAGTTTCATATGGTGTGCACTGTCTCAATAACAGACCTTTCAGCACTTGCCAAAATGGGAATATGGGATGTTATAGAAAGCTGAGCTCCAGATGGTGGACATACCCAAAATCTAGACCTGGAGTGTATTCTCTCCAGCATTTAGGCACTGTGTTCAACAGTTGAAGCCCAGACTGGAAAAGATGGAGGAGCAGTAGGTATACCTCTATGCTCACCAAACTAAGACAGAAGGCCAGGCTCCGAGTATTTATACCAAACCTGACCAACCCAGACACTTCATAGGACCTGCCAATTGCAGGGACCTATGTTGCAGTTCCCTGTTTTCTTTTGCACCTGAAAAAAGGTCCAAGGCCTAAGCACCTCACAATCATTGTCAACCCCCAGCTTCAGATCACACTGTACCCTCAGTGATGCATGATTTCCCTTCTTATATGGTAACACATAACATAATGGTTCTGGGGAATAGAGACAGAATACTTAAGTAACCCTGGAACAGGATAATGACAATGGGATAATGAAAATGGCCAAAAAAAAAAAAAAAAAAACCAACAGGGTATGTTTTCTTTTTTAATCCAAGCACTTCATTTTATCTAGATTGTGACGTGGCAGTTTATCTAAACATAGAACATTTTGGCTGTAGCTTTGTGGTCTGAAAGCTAACCCAAACTGTGCCTTACATCTCAAATAACAATGGCTGCCATTTCTTCCTGTAAATGTTCCTTCCTAGGCTGGTGCAGTGAGAGGGAAGGCGGCCACAGCTCCTTTGCACCACAGGCTGTGCAACTATTATAAACTGGCCATATCTTACATGTAAGATGCAGAGCACATGTCACCACAGCCTTTGGTAGGAACATATATTGAACATAACCGTGCCACCAACAGCTTACCCACATCTCCTGTGGAGCTGGAGATTAATAAGGTACCCTCTCCCTCACTCCAAATTTACCAATATAGGCAACCAACTAGAACAACTGAAAGGCCATTAGTGGCATCAGCGCTAATGGTTGATTGCCCCCACCCCATCTCATGCAGCCAGGCTCTGGTGAGGAGCTCCTATTGGCCACCGTCTCGGGAGTAAGTGGGAACTGAATCTGGGTTCAGCATGCTTTGCCCAACCAGGCTCAATTCAGGAGCTGCTGCAACCCCATCCTCCCTCCTTTTCATATAGTCTGACACTAGCTGGTCGCTTTTACAGGGCCAGGTAGGCATTTTTTGCTATTATCCTGATTGGCTTTTGAATTGCAGTTTTTTGCCTACCCCAGACTGGCATTGGTTTGGGATGGTTTATATTTCCTTGTTAAGGTTTTATTACCCCCCCCCCCCACTTGGCATGAAGCATGTGGGACCTGGATAGGCAGGTACAGCAGCTCGGTGTCCATCCAAGGCAGCAGGTCAAGGGGTGAGCCAATACCACTCATATGATGCTTGACCGACTTGATGTCACAGGTGGGCAAGCCCTTTTGACTGGACTTGCAAGGCTTGGCAAGGTTTATCCTGCAGGCTAAGAAGTCCAGTTGCCTTGACCCTTCTGGGGCAAAGATGACACGCTGTCCCGTGCCGTGGACTGATGACAGCCTCGAGTCCGATGGTTCACCCTAGAGACCCCGGGGGAAGTAGACAGTCAGGTTTGTTTCCACTGCCATTAGGGCCCTGCACACTGGAGGGGGGGGGTTAGTCATAATCCTTCCCCCATCTGGCCCTGCTGTAACATAAATAAAAGCAGCCCAGTTAAAACCTAAGTCGCAGTCTGGTGCATTTCTTTGTAGGGTGTATGGGTAAATGAACCACCAGGAAACTAACTAGAGATACGGGATAGATTGCCCACTCTCAGTTGTTGGTGGAACTATTCTGCCCTGGACTTCCTGGCTGCTATTATCTATAAATTCAACTTCACAGAACTTTAGATCTGTGATGTGAGGACTACACTGCCTCACACAATTCTTACGTACCTCCAGGCTGAAAATATTCTGAAATCACACTGGAAAAGTCCATGGCTGAGTAAAGGGACCTGGACACATAAACTGGATCAGTGAAGGTTGGACTCATTGTGGAGGAAGCTAGCCTTGATGCACCATTGTCCTCACTCAGTGTCCCAGTTTTTGGGAAGTAATCTGGGTACTGTCATGGGAGTTCCTAAAATCTCCTGACTCCGTGTCTGTGTTAGCAGATGGTCCACGGCATCATCTATCCCATTCTCACTGCCAAATAATGTAAGCTGGGCTTAGTTTATATATAAGATGCAGAGTGCAAACCAAGATGGCCTTCTAGCAGAAACATACTTTAATAAACCCTGACCCCAACTGCTTACCCTCATCTTCTTCAGGGCAGGAGATTAATCCTGAAGTTATGACAGCAGCACATCTGGATACTTTGCTTACAAAAGCATGTGAAGAAGAGGGGGAAATGATAGAATTGGAAAGGGGAAGACAGAGGAATCCTCAATTGCCTTCTTTCCCACTACATTACATGACTTCATGGATTGTGTCTGAAACAAGGGAGGCAACATTGCCATTAGCTTACACTACCAACCTTGTTAAATATCCATGTAAACAACACCATTAGTCATTCCTGTTGCAATAAGCTATCTGGATCATTTGTGGGATAGGGGGGGAATCAAACGAATGATGGGAAATTAATGTTGACCACTCTGATAAGTTGTTAAGGTTGTGTCTTGCTGAAATAATGTGCTTAGCTATTAAGCAAATGCTTCAGTTTATGCACATCCTGTTCATTATCTAAGATTTACAAGGTAGAATAGTTGTCGGAATAGGCTGGAAGACGAATGCTTCCTTTTCGATGGGAGTAACTTACTGAACTCAAACAATGCAATCGGAAAGAACAATCTAATCTAGGAAAACAGAGCCAAGTTTCATCTTATGCTGCAGTAAATACAATTGACCAGGCACTTGGGTTTTACTAGAATTATGTCACTAGAGATGTTCTCTATAAAACACTTCATTAAGGAAGGCTTCTCAGAACTGTGGAGCTTGTATCCTTCTTCTGAGCAGTTGACAGTGTAGACAGGGAGCCCATGAGAACTAATAGGCCAAGTGTTGTACTTGCCGGTCTTAAGAGTTTTGTTTCCCCTCTATAAAGCATTTCATACAGCAGAGTTTAATCACTATTCACAGCAATTCAACAAGAACATTTTGCATTTTTATCGTATTGGCATGGTATAATACAGAACCCCAGTTGCACCATAGATTCCAAGCTAGTGAATTCCTAACTTGTGACTGTTTTTTTTTTCCAGAAACAAAAGTTATTATACAATTAAACATCCATTAGGGACTGACCAAGGAACAGATGGATAGAGATCACATACGGAATTACAAGGCTATGAGCCCAGCGTGTCTTGCCATCCCCATCCTATATTAAGATGTCCCTCTTTGCAACCTCATTATATGTTAGCTTTGATGTAAAATGCTCATCTATTTCAGCTATATGTAAGAATCAGTCTAACTTTATGCTAATCTTCCCTCAAAACAAGTCTGCGAACCACTGGAATAGATGGTTACTGACTGATGCTGATTGCAGTCCAGGGCCCACTGATGGGCCCTGAAGCAAACGTCCAGATTGGTATTATCCAATATCCTAAAACAGGACTTCTCAAACTGGGGCACTGCGACGCCCCAGCCAGAGGGCCCTGGACTCTGCCGCCTTAAGGGACGGGGGTAGAGGGAGGCAGCAACGCGATCCCCAGAAATGTGTTGCTAAGGGGGTTGCAGGGACTGGCATGTACTCACCAGTCCCTGCAGCAGCCTCCCAGGGGTGTGGGGAGCCCTGCGCGACCGTCTGCAGGGCTCCTCAGCCTTCTAAAAGTGAAAGCACAGCAATCGCCCCTGCAAGAACTTACTGAGGCTCGAACTTTCCTAGAGAGCCTGAGAACCGGTCCTAAAGAGACAAATTATCTACTGGTCTGAATTCTCCTTCTTAAGCAGCACCCCCCATAAGGCAACACATAAGGTCATCTTTGGCACCATTTTATGCAGCCAGTCATGTTGGACAGCCCTGAAAACGTGCCTGGACTTTGAGCCTAGCTACTACACTAATGGACAAGCACTGGAGGCCAATACTCTTGCAGACATGCGCACATGCACACATGCTCCCCAAGGAAGCCCTACCACAGACTGGCAGTATCTCGATCAGCTGCTGACGGAGGCAGGTTCCCAAGTCCTGGCACTCGCTTAGCAGGCAGTTCACTTATTCAGCAGTGTTTCTGATAAGTCATCAAGTGAGGAGTTCCGGAATGATGTATTGAATGAATCTGCCTGAAGTTGACACCTCTGCAATCCAATACTCATCTGGAGATTGCTGAGTCTCTATTTCTAAGTTTCTAAACATTCATTTTATTAAGGTCAAATGAAACTAAAGCAAGCAGCTAGGCAGGCAGAAATAAATTTCCACTTATCTGTTTTCGCTGCTGCCAAGCATTTGGGCTGGGCATTAATTATGCATCGTGTATTAGCATTTCCTTTTTGTCATATTGTACTTTCAAAGCCACGTTGTGCACTCGGTTCAAATGACAGTTTTATAGCACGCGCTACGTATCCCTGAGCTGGGAGAAGTTCCTTGTGCATCAACACCCAGGTTTTATTTTCCTTGGGGGCAGGGGGAGCTTTAAGATAGTTTCCTCTTTTAAATAAGTTGCTTAATTTGCAAATATAGACGCAGAACGTAAGCGGAGGAAAAGAGAAGACTCACTGACAAGGCAGCAGATTTGTGACCTGACAACAGATTCCCAGAGGGAGACACCTTTCACTCTGAAGTGCCTTTGGCCTCCTCTTAGCACTCTCTTGGCCTCTTCCAGTTCCAACCTGCTGCTTCTACATATTCACCTACCCTTTCAGGGTGGAAGCACCACACATTCCCAGGCATCTCTGAATCAGTCAACAGCACAACATTTGTTTCACACTATTACTTCCCTATGAAGTTTCAGGCAGACATTCTGGGTTCTGTTCCTTTCAAAGCAGCAGAAACCTAAGGCAAAGGTACATGGTGCAAGGAAAATGCAGGACTCCCAGCTCACTACTGAGGCATTTTTATTATTTAGTGACTGTTGTAATTTTATATGCCAATAAAGGTATTATTGTATTGTATTGTATTGTACTGGTGCATTTTATTCTCCCTCGGAAGAGAATATCTGTCCCCAGGGGCATATGTTCATGCAAGTCACTGTTCTGATTTCCTGGTGAGGAAAATCCAAACCACGGGATGAGGATCTTTGAAGGGGAAAATCAACTAGTTGGAAGGGCAATTCTTCCTCTCTTTCCACTTCTTCCCTGCAAATGCCTCCTAGCTCTTTTTAATCCTTGCTTTATTACATTTTTAGCCTGCCTTCCCTCCAAGGATTCTAGGGCAGTGTATATAGTTTGCCTCCTCCTTTTGCCTTGTAAGATACATTCGGTGGCAGGTTGTAGCTGTCCCAAAGTTACAGACTGAAATCCTTAAAATCCAAAACACTAACCACTGCACCACACTCAACGTTAACATAGTGTTCCATCTTCTTCTCCCCCCCCCTTCCCAGCTCGGCTTCAAAATCTGAAGTAAGCCCAGCTCAGGGCATTTGCCTTTACGGTGTCAGGCTAATATAATCAGTTTGTGGGTTTTTATAAACAGTGACACAGGTTGATCCACGATTACAGAGTCGCATCAGCCAGCACCAAATCTGTGCGAGTTACCAAGCAACATCAGTGCAGCTTCCCATATGCTGTCTGAGTGCCGCAAATTCGAATGCTTCTCAAAAAAAACAGAGAGCAAGCGGGGGGGGGCAGGCCCCTCTCTTGCAAGTCTCTTAGAGGCTGCAAACTGCTTTCAGCATACTCTGCTTTCAGCTGGGTATGGCTCCAGTCATTCTATGACACATGCTACAAGAGTACCTTCTGGATGCTAATTGTCCATGCACTCAGTGCTGATTTTCCACCCATCAGCACCAAGCTTCATCAAGCCCTAGGGAGAAAGATCTCTGTTTGCATAACAGATAATGCCACAACAATACATTAAAAAGTCATTCAGAGGGCATGATGCCAAGTGCCGTGAGGCTCCACTTCGCACTTCATATACCCAGACCATCCAAGTTGCTTCTAGGATGGGGTCTGCTTCCCATAGTAATCACTGTATACCTCTACTGTGGACCCGGAGCATTCCTTCTACCCTATGTGCGTCAAGATCTGTACATACGTCAGGGCTCTTGGGATTACAGGACCACAGTGATCAGACCGTTCTGTCAAGGTATGATTGTTTAAATTTTTTTTTTACTGCAGATCAAAGAACTTCTTGCTGCAGTAGTTTGCCATCAGGAGGCGCATTTTATATATTCTTTTGATCTGAGCTTTCTGACACGATCATTTTTTCCTCACACACTTTTGGTAAATGGTAATTTTCCTTGCTTATTACGCAATTGATCCTCATTTGCTCCACACTTTGTTTCATTCCTCCTAAAGTTCAGTTTAAATATGAAAATGTATAGAATTAATTCCAGAGCCGAAGCACCTCCAGTCGGCTGCAGCTTTCGGTCCATTTGCATCTTTTTCCCCTTCTGCGTTCTCAGCAGGTGCATGTGATGCCTCCCTCCCAGGCCTTCCTCACCAGCGCATGTTGTCACAAAAGTGTTGTAAAGCACTTTGCAACGCATTGGAGTTAGTGGCGCTGGCAAGAAGGCCTGCACTCGCCTGCACCAGAGCAGGTAAGTCCCATGGAGGGGCAAGGAGGGGGTGTAATGTATCATGGGGGGGGTGGCAACAGAGGTGGATCAGGCCCAGGAGGTGGCAGAATCAGCAGCATTGGGGTGTTCCATATCCTATTCCCCTTCCCAGGCAACATCCACCAACACAGCTCAAACTAGGATTTGCGCCAACAAATTAGAAAGTACAGGTCCAAATAGACCCATTGTGATGGCTGGAGCTTTCCCCAGGGCAAGGGGACAAATGTCCCCTTACCTTGAGGAGACCTCCAGACAGATTTCCCCTGCAGGATGCAGCACAAGCCATGCTGGCACCACTGCACTGGCACAGGGAAACTTCATTAGGATTGGGCTGCCCATATGCCACATTGCTGGAACCTTTCCAGACTTGTCAACCATCACATGGTTGTTTGCCATCACATCCTTACCAGCCTCCTTTCTTGCCCTCTTCACGAGTGTGTGGCATGCCATTCATGTGCTTGAGAGGCCATGACACTGTCTAAGAGGTCAATGGCATCGGTAGAGCGTGCAGGGGATGCAGGCAGAGGGTGCGAGGGGTACAGACTGCACTGGATGACACACTTGGGAGGGGGGGTGACACCAAGACTGGCCAAAATGGTAAAACCGCAATATTTTTAAATAATACCTTCATGTTATATATCATTTGATGCATAATTTAATGCAGAATTCAGTGAAACACCACATGAAATATCTGTATTCTATCAAAAGGTATAGCCAGATAACCAGAAAAGGAAGACACAACTGCCTTATGTAACAAAAAGTGGACTTCCCGAACTCAAAACTAACCAATGAGACATTTTTCTGAGAACCAATGACAAGTTGAGAACCAATAACACAGTAGGGAAGCAATAAGGTGTTAGTATGACACCTCCCCTTTCCATGTAGCAGAACTAATACTAGTTCAGTTGTGTGAATGTCATCAAGTTGATCTCTGGTGGTTACTGATTGTTAGTTACTGATTTGTTGGGTGACCTGTACTATACCTGTACCTGTACTATAGTGACCTGTACTATATATAAAGTTAATGGGGGTTTCACCAACGTTAGTGATGCCACTGCATTTAGGTTGTGCGTCTGATAGTGTAATTTATTCTATATAGTCTGGTACGGGAGCAAGTCCATAATGGGGTTGATTTAATGAACTCCTGCACCAGGTGACGCAAACCCTAGTGGTGCCTCTGTAAGAGGTGCTTTCGTTGGTGCTGGCACTGGTGCAGGGAACATAAGAACATAAGAACAGCCCCACTGGATCAGGCCATAGGCCCATCTAGTCCAGCTTCCTGTATCTCACAGCGGCCCACCAAATGCCCCAGGGAGCACACCAGATAACAAGAGACCTCATCCTGGTGCCCTCCCTTGCATCTGGCATTCTGCAGCGGTGGAATGATAAGCCAAATAGCTACCACAATGAAAAATATGAGGGATACAGACAGCCTAAAACATCAAGACCATATTGTAGGTCTTATATGGCTTATAGAAGACACTGAATGCTGAGCTACATTGGACCCTCAGTCCCTTCTAACTACCCTTGCAAAAAAGCTGATCATGAAATTCTCACTCACTCATTGGGCTCTATATGAGAAACTCTTTCCCACTGCAAAAAGACTTTAACAAAGTAGAGGTTGTTATCTGAAGTGGAGTTATAATCCATTCATCATCTCTTTTAGCTCATATATCACTTACAGCATAATACGGAAAGCCTAATCAGAAACCTGCCTTCCCTGTTGGGCTGTTTCCAGAAGTGAAGTGAGCTGAATGTTCAGTATCTTCATACAAATTACAGGTAGGCAGGAGTCTGATGAATAAACAGTGTCCACTTAACTCTTTGTGCTCAGACCCAAGACTTTGTTCCACAAAAGCTTTTCCTTCTTTGGTGGCATAATTTACTCAATTTCTCTGCAAGATAAACTTACGTAGTGCCTGATTCAGGTTATTGTATATATCCCTATGCTCAAAGATAGCAATCAGAAAGCCTTGATGATAACTAGATCAGTGGCATAGCTAGCGAGGGATGGGGGCAGTCTGCCCCAGGTACCAGCTTGGGGGATGACACCACGAATGATTCAACATTGCGAACCTCGCAGAAGTTAGGAATAACCCCATCATGCCATATACTGTTGGATGCGGAATTTCCTGCAGAATGCAATGAAAAAACCAGAGTAAATTATCTCCCTTCCATCAAAAGTTATGGCCAAAAAACCGGAAACCAAAAATGCATGGAGCCCTATGGAAAGTGAAACCGAGCCATATCGCGCATTTACTCACAAGTAGGTGAACATGCCTTAGTCCTTCAGAAAGGGGAGGCTGAGAGGAATCCAACACCAGAATGGTTCCTATCCAATGAAAGCAGCCCAAAAAAACACCCAAGAAGGAGGTCCGCCCCTCCAGGCAGACAAAAGTATTGTGCCCTATGGAAAGCAAAACTAAGCCACATGGTTGCATTTACTCATGAGTAAGCAAACTTGTCTTGGCTGCTGGTCAAGTGAGGCAAAGGGGAATGCAAGACTAGCTGCCTGGTCCCAATCTGATGAAAGTGGAGCTAAACAAATGCTCCAGAGGGCAGCACCCCCCCCCCCACAATAAAACAGAGGCTTCAGCTGATAAGCTGGGCACTGGGTAGGCCTGAAAATCTCAGTGATTTGTGTGTGTGTGGGGGGGGGGTGTTATTGCAGGCAGGCTACAGAGAAAATTCACTTGGTGAAACAGGGCTGGCTTCCCCTTATTTAATTATTGGTTTTCTCCAATTTAATTATTTATAATTATTTTATTTTGCTTGATGATGTCACTTCCAGTCATGATATTACTTCCAGTGGGTCCTGGACAGATTGTCATTCTAAAAAGTGGGTCCCAGTGTTAAAAGTTTGAGAACCACTGCCTTAACTCCAAAAAAGACCAATGAGACATGGGGGGGGGGGTGTCACACCCTAGTGACCAAAATTCTGAAAATTGTGGCTTTTAGGAATAATACCATCATGCTCTATACCATTTGATGCAGAATTTCATCCATTGTTTGTGGGGAAATATTCACTGCATTTATTTTCTGGCCATTATTATTATTCATTCCATGTCATGACTATGACTGTCTCTCAGTTTCACCTACCTCACTGGGTTGTTGTGAGGACAAAATAAGGGGAGGAACCATGTACACCCCCTGAGCTGCTTAGAGGAAGGGTGGTATAAAATACAAATTAATTAATGGTATAATTAATTAATAAATTAATAATTATGTCATATGGGGTGACAAAAATTTATGGGCCCCGGGTGTCAAATGACCTAGCTATGCCTCTGAACTAGATGATTACGATCAAAACTAAACAGCAGTACCAGAACCTAGAACTGATCAACAAAATTCAGAATTTTGTTTCCCTGCCTCTGCATTGGGGGAGTTTCACTTTTGAAATTTAAACTTTATGGGGTTCTCCTTAAATGTTTGCACTCTTGATTGACTCAGGATTCTGGCATGGTTAAGGGGGGAGAGGGTAGGAAGGAAGGAGGGGCTCTTTCATGGTTTTTTTTCTTTGTCTCAGCAGTGAGCAAGCACTCCAGAGTTCTAAAGAAGGCAAACCCAGACATGATGGAATGACACCACATGATTTGATGTTGTCGCTGCCCTGGGTGATGCCACCCCTAGAACAGTACACACATAAGAACAAAATGAGGAAATGACTGTGTGATAAGAGGACATTTTTTTAGACCAACCCTGGAGAGGCTGTTGAGAGGGTGATGTCAGAAGTCAGTCAGAGCAGACAGTGGCAAAGGGACCCTGGCCAACAAAGAGTTCACATGTCACTGGCTGACACCTGAAATCTCAGTTGACCCTTGATGGCTAGATGTAGCAGTAGCACCCAATGCACACTCAAGAAGCAGGTAAGGGGTTCCATGGGGACCCAATGCAGGACCTAAGGCTCATATCAAGCAGCGGCCAGCACCGGTTGTTGAGGTATATAGTGAACAATAAACCCACATAAGCACTGATGAAAGTGATGAAGGTAAATGAAGTGGACAATGTCGAGGAGGGAGCAGCCTCTTATTTGTTGCTGCCTGCAGAATGCAGCCTCAAAGACTCAGCCCACATGATAGAGAGCACTTCAGACACAAATCCTTCATTATTTCAGTCTGTATTTACAAGGTAACGGAAATAACAGCAGCATAGCAAAGAAAATAGAGCCAGTACAACATGCTACATGCGTGACCACCTGCCTTCTACCACATGAGGGCTCTTACAGTCTTTTTATATGCCCTGTGCGTGCATCAGGAAGGGTGGTGTCTCCTCCTGATGCTAGCTCATCACCTGTCTCATTAGTGAGCTCTCTTTTCACCTGATTCTTGGTGACTCAGCATTTTACACAGCTTAGGCCCTACCTTATCCAGGCCAAATTTCCCCAGGTTGTTTTCTAACCCTGACAGACAAAAATCTTAGGTACACTAGAGAAAAGTTGCAGCCAGAACCTGATCTACAGTATTATATAAGAACAGATGACAGTGTGGATGGCCAGACAGGGCAAAAAATATATAAAACCTAGGTAATCATACTCGTTCCATGCATACTTTATTTAGGTGTGACAGGGATGGTCATTTAAAGAGAGAGGAGCTGTGGAGGGAGGTAGATTTTATTATGGATTACATGAGATTCTTCAGAAGAACCTGGGTCTATAATTACTGCAAGGTATAAAAGAGTGACCATAACAAATGCTCTTAAAATACCTTTTTTGTTTGTTTTTAGTGTTTTGCATATATACAAGAGGGCTTTGAAACTTGTTGAGAATTCCGCTGCTCCCCCCTCCCCCAAAAGTCTGTTTATCCACAAATTTGAAATGGTGGTTCTGCGATGAGGTTCTGCCAGGAAAGCATTTCAAAGACTCATTGATTCCAATGCACAGACGTATCTCTCTCTCCTCCTGAAATAAATTCGACTTAAAAGGGCTTCATTTTGGCTTCTCTCTGCTCTCTTCTGTCCGCTTTCCAGGTAAATGAAACTACTGTCGTGCACAAGAATACCTAATCCTGTTAAGATAAGTTGCCTTGAAAGTACGGGAAGATAATACTGAAACGTACAGTCCTGCAGCTCTGGGTCTGATAAAGTGGCCACATGAAAAAGAAATCTGGGGGAAAAAATCCAGACTTGAGTGTATCATCTCTGAATTGGTTAAGATGGCCATGCAAGGCAACTGAAAAACATCAGGGGATCTGATCCAAAGCTTGTGACTGGGGGAAAGTTCTAAAACATTCACTCGGCCTTTGTAACAAATAGCTGGCTGTTAATCTTCCAGTCAGAGGGCCATTGAATGGGTTGTAATCAGTCAATTCATTAATTATTTGGCAAATAATAATAACATGTATTAACCCATTTAATCAGCAAGCCAATGAAACATAGCTCTATGAGACTTTTCAATGGTGCTTTATTGGATGCACTGCACTATAATTTCTCACAGTGTCCTTAATATTTTTTCCTATCTGGAAATATTATCCACCAGGCATGATCACTCAAAGCTACAAAATGAAAACCAGAGATTAGCAAGAACTATTAATTTAATTTAAATGAATGCACTCAGTTCTATAATCATGAACAGTCAGAGTTTTCAGTAACATAAAATACCTTTGACTAGAGTTGCAATCTGATGCACACTTCCCTGGGAGTAAGCTGTGCTGAATGCCGTGGGACTGACTTCTGAGTAAATATGCACAGAACTGCTCTACAGTCCATGTAGAGAGGAATGCCTTGCATTTAAGGAAATGCCTCAAGTAAGATCATTCTGATCAAGCAGTTAGACCAGTGATTTTCAACCTTTTTCAACTCACAGCACACTGACAAGGCGCTAAAATTGTCAAGGCACACCATCAATTTTTTGACAATTGATAAGGTACACCCATTGACAGCAGGGGATCGCATCCCCCAGTGGCCCTACTAACAAATGACCCTTGCCCAAATTCTCATGGTACACCTGTAGACCATCATAGCACTGTGGATGAAAATGGCTGGGTTAGACTGTCCTTGTGTATATATGAGCTTTCAAACTAAATGAAGCCTAACACGTATTTCTGGCGGCCCACTGGAGTAACTCTCCTGCAAGTGTTGCCTTCCTGGTCCTTGAAAAAATAGGCAGAATTGTCAAGTGATTGTCAGACTGGTGAACTGTGTTTGGTTCGGTGGGTTAAGTTATGCAGGTCTACCCAGAATTGGGTAGTATTTGGTCTATGCACCAAATCCAGCCCACCATAATTTTTCCTCCAGCTTATTCAACGGAGTCTTCTTTCAGCACAATCTTATGCCTGTTTACTCTGAAGGACTGGCATCCCCAGATAGGACTGGGAAAGACTCCTGGAGAGCTGCTGCCAATCTGTGAAGACAACATGGACCACGACTGACCAATGATCTGACTCAGCATATGGCAATTTCTTATGAACTTACATTCATATTAGCAAATGTGCTCCCGTGAAATGTGGACAGGGCTTGCAGCCTGCAGCTCTCCCAAAGAAGCCTACAGGAGACAATTTGAGCAAGGCACAGGTGATTGCCATTGCAGTGCATACCCAGAGAAACAGCTACTGCATCTTCTACGAATAAACTCCTCCACAATTCACCTGATCAAATATTTGCACATATACTGGAGCTGCTTTGCAACAGAGTACCACTGGTCTCATTCACACGTTTGCTCTCCAGTTCTTTCCCTCCCTTTTTTTCAATTCACCCATATATTATTTGTTTTTGGGAGCAGATGAGTGGCCTGGCGGTTCAAAACTGTGTTATAGTTCAGGCTCTTTGCACTGTGTCCAGCTTTCAAAGTTTCTAAAGAATTATGTACTGCACTGCAAAGATTTATAACACGATAATACAAAGATGAGGCGCATCGGAGTATTTTTTTTTTAATGGCTTGTCTTGCAGCTACTGAAAAGAAGCTTGGAAGATAAGAGATGAAAAACAGAGAAATCTGCAAAAGAAGTGCAGTGTGATTGCTGGCTCAAATGGAATCTCAGGGATTTTGCAAGGCAGAATTCAAAGGTCTTTAAATTATCAACTTTCCTGTCCGATTACAATTCAGCACTTAGGAGTGCTTGAATGAGTTCAGTACATTAACATTTACCAAGGGTAGAACTGGCAGTGCTTGTTGTAATTTTAGATATCTTCTTATTTTGACCACATGAAACTACGTTTTCAGATATTAAAATTGCATTTCACTTCTACCTAAACTGGGAAGATGCATTTCACTTCTACCTATACTGGGAAGATGACTGAAAAAGAAATTACTCCTAAGAAGTACTGCATCTAACTCATTGAACACCATCTCTTGTGCTTTTGTCATTCTAAAAATGAATTGATCTTCTGTCATAAATGACTAGACCCTTTAGTGTGGATAAACATCCACGTCCCACATCCAACAGGAGATATAAATTATTTTCTTCATTTAGTACCAAATTGTTTATGACAAACACACTTTGTCATGCAGCCCAATCCCACAAATGCCTACTTGGAAATAAGCATCACTGAGTTTAATGGCAGTTATTCTCAAGAACATGTGCACTAGATAGCAAACTGGACCATAATTCTACACATATTCAGTGGGGAGGTAAATCCTATTGACTCAATGCAGTTTATTCCTGAGCAGGCATGCATAGGAATGCAGTGTAAATCTGATAAATTTTGACTGCAAACTGCTAGGTAGGTATGTTTCCTTTCCAGTGAACTTATATAGGTTCAAACATTATAGGGTAATAAGGTCCCCAAAAGAAAATACTGCATCAGTTCTGAATCGGTGGATTGCATCCTTCTCTGCAGTTTAATAACAACAACAACAACAACAACAACAACAACAACAACAACAACAGGTATTTATATACCTTTCTTGGTCTTTATTCAATACTTTATTCAAGGCGGTTTACATAGGCAGGCTTATCCAAATCCCTTATTAAATAGGGATTTTTACAGTTGAAAGAAGGTTCTCTCTTTCAAGAACCACTACATTCAGGTGTTTCAATCCGATCTGGCTTCACATTCTGATCTCCATCCTCCCACGCTCAGAGCAGATGGAATAGCTCGGCTTCAGCTTGTCAGCTGCTTCAAGGTCGCACGGTGCCGGTGGCCTCGAACTGGCGACCTTGTGGATGTTATCTTCAGGCAGACGGAGGCTCTACCCTCTAGACCAGACCTCCTGCCCTCCTGTTCCCCAAGAGACAGGGACACTTCCTAGTTGAAAAGTTGGATAAATTGGGAAGTCTGCTTGATTCATTCATTTACAATGGTTTGATGTTCACTGAACTGGTACTGAGAGTAGAAAACGCATCCTTTATGTTTTATCTCAGTGCCCCCCCCCCCAAAAAAAATCCCATAAAAGAAATCAGAAAAAAAGACACTGGCATAGGTCTTTTGATGATTAGGTCCACTGGTGTAACTCACCTAGACAGTCTCTCTTTAACATTTCAGAATCATAAGTAAGAACATTATGGAAAATTTGACATATACTTAGGCAGCCTTGAACGTTGATTGCAGTCCTTGGGCTCTCTGCTTTTTCGCTCTGAAATGCACAGCGTATATTTTTGAGATCTTTCAACCAAGGTACATATTCAGCCCAATCCTCTCCTCCTCCTCTGCTGGCAACTAGCATTGCGCCAGCAGAAGTTTGACTGCAGAAAGTTTGAGATTCAGGCACTTTCAGTTATGGAGTTGCCACCAGTCACAGTATATGGAACTGAGTTAGATGATGCAATTATTTGTGTCAGTATAAAGCAACCTCATCTAACTGTCACCCTGAGGAGCAATGGAGGCATCAGTAAGAAGCCGTGGCCAGAAGCCCTTCCCTTATCCTAGACCTGCTCTATTGTAAAGATTGCTCACTTGTTATGGGCAGGGCATTGCTATTGCCCCATTCTTGGCACCAGGAAGAGTGTGGTCACAATGACTAAGGGCCCAATTCTATCCAACTTTCCAGTGCTGATGCAGCCTCAATGCAGCCCCAAAGTAAGGGAACAAGTTAAGGGTTACCTTGAGGAGGTTTCCATGACCATCACCGCTAGTGCAGGATGCAGTGTATACCCCATTGGCATGGCTGCATCAGTGGTGGAAAGCTGGATAGGATTGGGCCCTAAGATACTCGTGTACCATGCAGCAACCACTGGGGTACCTCTTCTCTGTCAAGCTCCATATCTCAGATAGCTGGCTAGAGTAGAAGCTCCCAACAAAGAATGAGAATCCAGAGGAGGTTAACTGGAAAGTACCACTTCCCACTGCTGGGGGGATGCAATTTTGTTTACGGTTCTCCGCATAAAACAGATCCTATAAATAAATCCAGCACAAGGGGGGGGGCAAGATTCTAACTAACCCCATTCCCTCCTGTGTTACTTTTCCCCTTGTGGGAATGCATTTCTTGAAACAAAAATTACATACCGGAGCATTAAAAAAAATGTGATTCCCTATCTATAATCTGAAGTAGTATCGTGCAGTATATATCAATGTTTGTCCTCCGATGTACCACTTCATATGGTCCAGCTATTCAAAGTACCAACAGAAGTGATACTCACTGGAAGTCCTACCTAGTTACTTCTGGGTTGGGAGGCCAGACGCAACGCAACAAACACCTATAAGAGGCTCAGAGGCTACAGGAGGGCTTTTCTGAGCAAGCATATGTTGGAGCTCTGTCCACTGAGCTCCTACTCTTATTTGCTATGTTGTGTTCCTGTGTCTCGCTGCTGGGCGGCAGGTGTCCAGGGGTCCAGCAAGTGCCCCCAGATACCACTTCAAGTACCACTGGTTGAGAAACGCTGGTATAGTGCATTCTTCCATTCCACAATTCTACCTGCTGATTTTGTTCCATACAAAATAATTTGTTCCATGTAGTGTTGACTACATTTGTTTGAACGTTCCACTGAAGTTACTGGTTTAAGCATGCTCAGATCTTTGCTATCCTTGTTAAATATGAATTAAGAGTCAATTCTACAACTACATTTCTTTGCCCCATTAGGGGCAGTTGAAAATTGCTCCCTTGCAGTTTGATCCTGTGGTTACTCAGAAGTAATGGGATGTCCCCCAAGTAAGCATCTGTATAATTGTCCTTAATGTGCAGAACTTTGCCAGACTTCCTCAATTTGTCTTCCCAACAGCCCAGTGAGAAGGACGACCATTATTTCAATTGTAAGGGAACAAAACGAGGTGGAAAGATTTGCTGCTTCCCCTTGTAAGACAATGCTAGACTGAATACAAGTCAACTACGGCTCTAATAGCATATACTCTTTTGATTCCTCTTAATCAGCTCCTAGCAGCTGGTTATAATTAGGGTAATCCACAGAAATGGGAGCACAGCATTCATTTCATAGAAGTGATAAACCATTCAAAAGGGCCTCCCAATTCTATTTGCTTTGAAGCAAAGTATAAGCCAAAAGAAGGAGCTGAGAAAAGATTATTAGTAATATTGTTCTTTGGGTTCTAAACCAAGATGAAGAACTGAGTCCAGGATTTAATATTAGTATTTGTATGGAGTGTCTTCTGCAATTCACATACATTCTGTTATTGTGAGGTAAACAACCACCCTGTAGAATAGATGAATACAGTAGGTCCTCACTTTACAGTGGGCTCACAATGTAATCAAATCACATTAGGATGGACTCTCCAGGGCAAAACAAGCCTCACTATTTGACAGGATATTTGCTGTGGGATGGACTTCTGATTGGCTTATCTATGACCCACAAGGTTCAAGGCAATCAGCAACTGCAAGCTTTGATAGCATCTCAGCCAACAGCAGTGTGTTTAGCATCAGAACTCTGTGTGCTAGAAGGAAAGATTCCAAGGCAAATGGAAGACTATGAAGGACCATTTCAGTTCATTTGTTAACATCTTGGCTGTGTGTGTACTGAGGGAAGGTTCAAGGGGGAGAAAATGGAAACCATTTAGGGCCCAATCCTGAACACAGTGCACCGGCTCACCACCAGCATGCAGTGTCAAAAATGTGCCATGTCTGTAACACATACCACCTGGCCAGCATGGGCCCTGGCTCAGCGCAAGGCCATGCTGAGCCAGCGCCAGGCAGAAGACAGGTGATCGTTGCCCAGAACTCTGTGCGAGTGCTTGGTGGCAGAGAGGTAAGTCAAGGTTGGGTGGGAGGCAGAGAAAGACATTCCAGGGTGAGAGGGAGGTGGGGAGAAAGCATGGCAGGGAGAGGGAGTGGGGCGGGAGGGGAGTGGGACCGGCAGAGCTGAGCATGATCCAGAGCCCCATGTTGGGCCTCACAGGCTGACATGAGGCATCTTGACTCTGTGCAAGTGAAATAGCCAATGTAGAGGCAAGAAGTCCCATTACGGGGCTGCTTTCCTTAACTAGGGGAAGAGGATAAATATCCCCTGCTCCTGAGGATCCACTGCCAGCAGCCTGACACACTCAGGATGCCACAGCAGCCATTGTGATGTCACGGCAGCCCCAGGCAGCTCAGGATTGTGTTGCAGCTCCTATGAAAAGTCAACTCTTTGAAGTAGCATCATAGCCCCATAGGAGCATTTTAAAAACAGAACAATGGCCCCTAAAGAGCACAGTAGCCTTCTCAGAGTCTCCGCCCCATAGCAGGATTTTGGCAGTAGCTTGCAAGCTCTCAACCAGTAAGAACATTTTTTTTAAACCTAACTATGGCTCCTAAGGAGTGCAGCAGAAAAATTCTGAACACTCTTCAGAAAGGGAAAGAGTTTAGTTCTGTGGTGAATTACCAAAAAGCAATGAGTTATTGGGTTCACATTACAATGTTTTCAGAATACAACAGTGTCTCTAGAATGGACTGCCATTGTAAAGTGACAGTCCACTGTATTTTAATTCCTCAAATTGTAATTGGTGGGGGAGCAGATGAGGTTGAAAGCGACTTATCTGAGACCTGCTTCTGAGGTCAAGGCAGCAGCAAGATTCAAGTTAGTCTCTGTTCAAACTCTAAAGCTACTGTACTAGAATGGGTTACTTCTCTTGATTGCCAGCCAATTCAGTGTTATCTTGTCTTCCTTCCTTGGACAGTCTGATGACCCTTCAACACGATCAGTTCTCTCTGTTGGCCTCTATCTCTTATGGCTTTATCTTGATGCAGGTTAGTCTGGGAGCCTGCTAGACAGGGAAACCGCAAAGGTCTCTCTAAAAGGCCAAGCAAAGCATTTCTGGAGGCTTACTCCCTACTTAAAGTTGGAAATTCTCAAATTAACTTTAGCCACGTCCAAGTCTCTCAGCCTGCTTCAGTTAGGTGTTTTGGTCCACACACCCCCACTTAAACACAAGCCGACTCAACTATGCAGTATTAATTGAACATCTATTTAAAATCAAAAACCCCAAATGACTGTGACACAATCAGTGAGGAACTTCAACACTAACAAAGTGAAGTTCAGTGAAGAACTGCTAAAATCAAAACATTCATGGTGTTAATATATTATATAGTTAGAAAATACATAGTAAAAGAATTGCATCTGAGTAAGACTGAAAGGAATGCAAAAAAAAAAACAAAACCCAAAAAAGCAATTGCCAGTTTAATGTTACATAAGCCTTTCATGATATATTAATAATCAGCTGCTGAGATTTGCTGTCCTCTATTGTAACGGAATTGCTGAGTCTAAATAAAATGAAAATGACAGCTTTAAGAATCAAGGCTCTTTGTATTCTTCTTAATAGAATCATAGCAGGTAATAATTAGTTCCCCCACAGAACTGGAAGAGAGTTTCCACTTAACTGACAAACATTTCAAAAAGAAATTGAAAACAGCTATCCATTACTTGGACTAAGCAAACACAAACGCACTACTTTGGGAAGTCTCAGCTAATACTTTGTGGTAAACTGGAAAATACCAGGATCTCATGCTTACCTTCATTGATCATAATACAATTAAATTAGCCCTTGCTAACTGGGCAAAGAAGCACCTTTTAAAATTATGTCTTCTTGAGGAGGCGGAGTTAACAGTGTAGTAGCAGGGAACCTGGGAGGATTCCTGGGGAAACTGCTAAATATATGTTTAGCATATATTTCCCCATATATTTAGCATATATTTTCTCCAAAAATATGGAGAAAGCCTAGGAGAACAAAACAGGGAACTCTCAGAGAAAGAGTACATCTTCTCAAGAAGAAGAAGAATATTCGGATCAAACTGAAAAAGAACAGAATGGAGAAAAGAAAAAAAGAAAGAGCTGGATCAAGATATAGAAGACAGTCAAGAAGAAGAAGAAGAAGAAGAAGGAGCAGTGAGAGGAAGAAGGAAAAAAACAAGACAGAGAACAAGGAAAATATCAAGAAAGGCAAAAAAAAATTCTAAGTGAAAATGGCTGAACAAAAAGTGAATTTTTTTTTTAAATATTAATGGACTGAATTCTCCTCAGAAGTGCAGAAGAATATTCCATCAATTATACCAAACCAAAGCAGATGTAACCTGTATTCAAGAAACACATATAAGAAAAAACGATGTTAGATTTCTTAATAATAGAAAAATGGGAACTTTATTTTTTGCCTCAGACTCACACCAAAAGAAAAGGGGGGTAGCTACATATGTTAACCCCAAATTGGAACCTGAATTGAAGTGGCAATCGGAAGATGGGAGAATTCTGATTGCAGAGATTCAAGTTGAAACAAGGAAAGCATTAATTGCCAATATTTATGCACCAAACACACATCAAGATAAGTTTTACAGAAGATTATATGAGAAATTAATCATGGGAGAAGACAGGGATCTTTTTTTATTTGGAGATTTTAATGTAGTTTTTCAGGCTAAATGGGACAGAAAATTTAACAAAAGATCTGTAAAAAGAGGAGGAACACTACCCAGACCTTTTTTGGAAATGGCAGAAGAATTACAGTTGATTGACACATGGAGAACACAATACCCGGAGAAAAAAACAGTTCACATATTATTCAAATTCACATAATTCTTGG
Organism: Tiliqua scincoides; assembly: GCF_035046505.1. Taxonomy (NCBI): domain Eukaryota; kingdom Metazoa; phylum Chordata; class Lepidosauria; order Squamata; family Scincidae; genus Tiliqua; species Tiliqua scincoides. The sequence goes on from NC_089821.1 coordinate 114,719,394, forward strand.
TTTAGAATTGATATGTGCTGGGCCTTAATATCCGGTTTAGATGGAACGTTTCAGACTGAAATTTTACCCAATGTTTGCAGATCATAATCCAATTTCATTAATAATAAATAAAAAATTAAGGAGAAATAGTTGGAAGTTAAATACAACTCATTTGAATGATCAGAAATTTTTGAATCAAGCAAAAACAGAAATGGAATTTTTTTTAAGACCAATTTTCATCCAGAAATTAAAACACAAATTGTATGGGATAAGAGTAAAGCATTTTTCTGAGGATTAGCAATAAGAAATGCAGCAAAACAAAGAATTGGACAAGAGAAGAAAATTAAAGATCTTATACAAAGATTAGAGAAAGGTGAAATGGAATTACAGAAAGAACCTACAAATCAAAGAATTCAACAAAAGATTAAGATACAACATGAAATTAAAATAATGCAAACGCAGGAGATGGAGAAGAAATTGAAAATGGCAAAACAAATTTTTTTTGAAAATGCAAACAAACCAGGAAGATGGTTAGCTTATAAGCTGAAAAAAGAAAGACAAAAAACTATATTGAGACATTGAAAGATTTGACTGGAAAAGAGAAAACAGAATTAGAAGTAAAGAAAACAGTTATTGAACAATTTTATCAGGTATTATATGGGAGAAAAAATATAGAACACCAGAAACAAACAGAAGATCTGAAGAAAAATAATAGCATTAAAATTTCAGCCGATCAAAAGAATCTATTGGAAAATACAATTACTATAAATGAAATAACAGAAGCGATCAAAAGGCAAAAACTCTAAAAAATGCCAGGCCCTGATGGATTACCAGCCGAATATTATAAGAAATTTGAATAAGTATTGTTGTTGCCATTCAAAAAAAGTGATTGATGATATATGGAGAAATACCAATCTCATCGAAGGAAGGAACAATTACTTTGATAAATCAGACACAGATGAAAAAGAAATTAAAAACTATAGACCTATTTCAATTTTAAATACAGATTATAAAATTTTTGCTTCAATTTTAGCTACAAGATTAAAAAATATATAAAATCAAATAATTAAAGAAGATCAAACTGGTGTTTTGTTTTTTTTTGTTGTTTTTTTTTTTACCAAAAAGACAACTGAAAAACAATGTGAGAACTATAATAAACATACTGGAATTTTTTGAAGCACATCCAGATAAAAAATTAGCCCTAGTGTTTTTAGACACCCAGAAAGCCTTTGACAATTTATATTGGGACTTTATGATTAACTGTCTTCAAGAATTACATTTTGGTCCAAAATTTATTAAGATGTTACAAGGAATATATTCAGATCAAAAAGCAAAGATAAGAGTAAATGGAGAATTGACGAGAGAGATCAACATTCAACAAGGAGAAAGACAAGGTTGTCCACTTTCACCACTGTTTATTTTGACACTAGAAATGTTGAATAATATAATAAGATAAAATAACAGGATGAAACCGCTTAAAATTAAAAGTGAAGATTACAAATTACAAGCGTTTGCAGATGATTTGGTATTTATCTTGGAAGAGCCACTTAACTCCACAGAATTTTTGATAGAAGACTTAAAAGAATATGGGGAAGAGGCAGGTTTAAAAATAAATTACCAGAAGACCAAAATGATACTTAAAAATATAAAAGACAATGATATAGAACAATTAAAAGAATTTGGACTACAAATAACAAAGTAAAATATCTAGGAATTATAATTACCAAAAAGACAAGTACATTAATGGAAGACAACTATATTAAATTAATGAAAGAAATAAAAAAAAGATTCGGAGAAATATAATAAACTCCAATTATCCCTAATGGTAAGAATAGCTCTATTGAAAATGAAAATATTACCCAAATTGATGTTTTTATTCCAGACTATTCTGATTATTTTGAAGATAACTTTTTTTGAAAAAATGAATAAAATTACTACAAAATTTGTCTGGCAAAGTAAAAAACTGAGAATAAGACAGAAATTACTTCAAGAGGATAAAAAAAGCAGGATTTGGATTACCAGACTGGGAATTATATTATCAAGCAGCAGCCCTAAACTGGATAAAAAGATTGGGGACTCATCCTAAATTCCAGAATTTTAATTTTAGAAGCACATGATTTACAAATAGGCTGGCACGCATTCCTGTTTTATGATAAAGTCAAACAGCATGGATATTTTAGACAACACATTTTAAGAAGATCTTTAATTTGGATATGAGAACAGATAAAATACAAGATATACTCTAAATACTCTAAAGCCAGGAGATTTGCTAACGACTACTGGCTCCAGCTCTGTTCCCAGATACAGATAGCAGCTCACATGGGCAACATCAAGGGGATATATGATGGTATCAAGCAGGCCCTAGGTCCAACACAGAAGAAAACTGCCCCTCTGAAGTCTGCCACAGGCGAGGTCATCCAGGATCGGGCGCAGCAGATGGAATGCTGGGTGCAGCACTACTCTGAGCTATATTCCAAAGAAAATGTAGTCACTGAAGAAGTGCTGAACAACATTGAGTGCCTGCCTGTGCTGGAGGAGCTTGACAGTGAACCAACCCTAGAAGAACTTCACGTGGCCCTGGACTCCCTTGCCTTTGGCAAGGCACCTGGAAAAGACAGCATCCCTGCTGAAGTCCTAAAGTGCTGCAAAGAGATCATCATCACTGAGCTGCATGAAATCCTCTGTCTCTGCTGGAGAGAAGGTGGAGTACCTCAAGACATGAGGGATGTAAACATCATCACGCTGTACAAGAACAAAGGCGACACGGGTGACTGCAACAACTACCGTGGCATCTCTCTCCTTAGCATTGTAGGAAAGTTGTTTGCCCGAGTTGCACTAAAGAGGCTCCAGGTACTTGCAGAGAGTGTTTATCCAGAATCACAGTGCGGATTCCGAGCAAACAGGTCCACCACTGATATGGTATTCTCCCTTAGACAACTGCAGGAGAAATGCAGGGAACAACGACAGCCACTCTTTATAGCCTTCATAGATTTCACGAAGGCCTTCGACCTGGTCAGCAGGGATGGCCTCTTCAAGATTCTCCCCAAGATTGGATGTCCACCCAGGCTCCTCAGCATCATCAGATCTTTCCACAGGCACATGAAGGGCACTGTTATCTTTGATGGTTCCACATCAGACCCCTTTGACATCCGAAGCGGAGTGAAGCAGGGCTGTGTTCTTGCGCCAACCTTGTTTGGGATTTTCTTCGCTGTCCTGAAGCATGCCTTTGGAACCGCAACAGAAGGCATCTATCTCCGGACCAGATCAGACGGAAAGCTCTTCAACCTCTCCAGACTGAGAGCAAAGTCCAAAGTCCAGCTGAAATGTCTGTGTGACTTCCTCTTTGCCGACGATGCAGCTGTCACTACCCACTCTGCCAAAGCAGCTCATGGATCGTTTTAGCAAGGCCTGCCAAAATTTTGGACTGACAATCAGCCTGAAGAAAACACAGGTCATGGTTCAGGATATGGACTCACCTCCTTGCATTACAATCTCTGCGCATGAACTGGAGGTTGTCCATGACTTTGTGTACCTTGGCTCAACGATCTCCGACACTCTTTCTCTCAATACTGAGCTAAACAAACGCATCGGTAAAGCAGCTACCACGTTTTCCAGACTCACAAAGAGAGTCTGGTCCAACAAGAAGCTGACGGAACATACCAAGATCCAGGTCTACAGAGCTTGCATCCTGAGTACACTTCTGTACTGCAGCGAGTCATGGACTCTTTGCACACAACAGGAGAGGAAACTGAACGCTTTCCACATGCACTGCCTCCGACGCATCCTCGGCATCACCTGGCAGGACAAAGTTCCAAACAACACAGTCCTGGAACGTGCTGGAATGCCTAGCATGTATGCACTGCTGAAACAGAGACGCCTGCGTTGGCTCGGTCATGTCGTGAGAATGGATGATGACCAGATCCCAAAGGATCTCCTCTACGGAGAACTTGTGGAAGGAAAGCGCCCTACAGGTAGACCACAGCTGCGATACAAGGACATCTGCAAGAGGGATCTGAAGGCCTTCGGAGTGGACCTCAACAGGTGGGAAACCTGAGCAGCCTGCTTGGAGGCAGGCTGTGCAGCATGGCCTTTCCCAGTTTGAAGAGACACTTGGCCAACAGACTGAGGCAAAGAGGCAAAGAAGGAAGGCCCATAGCCAGGGAGACAGACCAGGGACAGACTGCACTTGCTCCCAGTGTGGAAGGGACTGTCACTCCCAAATCGGCCTTTTCAGCCACACTAGACGCTGTTCCAGAACCACCATTCAGAGTGCGATACCATAGTCTTTTGAGACTGAAGGTTGCCAACTATGATACTCTAAATTACCCAGATGGATAAAACCGCCTGAAATAGCAACTAATCCGAACTGGATTAAAAAAGACCAAAATAAATCATATAACGATCTGTTGAAAATTAAAGGACAGATCTTAAGTAAGTTTGAGTTAGAAGGGAAAAGAATAAAATTGGACTGGTGGAATGAAATGCAAATAAGAACAAGATTACGAGAAGACCAAAAAATAGTTTTTTATGAAGAAGATATAAATTTTGATAAAATATTTTTGATTGATGAGGGGAAATATATAAAAAAAATGTACAATTTTCTCCTGGAGATAAGAATGGAGGACGAAATAGATGCAATGGTGTGCTGGGCAAAAAAATTTGGATATAATATATCGATGGACGACTGGAAACAAATTTGGAATATAAATATTAAGATAACTAAAGCAGTGTCTTTTAAAGAGAATTTATATAAAGTGTTTTATGGATGGTATTTAACTCCAGAGAAATTAGCAAAAATGTATTCTGGGTCATCAAATAAGTGTTGGAAATGGAAAGAAGTTGAAGGAACCTTTTATTATATGTGGTGGACATGTGAAAAAGCAAAGAAATACTGGAAAATGATACATAAATTCTTGCAAGAGATATTGAATTGTGTATTACCATTCAAACCAGAAATATTCCTCCTACATGTGACATCAGAAATTAAAGACCAATATAGAAAATATCTTATTGTACATATTGTTACAGTGGCAAGAATACTGTTTGCGCAAAATTGGAAATCTACAGATGTGCCAACAAGAGAAAATTTAGTAGACAAAATTTATGAAATAGCAGAAATGGAAGTTTTAACAGAAAGAATGAAAGAATGAAAGAGAGAGATTTAGGTAGAATAAGAAAATATTGGAAGCCTTTTTATGATTGGATAGATAATTTTAGTTACACAATATCGTGTGTTTAGATAAATTTAAATTTTTAAACTGGCAAATATGATAGATTTGTATTGAAGATTGTTTTTCTCAGTCGTTTGATTGCTTTTCTTTTCTTTTCTTGAATAATGCATGTTGTAATCTAGGGCCATATCCTTATGCGTAACTTGTGTAGTACCTGCCCAAAGTCTAACCCATTTTCCTCACCTGTATCTGTAATAAATAAATAAAATATTTAATATTTAAAAAAAAATTATGTCTTCTTATATTTAGGAGGGGGAAAGCATTTCTCCCTATTTACCCCCAGCATAACATCTTTTCCAGAGGCTGTTGCTGGTGTCTCTTCTGCATCTCTTTTTAGACTGACGCCTTTGGGCCATTTACTGATTTATTTTGCTATGCAACTTGCTTTCCGAACTACTTTTTTGTTGAAAAGCTGTAAGACCTCTCTCCTCCTCTTCTTCATCATCAAAGCAAAGCATGGCACTTTGAAGCAGTGTTGCATTTAGAGGCCAGTGTCCAAAATCAGGGATCTCAAGTAAAGTGTTCCCACTAAGGTGTCTGTGTCACTGTGTGGATCCCTTCCCTGGCTGTGCAGCAGAGTGCCATCTCTGGACGTCTGACAATGACATCATTCATCCTCAAGCTCTGAGTTGCATGACAAGCTCTGAGTTGCGCAGAGCTGTGCGGCCACATGGTCATGCCGTTTAGCAGGAAAACTGCTCATGTGCTTGCTAGGGATCCTTGTAAAATAAAAGCCCCAACTCAACAGATTGAAAAAATACATTAAAGGCTTTTGCTAGTCTTGTGTGTGTGTGTGTGTGTGTGTGTGTGTGTGTGTGTGTGTGTGTGTGTGTGTTAAGTAAAACAGCTGGCTTCCATAATCACGCTACTCTTCAAGGTCATCATATGCTGAAGAGGGCAATTATAGACCAGATATGTCAGTGTGAGCAATCAACAGTGCAGCCCTTTTCCACTTGTTGACATTGAACCAGTTCAGATGATAACATCCAATGCCTGGAGCTTTGCATCCATGCAATTAGGGGCAGGATCACAGTATACTGTTCCATTTTTCATAATCACATGGAGGTGAGGGGCTTCATCTGAACCACATTATCACATGTGATCTAAATAACTTTAAAGTAGCCAGGACAGGGAGAAAGGTGTGTTCATGGCCATCCCTAACTATATCAGAGGCAGGTTGGCTCGGACATATAATCTGAACCAAGCCTCTGTTGTGTTGGCAGAAGCTTTGGTAGATCTTCCTTCAAACCATTTTGGATTCTGTAGCAGACTTAACCACCATGGTTAGAAAGGGTCATGGTGACCAGCCCCAAATTAGCAATGCCTGGGCCACATGATCTCAGCAGGAAAAGGAATAGGAAAAGAAGACAGAGCAGAAGACCTGAAGTCATGGGAATAGCACTGAATCTTATTTCACGCTCTTATTTTTCAATTTTCAACAGCTTGATGTTTTATAAATTTTGCTAGTCTTGAAAACTTTGCAACATGCATTTGAATTATTGTTAACTTCCTGCTTATTTCAGACTTGCCTGTGACACATTGCTTAGCAGAAACACATTGAAATTGCATATTATCAAGGTGAAAGCAATAGTTGTTGGAAAGAAGCGAGATGTTCTATATATGGTCACAAAATGTGGGGGAAAAGTATGCCGTTGGCCATTATTTATTTAGATAACATTTTGTCCACACATTTATGCTGTCCTTCCATTTTAACAAACTTTCACCGCCATAGTAAACCGATAACAGATACAAATAAAAAACTGAGTAGCAAATATATAAACATGAAGACAACTGAAGCAGTGGAAGCAAAAACAGCAGCAAAACCGAAGCAGTGGAAGCAAAACAATAAAGCAGAATCAATCAGTATCACAATAAGAGAGCCCTGCTGGAAGATCAACACATTCAGAGGTGTTTGCCTGCTGCCGATAAGATGTTGGGTTGTATCTAAAGAAAGTTAGTCACAATGAAGCACCACTACAATCCACGAGACAACCTAGTTGTGATTAATTTTACTCCCACTAGTTCATTAAGGGTTAGGCAGCAGTCCTATGCATGCTGACCTGGAAATAAGTCCCAGGGAACTCAATGAGGCTAATTTCTGAATAGACATGCATAGGATTGAGCTGTTAATCATGTCATGACTTTCTTTAGATTCAGCCTAGACAAGGCAAGCCTCCTTGAGGAAGGAATGGAGAAGAGTATAGCAGAAAAGGCCCTTTGGCTTGTCACCAAGTGAGGAGTCATACCATGACATTAAAAATATGTAAAAAGCAGGAATTACATTAAAAGTATATGATAAACGTCTCTACCAGAACATGTCTTATGAAACAATCCTAATGGGCTGCCCTGCTGGCAGAATGCACGTTCCAGCAATGCTGGCTGCTGCAAAGCAGCCATAAAGCACACTCCAGTAAGTGCCAGCTGCCAGAGCGCTGGCAGATTTGCAAAGATCTGTCAAACCAGGTAAGCGCACACAGTGTGAAAAGGGGCAGGGGGGGCGCAGGGGGCGGAACAGGGCAGCAACAGCATGGGGAGGAATGTGGACCAGGCCTGAGAGGGGGCAGGTTTCTTGGCAGCAGTGCTTGCCAAATTCTGAACCCCTTGGGTCAGGATCCACCTTCACAGATCAACTTTGACTTGCACCAGCTACAGCATGGGATGCATGCTATAGAGCTGGTGCAAGTCTGACTTGACCTATAGCGGCTACTGGGGCTTACCCTGGGGCCAGGGGGCAAATGCCCCTTAACCCGAAGAGACTTCCAGCAGCCAAAACTCCCCTGTAGGATACAGCAGAGGCCACACAGCGTGGGGGTTAGCTAGGATTGGGCCATTAATTCCTCAGAGAGAAACAAGCTTTGGCACCCACCCACCCAGGAAAACAAAAGGATGGACAATGGCATGCAAACCTATGGCAGGCAGATGAATGGAGTGAAAAGTCTTGTGTATTTGGGGTTGCGTTGATGTCGTAATGCCGCAGCCCACTGTAAATAGTGCACCACTACTGAGTATGTTGGAGCCACCAGTGCATCAGTGGACCCAGCCCGTGCCAAAGCAGGTAAGGTGGCATGGGAGGAAGGTTCTGGGACTGGAGAGCATGGATACCAGCAGCAGTAGTGTGTGCTGGGATATCCCCTTTTTTGCCCAACACGCCCTCTTTTCTCCTCAGATGAATGTGAGCAAAATAGCTGGCATGGGTCTGAGAAGACCCATAGGCAATCAGGCTTAGTATGAAAGAGGAAAAATGTTGTTTACTTATCTCTCACTGGCTGCCTGGTCACAAACACCCTACAGCATACAGTACATGCTCCATTGGCACAGCCGAATGCTATAGACTGGCAGGGGATAGGATTGGGTCATAGGTGGCCTTGGGCAAGCTGCTCCCTCTTGACCTCAGCTGCAATAGTAATACATGGGAGCACCCATGCAAAAAGCACAACACAGGCGCTCAAGTATCATTCTTTTCTAAATGCACCCCAGTTTTGAATTCTAAATAGACACCTCAAGTTTCTAACGAAAATATACAGGCACCATAAACATCTGTCAGCTAAGACACTGGAAAATGTGTCTTAGCAATGTGTCTAGCAACATGTGTCTTGCTAAGCACTAGAACATGCACTTTTTCTCAGATCCCTAAGATATGTCTGTGCGACACAGAATGCAGGAGGTCCATGAGATGAATGAGTGTCTGCAGAGTGAACTGTGGTGCCCTTTCGGTAAATCCTTCCTGCTTCTCCTCTTGCATCCATTCGGATGTGATGCACTGAGAACTTGCCCAGAGCTTCTAGCACTTTCTGCGTCTCACCGATACTAAACTGAAACTCTGGCGTACAACATTCCAAGCTGAGAGAGAGTTCAAAGGAGTGGGGGGGGGGAGAAAAAATACATTCATAACATGACTCATGCTGCACTCAGGAGAAACATAGGTGACAACTGAATCACAGTTAACCTGTGCCATGGCTGAGCAGTGATGCTGCAGAGGACAGCACCCAATGGTGGCTGCTTGTAGGGATGTTAGCCTGCTCTTGTCCCCATTCCATGCTATCAATCACTTTGGAGGCAAGCAGAGGTTAACACAGTCATGGAACACTGAACTGCACAGTCACTAACATAGAGCCTCCAGGTCAGCAGCTTTACTCATCACATGGCCCCCAAACAGTATTCTTCTGCCCTCAGGGACACAGCTTTAGCCCTAGGATGATTTACTGTACATGGTTCCTTTTTTTTTTCTATTAGTCTTGCCACTTTTAAATCTGGAACTATGCATAGGTCGCCCATTCAGTGGAATAAAGAAAGTGGACTTTCACAGGCCTTACTGCAAACACATCATAGCTACTTAGTCACATTACTACACATCCACTGAGATACCACTTCTTAGGAAAATCTCATAATGAAGTTACAGGAAGGGCCATAGAAGGGCCAATTAGAGCATATAATTTGCTGGCAGAAGGGCCCAGGTTCAATCCTTGGCATCTCCAGTTAGCGGATTTCAGATAGAGGATTCTGGGAAAGACCTCTGCTTGAGACCTTGGACAGTCACTGCTAGTCGGAGGAAACAATACCAAGCTAGATAGGCCAATTCAGTAAGTAGGAGTTTGATATTAAGACACTTTCATTCTAAAGAAGAGTCTTGACTTATTACTAACCTTCTTGAAAACTGATCTGGGGATAGAACTTGGGTTTGAAATGAACATGAAATGTGTCATTGTCTTCTGAATAACATATCAACTTCCATCCCAGTATCTCAGTCATCCGGGCAGATATTACATTAGACCATTTTGGATTTTTTTTAACCTCTGTTGTGTTTCAACTGAACCAAAAATCTGACTTCCCTTAGCTAGCAAGCAGTAGCAGCCTCACTACGTACTGCAGAGCCAGTGCAGCACAGTTCTTAAGAATATGATTGAAGAATAAAGTCACACTGAAATTTCACCTCAGTGATGATTTTACTAGGGCTGCAACCCTATAAACATTTACCTGGAAGTGGGAATTACTTCTGAGTAGACATGTATAAGGTTGCTTTGTAGGAGACTCTAGATGAGCCAGTTGCTCTCAGCATCAGCTTCCCAACATAACATGGGCTTAATAAGACCAGCCAACCTAAAATGGTTGTAATGGGAACTACTGAGAGAATGCCTTGTTATGAGCATTCTAAAGTAGTAGTTGAATTCTAAGCATTTGCCTAACAGACAGGCAATGCCAAAGATGGGTGAGAGCAGGGCTAGCCCATCCATGAGGCCAACTGATGTGGTCACCTCTGGCAGCAGACTGGAGAAGGATGCTCATCTATCTGCCTACTTGCCTTCACTGTTCCTCCTTCTTTCAATTCCTGGATTGGAAAAAGAAGACAGGGGAAGAGAGGAAGAGGAACTGTGGAGGGGAGGGGAATCCTTAGCTAGAACGTTTGACAGTGGGAGAAGCTGACACATCACCTGGTATGGGGAACAGCATTTGGCATTCTGCCTCAGGTGTCAGGAGATCTTGGGCCAGCCCTGGATGAGACGTGCACAAGCCTTCACTAGACAATTGTTGAATTGTAAACCAGAAATAAAAATAAAGCTAATCTTGCTTGCTTGAACGTTAATCCTATCCACATCGACAAGACCAGCCTATTTCAGAGAAAATATGTTTATAATGGAAACATTAATGTAAAATGTACCATTTCTTCCAGAAATCTACTATGCGAGTTCAATCAGTAATGCTTACAAACTGCATTATTTCTAACCAATCTAGTGGTCCCTGCATGCCTATTAAGGAAAACCGTGTTAGGCTGCAGTCATTCACACACCTACCTGGAAGTAAGCTCTATTGAACTCAATGGGACTTACTTCTGAGGACACGTGCATAAGATTGTCCTGTTAGTCATTATTCCTAGAAGAAGCAACAGAATGGCTAGAATGCATTATTTAACACTGAGCCTACTAAGTACCCATGAGAGGAGCACAGCACTGCAGTGCACTTGCTAAGATAAGCTAAACAGCACATCGGAGCCCATCAGATGCTCCTGGTTTGCGCAATGAATGGTCATGCAGCATCACAATAGAGAATGTTCTGGCTGGAAAACAGAACCCTGTTAGAAGGCTTGTTTTTGTTTCTCGTCCATCTCTGCTTTGTGATTGGCTGTTGAAAACAGTGAGTTGCTAAACACAGTCAAGGGAGGCAGAACCCAGTTTAATTATGGTGTGTGAGTGACGTGTAATAAAACATACAGTTAAGGATCTATCATTTTTGCTGCCTCTGCCGGGTTTACCACTAATTCAGTGGCAGGTTTTATGAAGATATATTGTGGATGCAGCTTTCGCGTTGGTAGACAGCTCTAATTCTTAGTCTCTTGCTGCCGAAAAATAAGATTCAGTGTAAAATCATAGACACTTCAGTTTGCTCAGCCTGCTCCCAAGAGATGGGTGAGCTTCCTGAGGGTCACCTTGGATCAGTTCTGAAAGGAAATGAATTTTTTTTTCTTCAAAATGTCGGAAACAACTTGCTCCCTCATCTGAGCTAATCTGTGGCTGAGAAAGCAGCTTCTTGGCAAATAAAGTCATTTCTATTGTTTTGGCAAAGAGTCTTCTTAAAGAGATACCACTATGCCCATTACTGATGCCAACCTATACTTCTGAAAAGTCTGTCTGAAAGGCATAGGATGTGGAGTCTCCCATCAGTTGCTGGCACAACAGTTACACCAGTGAAACAGGCACACCGTCATAGCCCCAGTTGCGGCAAGGTTAGGAAGATAAATAAGTTCTTCTTCTTCTTGAGCTCAGCCATGTGCTGTACCACATGGTGAAGTTGCCACATGTTTGTTCTACTGGTGGTCATCAAACACCTATTAACTTCCAACTGAGTTGTAGGTTGTGTTCTACTTGTTACAAATTAGACACTTCTAGCCTCTGTAGCTCTTCACAACATTTTTTTTTTTTTGTAATTCATTTATTTATGTATGCCTTCTACATAAATGCAAGTTTTGCTTCTACAGCAAAAAGCCAGGCCTCTTTCCCAAGAACCTTGCAATTTAAATGCTAAAATTGTTGAGTCGTATCCTAAAGTTTCCTTCCCCTTGTGGATACAACTTATTAGCTCTATGTGAATATACTGTCACCTCTCTTTGTCCCTGGAAGAATGTAAGTTGCTGTGGACCAAATTACACAGGCCTACAAAATTGAGGGTCAGAAAAGTTTTTCCCAAACTTTATGGTTGTTTGATATGAATTTGGGGTGCTGATTCTGAAAATGGCATCCATTTTGCCCTATCACGTCTAGTTTTGAGGATATAGTATAGCCTCATTCGTGAATGGTTCAAGCAGCTTCTTCATGAGGAAGCCGTGGTGTAAGCTTCTTCATCAGGAAGCTGCTTGAACCATTCACAAATGAGGCTATGCCATGTCTCCAAAACTAGACGTGATAGGGCAAAACGGATGTCATTTTTGGAATCAGCACCCCAAATATACCCAGGAATTGGTGTAATGTTTAAGGAAGCATAATGTGTCTTGGCCTGTGTTATTGAGTTATTGTTTATGTGTAGAGGATGTGGATATTGAAACCAAAATGCAGTAACAGTTTGCTACACTGACATGGTGATGTTGAACAACATAACTAAGCACAGTTATACTTCTGAACCCGCTCTGAGTGCAAACGTATAGAATCTTCCAAACACTATCAGTTTTAACCATTCATATTTTTTTGGCAGGGGGATGTGAAGAAGGTAAGATTTGGTTTGGATAACTCCCATTGTACCATATGGAGGGAAGTCATTATGAGTGTCTGATGATGATTCACTGCCAGTTATTCCAAGGCGGGTCCAATGAAAACACCACTTGAACAAATGAAGTCAGTTTCCTTTTAACAAAAAATGGCAGACAAATATGGTGTTGCTGCTCAAAATGGCTCCCTGTATAGCTTTCTCCTCTCTAGGAGTCTTCATGGGTGGCGGAGGGCCCACCTGACCAGGCCAACACTGAATCATCAGTACAGCTGGCAGTGATAACACCCGGTTTGCCAGAGTGTGGCATGGGGTGCACGCAGGGCTTTGTCCCAAGACATTCAGCAACCTGGTGCTGGCACTGACCCCTGTACTTAAGATGTAGTTGAACTTACCTGTGGCACTGCTTCCATGTATCCTAAAGCTTCCTTCCCCTGGTGGATATAACTGATTAGTTCTGTGCAAATATACATCACCACTATTTGTCCCTGAAAATGTAGGTTACTATGGACCAAACTATTTATTGAATTATTGTTTATATGGAGAGGATGCCTCTGTCATACAATTAGCTGCTGCTGGTGGAAGGCAAGGAAGCACATGGTATGGTGAAGTCACATCACAGGCAAGTGAAAATACATGTTTCAGAGAAATGGAAAAATGTGACAAGAGCACGGCAGCTTTTGTGGAATGCACTTTATCTGCCATTATGAATCTTTAAGGACCAAACTATACTACTGACTAAGTGCCCAAATCCTATCCAACTTTCCCGCACCAGTGCAGCCACAAACTAAGGAAACAAATGTTCCCTTACCTTGAGGAGGCCTCTTTGACTGTCCCCCCCCCCCCACGTAGGATGCATCATGCACCCTGTTGGCATGGTTACACTAGTGTTGGAAACTTGGATAAGATTGGGCTGTTAGTAGTTGGTGAGTATCATTTCTCTCCTTCCCACATTACTCCTCAGATGTTCTTAAGCGTTGCATCTTTAATTTAAATTCAAAAGCCTTTTCAAATCAACACAGTCCTGCGTCTCAAGGATATAAATCACATTTCGTATACCGCAACAGTGCATGCTTCTGACATCTGCATTTCACTTAAGATGAGTATTAGTCTGTAAACAGCATTTGATTAGATTGGGGATGAACAGAAAGCAGAGTTTAATCATTTGTTTGATTAAAAAGGCTGGGCAAAGCTCCCGCTATATGGGTAAGAGAAGCTCCCATTTTCAAATCTCCTTCACAAACTCCTTCAAAACACATTTTACTTTCCATGAGGTAATGGTGCTCATCAACTTATGGAGAACACTTGGTCTCTTCATAACTTTTTAAGGTTGCCTCATTTTCTGTCTCAGTTGCACCTGCCCACTAAGAGCCCACTTCTATCCAACCTTCCAGTACTGATGTAGCCACAAAGGGAACAAGCAATTCCTTACCTCCATGGAGGCCTCCATGACTGCCCCCAGCGCAGGATGCAGCATATGCCCAGTTGACATGGCTGCATCAGCACTGGAAGATAGGATTGGGCCCTAAATGTAAAAAATGGAGGCAAGAAGGGAACAGGTCTGGCAGTATCCTTTAAAAAGACTCTGATCACAAAACTATGCAATATTTTCTCTGGGCAGCATCCCAACTTGTTTTTCCCTTATTAGGAGCTACCTCCATTCACAATGCAACCTGCATTTATGGAGGGAGTTCCTTACCAGTTAAGACGATACTTTCTTGCTTCCATTAAAAGCCAGACCTTTTCCCCTTTGGGCTTCAGATTTACTCTCCCCCCCCCCCCCACTACCACAGGGGAAGGAGGGATGCTTTGATTAGACTTTTTCTCTAGATAATGTACTAACTAAAAAATAAGTATTGGTTTTGCCATGCTCTGCTTAATGGCTGTTTAATACAGTGGAGACGATCTGCCTGATTATCCCATGAACAGTTATTTCAGAATGCCCAAATGGTGTTCACAGAAAAATAATTGCTTCCAATTATTCCACTGGCTTCTCTTTAGCTTTCAATTATCGTGTCTGAACTTTCCATTCTCACCTCCAAGAGGGAGTCACCCAAACTGTTTACTTCTTTTCCCTCACTGTCATTGCTCTGCCTGGACCTATCACCTTCTTTTTCCTCTCCATCTCCTCTGCTGTTACAATCTGACTGGGTTTTACAGCTCTCTTTAATCCAAAGCAGGCAGGCAATTTCTAAACTATGGGGTTGGTAACCTATCACATGCCAATAGATCCAAGATCTAAGCAATGCTGTTCTAAACAGTGGTGTAGTGGTAAATATTTAAGTGTCATAACCTGCCTACCACTACCACTAATAGCCATTAATACTATAACTGTGTGTTGGCAACCTTCAGTCTCGGAAGACTATGGTATCCCGCTCTGAATGGTGGTTCTGGAACAGTGTCTAGTGTGGCTGAAAAGGCCGATTCGGGAGTGACAATCCCTTCCACACTGGGACCAAGTGCAGTCTGTCACTGGTCTGTCTCCCTGGCTATGGGCCTTCCTTCTTTGCCTCTTTGCCTCAGACTGTTGGCCAAGTGTCTCTTCAAACTGAGAAAGGCCATGCTGCACAGCCTGCCTCCAAGCGGGCGGCTCAGAGGCCAGGGTTTCCCACTTGTTGAGGTCCATCCCTAAGGCCTTCAGATCCCTCTTGCAGATGTCCTTGTATCGCAGCTGTGGTCTACCTGTAGGGCGCTTTCCTTGCACGAGTTCTCCATAGAGGAGATCCTTTGGGATTCGGCCATCATCCATTCTCACGACATGACCGAGCCAACGCATACACAATGTATTTTGAAGACACATCTGCTACTTAATCCATTATTCAGTCCTTTTTATTTTAAGGTGTGCATGAGGAACACGTGTACGTGTTGTGCTGGTTGTCCATAAGAGAATCACAACCCAAGCCATTACTGTATCACCATTTCTTGGACTGATGACAAGAGACCTCAGATTAACAGACCCAGGAGCCCACATTTCTGATAAACTGATTGTTGATGCAGCTTTGCCATAGACCAGCCATTTTCAACCTTTTTCAGCTTGTGGCACACTGACAAGGCACTAAAATTGTCAAGGCACACTACCAGTTTTTTTTTACTTACATTAAATTACTACATTACAGTTAATCTTGAATTAATAAAATTAATACAATTAAATCATTACATGACAAAAAAAATTGACAAGAAGCATGGAGAGGGAAGTATATGTGGTTTCTGAAAAGGAGGGAAAATTCTATGTTCAAATTCTTATCAAAAGTGCCAGAAAGTGTTGGCAAAGACAGGGCAGGTTGATCACATAGTGGAGAATGTGGGTGAGGGGCAGTGAGGAGACATGATTAAAACAAGGGCAGGATTATACTGGGGGTGGGGAGAGAGAGAAGAGAGAAAGTGAGGCAATGATTCTGTATCTCTGGAAGGTGCAAACAAGTGAAGTGAGGGACAGTAAGAGAGTTGCTAACTGTGATTGTGAGATTTGGGGGGGGGGAGAAGAGGAGAGAGAAGTGCCAATTGCCTGCTTGTGTATTTGAGGAAAAAAAGAGTGCAACCAAAAGCCCAATCCTATGCATGCATGCTCAGAAGTAAGCCTCATTATAGTCAATGGGGCTTACTCCTAGGAAGAGGTGGATGGGATAGCACCCCCAAAGCCCAATCCTATTCATGCCTGTTCACAAGTAAGCCCCAAGGGCAGGAGGTCTGGTCTAGAGGGTAGAGCCTCCGTTTGCCTGAAGATAACATCTGAAGGTCGCCAGTTCGAGACCACCGGCACCGTGAATGGCAAGACTTTGAAGCAGCTGACAAGCCGAGCCAAGTTATGCCGAGTTATTCCACCTGCTCTTTGGCCGCTGTCAGCCTGTGGGGAAGGAAAATGGAGGCCAGAATGTGATACCAGATCATAAAAGATCCATCTGAAATGTTGTGATTCTTGAAAGACAGAACCTTCTTCAATTGTAAAAATCCCTATAGGGATTTAGTATAGCCTGCCTATGTAAACCGCCTTGAAATAAAGTCTGAGGAGAAATCTGACGACCATGAATGGCAGTATATAAATACCTGTAGTATTATTATTTTAGTCAATTGGGCTTACTCCCAGGTAAGTGTGGATAGGATTGTGGCCTAGCGCCCTTCCTCTAAAAGCCCCAAATTGCAGGGAGGGTCGCTTTGGGGAGTTGCAGGCAAACTGGCAAGGAAAAGGGACTTTCAGGGACCCTGAAACCTGAGGTTGGGGGCCTCAGCAGACTCACTCGCTATGTACCTGCTTGCTTGCTTCTGGCTCCCTCTTCTCACTCACTCCGCAGCTCCCACCTCCTGGCTCCTCCAGGCTTCTCTTGTTGGCCAATCAGCATGCAGGCAGGCAACAACCTCCTTTGTGCCCAACTCTGTGCATGTCTACTCAGAAGTAAGCCCCATAGTAGCCAACGGGGCTTACTCCCAGAAAAGTGAGGATCAGGTTGCAGCCTGAGTCATGCTCAGTAGCAGCAGCAAGCTCCAAGCTGACTCTTCAGCAGTTGTGTGCTACCAGCCCCTTCCCTGGCTGCTCCCTTGCTTGTGCTGCCTGCTGCAGGAGGCTCAAAGCAGCCGCTTCTCCCGCACAAGGGCACACAGCTGCTCCCTGCCTCCTCTGATCCTGCACACCTGAGGCAGCCTCGCAGCACACCAGTGTGCCGCATCACAGCGGATGCAAACCACTGCCATAGACCCACAAATCCCCCACCATCTTTCATTGTCCCATACCCTATCTCATTGTCTCATATCATTGTCTTATATCCAGTGAAACTGATGAAGTGCTTAGTGCAGTCTTTGTGACTTTCCTCCCCCCCCTTTTGTGTGAGTGCATTCTATTTGTCAACTGCTTTAGTGAAGACTTCAGAATACCCCTGAGTCTCCTCAACAAACCATCGCTCCAACTACTGAGAAACCCAGGGTGGGCTCCCTTCAAGCAACTGTAGAGCTGGTTAGGAGGGTTTATTTGGTAGGAGAAACTAGAACCCCCAACTCAAGTGGGTGAAAATGATTTTAAAGCCTGCCTTGAGGTTCACCCCCTTGTCAGTATCCCCTGCTATAGAGAGCTGTTCTCCAGTCACATCCTTCTGCCATGGTCCAAATCATAAGCACCTTGTCCTTTTCCACTGGTGCCTTCCCCCCCCCATTTTAACTTCTTTTCTAACCTAACACCCCCTCCCCACTTTCTGTACCCACATCTCTCTGGAAAATCCATCCATTTAGGACCCAATAATATCTAACTTTCCAGCACCAATGCAGCCACAATGGAGCCCTGATGTAAGGGGAAAACTTCCCCTTACCTTGAGGAGGCCTCAGTGACTGACCCTCCACCTCAGGATGCGATGCACAGCTGCATCAGCACTGTGAAACTGGATAGGAGTGGGCTCTTCAGCAACCTCCCTACATCCCTTCTCCCCTTACTTCTCTCCCTTCATACTCATGCTACTTCGTACTCATGTGTACCTCTTCTTTTTTGAAGGACTTTCTTCTCCTCCCTTCATCTTTTTCTTTCCTAGCAACTGCTTACACTTATGGTCCAGCTATGAGTGGTCAGAAATAGTTGTTGCTCTCTCTAGCTAATCATGAGAGAGTGGGCAAATGTCTTTCTTGGCATTGTTTTATTTTTGATTCCCCCTTCTCCATTTTTGTTAACCACGCCCACAAGAAGTTTGTTTTTGTTGCACCTTTCACCCTCACCTCCCTCATCCCTTTCCTGGCCAGAATACACAGCTGTACCATTGCATACAAATTAGTTTTCTTCTTGTGAGCATACTATGTTTAAAAAGTACACCCAGGAATAGTGCCCATGGATGAAAGCAGCATCTTTGACCCTACTTTATAGTCTCATAAATGCTTCAAATTAGTTTTAAGAGGAAAGTATTCTAGAAAAAAAAAAAATCTTCATAGGTACAATTACTGATGTTTGAATAATTTTAAAGGAAAAAAAAATCTATGATCCTCAGCAAAATTGCTTTCCAGGCGAAGTGCTTCACTAATATAATTTTTGGTTGGTTTTTATTATCAGAGGAGTTCTTCCAACTCTGTAGAAAAGGCACCACTTTTGATAAAAACACACTCAGCCCTCTCAGATGCAAATGTTATTTCAGAAGGCCAGATGCAAGGGAGGGCACCAGGATGAGGTCTCTTGTTATCTGGTGTGCTCCCTGGGGCATTTCGTGGGCCGCTGTGAGATACAGGAAGCTGGACTAGATGGGCCTATGGCCTGATCCAGTGGGGCTGTTCTTATTTCTTTGCCTGCATGGTTGGCAACCTTCAGTCTTGAAAGACTATGGTATAAGCCTACAGCACCCGGCCTGCATAGCACGGACTGAGTGCTTTGCCCCAATACAAGTGGCACTGAAGTGAAGGAAGTGGACAACTCTGTCTCTCTGTAGGGTTGGATATACATGTGATATGCATGGTACGCATGGACCATAGATGTAGTACCTATATTTCAAGATCAGCATTCAGGACATCAGAAGGATGGTAAAAATCAACAAAAAGACCTTTTTGTTCACCGAATATCAAATTCTATATTTGGAATTTTACACAGGAATGCAGATCTCTTACTGGGATAATTAAAGCCACTGAATTTGTACACCAATACATTCACATAAATTTAAATTGCAGTGAGCATCACCCAGTTTACACATTATGTCTGTGCCACACAAGCAGACTATCTTTTCATAAACTTCGAAGTATGAACTGGAGGTAAGGATGGGCTCAAGCACTGTTTTGAGGGGCTTAGTACAAACCTGTAACATTTACATACCAAGATTCTTTCTCATACATAGGAAATCATGTTCAGGTTATCTGCTTCCCTAATTGGTGTACTGTCAAAAGGAAGACCTTGTCTGTTTTGAAAACCTAAAGGACTGATTGGTATTCTTAAACAGAAAATGTTTTTAGAAAATGTTAAAGCTACTTGTATTCTGGCCCTGAATATCCCTTGGCCTATCTCCAGATGCCCTGCTTCCTGCAACTGCCCAAGTCTCCAGGAATTTCCATGGTGCCATTATTGTTTTCTTCTACATATGGGTTCATTTTCATACAATATGCAAATTTAGAAACATATTCAGTAGTATAGCATCCGGAGTTGCTTGCTCTCTGGAAGAAAAGTCCTTGCTCTGGAGGAAGATTGACTCTGGATTCTACCCAAAGCATTTGTTTCTAGATCACGGTTCTATCTAGAAGTTCAGGTTGCGGGACTTGGTTCTTCAATTAACCTAAGTAGTTTTGCACTTTTTTCGTATACACCAGTTTAACAAGCAATTTCACTGCAACCAGCAATCTGGAGGAAGGCAAATTTTCTACACAGCTGCAGAATATCTCACTTGTGAATTAATTGTGTGGTCACAGATCAATAAAGCAAGCACGCTTTATAATTGAAACGAACAAGTGCTACAAAGCAACTTAATGAGAACAAGCCGAACTCTCTATAGAGACTGGACTCAAAGGCATTTCACAATGCTTCCTGCTTTCATGAGTCTCATTGAAGTGAAGATCATATACAAATCAAATACTTCTGAAGAAAAGCTACGGAAGAGTTGACTATCTACTTCCCCATCAGTGCTCTCCATGCAACTGGCTTCTTGCATCCACACCTGCAATGAAATTTAAAATGCTAGTTGTTTTTTTTCCTACACAGGAGTTCTTAAAGCAGTGGTGTTACTAGGGGTTGCAGGACATACTTGGTGACGTGCACAGGGAAGGGGAAGGGTGATACCACTACTGGCCAAAATTTTTAGGATCTTGGTATTTTCAAATATCATAATGCCGTGTGGAAATCTCTATTCTAACAACATATAGCCAAAAAAATCAGGGGGGTTGGGGTAATGTTGCATCACCATGCTCAAGCTGAGGAGGAGGAGGGAGGAGTTCCGTCATGGGGTTCCGTATGGGAGGAGTTCCGTCATGGGGTGACATGATGGCCTCCTACACCAGGTGACACAAACCCTTGTGACTCTGCTGCTTCCTGGTTAAGTTCCTTAACCTGACCCGATTCAGATGCAAAATAATGAGCTTTTAGTCGGGGCGAGGGGGGGACACACCCATTAAACCAGCTGGGTACATTTGTGGTGGTGGGATGTGCATCCCCATTCAAGCCACTATCTATTAGCTACAATCAAGCTGTCTCAGAGCCAGTGTGTTTGAGGGACAGAATGATACATAATGAGCTCCACATTACTTTTAATGTAATGTGGAATGTGTAATGTGGAATATTTGCCATGGCCATTTGCCATGGCCACTACTCCGCTACTGAGTTATTTCTTTGCTTGGTATCAGCAAGTTGATTTTTATTTATTTATTTATATACACCACCTTTTTCAATTAATTGTAGATGAATCACAGACAATCAAGGCAGTTTACATAGGCAGGCTAACCACAAACACCATTGCTTTTAAAATAAGTTTCTTAATGTGTTATTGTCCGAGAGAAACCTATAGAACCCTCCATTCCTCCAGATGTTTTCCTTCATGGTGCAATCAATCATTATCCTGGTTTTCAGTAAGAAATTTTATCATGATGATTGGCAGCAGTCACTTGACCGTCACCCATTAGACTGCTTCACTAATGATATTTTTCATTTCTTATTGGCAAGGGCTAAAAATAAAGATCTCTTCTATAAATTACCATGTATCTTGCTGTAAGGAAGTAGTTTAAGGAATGGGGTGAAAATACCAACTCTTTACTCTCAGCTCTCTACAGAAGAACTATCAACATGAAACATGAAAAACTAATGCTGTTATTACAGCTATTTCATCTTGTAGAGCTGCCGGCAACCAAAGGCACTTAACCAAAGAGACAAAATGTTTTGTCCTCTGAAATTACTTTGAAGATCTGAGTTACATAAACCTTAGGTAGTGCTCCTTTTCAGCTCATCCTGTACTACTTTAATTTTTGAGGCCAGAGATTCCCAGCTTTGGTAATCATGAATCCCTTTATTCTCCAAAGATAGGTGTACATTACAAGCTAGTCTTCCCTGAAGTGCTTACATATCACACAATCCGAGCCATGGTAACAAGAACCAAGAGATATTTCTATCACCTGGGAATATTTCTAAAGATGCAGGACAGGTACAACCAGTAGCAATCTACTGCTTTGCTAATTCATGCAAAGAGTTTGCTAAAACCAGTGCCTACAAAATTCATTAAAATGCTTTGTATTTCTCCCTCCTTGCAGGTGTTTTTAGATAATTACTGGATTTGTGCTTCTATAAAATCTAGAACAGAAGCACCCAAGTGACCAGGTGCAAAGGCAGACTGGGCTCCAGTGTCTTTATCATCTAGAAAGTCTAGTGTCTAGAAAGGGCATTCTGACATGTGCAGCTTGTCATGTAGAACGAGAAAAGATACACAGCTTTTCAGCTCAGCTTAAAGGCATATGACTCCTATCTACCTTTGTTTCGGGTCATGTTAGAGGTAGCAGCATAGACATAGCACATGAAGAAATTACAAAGCCGTAGCTATGAAGTGGCTCATTCATGCATCTCTGTTACTGGATAACTGTATATCAAGTGTTAACTTGCACATGCAAATGAGTTATCACAGGTTCAACATCACAGCTAGAACTTTTATATCTCCTCACATTTCCTCCAGCATAATGATTTCAATGGAAACCATTCACACTTATCACAGTCTGGTGAAACTTTTGAGGGTGGGTTCTTTTTGTATACATGGAAGAGGATTACCATTACAGTGGAAGACCCATCTCTTCCATGTGTCTGACCTCCACACATATGTCAAAAGGTCTCCAGAAGGTCCTATGCACATAGGCTCCAACTGTAATTTATACGCCTGGAAATGCAAAACTTTCTGCATAAGACTCAAACTATCGTTATGAGCCAACTGTGATATCAACCAATGCTTGCATATTTGAATGAACACCAACACAACATACTGCTAAACCTTTCATACCACTTCATATTACCTCAAGCAAGCACAACATGTTTCCATGGAATTGGTTCATATACTCAGGTTCACATACTCCTATATACACTTAACTGGGAGTAAGCCTCACTGAACTCAATGGGACTTACTTCTGAGAAGACATGCATAGGATTAGGCTGTCGGTTACTGTCAACAGTACTTGAGTCACACATGTATATACATCACTGGATGTCTGAAACTTGATGACTGCTATTTGTAAACTGGAAAAATTAATGGGACTCCAGTGTGTACAGGAATGGACTGCCGAGTGCCTGTGTGAACTAGGATAAATATACTAAATCAACATTATATTCCTGCATCTTCCAGCTGCAGTCAAATACACATTCTTTAAGGCTGCAAGCTATGCAGACTTGCTTAGAAGTTCCCTTGAACTCAGTGGGACAAAGGGCCCAATTCTGTCCAATTTTCCAGCACCTATGCAGTCACAGTGTAGTCACAAACATTCCCTAACCTTGAGGAGGTCTCCATGACTGCCCCCCCCCCGACACAGGATGCAGCACACACCCCATTGGCATGGCTGCATTGGTGCTCGAAAGCTGGATAGGATTGTGACAAGTATAGGATTGTACTATACGTTTGCGCCCTAGTGAAACATAGTTGCTGAGAGTCAATTCAGGAACTGTGAGTCCATTCAAATCTCATCTCAGCAATTTATGTTTTAGGTGACCTGAGGCAAGCCTGTATCAATACACTTCAGCACACACATTTTCTGCAATATGGAGAAACATGTGCAACATTTCTTCTGCAATATGGAGAAAGTATCACTGATCTACCTGCGAGGTATGCAATAAGGATTACTGAGAAAATGAATATCAAATGTTATGTAAGTGCCAAGTGATGTATTATTATTAATGTCCTGGACCTGACAGCATGAATGATGCAATCATGGAAACATAGGTCTAGAAGTGACCTGAAGATTATGTAGTCAAATGTTCCACACAGGGGCAATATCCTCCCTGTTCTATGCAGGAAAGTCTTGCTATGTAGTAACAACAAGCTACTTTTCAGCCATCTTTCCCCCTTAAGACCATCAATATCCCATGCACTTCATCCTGTTTCTTGAAGTAGAGCTACATGCATTCTGTAGGGTTTTGTTTTTTTTACTCCACAATTGTCTGCATTCCAATCATTTGTCCATGATTACAGTTCTATCCCAGTCATAATCAGCAAATTAAGCAATTCACGGAGAATCATCATAAAAGTTATTAGTATGCAACACATGTTCCTAGCGGGGGGGGGGGCATCATTTCTGGGACACATAACACCTGTAATTCTTTAAGCTACTTATGCCAGGAGCATTGCTTATGCAGGCTGCATGTTAACATCCCATAACTGCTCAGTGCCAAGTTTTTAAAAATTCACTGAGGTGACAAAACCCATACAATGCTTTTTGCTCAGCTGTGCAAATGTAGAAGCCTACAGTAAATTGTACACAGTTGTGTGCGAAATCCTGTGAATAATATCAAGAATCATTTAGAAGTGGTATTCTTACAAGAAATATTTTCTCTTTGGTGGCCATGTAACTCATATGCTAACCCACATAAGGTTGTGCTACAATAAGTCTTTTAGTCTAATATGTCACAAGACTCTGTTGGTGTTTTATAGCAAAGAATTAACACAGGCTGTCTTCTTTACAGTTGCCTGTGGTGGAGGACTGGCACCCACCTTCACCCACCCACCTGGTTCCACCATTCTTCTCTCCTCCACACTTCTTCTACTGCTTTGTACCTCTCTTCCCTTGCTCCCTGAAGTCAAAGAAGTGTGCCCATAGCACACTCGGGTGTGAGCATTTAGCAAGCACTCAGGTGCTGAGAGACCTTGTGCCAGACTTGTACTAGACCAAGTTCGAATTGGACCATCATCAATAAAGGCATCATTTATTTCCTATTGAATGTTCACTTCTTTCACTTCATGCTTATGAAAGTAGAGAGAGAAACAGGTTTGCCAGGTCACAGTCAGGAGAACTGTCTCATTACAGTTTTGTCATCATGGCAAAAACGTATGACAGAAGATCCCACCTTATTCCTTCTCCGGTATCATCATCACTTCTACCCATCACTTCTGGTGGAGCCAGTTGAATTCTTGTTGCGCAGGAGGCAAGGATACAGCATGGTTGACAAGACCAGGGGAGAAGTAGGATATTAAAATACATGGAGAGGGAAAAGTTGAGCTCCCTTTTATCCTTGCAGGACTGAGAAAGACACATGGCATTCAATCATGTCATTGCAAACAGTCAAGTTTAGAACAGATATCAGCTATTCCGAGCAAAAATACTTTTTACTTTCAGGTTTCATAAGAGCCTTAATCAAAATTTATTGGGGTAGTACGCTTCCCAGAATGGATAACAGGGGTAAGAATTGCCAAGCTAATATAGTAGCCAAAACAAGTTCTAAAATTCTACGCTGAAACTGCTGTAAAAATTTTTTAAAGCCCATTGAATAGTGTTAATGGAAAAACAAAAACTCTTGCTTCAGCCTCAGATTTGCCAGCTGGCCCCAGATAAGCCCCATTCTGTCTGCCTCAGTCTGTCCTCCACTCCCAGTCCATTTCCAATATGGACGTAATAACCTTGGCAGACTTCATAGGCTTGTTGTAAGGACGATTGAGAAAATATATGCAAAACGCTTAAAACATTGAAATGCACTATTAATGATACTACATAGTTTAGACTTGCAGCCAAAAGGTATGAAAAACTGATAATACTTTGATAGCATCCATTCATCACACTTCACTGCGATCCAGTCCAAACATTAAGGAGGGTTTTAAGATTTATGAACATAAGGCAGCCCTTTCCGGCCTCTCTCAGATGAACCTGACAATGCTAACAACATTCACTTATGATGGCCAATGATGACTGCATATTTGCATTACATAACCAAAACATGTGTCGCGTAGGCTCTATAAACTGTGGCTAGAATCAGCCACCCATGTGTAAGAGTGGAAGAATATCAAAGGTTAGGCAACTAATCCCTTGACTAGGCAGGAAATGTCACCAAAATGGCCTCAAAAGATACTCCAGGTAACAAACAGTAGCCCTTGCCACCAAACTGTAGCCCATATGTAAAAGCCTGCACTGCTAAAGCATAGCAACACACAATGGTAAAAGCTGCTTGGCTTTAATAAAGAATCATTTTTGCGAGTCTGACTGAAAGAAGCTGGCTGAAGCTGGGGCTTGGGGCTTCAGCTCAGGATGTTTACACTTTGAAGTGCAGATAGCAGGTGCCAGGCAGCTACTGAAGAGGAATGAGCTCACGCCTTGGCATGTACCTACTAGGAAAACTCTAACTATACTTTTAGAGCAAAAAGTACATAGTGAGACAAGGTAACCTGTAACCCGCATATAAGGGGACATAATAATCATACAATAGTTATTTAAAATTAAGCCATAGAAACCAAATTGCTTGTTTTTAGTAAAGCTTTTAAAAACCTCTTTAATAAAAGGAGAAGAAGCCTTAATTTTGCAGAAGGCCCCACAGTGCTTTACTAACACATAGGAAAGAAATGCAGAAGAGAAGATAGGCCGCTCTAGGCCACTCTAATGAGGGATGAGTAAGTGCCTAATATTCATGCCAAGAAATGGTTTAATGCAAAAGATAGCAGGAGACCAGGCAGCGATATCAGGCCACACTAACAAGATGGGCCTGAAGTCCTGCCAAGAAATGTCATAAGTTATGTCGGTCGCCACACCTGTCTTTAAGTATTTTGTGTTATATGCTCTCTGCTGGTTTTTGCAAATTGTGTAATTTTGGCTAGGTTTTAAGGTGAAACCCCACCTGTATGTAAATCATAACTAATCAATTACCTCTTGCCTACTTATTTCCCATCTTTAATGCAAATTGTACCTTATCTGTAACCTATTAGGTGTTTGCCCCATCTCTGATGTAAAATTGCAGCCAATTAATTGTCTAGATTTGAGGACAAAGGACTGCCCCCCCGACACTGTATAAATGTGTGCCCCCCCCAACATATTGTATAAATGTCCAATTCTCCATTAGGAAGGGGCCCATGCTTTGAGACAAGAGTCCCATGGACCATACAAGAACTATTGGAGAAAGTGGGAGGAAAATACTGGTTAAGGATTTTGGCTTTATATAATATTTTGAAACAAAGATATTGCCAAGTTTTAAATGAAGAGGATACTCAATTTGAAAAAATATATAATCTTAAAGAGGATAATAAAAAGGGTATGGCAAAAAGCTATATAATTTAATGAATAAAGACCATATGATTAGGTTAACACAAATTAAATGGGAAAGAGAGGTGGGAATGTCAGTACAGAAGATAGACAGATTAATGAAAGGAATATTGGAGATTAGAATGGAAAAATTTAGAGAATTGGAGATGAAATTAATATTGAAATGGTATAGGACACCTGCCCAACTGGCTTATATGATTAAGGGAAGGAATTCAAATTGTTGGCATTGTAGGAGGGTAAAGGGTTATTATGCCCATCTTTGGTGGGAATGTTCTAAGGTAATTGATTTTTGGCAATTGTTCAATCAACAGTATTTATATACCGCTTTTCAACTAAAAGTTCAAAAAGCGGTTTACAGAGAAAAATCAAATAACTAAATGGCTCCCTGTCCCAAAAGGGCTCACAATCTAAAAGATGCAAATGAATACCAGCAGACAGCCACTAGAACAGACACTGCTGGGGTGAGGTGGGCCAGTTACTCTCCCCCTGCTAAAAAAAGGAGCACCCACTTGAAAAAGTGCCTCTTACCCAATTAGCAGGGGTAATTGATATTTGAAAAGGTGGAGGAATTATGTAACCTTAAGTTGGAGCTCTCTGGGAAAGTGTTATTTATGGGAGTTTTGGGAAATAATAAAGAAAAAAAACACAATCAGGATTTATTCAAGGCTATGATTCTAGCTATCCATGCAGTTATAGCATATGGGTGGAAAGATGCATCAAAATGGACTGTGGAAAAATGGAATTGGTATCTATATGAATGGATACAATCAGACATTGTATCAATATTGAAACAGGATAAGACATGGGAAGATAAGAAAACCAAGATAAAAAAGAAATGGTTGATATATATAAGATGGGTAAGGGAAGGGGGGAAAATACTGTTATAATGGATACAATCCAAAAGGTGCGTTTATGGCTGCAGATATAAATACTTAATGTTAATGGTCGCTCTTCGAGGGGGGAGGGAAAAAAGGGAAAAAAGATTGTTGATGTACGATTAAGTAAATATAAGTGGAATGTATACATTAATATTATACATCAATAAAGAAAAAAAAAGTCCCATGGACCAATTGCATGCAATTCAAATATAGAGCCTGCAAACTTTCACTCCTACTACCAAGTCTTCCTGACTGACCTTGCAACACAGGTACGCTAGAAATTGTAGGAGCAAGCAGGACACACAGCCTGCATGCCAGGCTGTAAACACATGGCTGCTGCTGAAAACAACCACACGTTTAACTCTCTCTTTAACTTCTCTAGCAGGGCATGGAGGCAATTTTTTGTTTTTTGCTTTTCTTTAAACTGTTTTTAAAGTGCTTCAGAGTTTCTCCTGCCACGTATCTCCTGGGGATCCCCATGGTTTATTTTCCATTGCTCCTGAAGATGCATCAGTACAGGGCATTGTGGAGAAAAAAAAAAATCCATGTCGATCACCAGCAGGCAGGTGATAAAGAGTATCACTACAAGGCAAGCCTTGCCCCCATGTTTCAGGAAAAGGAATGGGGAAATGAAATGGGGGGAAGCACTTGCAATGAAATGAATGCAAACATATGATGGAAATATTTAAGGATTCATTCTCTGACGCAATGCTAAACAGTCATAAAGCCTTTAGATTTCAAAAGGTAGGCTTTTATTTACAGCTATTTACAGATTAGAACCAGATTTCAGATTCAGGTTGGATACAGAAGTTCTACCCTTTTGGTGGTCCCTTTGTTTCTCAGAGAACCACACCCAAAAATTCTCAGTTATACCTTGCAACAAACAAAGTACCCATGTGACACCCATGTGACTTCCACTTCCTTATTGGGCATACTGGTGCATGGTTCCAGCCCTAACTGGGAGTCTGTTACCCATTTATGGAGAAGTTTCTGGCCTGCAACTTTGATTACACAAGAGTCTGGAATTTTACTTCTTGGGACACTATGACATGCATGTTCTTTTGTACAGGTCAACTTGACATAATGACTTTTTCTATCCTGTTTTTAACAGCAACACTAGTCACTGCTTTGGCTCCTAATTTCGGTTGTTTTTCTCATCTGAGAGAAGTTAGGTTAACCCTTTAAAATCTCCATCACATAACAAATCAATGATGAAATGAATGATTGCTTTTAAACAAGAACTGGCACAGAAGCAAAGCACAAAAACAGAAGTCTTCTTGTGCATCCCTAGATGTTACTGAGAAACACAAATCACAACTGCAATTTTCAGGAGCAGTCACCCACATTGTGTTAACATTTATAGTCTTCCTATCTACACTGCAAACTACTATCAGTTTTATACAAGTTTGACTGCAATTCTATACACCAGTGATTCCCAAATTTTCAAAGACCCCCAGGCCTACTGTGTTGTCATTAAATATCCACCAGTGCCTTTAAACTACCCCATGGTGCTGTGGTGTGCAGTTTGGGAACTGCAGCTATACACACTTTCCTGGGAGGAAGCCCCAGTGAACCCAACAGAACTTACTTCAAAGTAGACTTGCATGGGACTGTGCTTTTTAACTGTTATGCTGAAGGTATTGAGATCCCTAGCTACCTTCAAAGAATTTCAGTTCCTTGGGGAATGGAAGCTAAACATATGATTCTCTAGTTTACATATATCCTCAAGGAGCATTTGGTGGATAAATTCTGCAACACACACCATGACTGATACAAGTGAGGTGTAAAGCAGACTTACTAAGGCCCAAATCCTAACCAACTTTCCAGCTGACACAGCTGTGCCAATGGGGCATCCTACAGTTGGGGGACAGTTAAGTAGGCCTCCTTGAGGTAAGAAAATGCTTGTTCCTTTACCTTGGAGCTGCACTGCCCTTACCGTGGCACTGGAGCCTGGAAAGTTGGTTAGGATTGTGCCTTAATGTACTGAAGCACAAGAGTCCTTTTTAATGGCTGCGAGGATAAGAAATTTTCATCAGGTGTCACTTTTCAATCATATGCCCAATTTCCCCCCCCCCCTCTTCCTTTATTCATATCAACTATTTTGAAGATTGGCTTTACACCGTGGTAGAACTTAAGAAATATAAAGGAGATAGTCTTGACCTCTTGAAATGTTATTATCTCAGTAAAGCTTCGGACCAACTCAGCTTAACATGTGGCCCACCAAGCTTAACACAACTCACAGAGCAATCCTATGCATGTCTACTCAGAAATTTGCTCCATTGTGTTTAGTGGAGCTTACTCTCAGGAAAGGGTGAATAGGACTGCATCCTCACTGGCCATATATTATGGCCTACTCACACATAGTTTCTGCAATCCTAGGGCAAATGGAAAAACTAGGAGGTTTCATTAGACTTTAATTTTTAAGGTTGTTTTTTTACAGTATCTCCAGTAATGTCTGGAGATACTTTGAATATTAGAAAAGTGGTATAGAATCTTCTAAATAAAATAGCCACCTTGGGTGTCCTTCGGGGAGAAAGGTGGAATATAAATCAAATAAATAAATAAATAAAAGGCCACCATGGACTTGGTGGATCACAAGTTATACAGGCCTGTTTCAGACTTTAGAGGTAAATAGACCTAAAACGTTCCAGGTTTATTTTGCTGCCACGTCATTTGTTTGTGAAAGTTGTGAGATGATCATCAGAAGCAATGAGGCATAAAAATGGGAGCAGCTGCTTAGAAATGTAAAGATAACAAAATGTATGCAGGCAGAAAGCCAACTGATAGATGGGAGCCATCATGAAAAAAATGATAAAACTGTCAGCAAAGTAACATCCTTCAGAGATCTTTGTTCTGGGGGGGAGGGTAGCTGAATACTTTGTACAAAGAAAACTAGGTTGCTTTCATTAAGCAGCACTTGTGAAACCTGGGGAATCTGCAACACAAAAACAATATATAAAAGCTACTATAGAAATGAAACCCTGTAGAATGCATCTGGGTTGTACTGATAACTGAGTAGTGCATAACTGATGAAAAGGACAATATAACAAGACAACAGTTCTGATAGTTTGTCTCTTGTCTTTAGAGGAGCATGGCAAACAGAACTGAACAGAACAGCCACTGCTCACGAACATGGGAAAACTTATGAGAAATGTAGACAAGTGTGCAGTATTTCAATAAGTATTTGTCCCACTACACCTGCAAAGCTCGGGGAGGATGACAACAGTTGAAACTGTTCCCAACCCCTTTCCACACAGCATCTTCCTCACCTCCCAAAAAGCTGCTTCTGAAGGTCAGGGGACCTTTAGGAGTGACATGGCAGTGTCAAGAAGGGAAATCTGCTGAAAATTGTGTACTTTTCAGCACTTTTCATAAGCACTTCCCAATAAAAACCAGAGTGAAGTATGGAAGACCCAAAGGGCACAATCCTAAGCAGGTTCACTCAGAAGTAGGTCCTATTGTGTTCAATGGGACCTACTCCCAGGAAAGTGAGGTGAGGATTGCAGCCAAAGTCACACAGAGTTCTCTAGCCAGCAAGGTCCTACGCCTTGATTTCAATGCAGAAAGCAGATTTTAATACGTACAAAAGGCTTTGTGGATCACTTTTTTCCATTGAAATGAATAGGGCATCCATCACATGCACAAGCTCTTGTGGGCACATCCAATTTGAGGAAATCTAGATCAATACATCAGAATTCAGTTGCTCATTTTGACAGATTTTTCACTAACTTGCACTATGGCAGTGTTTCTCAAACTGTGGGTCAGGACCTACTAAGTGGGTCACAAGACAATTTCAGGCGGAGCACCATGCACTTCAATGTGTATTTTTAATATATTCAACTTGATGCTACTATGGTATGTGACTGCATTTGGGAAAGTGTTACAGATCTATACTTTTAAACAGGCTACTACATATATGTGTCAACAATGATAATAGGACTTACTCCCCATGTTGCCAAATTCCCCTTCCATGCTTCTTCTAGAGAACTTATGCCCACTTTGAGTTAATTAATTCCCCTCTTTACTCAAAATAGCAGTAATCATGTTCAACCTGCAGAGTTTCATCTTCCTCTACTCTCCCACCAATAGCTTCACCAGTCACCTTGGACCCTAGCAGTTCCTGGGCATGACAGCCACACACAAGTCACCATTCAGTCAGTCCGTCCTCTTTCCTTCCAGCTTCTTCCTTCTACACCCACACACTTTTCCTTCCTCCAGGTGCAACATTTAACCCTGAGGGCCTTGTTGCCTCCAAGTGGCCACAGCTGTGCAGCACACTCACTGCAATCTAAGGCCCTGGTTTTAACCCCATGCTTCCCAGATCTGCCAGAGAAAGGGGCCACTATTGAAAACACATCCTATTTCCTTGAGGGATCTTGCACATTTTCATTAAACACTCATGTAATTGTGGATAGAATAGCAGCCTTTGGGATTTGGAGGGAATTTTTATTAAACTGATCAGCAACTACTTGGGAGGGTTAGGAGGGTTCTTTTTCTTTTTAAATAATTTTTTTAACTTATACTTATTGTAAACATTTAATTTACTTAAATAATTTATTTGATTTGATTTTGTTATATGGGGGTATTAAAATTTTTCCTGCTTGATGATGTAACTTCTGGTCATGATGTCACTTCCAGAGGGACCTGACAGACTGTCATTCTAAAAAGTGGGTCCCAGTGCTTAAAGTTTTGAAAACTGCTGCACTAGAGCAAGATCCTGACTCTGAAAATTAAACAAGGCCAGAGGACTGTAGACTGGGAAGAATCAATTCAGCAGATTGGATGCACCTGATGACTCCATGCTAAGCCATATTTCTGAGAACTCACTACAATGCATAATTTCTCTTCTGCCACCACTTGCAAACAGATGCAGAATTCAAACATTGTCTGATCAATTTCCTCTTTTCCATTTCAGTCTTTCTCAAAAAAAGATGTTTGATGAAGCACAGCCTTTTGCAACAAGTGTCAGTAACTTTAAAAACCCCTCAGCGCACTAACCTAAACGCTCAAGTTAAGAACATAAGAACATAAGAACAGCCCCACTGGATCAGGCCATAGGCCCATCTAGTCCAGTTTCCTATATCTCACAGCGGCCCACCAAATGCCCCAGGGAGCACACCAGATAACAAGAGACCTCATTCTGGTGCCCTCCCTTGCATCTGGCATTCTGACATAGCCCATTTCTAAAATCAGGAGGTTGCACATACACATCATGGCTTGTAACCCATAACAGATTTTTCCTCCAGAAACTTGTCCAATCCCCTTTTAAAGGCACCCAGGCCAGTTGCCATCACCACATCTTGTGGCAAGGAGTTCCACAGACCAACCACACGCTGAATAAAGAAATGTTTTCTTTTGTCTGTTCTAACTCTCCCAACACTCAAGTTGTGATGATAAGCTGAGAAACAAGCAGCTTACTTTGTGGGACTGCTCCTAATTCAAATTCTTCAAATACCTGAGGGGCTGGCTGTCATGTGGAAGAAGGGACCAAGTTGTTGTCAACTGCCTCTGAAAGTAGAACTAGATCAAAGGGTAGAAACTGCATGAGAGGTGATTCTGGTGGGATATCAGGAAGAAATTCTGGACAGCCAGGGCAGTTTGACAATGGAACAGATTGCCGAGGGAAGCGGTGGGTTCTCTCTCACTGTAGATCTTCAAGCAGAGGCTCAACAGCCACCTGCTAAAGATGCTCTAGGACAGAGGTTCCCATTAGGGCATTGTGATGCCCCCGCCAGGGAAGCCCTTCCTCTACCCCTTAAGGGGCACGGGGAGGGAAAAGGCAGCAATGCGATCACTATGATCACACTGCTGTGGGGGTTAAAAGGGTGTTTTCTTCCTTACCTAAGGTACTGCCGGCATCCTGGGGAGCCTGCGGACCCTTCTGCAGGACTCCCTGTACCTAAACCTTCTGAAAAAGTCAAAAACGGGCACTTCTGGCTTTGTGACTGTTTTGCCAAATTGCGGCTCCAAGCTTTGTCTAGAGAACCTATGAACACCTTAAGCTCATTAGTTCCCCTGACTCAAATCTGGCTCACTCTAGCAGCATGCTCAACTACTATTGATCCCCAGCACTAATGGGAAGGTAACCAGTAGGTGGCTTGCCTGTAGGGCTGCAAGGTCCCTTCTCCCACGTCTCAAAACAGCAGTTCTTACTCAAAGCAAGGCCAGTCTTTCCTTTGCTGCTGCTGCTGCTGCATCACAAACGTGAAACAGCAAGCAGTGGAGGAAGCCCTCGTCCCACAGCTCACGTGAGAGGGCAAACAGTCACCCTTACGCTGAGAGCAGTTGCATCGGGCCTGCACGGGCTCCAGCAAGTCTCCAGAGGGCCGGAGACTGGGAGTCCCCGAGGGCCGCAAGTGGCCCCTGGGCCGGGGTTTGGGCACCCCTGCCCTAAATCAAGGTGAGAGGTGAGAGCCAGGATAGTGTACTGGTTTGGGAGTTGGACTTAAACCTGGAAGATCCAGGTTCAAAGCTCTGCTCATCCATGAAGCTTCCTGGGTGTCCTTGGGCCAGTCGCTATCTCTCAGCCTCACCTACCTTGCACAGTTATTGGGAGGAGAAAAGGAGGGAAGGAGCTACATACACTGCCCTGAAGTCCTGAGAAGAATGGTGGTGAAAAAATAAATTGCGACTCATAAGAAGTGGAACTGGGGTTGGAGAAGCAACCCAAATAAAAGAAAAATAAGCACGAGTGAAAAATGTTGTAGTACTAATACCAGGCAAAGAGTCAAGGTATATTCAGACTGACAATATTGATAGTCCAGGAGGCAGGTGCCCTCCAGACTATACTTTGAAAGTACATCCAGCCTAAATGAATCTATATGGCCAACATATGATCTCATTACAGTCATTATGTACAGCAGGAGGCTTATGCTAAGTACATCAAGAGGATCATCAACTAATATCCATTAGCACAGACCTCTTGTGTATTTTTAACATGTAATTTCAATCTGGAATATGCAATTAATTTGTTATCAAATGAATCTCCATTTGCCAGTTTTTTTTATTAATAGTTCTCCGCGGAGATGTTATTCAAATATAACCAAGCATTTATAAGCTTTTCCTGCAAGGAGCACTGTTTCTTTAAAGCTTTCAAATCATTTCCTTTGCTTCTATTAATTCAATCTGCAGCTGGAATGGAAGTCTTGATTAAATGTTCTTCGATTCAAAGCACTGTTTAGTTTAATTTTGAGTCTCTTGTATTTACACATTAAGAAAAGACCTATAGCTAAAGTGAAAGTCTTGTGCCCAACTTGCAAGTGGCTTTCGGCCCAATCCTATCCTTCCCTGGCACTGCAAGGAACAGTGGAGCCAAAATGGCCGCTGCTGTATCCTGTGGGGCCAGGGAAAGTGCCACAAATATCCTTGGGATGAGGAAACCTCAGCTAGCACGGGTGGGAGCCTGGCAGTGAGACTGGCAAACGTGTCTTATGGCACGTTTGCGACAGAGCCGTGCCGCCGAGCACAGGATTGGGCTCTTAGTTGTTCTCCCAACTGGCTACTGCTCCACTCAATAAAAAGCACACAGGAAGCTAAACATGCTCAAGAGAGGTTTCTAGTCTCTTGCAGGAATTCTCCAGCTGGCTATCAGCAAGTGCGGTGGCATCCTAATCATCACAGAAACCTGAGTGCCATCACTACCATCTCCTCCCAGCCTTATGACCTGACACCAATTTTGCTGGTGCATGTCTGAGGGGACCAAGGTAGGTGGATCAATGGCAGGAAGGGGATAGGATATTGTTGGCACTTCTGCCACTAATACCACCTCCTTCTCAGCCTGGACAACCTTCTCCCCACCCCAGTCTTCTCCCCGTTCATCTCCCTGTTCTGCCCACCCTCAATGCCAAATTACTGGTGCCAGAACTGTCCAGGAGACCGCTGGCACATGACAATGGCTTGGCTACACGGAATGCTGGATCATGATTTGTGACCACTGTAAAACATGCTGCGCCACCAGAACATGAATTTTGTAGGTTCCGTAGGAGCAGGCCCATTAGATCAGGCAGTTGATTTTATTTCTGATCAGGTATACAGATGTTGCTCCACGCAATATCCAAGTAATCATAGCCCAGTTCCTTTCCTTCAAATAAGGTTACAAGCTGTATTGCAACAGTTTTTCTTTTTAATGCATTATACTATTCAGAAACTGCCTGCTTTTCTGTATTAAACCAGATTTCAGCAGCACTTTCTCGAGTCAGCAAAAGTTTACAGTATTGATCAGTTTTCAAATCTTGCTTTGTAAAGGAAATGCGGTGGAATTATGCCGATATATAAAAAGACAAAAGACATACTTCATGCTATGTGTTCACCTTCCTTAACTCTATATGGAGAATGGAATTTTTTCTACAACTGATGACCCTGGGGTCATCGTCTTCCACCCCTGTTCGACACTTTTCCTCAGTTGCACTCATCTTGTCCCACAGATCTCTGTGGATGCTCTACAGTTTCCTTGGCTGTCCCGCACTTCTCCTGCTTGTCCCACACGTGCCTCGGGACATCAAGATTTTTTGACCTATTTTCTCGAGGACCCCGGGGTCATCATTTTCCACCACTGTACAACATTTTTCCTTCATAGCCTTCATCTTGTCCCACATATCTCTGTGGACGCTCTACAGTTACCTTGGGGGTCCCGCACTTCTCCTGCATGTCCCACATGTGCCTTGGGAGAACAGAATATTTTCAACAACTGATTACCTCCATGTCATCTTTTTCCACATGTGTACGACATTTTTCCTCAATCACCCTCATCTTCTTCAATGTATGTCTGTGGACGTCCTACAGCAAAGTAGGCCTGAGGATCAAAGTACATGTTACATTAAGGGTGCAATCCTGACCTGGGCTTGGGCCGGTTCAAATCTCTTGCGCCAGCCCAGGAGGGTCGCAAACGTGCCGTAAGTGTCACAAATGTACCAAACAAGCCTCCACTCCGATAGAGGCACTGAGCCTTGCGTTGGTGTTGCCCAGGTACCTACCTGGGCAAGGAACAGCTCTTAGGAGGGAGAGCAGCAAGGTGGAGCCAGAAGGAGGACCCACAGGAAGGGGAAGACCTGGGAAGGCACACCAGGCCAGTGGAGACAATTCCCAACCAGCACAGGGCCCAGGCGCAGCAGCCAGGCGTCACAGGATCGCTCATTGGGTGAGCCGCCGGTCGCCAACTGCCTCCAATGGCTGCCCCATGGACGCGTGCAAACAAGCTTTGTCCCCTTCCCCCAAGTAAGGGAAGCAGCCCCGCAATGGAGACTATTAGTGGAGACTATTTGGTCGCCACTAAAGTGAAGGCGCTGGTGTAGGGTGAGCAGCCCTGCCCGAGTGCCCTGGATCCTGCAGAGCTTGGCTCCGCAGACCCACCTCTCCCCTGCCCCCAACACGCCTCCCCCACACCCCCAGGCCACGCCTCTCCCTTCCCCAGAATGCTTCCCCCATGCCCCTGGACACGCCCACATCTCCCGTTCCGCAGCCCAGTGGTCACGGAGACCGCTGAGCCGTGGAACTCGGGTGCCCGCCATGCACCGGCCAGACCTGAGCCAGCTCTGGTGGGAGCCTGATGGTAAGCCCTGCAGAGGAATGCCACGGACCACAGGATCGGGCTCTTATTTATTTATAAGTAATAATAACTAGAAATAAGACCCTCAAACTTTATCTCTGTACATTTATGCAAGCTTGCAAACTACAGGAGCTAAGCTCTTTGCAAGGGAATTAACAGCTACAGCTGTTTGAATAGCCTCAGGGCTTGAGGCAATTAGTGTCTTGATCTTTCCATCACCTTTTGGTGACCCCCCCAAAATCAGGTCATGACCCTCCAGTGGGTCCCAACCCACAGTTTGGGAACCACTAGTCTAGTGGAAGACATAGAAGAACATATAGAAGAACTGGGATCCTACTCTTTTCCCTTTCCTAGATGGAGGGCCCAATCCTATCCAACTTTTGAGAGCTGGTGCAGCTGAAATGCAGTCTTGAGGAAAGGAAACAAATGTTCCCTAACTTGGAGGAGGCCTCCGTGATTGCCCTCCCACCACAGGATGCAGTGCATGTCCCATTGGCATGATTGCACCGGTGCTGGAAAATTGGATAGGATGTGGCCCTGAGTCAGTTAAGAATACCAGGCAGTAAGGAACAATTTTCCTTTTCTTCCCTGACCCTTGCTGTGCTTTCCTGAAGCCTTCCACAAATTTTTACCTTTCCATCTCCCTCACAGCAGCTGTGCCAAAGGTGTATCTCCATGACAGAGCCAACGTCTTGTTGCTGCCTCACTTCTTCACTTCCTGCTTGTTCCAGAGTCTGATGCTTTCCTATCACCTCTAAAATCCCAGAAAAATGGACATTCTGCATAGGTGCTGCATCAAGGACACAACACTATCCCCTTGCTAATTCTTCTGCCAACGCTATGCTACATCAACAAGCAGCACCAGTTTTCTTAGTCAATTTCATTAATTGTGATTGTGTCACAATACATTATGTTCCCCCCTCCATTCCCTATTATTGTAATCAATTCCCTCTCCCCATAAACCGTGTTTTCATTCCAGTTACCTGTAGATTCAGACTCAGGCTCCTTTTTTTCCTCTAGCTTGGCTCATGTTCCATTGAAATGCTCGTTTCAGGGTATGCATGTGTGTGTTTACATCCCTGAGCAGTCACTGTAACAAAGGAGTAGGGTTGATTTCAAGACAGGATAAGAGATCTAAGTACCCTGAATGAGGCTTAAACCACTCCATATAAGAGCAAACACTATGCACATATTATTTAAGATTCACATTAACAGTGCAGGAGATTTAAAAATAATGAGTGGAGGCAGAAATATTCAGAGCCCCCACTAATAGTGTGTTGTTTGGCAAAAGCAGTCAAAAACATTTATGACTGCTACTTAACTGCAATCATTAACTACCATTTCTTAAAATGAATTTCAGGTAAAATGATACGATATAAAAATGTGCAGGTATGCATTGCTTAACAATGGGGATACGTTCTGCAACAAGCATCATTAGGCTATTTCGTCATTGTGCAAACATCATAGAATGGTAGCTGGTTAGTGTCCCAGAATGCCTTGCGGCGCAATAGCAGGCGCAGGTCCGCAGCCCACCAAGGTTTGGGTCATGACCCACTGTTCACAGCTACAGAAGGTTACACAGCTACCCAAGATTCACAAGGTTTTTCAGCTCCATTATAATCCTATGGGACCACCATCTATACTTAGTCCATCATTGACCGAACGCAGCACATGACTGTATTTAATATGGGTTGTATTTTGTGAAGAAAAAAAATAGCAGGCCACTGTAGACCTTCGTAAAGTGGTAAGATCCTGTGTATGGTGGAGTGAGGGTCCAAACCCTGTGCCCTTATCATCATGCAAATGATGTCATGTGTGAACTGGCTGTACACATGCCTAGATGCCTGTGCAAGCTGCCTGATTTCCAGGATATACCTCTTTTAGGAGGGGAAGGTCCACCACAAATTGTGCATATATTTGTATGTCCAAATGCTCTCACCATACAGCATTAATCATCATGCTTTTCCACCACTTCTTCATACAGTTTAGAGTTTGCATGGCAGTGTTTACACAACAACACTTCTGTTTTGTGATGTTTAAGTGAGGTATATGCATTAAAAAAATTAATAAACAACACAACAAGACATTGAAACAACACACACATTTCTATCTCGGAAAGATGATGCATTAATGTGGAAAATGCAGAGTTCTGATTTTCTCTGGCACCTAAACATATGAATTGCTGCTCTGGTATTACATAACACTTGAAAATAAAACTCCAAAAGCACATTGATTTCTTTCAAAAGTAGCATTCAAAAGCATCCCTTCATGGAATAAAATTGCTGAGAACAGAAGAGGCTATCATGTTGAATCCTCTGAAGTCATCGATGTCTCCTTCAGCTGGCCCAGATCAAGAAGGGGTAAAGGGATGAAAACATCTCCACCAATTGCCTAGCTACTTGGAATCTATGCAAGTTTCATCTCTGAGATGAATGTACTCACAGCAAATGGAGAATCTCAACTTTTGAAAAGCTCACAACTCTCGCAGGCAACACTGATCATGATTGTTCTTTATGTTCTACATCAGCATGTCCTAAATGGAACTGCTAGACTGGGGCCGTACTGAATGCAGTAAGCTCAGAGATATTTCAGAGCAGGAGCCTAAGTGCAAGGGAAGACTAACTGCTTGCTATAGTTGAAAAGACTAATGTAGGAGAACAAAGGAAGGCGGACAACCCAATCCTAAGCTGCCTGGAGCCCAGAGCAGCAGTGGTCCCATAATGGGTCTGCACAAGCTATTTTGCCAGCAGAGACTGGAGGAGCTCTGTGTCGAGCTATTCAGCCTGACATGGAGCATTGGAACTGACTAAGCAGGGCTCTGCTGGTCCCACACCCCTCCCACCCTGGTTCCTCCCCCACCCCACTCTCCCCCACCCTCTCCTCACCCC
Source organism: Tiliqua scincoides (assembly GCF_035046505.1). Lineage (NCBI taxonomy): Eukaryota > Metazoa > Chordata > Lepidosauria > Squamata > Scincidae > Tiliqua > Tiliqua scincoides. The sequence continues at coordinate 114,759,745 of NC_089821.1, forward strand.
AGAACATATTCCGACAAACCTTACTGCCGCCTGGAGCTCTTCTTTTGCTCCAGGCGGCATCCATCTGGCGCTGGGCTCAGTTGCAAGCAGCACTGGGCCAGCACTGGCAGTCCTTACATGGGAGAGGGTGCCATACATGTGCTTTACAGCATGTTTATGACACCCAGCACCAGCAGCAGGCTTGTACTGCCAGTGCTGAAGAGCTTGGGTTTGGGCTCTCAGACAGCAGCATCACTCAGGGCTATGGAGCCCTAGGTGGCTGTGTCGTGACATCACTTTCAGATTCTTCCAGAAGAGGCAGCCTCCTTGGTGAACACAAAGAGGAGGAGCCCACTGAAAATCACCCCACCCTCTGCTGTGAGCATGCACGCACTCCAGTCACTTCCTAAGTGTGCACACTTACACTTTGCAGCACCCCTTTCCGACCTGGCTTTCGGGGTGGATTGTGCTCCCCTGCTTGCAATGCCACTAGGCTGAGGCCTTATCAAATGGTTCTTTTGGCTTATAGCAGTCATGTTTTCAGTCACTCTTGCCTTTTAGCCAAGCTGAGCTGGTTGGGTACACGTTGATGACACATACGACATACATGCTGAAGTCAGCGAAGTAAAAAGTCAGCAAGAAAATCTTTTGGCACTTACCAAAACTGTGAATTTTTGGATCATGTGAACAGAAGGGAAGAAAGATGAGAGCCCCAGGGGATAAGCAGATGTTCAAGTTGGTGGGAGCACATAGAAAGCAGGGCACACAAAGGGATAGTAGAGAGAAGTGTCAATGCCATTTATTTACTTATTGTTATCGGAAGCAACACATGTCAGAGAGGTCTGGTGCTTTTCATTAAGGTGGGATTGTTGTAGCAGGATAAGGACTGCACACTACCATACTTCTGATGACAGTATCAGAAGCATGTGATGGAGTCTAGTTTAGCTTGTAACTGAACTTTGAATAGACATTGCTATTTTCCTCATGCGCAGAAAAGCTTGCTTTTGCAACCCGATTACAAAGCTAGCAGAAAAGAAAGGATCACATCATCTCTAGTTTTGAGGAGGCTGAGTGGGACAGAACCACAAATGTAATCCTCCCTTCTGTAACCCTCAGAACAACTGTATGTCCCTCATATGAGAGAACTATAGCAGGGAAACACAATACTAATATATGCTTTACACTTGGTTGGTTGGCAACCTTCAGTCTGGAAAGACTTTGGTATAAGCCTACAGCACCCAGGATTCCCAAGTGGTCTCCCATCCAAGTACTAACCAGGCCTGACCCTGCTTAGCTTCCAAGATCAGATGAGATCAGGCATGTGCAGGGTAACAGTTGCTGTAAGTGCTTTACACTTATGTGAGTTGAATTCAACCCTTCTTTCATATTTCTCTTTTTTTATTCATTGCACATTTAAAATGGTATTCTATGTTTCATCTTTTCTGAAATCCTCTTCCATTTATTTTACTCCTTCCACAAGAGTCCCCAGAGTTCAAACGCACACTTAATTTAATTCTTCAGCATTCTTATTTCTATCAGTTGTGATCATTTTACTTTGCCTTCCAGCTTTTTTTTTTAAACTAACAATTAAAGTCGATTTGTATTTTTTTTAATTGATCTTGCCTCATTTGTGACTTGATCTACAGGCCATTAATGTTAATGGTGGTGTTTACATTGACATTAATGAACTGTTGCACTAAGCCTTTGATGTGTTGATCAATTTCATGGAACTCCATTTGTAACACAGAACTTTCTAAAAGCCAAAAAAGGATTGTTTTGTAATGCTGTAATCTTCAGTACACCAGACAAAGTAAAGTTCCCAGGCAACACAAACCTTTTAAAGATCATTTGTTCCCACTTAGGGTCAATAGTATCTATCAGTAAACGTGTGATGTCTAATTTTAACCATTGCACATTGCATGGAGTGACCTGCCAGCACAAAGATATCTACTGGAGTAATCTATCACGTTCAAAAAGCATGACTCAAACAGCTTGGGAGGGATGTGTGTTTTTGTTGTTTCTGCATTTAATCCATTTTCAGATAAAGTGCCTTGTGTGAACAAAGGAATGATGTGAAGGAAATGAATGGGTCCCCCATTTGATGTCTCTGGTTTAGCTGGAATAAGCTTGACGAAGTCATCAAAGAGAGAGTCTATCTTTGACTCTTTGGGTGAAGCCAAGATGGATGGCTTGCACACTGTTTAAATGTCAGCTCTTCAAGAGGCTGCAATATGTTGCTTCCAAGATAAAAAGGATTAGTTGGAGTCTTGTCTGGGGAAATAATTACAAGAGCCAGAAGTTGTATAAAAAGTGGTTATGACAGAAAGTATGAGGTTTGCTGCACCAGTGGAACATGGCCACTCCTGGTTCCAGGTTCCAGGAACATGGCCATGATGTTGCCAGATCCTTGGGCACTGCTCTGCAGTAATACAGACATATAGTATTATACCATCCACCACCTCCAGCAGAAACAGTAGACCTTCTGCAGCACAGTAATGGTCAGGAAAGAGTCAGGCACAGTGTGGCTCAGGCACGATGATTTGTTTATAGATCATCCTAAATGCCTTGTATCTGCAGCAATTAGGGGTCTCTCAGAGCAACACTCACAGATGGCTTTCTGTAATAAAGAGAGCAGATGACTAATATGAGGTGCATATATATGTGTAAGTATGTATTTAAACTTCACCTCTGTATCACAGGGATTCATAAGGTCATTAGCATCATGACAGCCATCAATGACACCAAATGCAACAGCAGCATGGCATCGTGTCCAATTCAGTGGAAAACATCAATGTTGTCAGGTTGTTTTTAAAAGTTGACAAGGAAGTAGACAGAAGATGAAGTGGGGGAGGGTATTCCATAGAAGAGGAGCAATACCTAAGAAGGCACTACCAGTGCTGGAAGACCAAGGGCAAAGCCCTCCACTGGGCACTCCCATGTCCTCCCATCTACCATCTGGTGGCACACTGCCCACTGCATGGATGACTTGGTGGCCCTTCTGACAGGCATGGGACCCAATCAGTGACCAACTTGGCTGACCTTTGAGTGCTCCTCCAGGCCCTGCTCTTTGTCACCACCAGCCTCACTTCAAAAAGTGGGAAGTCCTGTCCTGCTTTTGCAGTCCATTGAAAGCAATAAATGGTTGTGTTATTAGATCTGCTGTAAAAATGGAACTTTTAGCCTGAAGAAACTAATGCACAGGACCCATTTACACGTTCAGTATTTCCCATCCAATCAGGGTGATGATGCATTATCAACTTAATACGGGCGCCATTTTAGTCTCATATTGTATTTAAACTAGCAAATTGTTTATGCACAAATCAGCATTAATTAAAAGAACTGACAGCTTTTGCCATCTGGATATTTGTTCTGCAGTAAGGCATTCTCGGCAGAACAGTCCAGAACTAGGCTGCCGTGTTAGATTTGTTCAAATAAGCAGCAGCATGAAGAATATATGGGCAAGTCACATAAAATTAGGATGATCGTATATAACCAAGTTCTTAATCCTCTTTGATTGAGACTGTATGAGCCACGGTCACTGAGCTTTGCATCTTTCCTAGCCATTTGAATTACACTTTTGAGTTTACAGAGAATGAATCATCCCAATGACTCTCTCTTTCAGTCAATAAATGAAAAACAGACACATCTTGATATTAGAAAGTTACTTTAACAAATATCCATTCTCAATTCACATGTCAAAGAAGACTGATGAACTTTGTACTTCAGTTAATCCTGCTTTTTTTCTTCGTAATTCTGATAGGATTTTAAATGACCCATTTATTTCAATCACAACATTAACTGCAACTGTGGATGTTCAGTGGATATTTAGTCCAGATTGCTGGAGTGCTTCACCAGGCATCTCCTCAGGCCAAGAACTGGCTAAACTGATGAGAAGACAATCACTGTGGTTCCATTCTCTATTAATTTGTGGCCACCCAGAGTGGCTAACACTGCACAATGAGCAGGTCAGCCACAGCCTGCAGGACACATGCCTGGTGATGACATCATTGCTGGGTGATGCTGTGGATCAGGACATCAGCTGCTAAACAGCTGATCTGATGATCTGAAGGAGCGGGAGAAGCTGAAAGAGCAGGAGGATTTAAGGACAGGACCAGGCAGACAGAGGGGGGAAGAGGAGAGGAAGAAGGTCAGGGAGAGCAACAGTGTAATGAGGAGAAAGAAAGACAATGAGAAATGGAGAAGTAAGGCAAAGTGGGTGGGACTGAGAGATACAGAGAGATGCAGATGCAGGTATGGACAGAGACTGAAGAAAAGTGGAAGGCATTAGAGCTGCAGTGTAACAGTAAGGAGGACAGAAATATAGGTTAGAGTGACTGTAGGTATTGGAGTTGGCAAAGAAGGGACACAAGGGGAGCCCATGGAGAGTGGGTGAAGACAGAAAGGATGAGAAGGAGAGCAATGAGAGGGTACAAAGGACAGCAGGAGTCCCAGGGGCTGAAGTGGAAGAAATGGCACAGACACAAGTGGGGTAGGTAAAAGAGAAGAGACCCCACATGCAGTGTTTCCTCAACTGCACACCTGCTGGAAGCTCAGCATTTCCAGAAGCCCAACAATGATGTAGGGCTCCAAAGTGGTAGCTGAAGGGACCACACACTAATGCAGGCCCCTTAGAGGGATTATTGCCTGCAGGCTACCTGGATCTGGGAGCAGAGGAGAACTCCTAGCGACCATCCAGACGTGTGTGGAAAGAGGAGCAGAGGCCAGAATTCAAGGACAAAGAGAAGAGGGGACCAGCAAGTGATACTCCTCCATCTAATGACTTCTGGCTAGCGTGGAATGGCTGTCAGTGAGGCTAACGAGTGGGAAATGGGGCACCCACATACAGTCCAGGACTCTCTGTAATGGCCTGAGAACAATATTTCCTGGTGCAGAGAAAAGGCTGGTGGTTCTGAAGCATTATTCATCCTCCACACTGTCAGCATGTCAGTCTCAGCCCTTCATGATAAACCGCAGGCGCCCGCATATAAGGCGATCTCACAGATAAGTCGAGGGCAGATTTTGAGCCCCAAATCATGGAATTTTCTATGACCCTTGGATAAGTCGGGGGTTAATCTTAGGGGGGTCTGACTATAATTTTGTCTGATTTTACCCGAGGCCAGATCCTGAAAAATAGCCTACCACTAATTGTTACCTAAAAACTGTACAGTTTCTAATTTATTAAAAATACAATAAAAGATCATAAGATGCATTTTTGTTCATTAACTTTTTAAATTCTGGTCTTCGCAACATTTGTGTAAACATTGTCAGAGTAAGTGTTGTGCCTGTAAACAACATACCAGCAGAACCATCAGTCAAATCCTTCTTTAAGGTGCCCGGTGTGTGAAGCCACAGGCTCCACATATAACATGCAACATAAAACATGCAATTGGGAGTGTGCAGTTCAGTTCACAGCAGGGAGACGAGCCACAAGGACTGAGCTGCACACAGTTGCAACCCTCTTTACCCAGAAGCAGATCCCCTGCTTTCCATGGGTGTTACTCTTAAGTACTGGTGCATTGCAGCCTGCGACCTTGTTTCAAATGGAAATGAGGATCCCATCCTGGGGTTTTAAAAACCAGACCCCTAAACTTGGTGTGTGTGTGTGTGTGTGTGTGTGTGTGTGAAATTCTTTGCAAATGACTTGGCGGGAGTGTTCAGAGGCAGCAGCAAAACAAGGAGGCATTTCCCTTCTTCTCCAAACTGGAAGGGAGACAAAGGGCTTCTAGGAATTGTGGGGAGGCTTTGTGGGAGTATGTGCTGCATTCCATAGCAGCAGCCCATACAGAGTACAATTCCCAGAAGCGCCTTCACTTCTCTTCCTGTCTGGAGAACAGGCTGCCTCTGAATACCGTAATTACTGGTAAAATTCTCCTTCTTCTCCACCTGCTTCCTGCTTCTCAGCCCATTTCCACGCCCCCCCTTCACCAGACAGCTGCTGAGCCTCCATAAGCTTCCAAGAAGCTCCCAGAGGATTCTGCTCCATTCACTGCATTGACCCAGGTATAAGTCGACCCAGGATCTCAGGCTCCATTTTTGGCATAAATGTTTTGACCTATAGGCAAGTACATACTTTGTATATAGGTGAGTGTATACTTTGCCACCCTGGAAAGAGGCTGAGATGAAGGCTGTAGTGTAGCAAGCTGCGGGCAGCTGGTGCAGGCCACCCACAGTACCAGCCAGAAGGGAGCACTCCATTTCCATGTTGCTTGCCGTTGGGTGATCTTCAAACCTGTCACCCCTGAACTTCCAGTTCACCAACCTGCAGAAGGTAAGCACCACGTGGCATTCTCCGTTGGGATGCCTCTTGGTGTAGGACAACATCTCCTGTAATGCTGTGCTCTTTTACTAGGCCTCATCTGCCCACATTAACACTCCACCTCGTTCTGCCATGCCTGCTGAAGCCACTCTTCATATACACTGGCCTGTTTCCATTCTTTGGCAGCCTTAGTAGTTGTCTTTCATTTAGTTCATTGTTCCTCAAACATTTGATATCTAGAACTCAGCTTGTATTTTTCAGTGTCCTCCCCTTTGACCAGTCAGTCAGGACAAAGGGGTGGAGTTGGGCTTTCAAGGGCAATGGTGATGCTTCTGGATTTGCACTGTGCCTATTGACTACAGCGTGGGTGATATAATACATTGACAGAGAGAGGGGAGAAATCAATGTTCCCCTGCTCTAAAAATCACAGAGTAATATTCATGCCATGGCTTCTTGTGATCATATGCATAACTGCTTTCTTTCTGTGCTTCATCCAAGTGCACATTCACACTGGTGATGTAAAGGGGGAAAAGATGATAAGGAACTGAAAGCTCCGGCAAATGACAGATGCTTCAGAATGAACTCCAGATTTAATTTTTGAAAGTCTCCTAGTTAAATCAGAATTCAGCAAAGTGAATCATACAAAAGGACAGCATGGGGAACATCCACTTGTCCCTGCTGTCATCTCTAAAAATGCTCCAAGAGAATCCATTTCAGCTTCTGCTAGCCTCTCCGCATTATAATAAAACAATGAAGGCTTCAAGAGACTTTGAAGGACAAAGCTTTGTACTCTCTCTCTCCTCTCTCTTTTTTTAAAGGAGCATTTATATGGGAAGGATGGAGGATCAACTCAATGGAAAAAGTCGAATGTGGGATGGGTATTGACAGGAATGTTATTGTGGCTGGCGTTGTCAAAGGTGTCAAGCAATTGGATAATGAAATGCTAAAGCAATACAGGGAGGAACTACAGGGAGGTTTAATTATAAAGGACTTTGAAGGTAAGGGAAAGATTTTTTTTTCCTTGTGATGAAACAGGAAAACAAGAGCCAACATGGGGATTGAAAAGAAAGGAAATGGAGAACACGTTGTAGCGGGAGTGCTGAACCAAGACTCTTGGAAGCAGCAATGGTTTGAATTGGTTTGATGTGAGCAACACTGAAGAAACCAAGGAGAAGGACCTGGAGAATCCTGGTCCAAATAAGCATGTAAGAAAAGTCCCACTGATCAGGCCAAAGGCCCATCTACCAACATTCTGTTTCCCACAGTGGCTCACTAGATGCCTCGTGGAAGCCCACAAGGAGGAGAGGAGAGGGGTGCTTCTGGTGTTATCTTTGCTCAGTTCATGAAGCAAGCTTACTTGGTAGCTTTCAGCAAGTCATTATATTGCAACCTAGCCGACCTCAGAGGGTTGTTTGAAGGAAAAGAATGTGATAACTCCCATGCATGCTACCCTATACTCCTTGAAAAGGAAAGAACGTAATGTAGCGAATGCATTCTATTAACACTGTAGTAAACATTTGAAATGCTGTGTTGGAAAACCTATGTTGCTGGTTTTTTTAAATGGGATCTTCATTAATCAGCAATAATATGTCCACCATTGTTGACAATATGCAAAAGGATCATCTTTTTAGAAGTGGAATGGAATAACTACCAGAGAAATGGGGAAAAAACTCCTATTTTTTTATCCTTGCTAATGAAGAGCACTTCAGGAATTACAGCAAATGAATGGATGGAATGGGTGAAATCTGGTGTCAGAGCGTTGCTCCTTGCAAACTGAGCAATATCCACTCAATTTTCAGGAGGCTCACATACACTTAAGCCCCTATCAGATGTGATGTTTTTCTGGCACTGGAATGCACTTGCAATTATTCCTATGCAGGAAGAAATGTAGCAATTTTTAAATCAGAATAAAAATTGGCACGATGTGTTCACAGATGATCCATGATCCTGCCTGCTGCTGTTCATGAATCTTTTACACCGGGTTTCAGTTCCCACCTAATGTTTCCAGAGTGATTTGCCACCGGGATAAGTCCAGGTTCCATTGGTGTTGGGCCTGGGTTCTACTCAAAACGAATGGAGAAATTACTCTCCTTTCTTTTAATGCAGAAATCATGTCTTAGCCACCATCAGACACCCTCAAAAGAGAGACTGGGCAAAGTCATAGTTCTAAGAGGACAAACTGCTCCAATAAGGATCAGAGGCCAGACAGCCCAATCCTATCCTTCCCAGCACCCAGAGGAAAAGCGGCATCAAAATGGTGACCACTGTAACCTACAGGTGCTGGGAAGCTGCCAGAGGTCTCCTCGGGGAAGGGGACAGTCATCTCCTTCCCGCCAAGGAAAGCCCCAGGCCCTGCAATGATGCTTCTCAAGTCTGCACCAGCTATTTGGTCAGTGCAGACTTGAGAACCTCCTTGTTGGACTTTTCAACCTGACACGGAGGACAGGATTCAGTGAAGGATCCACCAATTCTACCCCCCGACTAGTTCCTCTCCCCATTCCTCCTACACCAGAACACCTCCCTCCACTCCAAAAGCCTTCACTGCCTCCAGACACTTTTACCTTGCTCCAGGTGGCCACACAGTGTCCTCCACCCAACTGGTGTTGGCCCAGCACCCCCTCCTCACAGGACGCCATAAATGTGCTTTGCGGCACATTTACAATACATAGTTCCAGTGCTGGAGCTCAGTGCCAGCTCTAGGGTCCTTCAGAATTGGTCTCTTAAATACTTTCACCCTCAGACTTCTGCTCTTGGACTCTGCCTTCCTTCCTGGAAATTGGAGATCTTAAAGTAGTAACCTTCTGGAGCCTTCCACTTCTCCTCTTTGTCAAGTCTCACCTAGCCTGCTGCTGTCACTGCTGTGCAGGCACAAAGAAGGATGAGGTTGCCAAGACTGTGAGGTTACTGAGCTTGTGTACTTATGTGTATTTGAAAGCACACTCAGTAACACCAACCTTAATAATGGCATTTTGGGGGAGATATGGCGACAACTGCAGGGAGGAAGAGGGCAGCTAAAATTATTTAGGCTAGCACAATCATGCAAGCATTTCTGTGGATGTGGGGAGGGGGAGTGGAGAAAAGAGAAGATGGGGGCTTCTTGAATCTTGCCTAGCATAAGACAATCTGGAGATTTATAATCTGGAGATGCCAGGGATGGAATTTGAAAACTTCAGTATGCAAAGCACATGTTCTACCTACTGATCTACATTCCTCTCCTTGAAGGGGAAGATGAAATGAAAAGACTCTAGGGGGCTCTGGATGGCCCCTCTCCCTCTTGAAAGTAATTTTTAAATGGGATGGGAATCTGGTTTGCATGGATTAAAGCACTGCAGTAGGTAGCAGCAAGAGAATTATCTGAACAAACTAAGCTTCAGAAACATCCTTCCAGTGCTGCCCAACTGTAATTACCCCCCCCCCATCAGTCTTCCAGAGCATCAGAGACTCAGCAAGGACTCCAGCAGAAGGTAATAGCAGAGCTTAAGGCTTCTGTGTCCCTCGGCACAAACCCGGGCTGCCAAATTATGCTAGTGAAAATGAGTTAACTTCCACTTTCAAAAAAATGTATGAGAAATTAAAAAGCATGGGGGGTACCATGGACCATTTCATGCCGCATAAACTCCCCTCAGCAACAACGATGAGAAAATGAAAATGTTATCTTCCGAACGATGAGGAAAATGTGCATTCACCATGTTTTATGCAGATTATTGCAAGAATCCCAGGACCCTTGTGGGGGAGGGATGCCTTGCCTCCTCCCTGCACAGATACAAGGGGGAAAAAGTGGAGGTGGCACATATCATTTGGAGGAATGGTCATGTGAGCAGGAGCCAGGCAAGCCATGTGAGCTGCTTCTTCCTCTCTTGCCTCATTCAGCATTCTGTGGAGGCATCTGCTGCTGCCCACCTGCCTGCCTTGGGGGCAGAGTATGAATGTTTTGCTTCTCTTTTGATTGGTATGTAGTAAAGAGTTTTGTTCACTTACTTCATACTTATGGAACAGATTAGGTAGTGGTTCCCCTGGGAGCTGGGGATAAGAATAGGCCCTCAGTTTGGCTGTACTTGTTGTAAGAGGCGACTAAACAGCCACCGGGTAGATGGGACTCATTAGCCTGGGAAGGCAGCTCATCGGAGAGAAGAAAAACTCTGATCCCAAACCTCCACTGCCTTGTGGCTACATCCAGTTATGGAAAAGGCTTCAGGAGTCAACCTCAAGGCAAAATCCAGAGCCGGAGTCCCTGAGGCAGTTCATGGCTGAACACAGTCATGTTCTGGCAACTCCTGCTACGCCGCTGGAACCAACCGTATTGGTTTCTGCCTTTCCACTGGACCATTTCAGCGACATGGAGAGGGGAGATCTGATGCATGGGTAACAGTCTATCCTCCATATCTACTTTACCCAGGCTTTGCGCATTGGAGAGGACACTCTGGACCAGAACCACCATTCAGAGCGCGATACCATAGTCTTCCGAGACTGAAGGATGCCAACAAGGTAGTGGTAGTGGTTAGGCAGATGGTGTCACCATTTTAGTGTGGCATGAGGAGGCTGAGTTCAGCATGCACACTAAGGCAAGTGGATCAATTAAGGGGATCACAAGATTAGCCTCCAGAGGATATTTGGTCAGGCACGCTATATGCGACCCTACTGAACAATGGGAGCAAAGTCCACCTCTAAGGCTAATCGGTTTGGGATAACAGTGCAACTTGACTCCTTCAGGGGTTGGCAGTGATAAACTGGGGTTGTCAGGAGGTAACCTGTAGCTTGGAGTTAGAGGGGAATCACCCAAATAAAATGGTGGAAGATAAGGTGGTGATAGCTGAGCCATCTCCGCCAAGTAGGAAACCATGTGGAAAGGGAGGGTGGAGTTGGCAGGATAGTGATATCTGTTGCAATTCTTGGGACTGTCAAAGATTTGGCCATTTATATTCCAAGGTACTATCTCATGTCCTCTTGGGAATATGCAAGCAATTATTTCACAAAATCTGGATTATTGTTTAGAAAGGAACAGTGTGTAAAAATGCAAAAATAAAAAGATGTAGGAGGGGCTGCAAAAGCAAGGGGGTAGAAGGAAAAAGCACAAAAAATTATACAGTACCCAAATTCACCACGTGAGTGCAAGGTTGTTGATTAGGTTGCAGCTTCAGGTGTAGATAACCTCACATTAGTGGCAAGCAGTTCTGTCTAGTGAGTCACTTTACCACCCTTCACTGATCTCATTCTAGAGCCACCATAAGCTCTGCTCAAGAATTAAAACCCCCAAATACAAATTATTTTTAAAAATAAAAATAAAAGCTGCTGCTCTGTACAGCAAATGCCTCCTCCATCATTTTCAGTGTAGATTCCACTGCTTTTAAAATCTGCATATAAATATTCTTTTGGATGTTATAAGGGGGAGAAGAGGAGAAGAAGTGATATGTACTAGAATCAAAAGCCACAGTTTATCCTTCAACAGACATGCTTAAATATTTTTTTTTTCCTCTTTAGTAAGGGGGAGTGAAAGCTTGCACTTGGAAAAGAAATGAAAGCTAACATCTTAAGGACACCATGCTTCCAGACAGCTTCAAGAGTTAACCTCATGCAGAACCATCTCAGGAAGACTGAAAAAGAATGTATAGTTCTTCTGCTCATGATTCTGGCAACAAAAAGGTCAAACTTCAGTTTCCTTTGAATTTACAAGCAGAAGCCCAAGGAGCTTAGGTGTGCATGCATGGGCAATCAAAGGCCAACTGTGAACATCTTTGCTCTTCACGTATAAGGCTAAAAACCACATTTCAGAAATGTTCAGGATTTGCCTGCAAATCTCTACTTTATTAAATCATTTTAAAAATTCGTTCCATCAAGCAGGTACAATATAAAATACCATCTATCCTCTGCAAACCCCCAAGCTGTTCATTAATTTAGAGCTAAGGTGGAAGTTAACAGATAAACTACATTTGACCTGCTCTAAGAAGCATTTATATTGAATGCTGACTTAAAATAGAGGGTTTTTTTTGGGGGGGGGGGGTATACTTTCTTCCCTAGGCCTACTGTACAAATGTATAATTGCAAGCTTTTCTCATTTTGCCCAGTTTATCAGTTACAGATCAGGTTTTTTTTCTTGTCACAGACCCATGAAGTGATCATTGCAATCCTGCCCACTTATAGTCTTTCCTACCAAACATTATGTTTTTGTCCTCCGCAGTGCATTGAAAGAAAATGCTCTGTAACTTTTTGAAATGGTTCAGTCTAAAATGGGAACAGGCAGCAGCGGGCATAGAGTCTCCTCAGACCTACATGAGTTTATAGCTGGTGCATACAGAAGAGCCAGGAGGTGGGTGGGCAGAAAAAAATGGATAAAGTCCAGCATGTGTAACTGATCCACCCCTTCCTCCCCCCGACAACCCACTGGTTCATCCCCTGAAACACATGCCCATTCCATGCCTGCAGCCCCCTCTGCCAATGGGACTTAGGCCACGGGTGTGGCTGCCATGCCTCATTCAGCCCACCAGGTGGGTAGATCTGGCCCCATGGATGAAAAAGAAGGCTGACTCCAATTGGGAGGCGAAATCTATCTGGCAGGTAGACCTGGGCTCCACATTTAGAAACCTAGTAGACCTGTTCTCTGGATAATTTTCTAGCCATTGCTGTGCTCCCCCTGCCCTGTTTCATGCCCTCCTTGCCCCTTTGGCCATCCTCCCCCACCCTGTTTCTCCCCTTCCCTCTTTGAGAAGGGGTCCAAAACTTTATACTGATAAAATTCATCTTAGAGGCTCCGGGTGATACCACCCCTAGTGATGCCACTGGAGTAAGATAGTTAAGATCTAACTCTTGCTTCTCGGATAGGCCTCTCCTATATGTGGGTCTCTTGTCCTTCACCTTTCCTTCAGGAACCTTTTTTTTTTCTTTTTACTTCAGAAGGAGAGATGAATTGAAAGGCTAGGTAGCCACAAGGGTGGGATGAGATCCCATTTTGCATCTAGGCTGAACCTGAAATGATCACATTTAAAGAAGCGCAATGAGTGCCCAGCACAAGTCTAGGCTGAACTTAAAATGGGATAGAGTGGGGGGTGGGGAGTTCATATTCTGATCTCCTTCCTGAGGAGTTGTGTAAAAAGGAAGTTCAGAAGATCACCACCAGGACAGCGGGAATAATCTCCAAGATAAAGGTTTCAAAGAGCTTTGTTGTGAATTGGATGAGCAGAATTTGATGGTGCATTTAAATTGTATAATTTATCTGAGAAGGTTTATCTGCTAGACTTCATCTTTGTGTACATTATTGCTTTTTACTATATATATCACTGTAGTGCTCAATTTTATTATTTTTGTTGCTAAACTACTAGAGTATCTAGACCTCTCAGTGTTTGGATTTCTTTGTCCCAGGGGCATTTTCATGTGCAATGTGCTTATTAAAATTATGACCATTGCTAACCCCAGATGCCAGTATAGTTGTAACACTACAATAGAAATAATAATTCTTTATGCACAAAATAAAAAATTGTTAACATTCAACTTGAATAAATGGTTGGCAACCTTCAGTCTCAAAAGACTATGGTATAAGCCTACAGCACCTGGTATTCCCAAGTGGTCTCCCATCCAAATACTAACCAGGCCTGACCCTGCTTAGCTTCCAAGATCAGGCATATCAAGTAATCTCACTGTTTTAAAAAGAACCCCTGATGCTTCATGAATAAAGTGTTTTTCCTCTTTCAAGTACTTTTACTTTTACTGTGTAAAAGCACCTCTTTTACTCTTTTTACCTCTTTTACATGTAACCTGATCTGTAGTCAGAAACAATAAACAACCCTAAATTATAACTTCACCTAGGACTATACAATACAGTAGAATGCTAGGAAGCTGCATATCTGAATCATACCCCACTTCAAATCTGCCCACCTAAAGAAAGTTAGCATGAAGGGGACAAGTTTTTTATCCTCCCATCTGATGTCGGGCAACCCAATCCTAAACTGCCTGGTGCGCAGGGCTGCCACAGCGCTGAAAATGGCTGCTGTGGCATCCTAAGCACAACTGGGTAGCTGTGTAGCTGGGTAGCTTCCTCAGGGGAAGGGAAAGTTCGCCTCCTTCCCCCAGGTAAGGCAAGTAGCCTCAAGAGCCTTCATGTTGGGCCATGGAGCCTGACATGGAGCTCAAGATCTGGTGAACCTGAGCTCTACCAGTCCTGCCTCCTCCCACCCCGCTCCCCCCCAGAATGCCTCCTCCCTGCCCTCCCTCCACCTCCCCCTGCCCCAGAACATCTCCTCCCCGACTACACACATGCACCCACCTACCTCTCTTTTGTCCCCTTGCTTCTCCGTGACTATATTCACATCCTTCTTACCTTGTTAGTTCACCCTTGAAAAGAACGGGAGGAGCTACTGGAGAAGTATTTTCTTTCTGATTTGTCATATAGCCTCATATTTTGACTTACACATGGCATCATATTGTCAGTTCAGCTCAGTTTTACACAGTAGAAGAGAAACATGTCAAGATGATCTATTCCCTCTGGGCTTGGAGTGCCATAGAAAAATAGATGAATAGAGTCATAAGGTATTACACGCCCACTACCTCAACATGGCAAGAGTCCAAGAGGGAAAGGACCTTTTGGATTAGATAACCAGACTAAAATTTATTAGTTTAAAGGCTGCTTTAATTGGGGGAAGAGGGACTGGTGGTGGTGGTGGGATCAAAAATCTGAATCTATTTTATATGCAACTTTCATAGCTAACAATCCTGGAGATTCTCTTTTTTTCCTGTTCAGAGTAAACAAACAAACAAAAAAATCTTCAAGCCCCCAAATCTGAGCTCAAAAGTATTTTGGGAGGAAAAAGCTATCATTCCGCCGTAAAGCATCCACTGTACATCCAAGTCCCACATGCATTAGCAGTTTCACAGATGTTTAGGGACAATGATAGATAGTGCTGCAAAACTCTTGCTGCCACATCACTCCAACTCTTCCTCCTCTCCTTCCAGGCAGGTGTGGCATTAGGGATCAAGCGGCTTGAGCACATGCTAATGGCACACACCAATCCCATAGTGGCAGAAGTAGTACCTAAAGCACTATACAGGTGACCGGGGGCCCAGTACAGGTCCTTGTCCCTCCCCCTCCCCCCGGAACATGGTCTTAACACTACTTCTAGGCCAAGGGGAGGAGGTAGCGCAGCATCGCAGCGCTACATACTAACACTGCATGCAAGGAAAGGGGAAGGTAATGGATATAACCTGGCAAAAACTAAGACTCTCTCAGACCCTCCTTTCAGCCCAAGTGTTGGGCTGAAAACCTACGATGTGGCAAGCTCTATGTGGAGAGCTTGATATGGCTTTCAAGAACCTGCTATCTAGCAATCTTATCTTTTTGGCCCCTGAACTCAATCAGCAATGTTGAGTCCTGGAACAAATGAAATATTACTCAAACAGAAGTAACACTTCAAAAAAAAACTGGGCAGGGAGAGAGGTATAATAAGGGTGGGGAGGTTTGCACTAGGGGGTAGGGAGGAGCAAAACTGGGCAGGGAGGCTATTCCTATTGTCTTATTCCCTATGGCAGCAATCTCTCTGCCCCCTTTCCTTTCTTGCGCCAGCAAAATTGCCTCTGCCGGGACCCATTGCAGAGGCTTATTTAAATCCCTTTCCCCTCCAAAGCTTCCCAATCCTCCGCCCCCCCCCCCACTGGATGCAACATGCCCATTTTAGGAGTGACTGCACCAGCAGGTTTGTGTGTGTGAAAGGACAAGACTGGGCGGTAAACAACTATAAGTTAAGAATATTTGTGTGGTTTTCAGAACGCATCAAGTAAAAGCTAATGCTGAGATCAGCAGAAAAATGATCCCCACTTGCAGCCACCCACATATTCACAAGCAGACTCAAACCCAATGGAATCCAAGGTTATAGATATAAAAAGAGAATGGACTAACCAAGTGCTAGGGCACTGGCAAAGAAACAAGCATGAAAGAAGGTCTCCGGTGTGCACTTACTGTCAGATGTGGTGTCAGCAGAAAATACTTTTGCATTGTGAAGGAGCAAAGAAAGGTCACAAGATGGAGGGGTGAAATGCGTTGTGTGAGGGGGAAAAAAGCAGAACTTCAACAAGAATCCCAAGGTGGTAGAAGGAATGTGTACCCAGAACTGAGCCCCCAACTCATTTGTGCAACATTAAGCCACTCCCTCCGACCTGTCCTCCACAATGCCTCTTACCCAGCATTGTATAGATGTTCTAGGTGAGGTCAGCACATTTCAGGAATTGTGCTGGTGTTACAAGGCAGTGTGTGGTATATAACACAGATGCTAGCCCATGTTCCATGGTGGCAAGTTAGGAACAGAGTGGAACTTCAATGCCTTGGCTCCTCTCCCAGTCCTTCCTCTCTGCTTCCACCGCTAATTCGTGTGGCAAGGAATGTGTTAACAGCCACCCAGATCCTCCTTCTTCATTAAGGATTCCTTCTGCAATGTTTCTCCTTACAGCCCATCAATACCCCAACTTTCCTCCTCATTGACACTGTTTCCCTCTTTGAAGCCAGCGTGGCAAGGAATGCCTGTTCTGTCCCTAACTAAGCCTGCATCCTACCTAAGCACAGCTACACTCATTTTCTCAGCGGTGAACTGATCAAAATCACAGCTTACATTACGGTCAGTGAAACCCAGCCAGAACCTCCTCCTCCAGTCCCCATTTCCCTTGCCTTTACATCACAAATGGAGTTCTGGCTGCCCATTCTCATTGGGCAGCAACCCCAGACATTATGATGGTGTGGAATAACCTGGGATCATGCAGATATTTATTATGCCACTATAATCAGGGCCATAGATCAGCAAAAATACATCTATTCCCATATGGAATTACAATATATTTCAGCAGGCTCTGCCTTTTTCACTGCATGAATAATATGCATCTTGGAGCCATGAAATGGCTCAAAGAATATTGCCCATCATGAATTCCATCTCATATACCTTCTAATCCCGACATAGTTAAAAATGCAGTAACTAGAATACCAGGGTGCTGAGCTGTTTTCTGTTCAGTCTGGCTCTGCAAAGGGATGGTGCTTGTTACAAATGCCCAGAAAATAAAAAGCACCAGATTGCACATTAGAAACAGGTAATTAAGTCAGTATCTAAATCACATAAAGCTGTAACTCCCATTTTGTTCTACTAATCAATCAGGCCCAGACTAGGTGCAGAAAAGAAAGTTGTTCTAGGGAGAAGAGATGTAAGGAGTTTATGGATTGAAGAGTTCACTATGCTGTTTTATCCCAGAAAAAAAAACACCCACAGAAATAAGATAATGCATCTGATTTAAGATTGCTTTTCATTCTATGGATCAGGTTTATATTATTTTTATAGCTCTCCATGTCTATGTAACAGTTTCCTGGCAGGTAGGAATTTTACAGGTGTGGCTTTCCCATTATGCCACCATTGAACCAGGAAAGGATTTCAGCACAATCATATGAATGCCTACTCTGAAGTAAGCTCCACTGTGATCACAGGACTTACTCCCAGGTAAGTGAGCATAGTATAGTAGCCTTCATCGACCATCTCCACATATCAGGTAGCTACTGAAGGCACAAGAGGTCCTGCCAGAATAAAAGTTGGCTTCTGTATCCATGAATGCGGCTTTTAAAGAAGAAAAGCTTGGCAGGCAATGCTTTAAAGAAACTGATCAGAAATATGTCAGATGATAGAGCTCTGGAGGCATCTGGTTGGCTGATCAGGCCAGAACAATCCTATGCATGTCTACTCATAAATAAGTCTCATTGATTTCAATGGACCTTACTCCAGAGTAAGCGTGCATAGGATGAAAGAATCAACCCAGCAGCTTGTTTTCCACAGGAGCCAATCAGTTGCCTCCAGGACACCCAGGTGGCATGAAGGCAACAGCCCACTCCAGTCCTTTGCTTCTACCCCATCCCAGCAATGGCACTCTGTGGCACAAACCTCTCAACATGGAAGCTATCATGTCTAAGAACCACTGATAGACCCGTCCTCTGGACATGCAATTAGTCTTGTCTATACGACTTTACATTGAGAACACAGGCTTTGAGGCAAATGTTGGTTAATAAAAGTCATCATTCTGGATAAGGCTAGCTAAAGGCTAAACTAGACATGGGGAAAATCACACAGTGATTGGTCAGATGGTTTTGGTGGGAGGGTATTTTTAAAAATAATGAGAAGGGGGGCTAAACTGTGGCAAGGAGATGGGGGGGACTTTAGAATTCTGGCCCAGAATGCAATTTTGATTTGGATCCCTGTATGCTATTTACAGGTTTTTTTAAAAGTCAATGAAAGCCAAAAGAGGTTTACTAAACAGCTTATATAGTTCTTACCTGCAACAAAATCAAAATAAATACTGTACTGTTCCCAGTGTGATGCAATTATGTTAAGAAGCAAGAAGACTGCATTCTCACTTGGTACCTATGCTGTATTCTGTGATGCAGCAGATTAAAAACAATATTTCTCATCCAAGCAGATCATTATCCTTTTGCCTTTATAGTTAAGGACAGAGGCATCCTTGGCAAACTTCAATTTATGAGTTTAATCTTTGCTAATAAGAGGCAATGTTAAATCTAAGAATGCAGAGCTGTAACCAAGCTAATTGTGGTCTTTTAACAGCAAGAACTCATTATTTCCAGTCACCAGTAACAGAAATCCATTTTTTTTTCTCCTAGAGTTAAAAAAATGCACATCCAGCTGCCTTGTTCAAAATGGCAATAAATCTTGAAAATTGCTATGCACTGCCTTTTCGCGGCACAGGCCTAATATGGAGAGATTTAACTTGTTTAAATGCTAATGAGGGTGCCCTTCTACAGCAAATCCCCATCTCTGAGAAAGAAAGTCCCACTCAAAGACCTAAGAACATCAGTATGATGCTCAGGTGGGTAGAGTAACAAGCACTTGTTAAAATTTACATTGGTCTCAGGGTGGGACAGATCCTGAAGTTTACTTTATAGTCATCTTGAGTTCTTCAGGGTCACACCTGGAAAAACCTCTACTGTAAAATAAAACAAAAAAACATACAATAACACAACACTTCTCTAAGCTGTCACAACAGCTTATACAGTGTTAGTCACAACACTAACACAGATGTTCCCCTCAGACAAGAACAGATGGATCAACCACTTGTTAGGCAGTATTAGAGCCCAAGACAACCTAGGAGTAATGACCTTTGCCCTGGAAGCTCTTAAATCATGCAATTTTGATTACTTATACCCTGTATACAGGCCTGAAGTGATTTTAAGAGATTCTGCACTGAAGACTATGCAACCAAATGTTAATCTAATCTGTTATACAAGGTAAAATAGCCTGCGGTGCCTGGTTTATTTTGATTCAGAATGGCCCATATAGCCCAATACTATGACCCACTGAGGCTCTTTCCAGGTCTTGCAACTTGAGTATCCTCAAGCAGAGATTAAACCTGGGGATCTTTTGTAAGCCATACATGCTACCACTAAGTTAGGGCTTTTCTTTCCCCCTCTACCACCATTTTTTGAGGATTGAAAGTGATGACAATTTGATGTAATATGCAGTCTAATTTCCACTCTGGGTCATCTCAATTGCAGAAAAGAAGAACAACTCAGGGCCCAATCCTATCCAATTTTCCAGTGCCGGTGCAGCTGTGCCAATAGGGTGTTCACTGCATCCTGTGGTGGGGAGGCAGTCACAGAGGCCTCCTCAAGGTAAGGGAACATTTGTTCCCTTACCTTGGGGCTGCATTGTGGCTGCACCAGTGCTGGAAAGTTGATAAGTTTCTTGTCAGCTGTTTATGGCAAAGATAGAATTTGTAGCAGTAGGGAACCTGGAGGGATATAGTTGCCAACAGGGATGGGCAAATTCAGTATGGCTTGACTTGAGTCGAGTCATGAGTCTCCACTCCCTGCAACTGTACTCAAAAATGAAACCTAACAGGCTGACTTTCCAAGTCGCCCAGAGTGGTTTCGAAACTTGAAAAGACTTGAGTCTTGAGTTTTCCCTTTAAAAAGCCAGCTGAGGCTCCATGGAAACAAACAGTGCTGCTGTCAGGCTGTGTGTGTGTTTCAGAGTTCTCTTTAAACACCCCCCTGCTGTCCCTGCCTAATCCATCCATCAACAAAAGCCATGCTGTGAAGGCAGCAGTGCAGAATGTGCCGACTGGTTCCCTCTGTATGATCCCACGCCAGCTGCGATGAAACCCACCCCTCCTTCACACCATGGGCGGACCTACAGGAAAGGAGAGAGAGAGGAAGGACGCATCCCAGCTCAGCAAGGCATGAGAGGCAGTGCAAGTGATTGAGATGGATGATGATGGGATGGATGATGTCCCCATCCCATCTGTAAACAAGGCGGGAGGGGGTGTGACGGAGTATGTGAGAGCAGGGACAGAAACAGCAAGAGGGAGGAGATTCATGTGCAACAGCTGGGAGGCTTACCAGTAAGACCCAATCCTTCATATCTCTATTCAAAAGTAGTCCCATTTGTGCCTGTCATTCAATGAGGCTTCCTCCTCCCAAGTGACAACGGAGCTCACAAGAGCCATGCAGTTGGAAAGCATGATTACTACAAACTGCCTCTCTCCAGCTTCCCTTCCTCCTCCCCTTCCCTGGTTCTCCATCCAATTCTAAGGTAAGAACCCTCTTGGGCTCCTCCTTCTGCCCTACCTCATCCAAAGAAACAAATCAGACTGCTCATCCTTCATCCAATGACCTTCAGTTCCTTTAGAGACTGAAAAGAGAATCTGCTCTTGCCTCTCCCCTCCCTGCTCAATGCAAAAGGAAAACATTTGCCTCCTGGCTGGAACTTCCCTGCTGCTTATCCAGTCAGAATGATGGTTCCATGAGGTCTTTCATGCCATGAAAAAAGTAAGCAAGCACACCCGGATGCAGGCAGACTTGAGCGCCAAGTCAGTGGCCTCAGACTCGAGTCAATGCCCAAGTCATCAGTGCAGGTGACTTGAGTCTGCACGAGTCATTGAAAAAAAATGTATTTTTGTGACTCGCACTTGAGTCACTTGACTCGAGTTCCCATCCCTGGTTGCAAACCAGCTTGTATTTTAATGGTTGAGCCATTAGGTTGCAAGTAATGTATTGGGAAACAAATAATTGCTGGGTAACAAGTAATATTTCTTATATTAGGAACCAATAACATCAATACACTCCAGATACTGCCAAAGAGCCCCTATTTCAAAAATAAACGCCAGCAACACTATGAAGGGACTGTCTGAAAAAAAAGAGAAAAAAAACTGAAAAGCAGCAACAGATGTTGGGAAATATATGAGGCTGCCTTTGAATATTGGTTCATTTAGATCAGTATTCTAGTTCTCTATTCTGGCTGACAACAGATCTCCTGCGTTTTAGATAGGGGTCTTTCCTAGCCCTATATAGAGCTGCCAGGGATTGAGTTTAGGGTCTTCTGCATGCAAAGCACATGCTTGACCACTGAGGGAACATAAGGAGCCCAATTCTTCTTGAAAACAATAGACCACTTGTCATAGCACACAGACAAAAATGCAAAGAAAGAAAGGATAGGTCAAAAAAGCAAAAAGAGAAAGGGGGCGTCAGGGGAAAATTCCTTTGTTTGCATGTGAAAAGAAAAAGGTTACAGTCCCAAGCATACTTTCTTGGAAGCAGGCGGCACTGAAGTGGGTGGGAGTGACTCCAGAGTAAACATGGGTCAGAGCAGGCTGAAAAAGGAATGGAAATATGTGCTCTTCAAACTGACGATTGCCAGTGGTTTAACTAGCCCTTCTCTTATGCCTTTAAGTACAAAGTGTCACAAAGAAAGTTAGCAGGTGACTCATCCCCAAATTTATCTTCATGCCAGGAAAAGCCTCTCCATTGGCTTAAATTCTGCATGTCAGGCTGTTACAGGACCAAGGACAGTTTCAAAAAAGAAAAGGGGAAAAAAGCAAAGAAATCCATTGGCATCACAGGCTACAGTGCTAGAGAGCACTCTTCAGAGCAGAACAAGACTCCATTTCCAATTTAACATTTAAATCTCTAGTGGCACACTGAATTTTTTTTCCGAAAAAACCTAAATCACTGTTCAGTCACCCCACCATGATTTAAGCCAAACATAAGATGTTATTCATTCCTCTCATTATGTGAAGCGGGTGGTAAAGCAAGCACTAATGACAGGGAATCGACAGAATTACAGCCCAGTCCTATGTGCCAAAGCTGCCAGCAGAATGCGTGTGACACTTGGGGTGGCTGCTGAAAAGCTGCCACAAAGCATCTTGCAGAAGCGTATTGGGTAGCATGCTGCCAGGGCAACGGAAGGAAGGCTCGAGCTTTCCCACATGTGATGCTGGAGCACCAGCCACCCATGAGGAAAGTAAGATGGCAGGGGAGGCAGGAGGGGTTGTGAGAGGGACGGGGAGGAATGGGAAGGGAAAGGTGAACGGAATGGGGCAGTGACAGGGCTAGGGAGGGTGAATCAGGCCTGGGAGGGGGTAGGATCAGTTGCACTGGTGCATGCCAAATCCCAAGTCCCTTCCCAGGCCTGATCTGCCTATATGGAGCAGCATAGAATAGCACCAGTGATTATGCCTGTGCAGGTCTGAATTGACCTATAAGCCCAAGGGAAGGGAACAAATGTCCCCTTACCACAAGGAGACCTCCAGCAGCCAAAAATCCCCCACAGGACGTAGCAGAAACTATGCCGACACCGTAGCATTGCCACATGGGGATTTAGGTAGTATTGGACTGCCAGAATACAAACCAATGACTACATTTCATTTTAAAGGTCTTCAAAGATATATTTTTTTCTTGCCACTGAGTGCAGCTAGAAACTTTTACAAGTTTGGAGACATTGATCTTTGCAGTGAACCCAAACCTGCTTTTTTCCCCCCATACAATCCCTTGGAGCAATGGGATTGTAACAGCATAAGATATTATGGAGCCAATAAGGTGCCACAGTGGGAACAGTGTGACAGTACTGCTGAAGAAGATTTATTATTCACATTACTGCTGTGCTATAAATGTCATAAATATATACACCTGAGCCGAGGCAGTAAATTACAAAATACATGGGAGCTGTGTCAGAATGCAGTTTCTGGCTGATGTTAAAGGCATTCACTGTAGGACTGCCATGTTGCTACTGTTAAACACCCAGTAAGGACACATGGCACTGACCTGAGATGAAACAGGCCACCACTTTATTAACATATTAACAATAACTGCAGTCTGGTTTCTATAACCTCTGCTACCTCCCACCAAGCAGTACATGCTTACCTACCTTTTCCGTTACATCCAAAACAAGCCCAGGTCCAATCTGAGCCTGTCGTGGGGGGAGAAGCGGCCTCTCACCTCAGCTCCCGTAGGGCAGATGGAAAAGGGGATTGTACCCACTTTGGGGAAAAGAGCACCTCTTCACAGTGATGTCCATTAACATGAACTCCATTGTTTATGAGAAGGCATACTAACACTATGAAATCACCAAGTTCCCAGATACACACCAGTCCATTCTCAGGCATTCACATGTGGGCACCCCCTTTCTTTGGTTTCTGCCCCCTTGACTTCATCTCTTTATCCACTTGGGGTGATTCCTCCTGGAGAGGCCATGAATGTCAGTCACTCTTTAACTGGAAATTTAGACTGGAAAATTAGTTAGATTAGAAAGTTCCCCTCCACTTTGCCTCTTCCTGCCTGGGGAGTGGTACACAGGGTCACATTCCTGCTACCTAAGTCTGATAAGCCTGTCTTCCACAGATCAATGGATCTTTGTCTTGGTGCCTTTCTGACCTTGATGAAGTACACCTGGTTTTGAGAGACTTCCCTGCTAATTCATTGGAATGTTGCGCCGTTATGTCTTGCAGAACTCTGTCCATGTTCACATTCCAAAAGCATCTTTTATTCTCCCAGAGCCAGTTGCTACAAATTTACAACCTGTACCTGATTTCTTCTTTGTTATCTCTCATCCTTTCACCAACGGGCTCTCTTTTCTAGCAACTTGGAGTCTGTGTTTGTATTAGTGTCCCTCCTGATTTATCTCTCTTCTAGACTGATCCATGGCTCACCCATAATTCTTGCACCCCTCCACTTTTACTGCATTCTGAGAGAAGGAGGAGTAGGACAGTGGAAAAGCAGCAGGGAATTGTGTTAATTACAGCATCATGAAAATATGTGCATCCTACCATACATCACAACAACCCAAATTCCGTCTTGTCAATGTAACAGGTTGTCAAAAGCCTCTTAACAAGCTGCCAGGCATGAAAGGAGTAGCTTTAAGATGGAGCCCAAATGCTGCTTCTCAGACAGCCCAATCCTACCTAAACCCCCACACAGCAATGCAGTGGTGCTGGTGCGGCTTCTGCTGCATCACATAGGGGGTTTTCAGCTGCTCATCGTCTCCTCAGGGTAAGGGACTTTTGTCCCTTTGCTTCAGGATAAGCCCTAACAGCTACTATGGGGTGACTTGGACCCGCATCAGCTTAATTGCAGACGCAAGTACATGTTGTTCCATGCAGGCAGATAAGACCCAGGAAGGGAGCCCACTACCACCAATCCCAACCCCTTCCCAGGGGACTCTTCCCCTTCCCCTCTCTTCCCCACCTGATCTACTCTCCTCCCCATTGTCCTGTTCAACCCCCTGCCCACCTTTCTCCAACCCCCTTCGTGGACTTACCTGCACCAGCTGGTGTCTGTGTGCCCACCTGAGCATGGGAGGCTGCTGTAACTTCCCTGCTGGCAGGCCCAATGCATTTTTCAGCAGATGCTGCTTTACGATAGCTGTAAAGCAGCCCCCACTGGTGCCATGCTAGTTACACCGGTGGGCGAAGGGGTTAGGATTGGGCCAAAAATAGCATTGCTTTGGCTCTGTCAATTTAGTTGTCAGGATACTCCCATCCCTTAACATCCCTCACTGGGGAGTTCTTGATGGACCTGCCCCCTCTTGCCAATGGGCAAGGACACCATAACTCCATTTCACCTCCCCAAGCCAAACAGCCTTTCAAGGCATTCAAGGAAATGCAGTCCCAAGACAACTAGACTATTCTTCCCATTGACATACACAATCCAGCCCTCCTCTTGCCCTGGCTGCCTATATAAGGTAGTCTCCAGTACGGCTCACTCCTCCCCTGTCCTGCACTGCCTCTGCTTTTTGGTCCGAACTACCTCTAATTACTGTTTGGTATTGCAGTCTGAAGTAGGCAGAAGAAAAATCCCCTCACCTCAGCCAATTTGGCAGGGGGACAAAAAAGTCCTACTTAGCACTGAAGTGACCAGCTATTCCCCACTGATATAAACAGGCAGATGGGCAGGTACTGCGCCAGGGTTGTAAAAGGAAGGACAATGGGACAGGCCATCTCAGGTAAACTACCTCCTTGCCCACACCATCTTGATTCACCTTGCTGGTCAAGGACGCCTCAAGTCTTGTAACTCCTCTCTATGTGTGTGTCTGGCAAAGTCATGGTAGTCACCTCACCCCTGACCAGCAAGGATGAGCTGTGTTCTCCCCAGCAGAATCAAAATGAGTTTTTAAAATAACAGGAAGTTCTGTCTCCAAATAGTTGAATTGTCATTCTACATTCTTCCTTCTCTGTGATGTCTTGCATGCACACCACCGCTTTACAGGTCAATCATAACTGTGACATCTTAGCTAGAACAACAGGGAGCCTTCTCACTAAGCAATTGATCAGAATACATATTGTCATATTGTCAGAATACATATTGCTTGCATATTTTGTCTAATATCTCCAGATTCACAGAATTTAAACACTTCCCTCCCCCATGAAAGCTGGACTTTAGGCCAGTTAATAGTCCAAAGAGATATCAGGTGGCATGTCCAGAATCTGGGCAGTCAGCCAGGTCACGTGGCAATCCTGTTTCAGTGCCAGATTGCAAATACTACACTCATTTTAAGCAAAAAAAGGATTAACATTTTGGAAAGGAAACCAGAAACAACAGGAAAATGCACACTTTCTGCAAAGGAGCAACACGGCTTTGATTCTACCCTAAACAGAATGGTAGACCAAAGAAGGAATAGGTTAGGAGGAGGTAAAATTCTAAACTTTGGCAAGGTATTAAGTTGCCTCCTCTCGCAAGCTCTGTTGTGGAATAAGGTAAAATTGAGACTGTGGATTCATCTATATCACCACCTATAAGGAGTAATAAGCTTCATTTGTGCTACACATTCCTTGGCTAATTTGTTCTACTTGGATGGAAGACTCACAATTGCAGTTGTGGTAGGAATTCTAGCTGTACTCTTTTTTTACCAGCTACTGAACTTTTGCTGCCTACCCAAACTATTTTTTTTATTCTCCATCACAGGTACAGATGGTACCTAAAAAGTGGATTCACTCACTGTATCAACTGACACTTGATATTAAACAAGGAAAATATTGAACAAGGAAAGAAAAACAAGCAGGCATAATTCAGTTTGCAAATGAGAGATACACTGGTCATCTATTTTGTGCCTTTGTCTGTTGCTTTCTCCGTCACTGCTTTCCTATATCAGGCATGCCTAGATAGCTCATCAATTATATCCAAAGTTTCTTTGGCATCTTGCTATAACTAAATCATGAAGTAGATGCACACCAATTACAAATAGCAATAACTGGAACTGTGGCTTTCAGTTCCTTAATTTCCCCATTTCCTCTTGCAGCAAAAAGTTTCTAATTTTATTTCCCTCTCATTAACAGGCAATGCCTTGTCACTAAATCTTTGTATATATTTTGTTTTATTGCACTTAATTCATCATTTTGCTATTCTTTGTAAGGCTGATTAATTAAAGCGGTAGTGTGTGTTCTCATAGCTAAATCATTAATGCACCCAGGAGAAAAAAAAGCTCAGTCTGCAGAGATGTATGGAATGATATTTGGAAAGTTATCAATATAGATTGCAGATAGAAAGATATTACAAAGTTGGTAGTATTTATTGGCATGACAAAAAGTAATTATGCCTATTACTATTTAACACATATGTAAAATACTAGGCAGATTAAAGAATGCATTGAAAAGTGTTATTTTCAGTTTTAAAATAAGTAACACTTCGGCACACTTGGACTGCATCTTTGCTCCATGAATGAAAAAGGTTTCCATTTATAGAAAGGAGCATTCCACCTACAGAAAGCCTCCTTCCAAAAGTGCAGCTCTCCTTTTCCGAATGGAAAATTTTGTGAAGTTTTCGATCCACCTTCACTAATCCTCATCTCACTTCATACAGTATTTAATTTACAGCATAACCCTAAGCATGTCTACTCAGAAGTAAGCTCTGTTTTGTTCAGTGGGGCTTACTTCAAGGAAAGCATGTATAGGATTGCAGCCTTATTTATTTTGGTTTCGAACCCATCTTATTCCACATATTATGGAATAAAATTTCCATAAATTCCAGTCTTTAAAATAAAAATAAGTGTTGTAAAACTGATCAATCTTCCATAATTCAACTATGCCAACCAAATGCCTTCCCAGACAAGTCTCACTCTGCTTTTGAGATGTGTTTAGGCTACAGTTGCAGGAATCCTCCAGAAGAAAGAGTTCCATAAACAGAGAGTAACTGGATTCCATTCATGGGGAAATTTCATAAAGTCATGCAAACAAGCTTGCGGTATGACCTCCAGCCTGTATGGAAGTTGGAGAGGCTCCAGCCATACTAGGCACAAAGCAATACCCTAGGATATAGTCCGGCATTGAAAACACTCCATAGCTGATATGCAACCATGAATTTGCATACACAGAGAACTTCCTCCAGAAGCAGAAGTCATCTCCACATGTGGAAAGACCTGACCCAGATGGTGCCTTGTGAGGGGGAGTAGGGGCTGAGATGCCCAATGAGCTTAATGTGGGTGGGAGGGAATAAGGAGACTGGATCTGCTCTCCACCTGCTCCCTCCCTGTGCTTGTCACCTTTTCTTGATGAGGCCCATGAGGTACTCCACACTATCAGGTTAATTAATTTAATTTAGCCTCTAAAGGTTGAGATTACCAGCTGGAAAACAAGAGGAAGGTGAGGCCATCCCAGCTATTAAGTCCTCCCTCACTCACTGCAGAAACCGTATGCTAGAAAGCTGCTACCGGTTAGCTTCAGCCAACAATTTTATTTTTATCATTCATATCTACAAACCCCAAACCTCATTGGTTTCTCTCCTTTCTCGTTTACGGCATGCCAAATTGCTAGTTTCAGCCTTGTGTTCTTTTGGTCTTTTTCCAGCACACTCTCCGGAGTCACTCAGACAACCTCTATTATTTATCACAAGGCATAGCAGATTTCTCACATACTGTAATCACCGGGCAGGCAATGTATGTACCTGTGCAGGTCTAGAAGTTAAAGTAGGCCTCTCTCTTGGATGAAGACCAGTCAGTGCAGATTTCTGAGGAAACACGACAGAGAAACAAAGACAGGCAGCCAAAGCACTAGCATTTGCCTGCCTTCATGACTGAATCCTGAAGGAATTGATTCCATTTAAGAACCCAAGAGAGAGCCCTCAGTGTCCTAGATACATTTTGGTGCTTTTTTCTGCTGTGGAAATAGCAGCGCTGGCTTGTTTTTCACACATGCCTGAAGCAGCGCATTGCCTTTGCCATCTCTTCCTCTTCTATGTACATGCATTGTCACCACTGCATTCTATCCTCCACCTCCTACCACCACACCTCTCCTGCTCCTTCCTCCTCTTTTTCTGCTCCTGCTACTACCACCACCTTCCTTCTTCCTCCTCTTCTCTTTTTTCCCCTTCTTGCTTCCTGATTCCAAATGCCTGAGAAACACACAAAATGGAGGTGGTAGCCAGGTGGTAACCTCATGCATCTCCGTGGAGACATTCTAGGCCACCACCCCTCCTCTAAACATTTTCTGAGAAGCAGGAAGAGAGAAAGGAGAAAACAAAGGAAGAGGCAGCATCTCCTCAGCCTGGCCTCTCTCCTTCTCTTTCCTGGACTGAACCTGCCACCAGACTACAGGCAGTGGCAGCTTTTGAAGCTGTTCGGCCATTACTCATCCTTTCTGTGAGCTAGGCAAAGACAATGAAATTGTAACCCGTTCTCAGTCAAAACCTGTCTTTAAAAAGAAACCCCTCTGAATGAATGGATTTCAGGTATCAAATAAAGCAAGACTCACATACAACAACACATTGGTGAGGGTGATGAAATGAGATCCCAAAAGGCAATGGGGGATTTAATTAGGATTGGGCCCTTAATCCTGCTAACTGGACCAAGAGGCACCTTTTGAAGTGGTGTCCTCTTATATTTAGCGGGGGGAGAGCAACTGTCCCTCTTCACCCGAGCATGGTGTCTTTTTTGGTGATTGTTGCTGGTGTGTTGTTTTTTTTTAAAGATTGTGAGCTCTTTGAGGACAGGGAACCACCTGATTTATTTTGTTGTGTGAACCACTTTATGAAGTACAAGTACTCTTGTTGGAAAGTGGTGTATAAAAAGTCTTAATAATAATGTACATGTATTTTCTAACAATAGTTTCTGGACAACATATTTGAAACTTCCTCTGAAACGGATCTACTGACTACAAATTTGCATATATTATTTGTCAGTGGACTCTTTTTCAGAGTCCATTTCAAGGGAGATAAGACACACTCTTTAAATCACCTGCTTTCTTTGCAAATTATTTTTCCCCCAAGTACTCCACTCTGTTTTTTTTATTTTTATTTTTCACAAACATGAATACAGATTGGGCTAACTTTTCCATTAGACCCCTTTCATGAGTTTTCTGAAAATGGCTCAATCACTCATGGTGCTCAGCTTATTCAGACAATCACAATTAATTAGGACTATGGCATCACATTACATTAGCTAGCACCTGAGAGAAACGAGGTGAGAAACAAGGATTGCCAATTAACTATTCAGGAGTTAGTAAGCATATCAGGATATCTGATACTGAAAATAATTGAGAGGCAACAGTTACTATAACAGTGATGGAATACAACCATTGTTTCAAAATTCTGTCTCCTGTCTCTTCTGATGTTCTCCCTAGAAAGAATTCATTGCAAAATAATGGATTTAGGATGAAAGCCCTCTACACTGAATACCCTCTATACATCCCCTACACCAGTGATTTTCAACCATTTTCGTCTTATGGCACACTGACAAGGTACTAAAATTGTCACAGCACACCATCAGTTTTTTGACAATTGACAAGGCACACCATGCTGCCGGTGGGGGGCTCACAACCCCCAATGGCCTATTAATAAATGACCCTCCCCCAAAATCCCATGGCACACCTGCAGACCATTCATGGAATGCCAGTGTGCCACAGCATAGTGGTTGAAAATGGCTGCCCTACACCATACTGTCCCAAGGAAATGGAAGATAGAGATTTGCTCATCAGTGCCAGTGTAGCCCTTCAACTCAGAATCAACCCCAACCCTGCCCTGTGTCTTCATGCAACAAGATGGTACCTGAAGGTGAAAAGGACAGAGCATGGCATACCTCCTCTCAAAACTGGAGTAGGGTATATATCAGTTGATATGAAAAAGCCAGTGCCTAGCCTTACTGGGAGAAGGAGCAGGGCCATTGAGAGCTGGTATTGGGCCTGGCGTAAGATGCCTGATTGGCATCCCCCTTCCTAAATGCATTGGGGGGAACAGAAGTGCATTGAAAGTGGCATATAAAAGCAAAAATGAAGCTCTGGATAGGCTGAGATGAGGTACCCAAATTTATTTTGTAATACATTGGTTTCTACTGTATAGTTTGTTTTGTCATGGTCCAGGCCCCCTAGAAGGTGGAGCCCCAGGAATTTTGCCCCCTCTGCCTCCCTAGAGCACAAGTAGAAACTATCAATCAATTTCATTGAATTCACCAAAGCATATGTCAGTGTCAACCGTGAGACTCTGTGGAAAATCTCCCGCAAATATGGCATCCCAGAGTGCTTTGTTGCCCTGTTTCACAGCTTATACTACAACTCTAGTTGTTGTGTTCACACTGATGATGGCGTCACTGAGTTCTTCACCATCAAAACTGGTGTCCAACAAGGATGCATACTGTCTCCACTCCTATTCCTGATTACAATTGACTTTGTCCTAAGAAGATCTATCGATACCCAAATATTAGGGCTTCCATGGAGAAAGGAGACAAGACTTACTGATTTAGATTTTGTTGATGGCATTGCTCTTCTTGCCCCGACACAAAAAGAACTGGTGACACAAACCTTACTACTAAAACAAATGGCAGCCCAAGTTGGACTTCAGAATAGCAGCAACAAAAGTAAAGTTAGGTGGACTGGATATGCACAATGAAATATACCAGTTACTATTGACCAACACCTGATCCAGGAGGTTGACAACTTCACATACCTAGTGAGCATCCTGACTACAGAAGGAGATGCGACACACGATGTCCAATGCCATGTTGGAAAGGCAACTGCAGCCTTCCAATGATATGGCAGTTGTGTGCCTGCCATAGGCTGACCTGGGGCAAATGCCCTGAGCGCCAGCCTCTAGGGCCCTGCAGAAGCCTCTCTGAGGCTCCCTACGGGGGTGAAAACTGTGCTTCCAGTTTGCCGGAAGCACAGTTTATAGCGCTGGGGAACCTCACAGAGGTTTCCCCGGTGTGGGAGGAGGTCATGCAAGGCTCTGTGAGCCTCTGGTAAGTAGGGCAGGTGAATTTCTGCCCGAGGGGGTGGCAACAGCCCACAGGGGGGCACCTTCACAGAGTTTTGCCCCAGGTGCGGGGCTGCGGAGGTCCACAGCTGCGATATGAAGCACTAGGACAATCGGTTTACAAACAAAAATATGACTTTTCCATGCCATTGTTGTCCCAACAGCAATATACACGTGTGAGACATGGAAGATGACAAACATCATCATCAGATAAAAGTCTTCCAACAAAGATGTCTTCATCTAATCCTACGCCTCTCATACTGAGAACATATCACAAACCAATAAGTCCATGAACAAACATGCATGTGCCCACTGTCGAAAACTGTGGCTGAATGGCGCTTCCAATTTGCAGGTCATATCTTACTAACTCGACTCCCAAGGACAGCCATGAACTGGATTCCATATAAGAGAAAGTGAAAGCCAGGATGTCCAAAGATCACATGGAAAAAGACCTTCATTGAAGATCTAACGGCCATCAGCTTGTCATGATGAAGCTGAGGCTGCTGCAATTGATCGAGTACAATGGAGAGCACTTACTGCTCAATGGCGTGGGATGATCTAGGTAAGACCCCCCCCCCCCCCGCTCCACAGGCCTGAGAAGGGGACATAGAATGTTGCTGCCACTAGTTACAAGATTGATTTGCCCTGGTCCTGCTAGTTAGCCATTCCCTTCATTGTGCAGGGGATTAGGCTCAATGGATTATGTTTCCCTGTCAGCTCTATGATTTAGTTATGTTATGGGTGAAAAGGGATTGTCTGGGCCCACACAATAGTTGCTCAAATATAAATGTGTAACACAAAATTATAGCGACAAGGCGGCTTACTTTACACTGTCTGCAGCAAAATTGCTTCAAAGATATTTTGATAACTATAGTTTGTTATAATGATGTTGATCAATGGTATGGATTACTCTGCTGATGCTGTCATGTGGAATTCTGCGCTACTAAAGCTGAAACAAATATTCTCAGTTGACGACAGACAAAAGGGAGGGGGTTAAAAACCTGTCCCCCCTTTGCTTATTTTGATTTGTTTTTGTTGCTACTTCCTGTTTCACAGCAGCCTCCAGAAGGCTGCCAGCTGATGCTGCCATTTTATACTTTACAACACTTTTGTTACAGCACACGCTGGCGGAACACGTGTTCCGCAGACACTACTATTGAACAGGACTGGGAGACATTTGCGTGTCTTTGCAAATCTTTGTTTCAGAGAAAGTGTCAAGTGCCACGCTAAAACACTGGGTTGTATCCTAAGAACTTCTTGATTTGCAGAAGTGATGTTTGTGCATAGTGGAAGAGGCAGATCTTGCTGATCCCCTTCCTGTTGCAGCCCCCTATGGCCCTTGAAAATATTCTCTTGAGGGATCAGTCAATTCTAAAGAGCAGCATTTTTGGAGGTGTAGGAAGGCCCAGCTGAAACTTCATTGCTACTTGAAACAATCAAATTCCCGCACTCCTCCATGTCTGTTGTGGGTCTGCTAACAAGCACACACCCACACTGAAATTGCCAATGGCACCCCTTACCTGTTGAGTGTATCTTTAGCACAGGAAAGATTCATCCCATGCTGACTTCTTCTGATGTGGAAAAGAAGGTAAAGAGGTGTGATCATCTTCCCAATGGTTTTCCTTTCAGGACAGGTATCATGAACAGGATCGCAGCAGCTGCTACCTTTCCTTCCTGTTCCACAGCCACAATTCTTGGCAGTAGCACTAGAGAAGAAAAGGAGGGTGGGGCAGTGGCCAGGTGGTGTGGCCAGGCAGGGAAGTGGAGGCAAACACAGGGTGTGATGCGCACCCCCCGCCCCCACACACACACACCAAGTTGCTGTGTACCTCAGCACACCGCTCAAAGTGAGTGCTTCTGTTAGCCTCATGGTTGGGCTGCCCATGGGTGCAGAGGGCTGCAGAAGGAAGATGAAATTGTGAAAATAGCCCCTACCCCTTGCACAAACGGAATGGGAGATGTTGTAGAGACAGGAGGGTGTAGCGGTTCAGGAGATGGGCTTAGACCTGGAAGATCCAGCTTCAAATCCCTGCTCAGCCATGAAGCTTCCTGGGTGACTTTGGGCCAGTCACCATCTCACACCCTAACCTACCTCACTGGGGTGTTGTCCAGAGTAAAGGAGGGTAGGAAACATGTACATCACCTTGAGCTCCTTGGAAAAAGGGTGGTGTAAAAATGTGGAAATAAATATGTTCTTAGAAGTTCTTCAACTCAAGATTGCTAGAGGAGAGACATTTATATCATCTCCTGGGAGATTAGCACGAATACAGGAACGTAGTTACTTGTCATCTATTTCCATTGTACTTAATGGTATAGGAGGGTCAAATTGTTTAAGAATGACTGAGACAACAGAGCTCCATCGGTCACTCTGATTTCATTAGAGCTTTTTGTAGTAAAACTGTTCATTCCCCGATTATGTTCTATTGTGTTTTGTGGGTCCCAGGTGGCTAGAGAAATGTCAACCTGCAGCTTGTGCTGGCTTATTCTCTTCATTGTTCCCTTTTCCTTTGTGACAAAAATTACCAAACACCGTTAATCATCCAAAGTATTTTTTTTTAAAGTGCTTTGGGCAATGTGTCATATTGAGATATTCTTCAATCTGATTAAAAACAAACAACACCTGGATCAAATGGAAAAATATTGGATTTGAAGCAGACAGTTCAAAAGTAATGGATCTTCAGGGGAACGCAAGAGAATAGTAAGCTGAAAAAAATGACAATTGGAGCCCAGAGCCCCACATTAAATGACAGGAGCATTCCAGGGGCAAGAGCTGGAAGCACAGGTTTGGGGGAGCTTCAGCTATTCATGCTGCAGGTGTTAATATGTGCTAAAAGCGAGAAAGGAAAAGATAAAGGCATCAGTTCACTTCAATACCCACTCATCCCACTGTTTCTCTCATAGTCCCTTTAAACCACTGGTTCCCAATGCGTGGTCTAGGGACCACAGGTGGTCCGCAAGACTCTGAGAAGAGGTCCATTAAGTCTCAGGGGGAAAAAATTGCTTTTGATCACTTTCAGCATCTTACTGAGCAAGCAGTCACCCATGAACCACCAGAGAGGATGGAGAATGAACTGCCTGCAGCTGCAGTTGGCAGCAAAAGCAGCAAATCACAAATCTTCTCTATAATTAATAAATCTCTTCTAATTACAGGGGCCCGCATTATCTGTGGGTTTGGTACCCATGGATTTCTTCATCTACTACTACTATGGTTAGCAACCTTCAGACTCCAAAGACTATGGTATAAGCCTACAGCACCCAGTATTCTCAGGCGGTCTCCCATCCAAGTACTAACCAGGCCTGACCCTGCTTAGCTTCCAAGATCAGACGAGATCAGGCGGTCCCCAAACCCATGGTGTGGGCTGACCTGGAGCCTCCAGAGGCAATGGGAACTGTGCTTCTCTCACCTCGGGAGGGTCTTCTGATGTGGCCTCTGCAGGCTTCAGAGTGAAACCCAGACCCATTTTCAGTGAAAACCAGAAGTCACCTTTAAATGGGTTCAGCTTCATTCTGAAGCCCACAGAGGCAGAGGGCAGACACACACAGCCCCTGTGGGCTTCAGAAGAACCTAGGAAGTACCAGAGCTCAGCTTCTGTCGGGTTCAAGGGGGGGCTGAAAACTGTGGGTTTCAAATACCAGAAACAGCACCCCTGTGGATAATGAGGTCCTTCTCTATTACAAATTTAAATGTAATTTTTGTGTGTGGAGGTGGGGGGGGTTGCATGTGGTCCATGACAATTCCAATTTTTGCCTCAGTGGTCCACTATCTCCTAAAGATTGGGAACCACTGGTTTAGACCAAACAGTAAGCACATGGCCTGCTGGGAACTCTCTCACATTTCCTGGTTTGTTAAAAGGACTGCATGAGGAAAGAGTGAGCTTACTGGGTAGGGAAGCAAATCAGTGCTGTCTCTGCCACATGTACCCTTTTAAAAATCACCATTCAGAAGGCAGTGATTAACTTTCCTACCACTTACCATGCTCCTTTCTCACACAGTCCCTTTAAATAAAGCAGGCAATGTGAAACATTGTGGGAGTGCTCCCAGCTACCTACACTTCCTTCTTTGTTTAAAGGGGCCATTCAAGGAAGGAGTGTAGCCAAGAGGTAGGTGACTGGATTACCACCTTCCATGCAGTTCTTTTAGGGGGACACATGGCAGCAGAATTTGTCTGCCCAACATGCTCTCTGCTTGACAAAAAAGTAAAAGAAAAGAGAACGGTGTTTGGGGCTTGGTGGTGGTGGCTTTTGGTGAGGAGCAAAATATTCCTACCCAGCCCTAAATGGCTTCCAGCTACTCTGTCCCAGGACAGGTGGGTTGGGGAATATAACGCTGCCCAGAATCAAACGCATGAGAATGAGGTTTGGTGTTTTCAACGCCTTAATCAAACTCTACCATTCAACCACCCATGCACCAATCCAGTGTGAGGTCAACCTGGCCTGCCTTGCGCAGGAGTGGGCCAAGCAAAGGAGGTCCCTGCCCAAAGCTTGTGGGCAAAGTAGTAGAGTTCCAGTGATGGAGGCAACCACACAGAAGTCCCAGTCCCCTATCACCTGACCATATCACTTTCAAACACAGGTGGGCCTACAAGGGTCTCTGAGGAAGATTTTAACACCTAAGCAGATTTATCATTTGGGAGATTACTACAACAGATGCTGTGATCATAAGTAATTTAGCCTTCCCCCAAGTGGCAAGTCATCGAGGCCCCATACAAAGTTTTTCAAAACTTAAGAATTGGTGCTTTCAATGCTGACACACGAACATTTCTACAACTCACATCTTGAGGCCGGGGGGGGGGGGGGGGGAAACCACAAACTGTGAACTGTTTCTTTCTGGGAAAGCATAAAAGAGAAAGCATTAAAATCCATGACAGCTTTGCTAAATAATAGGCCTGCTGAAGGTTAGCCATAGGCAGATCTATTGGATTAAGCACTGGCTATACCTTTCATATGTGTCTAAAGCAACCATTTTCAACCACTGTGCCATGGCACATTGGTGTGCCGTGAGTGGTCCACAGGTGTGCCACAGGAATTTGGGGGAAGGTCATTTATTAGTTGGTTCAATGGGGGAAGTGAGCACCCACCAGCAGCATGGTGCGCCTTGTCAATTGTCAAAAAGCTGATGGTGTGCCTTGACAATTTTAGTGCCTTGTCAGTGTGCCATGAGATGAAAAAGGTTGAAAATCACTGGTCTAAAGCAAAGGACAAGAATTCCATTTACACTGGTCGGGCAAGCACATCAGTGAAAGAAAGGAGGCAACTGATGGCTCTTGCCCAGAGCAGTCAATTTGATCACAGATTTTGAAGATGCAAGCCTGTGCACCAAGGTGCTGCTGCTAAGTATACAGCCCAGCAAAAATATGAAAACCCCTCTTCAACATCTTCTTTTCTGAGAAAGACATGGACCCTCATATGCAGGCTGTGTTTTCTTTTTAACTTTCAGATAAATAAATGGAAGCCAATAAAAGCCTGCCTTTTGATTCTGCCTAGGCTGCAACGAATCAGTTTTCCAGTTCTCACATTTGATCCCGTTTCTTTCTCCTGATACACAGAGTTCAGATATACCACATCAAAGGCAGCCTGAGATATAAAGGCATGAACGTTTTTAAAGCAAGGGGCATCACTTAGCTAAGGAATCACAGCTAAAGAGAGATAAGAAAGACCCTGAAATATGAAGGTGAGGTGATAGAATACGGCATGGTTTATGTAATTTTTATTCTGTATGCATCTCTAGTTTGTTTAATATGAATGCAGCACTTTTTTTTTTTAAGTACGTGGTAATATTGAGATCTCAGTTATGGCCCAATCCTATCCATACAGTACACCATTGTGGCAGCCTCTCCATTGATCTGCATAGCACTGCCGACAATACAAATGGTGGAGCACCATATGCCAGCAGCGGCAGCATGCGCACTGACCATCAGAGTGGTCTTGATGGCTGTGGGGTGGATCTCAGCAGCAGCAGAATCCACCAATTCCTATTCTCCTGTCCCAGGCCTAACACGCCCTCTTCAGCCTAAAAGGTCTATCACAGCCAACAAACTGGTGTAGATCTGAGCAGGCCCATGGGCCAGAAAGGTAAGTAAAATTTTTCTTTACATACCTCTCCTGGCTAGCCTGGTCCCCAGCCAGCTCACAGGAAGCAATGCATGCTGGGTCAGCACCCCTGCAGCATGCAGGTTGACCCAGGATAAGATTGGGCAGTTAATCTTGTGAAAGTGGATTAGTTGTGTGAACATAATCTTTGAGCACAATCCTAACTTGTACTTAAGCTGGCACAAGTCCCTTGTGCCGGGTGTCACAAAATAACATAAAGCATGTTTGCGCCACACGTGAGTTGGGGAGGCCAAAGCGAGGATGCACACTGGCTTCCCTGCACCAGGTCCAGCCCTGGCAAAGGTGAGTTCACGCTGCCCACAGACAGCCGGCGCTGGGGTTTGGGGAGGGTGTTTCAGGGGTGTTCCGGGGTGGGCGGGCTGGGGCAGGGCAGGCCTGAGAGGGAGTGGCTCTGGCACTTAAGCTGAATCCTAACCCTCCTCACAACCTTACGTCAGGTTGCTTGGATCTATGCTAGCAATTTAGCTGGCACAGATCTGAGAAGCCCCATTGAGGTGGTTGGGCATTAAATGGGGTAAGAGAACAGAAGTTCCCTTAATCCGAGTTAGCCAGGTCCACCTCTGACCAGGTCTGTGCCTAACCTGCACGCATCCCTCTGAAGGCAAGGGGAGGCGCTTCCATCGGGTCCAAAGAGCGGGGGGATGCATTTGCCTGGATCTGTGGTTTCACACAACCTTGGGGGGTTCCAGAACCAAACCCCTGCATATGCGAGGGCACACCTTTATATGGGACCATAACAAATAATTTCACAGGAATTGGATTCCACCATTCTTGGGGCCTTCTCTTGCAGTTGTCACTTTATCAGTTTTGCTTAAAGTTAACATACAATGTTTAATATCAATTTGGCGTGAATTTTTGGTTCAACCTTAAATACTCTTCATGTTTTTAGGGATATAAGCTATATTTATCCTTTTTCTGAGGTCATATTGTTGCAGTCTGTGCATTTCTACTCAAAAGCAAGTCTCATTGTGTTCAATGG
Source organism: Tiliqua scincoides (assembly GCF_035046505.1). Classification (NCBI taxonomy): domain Eukaryota; kingdom Metazoa; phylum Chordata; class Lepidosauria; order Squamata; family Scincidae; genus Tiliqua; species Tiliqua scincoides. The sequence goes on from NC_089821.1 coordinate 114,798,535, forward strand.
GGCTTCCTCTCAGGAAAGAATGTATAGAACTACAGCCTTAATGTTGCCACCAAATCTCACCTAAAGCAAAACCTGAAGTCGGTTTGGCAGACAATACTCATGTCGTACACCTTCTAGAATTTAACAGGGGAGTTAAAATAATAATAAGAATAATACCAATAATAAGCAAGTGGGTGTATTTAAACACCATGGTACTTACTTCTAAATAATTGTGCCTGGGATCTGTGACTAGTTTAGTATCATAAGACTTTTCCTGTCAAAATTTCTTTGTATTAATACACTAGTTGAAACAAGTAGTGTTAGCTGAACACTGGTATGGCTTCAGGGCTAAGCCACTGACATGAAAAGCTCTCAGATGTCTTGAATGTCTAATGGCAGCCAGATCAACATTTGTACTGCTTAGTAACAAATCTCTTTCCTGCATGCAGCAATTTATTCTTTTCACCTCCAGAAGCAAAGGTTTCAAAGCTTCTTCCAAGACATTTCTTCTTGCTAAATCAAAGGCAAAACAAAAGTCAAAGAAGTTTTGGACTACATTTACAAAACCTCTGTATGCAAGACACAAGAAAGAATATTTTGCTCTTACAGAGGCTCATTCTTCTATGTGTTTAATGTTGTTGGCAACCTTCAGTCTCGAAAGACTATGGTATCGTGCTCTGAATGGTGGTTCTGGAACAGCGTCTAGTGTGGCTGAAAAGGCCGATTCGGGAGTGACAATCCCTTCCACACCGGGAGCAAGTGCAGTCTGTCCCTGGTCTGTCTCCCTGGCTATGGGCCTTCCTTCTTTGCCTCTTTGCCTAAGACTGTTGGCCAAGTGTCTCTTCAAACTGGGAAAGGCCATGCTGCACAGCCTGCCTCCAAGCAGGCCGCTCAGAGGCCAGGGTTTCCCACCTGTCGAGGTCCACTCCTAAGGCCTTCAGATCCCTCTTGCAGATGTCCTTGTATCACAGCTGTGGTCTACCTGTAGGGTGCTTTCCTTGCACGAGTTCTCCATAGAAGAGATCCTTTGGGATCCGGGCATCATCCATTCTCACAACATGACCGAGCCAACGCAGGCATCTCTGTTTCAGCAGCGCATACATGTTAGGGATTCCAGCTCGTTCCAGGACTGTGTTGTTAGGAACTGTGTTTAATAATTCTAGCTCAAATGCTGCTTTCCACCAACTTACTGGGACAGATGTTAGACTGAGAGGCCTGTAAATTTGCTGATTTCCCCCTGTTTTTACATTGGCTGCCTTCCAATCCTCCAGTAAGGAGTCCGGTTTTAACGATGTTGCATATTTTTGATAGCAGATAAACCATTTCACATTTGAGTTCTTTAACAACTCCCAAGAGTATGCCTTGGTGGTTTCTTAATTTTGACAAGTGACTTGTTAATTTTTAATTTGTCAATTAGCACCAGAACTTAATTTCTTGACATCTCTATTTAACTCAGTTCTGCAGATGCCCTTCTCACTCCCCATAGTGATTCTGGACTTGGTATCTGTCCAACATCATCCAACAGGGAAGACTGACAAACGATCTAGCTTCTCTGCAATGTCTCTCTCCTTCAGCAGTTCTTCACATCTTTGTCATCTCATGTCTGACCAACTTCCTAACTGGTCTTCCACTTGTTTTGATGGCTTAAGCAATATGCTCTTCGTTTATTTCCTTTAAAACTTTTTTTCTTGTCTTCCTGTCAATTTGCATTTTTCCCCAGATTTATGATGAGGATGAGGATTTTTTCTTCTTCTTCTTCTGTAAGAATAGTCCTGCTGGATCAGGCTATTCCTCATTTGGGAAAAATTTTCACTTTTTGAAGGAAGTCAGCATGTTTGAAATTTGCCACAGAAGTGCCTGCAAAGTTGCTTAATTAAAATATTCTTGGAAAACATTTCACATAAAATACATTGGAAATATCAATAAAGGAAGCATGCTAATATTAGCATCCCGGAACCGAACCAGACTTTTACGTGAGCAACTGAGCTGCAAATGAGCTAAGGCACCTCACTTGACTTAGTTCTGCCTTTCCCAAACTATGGTATATATTTAATCTGAGCACCTGTATTTTAAACAACTACATGCACCTTTCAAACACCTTGGAAATAACTTCAAGCAAGCACCCGTCTGACCCCCCCCCCCCTCCAGTTTTCTCTAACAAATTCTTTCATTTACTGCAGTCATAATACCTGAGCAGTTTGATAACATTTACATCTTCCATCTGGTCTGATATATTAACTTGGATATGCCATCCCAGCTAGGAAATTTCAAACAGAAGGAGGCTGCCCTGGGAAATCTCTCCCTTCCCCCAAGAAGAATGTTCCAAACTCTAAGGGTCCCCTTAAAACAAGACAGTAGCAGAAAGTGGGTGGTCTGAAGATAGGTCAAACCAGGTCAATCTTGAGTGACCTGAGACAAGCAGGTAAAACTGTAAAATACTGTAGAGAAATTTTATTAAAAGAAGTTAACATTTCACAAAAAGATGGACTCCTCCACATTTCTCCACTCCTGTGAGCAACCTGCCAGTGTCTTCTGGCCATCAAGGTGATGATGTTTTTCAGCCCAATTCTAACCAACATTAAAACCCTGATGCAGCTGCAATGCAACCCCAAGATAGGGAACAAATGTTCTCATCCCCTGAGAAGGACTCTGTGACTATCAGCACCACCACAGGATGCAGCGCCCCATTGGAAAGTCAGGATTGGGTTGCTAGTGACATAACAACTGGAATGTGAAAGAAAGAAGATCAAATCTTTCTTGGCGTCATGAATTAATGTGAAATATAAATGTTTAACAATTAATAGAAAAAAAGGTAGTAACAATCCTACTATTTTTAGTAGGATTCTTCCACCCCCACCCTTGATCTGTTGCTATAAAATATAAACTGTGGCTTCCTCAAGATTGCCTACAGAATAACGCATGTCTGGAAATATGCTTTTCAGAATGATAAATAAGGTGTGAGAATTTATCCCCAGCTCTTTGGATAAGGGACCACCTCCTGGAGGGCCTACATGCCTGGATTAGGATGTTTTGATGCAATCTGCCTGGCCAGTGCTGACACTGAGATAAATACTCCTGCTCAACATTCTGGCTGTGATATTCTGCCTTGCTTGGCTTCATCTGTGTGACAGCGTCAGACAACTGAGCAGTTACAATTTCCTGCTCTGTAAGGAAATGCAAATTTTCCAAAGTGGCAACCACTTTGAGCAGATTCTCAGATGTGATCAAGGCAGTCTAAATCATGTTACCAAAGGCTAGGCATAGTGACATCCCTGGAATGCCCTGTTGGCTTCAATATGCATGTTTAAATGTGACAGCCAATGTAGCTTTTTCTGAAAAGCTAGCTATGCCAATGTGCATGCGATATCCTTCAAGGCAAGTCTTTTGTTTCACAAACCATTGCATTTGAAGATCACTAGCAGAACAGGATTCAATGGCTAGAAGCTTTGGCTTGTTAATTACAGAGCACAAAATCCATTTATAAATTACCACATTATTCTTTCCTTTCAGTGAGTGATAGCAGGGCTGGCAAAAATGCATTGCGCTCCTCTGAACAGCCCTGAATTGGCTAGATGTTTTGATGCATATGAAGATGTGCAACCCCATCTAGGGTCACCAGTTGTTGCACGGGGCTAGTTGGATGCAACACAAGCTTGCGTGGAGTCATAGTCTTTGGGGGGCTATACAGTTTTGTGATCTTAGGAGTTATGAGAATAAAGAGAATCTGTTCATCATCATAATCTGCAGCATCCCTTCTTCTTACAGCCAAAGATTAGCTATGGGACAACTCAAAGATGCACACTGAAAACAAAGGCTGCAATCCTATATGCACTTTTCATGGAGTAAGAACCCCATCCTGAGCTCTGTGCCCCTGTCTTCCACCGGCACTGAGTGTCACAAATGTGCTGTAAGGCACGTCCTTGATACTCAGCACCTGGTCTGTGGTGATGCTGGCTCAGCACCAGTTTGTGTTAAGTCAGCACCAGCTGGAAGCCCGCCGGATGCCGCCGAGAGCAAGGGATGAGCTCTGGGCAGCAGAGAGGTTAGTCAGAGCAGGGAGGAGGCATTCCAAGGCAGGGGAAAGGGAGGCAGGGTGAGAGAGGGCAGGACCAATAGAGCTCTGCTCCACTGGATCAAGAACCCCACATCAGGCCTCCCAGCCCAACACAGATCCTCTCAACTCTGTGCTGCTTAATAGCTGGCGCAGACTTGAGTAGCCCCATTGCGGCGCCTGTGCCCTTACCTGGGGAAGGGGACGAATGTTCCGTTTCCCCTGAGGAGATGCCAGCAGCTGCCCAAAGCCCATAGGATGCAGTAGTAGCCATTTCGGCACCACTGCTCCTCTGGGCGCCAGGCAGCTCAGAATTGGGCTACCCATCCCATTGAACTCATTGGGACTTAGTTCTGAGGAGACATTTATTTACTTATCTAGCCATCATATTTCTATCCCACTTTTCTCCCCCAAAAGGGACCCAAGGCAGCTTACAACAGCACAAAACTCATAGAAACACAATTTGAAAAACAACAATACAGCCTAATTCACAAAACTTTAAAACAACCAAAAAGCAATTTCCAGGGTTGGGAACTCAAGTCAGTGACTCAGAGTCAAGTTGCAAAAATGCGTGACATGATGCAATTCATCATGTGGAAACCTCTGAAAAAGACTCAGGTCTGGGCCCCTTGACTTGGAACTCATCCCCACACAAGCTGACTCCAGTCTGCCTGTGTCTGGGTGTGCTTGCTTACTGTTTTCGCAGCATGAAAAACCTTATGGGGCCAGCATTTCGATCAGGCGAGCAGCAGCGAGTTCCAGCCACAAGGTTGAGAAGGATTAATGTTTCCTTTCTCTGTTGAGTGGGGGGGGGGGGGGAGAGGCAGGAGTGGACTTTTTGCCACCTCTGATAGGAAGGAAGAAATTGATTATCATTGGAGAATGACGGGCGTTCTCATATTGTCTTTGGCTGAGGGAGGGCAGGAGAAGGAGCCAAGGGCGTTTTTGCCTTACAGTTGGCTGCAGAAGCCCAGGGAGGAGGAGAAAGGAAAGGGGAAAGAGGGGGGAGGTTCATAGTGATCACACAGTCCACTGCATGGCTGGCTGCTGTTAACTGAGCTCCATTGTTACTTGGGAGAAGGAAGCCTCACTGAATGACCGGCTAAAGTGGGACTACTTCTGAGTAGAGCTGCAAGGATCTGGGCATCCTGGTAAGCCTCCCAGCTGCAGTTCGTGACCCTCTTGCTGCTTCTGTCCCTGCTCTCTCACCGTCCCTCCCACCCCTCCTGCCCTGTTTACAGATGGACAGACCAGCAGGGGAGTGAGTAAAGAGATCTCTGACACACCCCAGTAGCAGCCCTGTTTTTTCCACAGCGAGCTTTTTAAAGGGGGGAGACTTGACTCAAAGTCATTAAAAGGTGACTCTGCTACTCAGAAAGTGCTCCCATTATGACTCCTTTTATAGTCGAGTTGCGGGGACAGTGATTCGGCGACTCAACTCAAGTCAAGCTGCGCTGGGTTTTCCCATTCCTGGCAATTTCTATAAAATGTAAAACAATACAATATAGATGCAAGGGCAGGAGCAGACAGCTTATAAAAAAAATAATCCAGACATGCATAGCATTGTGGTGACAATGTAGAAGCAAGTGGCAGAAATACAGGGAATCCACTGTGGAATGTAACTTCATCCTTTATTCACTTTCCCAGTCAGTATTGTACACAAATTGCTTTTCAGATAATTAGAACTTGCAGAAAACTCATCACTAAACTCTGCTGGGTCGTGCCTGCTTGTCTCTCTGTTACTGTTATTTGTTTTTTCCCCATCTCATACTTTACTGAGGCACATCAAATATTTAATCTGGGTTTTACTTTGCTCTCCAAAATGTCCGTCTTGGTCTGAACGTAAAATGAAACACAACTTTTATGTTTGTTAAGGCCCAATCCTATCCACATTTACCTGGGAGTAAGCCCCATTGACTATAATGTGACTTACTTCTGAAGAGACATGCATCGGATTGAGCTGTCAGTAAATCTTGTTTCTAGGAGAAAGCTTTACTTTTCAATGGTTTTTTGGAGCTTTAACTGTTAATAATAATAATAATTCCAGGGAGACTAATGGAACAGTAATATCTTCCTTTAGAGGTTAAGTTCTCATTGCAAGAGTAGAGAAAAATGAAGAGTACGAGTGGGTCTGAAAGATAATAAATGATTTAGCACTGTTGTCATAATAGGTAGTGAATATGTCTGTTTAAGGCATACAGTCAGTTCTTGTTATCCACTCAGGTTCATGGAACACCTAGTGGATACTCAATTAGTGGATTCTGAATCATTGAGCCTATGGGGAAAATGGGATTCGGTTCCAGGGGACCCTCTTCACCATGCACTCTATGAACTTTATGAACCTGAATCTTAAAGTTAAGTCTATGGGACCAGGTGATAGCAAGGGCTCATTGACATCTCCAACATCTGACGCTCCTCCTCCGTGCTAGATATCCCTCAATGTGTTGAAGGTTGTGGCGATGGTGATTTCGCCTTGCTGGCTATCCGTTAACTCACTGAAGACAACTTTCAGCCTGCACTGGCACTGTATTAGCATTTAACGAGAACAGAGTCACAGATAACGAGAAATAGGTAGCAATTCTGCCATTCACAGATAGCAAATTCACATATAAAGAGAACTGACTGTATATATGTTGAATCAGACAAAGTAATCATGGATTACATGCATGTGGTTCAAGTCTGGAGGATTTCACTGACCTGAGAGTATTGTTCATTATCTGGAATACAATACATCAGTGGTTCTCAAACTCTCCAGGAGTCTGAGAACTGGGGGTAAGTGCTTGTGGGGGTGGGGACTGGGATGGGGGGGGATGTCCCAATGGCGCCACAGTGATCACGGCACTGTGGCACATTTACACACATCTGGGGGACCGTGCAGCCACCCAGAGGGTTCTAGAAGCTTGTAGCCCGGTCCACAAGCCTCTCCTCCGCTACATTCGGTTTGGAGTCAGAGCTCTAGAGTGCAGAGTTTCTGAAACTGGAAGTGGGCTCCAGTTGCAAATCAGAACCCAGTGCAGCAGAGAGAAGGTTTGAAGAGGGGGCTGCGAGCCTCCAGGACCCTCTGGCGGGGCTACACAATCCCTCCAGGTAAATGTGCCTGGGTGCCCACAGTGCCACGTTTGCTGCTGCAAACATCAGGACAATCATTTATTGGTCACTCCCTTAAGGGAAAAGTGACCTGTTTCAGTTCCAATGATGGGTCACAACCCACCACTTTGAGAACCACTGCAATACAATCAAGGCTGAATTGTGATGTTGCTGCTATAATAATATAGCACCCTTTCCAAAGACTTCAGGATACAGATTTCCAAGCATTCTCTGAAGAGGCCATAGCAGTGAAATTTTGCCTTTCATCAACCCCAAGGTCTTAAGGGCTGGTGTAGTGCTTAAGAACCATGGTGGCTGGCACAGAACGGTCAGTGGCCCCTGCAGAGCCTCAACTCCACAATTTGAGAATCAGTGTTTTAAGACTAGGTGCAATGTGCCTGTGAACTAACAGTCCTCTTTGCTTACCCTGATTCAGACAAAGCACAGCACAGATGACTAACCTGTTCCTAGGCTGTCCTTACATGTCTTTTTCCCAGACCAGTTACTGCTCCTGCAGTTGCTCCCACATTGGTCAAGATGTGTTCAGATTACCATCCTTATGCTAACTGGTCTACCTACAAACCCTTCAAGCAAACCTGAGCCAGAGAAGAACTCCTGGTTTCCCTCCCTAGCCTGCTCAATTTCCTTGCAACAGCAGTAGCCTCTGGGAACTATATTCGCCAAGGATTACTGAGGTCTTCCTCCTTGTGATGTGCTAGCAGCACACCAGACAGGGAGAGAAAGATGACATCTCCTTCTTTCCCCTTCTACTGACTGGAACACTGCTGCTGCTGTTCCAGACAGGGAGGGATCAGGCAAAGAAATGGAACTAATTTTGGTGTTTGGAGGCAAATGTCTCAGCTTATTTCCAGGGGAGAGGAGCTTGACTAATAAAGACTTGACTCAAGTCATGAAAACACACTTTTTCCACGACTCCTAAGAACTCAAGTCATGAGTGTCACTGACTGGGGCCCTGACACATGATTTGGGGCTCCAACTCGGAAAAGATTCATGACTCACATAAACTCGAGTCATGAAGACTCATGGTTTTTGGGCTCACAACTTGGTTTTGTGTCTGTGCTTACGGTTTTTTTCACCACTTCCACATTGCCCCAAACTAGCTCTTGGGTGATCCGGAAGCTGGCATCCAAAGCAGTGCGAGTGGCAGACTTGGTGGGAGAAGGGTAGGTTGACTCCAGGAGGCAGGGGCTGGGGGTGTGGAGGGGAGGAGGAAAGCTGCACTAGGCTGGGGGGGGGAGGAACCAAGAGAAGGCCAGGATACAGGGGAAGTGGGCTCTCTTGTCCATCTTGTAAGGAACAGAAGATTGATTGGCCGAATGGATGGCCTGATTTTTTTTTCTCTGTGCAAGGGAGTGAAGGAGGAGGAGCCCAATGGAAGGGGAAAAATGCGATAGGAAAAAATGCCTGGATAGGACAGGGAGGGAGCTAAGGAGGTGGACAAAGCAGAGAGGAGGCATTCCCTTGCTATAGGAGAGGAGGAAGGGAGTCCCATTGATTGCAGTGGGACTTTTGAGTAGAGCTGCAAAGGATCAGACTGTAAGCAACAGTCCCTCCCACCTGCTGCTTCTGTCCCCTCAAGTTGTCCGCTCCCTCCTGCCTTGCTGAGCTTGGACATCTCCCTGTTGGTCCATGGCATGCTGCTCAGCGCTCCTTCTGAAAGGCAGAATTGGGAATTGTGATGTGAAAGAGGTTGGGGTTGTTGCTGGTGTTCATAAGGAACCGATTGCTTTCTGCACTGCCGCACTCACATGAATAATAGCAGAGCTTTCACTTACATCAATGAAATGAAAAGGCTGGTTGATGTGAAGGGCTTTACCACATCACTGACAGCAGATGGGATGGGAACATCAGGGCAGTATTAAATGAGAATCCCGACACAGCAACACACACCACCAGCACTTCCGTGTTTTTTGCAGAGCCGCACCTGACTCACGGCTTGACTCACTTCTCGAAAAGATGTGGACTTGTGTAAAAATGACTCGAAAAAAGGCTCAGGATGAGTCGCAACCACTTCCAGTATGACTCACAAGTGAGTTGAGTCAAGGGCGCAGAGACTCGTGATTCGACTCGTGACTCGGCGCAGTTACTGTGGCACAATCTGAAAGTGAGTGAGTGGGGGAACTTGCCTATCTCTAGTATGAAAGTAAAAAAAAAATTCAGTTCAATACCTGGAATAACTGTGAACACACCCACATTCCAGCAACTCAAAATGCATCTTCCCCCCCCCCCCCCGAAATAGTAAAGGAAGCTTGTTTAAATCTCATTGTGGACAAGACATCCAGTTTGACACTTCTAGTGCAATTTATGTAAGTTTCACTGAATTCAAAGGCTTGAGTTCAAAGGGACTTACTCCCAGGTACATGTGTGTATAGGACTGCAGCCTTAGCCCCCTGCTGTTTTGAAACCTTCCCAGCCATTTCCTCCTTCTGTTTTTGATCATATTCACTTTTAAATCTCAGATATGTTAGCTGAGCTGACATTGTCTTAAATGCTAGAGGTATGTGATGTGCTGCACAGATTAAATATGTTCTGAGTCTGGTGACATTTTGTGCTAATCAGCAAAGTACTCACCAGCTGCTCTTTTGTCCTTTGTGTTATTATTCATAAGCTTTTACTTTTTAGACTAACATGTTAATCACAAGCATATACAAAAACAATCCAAAGTCAGCAGTAGCATTTTGTTTAAGTTGTGAAAATGAGATGGGATCAGGGCCAAAGGGTTGAGGACAGGACATAAATTTCTAAATACAGGCTGCTCCCCTCCCCCATATCTGTAGGTCCTGTATCTGCTGTTTCAAGCACAGATCAAATTTTTTTTTTAAAGTGGTGCAGGGGGAGGAGGGGTGGGAAAACTAGTGTGCACTGCTGTGAAAAAGGCAGCATCTGCAGCTCTGGCACTCCTATCTTGTTTATTTCCCCCACCCCAACTGGAGGTATTTGTGTGAGTGCACAGTGCTGCTCCATGATGGGGCTGTTGGAGCTCTGCCACAGGGCCTTCAGTGCCAGTGACCTGTACCAGGTGTTGGGTGTGAGGCATGAGGCTTCATCCAGTGAGATCCACTGTGGCTACCACAAGGTCTCCCTGTAGGTGCATTTGATCTGCACTGCCCCAGCCAAGGAAGAGCATCAGCACTTTCAGGCAAGACTTATCTGTGGAGAGTCCCAGATATATAAGGTTCTATCAGGTCTGCTTTTATCCACCCACCCTGACCAAATGTGAACCCTTTTCACATACTAAGTCTAGAGTTGAGGAGAACATTTCCATGGTCCTCATTCCTGATCTCTGGGCAGTCATCCTATCTTTTATATGAAGTATTTGCATGCGAAACAAAAAAATGTATGACTACTGTCTATTTTGTTGTATACGTTGTACAGTTTCCTTTACAGATGATCAGAAGAACATCTAGAAGTTGGGAGGAAATGGAGTCCATCCCACATTCATTCACAAGTGTTGAAGATATGTCTTGTTCTTTAAGAGTACTTATATATATTGCCAATTCACTGCTTCTAAACACAGAGACTATTGCTATTAACAATTATTAGGTCTGTGAATGTAATAATGTGTGTATCTTAAAGACACATATTCCTAAAGAACAGCACTGACCTGGATTGAAAACATTGCTTGCCTGCAGATATCATATGCAAAGTAACCATAATAAATAGCCTTGGAAATACTTCTTACCAGTTCTATCTTTAATAGTTCTAAGTATGAAACCCACAAAACATTGCTGATGATCTCCCCCACAGAAATCTGAAATGGTGTGATGGGTGACTTGCCCATGGCCATCTAGTGAGAGCAAGAATTTGAACATAAGTATCTAGCATCCAAACTCAGTTCTCTTATCCATCGGTTCCCAAACCTTTTGGCGCCATGACCCAACTCATAATATAATATACAGTATTTATATACCGCCTTTCTTGGTCTTTATTCAAGACTTTATTCAAGGCGGTTTACACAGGCAGGCTTATTAAATCCACGCAGGGATTTTTACAAATTGAAAGAAGGTTCTCTCTTTCAAGAACCACCACATTCAAGATGTTACACTTCCGATCTGGTTTAACATTCTGGCCTCCATCCTCCCACGCTCCGAGCAGATGGAACAGCTCAGCTGCAGCTTGCCAGCTGCTTCAAGGTCGCACAGTGCCGGTGGCCTCGAACTGGCGACCTTGTGGATGTTAATCTTCAGGCAAATGGAGGCTCTACCCTCTAGACCAGACCTCCTGCCCATCCTCATCCTCCCCAGCAGGATAGGGTGGGACACTGGTCCAGAAGAGGACTCTGGAGCCTCCTAATGCTTCCAGAATGGCTCTGATTTGGAGCCATCCGGAAGCAAGGGTGGGCAGGAGGGCCCAGGTTGTGACCTATTAGGCATGGGGTCATGACCCACAATTATTTATTACACCATACTACTTGCAGTCTGGTGTACTACTTGCTTCTCAACAACATAACCAGCAAGCATGCCCTCTTAGGCCATATGTGAATGCTGGTATGCATCACAAACACAGCTGGACCTTTCTGTGAAATTTTGAGTAATAATACATAATGTTTACACAGTGCTTTCGGGCTCCAGAAGTAAGACAGAACACACAGACGGGTGGCTGCACATAAAGGGCCTCTAAATGGAGTGTCCACCTTATGCGTTATGTCATGTGTTTTGGAGAAGGGGAGAGGGGCTTGCCTGCTTTTCCACCCTGTCAATGGGAACATTAGCCCACTACAACTATATTACATAAATTAAGTTTGAAACCAGCAGATGGAAGTGGTTATATTCCCTTAGAGAGACGTATGCTTAACATTTTTTTATACAAACAACACAGTCACAGAATTCTTAAACTGACATGTTTTGAAAAGAAGTGTTTTTCCCAAGAGAAGGAATGACTTAAAACAAGTTTGAGGCACACACACCCTCCCCCCCCACCGCAACATTCTAGCAGAGGAAAGAAAACCCCTTAAGTAGCTTATTTCAGCATGTTGTTTTATGAGGTCCAAAGCAGGGAAGGCTTAAATCCCCTGAATGAGGGATTCAGGACAAAGTGAAAAAAGAACGCTAGCTCTAGTCGGAAAAGAAATACATTTCAGAGGAGGTTGTTCTGCAAAGACGGATCCACGTGGCTGCATTTTCTCACCCATGTGGTTGAATGATTTGGGGAAGAACAATCTACAGCAATCAGACTATTTCATTCAAATTACTTCAGATGGGGGAAAGAACAGTGTATAGTTTGCTGGCAAGAGAAGAAGGTCTTATCTTTCTAACTGGTGGAACACCTCGCTCTGCTCAGCAATGCATTTTACTATTCAGTGCATTTTCTCTTCATCATAGCCATTATGATGCTCAACGTGATGTTCCCAGGCGACAACTGTCAGCCTTGGAATTCCTGCCAAAAAAATTAAGAGTTTGCAGCTGCAGCAAAGTAACGGAACTTTGATTTGCGTATTTATCCTCTCTGCACACATGCCAGTGCCTTGCCTGCACTGTATCCAGAGCAGGTTAGGAGGCAACAGAAGGCCTTCTTGGAGTAAGAGGATATTTTTTCTGTTATCCTGTGTCACACCCCAGCCTGCCCTATGGGGTATCTCTGATCCACGCCAGCTATATAGCTGGTGCAAATCCAGGAAGCCCACTGTAATGCCAGTATAACACCACACCAATCCCTCTGCCTATCCCTCCCCCTCCTAGACCCAGTCTGCCCCCATTCCGCCCTCCCCCCAGCCAGAAACACCCCTCCCCATCTCCCTGCCACTCTCCCCCTGCCCCTCCACTGCCTGGCACAATCTTACTTGTGTCATCTGGCCAATCTTCTGGTGCAGGCCTCCCCACCAGTGCAGGCTTCTCTCCTGGTGCTGCGAACTTGCTTTGCAGCACATCTGCAATACCTTTGGCCATGGTTTTGACCACTGCGTCGGCCAAGTGGACAGTTAGGATTCAAGCTGTAATCCTATGCATGGAGTAAGTTCCTTTAAACTCAGTGGGTCTTACTTCTGAGTAGACATGCACAGGATTGTGCTGTGAGCAACTAAACCTGCAATTTCCAAACTCTCCTGGAGTTTGGAAACCTCAAAAAGTCCTTGCAGGGGAGGGGAGGGAGGCAGCGACAAGATCCCCAAGATTGTGTCCCTCAAGGGGGCTGCAGGGACTGGGATGCACTCACCAGTCCCTGCAGCAGCCTTCCTGGGGTGCGGGGAGCCCTGCGCGAGCGTCTGTAGGGCTCGCCAGCCTTCCGAAAGTGAAAATGGAGCGATCGTGCTCCACTTCCGGTTCTGCGGAGGTGGAACGTGATTGCTCCACTTTCAGTTTTGGAAGGTTAGGGAGCCCTGCAGACACTCACGCAGGCCTCCCCACACCCCCAGGACACTGCTGCAAGGACTGGCGAGTGCATCTCAGTCCCTACAACCCCCTTAGTGACATGATCCTGGGGATCGCGTCACTGCCTCCTCGCTGCCCCTGCCCCTTAAGGGGGCAGAGGCCAGGGCCTTCAGGCTGGGGCATTGTGACGCCCTAGTTTGAAAACCACTGAAGTAAACAAATGAAACAACAACTGGGCAAGAAACTTAAAATCCTGTACCTATATCAAGGAGCAAGGCATGACTGGAGAATAGTCTTACAGTAATGATGCTTGTGTCTGTGTAACTAATTAAAAAAAACAAAAAAAAACAGCAGAATGTGTCTGACCACTGCTGTTTACAGAGTATGCAACCCAGAGCAAACCCCATCAAAACCACAGGACCTGTGCAAGGGAGCACTGTAGTGCTTTCTTTCATTTCAATGTCATTGGTGCAGTTTTTATTTATTTAATAGATTTATTTCTTGCCTTTCCATAATCTTGGCCTGCAGGGTTGTTTATAAACATACGAAACCGATTACAGTCACAGTGGGAGGTCTTCCCCATCTAGATTTTCCAGACTAGAGCAAAGGACCCCATCCTACATCTGATATTCTGGTTATCTTGGCCTCAGCTTCTGTACTGCAGCGAGTCATGGACTCTCCGCTCACAACAGGGGAGGAAACTGAATGCTTTCCACATGCGCTGCCTCTAACGCATCCTTGGCATCACCTGGCAGGACAAAGTTCCAAACAACATAATCCAGGAACGAGCTGGAATCCCTAGCATGTGTGCACTGCTGAAACAGAGACGCCTGCGTTGGCCTGGTAATGTCGTGAGAATGGATGATGGCCGGATCCCAAAGGATCTCCTCTATGGAGAACTCGTGCAAGGAAAGCGCCCTACAGGTAGACCACAGCTGCGATACAAGGACATCTGCAAGAGGGATCTGAAGGCCTTAGGTATGGACCTCAACAAGTGGGAAACCCTGGCCTCTGAGCAGTCCACTTGGAGGCAGGCTGTGCAGCATGGCCTTTCCCAGTTTGAAGAGACACTTGGCCAACAGTCTGAGGCAAAGAGGCAGGCCCATAGCCAGGGAGACAGACCAGGGACAGACTGCACTTGCTCCCAGTGTGGAAGGGATTGTCACTCCCAAATTGACCTTTTCAGCCACACTAGACGCTGTGCCAGAACCACCTTTCAGAGCGCGATACCATAGTCTTTTGAGACTGAAGGTTGCCAATACCAAGCGGTGGTATGAAGAGCAAGCCTTCCCTCCCTCCTCCTGGAAGTACAACTGGGAGTGGAGCAACTAATCTCTGGGTCAAGAGGATAGGGATGCTCTCCCCCCCCCCCCCATTCATCTGGCTTGACAGAATAATCCTCATGGAAGGGGTCTCAATGGAATTGTGTTCGACCCTCAGCAATGTCAGTGGTAGTTCTGGCTGTCTCAGTCCTGGAGATGGAACAAAAAGCACACCCTCCCCTTACTGACCCCTTGATGTAGAGCCAACCCATCTTTCTCTGGAGCTAGGACAATAAAAGAGCTGGAACTGGAAATATGCCACAATAAACTATCACCACCCCCTCCCACATTCTCTCACATGCATTTATGCGTGAGGATGTATATAAAACATTAAGGCAACAATCCTAAACCTGTTTACTTGTACAGTCTCATTAAACTCAGTGGAGCTTAATTTTAGGGCTGTCACCAGATTAAATAAGTATCAATTAATTAATTCATTTCAACATAGATCTGCATATGTTTGCATATAAAAAAACAACTGTTTCAAAGAAAAAAGCTGACTCTTATTGTAGATCATAACAACATGTTGCATCATCTTTAAAAAGATGTCCCCCTTTGCTTCTCACACAGGGAAGAATGCCTGTTAAGATAGCACTTGACATCAGCCATTCCCATAAAATGTTGTCTTGAAAAAATATATGTATTTTTTAGAATCTAGTAACTCATTAGTTAAGAGTAGTGTTTCTCAAATTGTGGGTTGGAACCCACTAGGTGGGTTGCGAGCCAATTTCAAGTGGGTCCCCATTCATTTCAATATTTTAGTTTTAATATCATAGACTTGATGCTACCAACATATGTGACTGCATTTGGGGAAATGTTACAGATCTCTGCTTTGAACAGGCTACTATGAATATGCTTCTAACAATGATAGTCAATGGGGTTTACTTCTGGGTAAGTGTGGGCAGGATTGCAGCCTAGGATTGCCAAAACTCTTCCTGCTTGATGATGTTGCTTCCAGTCATGACATCACTTCTGGTGGGTTCCGACAGATTCTCATTCTAAAAAGTGGGTCCCAATGCTAAAAGCTTGAGAAACACTGAGTTAGAGACATATTTATTTCCCGCTTAATCTTCCTACAGAGCATTCAGTCTACTTTAGTCTATTGTAATGCAGTTGAACTGAATTATCTGAGTGATTGATGACTTAGCCCAAACATATCCATGCCTTCTCAGAAGTAAGCCCCATTATAGCCAATAGGGCTTGCTCTAGATAACTGTGGATAGGATTGCAGCCTAAGTGCCCAATCCTATCCAGTGCCAATGCAGCCCCAAGGTAAGTAAACAACTGTTCCCTTCCATTTAGGAGGCCTCCATGACTGCCCTTCCCACCACAGGATGCAGTGCACATTCCGTTGGCAAGGCTGCATCAATGCTGAAAAGTTGGGTAGGATTGGACTGTAACTGACTAACATTGCACTCCTATCTATATGTGAATAAGATTTGGTTGCAAATTGCTTTCATCTGTCTTATTTGGTTGAGTGTTTAACCCAGGGGTTAAACCCAGGGCCTTTCACCTTTAGGGCTCCTGAACCTTTCACAATTGTGCAGAGGTGGGGATTTCAGCAGGTGCAATTTGTCATCTGACCAGCTGCCTGGCCTAAAATCCCCCCCCCCTACACAATTGTGAAAGGTCCAGGTACCTTAAAGGTGAAAGACTGGCCATCCCTGGTTTAACCAGTTAATTCTACAAACCAGTCACTCTGCATAAGATTGCTAAAAAAAAAGGGGGGGAAGAAGCTACTTCTGTGCCTTTCACAGCAGTTGCCTGTGGAGAAATTAACAGATTGTGGCTGCAATCCTAGCCACACTTTTCTGAGAGTAAGCCCCATTGAACAAAATAGGACTTACTTCTGAGTAGACCTGATTAGGATTGTGCCCTAAACTCTTCGCAGCAACAGAAATCAATGGTAGAATGATGAAAGAGACCCATTTGTGAGCTACTCTATTTGAAGCGCAGGAAGGATGCACCAGTTTGATTAAGCAATTTCTGCCCAACCTTTCATTTACACAACTGGGATCAAATGTGTACACATGTGGGCTGGGCAGAAATGGGTTAAACTGATGACTTTTAGGGGGCTTGTGGACTTAATAATAATAATACAGGTATTTATATACCGCCTTTCTTGGTCGTCAGATTTCTCCTCAGACTTTATTCAAGGCGGTTTACATAGGCAGGCTATTTAAATCCCTGCCTATTTAAATCCCTATTTAAATTATTTAATTAATCTTTAATTAAGATTTCCCCATCTCTTCACTCTCAGTTCAAGTACTGGTGGAACTGATCACCACCACTTGCCATTATCTGTGCATCAAGCTTCTATTAAAGGCATAACTCTGACTCAAAAGCAGGCAAACCTCACCTAGGCCCATCTCCATGTAGGTTGTATATGTAAGGCTCCTCATATGTGCTTTGTAAGCCTTGTGCCCTTCTGATTTTTCCATTAGTAAATAACAGATTGCTTCAGCTTTTTGCCTCAGCTTTCTGCAGAATCTCAGAGCATTAAGAGTAACACCCGACTCCGAAGGAGCAATTTCAATCAGAGGCTGGGTCAGAAAAGTCACGCAGTCAGGCTCTGTCCTACCAATATATCTCAGCTGCTGCAAACAACTCAGGGGTATAGCAGACCACTTTATATAATTTTCTGTTACTCATTCTCACCTTGTCATTTGGCAGTTTCTAGCAACTTGGGGTTTCAGTTCCTTAAAGGTAGAGAGATGAAAGAATTCACAGAACCAATAATAGCAGCATTTGCTATGCCCTGGAGGGGGCCATGAAGACTTGCCCACTTTTGAGAGCCAGGATGTCACTTAGCCTGGGTTGAGGAGGAGGCTCATCTTGCAAACTGCAGAATGATAGAGATTTGCATGATTGGTGCATTACCTCTCTTTGCTGTGTACCAACTTGGCTTAGCCTTTTGCAGCCTCTGTGTAAGCCCCTGTTTGGCCTTGAACTGCAAGCTTATCTAAATATGCTCACAATGTCCTCCAAACAAAGGGGACTATTATCCAATTAGCCACTGGATTTTGTGCATCTGATTCACCTGAAAATGCTTATGGGAGGAAAAATTTATGAAATCTGTGGTTTTTCCATGCAAGAGTGGTCCAACCTTTGGGCAAGTTGATGGAGTGGCAGATTGTGGCATCAGTGGCAGATTGTAGGAGAGTGAGAGGGTAGTGAATTGGACGTCCCCTTTACCCTGATCCTCTGCCATGGATACAACCCACACTGATCCAATTTCTGCCCACTGAACCAAGTAGAAAATGGACCAACCACCTCCTTACCTTGTCCATATGTGGTTCCTTCAAACACAGAAGTGCAGGACTTCCAGTTTGATTGACAGGAACTACACAAAGGAGCTCCTCATTCACACTATCTCTTTAAATTAAACATGAAACCCCTCCACTTCCACAACTGAAAAAAAAACTATGCAAAGAACATGGAAATCGACCTCTGTGTGTGTGTGTGTGTGTGTGTGTGTGTGTGTGTGTGTGTGTAGTAGTGGCAGATTCAAGGTGGCATCAGGCTGCATTCCAGGTTGTGTTGCTGCTGCTTCCTTAGCTGAATTATTGATTGTACATTTTGATCAGAGAGAGGGAAAAAGAGGCTACAGACCTCCCCCCCCCCCAAAAAAAAAAAAAAAAGAATTGGGGTGAGGAGAGGCAAACATGAATACCTTTCTGAGGAATCTCTTTTTTAAAGAGACTTGGGAGAGACAGCAGTTGCCAACAACCAGATATTTCTAGAATGTAACTTCTCTCTCCCCCCCCTTCTTCAATCCAGTTGACACACTGCTGAAAATCCTCTACTCTGAGTGAGAGACAAATGGAGAGGATCAATGAAATAACTGGATTGGTGGACTGAAAACTCAGTGGAATGGGGCTCCTCCTTGTCCAAGGTCACCTGACCTTCCTTACTGTCTTTGGCTTGGAATTCCCTGTAGCCAGTGCTACCCTTTCTTTAATCCATATCTTGTTTCCTACTATTTTTCCCCTCCTTTCCTGCCTCTCCTTTCCTTAGCTTTTATTTTTTACTATACCTGAACTCATCTTTTTGGCTTTTATCCACCCATATCCTACTTTGCTTCTTGACAAACTTTTAAAGCATATTGCTGAGTGCAGAAATATCACCACTGCCACTCAGCCACGCCATGCTCCTCACAGAGACTGACATGGTTGATGTTCCTCTTATGATTATTCTTTTGAGTTTGTGTAATTGAAAGTGGCAAATAAGAACTCGGGGGTTAAATTATTTACTCCTGTAACCTTTAAGATTCACCTTTGTAAGCACCAAACAACTCAGGTCAAACTGAAGCTCTGAACAAGTTGACAGTTTTGGATCAATATTGAACTTTGAAGGTGCCTGCTGTTTTTCAAATGGATCATTCACAATTATAATCCTATCAGACATTCCCTTTTAATCTATTTAAGGTTGAACACTCAATCAAAAGAGAAAACAGACAAATTACCACTAGCAGAACCAATTGTTATCCCAGTCCAATTACTTGATAGTTAACTGCTAAGTTCAGCCAGGAACTTAAATTGCACAACATTTACATAGCATACAAACAGATCTTTGGTGTGCAATACAGTGTCAAGGAAGGCAGTCTTGATTCTAAGTCCTGAGTACAGGAAATGTTGATACAGATACATTAGAAAGGCAAGGGTCTTGGAGTCGGAAATAACCTGTGCTAGATTTTAAGATGGAAAGAGAATTTACTTAAAAGAGACTTGTTTATGCTTGAAAGGAATAACTTGCACAGAGCCCAATCCTATGCATGTCTACTCAGAAGTAAGTCTCAATAGAGTCAATGTGGCTTACTCCCAGGAAGGTGTGGATAGGATTGGGCTGAGACTCAGTTGACGCTGCCTACTTCACTCCATTTGACAAATACTGCTCTGTGTCCATTTTCCTTCTGAAGTTCAGTTAGGGGAGACCAGTAGCTAGCAAGGGGCAAGGGGGCAGTTCGCCCCAGGTACCAGCCTTGGGGAGGGTGACATCACAAATGACCCAACATCGCTAACATCGCGGAGGTTACAAATGACCCCATCATGTTATAAACCATTGTATGTGGAATTTCCAGCAGAATTCAATGGAAAAAACAGAAGTAAAATATCTCCTTTCCATCAAAAGTTATGGCCAAAAAACCCAGGAAAAAAATGCATGGAGCCCTATGGAAAGTGAAGACAAACCATATCATGCGTTTACTTGCGATTAGGCATACTTGCCTTAGCCTGTCGGAAAGGGCAGGCTGAGAGGAATCCAACGACACCAGAATGGTTCCTATCGAATGAAAGCTGCCCCCCAAAAAACACCCAAGAAGGTGGTCCCTCTCTCCAAGCAGACAAAGGTATTGGGAGACATATGACAGGGCCTTCTCGGTCATAGTCCCCAAATTATGGAACTCCCTCTTGAAGTCTGCATGATCCTCCCATGGTCAGGTTTCTACTACCTAGTCAAGGTTGTTCTCTTTAGGCAAGTGTTTCAGTTAAGCTAAAATTAAATTCGGATAAACAAAGGACCTTTTGCTCAGTGGTGCTGGACTATCACCCTGTTTCAAACCTGCAAGAACAGGTTCACAGGTTGGGGTTCCCTCTGGATTCACTGTTGCTCTCACATTGCCAGGTGGCAGCGGTAGCCAGAAGCTCCTTTGTCCAGCTTAGGCTGGTGAGCCAATTGCACCCGTATTTGAGTCATTCAGACCTCACCACAGTAGTCCGTGCCTTGATGACATCAAGACTCAATTACTGTAACACACTCTGGGTGGAGCTGCCCTTGAAAACTGTCTGAAAATTTCAATTTGTGTAGAATGTAGTTGGCCATGTACCCTCAGAAGCTCAATGGTTTGACTCAGTCTGACCTCTGCTCCTTTGGCTGCCAGTTCATTTCAGGACACAATTCAAGGTGCTGCATTATTGGTTTTTGGCACTGCTTTATTTTGTATTGATGTTTACTGTTTATTGTTTTTAATTGCTTTCATTGTCAGTGGTCTTCAGCACTCTATACTTCAGGAGAAAAGGCCAGACAGAAATCCATTCAATAAATAAAGAAGTTACTCTCCCCCCCATTTTGTTTATTTCCCTGAACTCTTAGCTGATTTGATCTTTTCTTTTTGTTGCTTTGACTAATTCTAGTTTTATTACTCAATGTTTTGTTGTTTGATGATTTTGTTGACTTATCTATTATTCTCTGAATATTGTTTAAATTGCCAGCTTATGAACCTTACTGAGCTCTTTCTAACAGACGCATATCCCATGCTTTAACCACTCAGACCTTCACAGCAGTTAAAGAAGTTAGGGTGCAATACAGACCCAATGTTGGGCAGGCGTAAGTCACTTGGGCCAGTTCAGGAGTGTCGCAAAAGTGCCGTAAAGCACTTTTGCGCCATTCTGAAGGAAGCTAGGCTGGCTCACGGACTTGCACCAGCCTCCCCATGGCAGACCCCAGGGACAGATAGGTTTGTGTCAGCCGAGCTCAGCCGACACAGGGGTCTGGGGCGGTTGTGGAGAGAGCAGGGAGTTGGCAGGAGGGAGGCGTTTCAGGACAGGGGGAGGGTGGGCGGTGGGCGTTCCCTGGGATGGGCGGGCAGGAAGCAGGAGGCAGGGCCAGGATCCAGCAGCTATGCAGGATCCTAACCCTGTTTCTGGGCAGCCCACGTCAGTCCCAGGCTGCTCAGATTTGCGCCACCTCTGGAGGTGGCGCGAATCCAAGTAGTCCCATTGGGAACTGCAGTGGCTCTCCCTGGGCTAAGGGGAAGCGATTCCCCTTGCCCTTGGATGAGCCACTTGCAGCCCAAACCTTGTGCTGAATACAATGCAGGCCTGCTGGCCTGCCTGCTCCAGTGCAAGTTAGGATGAGGCTGTTACTTGAATAAGATGACTTTCAATATCAGCAGGAGCTGGCTTCCAGATGTAGATCTTCCACCTTATACCTGATGTTTATTTGGAATGCCACAGTCACAGGTTTGAGGGAGCTGTTCTCCATCACCAGTATCAGTGGTAGTTCTGGTGGTCTTGGCCTTGGTGGTAGGGCAAATAACATACCTGCCATGGAAACACCTGCATCCCCACCTCTCCAAAGCTGAGATCACAGCAGATAACAATATCTGAGTTAGGCAGACAAGGCTGCATTCTTGGAGATGTCTTTCAAACTATCAAAAGTTTAGTGACAAGCTACTGACAAAATTGTATTGACCTACTGGCTTCTCATGGGAAGACTATTTTGAGAATAATTTTGTCAAGTGAAAACACCATAAATTTCATTGACAAGAGTGCAATCAAAGAGAAATGGGACAGTCACCTCTTTCTCAGGCTTCCAAAGGGGAAGCCCAAAGTGCTTCAAGCATGGCAGAGTACGCAGTGTTGAGGAAAAAAAATTATTTGGTAGGGATTTAACTACACACAAGGACAAGTTCCTTTCATTTCAATGCAGCGTGTGTTGCCTTCCTAAAGGACAATGCATGATCTAGTGCTATCAGTCCATCCAGACTTCTAAAGAATCTTTGGGGTTTTCTTTTTCATCTCCAGTCCACCGAAGGCACAATTTGGCTGGGGTTAATTACTCCCCATTGATGGCAATGGAAGAGTGGAGTACGTGCTGCTGAAATCCATGGGACTTAAAAGTACTAAGTGAATGAATGTACAGCTGCCTTATCCTGACTGAGGGCCCAATCCTAGCCAACTTTCCAGCACCGGTGCATTCAAAATGCAGCCCTGAGATAAGGGAACAAATGTTCCCATACCTTGTAAAGGCCTCTGTGACTGCCTCCCTACCACAGTGCACACCCCATTGGCACAGCTGCACTGGCACTGGAAAATTGGATAGGATTTGGCCCTGAGTCAGACGATAGATCCATCTAGTTCAGTATAGTATTCACCCCTGCTAATTGGGTCACCCCTGCTAATTGGGTAAGAGGCACTTTTTCAAGTGGGTGCTCCTTTTTTTTAGCAGGGGGAGAGTAACTGGCCCTCCTCACCCTAGCACTGTCTGTTCTAGTGGCTGTCTGCTGGTATTCATTTGCATCTTTTTAGCTTGTGAGCCCTTTTGGGAAAGGGAGCCATTTAGTAATTTGATTTTTCTCTGTAAACCGCTTTGTGAACTTTAGTTGAAAAGCGGTATATAAATACTGTTGATTGATTGATTGATTGATTGATTGATTGATTGATTGATTGATTGATATTGTCTATAGACTCAGAGTGGCTCTCCAAGATTCTGGGCAGCGGTTTTTCCCAGACTACATGGCAATGCCAGGAATTGAACCTGGGACCTTTTTCATGTGGAGCAGGGGCCTCCAAACCTCAGCCTGTGGCAAGACCCAGCATTACAAAAAAGTCATCTGGGTACGGTGCAGCACTTTCCACTCCATGCCGCAGTTGTCTTTTTTTGCTCCTGACCATCTCAGAGCCTTGCACTGGGCAGCTGCTGCCCCCAGGAAATTGGGGCATGGAGGCATCTGGGGTGACAGGCATTGGTGGCTGCCCCACACAAGGCTGAGATGGTTGTGTGAGAAAAAAAGGCTTCTGTGGCGTGGAATGGAAAGTGCCGTTCTGGGCGGCTTTTTCACAGCGGGCCATGATTTGGAGACTACCGATGAAATGCAAGTGTTCTATCATGAAACAACAGCCTCTTCCCTGTTTTGGAAGGGTAGTACCTTGAATGTGGAATAGTGATTAAAAGTAGAAAAGTTAGCTTTGTAGATCCCTTTTAAAAATTGTGATTTTAATAAAAGCAAAATATGCATTTTAATACAATATTATAAGAAAAAAGCAAAAACATATGCAAAATTATAATATAGGCATAAAAGAAATGAATTCATTTCTCGGGTATTGTAGCCACACTGCTCCTATACAAAATTGCCTAGGAGAAAGCCCCACTGAAGACAAGGAGGCTTATTTCTAAGTATACAGACATGCCCCCTTACCTGTGGGGGTTAAAAAATAATCCAAAGGGCACTAATAAATTGTTCTGAGAAAAAATTCTAATGATGTTATGGGCAATGACAGGGTGACCAGATACAATGGAGGACAGAGTGCCTATACCTTTAACCATTGTGTAGAAGAGGGAATTTGGGCAGGTGCAGCTTTTTAAACCCTTCCATGTTGAGCTGCATGTGCTCGAATGCTCTCTTTTATACAATGGTTAAAGGGTACAGGCACACTGTCCTCCACTGTAACTGGTCACCATGGGTAGGGAACATTAACAAACTAAGTAGTACAAATAACAGATCAAAACCCCCAAAGAAACTTGTTTGATGAGCGTTAAAGATGAGCAAAGAGAAAAGAAAAAGGGCACAGAAGAGAGATGCACAGGTGTGTGCCGCTTAACAACTGTTCACTTAATGACTGACTGCATATATGATGGTACTCAAAACACAATAAAAATGCTCTTAATGAGGCAATTGTGTCTCCCATAGCCTGTAGCAGAGTGTCTATGTACACAACAGAGAGGCTCTTAATGCAGAGAAGAGGCAATCTATCTCCAGTAGCCTGTGCAGCCAGCTAGTGTCTGGCAGAGAGTGTCTGTTTACACAACAAAGGCAATTGATTGGACTGAATGTTCACTTAATGACCTAACTGCATAACAATGGGGATCGCAGAATGTATCCCTGTCGTTAAATGGTGCACACCTGTATATATCCCAGTTGCAAAGAGAGAGTGCAATCCTGTGCATGTTTACTCAGAGTTAAATCCCACTGTGTTCAATGGGACTTACTCCCAGTTAAGCATGCATAGGACTGCAGTCTCAGAAGGCATTTTGCCAAACTGAAGAATGATTCTGAACTTCCAAAGATAATTAAATCAGGTATGTGTACACTGCCTTTTTTAACATCATAGAACTCAAGTTATCACACATAGATTTTGCAGGTGGCTGCTCACCTAGGCACTGACCACACGAAAATGTATTTAGCTTCAGTAAGTTTTCAAAAGCAGTATCTCCAGCGTACATTCAGCTATAAAAAACAAAATCAAAGCATCATCTATGACAGATAGTACATCTGTATGTACTGCCTATAGTCTCTATGGTTAGTCATGTCCGTTTGACTCTGGCTGTACAAAACAACAATGAACTCAAGATGTTCAAATTCAAATCAGTCTGATATACACAAGGATCAGACTGAACAGAACCAAGACGTTCAGTATAACCAAATGCAGGAACACTGGTTGACGTGGCTGAACCCCATTCCTTAACTTTAGCCTGATTCTGCCAAATACATTTTGAGCATCTGTTGTACTCTGGGGCTGTTTATCTCCTAATTTGCATTCAGATTCCATTGTTTTGAATGTGTGCAGCACTGCATTTGCCTGTCTTAGATCTATCACTACAGGTAAGACTGAGAAATAAAAATGTGTTCCTTTATCATCATTAAACGCCTACACAACATTTTTTTTTCTTTCAACAAAAGAAGCAGCCTAATGGCTTAATTTACTGTTCTTGTGCGGAAGAATTAACAACAACGTCTTATCAGGAATACCTTCAAGGATAGCAATGCAGAAGCGATAAGTATGGTTATCTGTCTTATACTCCCTTTTCAGGCCAACTCAATATTTCCATCAGTTATGATGAGGGATAATGAGGAGAATAGCAGCTTCTTCTCTTGCTCTCACTAAAAGGCTTTCAAGCATTTAAAACGAAAAAGTTATCATCTTTGCTTATGAAAAAGTCTTGAATTATATAAAGTGTACTAGGCTACCTGGAACCTGAGGGCCAAATTATTTTATTTACTTAATATATTTTTATTTCAGTTTTAAAACGAAGCCCTGCAGTAAAGGCGCCCCCCCCCATCCATGGAGGTTCGTTCTGGAAATCATGGATACGGGGGGGACTTAAATAAATAGTAGCCCCCTGTGCCCATTACCTTCGTTTTCTTACAGGAGTGACTGAAGCACAAATGTTTCTTGCTTGTAACGGAGGAATATTCTTCCTTAACAGATGAGCAATGTGCAGGCAACCAGCCTGCGCATTAGAGGGAGGAGGCTATCTGAACTCACAGGAAGCAGGACAGTTCCTAATGCCTGTTAACATCTGGTTAGACTCCCTCTAGCATGCAGTCTGCTTGCCTGCATGTTACTCTTCGGTTAAGCCAGGGATGCCCAAACCCTGGCCCTGGGGCCACATGCAGCCCTCGAGGCCTCTCAACGTGGCCCTCAGGGAGCCCCCAGTCTCCAATGAGCCTCTGGCCCTCAGGAGATTTGTTGGAGCCCGCACTGGCCTGACACAACTGCTCTCAGTGTGAGGGCAACTGTTTGGCCTCTTTGCATGAGCTGTGGGATGAGGGCTTCCTTCACTGCTTGCTGTTTCACATCTGTGATGCAGCAGCGGCAGCAAAGGAAAGGCTGGCCTTGCTTTGCGCAAGGCCTTTTATAGGCCTTGAGCTATTGCAAGACCTTCAATCATTCATATAAGTTCATCTTTA
The DNA here is from genome assembly GCF_035046505.1 of Tiliqua scincoides. NCBI lineage: Eukaryota > Metazoa > Chordata > Lepidosauria > Squamata > Scincidae > Tiliqua > Tiliqua scincoides. Next base: position 114,824,710 of record NC_089821.1, read on the forward strand.
ATATATTTATTTAAGTAAACATGTAAATTCATTCACATTTTAAATGTAAATGTAAAGAAACTTAAATTCTTTCTTTCCCCGGCCCCCGACACAGTGTCAGAGACATGATGTGGCCTCCTACCAAAAACTTTGGACACCCCTGGGTTAAGCAAAAATGTTCCACTGTCAAAAGCAAAAAACCTCCATGCTTCAATTGTTCCTAAAAGAAAATGAAGGTAGTAAAATGGGTGCAGGGGCAGACACAGCCCCCCTGGATCTGTGGATAGGTGAAACTGCAGATACTGGATCCACAGATATAGGGGACACCTGTATATTGATTTAATTAAGACCACAAACATTAAAAAAAGTAACAATCCTTTATACAATGAATAAAATAAATATATGTTATACAACAGAACTAGAGCATATAAAACAGTCGTGTGTGCATGCACAAATGCACATAAATCCATACTATGTACAGATTAAATGGTTGCTAATACAAGAACATTTTATACGAGATAACCCAAAAGCTCAGACCTGTGCAGGCTTCGCCCAGCCTGACATCTTGTTTAAAGGGTCTTCCATGTATTCCAGCCCCTTTGCATGCAGCATTTCACACATCAGTGATTTACAGCGTGGAAAGCACATCTTGTGTGAATGCTGCAGATAAAAGGATTGGTGCATGAGTTAAGAGCTGTTTAAACAAGATTCCACACTGTGCAGAACTCTGCATTGGGAAGTGCTTTCCCCATGCACCACATCTGCTCTCCAAATTTGTGCCCTCCGCTGCTATTGAACCGGTGACCTGAGAGGTCATTATCCAGGGGCACCTTTCCCAGCTTCACCTGGTCAGATGCAACAGCTGAGCTGCTGAGCATTGGTAGGTCAATGGTTAGTTACCTAGCTGTGCACTCCTTATTCCCTTTTCCATAGGACTGCCCTATGGAAACAACCTTTGTCCTCTCCCTTCTGCACAGAAGACCCATCCCAGCAGTTCTCACACTGTGGATCCAAGACCCACCAGTGGGTTATGACCGAATTTTGGGTGGTTTGAGAAACTGACAGGGCAGGTTAGGCCATGTGCAATAAGGGTTAAACAAGTTACTACTGGGGGGGAGCACTGGTGCCCAATCATCATTATAGCCACACCCTTTGGCATTTATAAATCAGGCAGCAGCCTCTAGGGAAGGGATGTCACATTCATTTCATACAGAGGGCCAAAGTTTGCATTCATAGTGCCTGCTGAAGGCCGGAAGTGACATCCTTAAGCAGAAAGTGACATCATTAGGCAGATGATGGCCAAAATAAGCCCTTTGTTTTCACATAGAATAAGTCCTTAGTTTTCACATAGAAACTCATTCGCTGTAAAAGACAAGAGAAAAAATGTGCAGATCTTATATTTTCAAGATATGAGAGAGCCCAATTATAATGGGAACCAGAGGGCAGCCCAATCCTGAGCTGCCCAGGGTGCCCAGGCTTGGCAGCACTGAGAAGGGCTGCCGCCAGATCCTGCACACCCCAGGCTACTGTGGGAGTTGCCTTGGATGAAGAGGACTTTCGTCCCCTTCTCCTGGGTAAGGTAAGCAGCCCGCAATGGGGCTACTCACTTTACTGCCGACCAAAAGGTCAGCGGTAAAGTAAAGGCGCTCGTGTAGGGCGCGGGGCCCTCCATGAGCGCCTTGGATCCTGTGGAGCAGAGCTCCACAGCTCCACCTCCATCCCTCTCCCCGGTACGCCTCACCCTGCCCTCCCTCCACCCCCGCTGGCCTCGCCCCTCCCCAGAACACATCCTCCCCGCCCACATCTGGGAGACTCGCCCCTGGTCCGGAAGACCGCCGAGCTGTGGAAGCTGGGTGATCGCCCTGCGCTAGCCCAGCACCAGCCAGTGCTGGGCTAGCACAGGCAGGAGCCCGGCAGTGAGGCTTGCAAATGTGCCTTACGGCACGTTTGCGACAATGCTCAGTGGCACAGAGTCATGCCGCCGAGTACAGGATTGGGCTCTAAATTGCTTCTGAGGGCCACAGGTCTTATTTTTGATACCCCTGCTCTAGGGCTTCTAAAACAGTTGAGAACCACTGATCTAGCCAATGATGAGTATTTTATTGACATATCAAAGTAATCTCTGTTTTCTGCATACAATAGGATTGTGGGACTGGCTCTTTGAATCAGATTTGCTGGAGTGGGCCCTAATAAATAAGGGAAATATTCTGATTTGAATGAATGAATGAATGAATGAATGAAAGAAAGAAAGAAAGAAAGAAAGAAAGAAAGAAAGAAAGAAAGAAAGAAAGAAAGAAAGAAAGAAAGAAAGAAAGAAAGAAAGAAAGAAAGATTTCTAATAATACAACCTCGGGTTTTTTTTAACCCAAATCCCACTAAAATGTAAGCAAATTGCCATTAGCTTCAAAATATATTGGAAAAATAGATTTCGCCAGAGTTGTTCCTTCCCCCTCTCCCCACCAAAACCCCTGGAATATTGACCACATTAAAAAATCAAGTGTATGAAAGCTGGTGAGGGGAGAAGCTGGGACCTGCTGCAGCTTTTATATGGACAAATCAATTGTTCTGTTAATATAACATGCTATGTCTGCAGTACTGATGATTTAAATATTAATAAGGATGGCTTTAAATTGCCAATTACTTTCAAGTTATCCTGTTTTCTGTAAGTATCATTTGCCTCCAATGTTCAAGCTAATTCTTTGCTCATTGCATGCTGATGCTGATTGACTTTCTAGACGAGTCTTGTGTGACACTGCAGGACCCACTTTGCTGTAATTAAGCCTGAATTAGGTTCACAAATTCCAACATCTATCCCGTTTGTTTCAGACTGCAGGATATAGCATGCATTTTTCTTAAGTCCTTGATGACTACACATGGTAAAATCATAATTTTTCAAAAGTGTTCCAACTCTGCAGCCAATTAATGTTACCAGGAGAGACAGACGAGCTGCTTCAGATTGCATCTTTAAACTGAACCTTCTCTTAGCACTCAAACCAAGCCCTAAGTCATAGGGGTTAGAAACTTCATATGATAGCATTGAAGCAAAACTTTTATTTTGCTTTGACTTATCTCAGTGATTTTCAATATTTTTCGTCTCATGGCACACTGACAAAGTACTAAAATTGTCAAGGCACACCATCAGTTTTTTGACAATTGACAAGGCACACCGTGCTGTTGGTGGGGAGCTCACATCCTCATTGGCCCTATTAACAAATGTCCCTCCCCAAAACTCTCAAGGCACACCTGCAGACAATTCACAGCACACCAGTGTGCCACGGCACAGTGGCTGAAAATGGCTGCCTTTTCTGAAAGAGCAGCTTTCAAACTGTTCCATATTGTGGATTGCCTCCAATTAGTAGGGTTGGACTTACCTTCCCATTCTGATTCTATGATAACAAATACACAGTGCTCATCCCAGTCACCAAGCCTGGAGTACTGTACAGTACATACATTTCTTAGTGAAGGATTCACCCACAGAAAATGTGAGGGGTGAGGCACAGTCCTTTTGATCTCCTCCCAAAACTAGAATGATCTTTCCCAAACAGCACAATAATACAGCTCAGGCTCCTTAGATATAGCACTGACTACCACTGATTTAGCACATATTCTCTCTTACTTCATAGATATGCTTCCACTTGCTACCTTATGAGTGCTGGCACAATATGCTAGTCGAGGGTGAGTGACCAACTGCCTCTCTGTAACATACACAGCAAAAATCAGAAAACCAATTGCCATGTGACCATTGCTCAGAAATGTATCATTTTGTGAACTACATGTGTGAATTGCCCTAAGCAACTACAGGTCATTTTCTTTAGGTTTTGCACAGGAATTCCACAGCAGCTCTCATGTTTCCACAAAGGTTTCACAAGCTTTTATAAGCATATGTATCTGACCACTGTCACATACAGGGTTGAATAGATCCTCTGGTCTGAGAAGGGAAGAGCCATGGCTTAGTGGTATGTTTTGCAGGTATAAGGGCCCTGATTTAAACTGTGGCTTCTTGAGCTAAATGAACCAGCAGGTTCTGGGGGCAGGGGGAACCTTGAGATCCTACAGAGCCACTGCCAACTGGAGAAGACAATTCTAGGCCAGATGGACCAATGGTCTGGGGTGGTATAAGGTCCCTTCAAATCCTCATTTGGTACTGTGCTATCAATATGCACAATAGGGAGAATAATCAGAGCATTGTCTTACACTCTTTATAATACTGTATGTATGTATCTTAATATTAGGAGATTGTGAAAAAATTTTTAATTATAATAAGTAATATAAAAGCATCACAAGCCTGCATTAATTATTCCTTACAACAGCTTCCACACACTGCATCAGTTGCACTAAGGACTGCCATTCATTACACTGACAACTGTATACTAAAGTATGCAGCCATACCAATGAGTGAATGAGTGTGTGCGTATCCATTCCAAATAGATGCCCACTTTAATTCAACAGCCCCCAGCTATGTACATAAGAAACAGCTCTGCATCTATATAAGCCCTTTCCGGCTCTGTTCTTGCTTACTATTCCATCTATATACACCCTTTCCCCCTATGCATACAAACAGACTCTGCTGCAGCCTTGGGAAAATGGTGTAATATCACACAGTTGTCTTTTTACTAATTGCACAAAGGTTGACCTGCCCTGTAAATTAACAAATAAATAGGGCCTATACGACTCAAATGCTTCAAGAGCTCAATGGTGCTGGTAACAGAAACAATGTAGGCAGCTGCCATAAAATGTACTCCTGCCCTCCTCCTTTAGAGGAAAAATGGGGGAAACAGACATAATATGATGGATCACATCTACAACACCCTTTAGCACCACCTAAAAGGAAGAGGCAAAATAGAGGATAACAAATGTTGAATGGCAAGATTAAGAACAAAAAATACTCTTTGATTTAGAGCAAAAAGTGCAAAGTTAGGTGAAATATTCTGTTCAGTACCTATGCTGGCCTAGCATCAATCACTTATTTGACTAGCATACTTAATGGTAGAGGTGCCATTGTTCTCTGCTCCCAGCCAGCAAGGCCTTTCATGATCTGGAAAGCATTTTATGAAGCACTGCAAACTTTGTTCTAGCTTCTATACTGTGGATATGGAACATTTTTACAGGTCTAGAATTAAATCCTTTTAGAGCTGATCACACATCTTCACAGTAGTTGCGTTTCTTACAGAGGTACACTGGTGTTTACTGCTGTAAACATGCAAAATATTGTTCCATTTGATGTGATGTGGTTCCATGTGATGATTTGGGATTTGGATTTCGACCTGGAAGATCCAGGTTCAAATCTCTGCTCAGCCATGAAGCTTCCTGGGTGACCACTGACTCTTAGCTTCATTAACTCACAAGGTTGTAGTGAGGACAAAGGGAAGGGAGGAGCTATGTACACCACCCTGAGCTCCTTGGAGGAAGGGTGGTAAATAATGTGAAAAATAAAAAGTTATATAAAAAAATAAAATTGACAGATGATAGACACACACCATGCAGATTCAACTGGCAAAGCTGCAGGTGTGACATCACTGGCTGGTTGGGTTGGCCTTTCAACCCAAGCGAGTCAAGTCGCAAGTCAGTCTCAGTTCCACAGAAAGAAAAATGGAGGTGCTGGGGGGGGTGTGTGTTTGTGCTGGAGTTCTCATTTAACACTGCCCTGATGTTCCCATTTCTTCTGCTGTCAGTGATGTGGTGAAGTTCTTCACTTCAAATGAGCCATGAGTTTGGAAGGCATTCTTCTTCTGTCACAAAGAAACACCTCTCCCTCTGCTTTGTCTGCCTCCTTAGCCCCTTCCTTGGATTATCCAGGCATTTTCCTATCACAAGAACCCCCTCCCCCATCCATTGGGCTCCTCCTTCTCCTGTCCCTCTTCCAGAGGAAAAAATCAGGCCATCCATTTGGCCAGTCAATCGTCCGTCCCTTCCAAGATGGACAAAAGAAGATGGACCACTCCTCCAGTGTCCTGGCTGCCCCACCTTCTTCTGGTTCCTCTCCTTAGCCTTGTGCAGCCTCCCTCCTTTCCTCCACCTCCAGCCCCCACCTCCTGGAGCCAACCAACCATCCTCCCACCATTTCAGCTGCTCACACTGGTTTGGAAGCTGGTTTCTGTATCGCCCACAAGGTCTTACAGGGTGATGCGGAAGTGGTTAAAAAAAAAGTAAACAAGCAAGCGCACACACTAAGCTGAGTCGTCAAGTCATGGCACCAAAATGATGAGTCTTCATGACTCATGTGTTTAGGAGTTGTGACTCTTTTCAGGTAAAAACCCCAAGTTGTGAGTCAGTGATACATGTGACAAGTTTCTGTGAGTCTTGGAAAATGTGTGTTCGCAACTTGAGTTGAGTCTGCAAGGCACGAGTCCCTATCCCTGTCCTAAAGGTGCTTGAAAATGGTGTAATTTACCTTACTCAGAAGAAAACTTATTGTATTCAATAAGCGGCTGTAAACCTATCTTACTCACCAGAAACAAACACCTCTACTTATGGCCCTCAGCAACCTGGTGCCAGCACTGTGTAGTTCATTAGTGCATGCTCAGGGCATGTTTGAAAATACATCTTCCTCTTCAAACTTTTTGTGCTTGTAGCAGCAAATATCAAGCAATGCCTACAGGCCTGGTATTGCACCATATAAAGGGTGAATTAACTCTTGTACAGTAGCATTTGGCCCTTTCTACTTCTGTGGGTGGAAAAGAAAATGGAATCTATTTACTGTCTTGATAAAGTGGTTATTTGATGGATCTTCAAGGCTTACTCTGAGAGTACTACTAAAGTTTCTAGTTGCTATCTAATCTCTTCCAAAGCTTTCAGTTAATACATTCTACAGTTATCCAGAAACCACAACACACTTGACACTGCCATGTCTCACTTGACACAACCTGTACATTACTAGCTGGGATCATCCTGCCTCATTTCCTAGGTGTCAAATGAGGATACAGGTACACAGACTGACTCTCTCTCTCTCTCTCTCTCTCTCTCTCTCTCTCTCTGGGCATGTTATACATTTAGGGCCCAATCCTAAACAGTAGCAGCACTAGCACTGAGCGCCAGTACTGGGGGCCAAAAACATGCTGTAAGGTTTGTCTGCAGCCAGCACCAGTCAGAGCTGAGCCTCAGCGCCAGAAGGCAGGCAGGTACTCTAGCAGCACCGGCCAGCAGTTAGTATCAGGGTTGGGTATGGCAGGGAGTGCACAGAACGGAGTGGGAGGAGGGTAGGATGGGGGGAGGAACTGGGGTGCGGGGTGGAATTGGCAGAGCTCTGCTCCGCCATATCCTATCCTCTGTGTTAGGCTGAAAAGCCTAACAGCTCCGGGTGCCACTGAAAAGTCTGACACAGTGTCTCTGAAGTCTATGCTGGTAAAATAGCCTGAACACACTTGAGAAACCCCATTTGACTTGGGGCTTTTCCCAGGGGAAGAAGACAGAAGTCCCCCCTGAGAAGACATCCAGCAGCTTTGGTGGTGCTGCTGGATGCAGTGGTCGCCATTTTGGCACCATTGTGCCTGGTGGAGCCGCCAACTTTATGATTGGCTACTACAATAACATCCATCCACTGGGAATATCTACATTTCTATGGAACTTTGTTACAGTGAGATTTTCTGTTTTCAAACAGTATCTACAGGACATATTCCAAGGGTCTACTTAAACATGCATAAAATCAAACAATTCTTCCCAGTTGGGATTTAGATTTAGGGCCCAATCCTACCTGGGTCAGCCACCTGTGTAACAAGCATTCTACTGGTGGTGAGTACCTTACGGCAGTAAAAAAAATTGCTCCTGCAGTGCACAAATGCACTCACTACAGGAGCACCTGCAGAGATGCCAATGCAGCTTCTCTCACAATGGTTAATCATTGCAGGCCCGCCAACAAAGGTAGGTCAGCTGGGAAGGTGGGATAGGGCAGAAAGAGGGCAGAGGTGGGCAGAATGGGGAGGCAATGGGGGCAGCGATAGGGGAAGATCGGGTCCTAGAAGGCAGCGGGTTTGGTGGCAGCAGTGGCCACCGAATGCTAACCCCCTTCTCAGACCCAATCCCATAACACAGGTCTGTGCAGACCTCATCGATTACAGAGCACAAAATAGATTTATAAATTACCATTATTTTTCCTTTCAGTGGGTGACAGCAGGATTTGGCAAAAATGCATTGCTCTCCTCTGAGCAGCACTGAATTGGCTACATGAGTCTTTTGATGCAGATGAGCAGGGGCGGGAACGAAATCTAAGTCTTGATTGGGAGAAACTGCATGATTAAACACACCTTTTATCCAATACTTAAGTGGTTCTAAGGCTCACAGGACCTAGCTCTGAGTGACTCTGAGGATACAACAGAGTGTCATTTCTTCACTACAGAGTAACCAAGGATAGGAACATGAGTCAGGTGACTCGAGTCTGAGTAGTAAAAACACATGTTTTTGTTGACTCCTGTATACTCGAGTCAGGCTTGTCAATGACTCCAGCACTGACTTGAGTCTGAGGCCACTACCTCGGCACTGAGTCCCCACACACAAGGTCTCTGAGAGGAATTTTATCAGGGGGTATAAAGTTTTTTGGGGGGCCCCTTTGCAAAGCGGAGGGGGTGAAAGACTGGGGGAGGGTGGTGATGGGCAAGCAGAACGGGAACAGGAGGGCAAAACAGGGTGGGGGGAGGGTGGAAACAGTTGGAAAAGTTTTTGGAGCCCAGGTCTACCCACCCATGTGATATTGGCAGCTAGATACAGTAACATGGAAAAGCAAACACACTCCTAAAACCTGTAAAATCTTTTAAATATAGAAAATCATGCAGAAAATTAGCATCATCAAATTTAGGCTCACACGGGAATGGAAAGTGTCTTTTGTGCACCATAACACCCTTCTGTAGTCCCACAGCTGTGTCCCTGAGCTCTGATATGCTCTTTCATGGTTAGCAGATCCACAAGCCAAAGAGCTACTGTAGCAGGCCAGTTGCCTCCCAGATTTGACACTGTGTTAAGGAGGGTCATGTATGCATTCCTCAGCCCAGCATATATGGTTTGCTAATAGCTGCAGCTGCACGCTTGTGGTAGTGTCCCCAGCATCCCGTGTGGGCAACAAGTCTGAGTAGATAGGAAAATGTAAGATCCCAGGAAATTTCTGGGCCCTCTCCTTTGGCTCCTGGGTCCCCTTTTTGACCCTGGGTCCAGGTATAAATTATCCCTTTTACCCCCCTCTCCTAGGCCCTGCCTACACATGCAAACTTGAGTCTGTCTATGTTTGGGTATGCTTGCTTACTTTTTTGCAGCATGAAAAACCTTATGAGGCCATCATTCAGACCAGGTGAGCAGCAGAGAAGTTCCAGCCAGGAGGTTTGGTTTTGCATCAAGCAGGAGGTAAGTGGAAGCGGAAGCAAACTCTTTTTAATCTCTGAAGGAACTGATATCATTGGACGAAGGATGGGCAGTCTGATTTTTTCTTTGGATAGGCTAGGGCAGAAGGAGGAGCCCAAGGGAATTCTTGCCTTAGAACTGACTGGACAACAAGGGAGAGGGAACAGGCAGGGAAGCAGGGAGGGGGAGTGGTTTGTAGTGATCACACTTTACAACCACGTGACTCCTTTGAGCTCCATTTTTACATGGAGCAGGAAGCCTCATTAAATGACTGGCACAAATGGAACTACCTCTGAGTAGAGCTGCAAAGGATTGGGTCATACTGGTAAGCCTCCCAGCTGCTGCACATGACCCACCTCCCTCTTAGCGCTTCTCTCCTCACTCACAAGCAGTCCATCCCACCTCATGTCTATTTACATGAAGCCAGAATGAAAGCAGGTTTCTAAGACAGTTGGCATATACCAGGGTGGGCAGACTTTCAGTTTTAGGGCACCTGGACCTTTAATAACTGTATAGAGGAGGGAATTTCAGCAGGTGCAGCTTGTCATCTGTGAGATAACAAGCTGCACTTGCTGAAATTCCCTCTTCTATACAATCCTTAAAGGTCCAGGTGCCCTAAAGCTGAAGTTTGCCCGCCCCTGGCATATACTTTATCTCACAGGCAGGCCTGAGCACACACTGCTGCTGCTTTTCTTCCCCAGAACGTCTGATCATAATCTCCTTTGAATGAACAGGGTCTCTTCCATGTGGGACTAAGAAGAAAGTGGTGGTGGTAGCCTCAGCCTTCTGACCTCTCTTTTGGAGCAAGGGAATGCATCCTCTATAGTGGCAGTGCGCCTTTGCCAATGCTCAAGGCAAGCCAGTTGCGGACCTGCCATAGACTTCTATAGGGCAAAAGCCCCGGCTGTGAGTTGCTAGAACCCCATGAAAGCCTCTCTGAGGCTCCTGACGGGGTGGAAACTATGCTTCCGGTTTCCCAGAAGCACAGTGTATAGCTTCAGGGAACCGCAGAGAGGCTTCCCCGAAGCAGTCCTGGGTCCTGTAAGGCTCCGTGAGCCTCAGGTGAGTAGGGGGGGATGGATTTTTGCACGGGGGATGGCGATAGTCTGCTGGGGGTGCCATCATGAACCTTTGCCCCAGGCACGGGGCTTTGGTAGTCTGCCTCTGGGGCAGGCAGACGCTAACTGGGAAAGCAGCCATCCATGGGCCTTGCATATGAAGAAGTGAGGGGGCAGCAGAATGCTGCATGGCTCCTCCGAGAACTGGGCATGAGGGGTGTGTGTTTTTAACTGGGGCCCAGCAAAGAGGCATTGTGTGTCTTCCCCGTGAGTTCCTGTGAACCTCGGTAAAATATATGGATACAATCCTAGCAGCCTGATCCCGCCTCCCCCATCAGGCCCCACCCCTCCTGGCAACAATGTGTTTATCGGTAGAGACATCTCAGCAAACGGGTTGCTTGCTCTTGGCACACATAATATGTGGAAGACAAGTTAATTGAGAGAGGAGGGGAGGGTGTTGTATATAGAGAAGTGGGTAACACCCACTCTGGTCATCAAATGCACTAGCTATGCCACTGAATGTGGGTAACTTGAACCTCCATATGTGATGGACTTTACATTTGCAATTATTCTGCATATTCAAGGCATTTCCAGTAAGTGTGGATCATGGCTTGTGCTGATTAAAGTCCTTAAATAATCTTTAAAGAAACATTTGAAGTCTACCTATTAGATCAGGGGTGTCCAAAGTTTTTGGCAGGAGAGCCACATTGTCTCTCTGACACTGTGTTGGGGGGCTGGGGAAAAAAAGAATTAATTTACATTTCAAATTTGAATAAATTTACATAAGTTTACATAAATGAATATATTAAAGATGAACTTATATGAATGAATGAAGGTCTTGCAATAGCTCAAGGCCTATAAAAGGCCTTGCACAAAGCAAGGCTGGCCTTTCCTTTTCTGCTGCTACTGCATCACAGATGTGAAACAGCAAGCAGTGGAGGGAGCCCTCATCCCACAGCTCACTGAGAGGTCAAACAGTAGCCCTCACACTGAGAGCAGTTGCATTGTGGGCTCCAACAAATCTCCGGAGGGCCAGAGGCTCATTGGAGACTGGGAGCTCCCTGAGGGCTGCATTGAGAGGCCTTGAGGGCTGCAAGTGGCCCCAGGGCCGGGGTTTGTATTAGATGAACTAAAAGGTTAACAAACTCCCTCCCATCAATAAATGAAAGAAAGTAAACAAGTTGGATGCCTTCCAAGGTTTTTAACTACTCTCCTCTCTAAATTATCCTTATATTAATCAGTCTCCTTGAAAGAGTACTGCAGCTCAGTCATTCTTGGCAGAAAAAGATAAGGTAATTTTTGTGTACTCATTATTTATGTCTTCTCCTGTTATGTACTCTAAATCAAATCATCATTTATTTTCAAGTTGTTTGTAACATCTTCAGAAAGGCTGCTTGTACCAGTACACAGCTAGAAGTTTAGAAAGAGTAGGAAAGCAGTTTTGAATACAGAGAACTAACGTTATCAGAAATCATAACTAATGGCTGTTCCAAGTCTCCTTTTATACACCTTCATGAGGAAAAAGTAGACGAGGCAATCGCCTGAGATGTGGCTTCATCCAGGTGCGCTACCTTGGCTTAGTGCCCAGAACATCTCCCTATATGCCAGGGCAAGGAAGTCTTCTTTAGTAATAGGTACAAAACTAATGACGTGTGGCTCAGGACTTTTCACCTCAAAATTAACACAACTGCAGAGGAAGACTGACCATTGGGTTGAGCTTGTGCAGGTCACTGACCCTTCAGCATACACAATCTGCCAATACAGCTTGGGGAACAGTCAACAATTCAAACATTCCCTCAGCTGCTCTTGAGATTTAAAAGCAGAAGACTATGAACGGCAGGAAGTTATTATAGTACTTGCCTGTCTTCTCCCTCTCAACCCTCTTACAGGGACATGTGGTGCGGGGGTGGCAGGTGAGGCAGAACCATTCCATTGTAGTCCAATGGAATGAGGAGGTTTTCTCAGGTGTAAGGAGTGCCTCCTCAGCTTTACACCAGCTTTCTCAGGTGTACGGAGTGCCTCCTCAGGTGTAAGCAGGCAGGGCAGCTGCGGGTGCTTTTCCATAGCTGTGGTGCTGTGGTGCTTTTCCAATGGAGTGCATTTACCTCACCTGCTGCCCCCCCACCACATGTCCCTGCCCTCTTGCAGTTACTGCTCAAAAGGAACTAACACCTTCATCCAAACAGACTTAGGTACCCTGCCCCATTACCACAAAAAATGTTGCAGCTTGGAAATTCTTGGCCATGGGTGGCCAGTCTACAGTGTGCGCTTCTTTGCTGTCATCATGGTCACAGAGAAGTACTGAAAAGACTTAGCATTAGACTTAGCATAGTTGGACTTAACATGAGTCTCCCATCACTACTGTTTTCATAGTCACTTCACCAGCAGCAGCAGCAGCACTGGGCTCTGTACACTGGAGAACGACATTCATGAGCAGTTGCATCCAGAGCGAATTCTTCTGAGTGCTTCTGAATTAAAGTCATGCCTTATTTGATGCCTGGCAAGTTCCTGGGAATAGGGTGCTCTTTACTTTCCCTGATGCCCAAACAGAGAGTGCTCCATAAATTCTAAAATATGTGGCCATTACTTTCCCACTGCCATGCCTTCTAGTTCCCTTATGAAAACTGGGGACATTCAGTTGTATCTGGTTACACTCCAAAAGCAATTTAGGGGTCACTTTATGTCTTTTCATAAAACACACTCCTGGGCAGGATGGATGCAATGGGGAGAGCCAAATTGTACTACATAAACTGCTGATCAAATCATAGTGGATGTGTTAATCAGAACAAAGCCAGGAATTTTACCAAGCCAGTTGTTCCTGGAAGCATGAGTTTATAGAGGCACCAAGATGGGTTTCTAATGTGGCGTTCATAGCTCCATTTCTACAGGAACAATAGCAGAAAGATCCTGCAAGCCATGAAAACCGTTAACTTTTGCAAACCATAACTTCATTTTGCAGAGTTTTCTCGTTGAAATATTTCCCTGCCTGGATCAGACAAATAAATTACAGACATTTGTTTTCCAGAGGAATGAAAATGGAATAAAGTGTGTCAGCTGATTTTTGCCTGTAGTTAAGAGGCTTTGCAATTTTTGGTATTTCACAAACCTGCAAAGCCTGCTTGATCAGCAGCAAAAAAAGGGGGGGGTATGTATACACAGGGCCTGATCCTACCTAACTGGTGCGCCTGCATAGCATGTGCTTCACCAGTGTGCCAGGTCTCTGTGTACTGCAAAAGTGCCAGAAAGCACTTTGCAATGGCATATTGGCTGGGCATGCTAGTGCAAAGGTGAAAGTCTTCACACACGTGCTCACAGTGGAGGATGCCCACCAGAGGAGCATCCCTGCCTGGCCACTCAGGGGTGGGGGGGGGCAGGGATGGGTAGATAGGGCCCAGGAGGGATCAAGATTGGCAGTACCATGTGTACCACATTCTATCCCTCCACCTGGGCCTGATCCACTAACACAGGTTCACATAGACTTGCATCAGCCATATATGGCTTGTGTATGTCCAAATAGACCTGTTGTACAGGTTGGGGCTTTCCCCAGGGGCAAGGAGGCAAATGTCCCCTTTCCCCAAAGAGACCTACCATCTGCTCAGTTCCCTTATGGGATGCAGCACTGTACATCAGCACAGGGGAACTTGCGCAGGATTGGGAAGAGTTTCCCTACTCCATTTAATCAAGTTATCTTGGTCGGCCCTACTTGTCATTCCTCCTAAATTTAACTAGTTTAATTAGGACAGTTTCTAACACTAACAATAGAATTCAGGCATCTGTAACTTGCCACAGCTCATTCAGGCTGTAATCCTATGCTCACTTTCTAGGGAGTAAGCCCCATTGACTACAATGAGATTGACTTTTGAGTAAATAGGCATAGGATTGGACTGTCAGTTGTTTGTATCTTTTCCCCACAAACTATTGAACAAACATGTCCATTTCAAGAGGCAATCCTATTGTGATCAAATGTGGGATTGTGTCAAGGTTCTGTTTTTCACACGCACAATAAACAAGAGACTGCTGCAGAAAATAGCAACCCTGCATCTCTCTCTCTTAAAAAAAAAAAAAAAAAAAGGTCTGATGCACACATGCATCTTCTTTACACATGGGTGAAACATTACACAAAATGATTCTGGATGTAATCATGCATAAGATTGCATCAATAACTTTTTTTGCAGTGTTTTATCAATGTGCATTTGCAGATTGGTAATACAGAGAGGATAACATGACAGAAAGGACCCCAGTGAACAGTGGCCAATGCGGCATGCACAGCACTCTGTACAAAATTCAAAAATAAAAATGGAATTCTGGACAGGATGACCAGATGTCCTCTTTTTCCAGGACATGTCCTCTTTTTTAGCCTAGTATCCTGGAAAAGAACTTTAATGTCCTCCTTTTCCCTGTGAGCAGGCCACTGCTGGCAGTGTGCTGCTTTCTTGTAATTAATACATGATATAGTTTTATATTTAATAATAAGTAATATAGTGTTTAAATTAACCACATGAAATCAATATATGAGTGTTTATAGCTTTTATTTTGTCATGTCCTACATTTTTCTTGGATGTCTTACATTTTGGGATGCCTTATTCTCTTTTGCGGTTGTCTGGTCACCCTGATTCTGGAGAATTCCTAAAACACCAGTTCCACTTCAAAAACAAGACCCAGACATTTGGGACTCCAGTGTCCAAGGAGAAATTTGGATGAGGAAAATTTTAGAAGCATCTTTTATATACATCCAATGCAATAAAGGTTGTTTCATCCCACTTTACAATCTCATCTGTCTTTAGCCTTCTTCTTGTTGGCAACCTTCAGTCTCGAAAGACTATGGTATCGCGCTCTGAAAGGTGGTTCTGGAACTGCGTCTAGTGTGGCTGAAAAGGCCAATTCGGGAGTGACAATCCCTTCCACACTGGGAGCAAGTGCAGTCTGTCCCTGGTCTGTCTCCCTGGCTATGGGCCTTCCTTCTTTGCCTCTTTGCCTCAGTCTGTTGGCCAAGTGTCTCTTCAAACTGGGAAAGGCCATGCTGCACAGCCTGTCTCCAAGCGGACCGCTCAGAGGCCAGGGTTTCACACTTGTTGAGGTCCACTCCTAAGGCCTTCAGATCCCTCTTGCAGATGTCCTTGTATCGCAGCTGTGGTCTACCTGTAGGGCGCTTTCCTTGCACGAGTTCTCCATAGAGGAGATCCTTTGGGATCCGACCATCATCCATTCTCATGACATGACCGAGCCAACGCAGGCGTCTCTGTTTCAAGAGTGCATACATGCTAGGGATTCCAGCATGTTCCAGGACTGTGTTGTTTGGAACTTTGTCCTGCCAGGTGATGCTTGGGATGCGTTGGAGGCAGCGCATGTGGAAAGCGTTCAGTTTCCTCTCCTGTTGCGAGCGAAGAGTCCATGACTCGCTACAGTACAGAAGTGTACTCAGGACACAAGCTCTGTAGACCTGGATCTTGGTATGTTCCGTCAGCTTCTTGTTGGACCAGACTCTCTTTGTGAGTCTGGAAAACGTGGTAGCTGCTTTACCGATGCATTTGTTTAGCTCGGTATCGAGAGAAAGAGTGTTGGAGATCGTTGAGCCAAGGTACACAAAGTCATAGACAACGTCCAGTTCATGTGCAGAGATTGTAATGCAGGGAGGTGAGTCCACATCCTGAACCATGACCTGTGTTTTCTTCAGGCTGATCGTCAGTCCAAAATCTTGGCAGGCCTTGCTAAAACGATCCATGAGCTGCTGGAGATCTTTGGCAGAGTGGGTAGTGACAGCTGCATCGTCGGCAAAGAGGAAGTCACACAGACATTTCAGCTGGACTTTGGACTTTGCTCTCAGTCTGGAGAGGTTGAAGAGCTTTCCATCTGATCTGGTCCGGAGATAGATGCCTTCTGTTGCAGTTCCAAAGGCATGCTTCAGCAGGACAGTGAAGAAAATCCCAAACAAGGTTGGTGCAAGAACACAGCCCTGCTTCACTCCGCTTCGGATGTCAAAGGGGTCTGATGTGGAGCCATCGAAGACAACAGTGCCCTTCATGTCCTTGTGGAAGGATCTGATGATGCTGAGGAGCCTGGGTGGACATCCAATCTTGGGGAGATTGGACATTGTCCAATTGGGGAGATTGGACATTGTCTTTAGCCTAACAATGAAAATACAGATCAAAATTTCATTAGCTCAGCTAGACACAGAGAATGAGCAATAGAGAACAAATGAGATATCTTTATTGGACCAATTAGTTATTAATTGCTGTAAGGAAGCTTTTAATGATAACTACATCCATGGTGCTTGGTTAGTACAAATATTTGCCATCCTTACGTAGGTGCATCAGACAGAGTTTAATGGTCCATGAATAGAAATGTTTGAAAAGGGTGTTTTGTGTTCAGTCTTAGGATGTAAGCCTATCTTACTCACTGGAAACAAACACCTCTACCCATAAAATTCTAGATAAAACCAGGAAGTATCAAGTAAAATTAATTAAGTACTGTCCATTGTACATGTGCAACGTAACTATATAAGTATATTGAATTGGGTTGGCTGTGCATCCAGTGTGCACTGAAATCCAGCAGTCCATATGCACCAGCAATTTCACAGATCTTGGGGACAATGATCTATAAAATAAATAAAATTCCTCTGCAAACGTTGGGGACAACAACCAGGAAGGATTGTAGCTTTCCAGCAGAATGCATAATGTGCCTGCAGGTGGTCCCAGCAATTCTGCTGGCAGAGATCCAGGTAGACCCCTCGGTGCTTTGAAGACTTACCCTCAAGTAAGAGAAAAAATGTTCCCTTACCCAGGGAACTGCCCCCCCCCCCAGATGCCACATCAGCCATTTTGACATGGCTGCATCAATGGAGAGGGAAAGTATAGAACTGGGCTTTTGGGATCATTTGTTTAAAGCCAGCTTGAGCCACAACAGTAAATCCTGCGGCCTTCCAAAGCAAATGACCACCCCTTTCAAAACTTTTATGTTATAGTTAGGCAACAAATCCCATAATTTTCCAAACAATATTTTAACCCTGTTTTGGGGGAAGGGTATCAGTTTCCAATGACCTTCCCATTTATGACCAGCAGGAGGAAAATAAAAATGGCCTCTTGTGATTTAAAGAGGACTTAAATCTCTTTACTTTGAAAGCAAAGCAAGCTGTTCGCATGCAGCAAAGAGTAAAGCAGTCAGCTTTTATACAATGAATGATTGCCATTGCCTATTATGTAAACAAACAGGAGTTGGTATCATGGAATTCATTACTGAAAGTAGAAATCAGGAAAAACAGTAAAACCCCACTTAGTCATTGAGGCTAAATATAGAACTGTCAGATAAGCAGGAGCTCAATTAACTGGAAACATGATCTTTTCCTGCCATTTCAGCTGCTCTGGTGTTACTGGAGAGAGGGCAAAATGCTAAGTTTCTTTAGGCACCTGGCCACTGATGTAAAGGGGCCCTTCCTCTTTGCCTTCAGAGCCTGTCATGACTGCAAAAGCACCAGTAGCCAGGCACCTGAAGAAACTTAGCATTTTGCCCCCCTCCTCCAGGAGTGCCAGTGGTCAGCTAAATGAATTCAGTCCTGCTACCAGTAAGATCAAAGAACTGAGACAGAGTTCGTTCATATTGTGTACAAAAAGTTGTTGTTCTTAAGTGTTAAATTGCTTGTATTCAAGTTGGCAACCCTCAGTCTCGAAAGACTATGGTATCGCGCTCTGAATGGTGGTTCTGGAACAGCGTCTAGTGTGGCTGAAAAGGCCGATTCGGGAGTGACAATCCCTTCCCCCCCCCCCCGGAGCAAGTGCAGTCTGTCCCTGGTCTGTCTCCCTGGCTATGGGCCTTCCTTCTTTGCCTCTTAGCCTCAGACTGTTGGCCAAGTGTCTCTTCAAACTGGGAGAGGCCATGCTGCACAGCCTGCCTCCAAGCGGGCCGCTCAGAGGCCAGGGTTTCCCACCTGTTGAGGTCCACTCCTAAGGCCTTCAGATCCCTCTTGCAGATGTCAGCTGTGGTCTACCTGTAGGGCGCTTTCCTTGCATGAGTTCACCATAGAGGAGATCCTTTGGGATCCGGCCATCATCCATTCTCACAACATGACCGAGCCAACGCAGGCGTCTCTGTTTCAGCAGTGCATACATGCTAGGGATTCCAGCTCGTTCCAGGACTGTGTTGTTTGGAACTTTGTCCTGCCAGGTGATGCTGAGGATGCATCGGAGGCAGCGCATGTGGAAAGCGTTCAGTTTCCTCTCCTGTTGTGAAAGAAGAGTCCATGACTCTCTGCAGTACATAAGTGTACTCAGGATGCAAGCTCTGTAGACCTGGATCTTGGTATGTTCTGTCAGCTTCTTGTTGGACCAGACTCTCTTTGTGAGTCTGGAAAACGATGTAGCTGCTTTACTGATGCGCTTGTTTAGCTCGGTATCGAGAGAAAGAGTGTCGGAGATCATTGAGCCAAGGTACACAAAGTCATGGACAACCTCCAGTTCATGCGCAGAGATTGTAATGCACAAGATTGTATGTATAAGAGATTGCTTGTATTATAAGCATCTATTTATCATGGATCTTACCCCAGGAAAAGTGTAACTCAGTGGCGGATTTACCCCTCGTTTATCCCAGGGCAAAGGTCTGCGATGCTGTCCCCTGTGAGATGCCACCCCCCCATGTGAAGTGTCTCCCTACCATTCAAGAGCGATGGAGAGTCACACTATGTTAGGACTGACTGAGGATGCCTTTGGAGGCTTCCCCAGAGTCTTAAACTGTACTTCTGGAAAATCAGAAGTCCAATTTCAGACCTCGTCGGGAGCCTCAGGGGGGCTTCCCAAGTGGTCCTAGAGTCACGCGGGCTCAGCGCCCAGGCCATTTGCCCCATTTGCCCAATGCTAGGTCCATTGCTGATGTAACTAGATACTGTGCTCAATATTGCACTGCCAGTGAAAATGGTTCCCCTCTGTTGATTTCTCACCCCTCTCCTATATCGTTTGGGCATAATTATCATTGTTGTTTGCTGGGTAACACCACACCCCCACCTGCAGTAGAAGCCAGTACTTTGGAACTGAAGCATACACAGTATAATCATGTCACAGTATGGATAACAGTCCAATTCTATGGGCTTTAGCCGCCAGCGGAACGTACATTCCACTGATAGCTGAAAAGCAGCCATAAAATGCTAACCAGCAGCATTCTGAGTAACTGCTGGGGTGCTGCTGGAGCGTGGCAGGAAGGCCTGGACCTTCCCGCATGTGTCACTGAAGCTGCAACGGCCTGCCAAGGCAGGTAAGATGGTGGGGAAGGAGGGAGGGGGTAGGTGGAGAACAGGGGTGCAGAACTGGGCAGGGATGGGGCATAATAGGGGTAGGGTAGTTGCTGGAGATGGTGGATCCAGTGATGATGGTGCCTGTTGGATCCTATGCCCCTTTTCTGCAGTTTCCCCACTCCCTTTCTCTCTTCGGACTTGCGCTAGCAAAATTGCAATTTGCAGAGTGAAATTTAAATCCCTGTTTCCTGCTAAAGCCTCCCAATCCACACATGCACAGTGAATACAGTGTGCCTGTTTTTGGTGTGGCTGCACTAGCAGGGTGGGGAAGAATAGAACTGGGCTATTAATTTCCTAATGCTATGAGGAGAGAACTCAACATGGGGCTATCATTTTCCACAGCAACCCTTTGTCAAGTGTAAAAGACTATCATCAAAAGTGCAGAAAATGAAATGGAAAATGTAAATGGTGTAGGGATAAATAAAGTGAACGGGGCAGAATTGTAGCAGCATTTATTTTATGATCTCATCTCTTATCAGAGTCCATATGATTTCTCTGGAGTATGAATGATATGGTGTCATATTTCATTCACCAAGGATTATGCTGAAAGAATATTTTCAGAAGCTCCTGCCATGTCTGTATGTTTTAGATAATGGCATGATCATGGCAAATAAACTCAAGCCTTATTTCAAGAACAAAACACGAATGAGAAAAAGAACACAGACGTAACTGAAATTGTTCAATGATTGTTTATGACATAGTCATAAGATCACTTGTTTATGACAGATAGTCATAAGATCACTGCAGAGAAGTCAGACTTTCTATCGTTGATTCTACTTAATGTGGATTTCAGTCTTTTGATTTTGAGTTGCTACTCCAACATGTTTGCTTCATCTTGCTTTTTCTTTTCATTTTTCTTTTTCTTTAGAGTTTCACAAAGTCACATGTACCTCAAGTTAAATAGGATGTTTACAAAACTAGACATGCAAACCCACTGCCGAACAGTGGGTTTAAAACAGTTGTGCTCATCGATAACACTAAAATCCAACTTTTCAGTTCAATTGGTTTTTGAAATGGGACACTATATAATTGATTTCTTTTATATTGGGTGTATTGGTACGCACTAGGGAAAACTCCCTTCCAGGGGTGTTAAGTTACCTGTGATGATTGCAGCCATCTTCAGCTTTGCTAGGCAAAATTTGGCAAAGCAACCATATTGCTCCTGAAATTCTCAACAAGACAAATAGAGATTAAGGTTCTGAGCACTGGTGGAGCACTAGTGCTAGCCCAGTGCTGGCCGGTGCTGGGCTAGCGCTGGTGGAGCACTGGAGCTCCGCTGCTCGGTGGTTGCGCGGACCACTGGACAGCAGAAAGGTAGATGGGGGTGGGGACAAGGCATTCCGGGGCAGAGGGAGAGCAGTGAGAGGGCAGGGAGGAAGCATACTGGGGAGAGGGAGCAGGGCGGGAGGGAGGCAGGACCGGCAGAGCTTCGCTCCACCGGATCCTGAGCCTCCGTGTAGGGCTGTCTGCTCAACACAGTTGCTCTAAATTCTACGCCGACCCTTGGCTGCACTGGATCCAGCCGCAGACATTTTCAGCACCGCTGCAACCCCACGCACCGGGAAGCTCAGAATTGGGTGGTAAATCAGTACCAACACTGGTGCCAGTTTCAAATGTCAGGGCTGGATATAAAACTCAGCAAAAGGGGAAAAAAAATCCTCTGAGTTTAATTATTCTGGGGGTGGGGCATGAGACTCCAGTTAAGAAATTCTGGATAAGTCTTTTCCCAGTTATGAAGTTTTCTGACCAGTCTCAATAATGTGACTGCAATAGATGGAGTGGATAGACCTGCTGCTTTATCTCATGATGGCAGTGTGACAGGTGAGAGTTCTTGACTTTCATCAAATACTGGCTTATTCCCCAGAGCCCAAGGGTTTATCTAATGTTTAGTTTCTATTATCCTAACACTTTTTACAAATATTCTTATTATCCATATGTATGCTTAATACTTTTTTTTATAAAAAAACAAATCTGCTAAAGCTCTTGGATTCTGATTGTCTGTGGGCATTAACTTTAATAGGTAAATTATACATGATATAGTGAAAGGCCATTTCCTTTTAACAATGTTAACTTTCAGCTTAATTGGATGTAGTCTCTTATAATAAAAGGCAATCAAAGCTCCATCTCCCTTTCTATGTAGCTATACTTTGCACACCCTCTCAAACCCCTTCTGATGTGTAGTGTCTGGAAGTTCAGTGTTCTGCCAGATTCCCACTGGGCCTTGTGCCCACTTAAGGCTGATTAGTTTCCCTTGTTAGACTCACAAGTGCAGCAAGCAAAAGTCAGAGTCAAGTCCCAGTCCACAGATTCCAAGCCAGTCAGTCCTATCAGTTAAAGTTGCCAAATCAGAGCCAATAGGCCCAGCCACAGTCCAAGGTCAGATGTCAGTCAGTCAAATCAGAGTATCCAAGTCACAGTCAAAAGTCAATAAGCCAAGTCACAGTCCAAGCTCAGATTCCAAAGTCAGTAAGCCCTCTCCAACCTGTACTCCTCCTACAACCCACAAACCCTTCCTGCCTCAGGTGCTCCTTATATCCCTGAGGGCCCTATTGCCTTCAAGTGGCTGCAGCTGTGCAGCACACTCTGCTGGATGCCCAGGCCTTACCCTTAAAGGGACCACTGCTGACACCACATCTACCTCCTCACCAGATCTTCTGAGATTCCAATACATTCAGCTGTCGCATTTCTCAATAAAAATGCATAAAACTCATACAACATGTTTAAAAAAAATTTCAAATTTTCATAAGACAAAATTATAACCCAACAGTCACAAATAAATTGTTACACCATCAATATAAACCTCGCAACTAAGATTGGATTAGGGCTTGCACATGCTTTACATGTCCAAAATGCAGGACAAGGAACCAATTCTGAACAAAGACAATTGCATTTTAGTTTTCCTTCTCTTACTTGTAGATAACTTGTTGCTCTGGGCATTGCTGCATACAGTACATGGTATAATTGGTTTTCCTGCCACTTTCCATTAATGCGCATAACACATCAGTTGCTATGCCACTTTACAAAGTGTTCCACATCCATCATCTCCATAATCCTCCCAGGGAGGTTTTTAAAGAGGATGCCTTGTTTAAGGTCACCTACAGGAGTTCACTCCTGAAGGGGTGTGTGTCTTCCCAGCTTGTGCTCAGGCTGCAGTCCTCTGCATGCTTACTTGAGAGTAAACTCTATTGGACACAGTGGGATTTACTTCTGAGTAAAGTTTGTGCTGGTAATCATTAGGCTTGAGATACACTGACAGCAACGCAGCAGGCAATGATTGAACTGATTGGGGAGAAGGCAGGGAGTGGATATGTTTAAAAGAGGAGGGGAAGACTTGGGGTCAGGTGGAAGAGAGAGAGCTTCACAGAGAGAACTATGTGAAAGGATCCTTTTGTTTCTTCAGGGTGCAAAGGACTAAAATAACCTTTTGTAATTGCGCAGAGGCTTGTGGACCCAAGGCAGCATCAGGCAGTATTCCAGGTCATGCTACCACTGCAGACATCAGCAGGAAGTAATGCTCCACCAGTCTGGATCAGATGTCACTTTCTCACTATGATGAGTGGGAAGATGAAACTGCTCAAAAGTTTAATGCTTTTAGCAGGCTGAGATTCCTTTCCAACACCTAAATAAGGCCTGAGGGTAAATCACAAGGGGAAAAAAACACATCATGCAATGATTTATTAAGTAGGAATGTTTGGAGCACTAGAAGGAGAGGGATTTAAGATAGGATTTAAAGGATAGCAGAAGGAAATGTCAACTTCTTTTAAAGATATGTTTGGCATGAATAAGTAAGAGGTATAAGAAGGGGCTGAGAGAATGAGCCAAGTTTAGAGGTCCTATTTATGAATAGAAAATCATCAGATAGCAGTGAGATATTTGAATTAGACTTTTTGATTGTATAATGCCCACTGCCCCTGGGGGCTGGGGATAAGAATAGGCCCTCAGTTTGGCTGTACTTGTCGTAAGAGGCCACTAAACAGCCATCAGGTAGATGGGACTCGTCAGCCTGGGAAGGCAGCTCATCTGAGAGAAGGAAAACTCTGATCCCAAACCTCCACTGCCTTGTGGCTACATCCAGTTATGGAAAAGGCTTCAGGAGTCAACCTCGAGACAAAATCCGGAGCCAGAGTCCCTGAGGCTGTTCATGGCTGAACACAGTCACGTTCTGGCAACTCCTGTGACGCTGCTGGAACCACCTGTATTGGCTTCTGCCTTTCCATTGGACCATTTCAGCGACGTGGAGAGGGGGGATTTGCTGCATGGGTAACAGTCTATCCTCCATATCTACTTTACCCAGGCTTCGTGCACTGGAGAGGACACTCTGTTCCAGAACCACTATTTAGAGCGCGATACCATTGTCTTCCGAGACTGAAGGATGCCAAACACAATGCCCACTGTCGCTTTCAGATACAAGGAATAACTCAGATGGGGGAATTCATATTCTATTAACAATTCATTTCTGCCTTGTAAGTTACACGGTCCAAACTACTGCTGTCTTATAGACCCCCAAATCTGGTCATTTTAATTACCATATTGTGCAAATAGTTGATTATACAGAACATATTATGGATCTTTCATTACACTGACAATCCACTGCACCAGGATCAGGGGCTGTCCATTTTTCATAGAAAATGCAGTCTGTTGTGAGACCACACCACAGGTTAGAAACTGGAAATTAGGTTGCATTGATATCAAAGTTTCATAAAACTGGAAATTGTCTCCCAAAGAGAAACCCATAATCCTGATCATTTTCAGGAGAAACCCAATGAGTTTCTATAAGACAATTCTAATGGGGCAGATGGTGGCAGAAATTCTGTGTACCTTTAAAATGATGTAATGTTGTCTCACTTTCAGCGAAGAAATACTTGGCTTATAGCCTTTGAAAGAAGAAAAATCTCCTTTTTCACGAAGTTACTTAAACTTAAAAATGTATGTTTAAGTTAGGAAGTTCCTCCCCCAATTGTCTGCAATGTATTAGTGGATCATTCTCCTACAGCACAATCCTAACACCACTAGCTAAGTAAGGACTATTCAGTTCAATAGGACCTGTTCCCAGCCAGGTTAGTGTGCATAGGTTTTCAGGCTTAAATAAGTGCTAGCCATTTCTTTCCTTTAAAAAGAAATTTTTTGAGTGTTTTCTCCTTTAGATTTTCAGAGTAACTTACAGCCCAATCCTATCCACACTTTCCTGAGGGTAAGCCCCATTGACTGCAATGGGACTTACTTCTGAGTAGATATGTATAGGATTGGGCTCTTAATCTTTTTATATGTTAGTTAAGCAAATTATAGAGGCTAAAGAGCAGCTAACCACACTGGAGCTCAAAGAGATGCATGTGAAGTTCTCTGTACATTACTACACAAACAAACCCAGTTCTGTAGGGAGGGAGGTGTTTTGCATTTGAAATAAACCTGCTTCCCTGTGAGGCTCTCTAAAGCAGCCCATCTGTGGAATGCAGACTTGTGGGCGAGTCCATGTTTTTAACACTATCTTTTGAATAAAAGAAATAATAAACTGAAGCATGCTCCAAAAACATAAATATCAAAATAATCACATGGAGAGTGTAATGAATACCGAACAAAGCAGTTTGAGATTTGAAAACAGGATGAGCAAAACATTCAGGCCACACTTGTGAGTTCCTAATATAACCACTGACCTTATGTGCAAAATAAAAATGAGTTTCATAAATAAATAAATGTGTTATTTATACTGGTCTGATTGTTTTTACAGTCTTGCTCAATGTTTTCTTGTGCAGTTGAATAACTTCATTTATTGCACCTTGCAACTTGGGTGATCTTTGTTGGAAAAATGACTAATAGGTTTTATAACTAAAGACAAGCACTCAATTTTATTGAGGTTTTCTCCACCTGGAATTTAATCATTTGATAATTTATATCCAATCGGTTTCACACGTTCATTGAATGTTCTTGATATAGCACAGGTTTTTTGTTTTTTTTTTAAACATTGGTATGGTGAGTTTTAGGGTTGAATTCTATACAGCTTTCCAGCACAGCTTTGCCAACAGGGTGCACACTGAATTCTCCAATGAGGGGGCAGGCAGTCATGGAGGCCTACTCAAAGGAACAAACGTTCCCCTAACTTGGGGCTACATTATGGCTGCATCAATGCTAGAAAGTTGGATGGGATTGGGCCCTTAGTTGTCCTCCTCAATTTCCTTCTTAGTGCCTACACTCTCTGCCTGCATCCCCTATCTCAATAACATTGCATGATCTGCTCTAATGTCACAGTGGCACTTTGGCAATGTAGAGCTAAACTGCTGAGTGTGACTTAGGAGAACTTTAGAATTAGAATCATGAGATCCATGAGTTCCTGTATGCATGAGGAGTGGCAGGGTGAACACATTGGCAAGCCACACACCCTATTACTAATGTATTCATGAAGCCACCCCCTCGCCTTTTTCTATGGAGAAGCAGCTTTAGGAGACAGCAATATTAATCAAAGGAGAAGTTTGGGGGGGGGTGCTTTGCCTGTTCTTCGCCCATTCCTTTCCCCTGCAGCACTTGCCTCAATTACTTTTTCTGAGAGGAACACAAACTGGAAATCTTATTAGGTTCAAATACATACAACAAGGACTTAAACACATATTTTTCCACATAACTTGTGTTTTGACCATAGCAATGCAATCATCACTCAGAAGTAAGTGTGGATAGGATGGCCACCTTAGAGCCCAATCCTGTGCTCGGTGGCACAGCTTCGTGCCACCGAGCATTGTAGCAAACAATGTGCTGTAAGGCACATTTGCAAGCCTCTCTGCCGGGCTCCCGCCCATGCTACCCCAGCGCCGGCCAGTGCTGGGCTAGCGCGGGGCAGTCGCCCAGCCTCCACGGCTTGGCAATCTCATGGACGGTAAGCGGGAGTGGGACGGGAGCGGGGAGGAGGTTTCCAGGGAGGGGGGAGGCCGGCAGGGGGTGGAGAGAGGGCGGGGAAGGCATGACGCTGAGGCGTGACCCAGGGAGCGGGGCGAGCGGGATGCATGCCAGGGGAGGAAGGGAGGCGGGTCCACGAAGCGCCATTGCGGGGCTGCTTACCTTACCTGGGAGAAGGGGACGAAAGTCTCCTTCTCCCAAGACGCCTCCCGCAGTAGCCCAGGGCACACAGGATCCGGCAGCAGCCGTTCTTGGTGCCACCAAGCCTGGGCACCCCAGGCAGCTCAAGATAGGGCTGCCTGTTAATTTTAAAGTGTTTACCTTTCTGTATAAAGTCAACATGACGTGCCTCAAGTATTTTTCTATTTAAAATTAAATATCAAATGGGAATGATTTGTCATACATTCTAATTCTGAATGTCTCTACTTCAAAAAAATACTTTCAAAAAATTTAAAGGATTTATGTGCTGCTTTTTGATGCTCAAAGTGGTATTTGACATAAAAGTTAAACATACAGAAGATAAAAACATTTTTATGCTAAGATAAACCAATTAAACGAATTAAAATGATAACAGCAGATTAGAATATAAAGTAATGATAACATAAAAACAGCAACATGAAAACAGCAACAGGAATTTAAAAGGGGGCCCCTAGGAGATTCCTCTCTGCTTGAAAGCTAAGCAAAGCAAATAAGTCTTTAAACCCCACCAGAAAACATGTATAGTGGGGCAGTCATCAAGTCTTCTTAGAACAGATTCCAGAAATGTGGTGCCACAGCAGAAACGGCCCTGCACCTTTCTGCCATCCCCTTGGCTTCAGATGGTGGTGGTATCCTAAGCAGGGCCCTATCTGATGATTGTAGGGGATGTGCAGGATTACATGGAGAAAGGTACATAAGAACATAAGAAGAGCCCCACTGGATCAGGCCATAGGCCCATCTAGTCCAGCTTCCTGTATCTCACAGCGGCCCACCAAATGCCCCAGGGAGCACACCAGATAACAAGAGACCTCATCCTGGTGCCCTCCCTTGCATCTGGCATTCTGACATGGCCCATTTCTAAAATCACGAGGTTGCGCATACACATCATGGCTTATACCCCGTAATGGTTTTTCCTCCAGAAACTTGTCCAATCCCCTTTTAAAGGCGTCCAGGCCAGATGCCGTCACCACATCCTGTGGCAAGGAGTTCCACAGACCAACCACATGCTGAGTAAAGAAATATTTTCTCTTGTCCTAACTCTTCCAACACTCAATTTTAGTGGATGTCCCCTGGTTCTGGTGTTATGTGAGAGTGTAAAGAGCATCTCCCTATCCACTCTGTCCATCCCCTGCATAATTTTGTATGTCTCAATCATGTCCCCCCTCAGGCGTCTCTTTTCTAGGCTGAAGAGGCCCAAACACCGTAGCCTTTCCTCGTAAGGAAGGTGCCCCAGCCCCGTAATCATCTTAGTCGCTCTCTTTTGCACCTTTTCCATTTCCACTATGTCTTTTTTGAGATGCGGCGACCAGAACTGGACACAATACTCCAGGTGTGGCCTTACCATTGATTTGTACAATGGCATTATAATATTAGCCATTTTGTTCTCAATACCTTTCCTAATGATCCCAAGCATAGAATTGGCCTTCTTCACTGCTGCCACACATTGGGTCGACACTTTCATCGACCTCTCCACCACCACCCCAAGGTAGTCCTTGAGGTATCCAGGTCCTGCCAGTGATTTCAGTGCCACACTGTATTTCTAAAGGCTGGCCTACTTGAAACGAAAGAGTTTTCAAAGGCACCATTTAACCTCCTTACTTCCTATTCAGGCCGCAATAATCCTAAAAACTATTTTTCTAATTCTGAAAGTACGTCAGTGCTTTTCAAGGCCCAAATGCTAGTCTTCCAAAGTAATATTTTGTTATTTGCTTTTGATTTTCATGAAGAAAGAAAGCCTAATGAAGTGATAGGTGATAGATTTGAACATGCTAGCATTTACACTCCAGTTGTCCAAAATGTGAGTAAAAGACTTGTTCCCATGCATTTATTGCAAGGCATACCCGTTGAAAACATTTGTGAGTGCTTTATGCAAATGTCAAGCCTTAGGATAGTAACTGACTAGTTCTATAGTGCTTTGCCTATATGTTCAACTCTTAATGTGCATTTTATAAAATGCAATAGGAAAAGCCCTCAGTGAGGAGAAGCCGGGCTCCTCTTCTTGCTGGCAGCGAAAGCCTTTTCTGCTGCTGTGATTAAGAGACATGAAATATTCGACAATGGCCATGCTCCATTTATGCTGAGGGCTCATATCCAAGAGGTAATATATGAAACAACCTGACTTTTCTGTTTTATTTTGTCCCCGCCTCAAATGGTCTAGATATCAAGGGGAATGTGAAAATGAGTCTACAACAGATGACAGGGGGAGAAAACCCATGATCTCACCTGCCTCTTCCCATATCACCTGTTTCAGTTAGCGGAGAATGTTTACTTCTAGAATGGAAATGTGTTCATCATGGTCTGCAGCAGGAAAGTACATTATTTTGGGAAGACCTTGTATGAGATTCTGAAGGCAGTACCAGTCCTCCAGCTAGATTGACAGGCATCGCTTTGCCTCTCAAATCACTGCAGGAGCAGTGAGCTTCGATATCAGGCTCCATTTATGATTCACTTTGGTGGGTCTTATTAAAATTCATCCTATCATTTCCTTCTGCAAAGTAATGATCAGAGATGGCTGGCTTTTATTGCTTTTATTGCTTTATAGCAATTTATCTGTTATGAGAGACAAAAAGAAAAAAAAAAACCAAGCTGAAATACAATTATTTCTGCGAAGCATGAATCTGCTAAAGAATATGAACTTCTTCCTTCTCTTTGCATTTAAGTTTTAGTTTGCCTTTCACAATCAATAGTTGAGGTGAGGGTGATGGTTGCGGGTGATGAGGAAGCTCCCTGTTTATACTAAGCATAAATCCAGTTTCCTTTGATGTAATTTAAAAATGCTTTTGATGTCATCACCTCCTGACAGAACAATCAATCTCAAATTTCTGTTTTCTCAGGGTTCTGGCTTTGGAATAAAGACACCAATGACCGCATGAGGAAAACTGTTTTAAGTGGAGACGGGACTCAATTGACCTTGTCTCAGATCGGTACAGGAGAGTCTGGCGGGGACACCATATTTAGAGGTTGACCTGAGACTCGGGAGTTCGTCTGCCTTTCTCAGATCGCAGGGAAGAATTTAAATCCCAAGTTTAGTTTGCTAAGGGCACAATCCTAAGCAGGTCTAGTCAGAAGTAAGTCCTATTGTGTTCAATGGGACTTACTTCCAGGAAAGTGAGGTTAGGATTGCAGCCTTAATGCCATGATAGTGTATCTGCAAAGCCTCCAGTAACCCATTTTTGTCTGGCCCGCGCATGTACACATTTAGTCCCTGTTGCGTATATACAACATTGGGCAGAAATGGCTTAACTAGAACAGATATATGACTTCTAGGAAATAGGGCAGTCAAAAGAAGATAATGTGACCATCTCCTTCCAAACAGGTGCAGCCCAAATGCAGTATTGCTCCTTCCTTCTCCTATCTTTGCTGTCCTGGTGCAAGGGATAGGCCACCTATGCAGGGCCGG
Organism: Tiliqua scincoides; assembly: GCF_035046505.1. Lineage (NCBI taxonomy): Eukaryota > Metazoa > Chordata > Lepidosauria > Squamata > Scincidae > Tiliqua > Tiliqua scincoides. The sequence continues at coordinate 114,854,828 of NC_089821.1, forward strand.
CCTGATCATAAAAGGCAAACTAAGCAACTAAGGGCACAATCCCAAAGCGCCCTTGGGCCCATGCAAGTCCCTTGTGCTGGCCCAGAAGGGTTGCAAACGTGCTGTACAGCTTCCTCAGGAGCAAGCCAGTACATGGAGATGCAATGCAGTATGGGGGTTGCATCCAGACTCTGCACCAGCTTTCCCCAGGTAGGTTGCATCAACCGAGCTCAGCTGAGCTCAGCCAATACAGAGGTCTGGCTAGGGCAGGGAGGAGGGAGGCGTTCTGGGGTGGGGGGAGGGCAGGCAGACAGTGGTCCAGGGAGCGGGAGGCGGGACTGTGATCCAGCTGTTATGCCGGATCCCAACCTCGTTCCCGGAGCAACGCAGATTGGCTCCAAGCCGCTTCACTCTCCTCTGAATATGCCACCTCTGGAAGTGGTGCAAATTCAAGGAGACCCATTGGGGCTGTAGTGGCTTACTCGGGGGTTAAGGGGAAGAGTTTCCCCTTGCCTCCGGCTGAGCCACTTGGGCACCTACATTGCACCAGATACAGCACAGGTCTCCTGGCCGGCCTGTTCCAGTGCAAGATAGGATTGAACTGTAAGGGCCCAATCCTAATTAAAGGCACAAGATTCAGTGGTGATGGCAAAGTCACCTCTGTAACCTACAGGCAGCCGGAGATCATGTGGGGCAAAGAGGTAAGTGTTGCTTTACTTACAGCTCCAGTCTTGCATGTGCCTGTATGGATCTACTCAGACCTGTGTCATCTGTTTAACTGGGGCAGGTCTGAGTAGAGGCAAGGGGGCATGTCAGGGCCAAAATGAAGCTGAGGATATTGGCAGAACCATCATCGCCAATACTGCCCTCTACCACCACATACTCCTGAGGTCCTGATCTATGTCCCAATCCACCTACCCCCCACCCCCTTCACTGCTTTACTGGCTCTCATGGATGGGGTCCTCACCACCAGTGATTGTGCTAGTGACCTCTCTGCACTTCCTGGTGGAAGTGCTGGCCATCAGCAGAATGTCACCACTGCTGGCGCCTACTATTCCCACTAGAGAAGGTATGACAGCAGTCAGGTGGGGGAGGATCAGTGGCATTGCTAGAGGAGTGCAGGAGGTGCGGGCCACACCGGGTGGCAGCACATGGGAGTATGACACCACTTCTGGCCAGAATTGCAAAATCATGGTTTTTAGGAATAATACTGTCCGATGCATAATTTACGGCAGAATCCAATGAAACAAAAGTTATAGCCAAAAAACAGTGGGGGTGAGGATGCGTTGATTCCACTGCATGGGAGGAGGTCCATCATGGGGGTGACACACTGGCCTCCTGCACTGGGTGATGCAAACCCTAGTGATGCAAACGCCACTGGGGAGGATGAAATTGGGCAGAGGGAGTGGGAGGAACAGGAGGCAGGTTGGTTACAGGAGAGGGTAGATGCTGGGGCAATTGCATGCACCAGATCATAACGTCCATTTTGCAACCCCCCCCCAGCCCATCACAGTCTCCAATAATTTTTAGAAAATGATGCCTCCAGTCCACTGTGAAACTTCCTATGTCCCACTGAAATGATTTTTCATGTTTTTATACCGCCGTTCCTCCAAAGAGCCCAGGGCGGTGCTCCCCTGCTTTTGTCCTCACAACAACCCTGTGAGGTAGGTGAGGCTGAGATAAAGTGACTTGCCCAAGGTCACCCAGGAAGCTTCATGGCTGAGGGGGGATTTGAACCTGGATCTTCCAGGTCTAAGTCCACCTCCCAAACCACTACACCACCCTGGCTCTCCCTGACGAGTTGTTGTTGTTCATGAGTTACTGGGCATTGCTTATACTGCCGTTAACAAATCACCTATTATTTGCTTTTTTTGTTTCCGCTGAAATTGCTGAAAGACTCCCTGAGACCATGGGGGGCTGGTTCAATTTAATTAATGAATTAACTACAAGAAAAAAAGAGTGTGTGAATAGTATCAAGGACAAAATAAAGAAGTTTACTCTCTTGATTGCAAGAATCACAGTATCCATATTTTAATTCAGCAGGCCAGTTAAAGACCCCTGAGATGATGTTGTTGCCCTATGAAAGAAAACTTTCCTTCCTCTTTACTAACTTTCCATTCAACATGCGTCCGCTAATCATTTTATTAATGCCGAGAGTCTAATTTCTTAAAAGGAGAACAAAAAGTACATTCTTATGCAGGTAACTGAGCATGTTCATATGAATTTTTTTTCAAACTTCAGGCATCAGATGAACAAAAACTAAAGTGCTGGCTTGTAACTATGGTCACTACTATTCTGGAATTCTTATTTTTAAAACACAAATATTTTTGAAGGAAAGCACACCCACTTCCAGCTTTCCACAGCTGCGTAAACCTGTGGGCTGACATGTACTTGTGGCTGGTTTCTTGCAAAGGGTTAGGTTTTTAGGGTTTCTCTTGGAAAGAAATCTCCATTGCTCAGCAGTATCTTTGAATATAATTACATTATTGTCTGCATGCTTAAAAGTTTAAAAAAAAAAAAATTTTTTTAAGCACACTTGTTTCCACTAAAGGCATAACCAGAACTAGAGGTGCACATCTGGAGAACACTTTCTCTCTCTGTGAAATGTGTTCTTACTTTCAGAGACCTTATGCCAGAGATTGCATCTGGGCAATGCAGGGCGCTTTCTGGTTGTGTGAAAGCCGGAGCACTGTCACGTGCTGCAAAACCACTGATGCAAATGGGCAACAGTGAGGCACATGCAGCAGTAGCTCCAGAGGCCCCCACTGGTGGAGGTGTGTGATGGGTGGGGAGGTCAGGGGGAGTTTCAGAACAGAGAGGGGGAGAATCCTGGCAGCAGCAACTTGTGCCAGGAACCCACCCCCTCTTTTTGAACACTACTCACACCTTTCCTCTTCTCAGACTTACGCCAGCAAAATGGCTGGCATGGGTCTGAGGGAACCCATAGTCAACTGGGCAGCCTACTGGGGGGTTAGGTGAATATTTTTGCTTGTCCGCTGCCTCTGTTGGCACAACTATGTGGTGGGGGGGGGGAGATTGGGCTGAATGTCACTGGGGGCAAACAAAGCCAAAGTGAAGGCAGTGCAGCAATGCCTAGTTGGGAAGCACTGCCCTCAGTCTGAATCAGCTTTGTTTGCCACCAGCGATGTCATCACGTTGATTGATTTAATGACAATGGTATTGTTAAGAAGGGCTATGTTTTTCCCACGCATAAATGGTGCAGCAGCCAATTGGATCCGCAAGCAGCAAATTGGCACACAAAAAGGCAAACTTTTTGGTGGGGGGGGGGGCTCTTTTGAAAAACTTTTCAGTTCCCCACTGTCACTTTTTACCCTGAAAACATTCATGAAGAGCATTCAACAGCCTTAGTTTCCACAATATTATTTATTTTGCATTTCCCCCCCTCTTTGCCGAAGGGAAATAAACTTTCAACAGCATGGGCTCTGTTTTACTACTCAAATGCTGAACAAATGTAATCTCTCTCTGCAGTAGGACCAAATCATACGTTCCTATTGATGCTGTTTCCAGCATAGAGGCATTAATCAACCCTGCTTATTTTAAATATAGCTGCTGGGAAAGGCTTCCAGTTGTGTCAATATCTTCAAAACAATGGCAGTGCAATAATATGGCAAACATTACAGTCCCTTTGTGAATGCTTATTAAAATGCACACACTTTCAACAATGGACTGTTTCTCAGTGTTGTCACTTATTTGGATTCAGTGTGCTGAGTTAGACAAGGTGGAATGCATTGCATGCTGATAAATACACATACAGAGACATTGCAAATGTCATGGTCTCAGAAATATATCCGATTTAGCTTTAGATTTATTGAATATGTGGTTTCATTTTTCCTGCAGATACAATACTAAATTATAACACTCATTTCTATGCCAGTCTAAACATCTCAGGAGCATAAGGAACCTAGTCTAAGGCAAGGCTGGTCAATCTCTGCCTTTGCAGGATCTTTTCTATTTCCCAGAGAGTGGTACAGCAGCTGGGAGTATATTTTGCCACATAACCTAATTTCATCATGATCAGTCAGGCTCCATAATGCAATTAGCATAAGTACCTGTCATTTATGATGTATATGTGCTCAGACATGGCATTATATACAACTATGTATATATGCAAATATATTGCATTAAAAGATGCATACAAAAAGCAACCTTAGAATGTAGGATGTTCTTTTTCTTACAACTCGTAAGCAAACAATGTGAAAGGGTAGGAAATCTTGGCAGTTATTCCTTGATCGATAACAATTTGGCAGGGCCATCAGGGTCTGGAAAAACTTACCTTGGAAGGTATCCTTTGGTTAAACAACTAGAAAACCCCATTAGAGAAGTAATGACATGAGTCATGGATTAAACTATGTAGGTAACTTGGGATTACATCAGGAGAAAGAAGCAAAGGTGAGTAACTTGACTAGGAGTGTCCCAGAGAAAAACTGGCACTTCAACACATGGCAGGTCAATTTTTGGGGAAGCTCATGATGACCCTGATTTAAGTATCTTTGTAGCACAGTGATCATATTATCATGAATGCACAGTGCATTTCTACACACTACTGGAAACCACCTCTAAAGCAAACTAGGTGTTGATGTACTGTGCTTTTAATGAAACAAATCACATAATTTGTTTTGTATGCTCTTCTCATTCCTAGACTTTACTCGCTATAGGGGGAGACACCTGCCCTGGGTGAAAAATGCACCGACAATAGCACTGCTTGGGATACAACCCACTGACTGTTAGCCAGGGTATATATCTGTGGAATGTAATCAAAACAGGGAGTAGAATCAGGGATTTTTTTTAAAATAGCATTCTACTAACTATAAAAATCACAGCAAAATTCAATGACTACAAGATTAGATGCAAAAGCAGAGGCATATCCAGAGGATGTGGTGCTGTATTGGAATTGCGGAAGATATTACCGAGGAGAGGGGAGCACCTGAGGCAGAAAGGGTTTGGTGGGTTTTGAAGGAGTGCAGGTTGGAGGGAGGAGAGGAGACTGACTGACTGGGCTTATTGGTAACTGATTGATTGGACTGGTTTACAAGGCCCAGTGGATTGGGATTTGGCAAAACAGGTGCCCATGGTGGTGACATCATGGTGTCATGTGATGTTGTGATGTCACCTTCTGGGTTCTCCCAGAGGAGGAGCGGGCCTCCTCTGTTTTGTGTTTGGCAAAAGAGGAGACCCTATCAGACAGAGTGTGGGAGTAGTCAGAGAGCCAAGCTAAGTGGAGCAGGCACCCAGGAAGCCATGTGAATTGCTGGAGTCAACATCCTTGCAAGGGTGGCTGTGGGGGCAGTGAAGAAGCACCTGGCAGTATTTTCCTTGCACTCTCCAGCAACTGAGTAGCCTGCAATGGGAGGGTAGAGGGCATGCGCAGGACAAGGAAAGGTTGGGGTGTCCAACAGTATTGTCTTTGTGCCAGGCAGCAGCAGTAGGCAGTGTCAATTTCCAAAAATTCTTCTACTTGTGGTGGCCCACCTTCAAGTGGTGCCCTGGACATGCGGTGCCCAGGGCATGTGTTGCCACACTCTAGGAATGTCTCTGCACAAAGGCCCAGCAGATTCCATAGAATTTCTATGAGGAAAAATATGAGGAAATTTCTATGAGGGAGGAGGTAGACATGTTAGACTCCCCTGAGAGTTTATTTATTGAAAAGATTTCTGTATTGCCTTTCCCCAGGCTAACAACCTGGCAGAATTGACAACAATATGCTGCTGTCATTTGAGGATAGCAAGCCTGGAAGATAAGCAAGCCTCCTTCCTCTTTAAAACACCAAAAAAGTACACTCACTATATAGTCTTTCAGTTTTTGTCATTGCAACCATGTACATTATTACTAAAAGTATTTATACCCTGCTTTTCAAAAAAAAAGTTCACAAAACAGTTTACAGAGAAAATCAACTTAACAAATGGTTCCTGTCCACAAAAGGCTCACAGTCAAAAAAGATACAGAAAAAAGCCCAGCAGTGGCCACTAGAAAAGACACTGTGCTGGAGTGAAGGGGGTCAATTACTGTTTCCCTGCTAAAGTTAAGATGAATATCCCTTTTAAAAAAGTGCCTCTTTTCCAAGTTATCAGGGGTTAAATCTGATTAACAGCCTTACTGCTCAAAACTGTCTGTTAATCATTGTTTAATACAGTAATGCATTTCTTTAAATTCTGTTCAAGGAATTAATTTGTTTTGGGGGGGGGGGGAATTCTTCCAAGTGAAGAAAAAGTAAATGGAAGTTGGCATCAAATGGTTGGCAACCTTCAGTCTCGAAAGACTATGGTATTCCCAGGTGGTCTCCCACCCAAGTACTAACCAGGCCTGACTCTGCTTAGCTTCAATGGTGAATATAATCAGCAATGTTAAGGTGAAATCCTGAAGAACTTTATAAGAAATGTTTAGTACTTTGGTTTCTTAGGTGTGCTGTTTTCAATTTTTTACATTGTTTCACTGACATGCGGTGTGAGTGCAAGGCTGCAGGAGTCCTACTGAAAGGGTTGACTTGTGGGCAGTGAGGGAGTGAGCTGGGAAATAACAGTTGCCTATTCACAGTCACAGATCAAAGGTGATGCTTTTTTATAACTGTATCTGCCTGGGAAGTATCAGTAGTCTGGGGCAGTGGTGCTGGCCAGGAAAAGGCTTCAAGCTGGAGTCCTGGTTGCTCAACATAACATCTACTTAGTCAAGGAATCCAGTTCTAGCCCAGTAGCTCCTGACACCTAGGGACCCTGGTAGTACATCCCAGGTGTCATACTATTTGCGCCATAATGGTATCTCACCAGAAGAGGGAGCTGCTGGCTTGTTATTTCATGTATTTCAGCACCACCAAGGCAAAATGGTCAGACTGCAGTATTGCAGCTGCTAATTCAGCAGGGTCAGGTGACACAAGGGGCTAGAAAGTCCTATAAAACTCGCCCATTCAGCTTGGTCTCCTTAGTTCCATTGCCTCAGTTGATTGGTCAACCAAAAAGGCATAAATGTCTCTTGAGTCTGAATTTATTGACTGGCTTGGGTGGGCCCATTCAATTTCTCCCCATTTTATTTAATTTTAGGATGGTGAGCCCAGGTCATGGGCTCAATCAACAGTGCTGGGAGGTGAAGCGCAGAGCCAGCCAAGGGCGTGGCTACTGTGGATGGAGTGCTCATGATGTGGGGAGCTCTTTCACTCCTGTCCCTCAGGCCCCCAACTTCCTCCACTCAGTTAATGCTCCCTCCCCCAAGCCCTTTTGCATGATTTTTTGTTGTTGTTGTTTGTTTCATGTTCTGGTCACACTACTGTTGATGCCACTGCTACTGACCTATGTCACTCCTTAGTCCTGCTGCTGCCGCCAAACCCAGCAAGTGTTTTGCCAGATTCCCGGTCCAAGCTTCACTTAGAGAATTATGCCCACTTTAAGCTAATTAGCTCCCCTTTGTTCCCCAAAAATGGCCCCAGTTCTGCACTGCTGGACCCTACCACCAGGGCAGCTCACCTGTTCAACTTGCAGAGGTCCTCCTTCCTCCCCTCTTCTGCCAGCAGCTTCTTCAACCACTACAGCAACACCTTGGTCCTCAGCAGGTGTTGGGCATGGCAGCCACACACCAAGCTCCAGTGTCTCCAGCAGTCTCTGTTCCTCAGAAGTCCATTCACCCATCTGTCCATTCATCCATTGGTTAATCAGCAAGTCCAGTAGTCCATCAGCTGGTCCATTAATCCTTCAGTTGCTTTCTCTCTCCTCCAAACTCTTTCCTTCTACAGCCACACCCTTTTCCTTCCTGCAGGTGCTGCTTTTAACTCTGAGGCCCTTTTTGCCTCCAAATGTCTGCAGCTGTGCAGCACATTCACTGCAATCTGAGGCCCTGGTGTTAACCCCATGCTTGCCTGCCAGAGCAAGGGGCCACTGTTGACACCACACCCTATTTCCTTGAGGGATCTTGCGCATTTCCATTACAGCAGGTCAATGTGGAGATGGGAAAGAACATGAGTCTAGTCAAGAGCTCTCACCTGCCTTAGAATGCCAGGACAGAGGCCCAGCACTGCACACTCTTCACTGACCCCACCCCCAACCAATAAAGCACCAGTCAGGTGTAAATCCAATCCCCTGCTTTGTGCTGGGTGAGGATGGGGCAAAGATGCCCCTGCCCAAATCTGTGGGTGAGATGTAGCAGTTTGACACTGCTTGGGAAGCACACAAGGCTTGGACCTTGTGGCTTGATGGGAAAGTGCAAAAAACAGAAGCACTCTGAGGGTTGATTGTGGAGCTGAAACTGCGAGGGGCAGAGCAAAGGAAAGAGACAGCAAATATTCATACAGAGGGTTGATACAGGGAAAGCTGAGCCGGAAGTAGGACGGTATGAGATCGAGAGAGAAGTCCGTCCTCCTGGCCAGCTTCCTCAGACTTTTATTCATTCTCAAAACACATGATGCAAAGCTATGCAATAGGGGAAATTACTGAAGATTGCTGAGACTGGCTATAACCAGCTAGCTCGCTAGCTTACCACAACATTCCATTAACTAAGATAAGAAGCGCTTCTCCATAACATCCTCTTATTTACCAGCACTGGGCAAAGACTCAGCATGATTTCCAAGGCTGCGAAGAGTGTGCTCTCTGCGCAGATGCAGGCAATTGCATAGCTGATGTGTCTGCTATGTTGCCACATATTAAGGCTAAGCCCAGTGCTTGTGCATATAATTACCACATGGAAGGACAAGATATTGCAATATTAGAGACTAAGGGCCCAAGCTTATCCATCTTCCCAGCACCGGTGCAGTCGCAATGCAGCCCCAAGGTAAAGGAACAAATGTTCCCGTACCTTAAGTAGGCCTTTGTGTCTGCTGCCCCACCACAAGATGCAGTGCAGGCCCCATTGGCACAGCTGCACCGGCACTGGAAAATTGGATAGGATTGGGCCCTAAGGCAGCAGTTTTCAAACTTACCATGGTCACTGCATTCTTCTTTTGTGATAATACAACATGGTGGCCCCCCAGGAGAGCTGGGAAGTTGGGCACCACCATCTTGGATCATGAAAGATTTTGCGAGAATTACACGAGATCTCCACAATCAAGATGGTGACTCCTGGGAGAGCCAGGACGATGGGTGCCGTCATCTTGGATTGTGTAAGATCTTGCACAATCCAAGATGGTGGCGCTTGGGAGAGCCAGGAAGAAGAGGCCACCACAGCTCCCTTGAGTTTGCCATGGCTCCCTCAGGCACTGGGGTGCACAGTTTGGGAACCATTGGACTAGGGGAAGCAGGTGCAAGTTACGTAAGAATGTCTGAATTTTGAACACACACGCACACAGAGTGTACTTAGGAATACATGCTTAAATTCTTGCATGTCGTTCAGTGGAATAGTGTATCCTAAATGACTTCATTCTATCTCAGATAGTATCTGAAAAAAGCTTCCGCCAGAGCTGCATTTCCCCTTTATATTTAACAATACACACACTTCCCCAACTCTGTAAAGGTTGGTAAGGTATGTACATTTTACTGTTATTTCTAATCTCTAGTGAGCAGTTGTCCTAGTTAATGAGCTATACAGCATAAGTCAAGGCCATTGGTTGCAATCATAAATTTAGAATTCATTTTACACCAAGGATCATTAATGCCCAATCTGTAGTATGTGTTTCCTGCTCAGCAAACAACACGCTTATGAAAACGTGTTTAGAAATTTGGGGAACTCCTTTTTATGTATACAAGGTTAAGTTCCATGCCATTATGTGCTCAAGCTTTGCATATGTTTTTCCCATTGATGGTCATACATGCTGCATGTGACAGTTAAGGGTGGATATTTTGATGTGCTGGAGTTATTTGGCCTGTGAACTGTCTTGTATTTTTCCATTGTTTTATGTTGTTATAGTTGTTATAAAAGAAATGCAGGGTATTTCTTTTTTAATTGAGAAATATTCAAACCATCCAACCCCATTGGCTGGCTGTTTTTCATCACTCATATGCAACAGCCCAGAAAATCAGCCTTCAGGTTTTCAAGAACCTGGTCCCTTAGCCAATAAAGCCTATGAGAATATAAAGTTTGAGGATATAAAGGTATGAGGATATAAGGATATAAAGTAGGGTATAAACCTATGAGGATATAAAGTCTGTCCAAACTGAAGTAGCAACAAAGTATGGGAATGAACTCTCTCTGCCTCTCTCAATCCTCCATCCCAAGCAGAATTGATACACTGGTGGGCAGCACAACCCTATGCCCTGGTGGTGCCCAAAAGTACAGCAGCCGCTGTATCCTATGGGTCCCAGGCAGCTGACGAACTCCACCGTGGTTAATGAGTCTCTTCAGAGCTGTGCCCACTATTTAGTGAGTGCAGAATCAAGGAGGTCCGTGTTGTGCTATCAGGTTCAGGAGGGGGCATACGATTCGGCAACAGACTTTGCTCTGTTCCCATTCCAGAGCCTGATTCTCCCCTTAGTCCACCCTTCCTCTGTTCCAGAGAGGTTTCTCTAGCCTCCCAATGCCTTATAAGTCTTAAAAAATGTCACTTTCAGTTTCTCTGCAAAACCAGAAGTCACGTGTTTTGAGCTCTAAAGCTCAGTCTGAGTCAGGCAGAGACAGTGGACAAAAGTCCCCGGCCTCTGCTGAGCTCAGAAGCCCCTCTGGAAGGGAAGGGAAGGGAGGGGAGAGGAGGAGAACCAGGCTTCCCTCACCTGGAGAGGGTCCGGGCCATGTGGGCTGGTGTTTGCCCATATCCACTGTTTTGGCTATCCACGGTGGCTATCCACAGATAAAGAGGCACACCTGTATATCTATTGCTCATTTATTTTGCCTCTCTCCGTTCGGCAGTTTTGCTACTTATATTGTTTTTATTGTTCTCAGACTATATTTATTTTGAGTCGCCCACCTATTATTGTAAGCAATTCCTAAATAAATGGTGTATTGTGATTTGGACCCTTTACATTATCTTTCTTTTCTTTTATAAATACTAGTTCCCCCTAAGTGCGCCAAAACTGACAGCCCTTTAACATGCTTGTTTGGGAAGACATGTATGTCCAGTCCTAGCATACCAGCACTGTATGCACATCTTGAATTATTTCTTTCCCATGTTCTGATCCATAAAACAATACAATTACATTGGACTGCTCCTACCCCCTTCCATACATGGCATTGCATTCAGATAACATATTCTCCAGACAAAAAAAAACTCAACTCTAGGTAGTTCATTGTGGCTGCTTCCATCTCCCTGTACCACTTACTTCCCTTTGCCCTGAAACTTTACATTTTTTTCATTAAATTTTGAGAAGCCTGGAGGGAAAAGACTGTAAAATTCTTAGTAGTAGTAATTCTAGAAGAGGACACTGGAGAAAATTAGATGGGAGGCCCAATGGGGAGTTGGGATGAAATAACAGTAAATGGGGTGTTTAAGTCTAGCTAAAAACATGAGATGTCAGAGTATTTACTTAACATGCTAAGCATGGAGAGGAAAATACTATACAGCAGAGGGTCTCAAACTGGTGGGTTGCAACCCATCAGTTCGTGTAAAGGGTCCCCGTCCCTTTAAGGGGAGGGGGAGGGGCAAGGGCAGTGACGTGATCCCCAGGATGTTCAAGGAGGTGCAGGGAGCCCCACACAGCCCTCTGCAGGGCTGTGCTTAGAACATTGGAAATGCTTAGAACATTGAAAAAAGCAGGCGCAAAGCACTTCCTAGTTGCCTTCGTAGTAGTACCACTGGTGTTCAGATCAGGCTATTAATGGACTGGAGTGGCTGTGAAGAAAGTTCAGTTCAATGGGTTCCTTCTAACTTTTCCTTCACTTTTAGTGTCAAGAACCACTTTGGATGGCAGAAACACTGAGTTCTTGAAAGGGCAATTGCGTTCTAGGTTAAGTATGTAACATTATGGTGCATTTGTATATTGAATTGGCTTTTGTGTATTGAGTACTTAAAGTTGTGTAACCCTTTTTTAATTTCAGAAAATCAACACTGCTGTAATTGTGATTAAAGACAGGGATGAGCATAGCCCCCATGAGCACCAACCACAGGAATTATCCCCTAGACTCCAGACTTTAAATAGTGATGAATGCAGCAGAGTATTCAGATCAGGACACAGTGAGAGAGATGTTCCTTCCTTCCTTGGTTCTACTTACTGGCAACATTTTGCTTTTTCCTTTGTATTGACTGCACTCACCTTGCCAGTAATAATTCAGTAAAAGTGACTCATCCATGAAAGAGGCCTTCTGGATCCTACCTCACATGTCAGACCTGACAGTACCAATCGCTTATTATGGTACAATGGATCTAACTGTTTTGGAGAATTTTAGCTACTGAAGTTGCCAATATATGGTGCTAGTTGTTTGCTCAAGCTCATAAACTAACCCCTTGTTTCAAGAACCAATTCCCAGCCTCCTATTTTCTCCAGCCTAACACCATAAAAACAGGAAAGGCTCCTACAAATACTGATTTAGTTAGCTAATTTCATGATTCAGTCAATTGCTAATTGCATGATTCAGCTTCTCACCACTGCCAGAGTACTAGCATGGTACCAGTATTGTAAATTATAATAGGTTGAATGGAAGGAAGCTTGGGGAGATGGTGGAGAGAAGGGGGAATAAGAGATGATTTCTGACCCAGATTAAATTAAGATCACAACTTTTTTCCTTGATCTGCAAACACAAAGGAATATCAAATGGTTTACCTTCCCCTGTAGTCTTGCAGGGCCCAATCCTATCCAACTTTCCAGGGCCAATGCAGCCATTGTGCACCCCTAAGCTAAGGAAACAAACATCCCCTTATCTTGAGGAGGCCTTCATGAATCCTCCCCTTCTACTGCAGGATGTAGCACATGCCCTGTTGACATGGCTGCATCCAGGGCTTTTTTTCTAATGGAACATGGGGGGATGGAGTTCCGGCACCTTTTTGCAGGGGCCCCTCCCCTTTGGAGGCATTCCAGGAGGGGGGGAGCAAAATAGAGGCATTCACTGGGTGGGTGCTGGGGGGTGCAGGGTGGGTGGGCGCCTGGCCCCTGCCTGACTGCACAATGACCCCCTCCTGTCCCCATCTCCAAGCTCTCGCCTGAGCCCAGCCTGCCTCCCCCGCACTCTGCTTCCCAGTGCAGCTTCCAAGCCGGTGGAAGGCGTGGGGGACATGCACCGCCACCGAGGAGGAAAACAGCCAGCCAGCCAGCCAGCGAGACGGGCTGCGGCACCCATGGAATGCCCAGGTACTGGCTTGGTGGAGGAGGAGCAGGAGCCTAGGCTTGTCTACTCAGAAGTATGTCTCATTGTGCTCAATGGGGCTTGCTCCTGGGAAAGGGTGCATAGCTTTGCAGCCTGAGAGCCCAAGCATGTCTACTCAGAAGTAAGTTCCATTGTGTTCAATGGGGCTTACTCACAGGAAAGTGTCATAGCCTTGCAGCCTGAGTAGACAGGCAGAGGAAGGGCTCTGAGGCTGCAGTCCTCTTTCCTGGGAGGAAGCCCCACTGCTTCTAGTGGGACTGACTTCTGAGTAGACAGCCACAGGCTTTGGCTCTGAGGCTGCAGTCCTCTCCACACTTTCCTGGGAGGAAGCCCCACTGCCTCTAGTGGGACTGACTTCTGAGTAGACAGGCACAGGAATGGGCCCTGAGGCTGCCATCCTAGCCACACTAAGCCCATTCACTAAAGTGGACTTCTGAGTAGACATGCATAGGATTGGGCTCTTAGGCTGCAATCCTAGGCACTTTCCTGGGAGTAAGCTCCATTGACTAGAATGAGACTTACTTCAGAGTAGACATACCTAGGATTGGGCTCTTAATCCTGGCAGAGATATATATCTGCACCCGTTTTCACATGCTAAGGGCAGGTGAAAAGGGATTCTCCGTGTGTACAACGTGCTGTCCAGCCTTGCCAGAGATCCTCCTCATCCTTCCCCCACAAGCATGCCCTCCGCCAACCAGCGTTTGCAGCTCCTCTCCAGCAATGCACAGCAGCTGCTCAGGGCAGCAGAGAACATACAATTGCATGCCAAGCACCTTCCCAAAGACACAGAGTATTCTGATACCTGAATTAAACCATATTTAATTGCTTGTTTGCAAAAGTAGCTGTTTCTATGTGCACCTAAGGACCCCTCTCATGTAAGAATTCCTTTTTTGTTCCTACTCCCACAGTTGCTTAGAGTAATTTTATTACATGGAACTCATGTAAGCCATTTTTCGGAATCCATTCACTGCTTCCTCTCCTCAAAGTAGTGCCATACTACACGCTACAAGTGCACCTGTACAGTATGTGTAGAAAAAATAGCTAGGGGGAAGAGGATGTGGAGATTGACAGCCCAATCCTATGCATGTCTACTCAGAAGTAAGTTCATCTTTAGGGGGGAAGCACATAAAAAATTTTATTTCTCCAATAAAAAATGGTTTAAAAATAAATAAATAAATGATTAACAAGTTGTGAGTTCCTGCACCTTTTTATTTACAAAAAAAGCACTGGCTGCATCAGTGCTGAAAAGTTGGATAGGATTGGGCCCACAGTAAATTTACCAATCCATCAGCTTATCTCCACCCCTTTATGCTGCATATGTAGCCCTAACCAAGATGACTCACTGACAATTGTATTAACTGAACCCATTTTAAAATATGACATTTACAGTGCCAAGAGATCAAAATCTGTGGTTACATATTCATGCATGCACGCTCTCATTCAATGTTGTATTTCACAGGTGATAAATATGTTAAATGCAAACGAGTCCTGTGATTGATATGGCCAGGATTTACATGTGAGGTAGGATCCAGAAGTTTACTTTCATGGATGAGTGTCTTTTGCTGAATCATTACTGAGAGGGTGATTGTAGACCAGATGTAGGAAAAAGCAAAATTTTCCTGTTCCCAGCAGATCATGTGATGCCATAATACAGAGAACATGAACTTGTCTCAGGATGGAAAAGGGTTGGACTTAATATACTGAGTGTCCCGTCCAAATATTCCAACTCCTTTCTAATGCCCACTTTTTGGCTATTTAACACCCTCCTTTTCCAAGAACAACAGCTGTGGTGTGCAAAGAAATGAACAGAACTCCTTATCAGTTGAGCAATTAACAAAATTTATTGCTACAAACACATACAATCCCTGCAAGTCCTCTTGTCCAGAGGCTTTCCCTCCCCAAAACTCCACTCAACTCAGTGGGTGAAGGTATGAAGCCTCCAGTCCAAGTCCAATCCAGTCTCCAAAGCACAGTTCAGTCTTCAGCAGAGTGTCTCCTCCAGCAGAGTCCTGGCAGTCCTCTCTTCTGTGTCCTCCAGGAGAGTCCTGGCAGTCCCCTTCTCCCATAGGCCTGGATCAGGTAGCCTCTTGGGTCTGGGGGTCCCTCTAGTCAGGTAGCATCTCCCTCTGGGTCAGGAGAGCTCTTGGTCAGGTAGCCTTGCTACTGCTGAAGCTGCCTTTTATCCTTGGATGTCTCATAATCCAAAATGCAGCTCACCTGTTAGCTACCTTGTTAGCCCCTTGTTAAGTCCAAATTAGTCTCAGGTGAGCCATCTCCTCAGTCCATGTCCATTCAAAGTCCCATAAAGGTCAAATGAAACTCAGGTGTCCAACCAGGTCTCCACTGGCCTTGATTGATTACAGCTGTGCAGCCAGCCCTGCCCTTCCCAGAGCTGTCAAACAGCTGTCAAAACATGGGGTCACTGTCAACACCACATCATCCACGTGATGATCTTCTGATCTTCCCTTACACTGAGAGCCCAGTTCTATCCCCCCAGTACTGGTACAGCCATGCCAAAAATGGGTGTGCTGTAGCCAGTGAGGGGGATGGATTAGGAGGCTTCAAAAGTGAAAAGAGGTTTAAATCAACTTACACCTCTGAAAGCCTCTCACACTGCAACGGGTCTCCTTGGACCTGCGCCAGCAAAGCTAGTGCCGCAAGTCCAAGGAGAGAAAGGGGGTGGGAGACTGAAAAAAGGGAGATAGAATCCAGCATGCGCAATTGCTGTGCATCCACTCCTTTCTACAGCCTCCCTTCTCCATTTCTCCCCCTCCTTGCCCAGTTTCACCCCTTCCCACCCCGCTCCCTGCCATTGCCACTGCCTTACATGCTTTGGTGGTGTAGGTAGCTCCACCAAAAGACTGGGAGCATGGTGGCCTCAGGGGACAGTACTCCTAAAATGGCCACTGATGGAATTCTCCGTGCTAGGCCAGCAGCATTTCATGACAGCAAAACTGTGTTCTACTCTCATGAAGCCCTGCATGCATTGGCCCAGTCCTGGATTGTATTGGGCAGTGATTCTTTCTTCCAACCCTATGATTCCAGAATCTCACCTGTTTCTAGGACTTTTAAGGGCTTCATAACTAAAACAGATTTTATTTTCTTCATTATTCATCAGTAGTATTTCATCAGTAAGTCTTTCTATGTTTTCTTTTTGCCAATACTATAATCTGAAATGATTTCAGGAGAGATAAATTAAACACCTGAAAATATAACACCCAAGGCTTGCTTCTGAGTGGTAACTCAGTTGGTGTGCTATGTATATAGGAAGGAATTTCAAAATTTTAGATAATCAGACATATCATTTCCTGCACCTTAGAAAATGAAATAAAGCACTGTGTATGGAGACCCAATGGGAAACTTAAGAACTGACTTTGTCATGAAATGTGCATCAAAATTATTCATTTGCTCTTGATTAGAATTTTTTTTTTTTTAGTGGTTTGGGGCTTTTCTTTTTCTCTGGCCTGCATTTATCATATTAACTGTTTCTGAGGATTTTAGTTACTGAGGTAGCTATTTCCATCAAATTTATGTGCTAGATGCTTGCTCAAGCTCACAAACTAACCCTTTGTTTCAACAACTAATTCCCAATCTCACATCTTCTCCAGTATGACACCATAAAAACACCTCAGGCTCTTACAAATACTTACCTAGATAGCTAATTTCATGATTCAATCAAACACCTTTACATCCCATTATTTTCACAGTAAGAGAATGGGTAACTTTCCAGCTGAAATGAATGCCACAGATGTTCTTAACTGACTGGATCATACTGCCAATGTCAGTTTCCCTCCCAAGGCAAACTGCAGCTCATAAGTTGTGTGATTGTCATTGAGATCAATTTAAAAAATTATCATGCTGGGTCAAATTAAGTGTTTAACATAGCATTATTTGGCCTGTCCTTACAGGGGGGGGGGGGTAACAGAAACTGCACCCAGAGAATATCATGCATATCATAGGATTGCACTGCCTAACAAAGCAATCCAATACATGCCAAATCAGAAATAAGACCTATTGAGTTCAATGGGATTTATTCCAAAGTGAATGTGCATAGAATCACTGCTGGGCAGCCCAATCCTGAAGCCAGCGGCTTCGCTGGATGCAGCAGCACCAAAACGGCTACTGCTGCAACCAGCTGCGTCATCGAGGCCACAGGAGGTCTCCTCGGAGAAAGGGGACTTTCGTCCCTTCCCCCGGGGAAAGCACCAGGCCCTACAAAGGGGTTTCTCAAGTCTGCACCAGCTATTTTACCTGCACAGACTTAAGAGACTTGGGCTAATAACCAGCACCGGCACTGAGGACGTTTAGAATTGAGCCCTTAGTGAGCCCTCCAAGGGAGACTCCTGCTTTGGTCAACCTGACAGTGAAATATCTTGGAGGAGAAAATTTTATTCCAGGCCTTTGTCTTATGACATCTTATAAACACTGTTTCTGAACCCCACATAGGACCAGGTTTGTGACAGTAGTCACTGTTGCTCATTGAGTCTTTAATTATTGTTTTTCGCATAGAAAAGCTTTTACTTCATTAAAGTACAAGAGTTATTGTGGGCCAAATCCTATCCACCTTTCCAGCCCTGGTGTATTCAAGCCAATGGGGTGTGCACTGCATCTTGTGGTGGGAGGTTAGTTAATGGGGGCCTCTACAAGGTAAGGAAACATTTTTTTTATTGCCTTGGGGCTGTGCCACAACTGCACCAGCACTAGAAAGTTGGATACGCCTGGGCCCTGTTACTGCTCTGTGCAGAAGTTTTTATCTGGCCTTTTTTTCTAATTCATACTCTATAACTGTAACTTCATGGGAGTGTTCAAATCTGCTTCATTTTATTCCACTACACATGCTTTATTATTTCTAATCTCACATTTTCCACTAATTGCAATTTGATGGAATCCATGGGAAAAAAATAACCTTTTCCCTTACTCTTAAAAAATGCTCACTGCTTGCTCAGCCAGATCCATTCCACTGGTTTTTTTCTTCATGTCTGGTTTCTCTGCTCATCCTCCCCTCCACAGTATAGTTCAAGCATTTTAATAAACCCTGTTTCATTTCCTTATTTAAAATGGACAGTTGTACACACTATAATAAAAAAGCAGTCCCTAAAGCATGTTTACATTTGTTTCCTGAACCAGTTTTCAAAATCAGAAAATCCCCCCCACCGCCCCACACGGTCCATCTGTCTGATGAAGAGATCTTTAAAACTCAAGAACCTGCTGATTGATATTATGTTATCCTTTGGTTTGTTCTAGTAAAGGCTTTACCCTACTTTGGATTGCTATTTTTTTTTAAGAGTCAACAAGCCATTTAAAGAGTCAACATGCCTATGATTTCAGCAAATTCTTGGTTAGTTCTGCACATCTGTTGTTGTACCATTCACTCAGCCGGTATTACTGGGGGGGGGGGGGAAATGCTAATCTGCCATTTATCCCCTGAATATGCCTCTCCCCCCTCAGGCTTGAACTCTGCAAATCAGATTAGATATACTGTTTTTCCTAGAATGTCCACTTGCACCTTATGGTTAACTAATTGGATGGAATAGAGATTAAGCATGCAGGAGTTAAGGCCCAATCCTATCCAACTTTCCAGCTCTGGTGTAGCCACAATGCAGACCCGTGGTAAAGGAACACATGTTCCCATACCTTCAGAAGGCCCCGGTGACTACCCCTCCACCATGGGATGCAGCACACACCCCACTGGCACAACTGCACCAGCACTGGAAAATTGGAAAATTGGGCCCTAAGGACCCAGTCCTATCCAATGTTCCCGTCCCGGTGCAATCATGCCAATGGGGCGTGCCCTGCTTCCTGTGGTGGGGATATGATATGGGATATGATATGATAGTCCTCAAGATATGGGAACATTTGTTCCCTTTCCTACAGGCTGCACTGCGGCTGCACCAGTGCTGGAAAGTTGGATAGGATTGGGCCTTTAGTCATTCGGGTAAATAGTTTTTTCTGTCCTCTTGTGATTTACAATTTTTATACTTTTAAAAGTTAAGTATTTTTGGATGTTTAGACTTGTAAATGTTTTCACACTAGGGAATCACTAGTTTCTGCTTAATATTCAGGACCTCATCTTAAAGTCAGTTAGGGCACAATCCTAACCAGGTCTACTCAGAAGTAAGTTCTATTTTGTTCAGTGGGGCTTACTCTCAGGAAAGTGTGGTTAGGATTGCAGCCTCAGTGACTTACTGCATATGACTTACTGTCACAGTTACCAGAAACAGGTAATACAGGTAACCTTAATTCCTCCACCATAGCTGTACTTTGGGAATTGTACTACTGAGAGATGACTGAGAAGTCAAAGGCAGAAAAAAAGAGATGTACATGAGCAGCCCAATCCTGAACTGCCCGGAGTGTGGGGTTGCCGCAGTGCCAAAATGACTGCTGCGGTATCCAACGTGCCCTGGGCAGCTGTTGCCATCTCCTTGGGAGAAGGGGACTTTCGTCCCTTTCCCCCAAGCAAGGGACGTAGCCCTGCAATGGGGCTACTTGATTTTGTAGCAGCTCTTGAGCTAGAGCAGAATTGAGGAGTCCCTTGTCACGCCGCACAGTCCAACACAAGGCTCAGGATCCAATGGAACTGACCTCTGCCAGTCCCGCCTCTCTCCCACCCCTGGAATGGCTCCCCCCGCCCATGCCCCCATCTACGTCTCTGCTACTCAGCAGTTCAGGCGACTGTCGAGTGCAAGAGCACCAGCTTACAACCAGCACTCACCTGGTGCTGGCTGGTGCTCGGCTAGATCCGGTGCTGGGCTAGTTCTGATGCTGGGCTGGTGCTGATGGTTTGCAAACGTGCTTTATGGCAGACATGCAAAATTAGGGAAGCATGAGTATCTGAAACCATACTGGGGGGGAAATCAACTGAGGGAGGCAATCTAAAGCAAAGAAGGATCCTTCAGGGAAAAGATCAATCTCTCCTTTTGCTTCTTCATCACACTTTCTTCCTCTTGAAGATGCTTTTCTTAAAAATTATGTCAGAGCTTTGTTACATGTATTTTTCTGCAGTATGGAGTTAACATCATACAATATAATCTTATATGAGTTATGAGTTAACATCATACAATATAATCTTGTGCAAATTTATTCAGAAGTCCCATTGAGTTCAATTGGCCTTACTCCCAGTAAGTGTGTCTAGGAAGTGTGTGTGTTCCCCATCTATAAAGCCAGAGAGGCCATTTTTAAAGTGAATTGTTTTCCTCAGATGGTCAGCCTGGGAATATCCTATGTAAAAGAACTGGCTGTTGACGGTAGAGGAAAATCTACTGAAAATCTCATCTCCCCACTCCAACATGCTACAGCAAATGTCCTGGTTTTAAAGCCCCAGTTTCCCCTGGGAAACTCTCCTAATTTCCCTACATTGGACACTCCCGCTTCTTTCCCCCTCCTCGTTCTGGGCCTGGCTGTGGTTAAACTGGTTTTCATTCTCCTTCCCTGTGTTTGGAAATTGTCCTCACAATAAAGGTTGTCTGTTGCACCTTTATCCTCATCTCTCTTGTCTTTCCCCACCAAACTATTGGGCTGTTCTATTGGCTACTACACAGCACACAAAGTAGATTCCCCTGTTGGCATGTGATGATGCGTGTCTGAAAAGCCATTCCCAGTAGCTCTTGCACTGCAAAAATGGGAGGGAGGATATCAAGCACCTTATAAGCTATGGCCTTATATAGTATGTCATTTAGGGTGCAATCCTAACCCACTTTCCAGCACTGACATAAGAGCAATGCAGCTCTGCGGTAAGGGAACAAACATTCCTTTATTTTGAGGAGGACTCCGTGAGTAACACCCAACTGCAGGATGCAACACATGTCCCATTGGCATAGCAATGCCAGTGCTAGAAAGTGGGTTAGGATTTGGGCCATAGTTCTATACCTTGTATACAGTCATATATAGTCATATACCTTGTATGACTGACAAGCTGCTTTTAGTTTGGTGGGTCGCAAGTTCTCCAGACCTAGACTAGACACAGGGTTGCAGCCATTATGCTTCAGTTCTTCCACCTTTGAGGGTTTTTCCCCCTTCTCTGTAACTTGAAGTAGAGCTCATTTTTGTATCCCATCTGTAATTATTTTACTAAGGGCACAATCTTAACAGCACCCTGGCCCAGCACAAGTCCCTTGCGCCAGTCCAGGAAGGTCGCAAACATGCCATAAGGCACGTTTGCTCCTCCTCAAGAGTTGGCTGAGCCACTGCACAGACATGCGCTGGCATGCAGAAGCTGAATCTAGCCTCCACGCCAACATGGGGAGGGAGCCTTGTGTCGGCCGAGCTCGGCAACACAAGGCTCTGGGGTGGGTGGGGAGGCGACAGGAGGGAGGCATTCTGGGACAGGGGGAGGGCGGGCAGACAGCAGTCCTGGGGGCGGGAGGACAGGCAGGCAGCTGGAGGCCGTTATGGGACCCAGCAGTTATGCTGGATCCCAACCCCCATTCCCAAGCAGCGTGGAGTGGCTTCAAGCTGCTCCACTCTCCTCAGACTTATGCAGTGAGGTGGTGCAAGTCTTGAGGAGACCTCTTGAGGTGGTACAAGTCCAAGGAGACCCATAGGGGCTGCAGTTACTTACCTGGAGTAAGGGAAAGAGTTTTCCCTTAACCTTTGGCTGAGCCACTTTGGAGCCCTATCTTGTGCTGAATACAGCGCAGTCCTCCTGACCTGCCTGTTCCAGCACCTGATAGGATTGCGCTGTGAATGTATTCTTTGCCCTCTTGGTATCCTTGAAATGATATACTAGACATATGTGTACACTTTACAAGTTTAAAATTCTGTGTAATGGATGCTTTTTGTACCAGGTTACAGTCAACCTAGTACAAAATATGTCCACTATATAATGACACCATGAAGTGTACACACTCTGACTTGTCCTTTAAAATACACACACGCAAAATACATATTTTCTTGGATACTGCTTTTACAAAGGTACCTACACATTAATCCCATCTGCAGTATGCCACAAAAAGCAAACAAAATGCTAAACATCTAAGCAAGGCTTGTTTTTAATCACATTTTATCTCACTTCACTGACAAGAAGTTCAGGGCAGAGGATATGGGTATCTGGGAGGCTAAGGCAGAGTGGCTTATCCAAGGTCATCTAAGGAGTTTCAAGGCTGAGACCAGATTTAAGCCCAAATCCCTCTTTGTTCAAATCCAACACACATTCCACAGAATCATGCTGACTTCTCAAATGGCTTGCAGCACAATCATGCATGTCTATCACTGAGTCCAATGGACTTGCTTCCAGGAAAGTGAGTCTAGGATTGCAAGTGTAAGCAAATGATTACAGGAGAAGGGGTGTTTGTGTGGATATGTGTTTTGATGTCTCTCTGTTAAATTACAAATAACATTAGTTATTACTGTTAATAATACTGTTGATAATAATTAGTCACCAAATTTTTCTGGGTAAGATTTGAAGCTTTGGATCAGGAAAGAGATATGATGTAAAAGAGACTGGGTTGTATATCTAATGAAAGTTAGTTCCAAGTTTCATTGTAATTAGTGGTACCTAAGCCGGTTACAACAAACTAACTGATTTCAATGGTGCTTTAGGACTACCTTTCTCTGGATGCAGCTCTATATATTTCAGCCATATGTTAAGGTTCTAGTATGAAAGCTGGTGGGCTTGTAGAGAAGCTGAATCAGGGGCACTCATGTTCAGGGAATGCCTTAGGCAAGCCACCGATCTTTTAACCTCACAGAGCCACTTCAGATGTTGGAAAGAAGAGCAAGAGTAGGAGCTGAATTATTTGCCCTTCTTATGCCCTTGCTTTCAGGTCTCATCTGGGCGGATGAGGATGCACATATTTTATGCAGGAAGATGCACATTTTATCCCTATCTTGGGAGAACACACATCTCCCTTTATGGTGTAACCCAGAGATGTCCAAACTTTTTGGCAGGAAGGCCACATCATCTCTCTGACACTGTGTTGGGGGCCGGGGGGGGGGGAAAGAGAATTAATTTACATTTCAAATTTGAATAAATCTACATAAATGAATATACCAGAGATGAAACTTATATGAATGAATGAAGGTCTTGCAATAGCTGAAGGCCTACAAAAGGCTTTGCACAAAGCAAGGCCAGCCTTTCCTTTGCTGCTGCTGCTGCTGCTGCTCCATCACAGATGTGAAACAGCAAGCAATGGAGGGAGCCCTCATCCCACAGATCATGCAAGAGGTCAAACATTTAGCCATCATGCTGAGAGCAGTTGCATTGGGCCAGTGTGGGCTCCAGCAAGTCTCCGGAGGGCCAGAGGCTCATTGGAGACTGAGTGTCCCTGAGGGCCGGACTGGGAGTCCTCGAGGGCTGCAAGTGGCCCCAGGGCCAGGGTTTGGGCACCCCTGGTGTAACCCAAAAGAATGGGCGGACCAGGCACAAGTAATTTGAGCTTTGTCTCCTACAGTTCCGGGTAACTCACACGTCCTCCAAAACAGAGCATGGGCATTCATACACAATTAGGCTTATGTACTAGTTAAATTTCATGGACTTCTATGAAATCTGTTTCTAAGTAAACATGCTGGGGATCGTAGGCCGAACACCAGATAATCCTTTTTTTCCCTCTGACTCTGGAGCTTCACAACTTTCCCCATTGTGTCAGTAGGCTAGGAAAAGCAAGCACTGAGGCTGTCAACTCATCCTGCTAACAAGCTGCTAGAGCAGCAGATGCTGGTTTTGTTTCCTGTGCGTGCAGGTGATTGGTTGTCATCAATAAGAATCACTGCCGTTGCAGTAGCCCAGAAGCCCTGGAGCTTATCACTGTTCTGTCTTTCTGGGAGCAGCTTCAGCTCTAGGCAGAATGAGAAATTTGACTCCAGTCTATTATTCCTGCCTCACCAACTTTCTTCTTTGCCGTTTCTTGGTTTTCTTTCTAGGCATCTTGTACTGTCCTTAAAGTGATTGTATTTCTTGTGGCTTAAAAATAAAATCATTGTGCAAAACCCAACAGTAAAACTGATGAGAGAGAGAGAGAGAGAGAGAGAGAGAGAGCAATTTACAACAGGGTCTAGATGCTATGAGAATTTTAAAACCAATTTCCATTTTCACTTCTCTTGAACTAATCACTTCATGTCTTGCTTCAAACTAGGCTTTGCCGGGCAGAAAGATAATTCAAGGACATCACTTTCAGATTGGGAATACATACTGGGACAGAAGCTTTCCAGAGCACAATAGTGAAAATTTCTAATGGGAATCAATGGCTTCTCCAATTGAGAGGCTTATCACTGTAATATTTAGTGCTGCACCTTCCAATGCTCTCCCTCCAGTACCAGCAAGATCCATGAAATGGATCCTAAGGGCCAAAATAGACATATCCTTAGAAATCCATGAACTTACATCTTTTTTGTTTTGCTAAAAGCAGCTGAGAGGTGGCATTTGGATGAGTGCTATGAAATTGGGGGATCTAGTATAACCCTTTATTCCTGTGTCATGGCCCAAACCAAATCAGCTTCCCCCCTCCCCCACCTATTACCGCTTTTTGGAAACCAAAATATCTTGGGAGATCCAGTCTTGAATATTCTACTTTGTATCTAGCTTGACCCCAAATTTCATATATTGCTTTGAAAGGACTAGCCAAATCCTTGGCTGCAAGACCTCCCACCCTCCCTCTTACCACCAGGAGTGAGAAGGATCAGTAGCAGGGTGAGAAAGCCTCAGTTCCTCATAAACTGAGGACTTCATTTATATTATAAATAAATAATATATAAACAAATATATTATCTGATTTTAATCCATGTTAAATATATTGTAAACCACCTCAAGAACTTTATTCTGTAGACAGGATATAAATCATTCAAACAGATAAATAACAGTGGTTCCTATTTTACTCCTCAACACTGGTAGCCATTACTTTTATCCCTTGAAAGATGCCCAAGGATGTGCCTAAGTCACCAAACTTGAGTCATGAGTCAAGTCACAAGTCACTGGCCCTGTGACTCAACTCAACTCACAAGTCATAGTGCGTGCGTGCCAGGACTTGACTTAGAAAAATTTCAAATCCTTCCAGTCTGAGTCATTTTGAGTCACGAGTTGCGAGTCCTTGAGCAAAAATGCACAGAGAAAAAGGAAGATGGTGGTGGGTTGTGTAAGGGCCCAACCTTAAACAGTGAAAGCACTAGCAGTGCAGTGTCTACACATCTGTGGCACCTGGAGAGCAGGGGCCGCTGGCGCTGGGCCAGCCCCAGCTGGCCCTGAGCCTCAGTGCCGTTTAGAAAGTTGGCTGGTGCTCCAGAAGCGCAGTCCAGCAGTAAGTAGCATTGGGGCAGGGGGAGGCAGGGAGTGGGCAGAATAGGGCAGTGGAGAGCGGGGCAGGGGAGTGGAACCAGGGTGGGAGAGGGGTGGGACTGGTGGACCTCTGCTCTGCTGGATCCTGAACTCCATATCACGCCAGAAGGCCCTTCACGTAGCCAGCGCAGACTTGAGAAGCTCCATTATGGGGCTTGAGACTTCCCCCAAAGAGACCTCTGGCAGCCTTGGTAGTGCTGCCGGATGCAGCAGTAGCCATTTTGGTGGTGCTGCACCTGGCAGAGCTGCTGGCTTTAGGACTGGACTGCCCGTAAGCAAGAACACACACTAAAGAGATAGGACTCATTTTGAATCCAGACTCTTTTTCAAGTCACTATCTCTGAATTGAGAGTTGAGTCAGGCTCAGTGACGTCCACAACTCAAGTCAATGCAAGTTGTCCATAATAGCCGCTTAGCAACTTGAGTTGAGTGTCCATCCCTGAAGATGCCCCAAAAGCTCTTCTTTTATGCTGGACATTTGTAAAAATTAACATGGCTAGGTTTCTCAAACCCTATTCTGTCAATCTGACATCAAGGTCTTTGAACACCACTCAGCAGGAGCCTTCCTCCAAAATCTACCTAATCTACAAAATCAGCACACGAAGCTCAACCCTTGGGCTCAGAGCAAAGATGATAGCCATTTCTGTTTCCTGACATGGGCAAAAGGTAATCTGCCTGCGTTGGGTGCAATTTATGATGTACTGATATACCAAATTCATTTTCCAAAACTGAATCGCCTGACCTTCCCCAAACAATATGGGGAAACCTATGACCCAACAACCTCTGGTCCTACTGAAGCCTTCAGCAGTACTTTAAAAAAAATTCTTCTTTGGGAGAGTTTCCAGTGAGGAGAACGGAATAAACCAAACCGTTTTTTGAAGAAGCTCATAAAGTATGCATTCATGAAGATGTGCACTGGGTACTTTTCTCAAAGTCACATTACAATAGGAGAGAGACAATGTCTTCTTGCTGAGTGGACAAGAAATGCATCTCTGTCGTGTCTCATTTATTCCCTGTGGCATCCTATTATGGCAAGGGAATATCCACACTGCATAACAAGAACAATTCATCTGTCACTCTTCCGTTGCTCACCTTCCACATGAATGTACCATGGTAATAGCCATCTTTCACTGTTTATTAATCCAGGAAACAAGCTGTGAGTGGAGCTATTTAGGAAGAAGAGCAATACAATTTCACTGGAATCAAATAAGCACTTTCTACTTTAAAAAAGGTTACAAAACTAACAGACACTCCTCCAAATGGTGATTTGGGTTGGTGGCTGTCAAACACACCAAGGTTCTTTCATCTCTTCCCAGACAGGAGCTGCTGGTAGAAGTCTCTTTGGACTAAGGAGCTGGCAAAGATCCAACTGCAGACCAGACAGCCTATGGGAAGGTTAAGTCGTTTTACTTACAGTTCCCAACCCATAGCATGCACCATGTGCTCTGTTGGTGCTGCTGCATACTATGGGCTACCAGGGGATAGGATTGGGCCCTGGCAGCCCAATCCTGTACCTGTCACCTCAGAAGTAAGTCTCATTAGAGTCAATGGGGCTTACTTCCAGGAAAGTGTGGATAGGATTGGGCTGTGAGTCAGCTAACATTTTGAAGTTAAAAAAAATGATCTTGTTAGGTCAAATCATTTATGAAATTAAATTCCTACAATCATTTACTGCTCTTTGAGCCTTGTTGCCACTTAGGTTTGCCAATTCACAATGCTGCAGTGATAGTGGAAGAGGTATTAAAGCTGAAATGGCAGCCCACATGAAAATTGGGCTTTCCCAAATCTTGAAATATGATCAAGATTTGCATACTTTCTCTTCTGTCATTTGCAGTTAATGAGTTTCTATATGAGAACAGGGTTTGATTTCTGGCCATTAGCTGCTTAATGATGTCACCTTCTGCTTAATGACATCACTTCTGGCCCTCAGCTGGAGCCCTGAATGCTAACTTTGGCCCTCTGTATGAAACGAGTTTGACACCCCTGTGCATGCCTTTAATGGCAATGAACTTCAACAAAAAGACACTAGATTGTTTCCACATATATGGAACAAAACTATGGTAAATTGCTCTACATCAGTGGTTCACAGACTTTTAGCATGGGGACACACTTTACAGAATGAGAATCTGTCAGGACCCACCAGAAGTGATGTCATGACTGGAAGTGATATCATCAAGCAGGAAGAGTTTTAACAATCCTACCCACACTTAGCCAGGAGTCCCATTTACTATCATTGTTAAAAGCATATATATAGTAGCCTGTACAAAGTACAGATCTGTAACATTTCCCCAAATGCATTTGGGGTATCTCCCCAAATATCATGGTCACATCAAGTCTAATATCTTAAAAATAAAATATTGGGATGAATGGGGACCCACCTGAACTTGGCTCATGACCCACTTAGTGCGTTCCAATCCACAGTTTGAGAAACACTGGTCTACAAATTACAATGCTGACAGGAATAAGATGTCGCAAGAAATCCCTTACAAATGATCTCTGTGTGATAAAGGTAAAAAGAACTGATTACTCAGGTTTCCATACTGTGTAACCAACAGTGCATATATCAATGGCTGTGTCTGAGCTCATTCTTGTCCTACCATTAATTGCACCCATGAGGATTCCCGTAATGGGCTGTTGGCTGGCTTGATGAATGCATATTGTGGAATGCTTCATCCTGGATTATCTTGCTCAAGGCTGAGCCTCAGGGCTTAATTTGTCCCATGCCTGAGTCCCATAATCTGTTTTCAACATCAAGAATTAGTCCCGAAATATATGAAGTCTTTATAAGAAAAAGCAACAACTGAGCACGTACAGAAAGCTTTCCTGTCACTGTAGCTTTGGGGAGGAACTACACATTGGTGTTCCCATTGAAAATGTCAGCCCTGTACCAAGTCCCCCCACCCCATCCTTCCCTCCCTGCAATATGTGGTTCAACTTACCTGTGTTCACTGGCGTGGCTAGGGGGGTGCGGGGGGGCAGGCTGCACTGGGTGATGCACCGGGGTGTGTGTGATGCGCTAACTTCGCAGCTTTAGGAACTACCGCACCCTGCCATACACTGTTGGATGCAGAATGGCCAGCGGAGTGCAGTGCAAAAAAACAGAATTGAAATAGCTCCTTTTGTTCAAAAGTTATGGCCAAACAACTGGAAGGAAAAAATGCATGGAGCCCTATGGAAAGTGAAAGTGAGTGCGTTTACTCACGAATAGGAGTACTTGTCCAATGACACCAGAATGGTCCCGATCCAATGAATGCAGCCTCCAAAAAACACACAAGAAGGTCACATCCCTCCCAGCTGCGAGTCTGAGCCCAAACGAAGCCACGTGGCTGCGTTTACTCCCGAGTAGTCTGTCAGAAAGGCCAGACTGAGAGGACTCCAAAGACGTCACAATGGTCCTGCTCCAATGAATGCAGCCCCCAAAAACACAAAAGGGAGAAGGAGGTCCCTCCCTCCCTCTCAGCTGCAATGGAGCCCTATGGAAAGCCAAGCAGCCTCACGGTTGCGTTTACTCACGAGTAGGCAGACGTGCCTTGGCTCCTGGTCAGGCCAGGCAAAGGGCAATGTGAGGACACCAGAAGGGTCCCGATCCGATGGAGCTGGAGATGCCCTAGAAGGCAGCCTCCCCCCCCCCCCACTAAAAAGGACAAAAAAGAGGATTGAACTGGTAAGGGGAAAGTTTTCTATTTTGCACTTGTGAAGCCAGGAGGCATACCATACTTTGTATTGGTATGCCTGAAATAGAAGAACTTTAACTGGGCACTGGGAAGGCTGGAAATCCCACTGATTCTTTTTTGGGGGGTTGTTATTGCAGGCAGACTACAGAGTAAGCTCCATTGACCACTATGGGACTTACTTCAGAGTAGACATGCATAGGATTGGGCTCACAGGCTGCAATCCTACCCACACTTTCCTGAGAGTAAGCCCCATTGACCACAATGGGACTTACTTCAAAGTAGATTCACTTAGTGGAACAGGACTGACTCCCCCTTATTTAATTATGTCTTTTATTTTAATTTAATTATTTATAATTATTTATTTTAATTTGCTTGACGATGTTACTTCTGACCATGACATCACTTCCAATGGGTCCTGGACAGATTGTCATTCTAAAAAGTGGGTCCCAGTGCTAAAAGTTTGAGAACTGCTGCAGTAAGTTGTTAGTAAGTTGACACAGGGCGTGTGTGTGTGTGTGTGTGTGTGTGTGTGTGTGTGTGTGTGTGTGTGTGAGACTCTACAAGTTTTCCAAATCACTAAAATCAGAGTTTGGAGGACTAATACCATCATCTTGTATATCCATCAATGTGTAATTTCATGCAGAATGCAATGAAATAAGCCACATTGAAATATCTGTGTTCTAACAAAAGGTACAGCCAAAAAACCAGTGGGGGCGGGGTGATGGTACATCACCATGCCCACCACCTGGGGCACTGCCCCGCCCACTGCATGGGGTGACGCCTCCCTCACCAGATGATGTAAATCCTAGTGACGCCACTGCCTGTGGTCCTGATATTCTTACACTGTGTTTCCAATCCCTACTCCACATCAGAATCTTACAGGGTGGGAGGCATAAAAGCACTAAACATAATGTTATCAGGCTGTGACCTAAGTTATACTGTACAATATGGTTGGGCATCGGGAACACCTGAGCTCCAGCACCTCCTGCAGAATTCAACACTGCTAAATACATACCAAGCTGTCAAAAGCGAGAAGGCAGCCATCCTTTCGGTATTGTTTATTATTTCAAGGTACATTTCTTTCAACTCAGATTTCAAATATCTGTACTCTGCTCGAATGCTTATAAGACTAACAACCATTTCAATAGCCTTCATTAAGAGCACCAGAGGACATCCAGTGCATATGATGAGCTAGTGTCTATAAAAGGATGCTCTGGAAAGGAAGATGTAGTCAGCATATTCAGGTCACCCCTGTACATCAGTAGCAGCCAACATTGAGAGGAGTTTGGTGATTAATTAGCATGAATAATATCCTTGATTTCCAGTCCCAAGAGAGGATCCAAAGGTTGCTGATGGGAGAACCTATATATGCAAACAAACAGTGATTCTGGACTTATTACTGAGCTTTGCTAATCCTTCATTTTTTTCTATATTATATACTATATATATATACAGGTATATAGTCTTAGGTTTCTACACATTGAGCCTCACTCATTTTTTGCATAAGAAGGCTAACATTCCTAAGTTCTTTTATGAGTGGGTGTGATGAAAATTCTGTGCATTCCAGAGACATTCCAGGTGGCTACAAACCAAAACAGCTTAGACTGCTCTGAAGAAAGAAAGAAAAAAAACCCAGCCCATTAATGATCCTGAATGGCTACTATTTGTCAGAGAATAACAAAGTTTCAAGGAAAAGGCTGCAGATCTCTGAAAATGAGCATTACAAACAGTTAGCCTTTACATTGTGGGAGAAGCAAAATGACTTATGTAGATTTGTTCTGCATACCAAGAGGTAATATGGTAGGGTCGGGTGAAAGCACATATCCTTCTTCAGTTTGGTTGTTTCTGCAGTACAGTACTGCAAAAGAGGGAGGACTGTCTGTGACCTGCAGGTAAAATTGATGCTGTGGGGTGCATACGTAAAGGACCATGAGTGCAAGGAATTTCATGGAAGCCAACTTCCCAATTCCCTCCTTACTACACCCAGGGGTGTATTGTCCATTAGGTTGACTAGACCGAAGCCTAGGAGCCCTGCAAGGACAAGGGGCCCATCAATTTCTCTGCCTCTTTGTTGGAGCACAAGGCCTGAGCCAGGTCCTGTCGCTTTCAGCTGAGCCAAGCCAGGCGACGTGAAGCACTTGTGAGGACCCAACTTGTAGCGCTGGGGGGCAGTTGGCAAACAGGGGCCAAGCGGCACCTGCATGGCTGGATGCCCAGCCCTGTTTCCAGGGGGTGGGTGGAGTGGCCGTCACGGGGTTGAGCACATTGAGTGTGCTGGGACTGAGCAGCACCTGTGTACTCAGCTGTTCCAGGTTCCAGAGGGAGGCTGTGCAACCTCCCCAGTTGACGCGTGTTGACCAGGCTGTGCAACCTCCCTGATTGACCAGGGTTCCCTGCAGCACCAGCCTAGGGGCCGGGTCCTAGGGGCCCGAAAGCCTATGGGCTCAGCATGGGTTAATACAGCCTTGCCTACACCCCCTGACAAGTGTCTTCCTGCGAGTCAGTGACTTCTGAAAGGAGGGTGGTATAAGGCACCTGGGGAAGGGGGAAGAGGATGAATTTCTGAAAAAAAAAGACAAGCGCCGTCCGTGAGTGGAGTGCCTGTCGTTGTTCCTCTTTTTGTGCAGGCTTTAATGAGCTTCCTTGCTCTTGCAGTTCTTTGACTATGAATCAATGATACAAAACAGATATCTTGAATTGAGGAAACCTAGGTTGAAATATCTGTTCAGATGTGAAATTCACTAACTGCAATCCTAGGCATGTCTACTCAGAACTCCCACTGAGTTCAATGGGCTTTACTCCCAGGTAAATGAGTTTAGGATTGCACCTGCGATCCTACGTTGTTGATGTTAGAAAGTCTCACTGCAGACTAGCGCTGACATCATAGATTGACGTTAGTAAATGACTACACAACTGGTTGGCAAACTTCAGTCTCGAAAGACTATGGTATAAGCCTACAGCACCCGGTATTACCAGGTGGTCTTCCATCCAAGTACTGTAACACTTCCAAGACTATGTGGGGAGGTACATTTTTAGAAAAAACAGTGTCAAAATATCACTATAGGTAGCACCAGCAACAACAAGGCATGAAACTGGTGCTGATTGGCCCCACACTACCCAGAATGAACAGCTCTCACTGGCTACAACAGCTGTCAATCACACACTGGATAAAGAGTGCTGAACAGCCCTATTAGTTGTGTTATAGGAGGTATTACTGTAGTTATAATATTGGACAAAGGGTTTTGTTGAGATGATATCTCCTTCGACATGATTCTAAATATGCGATTTTTCTTATCATGGAGGAGGATCCAAAATCCCCTGCAATTCTGCTCTTCTGAAGGTCATTCCCTTTACAAGTTCCTTGCAAGAGTAAGTTGGCTTCAATATTGCCTGCAACTGTTCACAGTTCTGATGCCGGGGTGCCCAATCCTATTCAACTTTCCAGCTCTGGTGTAGCCACAATGCAGACTCATGGTAAAGGAACACATGTTCCCATACCTTAAGAAGACCCAGTGATTGCCCCTCCACCACAGGATGCAGCACACACTGCACTGGCACAACTGCACCAGCACTGGAAAATTGGATAGGATTGGGCCCTGGGTGCGTTTGAGTGGAGTTCAGTTGTGGGAAACAGAAAAGAGCTGGAGATTTGAATACCATGATGCCCTAGGCCTAGAATGTTAATTTATACACCGTCCTATGATACACTTGTATATAAATTATCTTCTTCTTCATCACCAGGATATTGTTATGGAGGTTTAACAATCCAAAAAGATCTGTGTTCTAATCCAGCTCCATTTCACCTCAGTCAAGAAAACTTTCTCATTAGTTTTGTGCAAATTAATATTTCACCAGTTCCATCAAAACATGGAAAATGGAGATAGTACCAATGACCTTCCTTCACAAGGTTGCTGATGATAACAAGAAAACAAAAGTTCTATATAAATGATTAATAATAATCTTCTAGCCTGGGACTCTAAGTCATATATTCCATACCTTAGCTGACATTACTCAGCTTACATTGATTCACAGCTTACAAGTGCAAGAGAGAATAAGGCCTGCCAGAGGCATATGAATTAATGAATCAGTTAATCAGAATGATGAATTGATCAACGCTTCCATTCATAAAGAGAACAAACCCTCTTGTGTTCCTTGGCAGCACTTTTATGTCTGCCATGCCAGTTTGGATTGCCTTGACTTAAATGTGTGTGCTTCAATCTAAATTTCCCACAATAGATCCTAAGAAATATCTAGTGCCCATAATGAAGTACATGGTGTTTTGCTCTATTTGTACATCTTTTACTCCTGCCATGTTTTTATATATTCATACACTCCGCACTTCGTTTTGTGTCAAAATGACTACAGTGCAACCTATGGCTGGTTCAAATGCTTTCCCTTGCTAAAGATGCTATTTCAATGGTGGAAGAGAAAGCATGCTTATACCCCACTCTACCACATTCATAATATCACATGTGACTACTCACTACTGAAAGAAATGTTCTAAGAGTCTCACAGCACCATAAAGATCAACTGATCTGATGATGATATGTATCTGATGAAGTGGACAGTAGTCCATGAAAGCTCATAGGATTGTAGGAAATTGCCATATACTGAATCAGACCACTGGTCCATCAATGTCCATACTGACACAGATTGGCAGCTGTTCTCCGGGGTTTCAGGCAAGAATTTTTCTGTACCCAAAACTGGAGATTGAACCTGGGACCTTCTGCATCTGCTCTCCTTTTGAATCCCAGTTCTTTCTCAAGTCTGGTTGGCAACCTTCAGTCTCGAAAGACTATGGTATAAGCCTACAGCACCCGGTATTCGCAGGCGGTCTCCCATCCAAGTACTAACCAGGCCTGACCTTGCTTAGCTTCCAAGATCAGACAACATCAGGAGATAGTGTTCTCAAGTCTATGCTGAAATAAATATAGGCACAGTCCTATCCAATTTTCCAGCAGTCTCAATGCAGTCCGAAGGTAAAGGAACAAATGTTCCCATATCTTAAGGAGGCCTCTGTGACTGCTGCCCCACTACAAGATGCAGTGCATGCCCCATTGGCACCGCTACACTGGTACTGGAAAATTGGATAGGATTGGGCCCTGTGTTAGTAGTCCTTAGGTGTTACAAGACTCCTTTGTTTTGCATTAGTACCCAAGGTCTCTTTCTACACAGGCTGGCTACAGACCAGCTACAGGCTTTTTCAGCTCTGTTGACTTCAATGAGAAAGTTAAGCACCGGCACATTCAAATCACTGGGGCTTTGCCTCACTTTTCAGAAAATCCTACACACATTTATCTGCACCACTGAATGCTATAGGACTGTGTTTCTCAACCAGTGGTACGGGTACCACCAGTGGTACCTGAGGTACGAGTGTCTGGTGGTACTCGCAGGACCTCTGGACAACTGCGGCCCTGCAGCAAGACCAAGAATTATGACCTCCCATCCATCCTCAGCCTCTTACTGGTGCTTGTCGTGTTGCATCTGGCCTCCCAACGCAGAAGTAACTGGCAAAGTTGTCATTGCCAGTTACTTTCCAGTGGTACTTCAGATAGATGGACCATGTGAAGTGGTACGGCGGAGGACAAACCTTGTGGACCACTGCTGTAGGATGCACTTCTGAGTAAACATGCAAAGGACTTCATTATGCTTCAGTGTGGAGACTTCACATCTTATCTTCTGAATGTCAGTACATATGCCACCTTGGCAGTCTTGCACTGAAGGGCAACCAAGTGCCCAAGCCTATGTATGTCCACTCAGAAGTAAGCCCCATAATAGCTCAAAGGGGCTTACTCCCAGGTAAGTGAGGATAGGATACATGAAGTAAATCAAGTCCTCTGGCTGGATTGCTCCCACAGGATAGAGGGAGAGGCTGCAATCCTAACCACACTTTCCTGAGAGTAAGCCCCATGGAAGAAAATAGGATTTACTTCTGAGTAGACTTGGTTAGGCTTGTGCCCACGAATACCAGACAGAAGAAGAAGGGGCGAGAAAGTGAGCAGGGCGGAAGGCTGTGCAAATAGAGGTGTAAAGTTTTATTTGCCTGTCCACGGGCAACAGATAGTAGGGAGGAGGGCAGGGGAAGCCAAATGTGCTCAGCCTGGCAAGGACAGAGGCTGATCGCCCGCCTCCCCTTTGTAGCCAGCTAGGCAGAGGGAGCCCGGGAGCAGGCAAGCCTGCCTCGGAGCTTCCCAGCCGACGGAGCGGGAGCGAGGCGGGGAAGCCAGCCAGGGCCGTGACGTCAGGAAACTTTGTCTCCGCGGCTGAGGTGGAAGCCAAGGAGGTGGCTGCTGCAGACGGCGGCGGCTGCGTGCGCCGCGGACAAGCTCCGACCCGCAGGGCTGCTGAGCTCCCTTCCCGTGCCGAGGTAATCCAAGGCAAGCGCGGGGCTCTGCTCCTCTCCAGTGCGCCCGGGAAGCGCGGCGCGCGCTGACCGTCTCCGGGAGGGACCCGCACAACTCGCTGCAACTCCGCCGAGTTGGATGCAACGGGGGCGGCGGGGGGGGGGAGCTTGGCAGCTGCTCCGGAATGCCTTGCCTGGAGTGAGGGCAGGAGGCGGTAGGCGAGAGCTCCGGCAGCCTCCCTTCTCTTTGACTCGCAGCCCAGTCCTAGGCATGTCTACTCAGACGTAAGTTCCATTCGAGTCAATGGAGCTTACTCCCAGAAAGTGTGGAGAGGACTGCAGCCTTTGCCTGGCGTGGGCGCGGGAGGGAGGGAGGACCTGCCCTCTTCTTGGCGTCCCTTTGTGATGGCGAGGAGCAGAAGGCGCCCGTGGTCAAAGGGTGGCTGGGGGGGGGAAGCCTGTTGAACGCTGGCCGGCCTCCTGGGGCGAGGCTGTGAAGTGGGAGGGACACCCCCGGCGGGGTTGCTTGCAAGCTGCCTTCCCCTCTCTCCCTCCCTCCCTTTGCAGCAGCGCTTTCCCCGGAACTTTTGGGGCAGGGCTGGCCGCCTGCGCACCCCCCTCCTCGGGCCTCTGCGGGGAAACTTTTCCATCTCCCGCGTTTGTTTGCTGGGCTGTTCTGGTCTCTGGGGGCAGCGGTCCTTCTGGAGCAAGGAAGCCCTCGGCCAGCATCCCTTCTGCCCATCGTCGCCTCGGGCGAGGAAAAGTTCCCCGGTGCTTGGCTGGCTCCCAAAGGAAGGAAGGAAGGAAGAGGCAAGCCGCGGAAACGGGCTCCCTCCTCTCTTCTTTCACCATCCCTTGGGGGAGGGGGGATGCTGCAGGTTGGAAAGGTCCTGAGCAGGAGACAAGGCGATCTCCAGCGCAGCGAAGCCTGCGGACTTCTCCACGCGCTGGCTCGGGCAGCCAGAGCCCAAGCCTAGGCAGGTCTGCTCGGGAGTAAGTCCCATGGAAGTAAATGGGACTCACTCCCAAGCAAGTGTGGGTAGCCTGCCAGCCCAGTCCTGTGCATGCCTACTCAGAAGTAAGTCTCGTTGAATTCAGTGGGTCTTGCTCCCAGGTACCCAAAGTCCCATAGAACTCACTGGATCTTGCTTCCAAAGTAAACATGCCTAGGATCCTGCTAGACTTGAGTGTGTTTGTACATGGTCTTTCTTTCTTTCTTTCTTTCTTTCTTTCTTTCTTTCTTTCTTTCTTTCTTTCTTTCTTTCTTTCTTTCTTCATCAACAGTTTTGTGGGAGACACTTGGATTAAGAGGTCTTCCAGGGTCTCACCGACTGGCACCTTTTTTAAAAAATGGGAGTGATACCTACTTTCCATTTGTAGCTTTCAATGCTTGTTTTCTCTTGGAGAGATTTCAGGATGGTTGTGATTATCAGTGGCATTCTTCTAAGTGAATAAATGGGCTGCAGTCCAAGCTGAGGTGCTTTGTCAGCAGGTGCCAATCCAGTGGATTTGTTTCCTCCCAAGGGAACCTGCTTAGGTTTTGGTATGAGTTTGAAAGGAAAGACCTGATGTAGCTGAAAAGGTTGCTGAGAGTTTTAAGTAACATAGGATGCTACTGGGGGGGATCAGAAGATCAGGAAGATGTTTCAGAATACAGGAAGCATCATTCTTTTCCATTTCCATACAAACCATTATGGCACCTTTGTGTTGTCTCTTGACACAATTGGCCCGGAGGGTTTGACATGTTACTGATCTTCTCAGCGTAACTATCAGTTGTCAAAGTACTGCCTTGGCACACTTCTGTCAGTAGATCTTTTGATAGGGTGATGGTGGGAATGCTCGATGACGCTGTGTTGACTAGGGTGTATCTCTTCACTTGAAATTGCTTGGAGAGGAAGAGATGACGGATGGGGCACGCATGCATTTGGTCCAATATATCTGCATTTTTGATCAAGGTCATAATAAATCTGGAAATATGCTTAGCAAGCTTAACTGATGCAGTATTCTTGATTTCAGCCTACATGACTGTAGAAGAAACACGCATACATATGCACATGGAATACAAAGGGAAAAAGTTTCTTGCATTATCAGGAATATGAAGGGAATGATGAATAATATGGGAATGAAAGAAAAAGATTTTTTTTTGTAGTTGCACACTGACAGTGTTCTGCTGTCTCAGCCAAAGTGCTTCAGTGTCTGAGAACAAAACGGACACTACTGCTAAGACTAATGAACACACAGTTGTTTTGCAAAGGCAACCTTCTCTGCGCAGATGGACAAAAAGCACCCATGTGACTTAATTCCAAAAGACATAGGGCATGGGGGTGGGGCCGGAGTGGAGCAGTAACATCAGCTTCTCATTTAAGAGTGGCTGCAATAACAAACCTGAACTCTGGATTCTTGAATTGTACCCAAAACAAATGGAGAGTGAAGGAGAGAAGATTGAAAAATTAAGCTTCTGTGATATTTTTCAACTCAATCAGCAGAATATGTGGCATAATACTGCTTAATCAGGAGCTACTGCGAAATACATAAAAGGCAATTTGAGACTTATTTTTGTGGAAGAAATAAAAGTCAGACAGGACAAGAAAGGTTAATTGTGGTATTTGACACCCATTAAGTTTTCTCCTTCTAGTGTTAAAACTGGAGAATGATACTAACGTTTATTGTTATATTTGTAATTATGTCATTGTTTTATCGTTTTACCTTTCTATTGCCACAATATTGGGTTGAACCCTTTATTTTCTCTCAATCAACAATCAATCAACAGTATTTATATACCGCTTTTCAACTAAAAGTTCACAAAGCGGTTTACAGAGAAAAATCAAATAACTAAATGGCTCCCTGTCCCAAAAGGGCTCACAATCTAAAAAGATGCAAATGAATACCAGCAGACAGCCACTAGAACAGACACTGCTGTGGTGAGGTGGGCCAGTTACTCTCCCCCTGCTAAAAAAAAGGAGCACCCACTTGAAAAAGTGCCTCTTACCCAATTAGCAGGGGTAGATGCAGGGGTTTTTTCTCTCAATGACTTTGATGCCCTTGGAAAAGCTTTCACAAGACTACAAACACTGTCTTGCCTGGTCCAGGTAGTGCGCCACACTGTTCCCAAGAAGGGAATCAGTTAACAGTATTGCCTCTGGGAAGCTCCCAAGCAAGGCA
This sequence comes from Tiliqua scincoides, assembly GCF_035046505.1. Classification (NCBI taxonomy): domain Eukaryota; kingdom Metazoa; phylum Chordata; class Lepidosauria; order Squamata; family Scincidae; genus Tiliqua; species Tiliqua scincoides. The sequence continues at coordinate 114,893,415 of NC_089821.1, forward strand.
TGATGGAGATGGCAGTCACTTGTTGCTTGTCCCCCCATATCTTATAACTGTTGGCAACTTCTTTTGAATAGAGACATTTCATTTTTAGCATTCCTTCCAATAAATGTGTGATGCTGAAATAATTCAGAAGCTATTTAGTGAACATACCAAGCAGGCTGACTGGTGATGCTTTAGTTTGAACGTTGGAGTGAACTGTGATGCTTAGTATGTATATTTTTGAACAGGTCTTATAAAAGAATTTCAACAACTGACACTGTTTTTTTACTTCTCCATGGAGTAGAAGGTAGGGAAATAGCCTCTTGCACAGTCATTTTCCTTTTGAGAAGAAAATATGATTTATTAAATGCTTGTAACATCTAATGTAAAATGGTTCAATAATTACTGTGTGCAGATGCAGCAGGTAAGCTCCTAGAAACAGTGTTAGTCTTTAAAGAAGTTTCCAAGTAGGAACATTTGGGCATCCCAGCCATCTGAAAAAGTAAAAAAAAAAAAAGGGTCTCTTTCTCTGCTACATTCTTCTTGCCCAATCTGTTCATCTGCAGTTTTCAGCCAGGCAGGTGGAGTATGTTAGGCTTGTAGCTACCAGCTATTGATGAAACATTTGCTAGCTAATGGTACTCTATCAGCCAACCAAAAATTAGAACAAAAGGTAATTTTCTCATGGCACTATGCTTTCTTTAAAATAGGAAGTAGGAACAGTAATTAGTCCTTGTAATTAGTCTCAGCCTGTAAAGGCTTGAATATTGTCATTAACAGTATTTATATGCCACTTTTCAACAACAGCAGTTCCCAAAGCGGGTTACATAGCAAAATAAATCAATAAATGGTTCCTGTCCCTGAAGGAGTTGCAGTCTAAAAAGAGGCACAGAAGAGAAACCAGCAACAACCATTAGAAAAGATGTCATGGTGGACTGAAGAATGGTTACCCTGCCTTGACTAAATATAAGAAGGCATCACTTTAAAAGGTGCGCTTTGTTAAATTAGCAGGAGTTTAACGATGAGTCTCTCCCTGTTGTCCTTTAGTGAAAGGAACCTTTGTTGATTTTTTCTTCCAAAAAGCAGCTGAAGTAGGTAAACGGTTACCAGGTGTGCTTTAAATGCACAGTAACATGCACACAGGGGGAAAGCTATCTCTTATGCAGGAGTCTGTTGTGGTCAATGACACAGCTCAGTGGTTCACTGAGGAATGAGACAGGGGATGAGGGTGAAAATTGAAAGATAATGAGTAATCAAATAAAGCATCTGTTTAAGCTGACTAGCTACATAGTTACACCTGCCTTTGCTTGTTTTAAATGTATAAGTGTGTTTCTATAACAAAGATGTTCAAAATGGCATATGCACCTTTCTGTCTTTATGTGTACCTAACCCATTCCTGACAACAGCACATATAGTGAAAATCTAGATAACAAATACACAGCCCAATCCTATGCTGCCTGGAGTGCAGGGCTGCCATGGCGTCAAAAATGGCTGCTGTGGTGTCCTAAATACTAACCAGGCAGCGCCAGCAGCATCTTGGGAGAAGAAGACTTTCGTCTCCTTCCCCCGGGCAAGGCGAATAGCCCCACAATGGGGCTACTCGATTCTGTGGCTGCAGATTGGGCTGCAGACCAGACATGGAGGCTCAGGATCTGGTATAGCAGAGCTCCACTGGAACCTCCTCCCTCCCACCCCTCTCTCTCCCCCTGGCATGCCTCCTCCTTGCCCTCTCCCTGCCCTCCCCCCAGCCTGCAACACCCCCTTTCCGCCTCCCCCCCATACCCCCACATACCTTTCTGCTTCCCTGCAGTCTGCACGACCACCGAGTGGTGGAGCACCAGTGACCTGCCATTGCTGAACTAGCACCAGTACTTTGCCAGCGCTAGGGCCTTACAAACGTGCTTTATGGCAGTAAGCCGGCATGCACTGTTCAGGATTGAACCCACAATAATTACATTAATTTTAATGGGGAAAAATCTAATCTTGTTCCATAGCAATTCCAAGTTATTATTTTTTCCCCACATTTTTATACCGCCCTTCCTCCAAAGAGCTCAGAGCGGTGTACATAACTGCTCCTTTTGTCCTCACAACAACCCTATGAGGTAGGTGACAAGTTCACCTAAGAATCGCTCTAATAGCCTAATAGTATAAGGAAGAAGTTGTGTGACACATTGAAATAAAATAGGTATCATTTAGTAACTCTATACAGCATCAATAAAGTATTAAGGTCAGTAACGAAAATGTTTTACAAGTTGTAGCATTGAATAATGAGGTTTAGCACCTCAGTCTTACATGGCAAACTGTGAGCAACTCTTATGTTTCACCTGTTTGTCTACTTTTCCAGTGGTTTTTTTTTTATCCTCTTCTGTTCTTTAGGTGATTTTTAGAAAGAGAAAAAAAATAGATACACTGTAAAAGAGAGCATGTAATGTACGTGCTTGAAAGCATGGGGTCGTGGTACCCATCAGGCAGTGCATCTAACATCTCTTCCCTAGCTGTGCTTGGTATTCTGAGGGCCATGAAGAGTGCTTCTCTTAAAGCCTGCAGGAGCAGATCTGAGAAAGGGGGTGCTTCTGAACCTCTGTCCTACCAGGGGGAGAAATCCAAAATTTGATCTGACCACTTGGAATTCCATCTTGGGTGTTGAAGCAAATTTTTCCCCTTATCTCCAGAGCTCAAAGTGTATTGATACAATACAGTGGGTAAAATGGGAGCAACCTTGCCTCTGTAAGTAACTTGGTCCCCCCCCCCCCCATTTTCAGACCTTATATTGAAAATCTTGGTATGGATAAAGGGGGATGGTCTTAAATATGTGCAGTATGGATAAGTGAAAATCTGTCTGAGTACTTGTAAAGAGGGAAAAGTGAAATAGAGCAATTAAAAAACAATAAAGCAAATTGAACTGATATCTCAGAGTCCATTAATCCAAAATCCCATTAATCCCAGGTTTCCCAGAGTCCATTAATCAGGTCAAGAAGAAAGTGCATGTTGGAATAAAAATGTATCAACTGGATAGTGAAAAACAAGCAGGATAATGCAAACCTCCAGGGAGAGGGAATTTCACATTTGAGACACCACTTGTGAAAAAGCCCAGGCCCACATTACCATAGAGTTAGGGAGGTGGGATGCAGAGGAGAAATCCTGTTGAATATTGCACTTTGGGACTAGTATCATCTATGTTTGTAGGCCTGTGAAGGGAACAGAGAAAAGTTGCAAGGATGTGCGTGTGTGTTCATTCATGGAGTTAGATGCTGCCATGTTTTCTTTTTTAAAAATGCCTTCAACAAAAACTTCCGAAGCATGACTGGGTTGGAACCAGGGTCCTCTTGTGCAATGGAGCTTTCTCACCTCTTCTCCACAACAGTCCCCTGCACTCTTCAAAAAGCCGCTTTTGAGGATAGGGTGACATTCAAGAATGTTGTAGAATTTGTGTGTTGTGGCTGGAGAATGGAAATGGTCAAAAATTGATGTGAGACTTGTTCAAGGTGTGGCCAAGATTGTTTTTGCCTCCCCCCCCCCCCCCGGTCCAAATTCCAATATCTCATCTTCTTTCAGAGAATCCTTTCAACCTTTAGGAAAGGCTTTTTGGGGACATGGGGCTTCATACAACCAATTAAGAGGCAATACATTTCACAATCCTTTGCTAGGTCTGGTGTCTGAATTGTGAATTGCATTGAACAAACTTTTCTTCAAAAATCCTGATAAAATGCTAGTGTTTGGGACTCTTCAGTTTAGAAAAAAAGCGCCTGAAGGGAGACATGATTGCGACATACAAAATTATGCAGGGGATGGGTAGAGTGGATATAGGGATGTTCTTTTTCCTCTCACACAACACCAGAACTAGAGGACATCCACTAAAATTGAGTGTTGGGAGAGAAAATATTTCTTTACCGATCATGTAATTAGTTTGTGGTTGACAGGTTGTGGCAGAGCTCTTCTTATGTTCTTGTGCTTACTATTTTACTAATACTATTTAACGTTGCCAGCCACTTATCCTGGTCTAATTATGCTTTTGTACCAGCATAAATCCTACTGGCCAGCTCTTTATCACTTGTCTAAGTATGTGATCAAAGGGTAATTCTGGGTGGATTTACTTTTCAGTTATCAATAGAACTAAATTATTCAGATCAATCCTGACCACATTAATACTGATGGGGTCTTGTCTGGCTGCGACTACGCAGGAAAGGGAGTCGTTGTCTGAACCTCACTGTATACAGTGAGGTTCAGACAACCTTTCTCACAGTAGACAAAAAGGGCAAATTTGACATAAGGAATAATTAGTAAAAGACCTGACATTTAAACAGCTAGGAGTTTAATGCCATTATAAAAAACAGTGTTATGCCTACATTGGGAATACCTTCTACTGGCCTGTTATTCCCATTTTAAATGATATTGTAAAACTGGACAAAGTACAGAGAGCAACTAGAATTATCACTGATCAAGGTTGTTAATGGTACATCATCCTTGCTTCCAAAGAAACAAACTTCTAAGATTGCAAGTTTTTTTAGAAAGAAGGTTAAAGGGCAACTTATAAAGACATAAAATATAAAAATGCTTGGGCATAATTGACTGACAGGGCTGTTGAAATAAGAAGAGCTTTGCTCTTGATCAGACCAAGATGCTTCTGGAAACCTGCACATAAATTGTTAGTATAGTTATAGGATGATCCTATATGTATGTGTCTACTCAGCAGTTGGTCCCATTGTGTTCAGTGTGGCTTTATTTCAGGAAAATGTGTATAGCATCCTTATAAATCTGAATTTCAGAACGTGTAGTCCAAGATATGATTACTGGTCCTTCCTCTGCATATGCAGATTTGGGACCCATGGTTTTAACTAACTAACTTACCAGGTTAGTTGGGGAACAGATCTCCTGTGGATTCCAAAGTTCGACTATATTAGAAAAATGGGAGAGGACACTGATATGTCTAAGACAGGAGAACACGAAGATATACCTTAAAATAATTAAGCTTCACTTGTTCTGTATAGTACATACGTAGTCCGAAACACGTCTATTGTTAGCCAAGCATGAAAAATGAATACTTAATTTTCAGTTAAAATGCAGTAGGCTATTTTTACTTCATAACAGAGAGTAGCTCAAACAAACAAAGCTATACATTAGATAGAATGCTGGCTTGGGGAGTTTTGTCTTTGCACCTTTGATTCAGCCTTCGTGGTGGGTGATTCAAGTCCCAGTAGCGAACAAGAACACATGTAGAATGGAAGTTTAATATATTTGTATTGATATGGTTGACAGACTGGATGGAGATGGGTTTAGTGTTTCTCATTTAATGCTAGATCCTAGGGTAGTACATTATTAATGAAATTAATAGTAAGTTTAGGATAGACAAAAGCCCTCTACTGCAAACAATGCACAAATAATTATGGAGTTATAAGAAACTACGTAAACCATAGAGCGGTGTTTCTCAAACTGTGGGTCAGGACCCACTAGGTGGGTTGCGAGCCAATTTCAGGTGGGTCCTATTCATTTCAATATTTTACTTTTAATATATTAGACTTGATTTTACCATATGTGTATTTGGGGAAATGTTACAGATCTGCACTTTTAATAGGCTACTATGTATATGCTTTTAACAATGATAGTAAATGACTCCAGGGTAAGTGTGGGTAGGATTGCAGCATAGGAATGCTAAAAAATTTCCTGCTTGATGATGTCACTTCTGGTCAGGACATCACTTCTGGTGGGTTTCATTCTAAAAAGTGGGTCCTGGTGCTAAAAGTGTAAGAACCACTGCCATAGAGGAAAGGTTTGACTGTATGCATTATCCACCATGACTAAACATGGAATCTTCATTGCAAAGATAGTATACTATTAATTTACCAGATAATTAGTAAATTAGGCTGTCTTCATCATGTTTGCTTTCTGAAGGGTACCTGGGTCACTGTTTGGGCACTGGTGGAAACAGGTTACTGGACTCAGATCCAGCAAGGCAGTTTTTATGAGGATAATGGATTAGTTTTCAGTCAGGAGCACTGCAAAATAATTTCCCCTGTGCCTCACTATTCGCTACTTTTCCGTTCTTTTCCATTTGGTGTCTCATTGGAAAGAAAAGTTTTACTTTTCTGGTTGACTAAGTTCATGAACATTTGAAGAATATAGGTATGGCTATTATCCTGCCGACCACGGGGCAAATTTTTATCCCCTGGGGGCTGGGGGATAAGAATAGGCCCTCAGTTTGGCTGTACTTGTCGTAAGAGGCGACTAAACAGCCACCGGGTAGATGGGACTCGATAGCCTGGGAAGGCAGCTCATCTGAGAGAAGGAAAACTCTGATCCCAAGCCTCCACTGCCTTGTGGCTACATCCAGTTATGGAAAAGGCTTCAGGAGTCAACCTCGAGGCAAAATCCGGAGCTGGAGTCCCTGAGGCAGTTCATGGCTGAACACAGTCATATTCTGGCAACTCCTGCAACGCCGCTGGAACCAACCGTACCATTGGACCATTTCAGCGACGTGGAGAAGGGGGATTTGTTGCATAGGTAACAGCCTATCCTCCGTACCTACTTTACCCAGGCTTCGTGCACTGGAGAGGACACTCTGTTCCAGAACTACCATTCAGAGCGCGATACCATAGTCTTCCGAGACTGAAGGATGCCAACAACATTATGCTGTATAGCAGGGGTGCCCAAACCCTGGCCCTGGGGCCACTTGTGGCCCTTAAGGACTCCCAATGAGGCGCTCAGGGAGCCCTCAGTCTCCAATGAGCCTCTGGCCCTCTGGAGACTTGCTGGAGCCCACACTGGCCTGATGCAAGTGCTCTCAGCATGAGGGCGACTGTTTGACCACTCATGTGAGCAGTGGAACGAGGGCTCCCTCCACTGCTTGCTGCTTCACATCTGTGATGCAGCAGTGGCAGCAAAGGAAAGGCCAGCCTTGCTTTGTGCAAGGCCTTTTATAGGCCTTGAGTTATTGCAAGACCTTCATTCATATAAGTTCCATCTCTAATATATTCATTTATGTAAATTTATTCAAATTTTAAATGTAAATTAATTATTTTCTTCCCCGGCCCCCAACACAGTGTCAGAAAGATGATGTGGCCCTCCTGCCAAAAACTTTGGACATCCCTGCTGTATAGGATGATTAGGTATTGTAAAACAGCTTCTGCTAGTCAGCACGATTCATTCTAAGGGTTTTTGGTGATCTGTTGCTATTGTATATCTATTCTGTAATGCTCATGATTGTACTTTGAGTAGCTTGATATAATTTGAGTAATATGAGTAGCTATACTAGCAGAGAGTATTCTCTAAGTTATCCTCATTTAAATCAGCCTGAAGCGTTAAAGGCTTTCACATGATACAATGATTAAACAGAATTCTCTGTTGAAAGTTGGGGACGTGGTCAGCTTTTAAGATGATCTGATACAAAATAGCTCTTGTCAGTCGTTCTATGCAACTCCATTGCATATTAGAAACAGTATGTTCCCTCTTTTTGAAAGACGCTGTTACCTCGGAATCCAGCAGCAGTCTTGAGTTCTCCATGATTTAGGCATGAACATGTAGCGTACCAAATACGTCTGAAGAGATAAAAAGAGCTTTATTAGGACTGTCGTGGACTACAGATGATGGAATCAAATCTAAATAGATGAGATGTACATTGTGTCAGAGAATACAATTCCCAATTGTAAGGACAGTTGGACAATTGGATAGTAATGGTTTGTATCTATTCTAGTAGTAAATAGAAACCAAACTGATGGGGCTCCATTCAGTCCAAAATCAATTTGAGGTTAAACAAATGGGTTTGTATAAGATTTATTTATTCATTTTTACATTTTTAAAATTCTTTCTCCACTATCTGCATCAGTGGGGACAGGAAATGCAATTCTGAAGCAGTATGAGTATTCACGGTGGTACCTGGGGTGGTAAGCATAGCAACTGACTCTCAGGGCTCTCTGGCTATTCAAGATAGTGCCTACTGGGAGGTTTCTGAGCAGTGGCAAGAACAACAGTAAAAGTAAGCATTTTTTATCTGAAAACCCACCTAATTGAATGGAAGACTTAAAACGAATCAGGGCTACCTGAATGAGTCCCAAAATGAATGGTGTATGAGGTCCCTTTCGGTGCTATGGACCCATCCCACAACAACTTCCCACTTCTTAACTCCCCGAGTGAATGGGGTCTTGAACCTTTTTTGGGTTAAAGTGTAATAGAGGAGCTTGAGAAATGCCTTAATTGGGGATTTTAAAGAAAACATGGGAAGTTGGTTTTTCTAGAGCAGTGGTTCTCACACATTTAGCACCGGGACCCACTTTTTAGAATGAGAATCTGTCAGGACCCACCGGAAGTGATGTCATGACCAGAAGTGACATCATCAAGCAAGGAAATTTTTAACCATCCTAGGTTGCAATCCTACCCACACTTATCCAGGAGTAAGTCCCATTTATTATCATTGTTAAAGGAATATACAGAGTAGCTTGTTAAAAGTATAGGTCTGTAACATTTCCCCAAATGCAGTCACATACCATGGTAGCATCGTAATATATTAAAAAATAAAACATTGATATGAATGGGGACCCACCTGAAATTGGCTCACTTCCCACCTAGTGGGTCCCAACCCACAGTTTGAGAAACACTGGTCTAGAAAATCTCAACAGTACAAATGTTTGATTTAGTGCTTCCTTGAGGTACCTTCATGTTCTAGTTTTGCATTCCTCATGATTCCATCCCATAGAACTTCTCTCCTTAATGTAATGCCAAGACCTGCCTTGTACCTGTCCTACGTTTGATGAGATAGAGAGAAATAGTGTTCCTTTCTACCTTTTATCCCCTGCCTGCCTTTCATTCGTGTGGGATGATGTGGTGGCTGATCTTAGCTTGGGATGAGCACAGGTATGTGGTTCAGCCTTCCCAGCAACAGCACTGTCTTTCTGCTCAGCAGAATGAATGTCATTTCAAGGAGGATGGCTTGAAGTGGGTGTACTTTCTTTGATTATGTATTTTAATCTCTAAAAATGTTTCAGTCTTGCTTTGTGTTGCCTCTTTGTTTACAATATTTGGAAATCCAGTCACCTTTGCGTACCTCAGATCAAAAACATTCCAGAGGAGGTTGTGAATGTGGAGAGGGAAGGATGCCTCCTTATTTCCTACACTTTTTCTTACATAGAGTCGGGCCTTCTGTGAACCTCTCTCTGACTAGACTTGGCTAGTATGAGTTTTGTTTATGCCTATGGTCTTTTCACATACTTTTGCTTTACTTCCGCTATTGATCTTGTTAACAAACCACACTGCATTTGGAAATAATTGAGCCTACATCTTGTGGATAGCAAGGTGGCTTGTTCTGACTGCAAAAACTTTGTTTTTAAATAAAACTCCAGTAGTTCTGATTATTACTGTGTGTTGGTTCTAGGGATGAAAGTAATGTCAGATTCCGTGATGTCCATTTTACTGGTACTGTCTGGACAATGTAAACAACAACAACAAGGTTATAAAAATAAAATGGAGGTAATTAAGATGATTGAAATGAAATGTTTAAATAGGTAAAGGAAAGAGACGCTTTGTTCTATAGTACAGAATTGTTAAACAGTGAAGCTTCTGAGAACAAAGCGCTTTCTTCCGGACTTTGTATTTCTGTGGAAAGAATAATGGGCTGTATAAATGACAGAGCAGAGGCAGCTAAGGAGACCAAGACCATAATAGTGCCCTTAATCTGTTTCACATGTGTTTGCTTTAGAAGAGTGATCTGTCTCTGTAAACATGTTTTTTTTCCCCATTTTTACTTGCAACTTTAGCCAAAGGAATCTCAAGGAAGAAAAAGCTAAAAATGTTATGCAATTTTGTACAATATTGTACGAAAAATGTACAATATTTTCATGTTGTAATGCATCCAGTCAAAGGGAGAATCAGCATGGCTGATCAGAATTGCTGAGGGAGAATCAGCATGGCTTCTGTAAGGGTAAGTCTTGCCTCACAAACCTTATAGAATTCTTTGAAAAGGTCTACAGGCATGTGGATGCAGGAGAACCTGTAGACATTATATATCTGGACTTTCAGAAGGCATTCGACACGGTCCCTCACCAAAGGCTACTGAAAAAACTCCACAGTCAGGGAATTAGAAGACAGGTCCTCACCTGGATTGAGAACTGGTTGAAGACCAGGAAACAGAGAGTGGGTGTCAATGAGCAATTTTCACAATGGAGAGAGATGAAAAGCAGTGTGCCCCAAGGATCTGTCCTGGGACCGGTGCTCTTCAACCTCTTCATAAATGACCTGGAGACAGGGTTGAGCAGTGAGGTGGCTGAGTTCGCAGACGACACCAAACTTTTCTGAGTGGTGAAGACCAGAAGTGATTGTGAGGAGCTCCAGAAGGATCTGTCCAAACTGGCAGAATGGGCAGAAAAATGGCAGATGCGTTTCAATGTAAGTAAGTGTAAAGTCATGCACATTGGGGCAAAAAATCAAAACTTCACATATAGGCTAGTGGGTTCTGTGACAGATCAGGACAGAGATCTTGGGGTGGTGGTGGACAGGTCGATGAAAGTGTCGACCCAATGTGCGGCGGCAGTAAAGAAGACCAATTTTATACTTGGGATCATTAGAAAAGGTATTGAGAACAAAACAGCTAATATTATAATGCCATTGTACAAATCGATGGTAAGGCCACACCTGGAGTATTGTGTCCAGTTCTGGTCGCCGCATCTCAAAAAGGATATAGTGGAAATGGAAAAGGTGCAAAAGATAGCAACTAAGATGATTGCTGGGCTGCGGCACCTTCCTTATGAGGAAAGGCTACGGCGTTTGGGCCTCTTCAGCCTAGAAAAGAGACGCCTGAGGGGGGACATGATTGAGACAAAATTATGCACTGGAAGGATAAAGTGGATAGAGAGATGCTCTTTACACTCTCACATAGCACCAGAACCAGAGGACATCCACTAAAATTGAGTGTTGGGAGAGTTAGGACAGACAAAAGAAAATATTTCTTTACTCAGCATATGGTTGGTCTGTGGAACTCCTTGCCGCAGGATGTGGTGACGGCATCTGGCCTGGATGCCTTTAAAAGGGGATTGGACAAGTTTCTGGAGCAACAATCCATTATGGGTTACAAGCAATGATGTGTATGTTCATTCATTCATTCATTCATTCATTCATTCATTCATTCATTCATTCATTCCACCTTTATTGGCATAAACAATCCAACAAGAAAACAAAATTAAAACATTCAAGGTAGCCACCAATCATGGATCAGGCAAAGAAATACAGAGGAATTTACGCCTCGACAGTGCCTTAAATATACATATATTTTGCTACATTTGATGAGCGGCACTCATTTCTCCCATCCAACAAGTACTGGACCAAGTCTGTATCTGAACCATGAAAGTTTTCCAGGAATGGATATAGAAATCGATGATGATGTGTATGTGCAACCTCCTGATTTTAGAAATGGGCTATGTCAGATGCAAGGGAAGGCACCAGGATACAGGTCTCTTGTTATCAGGTGTGCTCCCTGTGGCATTTGGTGGGCCACTGTGAGATACAGGAAGCTGGACTAGATGGACCTATGGCCTGATCCAGTGGGGCTGTTCTTATGTTCTTAAACTTATTGTGCAAATACAAGGGGAAACCTTTTTAAAAGCTGATTTGGTAGCTAGAATTGATACTAATACTCCCTGCATCTTGCCATAACTGTAGTTAATTGGCTACTGGCTGGCTGCTTCAGCGCTGTATTGTGGTGTATGAATGCAATATGTCAGCATTACCAAATGGCAACATTAGTGTCCATAATGTGAAGGTTTATATATAGTCTGTGTGTGTGTGCATATTTATCATTCAGACTGGAACGACAGTTTATATGAATTTCCTGTGATGTGCTATTATGCAATTCATTACAGATTATCTGGTGTCAATTACGAAAGTTAACTTGATTTTATTGGCTTTAAATACATTTTGCAAAGGCATCTCCACTGGCAAATTTCATGGTCTCTAGAACTCTAAACAGTGGTTTAAAACAGCATGTTTGGAATTATTTTCAATTATCTATGACTTCCAAGAGGGTTTTGTTTATATATTCAAAGTTTTTTCAGCAGTTTCAGACCAGAGAGCATGCCTAAAAGAAACTGTGAATCTGAATTGTCAGGCTTCTTGCAGCCTAGCAACTTTGTAAATTAGTTTCCCCTTATTATAAGTGGTTTTGCTTGCATTTTGTATACCAGATTGAATCAGTCGTGGTTTTGGCCTTAAGACAAGCATAGCTTCATTTATATCCATGATTGCTGGGTTTTTTTTGGCTGCAGTCCTACACACTTACTTGAGAGTAAGGACCCAATCCTATCCAACTTTCCAGTGCTGGTGCAGCTGTGCCAAGGGTGTGTGTGTGCAGGGCAGTCACAAAGGCCTCCTTAAGGAATGGGAACATTTGTTCCCTTACCTTGGCTGCATTGTGGCTGCACTGGTGCTGGGAAGTTGGATATGAGTGTCCTCTAAGTCTCATTGAACTCAGTGGAGCTTACAGTGTGGCTCCAGCATCTGTGGACCTATCATCCGCGGATTTGACTTTTCCTTGTTTTTACACTAGCAAGCTCAGCCTCCCCTCTCGTCCCACCCCACCCAATTGAAAGTTAGAAAGCTCAAGCAATACAGGTTCTGCTGTCTGATTGTATGTAGGGCTGAACTAGGGACTTGTCAGCACACAGTTCTATTAAATTTCTCCAATTTGCACAGTGTGATGAGATGCACAATTTCTAGATACTTTCATCTTCTGAAGAACAGCACATTTGTTTGAAACACATTGGGACGTGTACCTCTGAATTGCTTTTGCATGCACCACTTGAACATTTGTTGTATGTGTAAAGAAGGAACACCAGTTAATTCATGTTACACATGCATTACAGTATGATGGTGGTGAAAACATACATGATGGTAAAGTTCATGCTAACATTGATCTAGGTCCAAATTTTAATTCCAAAAATTCCTACCGAGCATCATCATCATCATCATCATCATCAATAATAATAATAATAATTAATATAATTAATAATAACAGTATTTATATACCGCTTTTTAACAAAAGTTCACAAAGCGGTTTACAGAGAAAATCAAACAAACAACTAATGGCTCCCTGTCCCAGAATGGCTCACAATCTAAAAAGATGCAACACCAGCAGTCAGCCACTAGAAAAGACAGTGCTGGGGTGAGGAGGGCCAGTTACTCTCCCCCTCCCCCGCTAAATAAAAGAAGAGCACCCACTTGAAAAACTGCCTCTTACCCAATTAGCAAGGGTTAGCATGCACAAAGAATGGTCTGGGAAGCCAATCACAAGGGTACTGCAGTCCCCTAATCAGAAAGAACACTTTTCTTGATAAACAGGAGGCCAAATGATAGGATTATGACTACTTTGTAGACTTAATTTTATCAGCAATATGCTTTAAAGAGCTGTACTTGTGAAGTTACACTTTAGAATGGTCCTTTTCGCTTTTGTGGGAGTACTTCCTAATCAGGGATATTTGGCTTGCAGTGTTACCACTTGGAGAATAATTTGTTCTTTTTGCTTATTGGAAACAATTTCTGCTAGTGGTACTTTCTTTGGGGTTGTAAACTGAACTTCCCATTTGTATATTCATCCAGAGTTTTTTTTTTGTTTTTTTGTTTTTTTTGTTTCTGACTTCTATAGTCTACCAGACTCTCTATTGAGAATTCATAAATAGAAACTTTCCTGAGCCAGAGGGATGTTAACTGGCATTGCAGCTGTAAAGCTAAAGGCAATCAAGTGGTATTTTTAAAAGGCTATATTTGCTGAGGTCACTTTGATCTTTGGGATTCTTAATGAGAGCAAGCTGTCTTTGTATCTATGAAAAATAGGTTGACATTTAATGTGCGCATCTTTTGGTAGCCCAGCCAACCTAAGTTAAATTCTTTAACCTAAGTTAAATTATTTGCAGTGTGTGTGTGAGATAACTGGTGTCTTTTATATGTAAATATGTATTTGAAGATCAGTTTTTAAATGTAAATACAGGCACCCCCCCCATCTTCCGATTCAGTTATCTGCAAATCCCTGAACCAGCACCCATTAATGTTTAGATGCTTATGGGGCAAAGTCTTTCTTTTACAAGATACTACAAGCACACAAGCTTATAGTGCATGCAGGCAGGCTACAGGCAACCTGAGTGCTTGAAGAGACTAGATCAAACCTTTACAAACCAGGAAACAGTTATATATATTGTATAATAAAACTTTTTTGCAGCAGATTTTGCGGAATAAAATTATCTATCTCTTCCTTTGCTGTTTTCTTTGCTGTAAAAAGTTAGTTTATAAACTCCTGGGGGGACAGAAAACTGACATCACTGATTATGAAACTGTATACTAACTCTCAGCAATGAGAGCCCCAACATAAGGGAAGAAATGTTCCCTGACCTTGAGGAGGCCTCTGTGACTGCCTCCCCACCAAAGGATACAACCCCATCAGCATGGTGGCACTGGAAAATTGGATAGGATTGGGCCCTTAGTCAAGCCACTCCCTCTTGCTCTCAGTTGCAATATAGGGATGTTAACGCTTACCACAAGGTTATTGTGAAGGTTATATCAAGGTAATGCATGTGAAAGGATTAAAACACTCAGGAAGTGCTATACAAATGGTTAGTATTATTAAATGCTATTTTGTTTCAAGTTGAACTCATGGATGGAACAGCAAAGATGGCGATGAAAGGCTAGAAGAGCAGTGGAACAGGAGGTAAACAAGACTGAGGTGTGCTGGTTGTGTGTCCTTTCCTGCCTGTGGACAGCATCTCAGGGAACCAAGACTTAATTGCCCAGTCCTATTGGAGGATTACGCCAGTGGAATTCAAGTTCTGCTGGTGAAACCTCCTTTACAGCCATCACAAACTGCAACTAGACAAATGTGTGTGGGGGTAGCTCTGTGCGCCAGTGGACGTCAGACTCTCTCTGGAGGAAGTTAGCCAACACAGAGGGTTAGAGGAAGGCGGGGGGGGTTTAAATGAGCAGGGGTTGGCAGAATGGGGGAGGGGTGAGCGAGACAGGGTGGTGATAGGGTGGGGAGGAGGGCAGATCCCCAATCATAGGCCTGATGTGCCTTCACGTAGCAACATGGATTTGTGCCAGCAATCGAGCTGGCGTAGGTCCTAGTTGCCCCATATTGGCTGCTAGGGCTTTCCCTAGGCAGGGAGGCAAATATCCATTTACCCCAAGGAGACCTACAGCAGTTGAAAATCCCCTGCGGGTTGCTAAACTGGAAGTGGAGTGCGATAGCTCCATTTTCACTTGGGAAGCTTTGGGGAGTCCTGTGGACAACCGCGCAGCCCCTGCAGGCCCCCTGAGTGGCGCAATCCTGGGGATTGCACAGCTTTCTCCCCCCCTGCCCCGCTGCCTCCCCCCGCCCCTGCAAGAACCTACTGCGGCTTTCAAACTCCCTGGGAGTTTGAAAACAGCAGCCTTAGCTCTCTGTCCAGTAAGTGATACACAAGTGATCCAGTGAGTGTTCTTGGGAAGACAGATCTCCCAGTCAGC
The DNA here is from genome assembly GCF_035046505.1 of Tiliqua scincoides. Classification (NCBI taxonomy): domain Eukaryota; kingdom Metazoa; phylum Chordata; class Lepidosauria; order Squamata; family Scincidae; genus Tiliqua; species Tiliqua scincoides. Next base: position 114,908,859 of record NC_089821.1, read on the forward strand.
TGCCTGTGACTTCCTAGGGAGGGCATGTATGTATATGTGTGTCTTAGGTTGCAATCCTATACACCTGCAGTTTTCAAACTCTCCGGAAGTTTGAAGACTGCAGTAAGTCTTGCAGGGGAGGGGAGGGGGGGGAAAAAGGCAGGATCCCCAGGATTGCCTCGCTCAGGGGGGATGCAGGGACTAGGATGCTCTCACCAGTTCCTGCAGAAGCTTCCTGGGTGTGGGGAGCCCTGTGCGAGCGTCTGCAGGGCTCCTTAGCCTTCCAAAACTGAAGCGATCACGCTCCACTTCCAGTTTTGCGGAGGTGGAGCGCGATTGCTCCACTTCCACTTTTAGAAGGCTGCGGAGCCTGCAGACACTCGCGCAGGGCTCCCCACACCCCAGGAAGCTGCTGCAGGGACTGGTGAGTGCATCCCAGTCCGTGCCGTCCCCCTGAGTGATGCGATCCTGGGAATCAGGTTGCTGCCTTCCCCCTGTTCCTACCAATTAAGGGTGTAGAGGCCAGGGCTGTCAGGCTGGGGTGTCACGACGCCCCTGTTTGAATAGCTCTGCTATACATACTTACCTTGGAATACATCCCATTAAACTCAGTGGGGCTTACTTCTGAGTTGATTTGTGTAGATTGTTCTGCCAGAGTATTATTTTTAGACAACTGTGGTGGGTCCTGTGAAGATCTTTCATGTGTCTGATCTGCCAGATCACCATGGATTTGTGTTAGAGACATTATTACGGTCGTCCACTGCTATATAATTCTCGGAGACATTGCTCCAGAAACTGAAATCCTGCTACATATGAAATGTTGACTAGGCTGCTTCTTACCAAAAAGCATCTCAGTAGGTAATTTCAGTATTTCAAAACTTATTCACTCTATTTAAAAGTAAATGATCTTTCTCTTTTTCAGTTAAATGCAACCCATCAGCTTGGGAAGCACATAGCTCTGGTCCCTTAGGGGTCAGGGAGGAGGAAAAGGCAGCAACACGATCCCCAAGGTCGCACTGCTGCCAGAGGAGAGGGGGGTGGCCAGCTCCCACTACTGTTAGATGGAGTGCTGGCATCCAGAGAGACAGGGAGCCCTGTCTCTGTAATAGTAAAAAACAACAACAACAACAAAAACTTAATTGAAAGCCAATTCCTGTTCTCAATTGAAAACTGGAAGTGGCTCTTACTTGAATTTTTTTACTATTACATTGGCTTGGGGAGGCCTGAGGAGGCTTCTGCAGGGCTCCCTGCACCCCCTCCGCCCCGGTGGCTGGCACCCCCCTAGATAAGTGGGGAAAAAACTTTCCCTTCTGGCAGCAGCTCAATCCTAGGGATCATGTTGCTGCCTTCCTTCCCTCCCCCACGCACACTTACAGTGCTCCAACTCCCTTGTAGAAGTTTGCGAAGTACTTCTTTAAGTGCATTTCCAGCTAAGATGCTTCAGGTTTCTGTGCATGTTATGTTAAAATATTCTGTTTCTATCTAGTATTGAGAAGGCATGCTTGAATTCATCAGTAAAATATGATGCATAAACCTAAGTCACTTGAAGTATTAGAGATGACCGCTGCAGTTCTGACTTGCATTTTCTTCTGGGCTTTCTTTGAAAACAATCTTTCCCATCTACCTCCCAGTAGTCAGCAGGAAAGAGATGCAACTAGGCTATCATTTGCTCTCCATCAGAAAGAACTGAGCACATCTTCACTTGATGATTTCTTTGGAGCTGGCTTGGGTATTTGCTGTTCCAGTTTATGCCTTTTGCTTTTTATATGTGTTTTCTCTCCAAAGAGTTTAGATTATGCTTATAAATACATTGGTTTAGACAATGTTACGTTCGAAAGGAGTTTGCGTTTTTCTCGAGGAAAAAAAATTGTAAAAAATAATTTATTTTTTTCTCCCAAGCTCCACACTCTAACTGCATGTAGGCAATCCTTGGAGAAAATGTTATTTTGTTAAACTAGAATAAATTTGCTGAATGTTTTCCGTAACATAATTTCTGCTCCCACATTATTCTGTGTTTAACTCCCCGTTTTCATAAATAAGATATCAGTCTCAGTTTTGCTAAAAGAAGACGAGAGGAGAAAGAGGTAGTAAAAACTGAGAAATGGATGGTGTGTTTTCTTGACTTTGTGGTGCCTAAAGGCTAGTTTGGTTACAGTGTAAGCTGATGTAGTATGTCGGCTAAGACTGATAGCACAGTCCTTAGCTGCCTGGTGCGCAGGGCTGCAGCGGTGCCAAAATGGTTTCTTGGCATCCTGAGCACACCAGGCGGTCACTGGTGGCTCCTCAGAGGAAGGGGGCATTCTTCCCTTTCCCTGGGTAAGAGAAGAACCCCCACAATGGGGCTACTTGACTCTGTGCCAGCTATTTAGCCGGTGCAGAGTATAGCAACCCTGTGTCAGGTTGGGAGCCCTGATGTGGGGTGATGGTTCCCACCCCACTCCCTCTCCCTGCTCCACCTTCCCCTCTCCCTGCCCCAGAATGCCTCTCACTATGCCCCCACTGACCTCTCTGTCACCCAGTGCTTGACTGGAGCTCTGGGCAGCAGTCGCTCATCGTCCACCTGGCGCTGGCCTAGCATGGGCTTACACTGGCCCAGTGGTGAATGTCACAGGTGTAACTTATGGCATGTTCACAACACTGCACCCCGGCACTGAGCTGCCGCGAGTCGGTCAGGATTGGGCCCTGATCTCTTAAGCAGGACCCCTCCCTGGATCAAATCTTTCCTCTACCATGAGCTCCCCAGGTGGTCTTAGGCATGTCATTTGGCCTCAGCCTCCAGAGCTGCAATAATACTTGCTTCCCTTACAACAGCAGTTTCCAAACACGGTCATGGCACCCTGCAGTCACAACACCGTGTTGCAGCGGGGTAATCGCTACAAGGAAATTATTCCTACCCTCAAAAAGTTGTACTTGAAATCTACAGACTGCCTTACTTGCTCTTGGATGGTAGGGACAGTTCACTTATCCTTTTATCCAGTTTCACGGATGAGGTAAGAGTAAGTTAGAGTAAGAATGTATAAATCTTCTGAGGATCAAACAAGATGGTAGGTTAAACACGTAATCTCTCCTGTGTTCATGTGTTTTAGAAATAGGGATTGGAAGTGCAAGGGAAGGGATGGGGGGAGTTTGTGCTTTGTGGGGAGGTGGTTTGAACCAAGAATATTCGATTCTAGACTCTTCCCTTCCCCAGCTGCTGCTATTTGCCCCGAAAGGCAATATTATAGAAAATGGCATGCTTGGGGTAAATAGCAACTTCTGGGTAGATTTTTGGTGAGGAAATGTTTTGGGGAATAGTTGGTCCCCCTCCCTTTGACCATTTCTTAAGAAAGAATAAGTGCGGCAGAGATTATTACATGCTTAACATATTGCCAAATTTGACCTCAAACATGTATCTGTGTTTTCTTAAAGGAGAACAAGAGTATGTCTGCAGTGCAACAACAACAAAAAATAAATGCCAATGTGTTTTCTTGGATGATAATTTAATAGACAACATTTTTGGAACTGAATTAACAGGAAATTGACTGCATACTGTCAAAGCTGGAGGAGCAGCAGTTTTTTGACTGGTGAAGTTAAGCATGTTTCCGGCTTCTCTGCTCACAAATGTGTTTTGTAAAAATGACATTTGGGACTGTTACGTATGCAAGTTTAATGTATAAGTTATGCAAGATCAAAATTCTGCATAGCCGATTGGCCCAGTCTTATGTCTGGCCAATTGGGAGGTGGATCGAGATCTTACCTGTCCGATTGCCCCTCTAGTTTAGCCTGCCAATCAGGTGGACTGAGACTGATTCAACAGCACCAATTGTGGGGAATCTGGGCAGAGCTAAGGGGTATAAAGCAAGGGGTGTTTGCCTTGTGTATTCATTGCTAGGTTCTGTTCTGAAGATGAAATAAATGTGTTTAGCTGTTATCTCTTGGCCTTCATTTATTTGCATGGACCCACTATTTAACAGGGACTTTGAATTACTCTTTAAATTTCTACAACACCTGTGTTTAATTTGCGAGGAAAAACACATTTCTTAACATTACCATCCCTTCCGGCTCTGAGCACTGAATGTCAAGCTGTGCTCTATGCTGTTCATGAGCTTGTAGTTCAGTGGTTAGTTAGCCTCCTTAAAAATTCCCTTAGATATGTGTCACCAACTCTTCTTCATTCCATAGTTGAACAGTCACGAAAAGAAAGTGTCTTTCTCGTTCATAGCTTGCTAGTCCTTTCTAGGAAATATGAAGGAAAGAATATGTGGCAGGAATCTTTGAACATAAGGATGACAAAGATCAACTTTACTAAAGAGATCTTTAACAGATTTTTGAGGACAGAATGTTAGACTGAATCAGGCCTGTGAGCCTATCTTTCATCTAAAATATGGTTTTACTTCATTGCGAACCACCTTGTGCTGACATGTTCCTTCTCTTCTCCCTTTTGTATAAGGGATGGAGATCGAAAGCTTCCACTTTCAGTTTAAAATAAGCTGCAGTTTCTCATCTATCAGAAGTCAAGAAAATAGGGTTTATTTTAACTCTGGTTAGGTAACAAACTAGGATATCTAACCATGGTTAGATATTGGTTTGTTTGTTTTTAGCAAACCTGTTTCCCAATTTTGGATATAAAAAGAAAGTGAAATATTTTTGTCTCCTCCCCTCATGATTAAATGAGAAGGGAGATTGTAGGAGTCTGAAGTTTGTTCACAGTCATCTTAAACTATAGTTTAGATCAGTGCCAGCACTGTGTTTCTGGAAGCCTTGGGCAAAGTTTCTCATGGAATTCCCCATGACACCACCTGCCTGTTCCCTGATGCATTGGGTGCTATTGGTAATGAGGTTTCAGGAGTTGATCGAACCAGGTGGGCCCTCTAATGGGTGTGGGCCCACTGCTAATGTGTGACCTGGTTGACCTTTGATGCTACCCCAGGTTTCAATTGTCTGAAGCAGGCCATAGTGTTTCACTGATGTAAATGTTATAGATTGTATCTGCCTGCTCAGGATAAGCCAGGAGAACTTTAAGCAAAACTGAAGAAATACTGTATTCCAGGCTCAGTGAAGAATGAGTATTATTATGACTGCTTGCTACAGACAACTGAAACAAATATCTAGTCCAGTGGTACTCAAATGTTTAGCACTGGGAACCACTTTTTAGAATGACAATCTCTCCGGGACCTGCCAGAAATGTCATTAACCTGGAAGTGATGTCATGGCCGAAAGTGACATCACCAAGCAGGAAGTGCTTTCCTCAGAATACAACAAGTATTGAAATTACCCATGGCAAGCACTGAAATTGTGCCATTTTCCCTAGATAGGCAGGATATAAATAAATAAATTAAAATGAATAATTAGAAATAACTAAATTTAAGAAAAAAACAAATAATTAAATAACGGGAGATGAGATGGGGAAGCCAGCCCTGTTCCACCAACTAAATTCTTTCTGTAGCCTGTCTGTAAAAAGACAGACAACCCCCTGCCCTAAAAGCTGTAAAATTTTCAGCCCTACCCAATGCCCGGTTCAATTTAAGTTCTTCTATTTAAGCCTGTTCAGTGTGATTTGGGACAAAATCAATTTTAAATCCAGCATGTTTTCTGTTTGGGCTGGATTGAGATTCAAAGCTTCTATCTAAACAGCATTAAGAACCCTGAATGATGAGAAGAGGAAATGAGACTCTACTGTGTGGGGGGTGGGTGGGTGGGAATGAGAGGAATCTGTAAAAGACAACACCACTTTCCAATCAAGCGGTGATTCCAAATCTATTGCAACTGGAACCCACTTTTTAAAATTACACACCATCAGAACCCACCTAACTTTACAAGACTAAAAAAAAGTATTACCAACTCAAGCCTCTTTTTAATGTACTATGGTTTGGGGGGGGGCTGCTTTCTGCAGCACTTGTTGAGCTCCATATGCATAGGATTGGGACCATTCTGGTAGCCTTGCACTTCTCTTTGTCTGACCTTCCACACAAGCCAAGGCACATTTGCGTACTCATGAGTAAATGTGAATGTGTGGCTTAGTTTTGTTTCCATAGGGCTCAATACATTTGTCAGCTTGGAGGGGGGATTTCCAAGGAGTTAATTTTGGGGGGGAGTTATTTTGAGGGAGTTATTTTTGGGGGGCTGCATTCATCGGATTGGGACCATTCTGGGGGCATTGTATTCCTCTCTACCTGCCCTTTGCAATGGACCAAGGCACAGTTGTCTACTCATGAGTAAATATGCATTATCGCCCAGTTTCACTTTTCCTAGGGTTCAGTGGATTGTGCTCATTTGCTATCAGCTGCGGTCCATTGCAGCTTTGTGACCCACCCACAATCGGATCACAACCCACAGTTTGAGAAACTCTGCTCTAGTCCATCTGTTCTTAAAATTTTTGGGTGCCTATTGGCATTGAAACCCTAACCTTGTGTACTCTGATTTTAGTAAAGATAGGCCACAATCCTAAACAGGTCTACTCAGAAGTAAGTCATATTTTGTTCAGTGGGGCTTACTCTCAGGAAAGTGTGGTTAGGATTGCAGCTGTAGTCTCATTTAGTTCATTCCTGTGGGTTATTTTGTATGTAGCAATTCTTTACATGCATATTGTTTCTGAGTAGGAAAAACCCATATAGACTATTGTGCGACAAGCACTCACTTGTTCCACCATGCCACAACTCCCTTCCCCCCCATACTGGTGCATGTCTGAAGTTCAGACTTGTATACTCCTTTCATGTTGCAATGTAATGCTGTGCACTGTCGCTTTTCCTGACATGGAGCGATATCTGTGTAGGAAGCTGCCACATGTGGGGAAACAGGTGGACAATATGAGCAATAGTCGCAGAGTTCACTTGTGCGGAATGCTGCTCTTGTCAAAGTTCCATTGACTTGACAGAGCTGCTGGCAGTGTGGGAGTAGTGCTTTGGGCTGTGCAACTGATCATTGTCAAAGGAGAAATGATTACAAGGTTTTCAGCTTTTACAGGTCTGAAAACCAGAGCATTTGGATACAAGCTGAATTGTAAACTTGTGTGCCAGTATGAAACAGGTGAAGTATCAAAGAAATTGGGACCAATAGACAATATATGAGCTATGGAAAAATATGAGCTACTGTTCTGTATATTTTATGTAAAAAGAGATGTAGTATATGTCCAATTTTCAATGAAATCTTTTTGTGCGTGTCTCATGACGGGTACTGGTAAGGTTGCCTGAGATGTTTTCAGGTACTAAATTTTTGCAGGTTTGCAAACCTAACAGTTGGTAGTAAAAAACTAACATACATATTTTCTCAGATAGTTGTGAATAGCTGCACAACGCTGCTTGAATTTCTATTTGTATGGAACAGTATCTGAATATTTAAGACCCAGACTGGCTAATCAAATTCTGTGCATTGTTTTTCATTTTAAAATTTGGAGTCTGAGGAGAAACCACACACTACGTGCAAATGTGCAAATGGACACCCAACAATTTAGAAAGAAAGGGGAAAGCAGCTTCAGGTGGGGGTAGGGTTGCCATGTTTCAGTTATTGCGCATTGTTTCTAATTTTGCAAATCTTAGGTGACTGTGCTATTCCATAAGAACAGTGGTTTTTAGATTGGGGTGTTGTGACACCCCAGCCTGGTTGGTTGGCAACCTTCAGTCTCGAAAGACTATGGTATAAACCTACAGCACCCGGTATTCCCAGGCGGTCTCCCATCCAAGTACTAACCAGGCCTGACCCTGCTTAGCTTCCAAGATCAGACGAGATCAGGCATCTGCAGGGTAACAGTTGCTGCGAGCCCTGGGTAGTTCTCCCTTAAGGAGAGGGACGGGGGAAGGCAGAGACGCGATGCTTGGCATTGCGCAGGGGCATGCGGCCACTCACCCTTGCCTGCAGCAGCCTCCCAGGGGTCAGGGGAGCCTGGCGCCAGCCTCAGCAGGGCTCCCCATGCAGCGCAGAACCATCCAGAAGATGATCGCGACCACTTCTGGTTTCACAATCACAAAACTGAAAGTGGCCATGATTGTCTTCTGGAGGGCTCTGCGCTGTGTGGGGAGCCCTGCTAAGGCTGGCGCCGGGGTCCCCCAAACCCCGGGAGACTGCTGCAGGCAGGAGCGAGTGGCAGCGCGCTCCTGCGCCCAGATCACAGGCACGATGCTGGGCATCACATCTCGGTCTTCCCTCCGCCCCTGTTGCCTGCAGCAAAGACTTCATGGCTCTCAAACTCTCCCAGAGAGTTGATGTTATTTCATGCTCTGTGAGTAATGAGTTTCACCTTTTAAAGCATACCTGTCTATGTGTTTTTCTGTTGCTATTGCTTTGCCAAAATGTATTCAGAAAGGATGCAACTGTGGTTGATGTCAACTGTTTTAAATTAAGTTTTCACAATTCGCAATTCATTCTGAGTCCATTTGTTAATGGAGATCAAACAAACTAGGAATTAGAAAGGATGTTGGAATGCTTGTGTGGTAGTGATAATAATGGTGATAACACAATTCACTACATTAATTCAGAGTGCAATCACTTTTATTTACAAAGATAAAATACATTCAAATTGGTATTTAGTGAAAAGAAGAATAAATGCCTTGGTGATGAGCTGTTTGCATTACGTAACTTTGCCAGCAGTTAATTGGCTTGCTACTTATTGCACTTCAGTGAATGTATGCTTTATCTGATTTCACAAATTCCAGCAGCCAACCGGAATGCCCTATTGCAGAGGTGGCCAGCCTTTCAAACTTTAGGGCTCCTTGACCTTTAACAATTGTATTGAGGAAGGAGTTTCAGAAGGCATTTCAGCTGCTGAAAATCTTTCTTTTACACCATGGGTCTCCAAACCCTGGCCCTGGGGCCAGATGAGGCCTGCAGCAAGCCTCTGTCCCGCACTTGGCAAGCCTCTTGTCCCCTGAAAGCCTCTGGCCCACTTGGCCGAATGTGACAGGAACTATGCTCTGGCTGTGTCTAGTGGATGTTCTAAGGGCCAGAGAGGTTGAATGAATGAGCCCATTCATTCATTTATTCACTCATCTAAGTTCTATCTCTAATTTATTTATATAAATTTTATATTTAAATTTTTTTCCAGCCCTCAACACTGTGCCAGGTATTTGATGCGGCCCTCTGGCCAAAATGTTTGGAGACCCCTGTTCTACACAATTGTTAAAGATCCAGGAGCCCTACAGTTTGAAAGGTTGGCCAACCTTGCAATAGGGTATTAGTTTTCAGAAAATAGGCATTAATATCAACATTTGTCAGATTAGAACACCCAGTGCTGTAGTTTCTTGATCCAGTACTAGGATGGGGCTAGGATAATTGTGTTAAAATTGACAACTTGGTGATCCTCCTGCAGACCATCCCAAATACCTTCTGAGTATATTTAAATATGATCTTAGAAACAAATTGTCCGTGTTGTTCCTATGAGTGTCATACCTCACTTGATGATAATGAATGGAAGAGCTTCATGTGGGGTGAAGTTTAGAAATGCTCTTATGTGCTTGTTACAGTTTCGGATGAATTTGAGATTTTACTGTGACAAGAACTATGGTAGCAAAGACAATAATAGGCACAAGGACAACGCACAAATGATCCCTGCTAATTGGGCTAAAAGACACTTTTAATAATGACTCATATTTAGCTCACTGGTTCCTAACCTGTGGTCCATGGAACACAAGTGGTCAGTGAGAATTCTGTGAAAATTGTGGTCTGCGAAAATTGGTCCATGAAGTTCCAAAAAAAAAGACTCCTTCGATCACTTCAGCACTCCCCCATGGAGCACTACAGAGAGCAGAGATGCAACAAAAGTATCAACCCACAAATCTTCTCTAAAAATAATAAATCTCTAATAAACCTTCTCTAATTACTACAAATGTAATTGTACATTTGTGTGCAGGGGTGGGGGTTGCATGTGACCCATGACCATTTTTTGTGTCGTTGGTCCTCAGGCTCCTGAAGGTTGGGAACAACTGATTTAGCAGATGGATGGCAATTGACTGCATTCATCTCGCCTTTGCATTCCTCAGTGTATGTGAGATCTTTTGGGACAGATAAGTATCTTCTTTCTTTTACTATGTAACATCCTTGCTAACTTTTTTCACTGAAGTCTGGTTTACAAATATTTAAAAACAATACCTTTCAGAGTAATTGTGGTGGGATGGAGGAACTGTACTCCAGTGTGAATGTTTAGGATTTGTGTGTTCAGATAAACAACATCACTTTTAAAAAGTGGATGTTTTTTACTGTGTTCGCAACCTTGTCTATCAGCCATAAATATCTAGAAAGAACTTATCCACACATTTAGGCTTACAGAATAGATAATGAGTCTTTTATGCTTGAATTTTATGTGGACTTCATAGCAATGTATCCCAGAAGCAAAGAAATTAATAAACCTGAAACAGGGATTCAACCCTGCCAAAGGGAGAAAAAAATTGTAGTTAAATGTTGGAATAAAACTCTTTTAGTTTGCATATTAGAACTGCTTACTGAGGAGAATGTGATGGAGAAATTTGTTTTGGTAGGCTGTTCATGGTGGCGAAGAAGATGGATTACAGGGTCTACATTTGTGGGCATGTAAACTGCAGACTTTAGGATTATATGAAAGAGCAAGGATGCTCTTTTTCTGTTAAGTCACAAAGTGGAGGTATTTTTGCAGTTCTGCAGCAAACGTTAAAGACATTAATATTTACTAACTTTAAATAATGGGAACGTATCCTCGACCAAAATCTCCTGGATTGTACTACCAAAACTTTTTGAGGATTCCACCTGTGCATCTGGATAATTGCAACTCTTTTTAAATCCTGATATCTGCTTGTGTATGAGAGTCGCCAATTTCTACCTATTCCCTCCTTGGCCTCATCACATATTATATGGGAGAGTCAGAAGCAGATGCATCTGACTCTCGGATGCAGCCTGGGAGGGCATGCAAAGAGTTGCAGTAGATAGTGATGAAAAAGCACAGTTGTGCATGCTAACCCTGGGTTCTCAACCTTTTTTAATGCTTATTTTACCTTGGGGTGCTGGTGTGTTGTTTTTTTTAAACTTCTGTGAGTACCTGTGCTACCAGAGATAATTCCTGGGCACAGGATTGAGTAGTTTGCCCCAAAGCTGTCCCTGTAGCAATTTTTTCAGTTCCTGCTGTCTCCCCATCTCTGCTTCACTTTGTAGCCATTTCCCCAAATTGTGCCTTTTCAAGGCAGCTGCACAGCCACTTCTTTTTCACAGTGTACCACTGATAGAGCCATTCCACTTCTGGCAGAGTCTGGCCATATGGTCACCATGGCAGTGGGTCAAGTAGCCATACTGTAAAGTTTCACTAGTGGTACTAGTAGTATCATTGGTTGAAAGGCACTGTGCTAAACACAGCCATTCTTTGGATTCATTTATCGTTAGGCGGAGGGCAACTAGGAAAGCCACTAGTCCTGAAATACCGTAGCTACTCACGTATAGTAGGTGAAATTTTTGCCAAGTAGTCAAGCTCCAATTATCACTTTGCCTTATCTCTGGGTCAGTCAGAGGGCAGAGCCTTTCAACTCTGAACAGTTTCCTTTCTCAGCTGAGCTTTTGCTCAGCTCAGGCAGGCACCTCCTTAGTTACTTTCCAGGAACATTCCAGCCAAAGTTAACCTTTTATTCTCCTTCCTTCTGCTGCAGCCTGGTTCTGCTTTGCAAATGCTTTGCAAATGCTTTCAAAGCAGGTCTGTTTTTTGAAACACCAGGATGGGACCCTCCTTCCCAGGCTACAATTCAGTGCACCATTACTTAAGAATAACACCAATGGAAAGCAGTGGGTCTACTTCTGAGTAAAAGGGCTTGCAAATATCTCATCCCTCTGCTGTGAATTGAATTGCACACTCTAGAGTTATGTGTTATGGGTTGTATGTTGTATGTAGAGCTTCTGGCTTAACACACCAGACACCTTAAAGGTGTCTTTGATTCATGGTTCTCTTCATGTCCACCTTAAAGGTGGATTTGATTCATGGATCTCCTGCAGTGGTTCCCAACCTTTTTCACTTGCATATCCTTTGGCAGCCCATTTCCATAAATTGTACCCTTCATATTAGCAAAATGTTTGTAATTAATAATACAAGCCCTCATCTTCTCAATATGAAAGCCCAGACTTCATGTATTCATCACATATTTTCTCTTTTCATCTATTTGAAGAACAGAAGACTCTGCCTTTGCACTGTTTTGCACCAGAAGTGTGCTGAGAAATTCTGGGTGATTGATCACTTTCCATATTATGTTTCAGCTTTTTTACTGTGCTGGTTTTCAATCACTGGTTCATAGATGAATTGATAACCAAAAACTAGCTATTGGTGGGGCTTTCACCGCTAGCTAGCTACCTCCCTTCCTGCCTTGCAAGGCATTCTGGAGCACGGCCTGCCTTTTTCTGCCATTATTTCATTCTTTTTCAATTACCCCTAAAGAATTATCTGTTTTGTTATTTACCATTAGGTATTCCTTAATAGAAATGGTAACCTCGCAGGTAATGGTACCTCGCAGGTAAGTATAAAATTTAAGATTTTCGGTTTGCACAAGGTGCTCTTCCTCTGGGCAGTTATGACTAGAAAAGTGTGTGTGATGATTAGTTAACCAGTGCAGCATTCCGAATCTGTTTCTTTGAAAGATAACCCCAGCTCTTTTCATTTGTGCAACTGTGTGGCTTATTTGGCAAAATCAGTGGAAGAGCTGACTAAATTGATGGTATAGAAAAAAAGTTGGCTGTGTTTGTCTGGACAGAGACCTACTGCCTGGACTAGTTCTTGGGCCTAAATGGACTGTGGGATTTCTTGGCGCTCTTCTTTGGCACTTCATAGAAGGCACACCCTCACAGAATGAAAAACCATACTTTAAACATGCAACTGATCATCTGATATTTAAAAACCAATGCATGTATTGACTAGGTAATTGTGCATACCTTGTATTTTATAACTTGTGCAACCCAGTGATTGCGCTGGGTGCAGTCTGGCCACTAATGTCATATGGACATATGGACTAATGTCATATGGACTAATGTCATATGGACCTCATATGGAAGAGAGAAATTTGGAATCCTCAAATAATCTACTTTGAATTTTCTAATGGAAGGTCACAATTATAGTTGAAACCAGTTATAAGTCCCGAGAAACAGGGCTGCAGAGAAATAATAAAGAACCTGAGGCTTAAAAATGTACAAAGGCATCGTTATTCTCTGTGTTTACCACAAAAATGTATCTTTCCTATGTATGCCATGGCTTACAGTTCCCATTTTCAGTCTTGCTTTGCATTCAGCTGAATGTTCAAAGTGAATGTTGATGGTGGCATTTGAAATCTCTTTCAAGAGTGAAAATCTTTTCCTATTCGCTGACCCTTGGAGCAGGAGAAAATGTAGGAAATAGCTGTACAACAGGATTTTGGAATGAATCTTTATAGCCTAGAGATGATTTTATGCAATTTGCACTTGGTTTTCTCCCAAGGTTTTTGTCTTGAAGGTTTTCCTTGTCTGTGTGGACAAGAAATTCCAGGGAGTTATAGTTGTGCACTATTAGAACATAAGAACAGCCCCACTGGATCAGGCCATAGGCCCATCTAGTCCAGCTTCCTGTATCTCACAGAGGCCCACCAAATGCCCCAAGGAGCACACCAGATAACAAGAGACCTGCATCCTGGTGCCCTCCCTTGCATCTGGCATTCTGACATAGCCCATTTCTAAAATCAGGAGGTTGCGCATACACATCATGGCTTGTACCCCGTAATGGATTTTTCCTCCAGAAACTTGTCCAATCCCCTTTTAAAGGCGTCTAGGCCAGTCGCCATCACTACATCTTGTGGCAAAGAGTTCCACAAACCGACAACACGCTGAGTAAAGAAATATTTTCTTTTGTCCGTTTTAACTCTCCCAACACTCAATTTTAGTGGATGTCCCCTGGTTCTGGTGTTATGCGAGAGTGTAAAGAGCATCTCTCTATCCACTCTGTCCATCCCCTGCATAATTTTGTATGTCTCAATCATGTCCCCCCTCAGGAATACGGTTCTTTCAAACTACCTGAATCTCTGACCTCTCCACTGAATAAACAATTAAGGCACATTCATAGCAGGAGATTTGTGCTCTGGTTCTGAAGTCATTTTGACATTTAGTATAAAGAGAGAGAAGAAAATTGAATGTATTATGTAATTGTTTTACTTGTCCTGCTATCATATCTCAATGGGTTTATTTTGAATTTTATAAGCATCATTATCTTTGCCAGAAATCGTTGTCAGCAAAATATACAATTGAATACACCTTAGCATTCTTGGATTCAGTTTTCAAATCTGGGGTAAATCTCTCTCTCTCTCTCTCTCTCTCTCTCTCTCTCTCTCTCTCCCGCCCAAAGACTATAGGAATTAAATGGTGAATAATGATTTTATTATTGCATTTGACGCAATTCATTTTTTCTTTTTTACAAGAACACCCATTTCTGAAACATCCATCAAACTCTAATTTGCCAAACTTTCACTCATGAATAAAACTATCCAACTGATATCCCCAGAGAAGGGAAGCATGAGTTACCCTTTTCCTCAATATAATTTAACGAATTAGCATTCAGTAACTTAACATGAATACAGCTAGCAGACATAGCTATCTCAATTAACTCTACATCAATTAGAATAAGAACAACTGCAGCCCTGATCCTTCTGTATGTACTGTCAGAAAGAGGCTAAGATTTTAATTTTGGGTCCCAATCAAATTAAGTTCTATTATAACTATGAACTGGGTGGAGATGAGGCAGGGAATGGACAGAAATCCTGTTCCAGAAATCCATTATGAATATTTTGAACAATCAGCCTGTTCTGAATGGGGTTTCATTCTTTCTGTAGGAGCAGATTCACAGCTTGGAGGTCCTTCTGGATTAACAACTAATTTGGATCACAGGTGATGGCTGTGGCTAGCGGTGACTTTGCCCAACTTTAGCTAGTGTGCTTGTGGCCATACCTGAGTCATTTTGGACTTGATCATGGTGATTCATGCCTTGGTGACATTGAGATTAGATTACTGTAAGGTGGACTATGTGGGGCTGGCTTGAACATTGTTCGGAAACTGCAATTAGTGCAGAATGCAGCAACCCATGTAGTCATGGGACTTTGGTAGTTCACCTTTGTCAGAAAGCTGCTCTGGCAGTTATATAGCTGCAGGTTTGTTTCTGAGCACAATTCAAGGTGCTGGTTTTGACTTGAATGCTTCTTGTGGCTCAGTGCCCCAGTAGTTAAAGGACTTCCTTCTTCTGTACATTTCAGCCCATACCTGTCGTTCACCAGAAGGAGCCCTCTTGTGCATATCATCCTCCCTTGTTGGGAGAACAGTATCAAGATAGAGGGCCTTCTGTGTGGTAGCATCTCAGCTATGGAATTTCATCTCCTTTGATTTGAGAACAGCAGGGCTTGAAGACATATCTTTTCTGGGGGTGTCTTCTGAGTGATTTATATTGCTGATGTGGCTGACTTTAATGGGGTATATTTTATTTGCGAAACCTGATTTGTTGAATTTCTATGGCTGCTTTGACTGTTTTACATATTGATGTTATGTTAGATCATGTTTCATGTTGCTGCTCACTCTTTTTCAATCTTTTAAATTGGGTAGTGTGGCACTACCGATTTTATTGGATTGTGTAGCATGGTGGCTTATGGTTTTATTTGTATTTAGCTATTCTATTGTAGTGTTTCTCAAACTGTGGGTTGGAACCCACTAGGTGGGCTGCAATCCAATTTCGGGTGGGTCCCCATTCATTTCAATATTTTATTTTTAATGTATTAGACTTGTTGCTACCATGGTATGTGACTGTATTTGGGGAAATGTGACAGATTGGTACTTTTAACAGGCTACTCTGTATATGTTTTTAACAATGATAACACAGGCCAACACACATTTTGCTTCCTTAAACGTTACACCAATTCCTGGGTATATTTGTGGTGCTGATTCAAAAAATGGCATCCGTTTTGCCCTATCGTGTCTAGTTTTGGAGATACGGCATAGTTTCATTAGTGAATCGTTCAAGCAGCTTCCTCATGAGGAAGCCTACACCATGGCTTTCTCGTGAGGAAGCTGCTTGAACCATTCACTAATGAAACTATGCATCTCAAATTCATATCAAACCACCATAAATTTTGGGAAAAACCTTTCTGACCCTCAATTTTGTAGGCCTGTGTAATCAGTAGGGCTTACTCCTGGGTATGTGTTGGTAGGATTGCAGCCTAGGATTGTTAAAAAATTTTCTTCTTGATTATGTCACTTCCAGTCACAATATCACATCCTGTGGTCTTGACAGATTCTCACTCTAAAAAGTGTGACCCAGTGCTAAAAGTGTGAGAACCACTGTTCGATTGTATTTGTGTTCCTTTTAAACTGCCTTGAGTCCCCCTTCTTGGAAAGAAAGGCAGAGTATAGATTGGCTGAATGAATAGATAATAAATATGAATTTGAAATGTGAGGTATTTTGTATTTGCAGACCAATCAGATGGTACTGGGACTCTTACTTGCAATTTCAGTGCAATATTTTGCTATATACCATCAGATAATTGGGCAGTGTAAGGTAATAACCATAAATAAGCACTATAATAAAATTTAATTTTATGAAGATACAGTGTTCAGTCATTAGGTATGAAACAACCTGAGAGTGAACAGGATAACTTCATTACATTTTATAGTAGGATATTGGCTTATAAAATGCATTTTGAATTGTTTAAAAAGGAAGTAATTAATGTAAATGTCAATAAAAGCTATATTAACCCACAAAGCTTTTTAGGACAACTTAATTAGATGAAGGGCCAAATCCTATCCTGTTTTCCACTGTTGATTCTGGCCTGCCCTGAAACCTTGAACTGCGGAGGCAGTCATGGAGACCTCCTCAAGGTAAGGGGATGTTTGTTCCCTTACCTTGGGGCTGCATTGCGGTTGCATTGGCACTGGAAAATTGGATAGGAATGGACCCTAAGCCATTAATCAGGTGTCTAGCAGTGTATTTCAGAAAAGGTTATTAAGATTACATAATATTTTTGAATATATCTGTGAGAAAATATTTTTAAAAACTGTGTTCTGCTTTAAATTTATCATTTGCAGGTTAGTTTTATGTCACTTAAATGTTCTGTTATTAATATCTGGCATTATTATTGAAATACATGAGAACTGGCAAAAATAATTTATCATAAATTTGTATTTTTTTTTCACAAGTAAACTTTAGACTTGTGAGGCTTTGTGTGCTTGAGAGATTTTGAAGTAAGGATATCTGTCACTGAAGTGTTTTTAATGTCTGATCCTGCAGTTGCAGTGCTAATCCTGACTACAAATTCTACACCAGCAAATTGTCCAACATGAAGGTGGACCGAATAGCATTCTTGGTGCCTGCTGAGGGTCATAAGTGACATCATTAAGTGGATGATTACCAGAAATAAGAACTTTGTTCTCGCATAGAAAAACCTTAGCTGCAAATGATGGAAGAGAAAATGTGTTGATAATTTCAAGGTATGATAGATCCCAATTAGAATAGGAGACAGAGAAATTGCTTCTGGGGGCTGCATTCGACCCACAGGCCTAATGTTTGACACCCCTGCTTTAGAGTTTAGACCAGGGGTATCAAACTCATTTCATACCGAGGGCTGAATGGCATTCATGATGCCTGCTAAGGGCCAGAAGTGATGTCGTTAGGCAGGAGGTGATGTCATTAAACAACCTAATAACCAAAAATAAGCACTTTTTCTCACTTAGGAATTCATTAACTACAAATTAATGAATTTGAATGACAGAAGAGAAAACATGCAAATCTTCATCATATTTCAAGATATGAGAGCGCCTAATTTTTGTGGGGCTGCCCTTTTAGCAGTAACACCTCAGCACTGCTCAGCAGCTGAGAGCCTGAGGGCTGGATAAAAAGCTTCTGCGGGCCACATCTGGCCCCTGAGCCTTATGTTTGACACCCCTGGTTTAGACCAATTGAAAAAGTAACCCTATGGTTTTTCCAACAAATTGAACAGGATCAGTGGTGAAAGAAAGATCATGTAGTCTTAAAAATACTCATGTTTACGGTCATTCAGCCTAAGCTGGATGTGAGTGCCATAGGGCAAGCATAGTACAGGTGTCCCCCATATCCTCAAATCCAGGTCCCCCATGTCCATTAATGTTATGATGCTTTCCGCAATGAAATGTTTTTTTTCTTTTACAGGAAACTATAAGCATGCAAGCTTATACCGCAATGTGTAGGCAGGCTGCAGGCAGCCTAAATGCTTGAAGAGTCAACAGGAAGCAGTTAACGTTTGACCTGCTCTCTTCAAGCATTCAAGCTGCCTGCTATCTGTCTGCACATTGCACTATAAGCTTGCATGCTTATAGCGTCCTGTAAAAGAAAGGAACATTTTTGCTGCAGTGAGCATCTAAACAACATTAATGGGTGTGGGGGGGGTCGCTGGGGCCACTGAGATAAATTCGTGGCTGTATTTAGATTTAAACCAGGGTATTCCCAGGTTAGAATGTGCACTGTTGGCCATTACACAGCATTTTCTCTCATATCTGCCCTAAGCCCTAACTTGAAAATTCCTACCAAAGCCAATGTACTGTTGCTCAGTTATTTTGTTAGCTTGTTGCTTATTCCTCTCTCCAGAGTATTCTGAATACTGTGATCAAATGAACCCATCAAATGTGTTCCCTTTCACTTGCTCAGTTTTTGATTGCATGTTGCTTTGTCAGTGAGCGACATCTTGCTAAGTGGTTAGATATGCTTGGCAGTGCTTGAGAGGTTTTGAAGTAAGGATATCTGTCACTGAAATGTTTTTAATGTCTGATCCTGCAGTTGCAGTGCTAATCCTGACTGCGAATTCTACATCAGCAAATTGTCCAACATGAAGGCACCCACCCTGTGGGAATTGTTTGCCTGCAAGAGGACAGCATGACACTCAGTAGGATTATTTCCAAGCACTAATGCTAATTGCTGCCTTCTCTAGGAAGCACAGAGCTGCTGTGATATTTTATTTCACTCCATTTGTTCAGTTAGAAACTGTGCTAGTGGGATTACATGGTGATTAGTTTGGCAGCTACTTACTCATGTGTACAAGTAACTTTAGTAGGACTACTTCTGACTAAATTGATTCAGAATTGCAGTGTTTTGCTTCAGCATTCATAAGGCTGCGTGTTGGTCCAAGTCCCAATTGGTGCAATGAGGCTTTCCAAGCACAATGCTTTGAGGGTTGTTAAGCCTTTTATGAAACTCTGATTTATTCAGGAGCAATGTACAATACATGTCATAAAGAGTTAGGCAGGCTTCCTGATACAGTGGATAAATTCCTATGGTAACCTTCACGAGTGTTACTTAGCAGTTGGGATCAAGTGACTGAGTTTCTTACCAGCTTCTGTGTGTTGGAGGCTGACACTTGCCACTTGTGTACTGAACAACACTGATGTAGATTTAAATACAGAACAAAGTTACAAACAGGGCAGATAATGGCACCCACAGGCCCTTGTTTACTCATGCAATGTATGTGAGCCCCATAGCCATTCTATGTCATGACCCTGGCTGCTTTCATGGCTGATTGGGTTGACTTTAGGGCAGGTGCAATCTGCTCAGTTGGTTTTCAGATTTTTGCCCCCCTAAGTGTGTGTGACTAGGAATGAGAATTTAGTGCATAGTGCTTTTCATTACAAGCGCAATTTTGGAAGATAGCTACCCCTAGTCTGTATGTTTCAGACTGTAAGTGTTTATTTCTCAATAATACTTAAATATATTGTCAAATCACTGGTGGTTCTACATGGGGTTTATTGATGAGAGCAGTTAAATAGAGCTTTATGCTTGGTTCGCATGCCAGAGGAGCAAATTCCTACTTATTAAAGGATGCTTGTTTGTCCTGATAGTGATGTAGTTTATTACAAGGTGTTAAACACAACAAATGCTGATTTCAAACTTAAATCTGTCATATATTTACCTTGAACTTTCCTATGAATCTGCCCCCTTACAAGCTTCTTTGCCTTGCAGTACTGAAATTGTACCTCTGATTACTTTGCCCCTGGTTCTGTCCTGAGGCATGGACAAATGCTATTATTTTTTGAAAATGTTTCCCCAACTTTCCATTTCCAGTATTAAACTCTAATGTGAAATATAAATACCACAACATAATCAAAACAGCAGTAGTTCATCACAACAGCCAGAACATTAACTGCAGCAATTAAATACATATCTACACCAGAGCCATCATTCAACAACCCTGCCTTTTAACAGCTACCTAAAATGTAACCAAGATGAAGCAAGGCTGACATATCTAGGGAAGGTGTGCCACTGTTTGGTGCCACTGCAGAGAATTGTTATCTTATGTAGTCTTCAGACAGAATGAGGAATACAGACAAGGCCTCAGCAGCAGAAGAGTTTAATACAAAGGTAGGCTAATATAGGAAAAGGTCAATCTTATTTGGGGCCCAGACCACTTAGGGCAATGGTTCTCACACATTTAGTATCAGGACCCACTTCTTAGAATGAGAATTTGTCAAGACCCACCAGAAGTGATGTCATGACTGGAAGTGACATCATCAAGCAGAAATATTTTTAAGAACCCTAGGCTGCAATCCTACCCACACTTACCCAGGAGTAAGTTCCATTTACTATCATTGTTAAAAGAATATATAAGAAGAGCCCCACTGGATTAGGCCAAAGGCCCATCTAGTCCAGCTTCCTGTATCTCACAGTGGCTCACCAAATGTTTTAGGGAGCACACAAGACAACAGACGCAACCTGCGTCCTGGTGTCCTCCCCTGTATATACATAGTAGCTTGTTAAAAGTACAGTTCTGTAACATTTCCTCAAATGCAGTCACATACCATGGTAGCATCTAGTCTAATATATTAAAAATAAAATATTGAAATGAATGGGGACCCACCTGAAATTGGCTCGCAACTCACCTAGTGGGTCCCGACCCACAATTTGAGAAACACTGACTTAGGGGCTTCAGAAGTCAATGCTAGCATGTTAATTTGAACCCAGAAACTACTTGGGACCCAACTGCTGTAAGACTGATGTCGCATTTGGTGGGCCGCAAATGTCTGGGGCATTTGGTGGACCGCTGTGAGATACAGGAAGCTGGACTAGATGGGCCTATGGCCTGATCCAGTGGGGCTGTTCTTATGTTCTTATGCATTATCTGAGTGACCACCTGCAATCAATAACCTGGAAGCCACATTCTTTATCAGTTGATGTTTCTAAACACTTTTCAAAGGCAGCCTGACATAGAGTATGTTACGCTAATACACGGATCACTGCTTCCTCTTAGTTTCTGGGTTGATTGACAGCAACTACAACAATGAGAGCAGTGTATCTTGGCCAATTGGTGCCAGTTTCTTGCCTTATCAGTGACATCTCCTAAAGCACTATTTCATGCAGTGTTCTGCTTTCCACTGTAATTGGAGGTGTTATTGTAGTCCATTCTCAATGTGACCAAGGCATGAATTCACATGGCAAGATGGTTTTCCAGAAATGGTTGCAGTGGCAAACCAGTTTAACCTGATAAACTTAACTCTAGGCCCTAGCGGCCACCTATACATCAAGACCTTAGGTGCAGACTTTGACTCTTCAGGGCCACTTCAAGTCCATCCCATATCTATTTCCAGATCAACTGGAGTCCCAGTCAACAAAATGGCTGTCTTTTCTGGATTAAGATTCAGAGTGTTCCTTCTTATCCAGTCAATCAGTGGCTCCAGATATTGATTCAGAGCTTTATTGGCTCTTCAGGATTTTAATGAAAGGGGTGGGGGAGATCTTTGTACTACCTTATAAGCCTAAAGCCATGGAGTAAAGCGGTAGTCCTTCAGCATAGCTGCCCGATAGCTGCTCTCCAAAACTGCAGAACAGTATCCCATAGGTGTAAACGCTGTGCAGATTAGTTCTGAGAAACAGAACCCTTATGCAAATGCAGGTGTGTGTTGCTTAATGACAGGGATACATTCCCGCACCCTGTCCTCAAATGAAACAAATGTTGAAAGATGTCACGTGCTCATAGCCTCTGGAGTTAAGGGGAGCTGAGTTCCCCTCATCTCTGGAGGCTTTTTTGAGTCCTACAGAGGCTGTGCGCATCCGGACGTGGCCTCTGCAAGGCTCAGAATGGCCAAAAAGCTTACCAGAAGTGACTTTTTTTTTTTTTTTGCCTTATAAGGCATTCTGAGGCCCAGGGAAGCAGCCTTCACAGGGCTCAGAAAAGTCCTGGGAAGCAAGGGGACCACAGCTCTCTTCAGCTCTGGAGGCTTGGAGGGGGACCAGTGATCAGCGATGGACTGTCACATACATGACCTGTCACTGGTCGGAATGTCGCTAAGCGATGTTTACCTATACTGTATGCACTAAAGAGCAGTTCAGTAAATCTACACATGTTTATTTCCCATGTAACTTTATTATTATGTATACCTCTCAGCAAATTAGTTTAACCAATTGTAAGGGAAGAAGAAGGGTGGAGCAGGACCATTGCCTAGTGTGGAGCAATGGGCATCCTCCTCCTAGCTTCCATTTCACCTTGACTAGAGGTTGACTTGGGTAAACCTGCTTCCCTGAGTAGCCGAACGCCCCCAAATCCAGAGGTTCTCCTAAAACCAGACAGTAGCAGAAGTTGGGCAGTCAGGAAATATGGGTCAAACCATTTCTCTCCGGAGTGAACTGGGGGCCCAATCCTAAACATTGTGCACTGGCTCACTGCTGGCATGCACTCCTGTAAAGCACATTTGCGAGCCCTTAGCACTGGCCAAATATCAGAGCTAGGCCTAGCGCCAGCTGGCGCTGGACTAGTAACAGTGCATAGCCAGTGCTCCACTGCTCTGCAGTTGCCTGAATTGCCAGGTGGCAGAGAGGTAGGTGGGGCTGTGGGGGGAGGTGGGGAAGAGGCATTCCAGGTGGGGGGAGGATGGGGAGGAGGTGTTCCAGTGGTAGGGAGTGGGGCGGAAGAAGGGCAGGGCCGGTGGAGCTCAGCTCATTTGGATCCTGAACTCTCTGTCTCCCCATGGCTCATTATTGAACTGTTTGATTCTTCAGCAGCTCCAGAGCTGCTGCAGAATTGTGTTGCCCCATTGTGGGGCTACTTTCCTTACCCAGGGGAAGGGGACGAATGTTCCCTTCCCCCAAGGCACCGCTGGCAGCTGCCTGGTTGTACTCAGGGTGCCGCAGTAGCCATTTTCAGTGCCGCAGCAGCCCCGCACACTTGGCAGCTCAGGATTGGTCTGCCTGACCATTCAGGAAAAAGTAAAATAAAGGGTTTTTAAGAAAGCTGGTTGAAACTACACTGGGACTAAAGAAGCAAAATAAAAAGGACAAAACAGGGCATTTGCAAGGATAAGACAACTGCCTGAACAAGGTTGGAAGGTGGACAGGGGTTAGGCAAAAAGTTGGAGTGGAAGTTAAGAAACCGGCTGAAAGCAAATCAAATGTGGCGTATCTCACAGTGGCCCAACAGATGCCTCTGGGCCTATATAAGACAATAAGATACCTGTATCCTGTTGCCACTCCCTTACATCTAGAGGTGGTATATAGGGTTCATGGCTTGTAATCCATGATGGACTTTTCTTCCATAAATATGTCTTTGAAAGGCATTTTGGCCATCACTACCTCCTGTGGTAATGAGTTCCACATATTAATTACATGCTGGGTGACAAAATATTTCTTTTTGTCTGTTCTGACTCTCCCACCAGTCAATTTTAGTGATTGTTCCTTGATTCTTGTGTTGTGCAAAAAGGAATAAAATTTCCCTTCATCTCCTGCATAATTTTTTGTCTCCCAGCATGATCCTGTGCATGTTTACTTAGAAGTAAATCCTATAGTATCCAATGGGGCTTACTTTCAAGTAATCATGTATAGCAGTGGTTCCGAACATTTTTTCACTTGCGTACCCCTTGGCAGCCCATTTCCATAAATAGTACCCCTCATGTTAGTCCCGCAAGGCATTCTAATACAGACCTGCCTTTCTCCACCATTACTCAATTCTTTTCAAGTACCCTTAAAGGTCCTGGCAAGTACCCCTGGGGATATATATACCCCAGGTTGGGGACCACTGGTGTACAGGCTTGTAGTCCCAATCCTGCTGCATTTGGATGGCATCACAGGAATCCCTTAGTTGTTAGAAGGGTGGAAAAATAGAAGAAAATGGAGGATTTTCACTATACTACTGTGCTAAAAATGTTATATGCTCTGATGCACACCTCCTGTTTGAAGAATCTTTGTGTAATGCATCATGTCTTTGAGAAGTTACCCAGTATCCCTGCTGACAAGAGAGAGGGAGTGCTTGAAAAATCTGTCATGTTATATAACCACTGCTTTTTTGAGTATGTGGAAAAAGTTTGAGGAGTAAATCTAAGAACATAATAGAGTTATCTTTAGGTCTACATGTTTATGGAGACAAAAATAGAAAAGTAGCCAGATTTCCTGCACGCATATGAGATACATGATTTCACTTCCTACCTTAATGGAAATTACATGTAAACCATATGGCTGAATTGACAAGATCGCTTCAGTTTTGTGACTTAAGGTTACTCTTACAATGGCCATGGATGCTTCAGAGCTGTGTTTTAAGTACTGACTACTTTCACTGTGGTCTCGCCTCACACTTGTGCATTTAGTTCAGTGTTTTTATTCATGATCCTGCATTTAAAATAATGCAAAGATGAAAAATTTATTCAGTGTTAAAGAGAATAGAGTGAGCTCCAACTTCATTTATAAGAACTAAGGATAATAAAGTGGACCAAAGGTATAAATTCACTTTTTTTTTGTTACACAAAAGACAGATGAAAACTTCTAGTCTATATGAATGGCAGGAGAAGGAGGCAGGAATGTTAGCAGATTGAGAGATATATAGGATTTATATTCAGACTGCTTGCAGCAAAGTTTTTTATGTAAGGATGAATCACGGGGTGTTGTGTGGGATGGGCATACCTTACAAAATGATAAGCAGTGTACACGGGACTCCTCTGTTTCCTCACATTAAAGTATTGGAAAGACAGCATCGGATTTACTGCTGTGGTCATATGTCCCTGTGCAGAAGCCTGGGTCAGGTCATTTGACAATACAGGTCCAATCTTTTTATACATGAATTTGACTCAACATGAATGGCCACTGCAAATGAGAAGGAATGTACTGATCCCTGGAGAAGGGGAAAAATGCACCCCTTTAAAATAACAGTTTAAAAAAATGCTTTCTTACCTTTGTAGAGAGACAGTCATACAAGCAGTCATTCCATTCTTCAGCTGAGCCAGGCAAAGGCAGGGAGTCCATTGCATTTCTAATTGCTGACAGCAATTCTACAGTAAGAAAAGCTGTTTTTAAACCACAATTGTAAAGGGGCGCACTTTTTAATTTTTTTAAACTACTTTTATTTAACACATTTTATGGTATCAGCAGGGAGTTCCAGAATCAAACCCTTGTAGATGTTGAGGCACGATATATTCCATTAGGAGCAATGGAGGGGCAAGAAACCGGGATTGGGTCTTTAAATCTATTTTTCCACTGCTTTTTTAATCCATGGATTTTTATCATCCACTAGGGGTTCTGGAATGGAACCCCAGCAGATAACAAGGGATGACCTGTATTTGTTCACTTTTTTAGGTACTGAAGAGTTAATCCTATCCCATCTTGTTTATTAGTTGAGATATTAGATAAAAATGATTTTTTATTTTAAAATAGTGCTTCCAGATCAGGCTTTTTATTATGTCTTTTGTGAGTTCCCACGTTGCAGAAGCAGTCCTAGTTTTCAAAAGAAAAGAAAGCTATATTACCCTAATTGTACTCTATCACAGTTGATATATTGTTGCCCTGTACAGTGCTAAAAGCTTGATGTTCTTCTCTTTTCTAATACTACAGACTCTCCCTGCAGGGATAATACAGCATTCCTGCTGCTTTGTGTCTCCATTGCAAGGTTTATGCTCAAACTTCAGTTGCTTTTAAGAGCAAATCAGGATAGAAACAAATGTATATTGGATTGTGTTCTTTATTTTTTTTTTGTTTTATTTTAATGTAATAAATCCACGTAGAGGTTGTAGAAAACGTGAGTTGTAGTTATGGAGCATCCATGTTGCCTTGTTCCGAAAGCAGTTTCAACTGGTGAAATAAACCACTGAAAGGGGTAGGAAATGTGCTGTGAAAAGAGAATCCTATAAAACAGTGTTTCTCAAACTGTGGGCCGGGACCCACTAGGTGGTTTGCGAGCCAATTTCAGGTGGGTCCCCATTCATTTCAACGTGTATTTTATTTTTAATATATTAGACTTGTTGCTACTTGATGTGACTGCATTTGGGAAAATGTAAGACCTATATTTTTAACAAGCTACTATGTATATTCTTTTAACAATGATAGTCAATGGGACTTACTCCTAGTTAAGTGTTATTAGGACTGCAGTCTAGGATTGTAAAATGTTTTCCTGCTTGATGATGTCACTTCCGGTCATGACATCACTTCTGACAGATTCTCATTCTAAAAAGTAGGTCCCGGAGCCACATGTGTGAGAACCACTGCTATAAAACTTATGCTGTCAAATGTCCCCACACCTCACTCTCCTTGTAGCAACAGTAGTACAGAAGTAGTAGAAGAAGAGCAGGATTGAGGGGTTGTGCTCTTTCTGTCCACACTCAGGAATAAGAGACAAAGATATTGGATTAAATTGGGGCAAAAACTTTTAAAGTAAATTTTAATGGAGATCTGCAGCATCGCAAGTAATATAATCAGTGATAGTCTGGATGAACCCTCTGAGGGAATGCAGTTCTGAGTAGAGTGCAAACTGCCGCCACACCTTGGCTGCCCCCTGGGTGTCTGCTCTGGGCTCGGAAATCAGCAGCAGTCACCTGACTGCTCCCACATTCTGAAAGCTGTACAGCTGAATGTGTTGAAAGAGGCAACTGATTGAAGACTCAATTCTATCCAATTTTCCAGTGCCGGTGCAGTCGTGCCAATGGGGCATGTGTTGCATCTTGCGGTTGGGGGACAGTCACAGAAGCCTCCTCAAAGTATGGCGACACTTGTACCCTTTGGGGCTGCATTACAGCTACACCAGTGCTAGAAAGTTGGATAGGATTGAATCACTTCCATTCAAGCCCCAAAACTCTGAGTAGCAATTCCCCAAAGGGGTTTCATTCACAGAAATCCCCAGGCTCCAATTCCCCTTTTCATTGTAGCTGTGTTTCCAGAGGCCCCTTGTCAATGACATTCTAAAATATGTGACTGTGTTCCATAGGAAAGGGGCAGAGCTTTGTTCCCTTTCCCCTAACTACTTAGGGTAGCCTCAGGCACTCCATGCTGCAAATCTCTAAAAAACACAAATCATTCCCTTCATCTGACAGGTAGACCCCATTGGCACTATGAAGATAGCTCAAATGATACTGAATGTTTGAGTGATCACTATATCATGCCTCAGTGTTGGGTCCAGTGACCAACAGACACGGTTTTATCTCATGTTTCATCTTTTTGTTTTTGGCAGCTCTGTGGGGTTCATGTCTTCCTTCCAATTCATTGTAGAATGAGTTCCAACCAGATGGTGAGAAGCCCTGACCAAGTTGCCCTCAATACCTGGAAATCATTTGCAAACTGGAGGTCTTTCCTTTTAGCTTATCCAAATCATTATCCCCCAAGTGTATTAAGGCGGCCTGGGGCTGCTCACTTTTCAGGCAATGCATAAGCACCATTGGCATCAATCTACAGCCTGCTGTTATTGCCAATCCACTTGACAGTGGCAGATTCACTGCACAGTGAGAGCCATAACTGGATTTCTGCCAAAAGAAAAAAAAAGGACATTCAGTGATTAACAATTGCTCTGCAGACAAGTACAAAAAAATTACAAGAAGCAGAAGAGCATCATCTGTCAATGTGCTGAATCTGGTCATCAGAGTAACTCAAAATGCCACTGAAGATGCTACCCCATCCAAAACAAGTGAGTACCACAGGTACCAGGCGACAGACTCATGGAACATAAACTGGAATCGCTTCATCAGTATATCGGACAAGACATTAAGCATTATCAAAGACAGGAACTGCCACACAGACTGTTATTCAGTGTGGTGTCCTGGCTGCAGCATGCCATTGCTGTGACATCTGCGTGTTATCCATGTGAGGTATGTGCCATTTATATTAGCCCCAATACTGGCAGCAAGTTATCTAGCTAGTTGGAAAAAAGGGGGGAATTCTCACATTGCAGTACTGAATCTGTAGCACTAAAGGTGAGCTCTACCTCACCCTTGCACACTGTGCCCAAAGTACTGGAATTGTTGGCAAAATTCCAATCCTCCAGGGTTGCCACTCTGCAAATTGAGATCTTTATTTTTTTTTTTAACAGACCTAGCCTGAGGGACTTACCAGCATCCCAAACTTCCCCATCCCATCAGATCTCTGATCATGCTTGGTACAGAAATCTGTCTATATTCAGGGACATCCAGACAAACATCTCTGCTGTATCAAAAGTCCTCATCCTCATTTGAGGATGAGAGAGAAGTGAGGAAACTGGTTCCTTCCACTTTAGACCTCCTAGCCTTTTTTGGGTGCATTTTTTGTATTTGTTTTCACAGCTATACAGTGTCTTCTCCTCCAAGAGCAATGTGTCCATTTCATTTAGGCTGTAAAATCTGACTTCCAGTTTCTGCCAGGCCCTCAGTCCTCCAGGCACCAAGCACCCAGGCCCAGTGGCCTCTCTATTTTCAGGGGCTACAAAGCCCCAGAGAAATTGACCAGAGCCACTGGCTGCAATTGAACAAAGTTGAGAGTCTTCTGAGGCCAGAGCCTTGAAGCTGAAATTGACAAGAGACTGAGAGGTCACAATTAGTGGACCATGAGGTTGTGTGAAGGCAGCCACATTTGACAAGATGCCGAGAATCTGCAACCAATCAAGGCTGCTCCATGAAGACTATGAGGTCAAAACTGTCAAGGGCAGGCAATAGCTCAAAACCATAACCAAGACAAGCCATGAGTAGAAACTGGGTACCAAAGCCAAATTGACTAAGGCCTCAAAGCAGTAGTTCCAGTTGCAACTTCAAAGAGCTTGGCAAAGTTACTTGCTAAACTAACTGCAAAAAGGATGAGCAGAGCTATTCTAAATGCATTCCCCTTCCATTTCCAGCTACCTTGCACATTAGTGCAATGCTACACATGACACTGTTCATTCTACCTCTTTCCTGAGGAAAGATGCACCCCCTCCCCACATGCTGACCCTAGGAGTGGAGCCAGAGGTAAGGAGTGACTGCACTCTCACTGGTTTTCCATTCCTAACGGTATTTCAAAGTCGTATCCAAATGTAGATAATGCTGTAATGAGCCTTTTTGCTGTGATTTAAAAACTAAATAGGGTAGGAGACAGCTATTAGTCCATTAATGCAATTGGATTTTAACATAGCTGTATGGCACCATTAAGTCCCTTGTAAAATGCTAGCAGGACAATAAAAAGAGCTTGAATGCAACTGAATATGTCCCCACTTTCAGTACCGAAACTGACTACTGAACAGTTGGGATTTTTTTTTTCTTGTAGACCTAAAGCTAGTCCTCACCCCCCCCCCCCCGCACAACACTGCCAGTTCAGTTCCAGGAGAAAATAGAAGCTATAATATTAAATATTTTGTTCCAAAAATATGACTTTGTCCTTAATAAAATGGAATGCTAGCCACAGTCCTGGTTTACTATCAGTGTTGGATTATTTATTTCAAGTTTTATAGCCCCTTTTCCACAATTCAAAGTGACAAGAACAGTTATTTATATACTGCTTTTCTGGCCAATGGATTGGTTCTTTGGTGTTATTCAAGGTGGTTTACATGGGCAGGCTTTCTCTAAACCCCTGAAGGAGTTCTTACAATGCACAAAGGAGTTCTTTCTATCTTTCAAGAACTGACTACATTCTAGGTGGATCTTCTCACAGTCTGGTCACGTTCTGACTGCGATCTCCTCCCATACAAAGAACTTCAGAGGTGGCTTCTTTGGCTCTCACCCAAAAGAGCTCATCAAGGTCTAGCAGCTCCCTGGGCTTCCAGTGATCAGGAACAGGTGATCTTCAGATTATATCTTTAGGCATAACGGCAGCTCTACCCTCTAGACCAGATCTCCTGCCCATACAAAAGGTGATTTAAAAGTAACTAAAAACAGAATACAGGCTGAGTCTCTTTATTTGCGAGGGTTCCATTCCCAAAACTCATCTGGATGGCAAAAATGGCATTAAAGCAAATCTATTTAAGAAACAATGTTCCTTTTCTAGGCGATTTAAAAACAGCCTTACCGACCTTTGTGATATAAGATAGAGTGTTAGGCAGACAATCCATCAATCGGTCTCTCTCCAGGTGATTATAAAGGTTTCACTCCAAACCAGTGACCCCTCCCTTCACCCTGAGCAGGAGGCAAGAAAGCAAAGTGATTATCTTTCTTTCACATGCTCAGGAGGAAGGGAGGGGTTGCTTGCCTTGGAGTGAAGCTGTCTAAGTGCCTGGAGAGAGAATGACTGATGGATTGTCAGCCAGCTACCCTCTCTCACATTAATGAGGCTATTGTTAAACAATTTTTTCCCTTTAATTTAAAGGGCCCTTCTCATTGCATTGAGATAAAACTGCAGGTGAAAAATCCATGGATAATTAAGTTATACCTCTATATAAAATAAACACAACATCATTAAAGCCAGCTAACGACAATACATTGGAGCAGATTAAAACATCTAATAGCAGCAAAATAAAAGCAGCACTAAGAATAACAAAATTTATAGACACTGACTAAAGGAAGGGGTAACACCTTTTAATTCTGTATATTCTACATGCGCTTGTGTATTCCCATTTACTAAGGCTCAGTATGACCTGTGCACGTAAAAAAACCATGGTAGTGTACATGTTGACACCATAGTCTCCCATTAAAGAAAATGTAAAACAATTTTCCATAGCTACATTTTCTTTTAAATTCCATTGGTATCTTGTGTCTGAAACTGAAATCCATCCTTATGAATCTTAGTAAGAAATATGTGATTTTGTAAAGGGAAAGCCTCCACTTCCATTTCTCTCTCTTTCTCTCTTTTCTGCCCCTCGTTTTTCTTTCTCTTTTCCAATAAATGGCTCTCACTGCTCTCCAAGTGGGACAAGTTGCTGATACAACTTGATTTGTGGTTAGGAACCCAGGATGCAGTTGATTGACTGAAATGTCTGGTTGGAACTTGATAAACAGAACTTATCTTTCCAATTCTGTTTCTATATAAGCAGCTCTAGGTGGTAATGACACCTCATCCCACAGCAGTAGCAGCTAAGTCTTAATTTATAATAGGAAAAATAAGAACTGCCCATGTAATTAGCCACCTATATTCTTAATGAGTTTGTATGTAATGAGATCTAAAAGCCATGTACAAAAGCTAATTGTTTGATTCTATATCTTCTGATCAGATTTTTGGTGTTTGGAGATTGATTCCATGCATGTATTTCTTCTTTAAGAATTGAAAGGGAATAGTTGAATATACAGGTACAGGGTTCCTTAACATCAGGCAATCCCAGTCAAGGCACTGAACATGCACCTCCAAAATGGGATTCCATCGTTCATGGAAATTTGAAAAGATAATGAAGAGGTGGCTTAGCTAGTAAAACTGGAGCTGGGAAAAACTCAGAGACAGCTTTTAAAAGAGATAAATTTATGGAAGAGAGGTCTATACTAGTTATTTCTCCTGGTGGGTATGTGGAACCTTTGTCTGAAATTCCTGAATATCAGTTGAGGGTAAAAAGAAGAAGAGAAAAAACAAGGAAAGGCTTTTGCTTCAATGTCCTGATTTTGTGTTTTTCAGAGGCATCTGGTAGGGCACTGTGCAAAACAGTATGCTAAACTTGCTGAACCTTTCGTTTGATTTAGCAGGGCTCTTCTTATCTTGCTAAATTATAAAAGTGTAATAAAAAGTTGTGTGGCTAGATATAGAAGGTTTTTAGCTAGATGTTTGTTTATAACTGCCACTTTTATTGCTGTTTTACTTCTGCTGTGTTGTCTTTTGGTTTTGTGAATTTTAATATTGTCTGCCGCTCCTTGGTTTGGTTTTGAAATGCTCTGCAGTTTTGATGTACAGGTGGGACATCGGTATCCACTGATTTGACTCACCACTGATACCAAGGTCCACCTTTAGATATAACAAGGGGGGGAAAGTACCAAAATCTGATTTCCTACCTTTGTGCTGTTAAATAATTATAACTTCATTCCACTAGATTCCATTGTTCACCCCATCTAGTGGCTGAATGTAGTATAGTGTCTATAGCATATACCTGAGGTTTTCAAACCCCCAGGTAGTTTGAAAGTTGCGGTAAGTTCTGGCGGGGGCGAGGGGAAGGCAGAGGCCCAATTCCCAGGATCGTGCCGCTCGGGGGGGGGCTGCAGGGGCTTGGGTACACTTACCCAAGCCTCCTGCAGCCTCCTGGGCATGCGGGGAGCCCTGCGTGGCTGTCCACAGGGCTCTATGATGCTTCAAAAGTGAAAGTGGAGCAATCGCGCTCCACTTCCGGTTTATCGGAAGTGAGCACTCTTGGAGGGGGGGGGGAGGCAGGATAAAAATGTATTAAGTAAAATGAAAGTTGAGAGCCCTTAATGCATTAACTGTTTAAATTAGGGCTCTACAACTGGCATCAGCTTCTGGAACTAATTTAACCTCTTAATCAATGTCTTTAGACCTCCCCAGTGCTTACCCAAGAGGCTAAAAGTGGGTGTGCATGACCAGCAACTGTGGCAACAGGGGCATGAGTCTTGGCATCAGGCCATTTGGTGGTTGGGTGGGACTTGTCATCTGTCTCAGAACAGCCTGTCAACAAAGTGGTTGCTGACCCAACCACTACAAGTTTCCGTTTTAGATAAAGTTTTAAATCCTACTGTAGCACAGCCTGAAGAGCTTTCAAAATAGATATGGCATATTCATTTATGAAATTACACAAGCGTAAATCCTACTTGGGAGAAGCTTTCCCAACTCAATTTTCCATTTCAGTAGCAGAGGTCCCTCACTTGTCAAGTGTCATTACCTTCTCTGTCCTGCAAATGAGCCTCAGAAGTTCTTTGTGTAACAGTAGAATCCCCATTTCAAATGCATAGTGTCAGAAAGTATAAAATTCCTTTTAGGAAGAAAATACAAGTGGAAACAAGCATTGTGATCATAGCTGCTACCCAAGCAACTTCATATAAATGGTACCTTTTTTGGTGTGTGTTTCTTGCTTTTAGGACTTTTTCTACTTGCATTTCTTTTTATTATTCCTAGTGTACTGTTACCCTGAACATGCCCAATCTCATGTGATCTTGGAAGCTAAGCAGGGTCAGGCCTGGTTAGTACTTGGATGGGAGACCGCCTGGGAATACTGGTTGCTGTAGGCTTATACCATAGTCTTTCGAGACTGAAGTTTGCCAACCACCAGTGTAATCCTACTAGAAAACTAGAATTTGGTAATGAGTCTGTTTTGAAGACTTGCAAAATATTACTAGCAAAAGCATTAAGATGTATGGTAAGTATGAATGCAAAGAGGACCTATACTTTGCAAGAACTCCTCCCACGGGTCCCCCCTCAGCAGAGATCCCTCACCATCCATAATCACCAGTGGATCCCTATTCATAACCCTTTACATTAATCCATAGGTTTGGATGGCAACCTTTCAGTTATGGAAAGAAACAAAAGTATGTAGTCAAGGATATAAGTGGAAGCTAGACTCACCACTGGTTTATTCCAGCATCTGGAATGAAGTCAAGGCTCTCTCTCTCTCTACTAGAACTCAACTCAATGGAATCCAATAACATCTATCTCTGTGTTAGAGCCGAGCCAAAATCTGCCCCTTCCACTGTTCATTTCTCATTTTAAGGAAGTGAATGAGGAATGCTGTGGCTATTTGGAAGGGTGCAGTGAGTATGAAAATGGGACTTTGGAAGCAATGGTTCTCTTCTGTGCAGCCACTTGCTGGTGACCACTGTTGGTTTCTCATAAGTCCCTTGAGAATGGCATGTGATGATGCAGCATTGTTTCTGGGTGACTTCTGGGAAATGAAAGTGGCCGGAAAAAAAAAGAATTAATTTACATTTCAAATTTGAATAAATTTACATAAATGAATATAAGAGATGAAACTTATATGAATGAATGAAGGTCTTGCAATAGTTCAAGGCCTATAAAAGGCCTTGCACAAAGCAAAGCTGACCTCTCCATTGGTGTCACTGCTGCATCACAAATGTGAAGCAGCAAGCAGTGGAGGGAGCCCTCATCCCATAGCTCATGCAAGAGGTTGAACAGTCAAGGTTGGGCTTCAGCAAGTCTCTGGAGGGCCAGAGGTTCACTGGAGGCAGGAGGCTCTCCGCAGGCTGGATTGGGAGTTCCCGAGGGCTGCAAGTAGCCCCCAGGCCGGGGTTTGGGCATCCCTGATTTAGATAACATTCTTCAACAAAAATGCTTCTTTGTCCTAGAGCAGGGGTGCCCAAACCCCTTCCCGGGGGCCATTTGCGGCCCTTTGGAACCCCCAATCTGGCCCTTGGGGAGCCCCCAGTTTCCATTGAGCTTCTGGCCCTCTGGAGACCGTGCCGGCCCGACCCGACTAGTCTCAATGTGAGGTCCGACTGTTTGGCTTCTCAAGTGAACTGCGGGCTGAAGGCTCCCACCACTGCTTGCTGTTTCACATCTATGAAGCAGCAGCGGCAGCAAAGGAAAGGCCAGCTTTGCTTTGCACAAGATCTTTTATACACCTTGAGCTATCACGAGACCTTTATTCATTCATATAAGTTTCATCTCTAATATGTTCATTTATGTAAATTTATTCAAATTTTAAATGTTAATTAATTATTTTTCCCTGGCCCCCAACACAGTGTCTGAGTGATTATGTGACCCTCCTGCCAAAAAGTTTGGACACCCCTGACCTAGAGGATCCATAATCTAAAACAATACATAACCAATAGCAACTGAAAATATGCTATGCTGGGGTGAATGGGACACTTGCTCCCCCCGCCACTAAATAGAAGAGGAGCACCATTTGATAGCTGACTTTTCTCATTTGGCATGGGGAAGTAAGTGGGGATGTTCTGCCCTTGCCATCTTAAAACTTTTTAAACCAACCTTAACCTGCATAACCTTGTCCTGGATTTGGTTTCCTGGGATGTTGGAAATGACTTTTGTTCATGCAGATATCAGGCAAACTCCAGAGCCGTACCAAATAGGTGAGACCTGGGAACCCCCTAGACTAGGGGTTCCCAACCTGGGGTGGCACGTACTTCCAGATGTATATACCAGGACATTTAGGTCTACTCAAAAAAATTGAATAATGGCCATAAAAGGTGCATATTTCAGCAGTATAAGACAAGATACAAGTCAAAAGTTGTACAGTTCAAATGTGCTTTAAAATCGTTCTTTTTTAAATATCTAAATTGCCTATAGGAATTTAGTCTAAGTGTGTCTACTCAGAAGTGAGGTCTATTGAGTTTAATGGGGCTTACTCCCAATTTAGGATATTGGATAGCAATCTAAATGCTTAGCAGGTTTTATAGTTGAGCATTTTTTTTCCTATTCTGGGTGCAAAACGATTTCTAGCCATCCAGCCGAAATAATGAACATGTGGTGACTTACTTTAGTGACACACATGATAGTTATTGGTCAAAAATAAGTGGCAATCAAATTGAACTGATAGCCTTATATCATGTTCCCAGAATAGCATAAAATATTGGCATCTGAGTTATCAGAGTCTTGATATTTTATGGCAGAAATTGGATGCTTGGATGGATGATGGAGGTATCTGATAGTTGCTCAGAAATGTTCATTTCTGGTCATGTTGGGGGAGAGTGAACAGTGTAAAAGGAAAGCCGTTCAGGTCCTTTCCAATTTCTGTGATGGAATTGTGATAGTATGTGGCAGGTTTTAAGCCAGTCTGCCTTAAGAACCCATTTCCCCATTGCATAGGTGTTTTTTTTGCTAGAGTCCATGTGCGCAGATTCAGTGTGTTCACTGGTTACAAACCAAGCAGCAGCTGTGCTGCTCTGTCATAGTATATTTGGTTTTAATATTTTATTATATATTTTATTGTTTTTATCCCAAGAGCTCACGATGATATAATACAACCCCACCTGTTTTAATATCACCACAGTCCTTCAAGATAGTAGTTCCCATAGCGCAATTGTTGCACAATTCTTTAAGCAGTATTGAATCTACTATTTTCTGGCATTGTTTCCTGCACTCTTACTTGAAGTAAGAGTCCTTGTAGCGAGGTTTAATCCTATCCTATCAGTTCTATCCTATCAGTCTGCCTTGAATTGCTGTGCCACATGTAATGGCTTGTTTCCTTCCTATACCACACTGGCAGTTAAGTTAGGGCTGGTACAGGTTTATGCTAGGCTGTGCAAGTTTGTCTGCTCTTTCCTATGAAGAGATTAATTGAGCCTCTCCCCATTCTTGACTCTGCTCTGGTACCATGTTCCCCTGTCCTTGCAGCTCCTTTTAGGGTATCTGTGAAGAAATATGTAGGATTGGACAAAGCTTCTATTAAGAAAAAAGGTTGGGACAGCCATACATGTAAATGTAGACTTGAGATACTGAGCTAATATTGCTGTGCATTTTATTAGCTGATGGATATTTGATTATATAAAAAGCAGGTTGTTTTCTGTAAAGTACCGACACTTAGAAATTTATCTTCCAAATAATTCTTAGGGTTCTTAGAAAATTTGACAAATGTATATGAAAAAGTTCAACTTCCTCTCTCTGCTTTATTTTTGTGATGGACCAAATGCGATGGTTTTGTGATGGACAAGAGGGTTTGAGGCTTATCCAGAATGTGATCAAAGGTCCTTGGGCATAATTTTCCTATCCACTTCACCAGAATAGGTATATTTCTTCTTAAGGCAACCTCTTCAAAGAAAGAAAGCATTCTGTGGTTCTTCAAGTCTAGGAATTTCCATCTATCCTGAACTGCTTGGGGAGAGAAGATCATTTCTTAGATGTTCCTGCCTGAAGCCTTTCCTGCCA
The DNA here is from genome assembly GCF_035046505.1 of Tiliqua scincoides. Lineage (NCBI taxonomy): Eukaryota > Metazoa > Chordata > Lepidosauria > Squamata > Scincidae > Tiliqua > Tiliqua scincoides. Next base: position 114,945,655 of record NC_089821.1, read on the forward strand.
TCACTGTTTGCTTACATAACTTTATGGCTTGAGAAGTATGATGGCATAGTCTTCTGCTACAGTTATTTATTCCTGTCCTGCTGTATGATCTCAGAATGGCTGGCAGTATTCCTGAAGGTCACTGAGAACTGGAGGAGTCTCGTAGGAGAGCCTATTTCATTGCTACCAAAGTCTGCTTGGCCAAGCTCTATTAATTCTCTAAAAAACTTTCCATCAAATCTTAATCTTGCAATCGCCTTGAAAGTCGTACTGGCCAAGTACTATACTAGAAGATTATTTTTGCCCATTTGTTCACAGAGTACCACTGGGCAAAGGGTTTAGGGTGCACACGCTTGGTGCCTCCATCAATATGTGGGGAATATGTCAGCTTGATGTGGAAAAATTGAGTTTGTGTGATTTTCCTCTTGATTTTACTTCTGTGAAAGAGGGCTTAATCAGATGCTATACTTTGTAGAACACAGACCATTAGGTCGGCTGATCAGTAAAACTATTATTTATCCTTTGTCTCTTTTGCCAAGCTGCAAGCCCCTCAAATTAGATGGACTTCTATTAAACTTAAAGTGTCAGAGTTGTAACTCAGTTATACCTTTTTTAAAATGCTAACTAGAACAAGAGAAATTAAGATAACAAATGAAATTGTTTCATAGCTGATATTTGTTTTTCATAAGTGACACGATTTATGTTGAATTAAATTTTAGAACACTGAATATTCATTATGTTGGCTGTCATGAATAATTCACCTGACACTACTTTTAAGTTCACTTGTTACCATCATCCTTTTATATTTTATGTTTAGGAAATATTACAAGTTTTCTGAGACTAGTGCTTTGCATAGAAGATCCAAGCTTCAATCTTTAACATTGCCATTTAAAAGAATGGTGTATGGCAGGGCTGGGAGATGCTACTTGAGATCTTGGAAAACCTCGTCAAGGCTAGATGGACCATGTAAAGAAGTGCTGTATTCAGAATCAAATAAATGGTTCATCTAGCCCAGTGATCTTCAACCTTTTTCTTCTCATGGCACACTGCTAAAATTTTCAGTGCACACCATCAGTTTTGTGACAATTGACAAGGCTGCCAGCTGGGAGCACGTTTCCCCCAATGACCCTACTACTACAGAACCGTCCCCTAAAATCCTGCAACACATCAGTGTGCCACGGCACAGTGGTTGAAAATCGCTGATGTAGCCCAATACATATTTTACAAATTACAAGAGATGGGCTTTGCCTCCTTGCCTGTAAGCTAAGCCCCCAGGGACACATGTCTGACTGCTGTTGGAAGCAGAATATTGGGCTGATAATTCTTGCAAATTATCTTTGCAAGAATCTAGCAAAGAACCCTTGGGTTCCATATAGGTTCACAACTTGATTGTATCGCAAAAGATTAATGTAGAGGCAGTTTAAGATATTAGCCTGAAAGAAATTCAGCTAGGTTCTGTACTTTGTGAATTGCTTGGTTGAAGTTTATGGATCAGGAGACTTCTAAAGTTAGCAGAAAATGGAGTAAAGCAGTATTCCAGTTGAGGCTTTTCAGGAAGGGCTCATTCTCACTGTGCTCTGGCTTTGTGATCCCTTTTGAAGTTAAAGAGACTTGTTATGCAAACGGGATGTGTTCTTTTTTCTGGCAATGATATCAAGAAGCACAATACTTGCTGTGAAAACACCTCCATAGACTGTTTTCTACAAATCTTTTTTCCTGTCTAAAAAGTTCACAGTTCTCAGTGTGGATAAATAATGACTTTTTCCATATCGCAAGCAGTACAGTGGCTGTCTTTAAATTAAAAATTAAACTTACCTTTTAAATATTTGGGGGGCAGAAAATAGGATTTAAGTATTTTATTAATAATAATCACAAATATTCCTGGCAAATTCTGCTCTAGACTTTTCAGTACTTTTGAGGGACAGTAACTGAAGCACTTCTCTGGGTGAAGTTCCTGCATTTCATTTGTTTGTATAAAATGTTTGAGTGTACTCATGGAGGATGACAGCAGGGAGAAGCAACTGTATTTGCTAGTAGGAATATGGCACTCTGTGCATGCTCTGAAGAATGGACAGCATGCATTTTACAATGCTCTAGGGCAGGGGTCTCCAAACATTTTGGCCAGAAGGCCGCCTCAAACATCTGGCATGGTGTGGAGGGCCGGAAAAACAATTTAAATATAAAATTTAAATAAATAAATAAATAAGAGATGGAACCTAGATGAGTGAATAAATGAATGAATGGGCTCATTCATTCAACCTCTCTGGCCCTCAGAACACCCTCCAGACATAATCAGAGCACTGTTCTGGTCATGTTCAGTTGAGTGGGCCAGAGGCTTTCAGGGGACAAGAGACTTGGCCGCGGGCCGGAAAGAGGCTTGCTGCGGGTCGCATCTGGCCCCTGGGCCGGGGTTGGGAGACCCCTGCTCTAGGGCTTAAGCCTTTACTTAAAATATTTATGTCCCATCAGAATACATCTAGGTAGGTTAGCGTATTTATTATCTTGACATATTAATACAAATGTAATGGGCGGTACTCTTCTTTAGCTGCTGATCTTCTTCACAAGTCAATTGATACAACTTTGTGGCAGGAGAGGGACACAGTTCAGCTGAAAGCTTTGGCCCTGAAAACAAGTTCTTGAGCTAAACCTTGTCTGGAATTTAACAATGGGCACTATAGTACTTTTTGGCTTTGTAACACATACCTGTATCTGGCTGAGGCATCAAAGAAGAATAACAGCAACTCTTTCTGAGGTAGGCCAAGAGGAAGTCTTACAATTCTTTAATGAGTCCCTTCGTAAGCCTAATGGCAGCTATTAGTAGTGGGGATGTACAAGAACTGACCTGATGCCAGCATTCCTTTTTCCCCCCCACAAAAACAAAGAGACAAATACCACATTTTTATCCACTTGCTTTGTGCAGGATGGGAAAAAAAAAATCAGATTTTTGGGCACCTTCATCACATTGAATTTGTTTCCACCTCTGCTAATACCTAATTCATGGTATGTGGTCAGAAACAAGGAACACACTGAACTTCACCTGGGCTGAGAGGTGGAATTCTTCTCGTCAAGGTCCATCGGCTTGTTTCAAAATGGACCTTGAGTCCACTGATTCCTGAAGATGACAGTGCTCATATCTTGTATAGTAGCACTTTATGGAGAATGTGTGTGTTTCATATAGTAAGAGAGTAGAAACACGTCTCACCTTTTGCAGACAGCCAATATTATAATACCATTTTTCAGATCAACAGTAAGGCCACATCTGGAGTATTGTGTCCAATTCTGGTCACCACATCTCAAAAAGGATATAGTGGAATTGAAAAAGATGCAAAAAGTCAAAATGATTACTGGACTGGGACTCCTCCCTTATGAAGAAAGGCTGCAGCGTCGGGTGCTCTACAGCAGGGGTGCCCAAACCCCGGCCCTGGGGCCATTTGCGGCCCTCGAGGCCTCTCAATGCGGCCCTCAGAGAGCTCCCAGTCTCCAATGAGCCTCTGGCCCTCCGGTGTTTTGTTGGAGCCCACACTGGTTGGATGCAACTGCTCTCAGTGTGAGGGCAACTGTTTGATCTCTCAGTGAGCTGTGGGATGAGAGCTCCCTCCACTGCTTGCTGTTTCACATCTGTGATGCAGTAGCAGCAGCAAAGGAAAGGCCAGCCTTGCTTTGTGCAAGGCCTTTTATAGGCCTTGAGCTATTGCAAGACCTTCATTCATTCATATAAGTTCATCTTTAATATATTCATTTATGTAAATGTATGTAAATTTATTCAAATTTGAAATATAAATCAAGTCTTTATTTCCCCCGGCCCCCGACACAGTGTCAGACAGACGATGTGGCCCTCCTGCCAAAAACTTTGGACACCCCTGCTCTACAGGATACAGGTATCATGCACAAGATGCAGGTAACCTGAATGCTCCATGAGGCATCTGGTCGGCCACTGTGAGATACAGGAAGCTGTACCTTCTTAGGTGTGCCTTTGGCCTAGTCCTAGTGTTTCTGTGTAGTATTTTCTTTGGTGTCTTTTTCATAGTCCCTGTTTTGTTCTCCAACCTAAGTTCAAGTGTGCCTGACTTAGGAATTGTGCTATTGATGTGAGAATGAACTTGTACACTTGTTGCTTTTATTAAAACTATTTACCACTGTGAACTCGTGAAATACTTTTATCATTTCTCTGTTGAGTAGCTTGTTGAATATGCTTGTAGTAAATTCAACAGCTATAGCATTTCATCTACCTTTTTGTTTTCTAGTTGCAGGCATTAGTCTTCCTTGGTACTGTTTGAAGGAAAGCCTGTTTATTTCCTTAAATATTCAAAAATGAAAATGTTCCTCTAGTCCTGTTTAATTTTATCCCATTTATTCCTTGAAAATGTATGTTAAGATACATTTTATGCTTGTTTTTAGTTATGTAGGTGATTGGAGTTCATTTCTGGTTTGTTATGATGATAAAAATATTTACAGGAGCATGCATTTGGAATTTAATTTGTTGGCAGAAATGCTCTCTTATTTGGGCACCAAAATATGATTATCATAATACAAGTAGATTGTAGTTTTGAAATAATAAAAGCAATATATCATAATTAACCTGGTGATTGCAAACAGAACCATTTTTCATTTTGCATCCATAAGGTGAAAGAATAGGGGGAAAAAACCATGGAGCTTGGTAGCAACAATTGCAAAAACTCCTGGGAACTAATCTTCATTTCAGACGGTAAATTCTATCTAAAATTTGAAATCCCTTCTTTGTTGGCTTGCAAGGAAATTGGACTGAACTCTTTGAAATGTCACCTCTGAAGCTGTAAGGACTTTATATGAATATGATTGTCATTTTGTTCTTTGCAACCTACACTGTTGGAACTTTCTAAAAAAGAACTGAAGAAGAATGGAATGGTGGTCTTGACTTTAGTTTGATGTTCAGCGACATTTTCCATTTCACACAGCTGAGATTAGAAAAATGCCAGGTAACATTGAAATAGTTGAGCATTAGCAAGTGTGAATGAAAAAAGTTCAGTTTATGTGTGCTCTTGATAGCATTCAGAGAAACATATAGGGTAGTTTATGCTAGTAAAGAATGACGAGAGAGAACTCTTTCTCTACATATTCTATTTTAAAGAAATCATGTATTCACCAAAATGGTAAAAACTGATTGACAGAGTAGAATTTTGAAGACTACAGGTGTCGTTGTCCCCCACTCCATATCCATGGGGGATCCGTTCCAGGGTTCTCTGCGGATTTGTTAACCGTGGTTATGGGGAAACCCTATCTCTATGGCCCTCCATGCCTATTAACGTTGTTTATACGCTTACTGCAGCAAAGTGTTTTCTTGCATTTACAAGTAGCCATAAGCATGCAAGCTTGTAGCCCGTGCAGACAGGCTGCCAGCAACCTGAATGCTTGAAGAGTCTTGATAGAAGGTTAACAGGAAGCAATTAACTTCCTGCTTCTGGTTAATCTTAGTTGTAGTCCAGGATTTCTCAGCATTTGCGCCCCGCTGTACCACTTCTCATGGTTCACCTATTGGATGTACCACTGGAAGTAACTGGCGATGATGTCATTGCAGATGCAACATGACAAACACCGGTAAGAGAATCAGGACGGACTGGAAGGCTTTTTTGAGCTCATGAAAAGCACACATTATAGTCCTGACTGTCAAACAGAGCTTCCAACTGCTGCTTGTCATGTTACATTGCTAGTCTCACTACCAGAAGGTGGGTGTCTGGGTGTCCCTTGCATACCACTGGACACCACCTCAAGTACCACTGGTGGTGCAAGTACTACTGCTTGAGAAACACCAATCTAGTCTCTTCAAGTATTCAGGCTGCTAGCAGCCTGCTTGCACACGCTATAAGCTCACAAGCTTATAGTGACCTGTGAAAGCAAGAAATGCTTTGCGTGTTAAGCCTATAAACAATGTTGAAGAGTGGAGGGTAGGATCCATAAATGGGGGAGGGGCACCTGTACTTTTAAAAAGAAAATTAGGTTGGTCCTAATCCAAGGCGTTTCTTAGCATGCAAGCATGTCTGCCTACACATTGGTGGCCTGTCTCCTTGCATGGCACTATTGGAAGTCACGCTAGAAGTGCCCTGTATTTCAGCTTGCTTTTTGATGTAGTTGGGGTCAGTCACAAACCACACTGTATGCTTACAGTGTTCTGTGCTTGACTTTCAGTGCAATTCTTTGCATGTCTACTCAGATGTAATTCCCGTTGTGTTCAATGGGACTTATTCCTAGGAAAGAGTGTTATAGATTGCAGACTTTGACTATTTGCATAGTGACCAATGTGTGGAATTCATGCTGAAGCACAGGTGACTTGTGTAATTTAAACTAACTTCATTATGAAAACAGTATCACAGGTGCATTATTTAATAATAGAATTGCTGCTGTAGTTGTGAAGATATGCCTGATAGTTTGCGAGTACTGCCTGGTGAAATCTCAGAAGTCAGAGGATTTTCTGAAAAAGATTTCTAGTAGTCGGGAAACAGAATTCTCTTTTTCTTTCTCAAAAACTAAGCAGTTGTGCTGCAAATTGTGTGTCACAGTGGAGAGCAGATGCTTATGTTTTGAAATTTTACATGCACACAATGCACACACAATGCACACACAGTTACTGGTTGTGTCAAGTTCCTTTCTGTCTTGTTGTCTTGCCCTAACGCATAGTTAGGGAAGACAAGAAAAACAAAGTTGAATTTACAAGCACATGCACACAGAAAGTGCCAGATACAGGCTCAGATAATTGCTTTCACATTGGGCTTTGCCAGTATATCTTTGCCACAAGTCTAATTTTGCACAAGGCTTTATACCTTTGTCACAAGTCTAGCTTCGCACAAGACTTTACCACAAGTCTAGCTTTTGTTGTGCTATTTGTGGATACAAATTTTTATTCATTGAAAATAATGAAGTCAGGGGTGAACTTGGGAGTTCACCAGTTTGGACACTTACTTGAGATGAGTGCCCATCAAAAGGCCCACCTGACTGGACTGATCCCTTGAATTCTCAATACAAGTACTAGTGGTACCTGCTTAATGTGCCGTCATGGAGGGGGTTGGACAAACAGTGTCCAGTGCAGGTGCCACCCCAGAACCCTTAGCAACCTGGCACCAGCACTGACTTGAGTGCAGAAAATCTGTACTCAGATGCAATATGTAATGTATGTTCAGTATCTCTCTTTAAAAAATATTTCTATACAGCAAGAATTCGTGCAGCCAGTCGCTGATTATCAATTTTCCCCAGCTAAAAAGTAAATTGCACAGAATCAGGTATAAAGAAAATTCCAGATAATTATCCATACCAATAAAACAGGTACTGAAGTATTACCCCTTGGGTTTTCGAAGACACATTTGTGTTATAGGGCCAAGGTTGTTTGAAATGGAAGCATGAGAATGGCCTATATTTATGAAGAGAGCTAGATTTTTCCAATGTAACACATGCTGGGATGAATTAAGCAAACCACTTCTTAAATGGAAGGAATTTTCAGAAATGCAGAAGCATAGTGATACAACAAGGTAATTAGAGAAAAGGATTAATGAAAGTTGACCCATGTTAGTAGATATATCTCTAGATACTCAAGTTTTTAGGAAATGCTATGTTAAATGTCTGCAAACCCCATGAGACCAAGCATTACACAGAGAGAAATAAAATTTCAGGAGGAAAAATATTGTTCCTGCTTATATGTGACTTTTGTAGTGTGTTCGTATATATGAAACAGATAACTAAACTTCGTTAAAAGTGTTTTGGAGTTGAAACATTAGGTATATTTAATTTGCTGATCATGGTAAAGTTGTGTTGCAATCCTTAGGGAAGTTCCAGTGAGTGGAGATAGAATTTGAGACTGAAATGACAGTTCTTAATTTAATTTTAAGAGGCAGAAAGCCACTTTGGAGATCAAGGATATGACATATTGGAGAGAAAAGTTGAATTGATTGAAATTGACTCAAGCTATCATGGATTACCTCAGGAAAAAATCAAAATCTGTTCTCACTAGTTACTATTTGCATAATTTTTCTTATCTTTTGACAAATGCTTTTGGGAAATACTTGACATGCAACCAAACAGATGCTTGCAAAGATAACAGCTGTTTATTATTTAAATGTATGACTTAAAATGACTGCTGGCTATTTTAGTGTAATCGGAAATTATTTTCTAGATTCCTAAGGAGTCAGGTTCCTGCTTATTAAACAGATGTTTCTTCATTTTAAAACAGCAGTTAAAGCATACAGACATTTTATAGTGTAGAATGTATAATTATATGAGAAAATCATTTAAATTTACTATTAACTGTTTCACACGTCTATATAAAACCTGGAAATAATTTGCATTTAAAGCATTTCCACATAATTGGTTAAAGTGCATATCTTACTGTGAGCCCTTAATGGGCTAATTGTACTACCCTCGTAATACAGAGGCTATATGACCTATGAAGACAAGGCCTCTCGGTGCCTTCTCTACACACATTTTTGTGTGCTTTCTCTCTCCTCTCCTCTCTTCCGGGAAGTGATTTCTAGTCATAAAGTTAGCCTTCCTGGGTCTGGTTATGGAATGGATCACTTAGACACATGGCATCTTGTTGGGAGGGAAGATCCCACTTGAGAATGGAAGGCCCATGTAATTGGTTCCAACCATAATAACATACACCCAGTGCTCCCTACTATAGTTGAACTGCCCCATGAACAGAGACTGTGTACACTTATGAGACATTTGAAAACTAAGTTAGCATTTGGGAGTAGTGTTCCCAGAAGGAAGAAAAATCAAGTACTTACAAACTACATTTTCTGCACATATAAAAATAGTTTGGAACTTATGAATATGTTTAGGAGGAGCCATAACTCAGTGTTAAAAGCACATAAATTGCATGCAAAAGGTCCCAGGTTCATTCCCCAGAATCTTCAGGTAGGTTAGAGAAAGGTTTCCTGTCTGAAACTGAAAAGAGTCACTGCCAGTCGGTATTGACTATATTGAGCTAGATGGACCAAGAATCTGACTCCATATATGGCAGCTTCTTACATTGAGATACGTAGTGTTGCCCAGTGATTAGAAGGAGTAGTAGTAGTAGTTTTGGGTCCTGAGACTGAAATCTCACTAAGGCTTTTTTTTTAAAATCCCATTTCTGCCCAGTCCACAGGTATTTGATCTGTGTTGCATATATGCAATGCTGGGCAGAAATGGCTTAAATGAGCCATGGTTGAACAAAGCTAGTAGTATAATGGCAAAAAAATCAACAATGTCAGTCACAGGCCTTCTATACTTTCATGTAAGGCATGCCCTTATTGCAGTCACCATCTGTAATGAAATATTGATCTCTCCTTTATTGTAGTTACTGTTCCAGAAAATTGCCTGCTAAGTTTTGTTTTACATGAACTTAGAGTCCTAGTTTGTGACAATATGAAAGTAGTCAATAGAGAGAGCTGGTTTACACCAGATTCCCTGGAGACTAGTTCTGACCATGTTGTCACCATTTTCTTAGTTAATTCTGATTGGAAGTCTTCTGTATAAGTTGATCTTGAATAATATTATGAAATCCATTTTAAACCTGACTGAGAGCAAACCCACTTTAAACGTAACTAAAACCTAAAAAGAGCTGTGGTGTACATATATTTTTGACTATTGTTTTGTTTTGCAGTATCATTGTAGTAGGCTTCAAGGCACCCAAATTAGTGCATTGTATTTTAAAGTGAAGATGAAGACCTATGGATGGTTGGAAGAGAAAGACATACAATCTAATTGACAAGAAGTATTTAACTCACTACAGTGGTAGGTGGTGCAGAAACCCCTGGCAGGCCTGGTCCAAGATGAAAGGCAATGTAGTTATACATTTTAGTATCTTCAAGGGGGAGTGGGATTGAAAATAATATTACTACAATATTTGTATACCATCTTTCTCACTGATTTTCACAACACATTGGGAGAGTCTTACAGACTCAAGGCGTTTCACATAGGCAGGCTAGACTAAACTCAATTTTACTAATGAGTTATCACAATAATTGTTCAGCAAGCAGCTTAGAGAATCCTTCACTTCCAGATGGAATCCTTCATGGCGTGGTCATCATATTCAGCATCTGAGAATGCTGCCAGCAGGAGCAACTTCAGGTCGGCCAAACTGTTCTTTCTTGGAAGCTGACTTCCCACACTTTTACACATTCCTGCAGCATCGCTTTTGAGTCTGTCACTGTCTCACAGTGAGGTCACAACAGCAACTCCTCCTGGCTCTGTCCTATCACAACATCTTCAGTCTTCCATTCAGAATTCTCCTGAACCAGGACTGCTCCTGCCTAGCATTCATTGGGCAGCCTTTAGCTCAACCATCCGACCATGCCAACAATGCAAAGTTGGATTCACTGTGTGAGCAGTGTAACCAGATGCAGCACCCTGTACTAAGGTGAAGCTCTGGGGCATGGTGGGGCTGAAGGGAAAGCAACAGCTGAACCACATGATGCTTTGGTCAGATCAGCAGCTGCACCTGGGTGGAGATAAGGTTTAAGGGATTAGGAAGATTGGGGAAGCCCTCTGGGGCTTCCCCGGCCCTCTGATATGCTTTTTATGGGCATATCATAAAAGGCATACCCACTGATATAACTTTTATGGGCCTTCTGATATGTCTTTTTTGGCCAAAAACCAGAAGTGACTTTTTTGGATGAAAACAGCCATTCTGAGCCCCTCACCAAGAGCGCGGGCAGATGTCTGCAGCCTCTGCAGGGTTCAGAAGCCCCTCTGGAGGCAAGGGGAACCAGTCCCCCCTCACCTCTGAAGGGTCCAGGTTGTGGGGAGCAGGTGTTCGCCCATACCAGCAGTTGTAGCTATCTGTGGGGTGTTCCACAATGGAACCCATGTGGATATGGGGGCGCACCTGTTTATTTTTAAAATCTAATTCATGTAAGTATTTCTTCTGGCTCAGGTATTTTTCCCTTTATAGAACTATTTTCTCCTTCTTGTGCAGGGATCTGCCAAGCATGTCTACTCAGTGGTGCTATCAAGCAATCTCCCCTACTGTAATAACATTGTTATACTTAATTGGAATAGTATGGCGTTTGACTCCAGTAATAATGAAATCCATTGTCGCATTTTCAGTTAGAAAGAAGGCTGTAGCAAAGAAAATGGAGCAGCCCCTGGCTAAAAGAGAAAGGGAATCAATGAATGACTCAGCATAGCTCAGCAGTGCCCTGATTGTCAATATCTTTAACAGACGCTGAAAAAAAGGAAAAGAGCAAAGGCTGTAATAAGGAGACTAATTGAAATTGATGCTTGGCCAAAAAAAGAGAAAAAGAGAGGGAGGAATTTCAATCAAAGGAAAAAAAAGACACAAAAGCAAGAACGAGAGGATGAATATTAATTACTATGAACTAACTGATGAAAAGCTTCACTTGTATGCCTAATTTAGTCCTTAAGAAATTATAATAGTTTAACAAAAGAGAGAAACCTTCTAAATGCCTCAGTGAAGCAAAATGTGACAAATACAGGTGACAAAATGTATTTCTGATGTTCTAATTTTCTTTTTGGATCTTTGCATTTGCAAGAAAAAAGCCTGGAACAAATGTTTCCTTACCTTGAGAAGGCCTCTATGACTGCCTCTCCGCCAAGCATGTGCCTGGTTGGCACCATTGCATTGGTGCTGGAAAGTTGGATAGAATTGGGCCCTGTGTTGCCTTTCTGCAGTGAGAAAGAAAGGCATTCTTCAGTAATTCTTCATTTTTTGCCTTTCACAAAACTGATGTTTCAAACAGCCTAAGTACCATATGGGTAAGTATGAGATTATCTTCCTTTATTGTATCCAACAAAGTAGAGTATTCATTGCAAAAGTTAATGACAAAATGGACTAGTGCCGCAGTTCTCAAACTCTCCCGGAGTTCGGGTGATGCAATAAGTTGTTACGGGGGGAGGGGGGAATGCAGTGGCATTGACCCCAGAATCGCATCACTGCCAGGTGCTCAAAGGGCTTTTATTTACTTACTTGGATGCAGCAGTAGCCTCCCAGGGGTGTGGGGAGCCCTGCAGAAGCCTCTGCAGAGCTCTCCAAGCCACGGAGAATGTCAAAATAACGGTCGCAACCCACTTTTGGTTTCGCTAAAGCAAACTGGAAGTGAGTGGCGATCGTTACTTTATTTATTTATTTATTGGATTTGTATTCCGCCTTTCTCCCCAAAGGGCACCCAAGTGTGTTGGCATTCCAGCGGCGTCGCAGGAGTTGCCAGAACGTGACTGTGTTCAGCCATGAACTGCCTCAGGGACTCCGGCTCCAGATTTTGCCTCGAGGTTGACTCCTGAAGCCTTTTCCATAACTGGATGTAGCCATAAGGCAGTGGAGGTTTGGGATCAGAGTTTTCCTTCTCTCAGATGAGCTGCCTTCCCAGGCTGACAAGTCCCTTCTACCCGGTGGCTGTTTAGTCGCCTCTTACGACAAGTACAGCCAAACTGAGGGCCTATTCTTAAACCCAGCCCCCAGGGGGATAAGAAGAACCATGTTTCAGCCATGAGAACAGCTGTACGGGGGCCTGGCGACGGCAGCAAACCCGTAGTAGTTACTGGCCGCCATCTTGGCGTCTTCACAGGACAGGTCTTCACAGGGCACCCAAGGCAGCTCTAATATTATCTGTAGCTTGGGCAGCCCTTCAGTGGCTTCTGCAGAGCTCCCCGCACTCGCAGGAGACTGCTGCTGCATCCTAGAAAGTAAAAGAAAGCCCCTTGCGCCTCTGGCAGTGGCACAATCCTGGGGATCGTGTCTCTGCATTCGTCCCCCTCTACCCCCTACAGGAGCAAAGGCAGAGGTCTTCAGGCTGGTGTGTCCTGATGCCCCAGTTTGAGAACCTTTGGATTAGCGAAGGTGCCACAGCATTTCATGCACCATCAATACAGGCAACTAGTAGTTCTCATTGGACTAAGTATTCTGTAGGTACAGGTTTTGAGTTCAGATTTATATGGTTATGTTAATAACATTAATACTCAATCTGTAGTAAGTGGAGAGTGTACATGCAACAAGAATAAAGGAGCCATTTTATAATGAATATATTTGCATCTTTCTGCACTGATTTATCTCTGTTGGTGGAATTGATTAGGGTAAAAAAGTTCTGGTGCTGACTTGTATCCCTTTTAGAATAGAAAATATCCTCTGGACTAAGAGATGCATGTGTCATTTTATCTACATATTTGTTTTTACAAAATATATTAGTTTTGTGATATTTGCATTTTTTATTTATAGGGCATATAGATTAACTAGCATGATGTTTTATGATCTGTAGTGTAGGAGAACCTTCCTTCCTTCCTTCCTGTGTACAAGTCGAGTGAAATTTCACTACTAGATGTCTGATGGTTGGCATCTAGATCCAGTGAGGACAGGCTGTAGTAACCTAATGCTTTGTTATTATCTATTGGTGCTATTAGAACAGAATTATCCCTGGAAGCCATGGTCTATCTTGCAGGTTCTCCTGAAGCTTTGCTGTAATAGAGACTCACTGCCAGGGAGTCTCCTATTCTTCTAATTGTGAGCAATACTAGTTCTTATTTTGTACAGGAGTTTGATAGGTAGGTGAGAAACTTGTGTGCTCTAGTTCTCTCCTTGTCTGAAGGACAAGGATGTTAGACCTCTGCTAAATGTTCTTTTATCTTAACCCGGCAGTGCCATTGTGCAAGATTTACTGGCATTTTCAGCAACAGGAGTTGCATTTATAATTGTGATTACCAGCCAGATTGCCTTCAGCCAAGGTTGAAACTACATTTACATCTTGTACCCATTACGATAATCTATTGATGTTGCTTTTAATGAAGGGCATATGTGGAATGTCAAAATGTCACCTGGAAAGGATGATAAGAGTCCCTGCGTTGAAGGCCACTATTCACTTCTTATTAGTATGTTTGTTGGTGGACCACATTCATATCCAATAGTGACAGGTGTCACTGGGTTATCTGTGTCTTTAATATCTTCTTCCTAAACAAAACAATACATTGTTCCTATGGTATCTATAGTAGCAGTCATTGCTACCATTATTCTTAGACTTTGTCACACCTTCATTACTAATAGAGTTTCATTCCTATTTGAGCAAGGGCTACCAGGCTGACACTTGAGGGCTCAGGTAGACTCTATTTTGTTTTCATAATAACAGGATCATGAGATCAGAGAGATGAAAAGTGGTGGTAATCTCTGGACAAGAAGATATGTTGCACACATATCCGAGGAGGTGAGGAATGTGAACCAATATCCGTGTACCCCAGTTGTATGTTGAAGAAGGGAAATACATGTATCCCCTGATCAGAAAAATAGTTAACATAAGGCAGCTTCTTAAAACAGTATTTGATAAAAACAGCTTGGAATGTATTTGATATCTTTAATGGTGTCAATGTTCTCCCAATGCAGATGCAACTGACTGTAACAAAACATGAATTTTACTTTAGAATCAGAGTGAAAAGGACATAGCTGTATCAGATGCCTGCCGTGTCATCTTTTCTCTTTCACACAGATTTCTTGAAGGCACCTTCAAACTATATATTTCCATGGCTATTGTCTACCCTATCTTGGTTGCATTTTTAAAGAAAAAAATCATATACATACAATAAATGTCAGCAGGTTTGGATGTTTTGCTGAAGCAAGCCCTAACCAGAAACAAAGGAAGTAAATATATGAGTTTGTTGCACATCTGAGTTTTATGCTTCTGGTGTACTGTGAAAACTGGGGGACATGCATAGCTGCCAGATGAAATATCTTTGTTTCAGTATAATGAAAATATATTTCTGTATACCTGCAATAAGAATTCTGGGAAGACAAGTGTTAACATAATATCTTGCCTTACATGTTGTGAGGGACCAAAGGCAATTTGTGTGAAGTGCTCCCTCTGTACTCAGAGTACCATTTCACCATGGCTCCCAACACCAGAGTTCCTTTTTGAGAGGCCAGAGAGGTATCGCCTCATGCCATGTGTCCTATCATCTAACCTAGAGTTTCCTTGGTTGGAGCTTTATATACTGGGGTTGGTATTTTCCAGTGTAGATAGCTGGGTGAGGGGTGGCAATGGGAGATGCAATTTTCTGTTGTTTTTCCCATCTTCATTGTTCCCACGGGTTTACTCCTCCTGTTGCCGCCTTTGTCATTGGTGTAGCATTTTTTTCCAGCTTTGGGGGCATATCCATCATCTGAGGGGGGTTAGACTGTGGTGTACGACCTCCTTGCCCTTCCGTGTCGTGCTCTGATCATACTATATTGTACAAACGCATTAGACTACACTTCATTTCAATATGCAAAAGGAAGTATATGTTGCAAATAGATTCGGGTTGCTAAATGGACAGTTTAATTGTGGATTGTTGATTTAGCAGGAGCAGAGCTGTCATAATGATGAAATGGTGTAAGATTAGATTGCAGCCCCATCTCTGTCCTTCAGAAAGATGCTCATATTTGGTATCTCCATGATATATGTTATTAAATAAACAGTGAAAGCTTCACATAGACATGATGGGAGCCAGTGAGATGGATGTGCCTGATTAATAAAACATTCTTAATGCAGTTTGGGAGAGGAAACAAATATTGAATGTTTTGAAAATAATAATGCTACCAGATGTCTTGGGGACTGTGAAACCACTGATGCTACCACTAAATTCAATCCTATTTCAGAGAACCCATAGCATAGCTAATGCAGCTGTGGGCCACTTCTGTTTTGTGTTTACAAAAAAAAAAAAAGAATCTCCAATGTTGATGTATGATTGACTTTTAAAATAATATAAAGAACAATCAATAAATGAGGGACAAACAAAATAAATAGTGATTCACAAATGCTTTGCATTTCTAAAAATAGAGTTTTAAAAACTACAGGTGTGTGTCCCTTAGCGATCTACTGGCTCGCACCAGGATTGCATATGCGACGATAACACGTGGTCGTTGGGGGCGCACACGCCAATCCTCTGAATGCCATTGCCTCCGGAGGGCTGTCTGAGCCTCCCAGAGGCAGTGCATGTCCGAGCACTGTCTCTGGGAGGCTCAGACTGAGGGAAATCGCATCTCTCGTGCAATTTCCGAGTTCTTCCATGAAACTGGAAGTCGCATGAGACACGATTTCCCTCACTCAGTCTGAACCTCGCAGAGGCAGTGCTCTGACATGCACTGCCTCTGGGAGGCTCAGACAGCCCTCCGGACGGGAGGGGAGTGGCGCATCCCCTTCCCTCCCCGAGGAGGATTCAGATTGCATCAAGCGCCGCTTGACGCTGGAGATCGTGGTCCTGATCCCATCGTTAAGTGGCGCACAACTGTATATGTATGTTAAAGGTCTTATTGATAAAACGCAAGGAAGGGAATACTTTGAACGTTTATAGTATATGAATAAGGAGATTCTCACAATATAGTTTTGTGAGTGTTTAGGGAAATAATTAATAAGCCAGTTGTTTTTGCTAACAGTTGTTATAAAATGTCATTGAAAACCACGGGTACTCAAAGTTTGGTTAATAGGGTTAGCCTGGATTTAGTATAAGCTCTCAAGAGAAAATTGTAATTTGTTTTTCGAACTTGCATTGCTTCTGTGTAAACTAATTAGAACCTAATTCATACACAAAAGTGAATTATAGAACCTGACTTAAGACATCCTAAGAGTTCCAAGTAAGGTTACAAAAACGGGGCCTTGTTCAAAGCAAAACACTGGTGATTTTTTTTTAATGGAGTTTACCAGAAACTTGGGAGAATGTCATCTAATTTACAGCTATGAAATCATCGGAAATGAGTGGTTTTCTAACTTAGTTTTTCTTGAAAGTTGTGTATCACACTACAGCTGGTAGACATATGGCAGTTCCTTAGTCACGGGAGTTCTCTGTTGCTGGTGTGATTCATGCAGATGTGGTCATTCTTGAGAAACTTAGCTGTGAATTCAGATTCCAGTAGACACTTGGGATTCAGCAGTGAAATACTCAGACATTGGAGCTATTCATCTTTTTACATCTATTTCAGTGGTTTTGATTCCACTTATATTAGTGCTTCTTCTGTGCTGTACTCTTTCACCACCCTCCAGTACTGCTACAACAAATAAATGAGTGATTCCATCTCATCAAGGGTAGATGGATGAGATAATTACACCAGCATTTGTGTAAACCAGCATTTCTCAAAGTGTGCTCCAAGGAGCCCTGGGGCTCTCTGAGATTCCTTCAGAGATTCCATGAGTACGCCATAAGTGGCCACCATCTACCCCCTGTCTGGTTTGTACTGACATTTCCTTCCCCCCATATAGTACTCTAGGAGCGTAAATGTCTCTGGAGACCTAAAAGTTTGAGAACAGCTGATGTAGATCACCTTATTGAATGTATGATGACCCTAAAACAATTCAACTGAGTAAACACATACTTTTGCAAGGCACATAGAACTATGTTGGAAAGGGTAAACATTTTTCAACACTGACAAAATGCACACAAACAGTTAATAATTTGTCCTAGAAAATATTATACATTTCTTTTGTGTTTTCCACTATCCTTCACGCCTAAAACCCTTCTGTTCGTAGAGTACAAGATTAGGTTTGAAGATATTAGAGGATGAATTCCCATTTTTCTACATATCTCACCTCCAGAGTTGTTATACATCCATAAGAACAAAACAGTAACTTTTTAAAGTAAATGAAAGCTGTATCACTTGGAATTTGAATCAAGCATTTTCAACTTTTCAATTACAAAAGTTTCCTAGCACTACCAATATAGCTCGACATGTTCTGCGTTCAATATTGTTTTGAACTGAGGACCTGAGTTGAAGAATAAGATTTTTTCCAAACATTATAATGCGATACTTGCTTTAAGATTTCCAAGATTTAATTCCAAACATGTCTTTGTATTATAAAAATATAAAATCATTTGAATTATAACTATAACAAAACTGATTACATCTATTGTTTATATTCAATCAGTGCAGGATTTTTTTTGCCTAAAAAGTCTTAATCATATTTAAACAGGGAAAATATCTTTGCTTGAGTAGAGAACTGTGGCAGGTCTTGAAATGTATTTGAATTCTTGTTCAACTCCAGAATTTTAACATAGCATTCAAGCAGACCAGATGCTTTGGGGGAGCAATGTTTAGCTTTACCTTTCAAAACCATTTAGAGAACAGCAACAATGTTAAAACTTATAATAGTGAACCATATTGGGTCATCATTGTGCAGTATGCTGGAAGCTTTAGGGCAAAGCCCTGCACTGAACCCTCCATAGGGTTCCATGTTCTCCTGGCTGTGAATATCTAATGTTACTTGGGCCCTACTGCTGCTACTACCACTGATGGTTTAGGATTGATCTGGCCAAATTAGGCCCTTGATGATACTCAGCCTGGCCAGTCGTTAATCTCAGGGGCCATCCATGAGACCAACTTGAAGGGATTTCTTCAGACAGCAGGCTGGTGAGGGTGCCCATCTCTGTTCTCCTAGCTGCCTCTACAGCTCCTCCTTCCATTCCCTGGATTGGAAAAGAGGGAAAGAGAAGAAGAGGAAATGTGGGGAGTACTGAGCTAAAGCATTGGAGAGTGACCAAGAGCAGAGGCTGGCACATTGTCAGGTAAAGTGGGGCAGCATTTGGACTGCTGCCTAAGGCGGCAAAAAGTCTTGGGCCTACCCACTTTGATACCACTCCTGATTATACAAGATGTAGAAGAACTGTTTCATACAAACTACAAAGAATAACTCAAGCTGTAGAGTTTTTAAATCTCCATTACTCCACTTCCCCACTCCAGCAGAGATCAAACCATTAAGAATTTCTACTTGAGCCTTCCAGGAATTAGCTATAAGGATTAAAAACCATATCTTTTTAAGCCCTTTGTTCTTCTTTGTCATCAAACATTCTTGATCCTCTTACAGAACTCTGTATCCTCCTGCATTCTGATGCTCCTTCCCAGAAAACCTCTCTCTTTTTGGTTTGCCCTCAGCCCAATTGCTCTTCTAGGGCTGCAGGTTTGCGGTTACAGAAAAGCTACAGAATATAGTTTTCACCTCAGGATTTAGTTAAAATTTAACCTTCAATATTTTTCCTTCAATATTTTTCAAACAGACCTATTTCTAGTTGTTATAGTTGTGTAGATATGTCTGAAAGCATGTGGACAATGTCTGATAAAACCTCATAGGACAGAAATTTTTTTTTGAAAAAGTTACCCAGAAGTCTAGGGGATGGGCTTCAGTGTACTGTTTAGATATTTGGTGGTTGGCAACCTTCAGTCTCGAAAGACTATAGTTTAAGACTACAGCACCCAGTATTCCCAGGCGGTCTCCCATCCAAGTACTAACCAGGCCCGACCCTGCTTAGCTTCTGAGATCAGACGAGATCGAGCATGTGGAGGTTAACATATTTATTTTATTTTATTTCCATGTTTTTACACCATCCTACCTCCAAGGAGCTCTGGACAGTGTACATAGTGCCTTTCCCCTTTTTGTCTTCATAACCGCCCTGTGAGGTAGGTGTGACTGAGAGAAAGAGTGACTGGCCCAAGGTCATTCAGGAAGCTTCATCGTTGAAGAGGGATTTGAACCTGGATATTCCAAGTCTAACTCATGAACCACTACACCTTTATTTATGTGGAGTTCTCTGCTTTGCTTCTCCATGATTTTCTGTACCTTGCGTTTCCAAACAATGTATTTGCATGCAAGATTCTTGTGGTTGTTGTCCCCCTTGGAAGGTGGAACCCCGTTTGATTAAGTTGACGTGCATTGTAAAAGACTGCAAGATGACAATTTGTGTTATCAAATGTTGAACCTTTCAGAGAGAGGTGATTAGCACAATTCAGACAGACAGCTGTTCTGATCTGCAGTGCTTTTCATCGCTAAGCAGAAGGAATTCATGTTCTAGTTTCATACGTGTCTTGCATATCAGATCTTTCTGGGTGCCTATACCTACTTTAGATGAAAAGTAAAATTATTTTTCAAATAATTAGATCTTAAAATGCATCTAAGCTTTGTTTACTATCCTTGTTTCTACACTGCTGACAGTACTTTTTAGTATATCTTACAGTTAAACCACTGTAATTTTGACCAATAATTTACAATTAGAGATGGATTAACAGAGCAACAAGGGAAGGAGAAGGAGAAAAGACTTTTCAATCCTGGGCATAGCACAATGGGGAAAGAAAGAGAGAAAGAAGAGAGCCCTCTCCTACCCATCTGGACTCTGGTGCGGTTGCCATTTTTATTATGCCCTGCCATCTTGGACACTGGAGAAGAAGGAAAAATAGTTTGAGAATTTCTTCAAACCCTGAAGAGTTCTCAGAGCTCTGGAGACTTATTTCTTCTTTTTGGAGGAGGGGGATTCAAAACGCCAAGGACTATTTTACAGGCCTAAGCCTAGCAAAATTCCTACTTAACATGTGTTTGTATCATGTTATACTAATTCTTATAAGTTCACAGGTGTTATGGTCGCTTGTTTTCAAATTTCGTTTCTTTGCTGCTTTTGTTTCTTTGCAGGAATGAAATATGTTTTGCTTGCAATGCTCACTTTTAGCATTATTTTCAGCCTAAATTTTCTAAAAACATGTTCTAGCGTGCTCATTCAATAGTATCGCACTTTTAATGGAAAAGCATAAACAGAGCAGGGATGTATTTGCTACAGAAAACAAATGTTGTGTGAATCTCAATGAGTTTCAGTTACTCTTTTTTCTTTAGCACGTTTTTTAAAGAAGAAAGGGAGATGAAGGGCTTAGTCTTTTGAACTTGACACATCCACTTCTTAAGAACCCTAATATCAGTAGATCTCCTACAGCCAGTGCAGGAAACCGTTCTTTTGTGCTCTTCACATTCTGTGAAATATTGGGACAAGGAAGCTTCAGGAGAAGGGGGCAAAAAAACTTCCACTCAAGGGGTGCATTAAGTGTTGCAAGCTGTGTCTTCGGACTTTTCAGTGTATACGAGAGAGTTATGATCCTGTTGAAACCAATTTATAATAATCATCAACCTCAAAAAGACAGAATAGCAAAATAAAAATAACATAACCACTTTGGTAGCATGCTAGCTTTGTGGCTGATTTTTCCTATTTCATTTTTTTTTAGCACATCCACACTAGAACCTGGAAAGTAGAAAACGGCATGAGGTCAAGTATGTTAACAAACAAGTGATTCATTTTACATGAAGACGAGCAACTGCGCTAACCCAAGTTTGAGCTCATCTTGGTAAGAGTTTAATGTTGACCATTTTAAAATATGTGACTGCAACTGCTGAACAGTAGCAGACTTGGATATCATAATATGATGGAATATTTTGAATGAGTTACAGGTTGAGTCTCATTATTCGCGAGGGTTCCGTTCCAAGAACTCGCGTGGATGGCAAAAAATGCACTATAGCAAATCAATTTAAAAAACAAAGTTTCTTTGCTCTGGTGATTTAAAAACTTGCTGACCTTTGTAATGCACACAGAGTCAATCAGTCTCTCTCTAGGAGCTTAGGCTTCACTAGGAGGCAGCAGTCTCTCCTTTCACAGGAGCCCCAGCAAGGGGGAAAGAATGGAGAATATGATAATCACTGCCATTTAGTCTTCTTTCACATGCTCAGGGGAAAGGGAGGAGTGAAACCTACAGAGAGAATGATTGATGGGTTGTCAGCTGGCTGCCCTCTCTGGCATTATTAAACAACTTTAATTTAAAGGGCCCTTGTCATCAGCTTTGAGATACAAAAATCAGTGGATACTTAGGTTATACCTGTAATCACTTGTATGACTGTCTCTCTGCAACAGTAAAAAGCAGTTTTTTAAATCGTGATTTTAAAGGGGTGCATTTTTCCCCTTCTCCAGGGATCAGCGCATTCCTTCTCATTTGCAGGGGCCATTCGTGTTTAGTCAGATCCGTGTATAAAAAATCTGTGTGTAACAAGGGTGGACCTGTACTGTGACCTTTCAAGTAATGGAGTTGGATGGGGGAAATCCTGCTTAAAATTCACACTTTGCTATGAATGTGACTGGATAACCATGTGCTCTCAATCTAGTTTACCTCACAAAGAGGGTTATGAGGGTAAAGTGGGGGAGAGATTGTATACTTGCTCAGACATCTTAGAGGAAAGAGTAGGATACAAATGTTTTAAAAGAAGATAAACTTAATGATTCAATTAATTAAGAAGCTGCATCCTGGTTAGGAGGAAAAACAGTACTTGGACTGACTCATCTTAGTGCTTTTTCACATGTGCATCAGCATCACTTCATATCTCTTGTTTATTTCTGGTTAGATGTGTGAATTACTTCCTCTGAAAGTTTTGTCTATGCTGTTGGATTCCTGATAGCTGTTTCAAAGGTGCTTGGTATCAATGTTACAGTCATTGGGTGATGACCATGGAGCTGATAACTTGCCCTTTGTCACATGCACATAGTTTAATATTTTTAATATTAATTTAATATTTTATTATTTAATATTTAATTATTATATATATTATTTAAATATATTATTAAATATATGTTATTTTAATATATTATATTATATTAAAATTTAAATATTAGATATATTAGATTTGATGCTCCCATGGTGTGTGACTGCATTTGGGGAAATGTTACAAACCTGTACTTTTAACAAGCTACTATGTATATTCTTTTAACAATGATAGTCAATGGGACTTACTCATGGATGTGTGTGGGTTGGATTGCAGCCTCGGATTGTTAAAAATTTTCCTGCTTGATGATGTCACTTCCGGTCATGACATCATGTCCGGTGGGTCCTGACAGATTTTCATTCTAAAAAGTGGATCCCGGTGCTAAATGTGTAAGAACCACTGAAATAGATTATTAGATACAAATAGTTCTATAGATTTTAATGGTTGCCTGTGGGATTTCTCCTCTTCTTTTATTTTGAAAGGACTGAGACCATTTCCTAGCTGTGATTGCTTCACTCGTATATTGTATGTTAATAGAACAATGCTATCTCATTAAAACCCGAAACAAAATTATGCCATATTGTACTTGAAAGCGCGCACATAAACGCTGAATATGAGCATTCTGAGTGGTAAGTGTAATTATCAATTGTATGATTTTTATGTAAACTGTAATACAGTACATAATAGGCTTGTTAACAGGCTTGTATGGCTATCAAAACCATTTTACAATACAGGCACGATTTTTTTAAATTAATTCTCATTTCAAGGTAGCTGGATTACCAGCATATGGTGAGTAATGAACTTTACTGATTTTTGCATACATACTTGTAGAAAACACTGAGAGAGTTTTCTCAATTGATGGAAGTCAGAATTGTCTCTTCTTGTGGTACAGTGTGAAATATGGGCATATTCAGGGATTAGGGACATTCTGTTTTGCTTTGGCAGGTGAAAATCATTGGCAGGTCTCTGGTTAACATCCCTTTCTTCACCCAAAGAAGAGGATGAGTTTTCAGAGAAGAATGCTTCCCCATCTCTTGATTGGATAAAGATTTATTTTTTGATTGGGAAAATCTTTAATCATAATATATTCTAGAATAAATTCAGTCTTCAAAAATAAATTGAATAAATTCAATCTTCAGAGTCTCTACCTTCCGTTTTCTCTACCAATGTGGCTGTCATGCAGTCTGCCTAGTGGGGAGGGGGGTGCATGTGTATGTGTGTGTGCACATGACAGATCTGAGCACATGAGACGTTGAGTGATTGCTGAAAGGGGAATTGGAGCTGAGCCCTTGTGGTCCCAGATATAAATTTAAAAACATGACAGCAAAGAATTTGAAGGGATTAGGGACCCAGAAAAATAAACACAGATTAATTGTTCATCAACTTTAATCATTCACGATGGTGGTAAAACGAAACAAGCTTTCATGTTAGCATTTTTATCCATTGTTTTGCCTAACTGCAGGTCTTTTGACATCTATTCTTTGTTCAGCAAGTGATACAGCTGATCTAAATCTTCATAAGTCTCAGTTTGTAAGTTGAAGTTTTGCATTTCTGAGGAATTTTCTTTTGTCTGTTTTTTTCCCCCCAATAATAAACACCAAACAAAATAAGTGGTTTGTCTCAAACAAAAACAGATTATTTCAGCTTGACCAACATATTTGTTTACAGAACTGTCCAGATGAATTCTGGGAATGGAGAGGGATGCTAACTTCATTAAGAGCCCAATCCTATTCCCCCCCCCCCCCCAGTGATGCAGCCACACCAGTAAAAAAGGCATATGCCACATCTAGCAGTGGGAGGGGGGTTGCCCAAGGGCTAACAGAAGGCAAGTATTTTTTACTTAACTCTGTGTCAACCTTTGGCCAGTTATGGGTTTCCTTGAACATAACACCACCACTTTTGGTGTCATACATCCAAGGAGAGAAAGGGGAGGGAAACAGGATAGGATCTGGCATGTGCTGCTGGATCCACTCCCTCCTGCTGCTTCCCTGTTCTTCCCCCTGCCCAGTTTTGCCCCATTCGCCCCCTCCATGCCCTCATCACTGCCTGGTGGCGTAGTGACGTTCAGTTGCAGAGCTGCAGTGCTGTTGCATCTTTTGCAGTGAGAAGAGAGAGAGTGGTTGGCTAATGGGAAAAAAACTGCATAGATTCCTTTTTGGGATGGAGGGTTACCTGGAGATAAATTAATTGAAAATGTTTAAAAATGAACAAGAAAGTTTAACTTGTAACTGGGTAAAAACTGAATGAATTGCTTCCATGCGGTGTTATTATTGAAGTGAATATGATGGCAATGATAGCAACAGGTGTGCATTATGGCCCTCTGTACAATTTCTGTCCAGCAGTGTGGCCCTTGGTTTGCCCGCCTCTGACATGGAGGCTGAGAGTTTGCAAGCTGCATCTGTGAGTAGGAGTCATTGCAAGGCAGTTCCCATATGTGCATATTGTAGTAGGAAAGGGTTTGTGTTTGCTTGGTGGAGTGCCTGGCATCAGTTCCCAATTTGTGGTCCTCATTTATTGCTTCAGTGGCAAGGATAGAGACATAATATCTAGGATTTCATTGCTCATTCACAACAAGCCGCTGGCTGCCTTTCATGTTTGTCTTGTAAAGAGGGAGGGTTACACTCAAGGGAAGGAAAAAGATATCAAGCACTGAGCCAATACCTTGTAATTCACATCTATTATTGACTGCTACTGATGCTTTGAACATAGATAGATCACCCTGGGATTCATTCTTTCCATAAACAAAAAGCATTGAATCAGGACAGCAGTCCTGAATTTTGCAGCTCCTCACATCATTAAGTTGTTCAGAAATCCTATAATGGACCTTCCTGAGTTTTATAATGAAGTATTCAGTAAGCCTGGAATGAAATTGTGTTGCCAACTCTGTAGATTTTCTTGCTTTTTTATGTTTCAGTGACATGTCTTAGTGTAGTTCTTAATTGATTGGCTGCTACTGTGCAGTCATCTGATTGTGTTAATTTGATATAATAGCATGCTGTAGTCTGAAACATAGCAGCTCAATAATCCATACTGGAGTTTGGATTTATTTATTTATTCACAAATTACACTTTGTGTAATTTAGAAGTTTATTCACAAATTACACTTATGCAGAATTTTATTTGGCAAAAAGAAGTCATGGCTTCCAGAGTATTGTATTGGCAACCTTCAGTCTCGAAAGACTATGGTATTGCACTCTGAAAGGTGGTTCTGGCACAGCGTCTAGTGTGGCTGAAAAGGCCAATCCGGGAGTGACAATCCCTTCCACACCGGGAGCAAGTGCAGTCTGTCCCTGGTCTGTCTCCCTGGCTATGGGCCTTCCTTCTTTGCCTCTGCCTCAGACTGCTGGCAAAGTGTCTCTTCAAACTGGGAAAGGCCATGCTGCACAGCCTGCCTCCTTGTGGACCGCTCAGAGGCCAGGGTTTCCCACTTGTTGAGGTCCATCCCTAAGGCCTTCAGATCCCTCTTGCAGATGTCCTTGTATCGCAGCTGTGGTCTACCTGTAGGGCGCTTTCCTTGCACGAGTTCTCCATAGAGGAGATCCTTTGGGATCCGGCCATCATCCATTCTCACAACATGACCGAGCCAACGCAGGCATCTCTGTTTCAGCAGTGCACACATGCTAGGGATTCCAGCA
Organism: Tiliqua scincoides; assembly: GCF_035046505.1. Lineage (NCBI taxonomy): Eukaryota > Metazoa > Chordata > Lepidosauria > Squamata > Scincidae > Tiliqua > Tiliqua scincoides. The sequence goes on from NC_089821.1 coordinate 114,971,521, forward strand.
TGTTCCAGGACTGTGTTGTTAGGAACTTTGTCCTGCCAGGTGATTCCGAGAATGCGCCGGAGGCAGCGCATGTGGAAAGCGTTCAGTTTCCTCTCCTGTTGTGAGCGGAGAGTCCATGACACGCTGCAGTACAGAAGTGTACTCAGGACGCAAACTCTGCAGACCTGGATCTTGGTATGTTCTGTCAGCTTCTTGTTGGACCAGACTCTCTTTGTGAGTCTGGAAAATGTGGTAGCTGCTTTACCGATGCATTTGTTTAGCTCGGTATCGAGAGAAAGAATGTCGGAGATCGTTGAGCCAAGGTACACAAAGTCATGGACAACCTCCAGTTCATGCGCAGAGATTGTAATGCAGGGAGGTGAGTCCACATCCTGAACCATGACCTGTGTTTTCTTTAGGCTGATTGTCAGTCCAAAATCTTGGCAGGCCTTGCTAAAACGATCCATGAGCTGCTGGAGATCTTTGGCAGAGTGGGTAGTGACAGCTGCATCGTCGGCAAAGAGGAAGTCACACAGACATTTCAGCTGGACTTTGGACTTTGCTCTCAGTCTGGAGAGGTTGAAGAGCTTTCCATCTGATCTGGTCCGGAGATAGATGCCTTCTGTTGCAGTTCCAAAGGCCTGCTTCAGCAGGACAGCGAAGAAAATCCCAAAAAAGGTTGGTGCAAGAACACAGCCCTGCTTCACGCTGCTTTGGATGTCAAAGGGGTCTGATGTGGAGCCATCAAAGACAAAAGTGCCCTTCATGTCCTTGTGGAAGGATCTGATGATGCTGAGGAGCCTGGGTGGACATCCGATCTTGGGGAGAATCTTGAAGAGGCCGTCCCTGCTGACCAGGTCGAAAGCCTTTGTGAGATCTATGAAGGCTATAAAGAGTGGCTGTCGTTGTTCCCTGCATTTCTCCTGCAGTTGTCTAAGGGAGAATACCATATCAGTGGTGGACCTGTTGGCTCGGAATCCGCACTGCGATTCTGGATAGACGCTCTCTGCAAGTACCTGGAGCCTCTTTAGTGCAACTCGGGCAAACAACTTTCCTACAACGCTAAGGAGAGAGATGCCACGGTAGTTGTTGCAGTCACCCCTGTCACCTTTGTTCTTGTACAGCGTGATGATGTTTGCATTCCTCATGTCTTGAGGTACTTCACCTTCTCTCCAGCAGAGACAGAGGATTTCATGCAACTCAGTAGCGATGATCTCTTTGCAGCACTTTAGGACTTCAGCAGGGATGCTGCCTTTTCCAGGTGCCTTGCCAAAGGCAAGGGAGTCCAGGGCCATGTGAAGTTCTTCTAGGGTTGGTTCACTGTCAAGCTCCTCCAGCACAGGCTGGCACTCAATGTTGTTCAGTGCTTCTTCAGGGACTACATTTTCTCTGGAATATAGCTCAGAGTAGTGCTGCACCCAGCGTTCCATCCGCTGCGCCCGATCCTGGATGACCTCGCCTGTGGCAGACTTCAGAGGGGCAATTTTCTTCTGTGTTGGACCTAGGGCCTGCTTGATACCATCATACATCCCCTTGATGTTGCCCGTGTCAGCTGCTATCTGTATTTCAGAACAGAGCTGGAGCCAGTAGTCGTTAGCACATCTCCTGGCAATCTGCTGGACTTTGCCGCGAGCAGCTTGGAGGACCTGCAGGTTGCGCTCACTGGGACAGGCCTTGTGTGCTGCTTGAGCTCTCCTCTTTTCCTCAATGACTGGTTTCAGCTCCTCAGAGTGGGCTTCAAACCAGTCTGCCGTCTTGTTGGTCTTCTTGCCAAATATAGACAAGGTGGTGTTGTAAACGGCATTCTTGAAATGTTCCCATCTGTTGGATGCGTTTGCATCGACCGGGCCTGGAAGAGATTCCTCAAGCGCTCGTGCAAATTCCTCCACTTTTCTCTGATCCCGGGTCTTGCTTGTATCAATGCGAGGTCTTCCTTCCTTTTTCGTGTGATACAGTCGCTTTGTTTGCAGTTTCACTCTGCTGCACACCAGGGAGTGGTCAGTGTCACAGGCAGCACTCTGATAGCTGCGTGTGATCTTGGTGCTGGGAAGGCTGGAGCGTCTGGTGAGAATCATGTCGAGCTGGTGCCAGTGCTTTGATCTTGGGTGTCTCCAAGAGACTCTATGTTGGGGCTTCGTGTTGAAGAACGTATTGCTGACACAGAGACCATGATGACAGCAAAGCTCTAGCAGGCGTTGGCCATTCTCGTTCATCTTCCCAATGCCGAACTGACCTAAGCAAGTGGGCCACGATCAGCACCAACTCTAGCATTGAAATCGCCGAGGATGAACAATGGCTCTTTTACGGGGATAGTGGTGGCCAGGTCATCATAGAATTTGTCTTCGGCTTCTGCTGGAGACGACAAAGTCGGTACCATTTCCAGAGTGGTAATTGGCTAATGAAAGTAAGTAAGTATGGGGGGGCTGTATCTGCAGATCAAATCTGCTCCTCCCCCTGCGCAACCCCTGCTCCTCCCCCTGCACACCCACTCCGCGTCTAGAGGGTCTTCTGCACAGCTCCCCTTGCCTCCGGACGGTCTTCTGAGCCCCACAGAGGACAGCCATGACCTCTGCAAGTCTCTGAATGTTAAATGGAAAAAAAAAGTTACTTCCCGTTTTATCCCTTTGCCTCCAGAGTTTGGGGGGGCAGCCCCCCATATCCGCAGATTCAGCTATCCGCGGGGGATTCTGGAACAGATACGGAGGCACACCTGTAAAGTAAACCTTCCTGAAGAGAGAAGGACGTTTGGTTTCTAAATTATCCTTATATCACTGTAGCTTAATATTTTATTTTCAATAAATTGGACTTCCTCATCTTCCACAGAGTTCTATAGTACAGTCCTGTACATCGGTGTTTCTCAAACTGTGGGTCGGGACCCACTAGGTGGGTTGCGAACAATTTCAGGTGGATCTCCATTCATTTCAATATTTTATTTTTTATATATTAGACTTGATGCTCCCATGGTATGTGACTGCATTTGGGGAAATGTTACAGACCGGTACTTTTAACAAGCTACTATGCATATTCTTTTAACAATGGTAGTAAGTGGGACTTACTCCTGGGTAAGTGTGGGTATGATTGCAGCCTAGGATTGTGAAAAAATTTTCCCTGCTTGATGATGTCACTTCTGGTCATGACATCACTTCCAGTGGGTCCTGACTGATTCTCATTCTAAAAAGTGGGTCCCAGTGCTAAATGTGTGAGAATCAAATGTGTGTGAACTTTTAGTTGAAAAGCGGTATATAAATACTGTTAATAATAATAATAATAATCACTGCTGTATATGTTTAGTTGGAAGTAAATCCCAAATTGTTGTTCAGTTGAGCTTAAGTACAAGTTTGCTTGCATTTTCATCCTTAGGGTTAAGGTGCTTTGTTTAAAGTACATTTGGGGAAAATATGTGCAAATCTTCTTTGGGGACCAAGTCCAGGCAATGAATTAATTCTCACTGCAGGAGGAATTTAATTATTTTTGCCTACCTTTTAATGGAGCTGAAAACACCTGTTGTTTCCAAAGTCCATTAAATCAAAGGTTCAATATATATTGTTACTAAACTTTCTTAATTTACCTTAAGGGACAATGAGGGACTGAAGCAGATGTGATATGGGAGACCTGTGATTAAATCCCCCCTTTTAACCCTAATTGCAACCCCACATGGCATCTCTTCATTATCTCCAAATCTTCTATTACCCATGAAGGGAAGACATTCATAACTATACCTATCATTAGGATAACACTGCATGCATTCAACGAAGTGTGTTTTAGCTTATGCTACAATAAATTAGTTCATCTCTGAGTTGCCACAAGACTATTGGTGGTTTTTCCTTTCATCTTGTAAACAATTCTTTCCAATAGCACCTTTTATCTAACTTGCTTATTAGATTAGTCATGCCGATGTCCTTATTACTTGAGGACTTCTTAACCTGAGCAATTCATCCTATCTCCAGCCCTTTTAGTCTTTGGCCTACTTTAGTCTTTGGCGTACATGCACACAACAATCTGGTTTTTTTTTATTTAAACTGGACTGCATTACAGCAAAATGATCCCAAAAATAAATGGTTCAAAGCAAAAAAAAAAAAGACCTCTGTAGATATTAAGCTTTACTTTCCTGAATTAAAAAAGAAAATTGAGCCATTCATGATGAAGTGATCCATTTTTATTATCTTTGTTTTGAACAGGCTGTTGCTAGACCACAAAGTAATGACTTCCAGTGGGGTAGCCATGTCAGTCTAACTGAAAAAGACTGACAGACACTCTCTCATTTATTTTAGCATAAACATTTCTGAACTAGAACCCACTTACTTGGATGGCGGGTTTTGACGTTTTCTTTGGGAAGTAATCAATGCAAGATTGTAATGTGTTATCCTTTCTGCTTTGTAGCTTCACTTCATACACATATTTGAAGGAATGAAGACTGAGATGCTGAGATGGCATCAAGATGCATGAGCATCTTGACTCGCCATTGGGCTTCAAGTCATGCTTCTTGACTCGCCATTGGGCTGACTTGTTAAGATAATATCAACATTTTCTGCATCTAGGCATTTTCTCAAAGTCTAGGTGGAGGTAGCACAACAAATGTTGCTTAGAATGCAGCCCTCTCCAAAAGCACATCTCTTATTTTCCAAGAAGAAAACTGAGATACATACTGAAAATTTAGCTGGGTGTGTATCAATTGAATCTTTATCCATCATAGGTTCTGCTAGAAAATGAAGCCTCTTAATTAGTTTAGTTCTTAGAATTTATCCCATTCTGTATAAATTTGTCTTAAATCAACCTAACATTGATTAGTACAACAAGGAAAATGTCACAGCTGAACTAAATTTAAACTAGTACATGAAGCCTGCTGTTGCTTGTCAACTTCACCTTCATTTTCATCATGATTATGCTTAAAGTGCATTTAGTTCCAGTGATGTAAAAGTTCACATTGACTGTAATCATCTTTCACAACTGTTATAGATTAACCTTCTCCCATTTTGGGAAGGCACTTGCATCTCTGAAAACATATGTGTCAGGGAAGGTACCAAGAGAAGGCAGGCTGACCAAGGGGAATACTGCCTAGTGTTTTGTGTTCATACACCCTTTCCTTCTCTCTGTTGTCCATTTTACTGGGTCAGCAGTTGAATGGAGAGGGAAAGTGATAGTCCTCTCCACTACAGAGATCAGGCACAAGGGGACTCTCTGGGAAACCCCTCTTCCCAATATAGCACAGAACCCCCTGGGGCTCTTATTAAAAATCAAACTGCATTAGCTGCCCATGAGTTATCAGATGTGACAGTCCATTTAATTACCTATGAACATGGACTAGGCAGGCAAAGATTCAAAATATAGCTTATTAGAAACCAAAACGAAAAAATCAATCAACATGGGAAAGGGACGTCAGGAAGAGGCAGGAGGTCTGGCTCAGTTGGTAGAGCTGCCGCCTTGTATGCCTGAAGTTCTGAGGCTGCCAGTTCAAAACAACCGGAAGTACCTGAGAACTGACGACACGCTGATGTACTGATGAGCTGACCCTCGGCGGCTGAGAGGAGTTGCCGTCAAGTGGATTAATACAAATTAATCTACTAAATACATGTCATAAATCTTATTATAAACAAATCTATCAGATCACTTTCATATGTTACATATCCATTATTTTCTAGACTTTATTTTCTACCTTCATATCATTTCCCCATCTGTGAATTCCATAACAATAACAGACAAATTTAAATCTAATTCATCAAAATGTCACATAACTGCCAAGTCATGTCATCATTTTAGGTATCAATTCAAATCTTACATCATCTCTAAACTTTTTTTTTCTTTTTTTTTTCTTTCTTTTCCTGATAAACTTCACATAAACACCTCTCAACAATTCATTCTTGAAAATCCATCCTCTTCTTCCAACAGCTCCAGGTCCTGGCAAATCCCCTCCCTCTCTTGACCAATTTCTTGCTCGATCCCTTCAAGATCTATTAATCGTAGTATCTCTTCTCCATTGCAATCTGATAATTTTTGAACTTCCAGTTTACCCCATCTGTCAATGACTCAGGGCCCAATCCTGTGGTCTGCGCCATGCCTCCGCAGCGCGGACCACAGTTGCAAACGTGCCATGAGGCGTGTTTGCGGGGCTTACCGCCGGGCTCTTGCCGGAGGTGGCTCGGCTCCGGCCAACGCTGAGCCACCGCCTGGTGTGCGCCTGCGTTCCACCGTTTGGCGGTCAGGGGCATGGGGGAGACGTTCCAGGGAGGGGGGAGGCATGGTCGGGGGTGTTCTGGAGGGCAGGGGAGAGGTGGATCTGCGGTGCTGAGCTCCACAGGATCCTAGGCACTGGTTGCGGGCTGCGTGCCCTACATGAGCACCTTCACTTTAGCGGCGATCAAACAGTCACCACTAAAGTGAGTAGCCCCATTGCGGGGCTGCTCCCCTTACCCAGGGAGGTCCCCTTCTCCCGAGGAGAAAAAAAATACCCCACAGGATGCAGTGGAAGCTGAACTGGCAGCACTGTATTGCTGCGCAGGCGTTTAGGTAGGATTAGGCTGCTCACCTGAAAAAGAGCATTGGGAGGCTTGAAAGCTTGCATTTTAATTCACAGTCAGATTTTGATCATACAAATGTTGCTTTGTTTTATTTAAGTGAGAGTGTCCTTTACTGGGAATAGTATAGCAACAGTTTTTTATACCAACAGTCTTCAACTTTTTCAGATGTTGATCTACTTTTCATTAAAAGAAAGAAATGCATTTTTGTTTTTCAGCTACTTTCTTTCTTCCCTCTTCCTTCATTTTCTTAAATGAAATTTTAAAAACCTTAGTCTAAAAAGTATAGGTATAGCCAGCTAGTGCGGCCCACCTGGGATTAGGATGTGTGGATCAATCGTCTCTAGTTTGAAGGAAGCCCAGATATTTAAGGTGTGCCGCACCCACTCTTGAGGTTGTATTTTAAAACATTTGACCTCCCTTCCATTTTACCTCCTTGATAAACTGAGTGCTCAGTTTCTGACTTCAGAAAGAACTTGGCTATCCTTATGAAATCTGTCTGTATGCTTGCTGTTACTAGGTACGTATGTAGCATACTAAACAATGAGGTAAGTGAAAAATCAGAGATCTCTTTGCTGTCACCAACATGGATTAATTTATATAATTGCCAGTTTATTCAAGCAATTATATTGCTTCTCCCGAGGAGCCTCCCGCAGTTTCGCGGGAGGCTCTGGATTCGGCGGGAGCCCGCCAGGGAGCCGCCAGGTTCTGCTGCTCCGGGCAGCTCTGGATTGGGCTGCCCGATTGTCGATCATTAGTTGTCTCCGATGTTATAGTTTTAACTTCCATTTCCCTTAGCTTAGTTACCTGTTGGCTTAGAATTTCCACGCTGATTTGTACTTGTAAAGTTTGAATCATCTTGTTTCGATTCATCGTAAGCAATTTTTCTATCTTTCTCTGCATAAAATTCTGCCATTCTTCTTCTGGGAACTCCATCATATTTTCCCTTGCAATTATCTTTTAGTTCACTAGATACCATAGACAACTCTCTTTTACTATGGGATGTAAAGAATTTCTTTGTTCCTACTGATAGGCACCACAGTGGCGTTTACCAATCAGCATTTCAAATGATCCTGCCACAGTGAAGAATCCAGAGTAATCCCGAGTCCAGAGTCTAATAAAAAGAAATTATATCCAATACCGGGTTGCATATTTATAAAAATATGTCAATGAAATCATGCTCCATATAATACCAAATGCTCAATGATCTCAAGTGTAAGAATCTGCAGTGAAGTGGGGGAGTCTTCCCCTTCTTTCTCCTTTTTCCTCCAAAGCGTTGAGCTACATCAATCCTTTAAAACTGGAATTTGCATAACACGAACAGTACTTACTTAGTTCTTCCAAATATCTTCTTTCAGTAGATGGTAAATTCAGTTCAGTTCAATTTTATTATGGTCACCGACCAGCATAAAAATAACAATACAATCATAGTATACAACTGAACATACATATGACCCATCACAGCATCCTAACATAGGCTCTTGACGACATAAAATACTAGCAATTAATAGATCTAAGTCTAGATAAGACTAAGTTTGGCCTAGTTATTGTGGATTGAACGGAGTACAGTAACTGAGGAAGATACTTCTGAAAGTCTTCTTGTCCATATTGAATTAAAAACTTATTCAGAATATAAGTACTCCTCTATGAGCAACCTGGAAGGCCACAATCCTGTAGATGGTATCTCCACAGGGGTTCAGCAGTTTTCGCGGTTTGATCCGAGTTGCCTCCCTGACTGCCTTACCGGCAAAGTCTTGAAAAGAAAACTCTCCGGCTGAGCTCTAAACTTCCCAGGTACTTTAACGCCATCAGGATAACAATGCCTCTCCTGGCAGTCATTACCAGATCTCCTAGATCCGCAGTTTCAGGTGAGAAACTCGTTGTTTTCCAGGAGCTTGTCCTGGAGACACCCTGCTCGCTCACTGCCCCGCCCCCCACTTTTTTCATGCTCCTTATAGATACAGGTGTACTTAAAGCACTGCTTTAAGGGGCTTTGCTTTGTAGCGCTTTTTGCTTTTCCCCCCCCAATTATATTCATACTTATTACTTTCAGCAGTGATGCTCACATCAGCTGACTCTGAGCAGAACTGAGCAAGTCAGCAGGCACCATTTTGTTACCCAGGCTCATATACTGTAGCATTATTTATTATTTTTACTTTTGCATCTTTGTGGGAGCCTCGAACTATTGTGCACTTAATGCAGTAAGTGTGATACTACAGTATAAATATATTTTTAGGCTTATATGCACTGACAAGTAAAAAAAGGCTGCTCTTTGCTTTAAGATGGTATTCTCTTTACGGCGGTTGTCTGTAACCTAATCTGCCATATTAGTGGAGTGTGCCTGTATATGCTTTCTATGTAGAAAGTATTCTTATTGTTGCATGCACAATGCCAGGGTCTTTTGTGAATCCTCAACCTAAAACAGTTGATATTTTCTGGGGTATTTGGGGATCTGTGGGATTGTAGTGCTATCTTCAGCTCTGTTCTACATGCATGCAGTGTTATTGCTTTTGTCCCCTTCCCCCAGGTAAGGGAAGTAGCCCCGCAATGGGGCTACTTGATTCTATAGCAATCCTTGGTTTGCTGTAGAATCAAGAGCCTCCGTGTCAGGTGGTGAACCTGACACGGAGGCTCAGGATCTGGTGGAGCAGAGCTCCACTGGTCCTGCCTACCTCCCATCCCACTCCCCCCAATATGACTCCTCCCTGCCCTCCCTCCGCCTCCACCCATCCAGATGGCCTTCTCCCCACCTCCCCCCACACCTCTACTCACCTCTCTGCCTGGTGGTCCGCGCCTCTGCCAAGCCAGGAGCAGCAGTGATCCACCAGGCTAGCCCAGCGCCGGCTGGCACTGCGCTAGCACAAGTGCTAAGGGCTGCAAATGTGCTTTACAGCACTGTGACACTCACCACCAGCAGAGCGACACAGGTGCGAGCTCAGGATTGGGCTCTCAGCTCTTACTATCATCCCTCAGTCTGTTTAACAAAGGACGCATTGGAAAGAAAGCAAGTACAAGTATCCAATTGATACTCTTTCTGGATATACAGGCATAACCTAATTATCCACGATTTTTTTTTTTCACCTGTTGTTTTATCTCAATGCATTAAGGTGGGGGGGGGGTTCTTCAAATTAAAGGAAAAAATCCTTTAACAATAGCTTCACTTACCATTGTAACAGCGGCAGACAATCTTTCTCTCCATGCGCTTAGAATAGCTTCACTCCAAGGCAAGTGACCCCTCCCTTCCTTCTGAGCATGTGAAAGAATGTAAAATGATTATCACCTCCTCTTTGCATTCTTTCCCCATGCTGTGCTCCAGGTAAGGGGAGGCGTCGCTGCTCTAAGCACCTAATGTTCTAAGCGCCTGGAGAGAGATTGATTGCCTGCCTGCTGCCTCTGTCATGCATTACAAAGGTAAGCAAGGCTATTTTAAAATTGCTGAGCAAAGGGATATAGCTTTTTAAATGGATTTCCTTTAACTCCATTTTTGGCATCTATGGGGCTTCTGGGAACGGAACCCTCTTGGATACCGAGACTCAACCTATAAGGCTTCTTGTGGCCTTAACTGCCACAAAAAAGTTGTTTAGAATAATGTTTGGAAAAGGAGACCCTTACTAAAAGCACTTAAGGGATATATTTGAAAATTTAGCACTGGTCCTTCATGGTACTTGTTAAGTTACTTTTTTTCTGCAAGGCGAAATTGCTGGTGTTACATTGCAAGAGATGGTCATCTAATTCATGTGTTACAGCTTGTAAGGCAGAATCAGCTACCCAGATTAATTTTTGTACCATGGAATTCCTTCTTTTGCTAATTTGCTGTATTCCAAGACTGTGGGCATTGACTGGCTCTCTGCAAGCCTGGCTGCAACTGGCTGCATTTCTTCATACTAAAAGTTTGGAAGGCCAAGGGGACCTCTCCGCTGCTGCAATTCAAAGCTGGGTAACGGAAATGGGAAACTTCACAAGGAAAAAGTGATCTGGTTACCAAAGGAGCTTTACAAATATTAACAAAAGGGGGGAAAGATCTGGAATCCATTGCAAGAATGCTTTGACTAATCACTTGGCTGCTGGCGTAACATGTTCATCCACTGTGACACTCCTGCTTTTTTGGTTGTCTTTTACCTTTTGTTGGTGTACATATTCTTTCCTCTTTCTCAAGTGTATGCCAGTGATGCCAATTGAGTTGTAAGAAGAGGTAGTTGAAGACAAATGACCTGGACACTTAAGCACTGTGCATGGTCTGGATGTTTGCTGTAAGCAGGGTGGTAGCGTTTGTTAAGAAGTAGGTGGGAGTGCTGGGGAGGTTCAGAGCTTTCCTTCATAATTTGACTGACAAGGTCCACTTCGCTATATTAAATATTTTAATAAATGGTTGCACCTAGTTAGAGATTTTGTCTTTTCTTTACCTGACATGTGCTTCCCCTTCCCTCCACCTTTTTGAATTTACTTCAGGCAGCAAACCTTTCTGTCCCCTTTTTAATTTGTGGGAAGGAGTTGGAAGTTGCTTCCTTTGTACACAAGTGGCAAAAGAGCACAGTGCTTCAGACAATCCCCACTTCAACCTCAGGCTGCTGTCTCTGACTTGAATCTCCAAGAGCAGGAACAAAACACATCACAACCACACACATCCCTTCTGATGCTTAGAAAGTTGGTCCCTCTGTGAACTGAGCAAGCGAAAAAATATATATATTGCTTGATGGAAGGAAACCTTGGTCGTGCGTGTACACACCAAGTTTACAGTGTTTCAAAAACTTCTCAGTGGATCTGTTGGGATGTAGAAACCAAAAAGAGGATGGGAGAAAACACGCACACACCTCTGTCCAGTCTTCTGTGTCTTTAGCCGTGTTTTGGAAGGCAGTTTCCCTGTGAAGGCAACTGAGCAGGGAAAAGAGAAAAGAACTACTCAACTCGGTGGAAGGAAGCCCAGTGTTTAATGCAGGCACTTTCAGCAGGGAAAGCAATGCAAGTGGAGAAGTAGTAGTTTGAGAGACAAATTTCAAATCTCCTTTCCCAGGCCTTGGGCTGCAATTCTATAAACACTTTTCTGGGAGTAAGTCATAGTGCACACAATGGGATTAACTTCTGAGTAGGCATTCAGAGGGTAAGATAAACAGACAGCACCCCCCCCCCATCCTCAGTTGGAAGAGGATCAAAGTGCTGTTGGCTTCCCTTCCTTCTCTCCTTTCTCTTTCACATCCTAAGCAGATGGAGCAAAAGATCAAGCAAAAGCTTCTTTTGCTGCTGTCTCTCCTACTGGCCGCAAGCAAAGGGGAAAGACAGCTGCCTTTTAAAGCCAAAAACAAGGAGAAGAGGAGCTGTAGTGGAGACAGCTCCCCAAGGGAGCAGTCTAGGATGCTGTCTCATCTATCGAGAATAACATGGGTTTTACAACCATGCATTCAAAATCCCATGTGGAAGCTCTGTGGGCTCACAGGCTAAGAGGTGAAAAAGAGGTACTTGGATATTTTGTGGCCAAAAAAATTCATGCATGTCTTGCAGATAAGGAAACCCACATGGGTTTTGCAGCCAAACCTGTGGTTATTCTGTGGGAAATGCTCATTTCCATGCGGGTTATTGCACGTTTGGTCTAGGCCTAAGTTTGTAGATGGGTGATGCATGTCTGATTTTTATCAACAACAGATTGCTTTTTTCAACAAACTTAATAACTAGACATGGGTGACATTTCCTGATGATTTATTTATGCGTGTATTTTAGTTTCTTATAAGAAAAATAACTTTGATTCATGAAGAACATTCCCAGTGTAATTGAGCCGATTGGATATGGGAAAAGTGCTAAACGGGATTTTGCACAATAGTAACTAGATGTCATTGGACTATTGCCCAATAGTTGGGCAATAGTAACTAGATGTCATCTGATGCTATCAGTAAACTGGGGTGTGTGTTTGAAAGCGGTTTTCACCAAAACCCAATACTATATTCTGGTGCTTTCTAGAAGTTCATAAGTGTATGACACATATATTATGTATACAGACAAAAATAAACATATTATGGAGTCAGTTTGAAAACACATAAAGAGCTTTGTGGCTTTTTGTTCTTTTGTTGGCTAGAAAGGTATTTTTGTTACTTTTTATTTCTGTTTCCTTACAATTGCACTTGCGTTATTTATAGAGGTTTTGAGTATTTATAGAGGTTTGTTCCGTGCAGTAGTAAATAGTGATCTGCATGGGCTGCAATGAGGGAGGCTGTTTAAAGTTGGATAAAGAACAGAGGTGCAAGCACTAGCAATCAAGTGGGGAAGTATGAATCAGCAACCAAATCAGAAAGTAGAGTAAAAACAGCCCTAATATCTTTTTGAAGTGCTTGGGAATACCAGTTTTCTTTTATTTCCCCTATATAGCAACTTAGAGTAGTTCATGAAAACCAGCTGCATCTTCATTGCTTGAGTTGCTTGCCTGCATCTTCATTGCTGTTAGAGAGTTTGGAATTAGTGTATAAGAAGCCTGCGAAATATTATGAATCACAAATGTTAGCATTACAGAGACAATTCTCTGAACTTGGAAGCCAGTCTGGGTGGTAGAAGGGAATGAGGAGGTTGTGTGTGGGGGTGTGTGTGTGTGAGGGATTTGACAAAATTACTGAAACAGTTTTTTCTTAAATTAAGTATATAAAAATGACAAGCACTAAGGTCAAAAAAGGACATTGATGCAGTGTTTCTCAAACTGTGGGTCGGGACCCACTAGGTGGGTTGCGAGCCAATTTCAAGTGTATCCCCATTCATTTCAATATTTTATTTTTAATATATTAGACTTGATGCTACTATAGCATGTGACTGCATTTGGGGAAATGTTACAGACCTCTACTTTTAGCAGACTACTGTGTATATGCTTTTAACAATGACAGTAAATACGACTTACTCCTGGGTAAGTGTAGGTTGGATTGCAGCCTAGGATTGTTAAAAATTTCCCTGCTCCATGGTGTTACTTCTGGTCATGACATCACTTCTGGTGGGTCCCGACAAGATTCTTTTTCTAAAAAGTGGGTCCTGATGCTAAATGTGTGAGAACCACTGCATTAATGTAATTGAAAGACGAATAAATGGAAAAACAATTATTTTGAAAGATTTAGTTGAGGGATTTAGTTATCTTTAATCAGTAGGATTGTAATCTGGCATCGTTCTTCTACAGAACTGGCAAGAAAATATTCCAAAATATTTATATTTACAGTGCCAAATCAGTGCTCAAACTATCCAGGGGCAGAGACTCCCCTGTCATTCTAGACCCCTTAGCTACTGGATTTTTTGTTTGTTTTTAAAGAAGGTTATGGAGAAGGGGGTAAAAAGTGGTTCAGTTGAAATTAGAGGGAATCAGGAGGGGAGCCTCATCAATTACAATAAAGCATCCCTGCCGGTTCTCCCATAATTTGCAGATAGGAATAAAACTTACAACTTGGTGTAACAGTCTCCCAATACTTTTTAAAGCAGTCACAAAAAACAGTGTGAATGGAGGTACAGAGTGAGCAAGGGACTGCTTAATCTTCTTTCAGGCCACTTTTTCTACAATCAACAACTGCTTTCCACCCATGAGAGAAAACATCTATCTCCATCTTTTCCCCCACTGGTGGAAAGTAGAAAGTAGAAGTAGGAGCTGAAGCTTTAGCAAGCCCTCTTTTCCCCCTCCTCACATAATTGCTCTGCTCAGATGGGTAGCTTTCTATAACTGCTTGTTTAAAAAATGAACGGAGAGAAATGATGTGATTCAGCTTTATTATGCACCCACCCACCCTTCCCTTTGAAACAGTGTGAGACTAGTGGGTTGCCCTTTTGGGAGCTGGGTAGGAATTTTTTGCTATCTGCTTGATTGGCATTAGCAGGTGGTGTTTTGCCTATCCCAGTTTGGCTTCTGGATTAAGTGGTTGACTGTTGTTTTGTTTTTCCTTCCTCTTTACCTTACTTTTTGTCAGGTGCTGCGCTGGCCTGGGAGGCACGAGTAAGGGTTTTGTGTGTACTCTGAGGTAAGCATGCCAGTACTGCTCCTCAGAGGCTTGCCAACTCAGAGGGGCTGGCTGGTGAGCCCTCTGGCTTGGATTGCAAAGGCAACCTCAAAGGCTTTCTGGCTTGGGGGAATCAATGCAGTACAGCTGCCTTGAATCTTCGCAGTTGGCATAGACAAGATCAGTCCATCTGTTGACAGATCACAGCACTGAGTGGAAATGTCTTGGTGTTCTTTTTTTGGAATAGATTATCATTTTCTGTCTCTTGTAAGTTAGCTGCCCACACTTCAGGGAGGGGAATTTCAGGTTTTGCCTGATGCAGGTATTTTCTCTGTGATTGTCCAGTGCTGGTCGCCGCATCTCAAAAAAGACATAGTGGAAATGGAAAAGGTGCAAAAGAGAGCGACTAAGATGATTACGGGGCTGGGGCACCTTCCTTATGAGGAAAGGCTACGGCGTTTGGGCCTCTTCAGCCTAGAAAAGAGACGCCTGAGGGGGGACATGATTGAGACATACAAAATTATGCAGGGATGGACAGAGTGGATAGGGAGATGCTCTTTACACTCTCACATAACACCAGAACCAGGGGACATCCACTAAAATTGAGTGTTGGGAGAGTTAGAACAGACAAGAGAAAATATTTCTTTACTCAGCGTGTAGTTGGTCTGTGGAACACATCCACCACAGGATGTGGTGACGGCATCTGGCCTGGACGCCTTTAAAAAGGGATTGGACAGGTTTCTGGAGGAAAAATCCATTAAGGGTTACAAGCCATGATGTGTATGCGCAACCTCCTGATTTTAGAAATGGGCTATGTCAGAAGGCCAGATGCAAGGGAGGGCACCAGGATGAGGTCTCTTGTTATCTGGTGTGCTCCCTGGGGCATTTGGTGGGCTGCTGTGAGATACAGGAAGCTGGACTAGATGGGCCTATGGCCTGATCCAGTGGGGTTGTTCTTATGTTCTTATTGCTTTTCAGTAAAGTGGCCTAGTTTATCCCAACTTGGGATAAACTAGTCTCGCTTGTTCATTAGGTTGTACACAGGCAAAAGTCAATAAAAGATAATTGGGTTGTGCCCAGACAAAAGTCAGTAAATACTCACTGGAGATGACCAAGCCTTTGGGCTCTTTTGATCCTAGCTTCTGTCTGTCAAAAGTCTTCAAGATATTTAAAGTGTCATCTAGTTGCAATTGAAAGTTGGCGTGTATATTTTGGCTCCTTTTGAGAAGAACCTAAATTCGCCTTCTAGGATTTTTAAAAAGTGACTTTTGTTTGAACATCTTACAAAAGCACTGTGCAACAATCATGCTGTGAGTTGTCCTGCAGCAACACTGTTCAAAAGTTTCATTCGCAATGCAAACACCCTATTCCAGGGGTTCTCAACCAGTGGTATGTGTATCACTGGTGATACACCAGGCAGCATTGGTATACACAACACCCACTGCCTGGCAGTGAGACTGCAACAGGAGATTTCAACAGCGATAGGAAACCCAAGCCAGCAGGCAGAGCTCTAGTGAGTGGTTTTCAAGTGCAAGAAAAAGCTCGCTAGCCCACCCGAGCCTCTTTACTGACCTTGGAAGTGCGGTCTCCAAATCCAGAAACAACTGGCAATGACATCATCGCCAGTCACTTCCAGTGGTATCTCTGAGGACAGCATGTCGGCAATTAGTACATTGGGGGAGCAGCTGCCCTAGTCTCCTTTCCTGAAAAAATTCCCTTTCTGCTCTCTTGCATGCCTACATAAGAACATAAGAACAGCCCCACTGGATCAGGCCACAGGCCCATCTAGTCCAGCTTCCTGTATCTCACAGCGGCCCACCAAATGCCCCAGGGAGCACACCAGATAACAAGAGACCTCATCCTGGTGCCCTCCCAGGATGCATCTGGCATTCTGACATAACCCATTTCTAAAATCAGGAGGTTGCGCATACACATCATGGCTTGTACCCCATAATGGATTTTTCTTCCAGAAACTTGTCCAATCCCCTTTTAAAGGCGTCTAGGCTAGACGCCATCACCACATCCTGTGGCAAGGAGTTCCACAGACCGACCACACGCTGAGTAAAGAAATATTTTCTTTTGTCTGTCCTAACCCGCCCAACACTCAATTTTAGTGGCTGTCCCCTGGTTCTGGTATTATGTGAGAGTGTAAAGAGCATCTCCCTACTCTTAGTCTCCTTGTCGCTGCGCTGATGCATGTTTGTTCATATCATGTAAAAAGAATGAGCTTTAGCTGCCTACTGTCTAATACAGTTTGAATTACATTAGAGTGGATATACACACAAAGCACACATAATTCCAGATGGGTTTTGCTTTTAAGCATCATTTTGATGACTCTCATCAAGTAGGCTATTTTAAATATGCATAAAAATAGCTGTTTGTTGAAGAAGAGGATTCTCTTGAGGTTATCCAGTGAACACTTATGTTTCTACGTGATATGCCAATAAATTGTGATGAATACTAACAGTGAGTAAAAATGTTTCCCCGCAGTAGCATTCCGCCATTGGAAGTAAAACTTTTTTCTGTTGGAGCCGTGACAAAAGTCTTAATGATCCAATTTGTGTAATCATCCCAAGTAAACACTGTTGTTACTTTGAACAACTCTGTACAGTTCCTCCCTCCCCTCTCTTTTTAAAAAATGGAATTTTTTGTTGTATGCATAATGGCACCATGGCTACTGCCGTCTTTTTGGAAAATAAATTGCAGTGGAATATAATAGGGAATTGAATGCTTTTCAGCTTTTGCTTCATTCAGTGGATTCTTACACTGTGTTGTACACTTCAAGGGCCTTATGGAATATGAAGGTTCCGCTCTCTTCCATGGTGTAGAAATAATTCTTCACTCAACTGAGATTTATTTTATATACCAGTAGCCTTATTTTAATACTTCAGAAGTATTATCCTGTTTTTAAAGAAGTCTTACAGTCAGAATAAAGCCATCAACCTCCCCCCCCCCAAGTTCCTGGGGGAGAAAAAAAACAACACTGATATACAATCAATTTTCGTTATCCACTGAGGTTAGGTTGCTGAAAAACCCGGCGGATAGGAAACCGCAGTTACTGAATAATTAATCCTGTGGGATTTAATGTGGTTAGGTTCTGTGAACTTTCTGTGCAATACAGTATATACAGTATACACTGTACATACTGTATATATACCCTCTGTATATATACCACTGTATATATACCCAGTGTACAGTATACACTGTATTGGGTATAAAAGGACTGCCTACTGTTATATTTATTTTTTTCTCTCCCTTTTGCTGGATGGCCCTAAGGAAACCAACACGAGTGTAAGAGAAGAAAAACAATTCACAGTAAGGATAAAAAAATGCGTATTTGAAGTTTCTGCGGTTCCAAAAGTCGCTGTTCCAAAAGTTTATAAATAAATAAATAAATAAAAGTACCAAGGACTGACTGTATCTTCCGTAAATGGAAGTCTTGCCCTAATGAGGAGAATAAAAAGGAACATAAACTGTGGCAAAAGAAATGTAAGAAGGTGATATGGGAGGCCAAGTGAGACTATGAGGAACGCATGGCCAGCAACATTAAGGGGAATAATAAAAGCTTCTTCAAATATGTTAGAAGCAGGAAACCCGCCAGAGAAGCAGTTGGCCCTCTGGATGGTGAGGGAGGGAAAGGGGAGATAAAAGGAGACTTAGAGATGGCAGAGAAATTAAATGAGTTCTTTGCATCTGTCTTCACGGCAGAAGACCTCGGGCAGATACCGCTGCCCGAACGGCCCCTCCTAACCGAGGAGTTAAGTCAGATAGAGGTTAAAAGAGAAGATGTTTCAGACCTCATTGATAAATTAAAGATCAATAAGTCACCGGGCCCTGATGGCATCCACCCAAGGGTTATTAAGGAATTGAAGAATGAAGTTGCAGATCTCTTGACTAAGGTATGCAACTTGTCCCTCAAAACGGCCACGGTGCCAGAAGATTGGAGGATAGCAAATGTCACACTTATTTTTAAAAAGGGAAAGAGGGGGGACCCGGGAAACTATAGGCCGGTCAGCCTAACATCCATACCGGGTAAGATGGTGGAATGCCTCATCAAAGATAGGATCTCAAAACACATAGACGAACAGGCCTTGCTGAGGGAGAGTCAGCATGGCTTCTGTAAGGGTAAGTCTTGCCTCACAAACCTTATAGAATTCTTTGAAAAGGTCAACAGGCATGTGGATGCGGGAGAACCCGTGGACATTATATATCTGGACTTTCAGAAGGCGTTTGACACGGTCCCTCACCAAAGGCTACTGAAAAAACTCCACAGTCAGGGAATTAGAGGACAGGTCCTCTCGTGGATTGAGAACTGGTTGGAGGCTAGGAAGCAGAGAGTGGGTGTCAATGGGCAATTTTCACAATGGAGAGAGGTGAAAAGCGGTGTGCCCCAAGGATCTGTCCTAGGACCGGTGCTTTTCAACCGCTTCATAAATGACCTGGAGACAGGGTTGAGCAGTGAAGTGGCTAAGTTTGCAGATGACACCAAACTTTTCCGAGTGGTAAAGACCAGAAGTGATTGTGAGGAGCTTCAGAAGGATCTCTCCAGACTGGCAGAATGGGCAGCAAAATGGCAGATGCGCTTCAATGTCAGTAAGTGTAAAGTCATGCACATTGGGGCAAAAAATCAAAACTTTAGATATGCGCTGATGGGTTCTGAGCTGTCTGTGACAGATCAGGAGAGAGATCTTGGGGTGGTGGTGGACAGGTCGATGAAAGTGTCGACCCAATGTGCGGCGGCAGTGAAGAAGGCCAATTCTATGCTTGGGATCATTAGGAAGGGTATTGAGAACAAAACGGCTAGTATTATAATGCCGTTGTACAAATCGATGGTAAGGCCACACCTGGAGTATTGTGTCCAGTTCTGGTCGCCGCATCTCAAAAAAGACATAGTGGAAATGGAAAAGGTGCAAAAGAGAGCGACTAAGATGATTACGGGGCTGGGGCACCTTCCTTATGAGGAAAGGCTACGGCGTTTGGGCCTCTTCAGCCTAGAAAAGAGACGCTTGAGGGGGGACATGATTGAGACATACAAAATTATGCAGGGGATGGACAGAGTGGATAGGGAGATGCTCTTTACACTCTCACATAATACCAGAACCAGGGGACATCCACTAAAATTGAGTGTTGGGCGGGTTAGGACAGACAAAAGAAAATATTTCTTTACTCAGCGCGTGGTCGGTCTGTGGAACTCCTTGCCACAGGATGTGGTGCTGGCGTCTAGCCTAGACGCCTTTAAAAGGGGATTGGACAAGTTTCTGGAGGAAAAATCCATTATGGGGTACAAGCCATGATGTGTATGCGCAACCTCCTGATTTTAGGAATGGGTTAAGTCAGAATGCCAGATGTAGGGGAGGGCACCAGGATGAGGTCTCTTGTTATCTGGTGTGCTCCCTGGGGCATTTGGTGGGCCGCTGTGAGATACAGGAAGCTGGACTAGATGGGCCTATGGCCTGATCCAGTAGGGCTGTTCTTATGTTCTTATGTACTTGCAGTGTGCTTTGCCAGATGGGGAAGCATGTGTATTCTTCTAAGTGGTAACCATGATTTAAGGAAGCCGTCCACCTGGTGGTCACCATGATCCTTCCTGTCTTGGCAAAGTGCTTTCAAAGGGAGAGGAAGAGATTATGGCATGCATTGTTCAGCAAAAAAAAGCCATTTCTCAAAGGGTGGCTTGCCCTTCAACTGGATTTTCACCACCTCCAAAACAGAACTTTTGCACCAAACATCAGATCCTATCAAAATTTGGCACAGTTCTATATCCTTTCTCCATTACCCTTGGAATGGGAAAAGCTCTCCAAGCTCACATTAGTTGGTTTATTTCTGAACTACATCCAAAAATATCTTAAAGTATTCACCTTCTTTTCAAACCAAATTGAATTCCTTCATGAACCTTCAACTCTTTCCCATTAAAAAAATTTTTTTCATCAACATCTCAATTTCATCTGCATTTCGGTAAGAGTAGCTAAAGTTGTACAAGTTTCTTATTTTTAGAAATACACTAGCTTCCATTACCCTGTCTGAAGGACACAATTCCTAAGGAATAACAATTGTATTGATAGTGACTTTAATTAGGTTGTATTTCATTATATTGACAATCCATCATAGCAGTACGATCCCCAGGACTGAATGAATTGCTTCACTAATTTGGGGATATTGCTATGGTAAGGAGGAGATACAGACAACAGGGTGGCGCTATTTGAAAGCAGGGAGTTTTGGTGCTGTGGTGGTCCAGGCACCAAATTCAGAAAGGCGTGGGTCTAACTTGTAGGTTTGTCACTTTTAACTGCTAGTTTGTGTACTAACCCACTCATTCCATAGTTTTGGCAATATACCGTATCTGCATCTAAAATGTGGCAAGCTCTTCCTGCCATTTTCTGAGCACTTTGTTTACTGGAGCCCTTATTTTGATTAGACTCTTTTTGTTTAAGGGGATTTGATTATGGTTTGGGTTGAATGCTGTTATAGGAGAAGGATAAACATCTCTCTAAATCAGTTTTTGGATTTTGGTCCAGTTAAAATTCCCATGTGTGTATGTGTGTGTGTTTTTAATAAAGTGCAGTTATGGAGCATGATAAAGTATTTCTGTGCATGTGACTATTCATCATTACTAACTAATTTCAGTACAACTGCCATGGTGGGGAGGATCCTTCAGGGCCTAATGTGAATTCCGTCAGAATTAAGAACATAAGAACCACCCCACTGGATCAGGCCATAGGCCCATCTAGTCCAGCTTCCTGTATCTCACAGCGGCCCACCAAATGCCCCAGGGAGCACACCAGATAACAAGGTAACTCATCCTGGTGCCCTCCCTTGCATCTGGGATTGATGAACTCCAAAACCGAATTGAACTCCAAAACTTGAACTCCAAGTTCAAAAAATTGAACAAAAATTGAACTCCAAAACTTCTCATTTTGGAAATTTCCAGCAGTGTGAGGTAGCAAGGTACAATGTTGGGAACTTGAGTCAGTGACTCCAACTCGAGTCATGAAAATGCATGATTTGGGGTGATTCGGTAACTCATGAGTCACATATGTGGAAGACTCTGAAAAAACTAGGGTCAGGGCTCCCCCCCCTCACTCAGCACTCATCCCCGCGTGTGAGTCTGTCTGTGTCTGGGGATGCTTGCCTACTGTTTTAGTCACATGGAAAACCTTGTGGGGCAAGCATCCTGATGGTGAGTTGTAGGGAGTTCCAGCCGGGAGGCAGGAAAGGGGGGGAGCAGGAGGGGGGAGACAGGACTGGGCTCTCTTTTCCCATCTCTGAGAGGAAGGAAGGAATGGATTATCATTGGACAAAGGATGGGCATTCTCATATTTCCATTAACTGAGGGAGGGCAGGAGGAGGAGCAACCTTTACTGAAAGAATGGCTGCAGTGGGACTATTTGTGAGTAGGGCTGTCAAGGATCAGGTTGTCCTGGTAAGCCGCCCAGCTGCTGCTTGTGACCCTCCTCCCTCTCGCCACTTCTATCCCTGCTCTCACTAAGTCCCTCCTGCCCTGTTACAGATAGAAGCGGACAGCACAGGAGTGAATGAAGAGAACTCCGAGAAACACATACAAATACGCACACACTGACACCAGCGGCAGCCCTGTTTTTGTCACGCGTGGCTTTTTGAAGGGGACAACTTAGCCCAGGGAGAGAGGAGGCAGAGGAGCAATCACACTTTGCAGGCATGGCTCTGTTGTTACTTGGGGGAGGAAGCCCCACTGAAGCCCCGGCTGCAGTGGAACTACTTCTGAGTAGAGCTGCAAGGATCAGGTCATCCTGTTAAGCTGCCCAGCTGTTGCTCATGACCCTCCTCCCTCTTGCCGCATCTGTCCCAGCTCTCTCCCTCCGTCCCAACCCTCCTGCCCTCTTTACCCTTGGGTGGGGACAGCAGGAGAGTGTTCAAAGCGAGCTCCAACACATGCACACACTCCCCGGCAGCAGCCCCGTTTTTTCCACAGCAGACTTTTTAAAGGAGGGGGCAACAAACGTCCATTAGAGTCACTAAAGGGTGACTCAGACTCAGAAAGTGTCCCCATTATGACTCTTTTTCAAATCGAGTCGTGGGGGGCGGTGACTCGGCGACTCAACTCGAGTCAAACCACTCTGGGTTTTCCCAACACTGGCAAGGTGTTTCCAATTTTTCTACATTAGTATAAGAATGCATAGACAGCCAGCTGATTTTTTCTCTCAACACCTTTCAACGTAGTTTGACTTCCATTTAAACGTTTCTCTAAAGGTCTGATTTCAAAAGTAATTTTTCTTGACATTGATAGCTATACTGCAAGTAGTTAGCACCCTTCTAAGAGAACTGTTGATAACTTTGCAACAACTATTTTTTTTTTTCCTTTTTCTTTTTAAATAGTCAAATTCTTCTGAAAACCTTTCCCTAGAATTTAATACAGGATATAGTATGGAGAGCCTAATGCAATTCCCACTGAAGCACAGAAAGTCTACGTGCATAGATTTCAGTCCATTGAATTACCCCTGGCAATGCCTTCTTACTGCATAATGGGTAGAAAACTAATATGTCAAACAATTCTGTTTCTAGAATGCACTATGATTGGTTGTCTTCCAGCAATAGTGGTACGCAATATAAAATTTTTAAATCAAGCCAGAGATTATCAAAGAAATAAAAACATAGGGACTCCTCCATGAACACTGATCTGCTGAACAGTGGGAAGATCAAATAAATGAAAATAATGCTTTCAATTGTTTTCCTACTTAAAAAATGTACAGCTTAGATGTTAGTTTCAAAAAAGGCAATTAAACCATATAAGACAATATTCTTCAAACATTTTTATAGTTGTTTATATTTTATAGTTGCAGTAATTACTGAAGGATCTATCACATCCTGATAGAAAGAATTAAAAAATGCTAATAACCCTCGCAGAGTGCAGAAGCCACCACACATGCTTTTAATACAAATTATCATGCATAATTTAATCAAGTAGTTTAATCTTCATAACCTTCTGTTTAGCAGATCAGCTATATTAAATAAGATTTTATCTATTAGGTTTTATGGCAATTCCACATGTGCCTTAAGAAGTTTTTTTTGAACATTATATAGACCTGCGGGCAGACAGTTCAAGACCTAGTGGGACTTATCCAGCCTACTATAATATGTGTACATGGCCAGTCCTTGGGGGGGGGGGTGGATGCAGGAACATTGGAGGCTCCAAAGAAGACAAGATTCATGGAGGTTGCTGCTGGGGGAAAGGTGAAGAGCCTCCAAAGAACTGCCCCCTGGCATGAGTGTGGGGAGGAGGCAGAAGGGTAGGGGTTCCACTGCACCATTATCATCCTCCTCCTGAGAATCAGAGCAATCTGCCTGGGCTCCCTGCCCTACCCCAGGCCACCCCTTGGCTGTTGCCCACCTGTCCTCATCACAGGCAACATCTGGAGCCTTGGCTGCACTCTGCTCAAACTTGTGCCCTTACTTCCACCTTTCCGCCACAATTATTATTATTATTATTATTATTATTATTATTATTATTATTAACAGTATTTATAATTCCCCCATCCAGTAAGTCCCCTATCATTATGGCAGTGGGAGTGCCATTTTCCATCTCGCAATAAAAGCTGCTCCTGATGGATGGCTGTTGTTGGTGGCATGCTGGCCAAGCTCTTGGCCTCATGCAGTGCTGGCAGGGCAACATACCCTGGACACTTGCCATGGGTCTTTTTTTTTATCTGAAAGTATTTCTCTTGGAATGGACACTCTGTGAGTTAAGAGCAGAGCAAAGTTGTATAAGCCAGCATGAAAAGGTCTTGTCAGACCAGATATGTCTCAGGGGCACATTACTTGCCCTGTTCTAAACAAGCAGTGTTTCCACTGCAGTATTGTTATTATAAAGAGAGATGAGTTCGTATATCCCATTTTTGATACTGGTGGGTTCATTTTTATTTATTTAATAGATTTCTACCCCACTTTTCATCCATGTATATGCATGCCCCAAATGGATAATTATAAATATAATGTAATAAAGCGGGGGGGGGGGGGCAAACTTTGCTCTTTAGGGATCCTGGACCACAATGGTACAGAAGAGGGAATTTCAGCAGGTGCAGCTTGTCATGTCACAGATGATGAACCGCACCTGCTGAGATTCTCTCTCCTACACAATTGTTAAAGGTCCAGGATCTATTAAATAAATAAAAATGAACCTACACAATTCATGTCTCCTACGCAAATGAATCCTAAAGTTGAAAGTTTGCCCACCCCCATAATATAGCAATAGAAATCTTTCAGTAAAGCACAAATCATTATATCGTTCAAAGTGTACAAAATAGTCCATTGAATACAAAACCCCAGTGTAGCATAAAATTGATTATAAAACAGTCAGTATCCTGCAATAATTACCCATACAATTTGGATTGTAATTGTACCTACAGTATCCCATCCTCTGCAGGTGAGGGGCCACAAT
The DNA here is from genome assembly GCF_035046505.1 of Tiliqua scincoides. NCBI lineage: Eukaryota > Metazoa > Chordata > Lepidosauria > Squamata > Scincidae > Tiliqua > Tiliqua scincoides. The sequence continues at coordinate 114,996,369 of NC_089821.1, forward strand.
TACTCTAAATCCTACCAGGAAATGATTTGTCCATGACAAAGGAGTTACTTAATCTCTTCCACAACCAGATCACCATCCACTTGGCCAGCAGATTTTCAGTGTTCTACAATGTTACTGAGCAGTTATCTACCCAACTGCCACAGCAAGCGGCCACTATTTTCAAAGTTATCAAGCTGTGGTATAGTCTCCAAGCAGTGTTGTCATAGCTGGGCCTCCTTCATTGTGCTGACCAGGCCCATTCACAAGCTTGATGTTCATGATTTAAGTATTTGTAAGTCAGGGACATTTTGTGTGGCTATCTGGGAGAGTATGGGTGTGTGGTGAGTGGCCCCAAGGGCTGGAGCACAGTACTGTAGCTCCATCCTGAAGGGGTCTCAGTATCTCGCTTGTTTCCTCCTCATCACTGCCCTAGAGCAGTGTTTCTCAACCAGTGGTTTGGGTACAACCAGTGGTACTTGAGATGGTGTCTGGTGGTGCCCATGGGACCCCTGGACACTTGACAGCAAAACCAGGAGTGTAACACAACAAACAGCGGTAGGAAGCTCAGCTTGGTGGGCAGAGCTCCAAAGCATGCTTTTCTGTGCTCAAAAAAAGCCCTCCTGTCCACCCTGAGCCTTTTACTGGTGTTTGTTGCATTACATCTGGTCTGCCAACCTGGAAGTAACTAGTGATGATGTCATCGCCAGTTACTTCCAGCGGTACCAGAATAGGCGGACCATGTGAAGTGGTACAGCAGAGGACAAACCTTGAGAAACGCTGGCCTAGAGCAGAGTTTCTCAGACTGTGGGTCGGGACCCACTAGGTGGGTCGCAAGCCAATTTCAGGTGGGTCCCCATTCATTTCAGTATTTTATTTTTAATATAATAGACTTGATGCTATCCTGGTAAGTGACTGCACTTGGGGAAATGTCACAGATCTGTATGTTGAACAGGCTAGTATGAAAATGCTTAGTAAATGGGACTTACTCCTGGGTAAGTGTGGGTAGGATTGCAGCCTAGGTCATGACATCACTTCTTGTGGGTCCTGACAGATCCTCAAAAGTGGGTCCCCAGTGCTAAAGGAGTGAGAACCACTGGCCTAGAGTATCTTGGATTGTACTCACAGTCGGGTTGTGTGACAAGGCCTTGCCCCTCGAAGGCCTCCATGCCCTTTTAACTCAGCTCTTCTCCCAGCACAAAGGAAACTTTGAAAGTAAAAGCAAACAGATCTCCAGCCAAATCACTGCTGGCCTGTTCCCCCAGATTGCTCAGAAACCTCCCCTGCCCTTGAGAACACAGCAGGGTAATCATCCTGGCTGTGCTGGCTGAAACCAGGAAGGGAGATAAGCAGCATTATCCCCAAGAGGACCCTTCCTCCCCTGCTACAAACTAAGTCACTGTGGAGTTGCTCATTGCTGGGCCTCTGTTTCTATCCCTACTGTTCCTCTCTGGGTGGGCCTGGCTTCCCTGGCAGCTACTTACTGGAAGATGATTATGCCCATTTATTATAAAGACTCTGTACTGGAAGAAGCATTTCATAAAGCAGGATTCATTTAATAAAGCATTGCGGGGAGTTGAAGTTAAAATCACTGAGCTCTATCATAACAGAGAGACATTTGAGAGAAAGATTGCTGCTAATAATTAAATAAATTAACTGCCTTGTGCCTCACAGATAGGAAGAAGACCCAGGATTGAAATTCAGTAAATAAATAATACATTCCAACTATAACATTAATATTCATTATTGTGATGCACTTTAATTTCCTTTACGTTCTTGTGACGTTGAGGCTCAGTTCACAGTCACATCCAAACATATGATTAGACTCCAAACCTCATGCAGAGTTAGAGTTCTGAATGATTATTTTTGTTTATAAGAACTATGAAATTAAATCCCTCCAGCTTTAGTTGGAATTTTTGGATGCCGGGCAGCAGCATATTTTGTCATTGCACATACAATGTGAGACAAAATCGGAATTGGGCACCAAGCCTCACTAATTTTCATTTTCTGTTTGTCAGATATCTCTGTTTGTCCATGAATTGTAAGTGGAGTATTTGACCCTACAACTGACGTGTGGCCTATGTGTTCCTCAAAACGAAGATGCCAGAGAAATAATTTTAGCTTCTGCCTTGTCATAGCATAGGCTTTTTGTTAAATATGAGTTCAGGAAGGACTGTTTGGTTTCAAATTTCCTCTCAAATGACCAATTGAAAGGAAGAGGAGTTAAGCAGGCTCAAAGTATCTAGAAGAGCAAGCTCCTAGTAATTCATTGTGAGGAGTTGGAGCTAAAATCACTGAGCTTTATCACAAAAGAGACATTTGAGGGAAAGATTTCAACTGAGGTATCCTTTATAAATAAACCCAGTTTCATTTGTGAACGGTATCTCTATTGCAATTCTGCCCTAAGTTCTGGTGGAGTGCCTTGTTACTGAACACGGCGTGGGGATGATGACTCAGGAGTGTCTCTAATCTCTAGCAAACAGCGAGGCCCTGGCAAGTTAGGGACTGGAGGAAACTGGAAAGTGGTTGGACAGGTTGGAATTAGATATCTCAGGGTCTTGGTTCAGGAAGGTTTGAAACCACCACAACGATGTGTTGTGAATTAGCAGCATCCTAGTATTGGTTTGAACTGTCAAAATCAGTTCAGTTCCATTCCCCAGAATCCATGAAATAGATTACAGTTGCGAGATTTGGCCTCCTTTCAAAATACATTGGGATTTATATTTATTATATAAAATTTGCTTGCATGGACGTCTGGGAAGTTGTTGTTCTGTGTATGTAATTTCTCACATGTGCACTGCACAATGTTTTTGTAGTGTTTAAACTGTTAAAATTTTCTTGAGTGTATTTTTCAGCTATCCTGTAATCTGGCATTTGGATACTGGATAGGATGGTTTGATACAAAGATGATTTTTAAATCAAATCCCATGAAAACAAAAAAATGAAAGTGATTTTTGTGGGTGCAAGAAGAAATTTCAAAATAATATTAGGGCTGCCTCAGTCTGAATATTTGAACCACATTCCATTCTTATGTGAATTTTTGCAGCAGGGTCATGGCTAGGTAGCAAAAATTGCTCTGCATGTGCTTCGAACAAGACTTGACAGCACAGCAGTCAGGCAAACTGTCTGTTGCTGCATGCTAGCGGAATCTGTAAGGCATGAATTTCTTTTACCAGGTGGATCCAGAACTACTCTTAGAATGAAAGCATTTGTTCAGTTGTAGCCCAGTTTGGCCCAGATTGCCCTTAAGGGTGCAATCCTAACCCCTTATGTCAGTGCTTTCCAGCACTGACATAAGGGCAATGCAACTCTGAGGTAAGGGAGCAAACATTCCCTTACTTTGAGGAGGCCTCTGTGAGGGACACCCAATTGCAGGATACAGCACACGTCCCATTGGCACCGCTATGCCAGTGCTGGAAAGTACTGACATAAGGGGTTAGGATTGAGCCCTAAATGTTTTGCATTCAGTTGGTTTTGTTGTAGTGTTTGTCCTTTAGTATGGTGAATCTAGCTATTTTCATATGTGGCCAATCAGCATCACAAAAGTTAATATGCAGTTTACATTTTAAAAAGCTATGGTGAGACTGATTTTCTGGAATGAGCCTTGAAGCATGACTTCTCAATTACATAGCATCCTGAAGAAGATATTAATCACATTTTTTTGTTATGGATGAAAAGTTCATTTCTTAGTGTTTAAATGTATTGAGAGCCGATAATGTCTTTCCTTAGTTTAAAACTGTGAGTCAGTTGCTGTATAAAAACATAAAAGCAGCCTTGCTGCTTCAGGCCCCTAAGCAGGAGAAAAAGGAATACCTCTCTTCTACCATTGCTCCGTTGTAACTGATGTATTCAGAGGTGCACTTCGGCTGAATGTGAGGTAGTAGATATGTCATTATGACTAGTAGTCATTGATACACCTGCCCTTCATGAGTGCCAGCTCTTTAGCTGGTGTAAGTCTGAGGAGAATCAGGCCATGAAGGGGACATAGGATCTTGGCTTGTGCTAGTGCCACCCTGATCCTCCACAAATATCCTCCCTCGTTGCCGACCTATTTGCTCCAGCAGAAGTTCTGTAGTGAGCTGCGGAATGACAAGAGCAACTGCTAATTGCTGCAATTCAAGTTGCTTATGAAGCCACAGGGGCCAGTAGAATTAAAAACTTACGTCACCACCCCATAACATTTTATTCAACTACTACGTGTTGTTTTATGCCAATAAAGGTTTTTTATTTGATTTGATTTACTACGTGTTGCTGAATTTGTTTGACTGTTATATAACCTAGTAATAGTTTTCTTAGGGGCCACCAAAATGATAGTGTTTAGCTTTGTTGATAATTTTATGTAGATTCATAAGGTGTATATATAGGTTGATTATCTCTTATCCGAACTGCTTGGAACGGGAAGGTGTCTGTATTCAGACTTGTTTGGATTTTGGAATAATTGCATAAATATAATGAGAAATGCTTCCTCTTGCTCTTTTCACTGTTACCAATATGGGTGTCTGCTGACCTCTGACATTTTTCAACAATATCACTACTGAGCAGTGAATAGAACTTACAGCCTGTATCTGCATTGTATGTGGGCATGAGCACAGTACCTAGTGTTTACACTACAGAAAGTTTTTTTTAAAGTGTTGGACAGAAGTGTCTGGATTTTGAAACAGTCTGGATTTTGGATGTTCAGATAAGGGGTAATCTACCTGTAATGATTTTAGAATGATGTCATGTTCCAAGGCTCATTTCAGAAACTCAGTCTCACCACAGCTTTTAAAAATGTATGCTGCAAATTAGCTTTATGATGCTAGGTGCCACATATAACAATAGCTAAATTCATGAAGGTACCTCCCATACTAAAGTACAAACAGCACTATAACAAAACCAGCTGACAGAAAGCATTTTAAGTCCAAGCAAATCCATAGTGGAGTAAACACTCTGTTTCAGAAACTAGTTTTTCAGAAGTATTTCACATCGTATTTCAGAAGCTAGTTCATGAATACAGTGTACAGTAAGTGGAGTAAAGTCATTAGTAATTTGGGATCAGGGGTCAAGTACAGAAACGTTTCTGTTTTAATATATAAAATGATGGTGGTTGCTCTGTCTCAGGCCTTATTTTGCCTTCAGGAATTCTTCTCCCCATAGCTTCACATATTATCCTGTGAGATTCATTTATGAAGAGATCTATGAAGTGTTGCTACTAAAATATTTCAGCTCATCTCTATTAAAAGTTTATCTATTTTTGACATTTTTGTACCACATGTGGGAAGACCAGAAGAAGCAGCCATACTGCAGTATGAGACAACATTGAAAATTATGCATTGTAGTACCAACCTGATTTCTGCACAAGAAAATCATATTTCATGAGTTCTGAGGATCGGTTGTATTTTCCTTAAAGTGTATAACAACATTTCTGCTCACTGTTAATGAACTTGGGTTGAGAGCATAATCCTCAGATTTCATGGTCCGTTGGTAAGCTGGGATATTGCATTCCTTAGCGGGGTCTAATCTTAGACATTATGTAAACTATTAAGCTAATGAATTCCTGCTATGTGCTTCTGATTTGTTACCCAAGCTTCACATTTTACAAATCACAGCTAAAACAATTCAGTAACAATGAGTCTTCAGCTAAACAAAATATAAAAGTATTCCAGAGAAATACATGATTTTAGGTATATGGTAATTTCTGTTCAGTTAAATTGCCACTTCATTTTGTGTTCAGCTGAACATTATTAGATCGTATTCAGCCTGGTTTATAGCAGTGTTTACACTTGATATGCATTTCATTAAAAGAAATACATTTTTATTATGTAATATAAAATAGTATGAACTAGTATATACTGAGGGAAACCAAATACTGTATCTGGAATGACTGCCAATCAGTATTTTAAATTATCCACTCCATTTTGCCTGAAAAATATCAATATAGGTGCCAAAATTCCATCACTTTGATAGCAACTTTGAATAAAGAGTGTTTTTTAAATATGTAACAATGCTTTAGCTCTCATTATTTGAGAAATTGGATTGCTTTGATAAAAAGACTAACAGCCCAATCCTAATGAAGGCCTGTACCAGTGGAAGATGCATTCCACTGGCGCACTCTGTTGCAAAAGTGCCATAAAGCAACAGTGTAAGGAACCTTTCTGCTGATACCAGTGGAGTGACAGAGGCCTGCCACAGGTGGTAAATTGAGCATAGGAAGGGGATTGAACAGGGCAGAATAGGGTGGCAAAAGGACAGGGGTGAATGTATCAGGCCCAGTAGGGGTCAGAACGGTGGCACCAGTGCAAGCCATATCTAAACCCCCTCCCTGTGCCTGATCTGCCTGCACAGATCAACATGGTCTTGCATCAGCAATATTGGTGGTGCAGGTTCGAATTGACCTGTTGTGCTGGGGCCTACCCAGAGGCAAGGGGACAAAGTCCCCTTATGCCAAGGAGACCTCCAGCAGCCAAAAATATCCTGTGGGATACACTGCACAGGAATTTAGGTAGGATAGAGCTGTGAAAGATACGTATGTGATCAGGATGATTAGAAAGACTAAGAAATATAATTTGTGGTATTCTTAGCCAACAATATTTTACTTTACTATTAATAATTTTAAGCAGATTTGTTTCTCACTTCCTGCACAGTAATTCAAAGTAAACTGGGTGCAATATTTCCACTTGCAAGTCTAAAAATATTGGTCAGAATTCAGCCTGGTTAAGTATCATTTCGGGAGAGTGAAATACGACGTCCTGTTGGATTGTAGTTCATATCTAACAGCACAAATATCCCAGAAGTGTATTTTGCTTTCTGTGTATACAATTGCTTGAGAGGACTGCATTCATCCTATAAAAGTACATTAATCCCAAATGTAAGAAGATAGTTTAAAGATTATTTTGAAATATGGCACTGGAGTTTTCAAATAATTTAACTGGGGTGATGGTCTCATTCAGTGCACAGCTTGATCATGTGGATGCTTGGAAGTAAATCCCATAAAGTTCAAAGAAACATTCCCAAGGAAGAATATTTAGGATGGCAGCTTCAGTCGTCGTCATCCCCACATTAAGATTTCAGCCTTAAGTAATTTGTATAACATATCAGCTTTGTTCTGTGTTAATTGGAGTGCTCCAATTACAATGTTTTTTTTGAACAGCACATAATATGGAATGAATAATTGAAAGTATATAGTATTTGTGAAATTAATGTCTTTTCTAATGTGTATTTTTTCTAGATTACATTTCCCACCCAGTGGATGATTTCTCATCATGAACCGTGCTTTTAGCAGGAAAAAGGGTGAGTGGTTTGATTTGCATTACATTGAGAAATTGAATAGAAAAGGAAGGCAGCATGGAAAAGAGAGGCAAACCTCAAAGTTATTTTTTTTTAATGAGGACACTGCCCAAAGTGTTTTGGTAAAAATGGCTGCTCAAAGGGAACTGTGAAACTGTGTGAACCAGAACTTTGAGAAACTGCCATTTTGAAAATAGGAGAACTTATAACTATTGCTCTTGAAGGAGATATTTTGTCACAGTGCATCATGTATTGTGTTATGATTACAATTCTGTCTGAGCAGTAATAATTTCCAAGGTGCTTAGAAGAAAACAAGGGACTGTACAATATAATAATATAGAACAAATAAGAAGAAAGCCTTATATGTACGTTTTTAATCAAGGACAATAGTTGTAGGTGTTCCTCTTTTAAAAAGACAAATGCTCAGACTTCTAACTGACATAGACTGTTTCACAAATATTTTTGTCAAAAGACATCAGGCCTCATACTTATGCTATATTAATAAATGTTTTGCCTTAGTACCATTTTGAAGTTTACCTCTATTTTTGCTTTTTATTTATCATAATGGAAGCATCTGTTATGAGTCAAAGTCTAAATATTGTACTACAGAAAAACTGTCTCAAATCAGGGAAAATAATTCCTTTTAAAATGAGTCACACTACACATGCTATCAGGAGATTCTGTCTGGAGTTGAAACAAGAGTGTCTGTGTTAAGACTCCTGTTATTTCCTGTATTGCTTTTTAAAAAAAACCAGATGGTTATACAAAAATAATTGAATCACCATCTTTATGGCTTTTGATTGATCTCCATCTTGCTTTTGTTCACATTGAACTACTTCTTAATGGTTCTAGGAGCTGCTGTGCTAAACTTTGATTCTGGTCCTTGGGGATAAATCCATTCACTAAAGTTAAAGATGTTGAAACTTGTCTCCAGTAGGCATGTGTGCTTTTTCTGGTTTGTATCTAGCAACAAATACTTCAAGGATGTGCAGTATATCTTTATTGCTGTTCAGTTAATTGCTTGAGGATTGTTGTGTTTCTGTTGCAAGGGAAGAAAAATACCTTAGTACATGTTTGCTTTAAGGGTAACAAGGGAATACTTTCTTCTTTTATGCAGAAATCTATAAATCAGTGGCATTCATTGTGCGGTCTATAACCGCAGCTCCCAATCTCTGCCCTGCAGCTCAGCAGCTAATTTACAGGTGCTACAGGGTAGTTTAAACTTCAAATGAACACACCACAATGGCACTGTAGGAACACTATGAAAAAATTCCTGGGAACTGTAGGGGCAATGTGAACGGAGAAAGCTCTGGAACCTCTGGCCTATTTGATAAGTTCAAATCCTTAGGAACCTTTTGTCTGTAACTATAGGGTGCTGAATCAGATGGGTGAAAATCCTAGAACAAAGGCCTAATTTATGTTCTTGTGTTTGAACTGTATACAAAGCTATGGACATACTATATTCAGTATGGTTTAATGTTCCAAGCGTATGTTTCCAGTTTGCTTTCTCCATCTTGCCCTCAAACATGGAGATTGGAAACATCTGATTTTCTGTGTGTGTTCAAGCTATAGTCTGCCATTTTGTAAAAACAGACAAATAATAGTTTGTCAAACCAGGAACAAATCTCGTTTTGTAGGCAACTATATGCCATAGTTTTTGTGTTTGGATGAAATCACAAATTACAATTTCTCATAAATTGGGATTGAAAATTTCTGGTATCTTTGAGCAGGAGGAGGAGAATGGATGAGTGGGAAGAGGGACAAAGCTCATGTCTGCTCATTCTAGCTACTAGAACATCAGAAAATGCAGCTGGTTATTTACCACTGAACAAGTGTCATTTCTCGAGTAGCCAGTAAACCCAGTCATTCCCTTTGGATATGTCATGATAATAGGGCTGTTGCCCTGGTATCTCAACTCTTGCCAGAAAGTTGGTGGGAAAGTTAAAAATTAAATAACTTTATTACATCTTTAGGGAGTGTTAATTTGTCTGAGAATACATACCTGTAGAATGGAAAAAGAATGGTGTAGAATGGAAAAAAAAGTTGTAATTGAGAAATAGGGGCATAGAGAAAAATCAGACAAATAAACGAAGGTATCCCACCCCGGATCTGTAGGGGATGTGGTGTGTTGTCATCGTCCCCCGTGGATACCAGAAATTTTGGTTAAGGGGGCTCCTATCCATGTACCCCTATGCCCATTACCTTCGTGTTCTTGTTTACAGTCATGCAAAGTAATTGTTATCTTGCTTGTACAGGAGTCTATAAGCAGAACACTTACAGGTGGACAAGCAGGCAGGAAACCTGCACTCTACAGTAGCGGATGTCAAACCCTGGCCCATAGGCCAGATCCAGCGCCCATGAAAATCCTTCCCCCATGTGAATGGAACTTACCATTCCATGGGGGAGCCTGTTGTTTTCCTCTCCAGTCTTTCCTAAAGTTTGTGTTGCCAAGCTAATTCTGCGTGCTCTGCACCTGGATTTCCACACAGAGGTGGCTAGCCAGTGTGAACTTTAGGCGGAGATCAGAGAGGAAGACAGTAGGCTCCCTGGTAGAACAGGAAGCTCTGTTTGTGCCAGTGAAGGGTTTCTGGCACATAGCAGTCTCCAGATTGGAGGCTGCTGCTCAGAAGGGATAATAACAGGAAGCAATTTGTATTTGAGTACACTGATTCCCCGAGTTACATCTTGGTTTCATTCTGGAGGTTGGTCCAGAAATCAGAATGGATGTAAATCAGAATAGCTGGCTCTTGCTTTCGCTCAGAGCTAACACACCTGTGCGAAAGCACCAGAACAGACAGACTGCCTGCCCCTGACATTGCCGTCCATAAGTCAGATTGTAAATTGGATGTCTGTAACCCAAGAACCTATTGCCCTCTCAGGCCAACTAAACTGAATCTACCAGGCATCTTTCACTTGACGTTTAACCCATGTCCATTCATTTTCATATCTCAAGTAGGAATATAAAAATACTTGCGTGAATCTATTGATAAACATTAAATAATTAAAACACCCTGAAAAAGAAATGAATAAGCAGTGAGTCCCTGCTCAGAGCTCAAGAAATTTATGAATCTATGCTTGATTTTTATAATTAACAAGATAATTGTAATGTTAAGGACAAACGTTTAAGAGTCGAGAATAGTGGTTCCCAAACTGTTGGTCCGTGGCCCACCAGTGGGTCACAACCCAGTTTTTGGTGGTTTGTGAAGCTGACAATGTAGATTAGGCTACGTGCATCAAGGGTTCTGCTTCTTGAGGGGAGCACTGCTGCCCAATTATCATAATAGCCCTGAGCGCCTGGTAAAGTGAAACTTTTTTTAAGGTGGGTCCTGATGTTAAAAATTTTGAGATGCACTGCTCTAGTCTAGAAAGTATTCTAAGTAGCTGTAATAGTAATGTTATCTGTGAGTATCTGTAATTTCCAGGGATGGGTGAGTCAAGCCTGAGTCACAAGTCTCTGCCCCGTGACATGACTCAAAAACAAATTTTAATGAGTAGACTTTCCAAATGGCCCAGAACAATTTTGTGACTTGAGTCGCAAGTCTTTACCTTTAAAAAACCAACCATGGCTCTACAGAAAAAAATGGAGTTGCTGCTGGAGAGAGAGAGAGTTTAACCCTTCCCTACTGTCCCCATCTTATCTGTAAAGGTGGGAGGGGGTGGGGTGGACTGTGTGAGAGTGGGAACATAAGTGAGAGTTATGTTCCCACTGTGTGAGAGTGGGAACATAAGCATCAAGATAGAGGAGGGCCATGTGCAGCACTGGGAGGTTTACCGGTATGACCCAATCCTTTGCAGCTCTTCTCAAAGTGGTCTCATTTGCACCAGGCATTCAATAAGGCTTCCTTTTCCCAAGTAACAACAGCCAATTCTAAGGCAAGAACCGCCTTGGGCTCCTCTTTCCACCTACTTTATCCAAAGAAACAAATCAGATAGCCCATCCTTCATCGAATGACCATCGGTTCCTTCAGAGATGGAAAAGAGAGCCCTCTCCCACCTACCCCCCCCACCTCTTGCTCAGTGCAAAAGCAAAACATTAACTCTTCCCTGCCTCCTGACCGGAACTTCCCTGTTGCTCACCTAGTCTGAATGATGACCCTATGAGGGCCATCATTGCAGGGAGGACTTTCACTCTGCAAAAAAAGTAAGTAAGCACAAGACAGACACGAGTCTGCATGCGTGGGGACCAAGTGCTGAGTCAGTGGCCTCAGCCAATGCCGAAGTCATTGACACAGATGACTCAAGTGTGAACATGTCAGCAAAAAACACATTTTTGCGACTCGGACTCGAGTCACTTGACTCGAGTTCCCATCTCTGGTGATTTCTGCCATTATTGATATTCACTATCAGTTCTTCGTAGACCAACTGACCACAGTAGTGTCATAGTTATAAAACATGCTATTCAACATTTTGTTTATTTAAGTAAAGCAATGATGATAAAACACTGTAAGATAGCTGCTAATATTCTTTGTTTCTGTACAGTTTTCACTGAAGGCATAAAACTCTTATGTTCAATAAAAATGCAAGGTTTTCTTGTTGTACGCACCACACAGCTGGTGGCCGTTTTCTGAGCTCTGCTGCAAGAGGTGGCAGGACCAGAAGATGATCACTGGACCCCATCACACCCCACTGGTACAGGTAAGCATCAGTTGGAGCGGGGTGGCAGATTGGGGCATGTTGGGGCAGACGGGGGTGGATATTGTTGGGAAGAGTTCTGATATCCTAACCCCTGTTTTGTCCCTAACATGTCTCCTTCACTCTACTCAAAATTGCATCAGCTAAATAGTGGACACAGGTTCGAGTAGACCCATTGGGGACCATGCGAGAGCGGAAGAGAATAAGTAAAACATACTTTTACTTCACTCCCCACCCCTGTATGGTTTCTGGGTACCCGCAGGATGCAGCAGAGCACATGCTGGTGCCACTCTGCCCTACAGGCACCATTTAGTTAGGATTGGACTGTAAGTTTTCCACAAGTGCTGGAAAGTTTGGGTTTTGAAACTTGTAAAAAATCTGTATGCATTTGTGTGGAATATATTGTAATGAACGCTTGGAGTTTTGTTTAGTTTTGAGGGTCACTTGTAGAATTTTTTCACGACAGGAATAGTACTGAGGGGGAAATGAGTCACGGTCAAACTAAAAACCACTTGATGCAGACTGAACTTTTCTGTGTGCTGCATATTTGCCTTACTGCCAGTGGCTTGCCGGTGAGGCAGAATGAAGCAACTGCTTCAGACAGTGGGTTGGGGAGGTGGCATCTTGTACCCACCAGCCACCTCACCACACCTCGTAACATAAGAAAAACCTTGCTAGATCAAGCCAAAGGGTCATCTAATTCAATATCCTGCTTTCCGCAGTGATCCACCAGTTGCTTCTGGGTAGACCATAAGCAGGAGATGAAGGCATACTCCTTTCCCACTATTGTTCCTCTGCAGCTGGTATTCAGAGGCATGCTGCCTCTGATCTTGAAGGCAGCATAGAGCTATAATGACTAGTAGCCCTTCATAGATTTGTCCCCATAAGTTTGTCTAATCCTCTTTTAAAGCCTGCTGTTCTGCTGCCTCTTAGTCATGTGCTGATGACAGCAGTGGTCACCAAGCTTGTTTCTCCGGCTCTTCCAGACTCTGCTAGAGTCTGCAGGGGCGGCCCACCAGACTCTAATCCTCCCTTGCTCTCATCCACTTTCCTCACCCAGCATTTTCAAAAGGCTAATGCTTTTCTGGGCAGGGAGAGGGCAGAATAGGGGTAAATTGGGCCCAGGAGGGGGGTGGGATAACCAGAACAGGCATCAGCTGTATCCTATTCTTTCCCAATCCACTTGGCATTACACGGGGCTTCCCAGATTTGCACCAGCTAAATAGGTGGCACAGATCCAAGAAGCCCGATAGGAGTAACAGGAGTTTACCTGGGGTAAGGGGAAGTATATCACCCCAAGAAAACCTCCAGCCACCTCCTAAGTTGTACTAGATACAGCGCAGGCTGTGCAGTCTGGCTAGGCCAGCACAGGTCAGGATTGGGCTGTGAATCTTGTAACAAAGAAGAGATGCACAGCAGCTTAAGTAGAATGTTTTGATGTTTCAGCCTATTACACAGTGCTTTTTTTGTAAATAAAAAGGTGCAGGAACTCACAACTTGTTAATCATTTATTTATTTTTAAACCATTTTTTATTGGAGAAATAAAATATTTTTTATGTGCTTCCCCCCTAAGATGAACTTACTTCTGAGTAGACATGCATAGGATTGGGCTGTCAATCTCCACATCCCCTTCCCCCTAGCTATTTTTTCTACACATGGGGAAAAATACTGTACAGGTGCACTTGTAGCGTGTAGTATGTAGTGTGGCACTACTTCGAGGAGAGGAAGCAGTGAATGGATTCCGAAAAATGGCTTACATGAGTTCCATGTAGTAAAATTACTCTAAGCAACTGTGGGAGTAAGAACAAAAAAGGAATTCTTACATGAGAGGGGTCCTTAGGTGCACAGCTATGTTTGCAAACAAGCGAATAAATATGTTTTAATTCAGGTATCAGAATACACTGTGTCTTTGGGAAGGTGCTTGGCATGCAATTGTATGTTCTCTGCTGCCCTGAGCAGCTGCTGTGCATTGCTGGAGAGGAGCTGCAAACGCTGGCTGGTGGAAGGCATGCTTGTGGGGGAAGGATGAGGAGGATCTCTGGCAAGGCTGGACAGCACGTTGTACACACGTAGAATCCCTTTTCACCTGCCCTTAGCATGTGCAGATATATATCTCTGCCAGGATTAAGAGCCCAATCCTAGGTATGTCTACTCTGAAGTAAGTCTCATTCTAGTCAATGGAGCTTACTCCCAGGAAAGTGCCTAGGATTGCAGCCTAAGAGCCCAATCCTATGCATGTCTACTCAGAAGTCCACTTTAGTGAATGGGGCTTACTGTGGATAGGATGGTAGCCTCAGGGCCCAATCCTGTGCCTGTCTACTCAGAAGTCAGTCCCATTAGAGGCAGTGGGGCTTCCTCCCAGGAAAGTGTGGAGAGGACTGCAGCCTCAGAGCCCCTCCTGTGCCTATCTACTCAGAAGTCAGTCCCACTAGAGGCAGTGGGGCTTCCTCCCAGGAAAGTGTGGAGAGGACTGCAGCCTCAGAGCCAAAGCCTGTGGCTGTCTACTCAGAAGTCAGTCCCACTAGAAGCAGTGGGGCTTCCTCCCAGGAAAGAGGACTGCAGCCTCAGAGCCCTTTCTCTGCCTGTCTACTCAGGCTGCAAGGCTATGACACTTTCCTGTGAGTAAGCCCCATTGAACACAATGGAACTTACTTCTGAGTAGACATGCTTGGGCTCTCAGGCTGCAAGGCTATGCACCCTTTCCCAGGAGCAAGCCCCACTGAGCACAATGAGACATACTTCTGAGTAGACAAGCCTAGGCTCCTGCTGCAGATTGGCACGGGGCTGCACCAGCCAGCTTCCTTCCCCTCCTCCTCCACCAAGCCAGTACCTGGGCATTCCGTGGGTGCCTGGCCCGTCTCCCTGGCTGGCTGGCTGTCCGTCCTCCTCCTCGGCGTCGGCACGTGTCCCCCGCACCCTCCACCGGCTTGGAAGCTGCACTGGGAAGCAGAGCGCGGGGGGAGGGGAGGCAGGCTGGGCTCAGGCGAGAGCTTGGAGATGGGGGCAGGAGGGGGTCATTGTGCAGTCAGGCAGGGGCCAGGCACCCGCCCACCCTGCACCCCCCAGCACCCACCCAGCGAATGCCTCTAGTTTGCTCCCCCCTCCTGGAATGCCTCCAAAGGGGAGGGGCCCCTGCAAAAAGGTGCCGGAACTCCGTCCCCCCGCGTTCCATTAGAAAAAAAGCCCTGCTATTACAAATGGCACAGTTTGAGGCATTATGGTCCTGTGCATACACCGAATCATATGGAACAAATCAACAAGTATGACTTCTAAATGTAATCTACTGAAATAATTGGGTGTTAGAAATGACAGGTTAGAAAAGGAGGACTTCTCCAAACAACAAAGTCAGATCAGTATGATTTTTTTTATGGCAGTCATTTGTGGAAATGTGAAAAGTCAAAAATTTAATGTTGAGAACTCAAGGACAACACAAGAATCTCCCCCCAAAAAGTTACAGAACACAATTGCATTTGAATGGACAGGTAATAAAATTGACAATTTTCAAGTTTACAGTCTATAAATGTTTAGCACTTCCAGGACATGATGCATATAATTGAGTCACTGAAAGGCAGGACAGAAAAACAATCAGGAGTACTTGTTATTGCCTTGCTCTGTTTGTCTTATGGATCGCAAAATCTAGTTTACAGTATAGTAACCATTTTTTTTAATCAGGTACCTTATTGTCAGGTACCTGACAATAGGAGCTTTAATTTTTAAAAAGGGCAAGTTTCTTGTCTGTCCCTGAATTAAAAACATGGCTCTAAACAAAAGAATGAGGGACTTAGGGCCCAATCCTGACCTTTGCATTCCAGCTCAGTGCCGGCACACAGTGTCGCAAACATGCCATAAAGCATGCCTGCGACACATTCAGCCCAGTCAACGCAGGTGCTGGCTCAGCACAAGCCTGCACTGAGCCAGTGCCAGGCAGAGGGCAGGTGACCTCCGTACTCTGTGTACTCCTTGTACTCCGTGGGAGTGCTGAGCAATGGAGAGGTGGCGTGGGGGGAGGCAAGGGGGAGGCGGATGTCCTTGGCCTCTGCTGAGTCAGACTCCCTGTGGTGGTGAGGGGAGCACAGCTCCCCTTGCCTCTGGGGGGGGCGGCGGCCCTGGACCTCGGGAAAAGGCATTCACCCATATCCGCGGAAGTTCCAGAATGGCATGCTTGTGCCTCCTAGCAGCATGTAGAATGGCAGCAACTTTTATCCTTTGGCAGAAATGATGCATCATCATTTTCCTCTGGAGAAAATGATTCCTCCTCCTGACAGAAATTGTATCCGGGGGAGGGGGGGGAGAGAAAGAAACAACTATTTAACATGTATTTGTTTTCAAATTCTTGGACTGCTTCACACACATATCTGTAATCCTCAGAAAAACCTTGTAAGGTAGGTCAGTGTCCTCATCATCTTGCATGATTGGCCACCTTGAAACTACCCTGTGAGTGCATGGCTGAGAGCAGATATGAACCAGGAACTTCCTGAATCATCTCAGCTCTACACTATACCATTTTTTACCAGTTACACTGGCCCACACACATTTTGTTTCCTTAAATGTTACACCAATTCCTGGGTATATTTGGGGTGCCAATTCCAAAAATGGCATCCGTTTTGCCCTATCACGTCTAGTTTTGGAGACACACAGCATAGCCTCTTTATGAATGGTTCAAGCAGCTTCCTCATGAGGAAGCCTTCACCATGGCTTCCTCATACGGAAGCTGCTTGAACCATTCACTAATGAGGCTATACTATATCTCCAAAACTAGACATGATAGGGCAAAACGGATGCCATTTTTGGAATTGGCACCCCAAATTCATATCAAACCACCATAAAGTTTGGGAAAAACTTTTCTGACCCTCAATTTTGTAGGCCTGTATTACCAGTTAATAGTATGAGCAGAAAAAGTAATGGCGGGTGATGACGCTGTTCTTGTGCTCCCTAAATTAGAATAATATTTCGAAGTAGGAAGAGGAGATTAAGGAAACAACATTATGTGATGTTCTTTACCTTTTTTTAAATGTGTGAATTGGTCATTCAGCCCATTACTTCATTACCAAAGCAAGCCCATACGTCTCTGAGGTTACGTCAGTAGTGTTTAGTCTTGTCCCAACATTAAATATTCAGAATGCACAAGGATTCCAATATACTATTGGCAATACTGAATTAACAGCCCTCTGTCATTTCAGTAAGTTGCTATATAAATTCATTTGTAAAGCCTGTGCTTTATAATGGAGGAAGATATGCTGCACAACAAAGATAAGACATTCAGAGTCTTATAGCAAAAGAATGAATATAAGTCTCTAAAAATCATTGCTGGGAATGCCAGGTGAAAAAACTCACTTGTAAATTATTTTTAATCAGGGGCATTTAATTGAGAAAGTTGCCCATGCATACCTGAGGGCTTAAAGTATAACCCTCATTTGCATATTATACACTGAACTGATGTTCAGGACGTTTTTGTCTGAATTTTTCATTGAATCCAACATTAATTGTGAAACTTTTATCAAAATGGATAATCTGAATTTAGACTTTTTCAATATTTATGCCATCTATCTTCCTGTTTGCTTCCCACCTGGGAATTATTGCTTCCAGTAGTAAGAAGCAATGTAAAACTATGTTAGCAGGCTCACACATTTAGGTTATCCAGTGCCTTCTCACTAAGGCTGCTATCCTAGCCACACTTTTCTGAGAGTAAGCCCCATTGAACAAAGTAGGGCTTACTTCTGAGTAGACCTGGTTAGGATTGTGCCCTAAGCCACTGTGTCTCAAACTGTGGGTGAGGAACCACTAGGTGGGTTGCGAGCCAATTTTAGGTGGGTCCCGATTCATTTCAATATTTTATTTTTAGAATATTAAATTTGATGCCAACATGGTATGTGACTCATTTGGGGAGATCTGTACTTTTAACAGGCTACAAATATATGCTTTTAACAATGATAATCAGTGGGGCTTACTCCTGGGTAAGTGTGGGTAGGATTGCCCCCTAGGATTGTTAAAAATTCTTCCTGCTTGATGATGCCACTTCCGTTGGGTCCCAACAGATTGCCATTCTAAAAAGTAGGTCCTAGACTAAAAAGTTTGAGATCCATTGTACTAAGTATTTAATGTAGCAAGTTATTCATAACTTTTAACAGTTGGCTTATTTCTTGCATCTTCCTTGATCTTGTTCTGATATATTTTGCTCATGAGGTTGGAATTCTTGCTTTGTAAATGATGTCCTAGTTAACTCGTTGGAAATATCTTTTAGATATTTTACTGCCTCTTTTTTCTCCATCTGGGTTAATCTAATTTCCATTCCATTCTGGAAAAACTGTTGTTAAGTTACCATTGTTGTTATACATTATATAATTGTAAGTGCATGGTAGAAGGGAAGGGTTCCCATCTGCCTCTCCACTGTGTGATGGCCACCAGTGATAATATGTGAACCAGGGCATGGTTGCACCATTTCATAAAAAGGTTCTAATTTCTGCAAGTAAATTATCTTACATCCCAATCCTAACTCCCTGTGCAGCAAAACAGTGGCGCCAGCAGTTTCTGCTGCTCGACACTAGCTTCTGCTGTAAGCTAGTTAACTTCAGGATAAGGCCCAGCAGCCTCAATGGGTCAACTCTAACCTGTGCCGGCTTGATAGCTGGAACAAGTCTGCATAGAGCTGTGCAGGTGGATCAGAATTTGGGGGTTAGAATTTGGTGGGCACTGCTGCCATTTAAACTAGCCTCACTATTCTGCCCACCTTATTTTACCCCTCCCCACCATCCTCCCGACCCTTGAGTGGCCTTACCTATTCCATTGGGAAGTCCTGGTCCGTCCTCGTGTGGATCTGGCTGTTTGCTGTGCATGCCAGCAGTATCACACATGCAACAGCTGCAAACTGCATTCGACCAGTGGAACACATGTTACATTGGCATAATGTGACCATAGGATAGGGCTGTTATTCTAAAGCCAAAGTTTATTTGGCTTATATATTGCTTTATATGTTCAGATATTGTAAACATATAAATCCTGTAGAAGCTTTCCACTTGCCACATGCAAAGCACTTGCATTTGTTTCTGCTTGCTAAATGCAGGTCTCTCAATCCTCTGGCCTTCTGAAGCATGATTCATTCAAGCAAAATATCAAATGGAAGAAGAGTTTTCCTCTTGGCAAAAAATTGCCAAGTGTTTATAAAATCATGCAATAAGATCATAAATAATTAATAGCTTATGAATAGCTGTTATTCGAGCCGGAGAGTAGATTTAATGCCATTATATGACATATCCATTGATGGCCTTGATCTAATCTTTTCTAACTCTTTCAGCATATTAAAGCTGTACAAAAATGTTGGCCTTGAGGAGTGAGTTCGGATGGTAATTTTAAGTGAAAGTCATGACAAGACAGATGATGGTCGCTAAGTTTGGTCCCTCACGTCTCTGCTATGCTCCCATTCTTGGACAATTGCCTGCTGTGATTCATTATGGCTTTTGAGACCTTATTATAAGCACTTGAACACTTTCAAGTTCAAGTGAGAATGTGGTGCTAACTTTATTAATTAACTTTTATTTTTGTTTAATATATTTTTATTCACTTTAACATCCTTAAATCTATCGCCTTTCTTTTTTCCCTCCACTTGCTTTTGTTTGGGTAGTCTTCTCTTTTCTGCGTTAGGTAGTCTTTTCTGTGCTTAAAATTGGATGAATCACCTTGTAAGAATTGTATTAGGAGGAGTGTGTTTAAGGACAAAGGCAGAAAGTGGTAATTTAAAACTGTTTAATTTAAAACCCCTGCTAATTGGGTAAGAGGCACTTTTTCAAGTGGGTGCTCCTTTTTTAGCAGGGGGAGAGTAATTGGCCCATCTCACCCCAGCAGTGTCTGTTCTAGTGGCTGTCTGCTGGTATTCTTTTGCATCTTTTTAGATTGTGAGCCCTTTTGGGACAGGGAGCCATTTAGTTATTTGATTTTTCTCTGTAAACCGCTTTGTGAACTTTTAGTTGAAAAGCGGTATATAAATACTGTTGTTGTTGTTGTTGTTTTGAATACTGAAAAACATTTAACTATTTTTTATCTCCCAACATTCTGACCACAGCACTCTTAAGGTGGCTGACAGCATTAATAAAAGTAATTTCCAGTAAACCCAATAAGACTTTTTCTGAAGATGATGGTGATTAATAAAGCATCTGGAGGGAAGATTGTGTGAATTCTTGAGTCCTTGGGTGTTACTGCTGCTGGGATTACACTCTGCACCCTTTGAAACGTTATGTGCTGAATTGGCCGTGCTGATTAGCAACTTGAGATCTTCAAATTATTTTCTTTTAGTTGAGAAAATTTCTGCAGAAACTTTGTTGCCAAATCTGATGTTGTTTCCTTGACAATTCATAATTTAAAAAGACTTCTTTCCACTGAGACTTGTTTGGAACTTTACAGAGTTTTGCCAGGACAAGCTTACTTGTTCATCTCTCCACCTACATGACGTGTGGAAGGAAACTCATGTGTTTCACTGTAAAGAGATGCACAAATCCCTGCTATGCTCATTCTGCAGAAGTTGCAAACTGAGGATAGTGCATCCTGTGCCAGTCCTATGCTTACACTAACTATGTCAGGCAGTGTAAGTTCTGTTGTTCAGATGTTAGAGATGCTGGCAGACTAAAACCCATCTCAAGGAAAAGTGAGATCTTCAGGCCTGCAAAGTTCTTCTCCAAGTTCAGTAGTAGCACCAGGTAGCTCAGAGTCCTGGTGCAAAAGGCCCCCCCATGCAACCCCTCACCTGCTACCTGATGGTGCATTGGCCAGTGTCACAGCTACTAAGGGTTCAAGGGTTAAATCTATTTATCTTATTTACCCTGTTCTCCCCCTTTACTTATCCTGTGTCCCCCCTTTTGTCATGTTTTGTTTGAGAAAACAGATACATCTTAGTTTCTTCTTGTAATGGTATTGATATTGTTATGTGCTGATCTTTGCAATTGTTTGTTTTGTTTGTATTGTGTGTTTAAATGTGTTTCTTTCATAAGAATGAAAAATAAGAAAAAAATACTTACAGTCCAGTTGCAAGAGCTGAAGTGGCAATGAGTGGAAGTGTAGAGGTTACCCCCTTATCCTGCCCCATTTCCCTGATGTTGCTTCCCAGTAGTAGCAGGGGGCAGTGGTGTAGCTAGCGGGGGGCGGGGGGCAGTCCACCCCAGGTACCACCCTTGGGGGTTGTAACACCACAAATGCCCCAACATCGCTAACATCACTCATACTCATAACATTATGAGTAACCCCATCATGCTATACACTGTTGGATGCAGAATTTCCAACGGAATGCAATGCAAAACACCAGATTAAAATATCTCCTTTCCATCAAAAGTTATGGCCAAAAAAACCGGAAACCAAAAAATGCATTGAACCGTATGGAAAATGAAACTGGGCCATATTGTGCATTTACTCGCGAGTAGGCAAACTTGCCATAGTTCGTCGGAAAGGGCAGACTGATAGGAATCCAATGACACCAGAATGGTTCCTATCCAATGAAAGCAGCCCCCCAAAATCACCCAAGAAGGAAGTCCCTCCCTCCAAGCATACAAATGTATTGAGCCCTATGGAAAGCGAAAGTAAGCCACACGGTCATGTTTATTCGTGTTTAAGCAAATGTGCCTTGGCTCCTGGTCTAGTCAGGCAAAGAGGAATGCAAGGCTAGCTGCATGGTCCCCATCTAATGAAAGTGGAGCTCAACAAATGCTCCAGAAGGCAGCCCCTCCCAGAGGCTTGAGCTAGTAAGGTGGGCACTGGGGAGGGCTGAAAATCTCACTGATTTATCTATGGGGGTGTGTTATTGCAGGCAGCAACCCACCCCAAAGAATAAACCAGAGGCTTGAGCTGGTAAGGTGGGCACTGGGGAGAGCTGAAAATCTCACTGATTTTGTGTGTGTGGGGGAGGTGTTATTGCAGGCAGGCTACAGAGAAAATTCACTTGGTGAAACAGGGCTGGCTTCCCCTTATTTATCTGTCTTTCTTAATTTAATTATTTACAATTATTTTATTTTGCTTGATGATATCACTTCCAGCTATGTCATCACTTCCGGTGGGTCCTGGACAGATTGTCATTCTAAAAAGTGGGTCCTAGTGTTAAAAGTTTGAGAACCACTGCCTTAACTCAAAACAGGCCAATGAGACATCTGGGGGGTGGGGGCGGGTGACACCCTAGTGACCAAAATTCTGGAAATCGTGGCTTTTAGGAATAATACCATCATGTTATATACCATTTGATGAAGAATTTCATCCATTGCTTGTTGGGAAATATTCACCACATTTGTTTTCTGGCCATTATTATTATTCATTTCATGTCATGACTATTACTGTCTCTGTCTCACCTACCTCACAGTGTTGTTGTGAGGACAAAATAAGGGGAGGAACCATGTAAACCACCCTGAGCTGCTTAGAGGAAGGGTGGTATAAAAAGTGAATTAATTAATTAAGTCATATGGGGTGACAGAAATTTATGGGCCAAATGACCTAGCTACGCCAACAGGGGGAGAATGGGTAGGGTTTTTGTTTTTTAAATTGCCCCTGTGTTGCTGTGATGTACTGCAAAGCAGAGCTCTGCGAGTAAAGGGAAAGGTGCAGTGGCCCTTGAGACTTGTTGTCTTACCAAGGAATACTGTTGGGAAGATTTCTACTGGAGAAAATGCCCTCAGTTCCTATGCTGGGAACATTACCATTGGACGTTCATGCAGTGCCTAGAATGTACTCTTAGTAGTAAAGCAATCACAACACTTTGTGTTTTAGATGAATCTATTGGAATGCTGCATTCTGTTTGTTATTTCAAAATGAATAAATAAGTGGTGAACTGTGAAGCCTGGTTAGAATTAATTTTAAAAGAAATGGGTGGAGAAGCACAGCTGTCTGGATTTTATTGTTAAACTCCTTCATCTATTAAATTGAATACACCCGTTGCAAGATTTCTTTGCAGTAATCTTCATTTAAACTACTTAATGTAGTATCTCTCCCCCATAGTTCTGAATTTCGTAGCAGTGTTTTCCTGTTGTATTGAAACTAAATTCTGTTTAGGCAGAAGCTTGAGGGATGGTGTCGGCTACATCTGCAGCTAATCCTTCCCATTTCAGATTATCTTTGGTTGTTTTGTGCATGCCCATTGTAATGTTCCATCGGTATTAATGGAGAAAACTTCTTGAAGCTGCTGTTTCAAATATTCCAGTTCATATTTGACTGTCAGATGTTTAAACACAGTAGAATTATTTTAGATGTTACATTCTCTTTGCTGAGATAGATCTTTCCTGTATAAGCTGGAATTGACATAGACAGGCTGAGTATGTCCAAGCTGATCTGCTGCTTGACATGGCAGCTGATCTGCAGCCCCCTCCCACATTCTGCTGCCATGCCTGCCAATGAGTACAATCCCCTGTGCCTACCAGAACACGTACATTCACCACCAGCACATACTCATCATCATCATCTTCTTCTCCTCCATTACCACCACCTCCTTATCAGCCACTTCTTGTAAAGTGCCAGGCCACTCCAAGCATCCTTCCCACCCACTGGCGTCGCTACATGCCCTAGGGGGAGGATGTGCTAACTTCGCAGCATTAGGAGCTACCATGTCATGCCATACACCGTTGGATGCAGAATGGCCAGCGGAGTGCAATGCAAAAAACGGAATTGAAATTGCTCCTTTCATTCAAAAGTTATGGCCAAAAAACCGGAAGGAAAAATGAATGGAACCCTATGGAAAGTGAAAGTGAGCCGTATCGCGTGTTTACTTGCAAGCAGGCAGACTTGCCTTAGTCCGTCGGAAAGGGCAAGTGGAGAGGAGTCCAATGACACCAGAATGGTCCCAATTCAATGAATGCAGCCCCCAAAAAACACCCGAGAAGGAGGTCCTATCCCAGTCTGTTGCGCTGGAAACGAAGCCACATGGCCGCGTTAACTCGTGAGTAGGCAAACTTGCAGGGCAGGTAGAGAGGACTCCAAGGACGTCAGAATGGTCCTGATCCAATGAATGCAGCCCCCAAAACACCTGAGAAGGAAGTCCCTCCCTCCCTCCTGCAGTCTATTGAGCTCTATGGAAAGCAAACAGCCACATGGTCGTGTTTACTCACGAGTAGGAAGACTTGCCTTGGCTGGTGGTGAGGCCAGGCAAAGGGGAATGTGAGGGCACCAGAATGGTCCCGATCTGATGGAGCTGGAGCGCAACAGATTGCAGCCTCCCCCCCCACACACACACACTAAAAAGGACAAAAAAAGAAGCTTGAGCTGGTAAGGGGAAGTTTTCTGTTTTGCACTTGCAAAGCCAGGAGGGTCTTTGTATTGATATGCCTGAAACAGAAGAACTTTAAACTGGGTACTGGGGAGGGCTGAAGATCTCACTGATTCTTTTTGGGGGGTTATTATTGCAGGCAGATTACAGAGTATGCTCCATTGACCACTGTGGGACTTACTTCAGAGTAGACATAGGATTGGGCTCACAGGCTGCAATCCTACTCACACTTTCCTGAGAGTAAGCCCCATTGACCACAATGGGACTTACTTCAAAGTAGATTCACTTGGTGAAACAGGACTGGCTCCCCCTTATTTAATTATTTATTTTATTTTAATTTAATTATTTATAATTATTTATTTTAATTTGCTTGATGATGTCACTTCTGGCCATGACATCACTTCCAAAGGGTCCTGGACAGATTGTCATTGTGAAAAGTGGGTCCCAGTGCTAAAAGTTTGAGAAGTGCTGCAATAAGGTGTTAGTAAGTTGACATGGGGTAGGGGTTTGTGTGTGTGTGTGTGTGTGTGTGTGTGTGTGAGAGAGAGAGAGAGAGAGAGAGAGAGAGAGAGAGACTCTACAAGTTTTCCAAATCACTAAAATCAGAGTTTGGAGGAATAATCCCATCATGTTATATATCAATCAATGTGTAATTTCATGTAGAATGCAATGAAATAAGCCACATTGAAATATCTGTGTTCTAACAAAAGGTACAGCCAAAAAACCAGTGGGGGCGGGGCGATGCTACATAACCACACCGACTGCATGGGGTGATGCGAAGGCCTCCCACACCGAGTGACTTGATTCCTAGTGACGCCACTGTTCCCACCCCACTATTTTGCAAGAAACGACAGGGGAGAAAGGACAGTAGACCTTTCCCCAAGTGATTAGGAAAAGAACTGAGGTAATAATAGTGGACCTGAAGTAGGAGATAAACCCACAGAGGTAGTGGATGAGTGCAGCTTGCTAGACACCTTCTGAGAATTTGTCATGTCCCCCAACCCACCACTTGAAACATCCATTCAGTCAGCCTCATTGCTGGGCTGCCCCTGTGCTTATTTATTTCTAAGGTTTTTATACTGCTTTTCCAGTGCTCAAAGTGGTGTACTACAACAAAAATACAATATAACAATTGTTTAAAACAGTAAATAAAACCAATTAAAATGAAACAGGAGCAGTAAAAAGATGTAAAAACAGCAATAACATACAGGCATGCTCCTGTTTCCATGAGGGTTCCGTTCCGGAATCCCCCCCAGCGGTTAAGTGAAACCGCAGACACACAGAAACCATGTGTCCACCCACGGCCTCTGCCGGGCTCAGAATGCCTGATTTTCAGCCAAAAACCGGCAGTGTTTTTTTGGCCTTTAGGAGGCATTCTGAGCCTGGTAGAGGCAGCTGATGGGTGCGTGCAGCCACTGCTGGGATCAGAAGATGTTCCAGAGGCAAGAAAAGCAGAGCTCACCTCCATAAGGGGCATGCGGGGAGGCGGGGCGGGTGTGTGTGGATCTGATCTGCAGTTAACTGAAACTGCAGATTCCCCCCCCTGCAGTAACTATTTTTGATACTAAAAATAGTATCTAAACAGCAACCAAAAACCTATAGGTGTAAAACTAAAAAGGTGTCCCTAGGAGGTTTCTCCCTCCTCAATGCCAAGCAGAATCACAATATAGAGAAAGGCTATTCTCAAAATTTCTGGAAGTTGATTCCAAAGACATGGTGCCACAACACAAAAGGCCCTGCACCTTGCTGCATTATTGTGACTTCAGATTGATTTCTGTGCAGGCGGTCTCTTAAGCAGGCCCTGTGTGTCCATAGCGGTAAGGATCTTCAAGATCATCTGAAGTGGAGTATTACAATGCAGTAGAACTTTTGATACCTTTCGTGCTGACTGTGTCATTTTAATTAGGCCCATATACTCAAGGAGGTGGAAATCTGAATATTATCTAGTCTACTCTTCTGCCTTGGAGTAGGATGCCAAGGTGCATCACAAATTTAAAACTCCAGATTGTTGTATTCCACAAATACCCAGGAACCTTCAGGCAAGGAATACTTCCGCTAAATCCAGATGGCTTCAGCAAGTGAAGCAAACAAAACTGGAAGACTTTCCATGAGATGTAATTCAGTTTTAATTACTCGTAGTTAAATACAATTCTGGATGAAGTTCAGCATGGAGCTGGCATGAAAACTGGAGGTTGGAGGATATCCTTTTGGTTTTTAAGCATATTGTGTTGTATTTTTATTGATAATCCTATAGTCCACCCCTGAATTTGTGAAAGCAGTTTGAGTTCTGGTCATTTGCATTAAGTCACGGCACCAGATTGCTGGTGTCTCAGTGCCCAGCTAGAAAAGCAAGTCTCTTTATGCAACTGCAGTCCAACTACTTTACTTTGGTAAACCTTTATTGGCATATTGGAAGTCCACAAACAATAATGAATATAGCAAATAGATACACTTGACCAGGTATTAGCGTTTGACCTTTGCCATAGAGACTACCACTAGAAATTCCGCCACCAAATTGGTGATGGGAGGGGAATCCTCGCTAAGAAGAATTGGGAAAGGATCAACAAGGGAAACAGGAAGAGAAGAAAGAAAGGGGCCAAGTAGGTGGGACCTAAGATTATGATGGGCGGAGCACCGAAGAAGGATGTGACCCAGGGTATCAGGTTCAGCTGAACAAAACTATCATAATCTATTAGAATGGGTTTTTTTTTAGAAAATCTCCCTTGGTGCATTGCCGATGGAAATATGTTCAGTCTCGCTAACATGAAAGCCCTTTTTTTGCTCGGATTAGTGAGTTGGACAAAATAATTCACAGGGCGGCCAAGGGAGGGGGACAATCCAAAAAAAAGGGGTGAACAGGTCAGATTTAGATTTGACTATAAAAAAGAAACGGTTCAAATGTTCAATCCCTACAACTTCTCTACAACCCTAACAACAAGTAAGTTGCTGCGGAGGAAAGGTGGCAGGCAGGAAGAACACTTTTGAGCAAAAGGATCCCAGCCCATAGTTATTCCTGCAACATGAACTAGAAGTTGAGCCTTCCCTTAAGTTCATGCCCCCGGCCTTGGCTCCCAGCTGTTCCATTTGGCTAAGAGTCTTCCCACTTGACATCATGTGACCAGGGAGCCAAGATTTTCATTGTTATTTAGCTGACAGTGGCAGACTCAACCTTCTTGCTGCCACTTATATAGGCCCAGTGGGAGATCTCCCAGAAAACTGGGAATTTTCTTAGCAGTTTTAAAGTGACTAATTATTAAAATAGGTAAAATGGGAATTGTCTAATAAGTGAATCCTTTTTATCAACATGAATAAAAGTTTTAAAGTATTGGCCCACAACCAAATATGAAACCAGAAATGGTTTCTGCTAGCTTCTGAAAGACATTATTAAACATTTCCCACTATGCCATATGAGATCTTTGCTTTGGTTTTCTTTCCTATGCTGTTTAGGGTATTTTTTCCCATCATTTAAATACACTCCTTAAAACAGCATTTATATTGAGGGCAATATGGGAAAGTATTTCTTAAAGCAATTCACATCTGTTATCTAAGCGTAATAAGTAGACCAGGGACAAAATGGTACAAATTGCTCAAACAGGAGAAAGAAAAAAGTTATAAAGATTTTTCTTGTAAAGAAAAAGTTATGTTGAGCGTAGAAAGTGTTTTTAAAAGGTATGCTCCGGCCAAATATTGCCACATAGTTTGAGACAGTGTGTTAATGGTCCATATGAAACAATTTTATCTTTTTATTTTGGGAATTTACATTTAGCTTATCACAAAACGTCCCTTGAGATTTCACAATTTCACCATAAAATACATTAAGAAAATTAAAGCATTAATAAACTACATCAGCTGAAAGCAATAATATATGTAAGAAAATCTCAAGTTTAAACCTATAGCTGGAAACAATAAAAATTGTTGCTTTTCTTTTTTTCAAGTGATGGGCTGAATAGCCAACATGATCAACACACTGTTCAGAGCAAAATATAAATTCTATCTGAATCCATTAAAATAAGTGAATGCAATAATTCTTTGAAAGTTTTCTCTGGTGTAATGCCAAACCTTTTAAACCCTGTAGTGATACTTTCCTAACATTCTGGAAGGCAATGTGATGTTTGAAAAATTGGGGGGGGGGGGGGTTCCATATCTAGGAGGAGGCAATCTTTTCACTTTAAGAGGCAAAGCTCATAAAGTAAAA
The DNA here is from genome assembly GCF_035046505.1 of Tiliqua scincoides. Lineage (NCBI taxonomy): Eukaryota > Metazoa > Chordata > Lepidosauria > Squamata > Scincidae > Tiliqua > Tiliqua scincoides. The sequence continues at coordinate 115,024,661 of NC_089821.1, forward strand.
TTATCTGAGGGAGCCTGATAATGCAGAGTGACCAAGCTGATAACAATCTTATTCAACCCTGGGCACAATCCTAACCAGGTCTACTCAGAAGTAAGTCGTATTTTGTTCAATGGGGCTTACTCTCAGGAAAATGTGGTTAGGATTGCAACCTTTGGTTTTCAAAGATGTTTGACTAATTATCAGTGCAGTGTGGTGCCACATTTTACACCCTGTTCCTTATGGCACTAATCAGAGCCAGCTGACTGGACAGTACAACAAGAGGGAGGGGGAGCCATTACCCATCAAAATTCTGTCTGGCACAACTTACTCCTCCTAGCTCTTATGAGATAGTGGAGCCCAGACCAAGCACTAAGACTGGAGAGGCAGGAATTAGATTTGCATCTTCTAATTATCTGATCCTGCGCTATAGGCTGGCTATGGGGTGAACAGAAGAGCAAACAAGTCACCAGTTAGGAGAGCTGATAGAACAGTTTAGATCAGTGGTTCCCAATCTGTGCATTGTGATGCCCTGGAGCATCGCGAGGCAATTGCCGGGGCATTGCAGGCTACCTGCTGCCCAGCAGTGAGACCATGGCATGAGCCTCCAGGCAGTGGCAGGAGGCTCAGCAGAACTGCAGCCTGCAAAACCCGCACCCTCCAAAAAAAGCCCACCAGTCCTGACCCTCTTACCGCTGTTTGGAGGCTTGCTTTAGGTCTCCAAACCTGGAAGTGAATGTCAGTTACATCATGACATGATGTGTTTTGTGTCATCGCCACTCACTTCCGAGTTCGGAGGGCAGCACAGCAGCCGTAAATTTGGCAACTGCTGGTTTAGCTGAAACTTCTTGGGGTTGGTATAATGCTGCTGCAGCTTTTTCAATAACTCTTCTTTGTTGCACTGAGCATGCACACAGTTATAAACAAGAGACTTGCTATTCTTTGTTCTTAGTGAAACAGCTTTGGCCCAGCAAAGTGCACTCTTGGTGTGCGTTTCCTTCCCTGAGTCCCATGACTAAAGGCTACTTCTTAATGGTACCATTTTTTGCCTCCAGTTTGGAGAGTGAGGGTATGTAGAGAAATACTTTGGTGGCCGCCCCATCTTTCCTCACTGCAGACTCACCAAAGCATCTTTTTAGGAACATTATAAGACCTATCAGTTTGAGCTGGCCTTTCAGTGTATAAGTAAGTGAAGAAAAGTTGGAGAAATTTCAATGAATTTGACTACACTTTTATTCTGCCTCACTGGGGCATATGAATGGGTGAACAAAGTATAGCTGTGCTGCTCCCATGCTACTGATGTGAAGAAATGTTTAATTTCATCAACTCTTGCCATCTTTTTAGCCACCTGGCTAAGTCAGAAGTGCATCCTGCTCCCAGGATGGCTCCTTCCTCTTACCCTCTTTTCCTCAAAGCAGACTAGCATCTTCTGGGTGTTGCAGCAGCTGCTGTAGCCTTCTACCTAAACAACTTGACAGATACTAATATGCTGTCTGATAAGTGTTCTTTGTCCCACAGCGTAGGCAAGCCATTGTTTTTCCAGCTTCACCCCATCTTCTAATGGGGACAGTAACACTTGCCCAATTTATGGGATTGTTGCAAGGATTATTGAGATAATTTATATGAAACCGCCTTGAACACTTAACAAGTACTATACAAATGTGTGACTGCACTAGGTCTTAGGAAAGCTATTCATTATTCCATCTTTGTGCCAATGCAGAGCTCCTCATTCATATGGTACCTATATGTATGTTAATGCTCTTAGTGTATTTTCACTACTAGGGAAAATCCTTTTAAAAGTATGTATTTATAAGGATTAAATTAGTTTGAAGGATGAATATGCCGAAAGTTAACAAGTAACATTAGAACAAGTAAGACTAAACTATGTGTGTGTTTTTCCCTTTTGCAGACAAAACGTGGATGCACACTCCTGAGGCTTTATCAAAACACTATATTCCCTATAGTGCAAAGGTGAGGGGTCTGCTTGCTTACCTTGTTTCAAAGTGCCTGATGTCTAGCAAATATTCAATTTCTGATTTTGCTTTCCATTTTCTTTCATAAAAAATTGTTTCCTGCTGTATGAGATTCAAAGTGACTTACTGCCCAATCCTAACCAACTTTAAAGCACTGATGCATCTGCAGCACAGCCCTAAGTTAAGGGAACAAATATTCCCTTTCCATGAGGAGGCCTCCGTGATTGCCCCTCTCCATGGCAGAACCCTCTTCCTGACACCCCTTTTCTTTCCTATATTTAATATAGCAAGGAGGCTTTCAAGGCTCTGATATTCTAGTAGGTTCTACATACTGCCTTGAACATCCACAGACATCATGAACAATGGAAAATACTTTGCTTGTTTCAAGAGTCCCTAGGTGTTACCGTTTATGCACTCAGTGTCGGCTGTAAAACTTGAGCCACCATACGATGTTGGAGTCTTTCCAACCGTGAGTTGGAAAAGAGCATGAGAGACGACGGTCCACAAGGTTGCTCAAGGGTTCATGATAGCCTTCTAATGGACATTCTCCAATTCTGAATTAGACCAGGAATTACATCAATCACAAGTGCTATTGGCTAAATACCTGGCTTTAAAAACAACACACACGTGCATACAATTTTTTCAGGATTCTAATTTCTTGCATTTTAGTCTGGTTGTGGTCTTGTGTAAGCATAACATACATGCAGCTTTGATCAACTGTATCCCTTGTCCCTGATAAGGATGTAGGAATGGTCAGTCAACCAAGAGCTGGCTAATGAAATAAGTTGTGCAGAGTTCTTATTTATGGAGCAGTGAATGTATCCTTAGTAAAGTGAGGAATGTGGCTAATGTTCAGAGTAACAGTTTTAAATCAGGTGGCTTCCATATACCCTTTAAGTGTTTTCTACACAAAATATTACCTACACCAGTGGTTCTCAAACTTTTTTTAGCAACAGGACCCACTTTTTAGACTGACAATCTGTCCAGGGCCAAGTGGAAGTGATGCCATTAACCTAGAAGTGATGTCATGGCTGGAAGTGACATCATCAAGCAGGAAAATTTTTAACTCCCCCATACAACAAAACCAAATCAAATCAATCATGTAAGTAAATTGAAAGTGTACAATATGTTTAAAAATATATTTAAAAGAAAGAAGCACCCTCCTAACCTTCCCAAGCAGTTGCTGATCTGTTTTTAAAAAATTCTCCAAACATCCCAAAGGCTGCAATCCTATCCACGCTTACTGAGTACTAAGCCCCATTGATTATCATTGTTAAAAGTATATACTTAGCAGCCTGTTAAAAGAACAGAACAGAACATTTCCCCAAATCCAGTCACATACCATGGTAGCATCTAGTCCAATATATTAAAAATAAAATTCACATTGAAATGAATGGGGACCCACCTGAAATTGACTCGCGACTCACCTAATCGGACCCACAGTTTGAGAAACAGTGACCTACACAAACAAAACTAGGATTTTGGGAAAGTTTAGGTAAGCCTTTCACTAAGTTGCTGTTTTTGTATGAATGGCGAACACTTTTTGTGGAAGAGCATTCAGAAGCCACCCCTACTCCATACACACACAACTGCTGAATATGCAGTAGTACATCTCCACAACAGTCGGCATGTGGAGCTTCTGCTCACTGATTTGTGGTACTAATCTAGGTGGCTGCTTTGAAAATCCGTGAAGTGGCACAAGAACAGGGTGTTTAATCCTTTCCTCCTTTACCCTTTTGGCAGTGTAAATCCACTGTTATTAGCTCTGTTGTGGGGAAGGCATACAGATTCTGTTGCTGTTGTTGTGTTTTCCCCTATGAAACAGCAGCTAGGAGGGGACACTTATTTGGGGAAAAGAACAAAAGGGGTTCCTTTTCCTCCCCCAGTGTACCTTTTCCTCTTTCTTTAAGGCAGGCAAGTGGGGCTCCTGATTAGTAACATTTAAAAATTATGGGAAATCCTAATCATGGCTCTCACTTGACGTGTCTAATTCGGCCTGTAGTTGCAGAATGGTCATCAGTTCTGAAAAATGTCTCTGTGTTAAGAGCTGTAGAAGGAGTCATCTGAGATGTGAATAACTCAGACACAGTTGATTTGTTGGCTTCTTGTGCACAGAGAACAAAAGCAAGGAGTTGTCCTTTTATTTCCTAACTCAGTGATGTTTACCAGACTTGGCTTCTGCCTAATAATATTTCTTTTTTTAAAAAAAAGTATTCCTCAGCTTGGAGTGCCTCAAGTGTCACTTGTTCTCACTAACAAGAAATGTGTAAAAAATGTTTACCTCTCAATAGCAAGAATGATACATAGAAAAGAGGACATCAAGACTGCATTGTCTAATGGGCCTTTCATATTGTGCGCACTTTCGTTCCAATACTAATCAGACCTGGCCTTGTGTTGGCCTTGTAACTAGACTTGGCCTTGTAACTAGAGTGATGGATTGTCACGTAAAAGCCTTCGTTAGTATGTAGTGGAGATACCTATCAAAAATACCAATTTGATTTCATTGATGTGTGAGTCAGTATCAGGTTCAAAATTGAATTTAGTTGTACTAGATATAATTTTATGAGACTTCAGTGCAGCACTGTTGAGATAAAGTGAACATAAAAGCCTTACTCTGAGGAAGTTTTCGAATACTGCATTCTATTTATATGAGAGTTTGAAAATTCAGATGTGTAACTTATAAAACTCCTATTACCTACAAATGGGAACTTTTTTCTGTTGCAGCTGCAATAAAATAATTAAGGGCCGGATATTCAGGTTGACAAAGAACCATTAAAATCAGGTTTGCTATGTTGAATTATATGGGCTAAGTGATGCAGTACAGAGGAATATTTTACCCATTATGGTACCTCCAACTATTGAGCATAGCCAATTAAGCAGTCAGGCACCTTTTGAACTCTCCCATTCAAGTCAATAATGTAGCTGCTGCTCTTGCTTTGCTTAAAACTAATATATGAGCAACATCCCATCACCTTTTCTGATAGTATCTTCCTTAGTAACTATGATTGTAATCCTCTTTGCCCTTACTTGAGAGTAAGCCCCTTTGAACTCAGTATGATTTATTTCGGAGTGAGCATACAGAGTTTGTGCTGTATGTTCAAAATATGATGCCAATAACTTTATGAATTAAAATTTTTTGGGTTTTTATTTTGAATTGGGGATATTATATGGAAGCGATTCTAAACCAGGGAGTCTGTGCCACTATGGCAGTTTGCAATAAGAGGGAATGCCTGGCAAGACTTCAGCTGGACCTCAGTACCATTATTACAAATGGCCAGAGAGTGATTCTACAATTTGCAGCCCAGCAAGGGTCCAGAGACACAAGGATTCCATTGAGTCCTAGTTTTGCTCTGCCAAGTTGCTAACACTGGCTCGGCTGCTAAGTTTGCACAACTTGTTGCTTAGGGAGGAGACTGATTTGCTGAGCTGTCTGCCTGCTGAGCTGATTTTTTGAGTTGTTTATTCTCCAGTGGCTCAACCATTTGCTGGTCTGCAGGCCACCAACCATGGCATTATGAAAGAGCCACGCCTGATTCCTTTAGATCAGGGGTGTCAAACATAAGGCCCAGGGGGTGGATGCGGCCCCCATAAGCTTTTTATCTGGCCCTCAGGCTCTCAGCGGCTGAGCAATACTGAGACGTTACTGCTGTAAGGGCAGCACACATGAAAATTGGCTCTCCCATATCTTGAATAATGATATGACTTTCTGCCTAATGACATCACTTCCGGCCCAGGTGGGTCAGGACCCACCAGAAATGCTCATGAGCTGCCTGAGACCCACCAGGCGGGCTGGGACGCACCAGAAATGCTCAGAGTCCACCTGAGACTCACCAGGTGGGCCAGGACCCACTAGAAATGCTCAGTACCTGCCCGAGACCCACCAGGTTGGCCGTAATCCACCAAAAATTCTCAGAACCCACCCAGGACACAACAGGTGGGTCTGGACCCACCATAAATGCTCAGGGCCTGCCTGAGTCACACCCGGTGAGTTGGGGGCCACCAGAAATGGTCAGGGCCTGCCCAAGTCCCACCGGGTGGACCGGAACCCACCAGAAATGATCAGGGCCCACCCCAGTCTCACCAGGTGAGTTGGGACCCACCAGAAATCCTCAGGGCCTGCCCAGGACCCACCAGGTGGGCCAGGACCCAATATAAAGACTCAGGACCTGCCCCAGTCTTTTGAAAGGCTGCATCATAGATGTTGCATACTGCACCCAGAGTTGGAACCTATTCCTGAAACGGAAAAATTGTCTGAAAGATATGAGTGAGGGGAAGCATCTGCTGCAACATGCTGCACCCTGCAGTTCTTTTACTGTAGGAAAGTTGGAAAGAGGAAGGAGGAGACTGTGGTATTCAGATGCTGAAGGTCCCAGGTTCAGCCTTGTTCTACCACCTTGTTCATTTTCCCAGGCCTGATGAAAGGAGGGTCACAGTCTAATTACTGTGCCCTAGTAGCAAGGTAGAGAATAGAACATGATTTTTTGGTGTTCCATCTGGTGTTCCTTACTATTCTTCCTACTACTGGCAGGGAGGAAGTAATTGGGCACAATTTTCTCTATTCAGCTCTAGCCAAAGCAATTGTGCCAGCAATATCTTTCAAGGATGATAATGAGTTCCTAGACTGGTGAATAAACAGACATTACAGGGGAAGCTTATTCAAACAATTGAATTTGATCTGTACTCCAGCAGAACATAATAATAATAATAATAATAATAATAATAATAATAATAATAATAATAAATTTGGGGACAGGTGGTGTCTTGTAGGCTTTCCACAGTGTAATCCGTGTAGTCACATGCAGCACACATTCATGTACAGATATGCATCGACCCAACACAAAAAAACAGCATGTTATATCCTCTTCAGTGAACAGGAAATCTTTGCTCATGTAGGAACTCAATAACTGTGAGCATCCTTCATATATCCAGAGATCTGCTGGATCAGGACAGCTTAACTGTTAAAGGGGGGGGGGGGATTCTGATGTTAGAACCCCATGGTCTTTCACATCATCTCTCTTGACCAGTTTGATTAATGCACCATCCATACAATGAGGATTTATATAGGCATTTATTTATATATTTATTTAAATGATTTATATCCCACTTTTCTCTTCATAGCGCACTCACAATTTACAGAGTGGGCATTCCAGGGATGTCTTTAAACTTGATAATCTTGAAACATTAAACTGCTTCTGTTTTGGGCAGTGTTTGTATCCCTTTTTAAAACCCATTTATTGAATTTCAGGTTGTGTAGGAGAAGCTCCTATCTTTTTATGCTTGTCACCTAAATGGCTATTCATGGCATCTTTATATGTTCTAAATCACAGTGCCATTGGTACTGAATGCCTTTACAGGAGACCGGTCTGATAGAAATCCAATTCTAGTTTACATTGAATAGATGAATTAATATAATTACACTATGTTAATCAACGGATAGTTGTAGCCACTTTCTGCTCTATTTGTAGAGTGTCTTTTGCGCAAGTTGGGAAAATTAATACCAAAAAACAAACCCTGTTCCAGTGTTCTCTTTTCTGTGGATTGCAAACGCACAAGAAGCTTAATAGGAATGCTCATGCTATCCTTGATGCAATCAGTGTGACTGGCTAGCCCCTTTACTCCCAGTGTTCAACATTTATCTGTAGAGGCAAAAAGTAAATGCAGGGAGAGTTTCTTTTGGTTGTTCAGTGCTACCACAAATATTATAGGGTTGCAGTGACAGGGAAAAACACTCTGCATTCAGTTTTTTACTCTGCACAAACATATTGAATGTCAGAAGGGCAGGGGTGGGGTTAGTATGTGCATGTCATCAGTGGGGCTGGGGCTAGCATGTGTTTTCCTGTTAATCTCCTCTCACTTTCACTATACCTGAAAGTGGTATTGGTATTAGCATTTGTCAGATGACAAATCTGACAAATCTGGCTTGGTATTAGCATTTGTCAGATGAGCATAAGCACATATAATTTTCAGCAGGGTTACACAAACACCAGTGTGGCTTTACAAACAGTTATCCTAACAAGAGGTTCAGAAATTGTCTGGACATGGTAGTAAAAATGTATGTTTATTAAACTGTGTTAATGCAGTACAATTACATATTTATTTGAAAAAAATAATGCAGATTTTTGCACTATGCAAAGCAGAGTTCCTTTTGCACTGTGCAACTGCAGCCGGACTCTTGCCCACCCTCAAATAAGGAGAGAGGCTTCCAGGACAGTTAGTATTCCTCCTCTCTATATCTGATTTGCTGCCCCGCTTTCAAGAACTTAAATAACCCCCCTCCCACCTCCTTATTTCCATGCCTAATTGGAGCAGATAGGCTCTGTCTCCATCAAACACAAAAAGTTTTTTTTTCCAGGTCCCATCGAGCAGCTCTCACAATCAGAATACCATCATCTCCTTGTTTTCATCTCTGTCGCTGCCACCACTGCCATCCCAAGTCTTGGGAGGACAAGTTTAATGCAAAATGTTGGGCTTTTGTTTTATTTCCTTTCTGAAATGGAAAATGGATGGGAGATAATTCAGAGTACAGGTCCAGCCTTTTTATACACTGATTTTTTATACACGGATTTGACTCAACACAAATGGCCCCTGCAAATGAGAAGGAATGTGCTGATCCCTGGAGAAGGGGAAAATGCACCCCTTTAAAATCAGTTTAAAAAACTAAACAGTCCTTTAACAATAGCCTCCTTAATGAGAGAGAGAGAGAGGGCAGCTGGCTGACAATCCATTAATCCTTCTCTCTCCAGGCGACCCCTCCCTTCCCCCTAAACACGTGAAAGAAAGGTGATCACTTTGCATTGGTGAAGGGAGGGGCCGAGTGAAGCTTTTTAAGCTCTTGGAGGAGGACTGATTGATGGATTGTCTTCTTAATGACTCATATCTTACTTTACAAAGGTCAGCAAGGCTGTTTTTAAATCACCAGAGCAAAGAAACTGTTTTTTAAATTGATTTGTTATAGTGCGTGTTTTGCCATCCAGGTGAGTGCTTGGAAAGGAACCCACACGAGTAATGAGGCTCAACCTGTATTTGCAAGGGGAAGGGACTGGAGAGTCCCTCACAGAAGCAGGAACTAAAACATAATAAAAATGTAGTGTTCAGTCAGCCACCAGGAGGATAGCAGTGTAAGACAGGATGAGTGAGTCAACAGCAGGAGAGGTTGGGCAGACAACATCACTGAGGTGCTCATAGGGAAAATGCAGTAGTTTTAAACAAACAGCACAAATACTGTGCCTTCCTTCTCCTGGCTGGAGACTGCTTTTCAGTCTGGTCACCAGGATTAAATTCTTGTTCTCCGTGGCAACAGTATTTGTTGACTGCTGTTTTTCAGCATATTGCAGAAAATTTGGTCCCAGGTGCTTTCAAAACTGTATTAGCCATGTTATATCAGTAACTTAGAGTGGAAAAAAAAAACAGATAGTGATAGAAACAGATAGAGAGTTGAGTATCATGTTCTACTATTGGATACAGAGTTCTCGCTAGTTTTGCACCTATAAATGTTGCTTTATAAAAAAAACTCACAACACTCCTCTATGGTAGATGAGAACATTTAGTATTTATGACAAAACTCTAGTGATACACATCTAATGCTATCAGTAAACATAAGCGGAGTGAAGTCGAAAGCACACTAGAAAACATGGCCTATAAAACTATAAAACAGTGATTAGAACTTGAGCATTTTTGCTGAATGCAGGAGATACTTTGGATTCTATTATATACTGCATACAGATAGGGGAAAGAGATCTATCACACAATGATCAATGTTGCATAAATTTATAAAATTGCCATTTTTTTAAAGCTATAGTGCTGCTTTGCAGGCCCTTTAGAGCTTGGTCCTGCTCGAATGGCAGTCAAGCTGCTCATAATTAATTTTTATAGGAATGGGTCAAGCCTCCAGTGAGCTTATTATGTTGTTATTAGCCTTTAAATTATTGCCACTGCGTGGATTCTGCCTGAGGACTGAAATCACATTTAACCTGGGCATGTTTCTCTTCACATTCAGACTTCATGAATCTCTCTGCTCACTGAAGTTTTAGCAGAGCAGTATGGTTGAATGCACAACACCAAAAATGCAGGGGAAATGTTGTATATTTGCATGGTGCATAATGAAATGAAATCTACATTGTGCATTCTTTTGACTTGTGCTTTAAATGGTAAGCTTGGGAAGATCAGAATTCAGAATATGGGCCAATACTGATGAAAGCCTGACCCATTTTCAGGTTAGTGAATTCATAGCTGTGTTCATCTTCCTGTGTTTACTCACACATTTTGCATTTCCCAAATCAGCGATTTTCAAGCTTTTCATCTCACAGCACACTGATGCTAAAATTGTCAAGGCACACCATTGGTTTTTTGACAATTGACAAGAAGCACCTCAGTGTTCACACTGCTCACATTCCCCAATGATCCTACTAATAAATGACCCTCCCCCAAACTCCCATGCCAAACCTGCAGATGATTCGTGGCACACCAATGTGCCGTGGCACAGTGATTGAAAATTGCTGGCCTATCCATGAGTACATGTCCTGTTTGCAATGTGAACGGGGACATGGGAAGGCCCTTGTAGTTGTCAAGATGTGGTGGGTTGTACAACTGACTAGTAATAATACTGTTCTGTATAGAACATTTGTCACTCAGAGAGTTGCATGAATAGCTAATAAACTTCCAAATAACCCTTCTGGTAGAATAATTATTTGTTAGTTTAAGCAGGAAGATTCTACACATTCGCTTCCCCTAGTTATAGTTTAGAAGTACTGTATAATAAAATTGTAAAGCAATATGTCTATGCCAGTGTTTCTCAAAGGTGGTACAGGTACTACCAGTGGTACTTGAGGTGGTGTCCAGCGGTACGCACAGGACTCCCACACACCTGCTGCCCAGCAGTGAGACCAGTGATGTGACACGACAAACAGTGGTAGGAGGCTTGGCAGAGCTACAAAGCGTACTTTTCACATGCTTGGAAAAGTCCTCCCATCTGTCCTGAGCCTCTTACTGGTCTGTCTTAATTAGTCACATTGCTTTTGGCCTCCCAGTCCTTAAGGAACTGATGAAGACATCATCACCAGTTACTTCCAGTGGTACTTCCAATAAGTGGACTATGCAAAGTGGTATGGTGAGGGACAAACGTTGAGAAACGCTGGTCTAAACTCATCATCCTTTGAAAACATTGCCAAGTGCAGTAAGTACTGCAGCTCTAATCATCTGCTGTAAAGTTTTAAAAAATCATTGGGAAGGTTGATTTGACAATTAGGTCTTGAGGTAAAGTTAAAAAAAAAGATTTTCATCTCTTGGGTTTATAGAAAAATCAATAAGCTAAGAGTGCAAGATAACACAGCTGTTCTGAATAATGGTATGGTAGATGGATTACAAAGAGATTTGCCAGTAATAGCAATTGAGCTGAAAGCGGGAACAATAAGGTGACCTCTGGCTGAGGAAGGAAGAGAATTAAAGAATCAAAGTCGATCTAAGCAAATTGGACATGTAATTCGATACATAGAAGTAAAAGTGCAATGTGAATCATTTGTGATAAGGAGTGCTTTCAAATATAGGTCACAAAACAGTGTGGCGATGAATTTAGTTTGGAACATAAGAACAGCCCCACCGGATCAGGCTATAGGCCCATCTAGTCCAGCTTCCTGTATCTCACAGCGGCCCACCCAATGCCCCAGGGAGCATACCAGATAACAAGAGAACTCATCCTAGTGCCCTCCCTTGCATTGGCATTCTGACATAGCCCATTTCTAAAATCAGGAGATTGCACATACACATCATGGCTTGTAACCCATAATGGATTTTTCCTCCAGAAACTTGTCCAATCCCCTTTTAAAGGTATCTAGGCCACATGCCGTCACCATATCCTGCAGCAAGGAGTTCCACAGACCGACCACACGCTGAGTAAAGAAATATTTTCTTTTGTCTGTCCTAACCCTCCCAACACTCAATTTTAGTGGCTGTCACCTGGTTCTGGTGTTATGTGAGAGTATAAAGAGCATCTATCCACTTTATCCTTCCCATGCATAATTTTGTATGTCTCAATCATGTCCCTCCTCAGGTGTCTCTTTTCTAGACTGAAGAGGCCCAAACGCTGTAGCCTTTCCTCATAAGGAAGGTGCCCCAGCCCAGTAATCATCTTAGTTGCTCTCTTTTGCACCTTTTCCATTTCCACTATGTCCTTTTTGAGATGTGGCGACCGGAACTGGACACAATACTCCAGGTGTGGCCTTACCATTGATTTGTACAATGGCATTATAACATTAGCCGTTTTGTTCTCAATACCTTTTCTAATAATCCCAAGCATAGAATTGGCCTTCTTCACTGCCGCTGCACATTGGGTCGACACTTTCATCGACCTGTCCGCCACCACCCCAATATCTCTCTCCTCATCTGTCACAGACAGCTCAGAACCCTTCAGCCTATATGTGAAGTTTTGATTTTTTGCCCTAATGTGCATGACTTTACACTTACTTACATTGAAACACATTGCCGTTTTGCTGCCCATTCTGCCAGTTTGGTGAGATCCTTCTGGAGCTCCTCACAGTCACTTTTGGTCTTCACCACTCAGAAAAGTTTGGTGTCATCTGCAAACTTAGCCACCTCACTGCTCACACCTGTCTCCAGGTCTTTTATGGACAGGTTGAGAAGCACTGGTCCCAGGACAGACCCCTGGGGCACACCGATTTTCACCTCTCCCCATTGTGAGAATTGCCCATTGACACCCGCTCTCTGTTTCCTGGTCTTCAACCAGGTCTCAATCCAGGAGAGGACCTGCCCTCTAATTCCCTGACTGTAGAGTTTTTTTTTTGTTAAATGTTTTTGTTTTTGTTTTGTTTTTGTTGAATATAAATGAAGATGTGTGGAGTACAATACTCAATACATGCAAGTTTAGGAACCAGCAATGAGTGAAGGCCCAGTAAGGAATTGAGTCATGTTAATGTAATTGACAACCCAGGATGAGCAAACATACTGCTGCAGGTGCCTTTCCTGCTGATAAACCGGGAGAGTGTGCGGGAGCCTGCTGCTACTGCCTTATTCATATGGTGTTCATGATGAATTGGCTGCTCAGTAATTTGCACCAAAGACACTGCCATTGGCAGAAAGGCAGCTTCCCAGCATGTTGTCATAATATAGCCTATAACTTCCCAGACAACTTTTTCTGATCCATCCATTTTCACTGTCAAGAAATAAGCAGGAGAAAGTTTGGACCTGCTGCTTCTTCAGCCATTGCCTGCTGATTGAAAAGCTGATGTTCAAAAAAAGCTGAGAATTGGTGTTGCAAAGTAGCAGAGTTTTTAAAACCATTGTTGTGGACAAGCTGTCTATTGGGGGGGGGAGCAAAAAGTCAATAAAGTGAATATACTTGCCTCTTTTGGGGAAAAAAAGGCATCCAAGGTGACTTACCATACTAAAAACCAGTGTTAAAATAAAAATACAATACAATTAGAAAGAAAGGAAGAAAGGTCTCTTGTGCAAGCCCCAAGTCATTGCTGTCCCTTGGGGTGGCGCCACTTCAGTGATGTTTTCGAGGCAGACTATGAAGCAGGGTGGGTTGCCATTGGCTTCCACAGTCATGATACATTTTCCTCAGCAAGCTGGGTACTCTCCCAAAGAAGTTAAACAGGCATCTCCCAAAGTTTTTAGTTTCCCCACAGAGGATGTACTAGCATCCAGGCTTGTCTGTTCTCCACCTAGCATAACAGAATCTGTGTTCTGAATGAATCCTTCCTTATCAGGGTGAGATAAACAAACTGCTGATAAATCCAAAGAAGAAGAGCAGAGAGGGGTAACATTTGTAGCCTCCAACTCTTGTTTAGAGTTTAAGGGCGAGGAGTTTAATTTAGTTTGTAAAAGAAAGGGCTCAATAGAAGGGGAAACCTTCACCACATTATTTAAGTTCTTTTTTTCCCTTTTGGCACCTTTCTTGTCGATCCCACTCGGCACTGGGCTGGTTCTCTGTCTTTTCTTTGAAGAGGCTGTCGGCATTGTCGGCTTTTTCTTTGAGGAGGCTGTCAGCATTATGCCCTTCAGGAACTTTACTATGCTATGTAATGACTCAAAGGCTTCTCGATATCTCACTCACTTGTAAAAAGAAAAATAAACTTTAAGATAAGCGAATGAGGGAGTAAAAGAAAAAACGGGACTGAAGGGTAAAACGAATATTTATAAATTAAAAGCCGGAGCACTCTGAGAAAGCAGCTGCACTGGCAGCCATCTTGGCTCCTGAAGCTGGGTACTCATTCGACTGCCTTCTACTTGCAGGGTTAGGGAGAAATATACACCTAGCTTGATTCTGATGTAGTCTCTACAACAAACACGTTGCTTAATGCCAGTATTCTTTGCTCTTTGGTACACTTGGCAGATGTGTACTGATTCCAACAACATAAGAATCGTTTGTCCCACTGGACCAAATCAAAATCCATCAAGTCTATCATTGTATTGCCAGAAGCATAAGCAGTCAGATGCTTTTGGAAGCTCAGAAGTTAGATATGATGGAGATAGCTAGCGTCTTGTTTGTTATCAGCATCTGACATGCAGAAACTGAACCAATCTCCAGCAATACTATTCAGCCGTAGTTCTCAAGCTTTTGAGAGGCCCTAGAGGCTGCTGACTGATTTATACATGCATAGGGATATAGCTATTATGGTGATTGGGCATCAGTGCTCCCCCCTCAGTAGCAGCTTGTTTAACTCTTGATGCACATAGCCTAATTTGCCCTGTCAGTTTTGTGAACCATCAATAATTGGGTCGCAGCCCATTGGTGGGTCCAGGACCCACAGTTTGAGAACTGCTGCTATACAGTGTAGCAGCATTAATGGTGACAGCACCAGTTCTTCCCAGTGTGCCTGCCCATTACTGCTGTATCATTAGGTAATTGACTGGGCTCAAGCCTGCAGCATATCTTGAACAAAGGAACTGGGAAGTTGTTGGCATCCTTCAGTCTCGGAAGACTATGGTATCGCAGTCTGAATCGCATTCTGGAACAGAGTGTCCTCTCCAGTGCGCGAAGCCTGGGTAAAGTAGGTATGGAGGATAGACTGTTTCCCATGCAGCAAATCCCCCCTCTCCACATCGCTGAAGTGGTCCAATGGAAAGGCAGAAGCCAGTACGGTTGGTTCCAGCGGCGCCACAGGAGTTACCAGAACGTGACTGTGTTCAGCCATGAACTGCCTCAGGGACTCCGGCTCTGAATTTTGCCTCGAGGTTGACTCCTGAAGTCTTTTCCATAACTGGATGTAGCCATAAGGCAGTGGAGGTTTGGGATCAGAGTTTTCCTTCTCTCAGATGAGCTGCCTTCCCAGACTGACGAGTCCCATCTACCCGGTGGCTGTTTACTCGCCTCTTACAACAAGTATAGCCAAACTGAGGGCCTATTCTTATCCCCCAGCCCCCAGGGGAAGTATTAAGCAGGAATTCAGTCTGTGCACCATCACTGAGGATTACTCAAGAGAGGTCTGACCCTTATAAGATCATTTAGGTCAAGACTGCTTCTTTGGTTAGAGCAAAACTTGTTGCTGCACCAAGATGCACACTTGGCCTCACTTCACACTCTGCTTCTCCCCCTCGCCCCAATAGTCTGACAGGAACTGATAGGACTGGGATTTGTGCTATATTCAAAGGGCTTCATAGAAGATCTATGAGATTATTTAGGTGTTTTTATAATGACCATCATAATCCTATCAGGAATTTTAGCACAGTAGTCACCACATCCCACCTTCATAAAATCATCATGAAGTGTGTTGCTCTTTATATATGCATGCAACGACTGAGCTGAAAAGAGGATATTGTATTTTGCAAACAGAACACCAAAAACCTGTTTGTCCAGCCCCTCAATTTGACAATAAATTTGGAAGAGTATCAAACTGGTTTTTCCAATGCAGAATGAAGGCAAGAAACATTGCCCTAACTCTGATTTACTTGTAATCATATTGCCAAACCTGGCTACAAGAGACCAAGATGTTGTCATGCTTAATACATCATCAATCATTGGCTAGATTGCACTGTCAGGAACGAAGGATGACACTCTTTTAGGGAAAAAAAATGCACCAAAACAGTTGTCAAGAGGAATAGTGAATACAGGTGCAACAGGGCAGAAAAAAAGGCAGTGTTGATCTTCAGGGGGAATCTTTTCGATAAAATGTTGGGTCCCCTAAACTTACTTTCACACACTAAAAATATTCACCTACAAACATTCAGCTAGCCCTAATGCTTCCTTAACCATTTCTGCCCAACACTGCATATACACAACAGGGATCAAATGTGTACACCTGTGAACTGGGCAGAAATGGGTTAAATCTGGGTTCGTAATAACATGTCTTCGTTGTCAGCATTTCTAAACAGCAGCCCTTCTATTTGCATCTTCTGTGGTGTTGAGGCAATGCCACTATTCAAGCAAATACTTAAATTTAGTATTACCTAATATTACCACCCATAAAATGTGCTACAATTTGGAGAAAATATTATTTTTAGTTGTTTGTGCAGCAAAATAACTTTTGCTGTACAAACTTCATTACTTGGAGCTGTCTAAATATTTGTTTGCCCTTAAACCCTCAGCGCAGACGAACAGTCACTTTACTTGGAAGCCTCAATGTATTGACTGAAAATGCGAGAGAACGTAGGTGTCTAATTATGGCTTAAATCCTGCATATAGTTGTACACCATAAATTCCAGTGAAGGCAGGGTAATATAAACATTTTGACTATGAGCAAGATTACCGTCCTTATTCCCAAGTGGCATCAAAAATCAAGATAGTGGCTTGAAAAACACGCCTGACGATTTGCTAAAGTGCATTTGGTCAGAAACCATCACTGTGTGTTCACAGGTTTCTGTTCCGATATGGTGCTCTTTGCTGCTATACCGCTAAGTTCTTGTCTCAAAAGAAAATATTTCTTATGAAGCTGAAAAAAGTCAAAGCTGACTATTGGGCAGGACAAGTCGTCATATATGTGCTTTTCTGAATAAATAAATCAGAGTAGCAGAGTGGATGGGACATGGTGTTTATTTGAAGCTACAATGAATTTTGTACACTTGATTGCAGTTATCTGTGGAAGGGTTGATCCTGTGGTTTCCTCAAGCCATTGATTTGGAATAATAGCTATGATGGGCAACTCAGTGAAATGTTATTAGCACTTGCTCAAAAGGGAATAAATCAGAGACACTTGTCCAAAATGAAATCATGCCCAGTGAAAATATTTCCAGAATTTGTGAGTTCTCAGAATGCTTTTCTGCTTTCCTCTGCTGTAGTTGTATATTGTCCACTTACTTGACCATATTTGACCAACTCTCTTCCAGGAGACTTGTTCATAGCAATCCTCAGAAGCCTTAAACAGACAACTGGGCGCATCCAAACATAATACTTGTACTGGTGGAGCTGCTGTGGAAGCAGGTTCCCTGTGTTCCATTCATACAATCAATCTTCCTCAAAGGATCCAACCGGGGGAAAACTGGTTTTATATGTCTGGGGCAGAAACTGACTGGGATATTCTCCCTGAATAGTTTTTTTTTCAACTCTAAAATCTGTGGGGTGTGTGTGCTTTAACAAACAACATAAGGCATCAAACAAATGTTGCTTAAATGTGCAAGTAGTGCCTTAAAAAGTAGAGTACAGTTCATCTGAAGGATGCAGGGAGTTGGCAGGCTATTAATTTTGAAATATATTTGAATCACTAGCTAATACAGCCATTTTTAACCACTGTACCGTGGCACACTGGTGTGCCATAGGTGGTCTGCAGGTGTACCAAAAGAGTTTGGGGAGAGTCATTTGTTAGTAGGGCCACTGAGGGATGCGAGTCTCTGTTGCCAATGGGTGCGTCTTGTCAATTGTCAAAAAACTGATGGTGTGCCTTGACGATTCTAGTGCCTTGTCAGTGTGTCATGAGATGAAAAAGACTGAAAATCACTGAATTAGTACTTCTAGAAGGATTAGATTAGGACTAGAAGGATTGCAAATGTTGGGGAAACTATAGAATGCCATCAAAAAGCAGGGATGAGTATACATTCTGTGATTCGTTTTACAGTGAGATAAACAATGCATATTAATGTTTGCAGGAGAACTTGAATATTACATGAAAAATTTCAGCACCTCCAAAAAAACTAAATATTGCAATATGGAATGAAGTGCTGGTGATTTTATTCCTCTGCTTTGGGTAAACAGATTAGGTAGCTGTCCATGGAGAGTGAACCTGTGAGGGGCCCAGTGGAATTATCCCCACTAAACGCACACATCCCTGCTGGTGACCTGGTTTGGAGTGCTACCTGATCTCCTCATGTTCAGCAGAGGCAAATGTTAACTACAGGGACAGTTCCAGGGTTCCTAACCATGAGGAGGTACTCTCCCAGCATTAAGCATTTGTCTATTGTTACCATGTTTGCTCAAATGATATGTGTAATAGCACTTGCGTGTATACTGAAATATGAGTATTCCAGAGACTCATGACCACTGACTCAGGGCACATCCCCAAAGGAGTCTGGCATTCATGAAAAATGAGATTAGATGCACAAACTATTATTTATGTGAGGAATAATCTTACAGTCAGAGGGGAATTGAGAACAAGGATGCAATCAAATAGATTAGCAGTAATTCAAGCATTTACGTTCACAGGAAAGTAGAGCGTAAAATAGCACTCAACCTAACAAGCACCAGTTCTTGGTGAAGAGAGAGAAGTGTGGTGCTTTTCATCATGTTGTTGTTTTGTATCATAAGTCTGGTAAATGTTGTGTTCTAAAAATATTGGAAGAAGAAAACAACAGTCCAAAATCTTCAGAGCCAAAAGTTCTCCTCCGGGAAGAGAAATCAATAGTATTAAAAGGGGGGAAAGGCAGAAGGGGTCTCAGGGAATAAGTTGGAAACCATTACTTGTCTTGCTGTTTACTTACCTTGACTTCTGAATAATTTTCTTTTTGTGAAGTTCCCATTCCATGCCTAGTAGCTATTTCTACCCATCTGAAAGATATCTGGGTATTAATCCGAATGAGTGTTTCACAAGGCAAAAAGCTGGTTAACCAGTTTAATTGAGGTATAAAGAGACAAATCTCCACTTCTGGCAGTGGGGAGGACCACTGTGAGTGAGAGTTCTAAGCAGACAAGCAAGTGTGTTCAAGCCACCTGTCCTCCCACTTACAGTGCTGGCTATTACAGTAACTTGACAAGGAGATATAACGTGACCTGGATTCTTGGAGGAGGAAAGGGAGTGAGGGGGTGAATGAAGATGCAGAGTGGAGAGATGTTCACATTCTCTGAAGATGAGAGGGCAAACGTTCTTTAGAAAATAAAGGTTCCAGGACAAACAGAGAGGACTAAAGGGATTCTTTGACTAGCGATAGCGAAAGCAGGAGCTTGAGCCCCACATGTAGAAACATGGTGTGGCTTATCTTGGAAAAAAAGGAACAAGATTCAAAACATGGTATGGGCTCCCTAATGAACTACTGTCAGTTCACCTTCCTCCATGAGTGAGCTTGCTCCAACTGTACAATTACTGATAGGTTGTGTCATCTGAAGGAGATGCAATTCAGCAATGAAATGAAAACAGCCTCAGAGACCCTGATGGAGAATCCTACCTGAGGGAGTCTGGGGAACACTTGCTGAACTCCCACCTTAATTGGTTAAAAGGTAGACTTAGAACAGGGGTGCCCAAACCCCGGCCCTGGGGCCACATGCGGCCCTTGAGGCCTCTCAATGCGGCCCTCAGGGAGCCCCCAGTCTCCAATGAGCCTCTGGCCCTCTAGAGCTTCGTTGGAGCCCACACTGGCCCGACGCAACTGCTCTCAGAGTGAGGGCGACTGTTTGACCTCTCGTGTTAGCTGTGGGATGAGGGCTCCCTCCACTGCTTGCTGTTTCACATCTGTGATGCAGTAGCAGCAACAAAGGAAATGCCAGGCTTGCTTTGTGCAAGGCCTTTTATAGGCCTTGCGCTATTGCAAGACCTTCATTCATTCATATAAGTTTATCTTTAATATATTCATTTATGTAAATGTATGTAAATGTATTCAAATTTTAAATGTAAATTAATTCTTTCCCCCCCCCCCAGCCCCTGACACAGTGTCAGAGAGACAATGTGGCCCTCCTGCCAAAAACTTTGGACACCCCTGACTTAGAACATAGACTTGGGCTGCAGTCTTATGCTCATTTACCTGGAAATAAGCCGTTGACTGTAATGGGACTTACTTCTGAGTAGACAGGCTAGGATAGGACTGTTACTTCTGAGTAGAGATGCAGGCGATTTGTGCTCTTGAGCTCTAGAGAAACAGGACAAAAAAGGAGCAAGTCATGCCTATAGTGGTCACAGGCAGGAAACTGGAAGTCAGCAAAAAGGGCCTTTGCATAAGGTTTGGTGGAAGACCCCAGTTTTTTACTCTGTTGTTTCTTTGTGGGCCTAAATGGCCTTGCTTTTTTCTTGTGACACAATGTCCTAATGACTGTGCCATTTCCTGAAAGTCATTTCTAGTAACTTCAGGAAGTTTCCATAAGTTTTATCCATAAGGTGAAGTGGTGGCCAGGGTGGTCAGGAACCTCCTATAAACTGGAACTAGGAAGAGCAGTGGATTAAATGGAACTAAAAACCTGATTCAGCAAAACATTTTACCATGATAATCTCAATGTGGGAAATTTTATAATATGCAAAGTGGTTTTATATGCCATGCTTAAAATATGTAGGCTGTAATTTGCTTTAATTTAGGTGTGGAAAGACAGTATTCACTATTTGATAAGTCACCAGCTGCCTGCTCAGTTTGGGTAACTGGACTGCCTCTGCCCTTGGATTTTGCCCCATTATCTCCCCTTCCTTTTTGTTTGTTTAGTTTTTCTTTTTCTTTTTTTTTTTTTTTTAATTCTGGTGAATAATTTCACAAATGGGCAACTTCTGCTTACTTTTAGCTAAATAAGACATTTTTCATGCATTTGCCAAATTGGATCAAGGCAATCTGAGGTTAAAGGCTATGATTTAGTTAGTAGAATTGGGCCAAAAGAACATTTTTTTTCCTTTTTTTTCCTGGACTACAATATGTCCAGGAAAAATAAGATCCAGCCACAAGTAGAATAGTTACGTGAACTGGACCAGGTTTTATATTCAGAGAAGGTGACAAGCCTAGAGACAAAGTATATTATATTTTTTGTTGGAATATCCAGAATATAAGTACCACTATCCATTTTCAGCATGCACTTTAAATAAAAGGTTTGGTTCTCAAGAAACCCTCAGCGTACCATCTTACTTCCTGCCTTGGTTCTTTCCCCATTGCAGGATTGGGCTGTAGCGCTCAAGGGTTTATGACAGCAGAACAAAATTCTGTTTTTTTAAAATGGCTGGTGATGGAGCACACAGCACTCCAAAGGTGGCCATTTTGTGAGCGCTGCTGCTAGATTCTGCAGCGCGGCAACCACACCAACAGACTCCGCCATGCCTGCTGGAACAGGCAAAGTAGTTGCGCAGGCAGGGGGATGGCAGGTGTGATGGGAGTAGGAGGGGATTGTACTGACGTCCGCGACCTGCCCCAGTATCCTATCCTATCCTCCTCACTTCCTGACACACTGCATCCGCCAGGTCAGGGGCTGGCACAGGTCCAAGGAGACCCATTGGTGATTAGGAAGCTTACGCAAATGTTAGGTAAAATATTTTCTCTTGCTTCTCCCAAGCCTCCTGATCTGCCCACCCTGCTGGATGCAGTGCATGCCTTTTTGGCACCACTGCATCAGCAGGGAGAATAAAATTGGGCTCTAAGAGTGTTTAGCTTTCTTTCAGTTGTATATCAACCCCTTTTTGAACTTCTCTGATGAGAATGAGAGCTGGTTTATCTGGCAGCAGGTTCTCCATGCGAGATTCAAATGCTTTCTTATCTCTTTTGTGGGGTCAGCAGGTACTTGACTTTTGTTCCACACCTCCTTGATGTGCATTTCCTGGCCTTTTGTTTCCACTATTTATGTTTCTTTCTCTGTACCCATATAACATTTTTATCTGCAAACTGAGAATAATGCGGCATGCTTCTGGCAAAGTGGGCTGTAATCTACAAAAACCTGTACCACAGTAATTCTAAGGTACAGCAATATTCTTTTCTTGCTTCTGCTTTCATTGTGGTAACACATGCCAAAAATGTGTGTCATTCAATGATTCAAAGGCATTGAAAAGTCGTTGTGAAATCTGAAGAATGATTGTGTAAGTTAGGGATAAGGAAACATTTACTTTAATCTTAGTACCATATCCTACACTGCTCTCTACTGGAAAAGAAAGATTTACATACAGTTCTGTTATGTTTTCTGGCTCAATTATATAAAAGTTCTTTATAATAAGGAAAAATCAAAACATTATCATATGACTAGAATCTGATTGAAAACAATGTAATGCTAGTTCTGGAATTATTACCTAAACATTCTTATATACAATCACTTATCTGGGGCTCCTTCCAAGACAATCTCCATTTTAGAAGATCTGTTCTAGAATGTAGATTAACATAATATACAGCAGTCCACATATTTGTTGTCACAGAGTCTTGTCCCTTTTCTAACACCATCAAAGTTGCTGCTGCTGTACATAAATGCCAGTGTCCAATCTAAATGTCCCAGCTGTAAAGAGAGAATTTTCTGTATGCCAGGTATTCAGATGTATGAACTGCAATGAAATGTCATTTTGACATTTGTTTTTCTTATGAAAACTGCCTTGAATAATACCAATTGTCAATTCAATCAATTTTTACAAATGCAAAAAGAAAAGTCAAGGTTATTACCATGAAATGGGTAGCAAATGTATTTTTTGCAACTCGCTTATGGATTGATCCTACATAATTAAAATTACTCCATACAGCTCTTTGTTTAACATGAGAATTTTGAGCTCATGTAGTGCTCATATTCCAGGATGTCCATTACCTGTGAACTTTAAAATTTATTAACAAGCCCACTCTTTCTCCCTAAGTATTCAGAGAAGCTTATGTTTGATTCCTAGGTGGTCTCTCGTTAATGGGGCTTGTGCTAGCAGAGTGGCAGTAGCCCCTGTGTGCTCACATTTGGAGAAAGAGAGCCTAACTGGGCAATCTATATTCCAATATGTGAATATATCAGTGAGGAAACGCATAGAATGAATTAGGGAAGGAGAAAAATAGCTGAACGGATTCAACCCTGATACAGTTAACATATTTATTTTCATATAAATTGTAACTCATTAAATTATTCTAATTTGAACTTGGCAAAAAAGAGAACTTTCTCCCCAGAGTGTGACATGTATATGTGGGATATTTTTCAAACATTCAATTATGTTGTTAATATATCAAACAATTTTGAATGAATTGGGAGCAAAAATTAGAAAGATAATTAATACATTCTTAAATGGCTACATGATATGCAAAGAGCTCTGAGTGGACTCTGCATCGTGTCATTTATTTGATAAACTGCAAATCAAGAAAATGGGCAATAGATAACATTGAAATGATATTTGTACTTCATTATGTCATTTTTAAAATATTTTTATTGATGAAGTGGTTCCCTTTGTCTGTGCGTCTACAAAAAATTCTTGAACTTCAAAAAAAAATCCATAACTGTATTTTTTTTTGGGTGTGTCCAACAATAATACTCATCCATTAGGCACTGAAAGAATCGTCTATCGTTAATTCGGCTTCCTAAATGTTAAAACAAATAAAATAAATGACACACTGCTTTTCTGTTCTTCAAAATAAATGCCTCAGTTGTGGTTCCCCCCCCCCCTCTTTAGGACACATCAATACTTTGAAATCTAATGAGTTTTCAAGGTTTTTAAAGGTACTTATTTTATCCTGTAGTTGCTGGGAAGGCATACATGGCACCTGATGACATCTGAGATGGCAGAGTCTTACCTAAGGAGCAAACTGTACTGCTTTAATCCACTTTTGCCCGGCCCACAGGTGTACACCTTTGGCCCCTGTTGCATCTATGCGACATTGGGCAGAAATGACTTAGTAGAAGACACAACTTCTTGGCCTGCCTAGAAACGATACTGGAGAGTGAAGTTTTTCTATTAAGTATTCCCTTAGAGATGCTATGTTTCAATAGGAAAAAAGCAGCCTATTAAAATAACCTGTCCAGTGTCTAATCCACCCGCAGTATGTTTGCAATCAAAGAACCTATTACCTTTCCTTGTCTATCCACCATATCAGTTAACCGAGCACAGAAATGTGGTTCGTCTCTTTGAGAGCTTCTTTTTGGATCACTGCTCAAGGGATAATTTAATTAGTCAGCAGTTTACTTGAGTAAATATGATCTGAAACATTTCCCACCTAGCACATGTCACATTTTTCAACACAGGGGAAAAAATGTAAATCTCCCTGTTTGGGCAGTGGATTAAGGCTTCACATTATGTATCCCTAGAACTGTTCAGAGAAGTCACACCTATCATTGGAACTTTTACATTTATGTATTGTTGGTACTGCAGCTGTGGCAACTTTATGTACCATTTTATTGCGTATGCATAAAACTATCTCTGTTTTTCTATCATGGTTTATTCTTCACTGGTTCAGGTGCCAAAATGGGAGGTTAGACCATAAACCTATTATGTGTTCTTTATTGCTGATTGGTCCTGATAATGTGAGCTATGGAGTTTGTCAAAAGGTTTCTGCACACGCACCATCTCTTCTGCACCCTTAATAAGGTGCCACAGAAATGTAAAGCAGGGATGTGTCAAGGTCATGGGTCAAGTCATGAGTCTGACCCCCTGTCTTGAGTTGACTCGCAAGTCATAACATGCAGCTGCCACAACTTGTCCTGAACTGCTATAGAGTCATTTTTTAACTTGAGTCTAAGGGTGCAATCCAAAGTGCGCCTTATGCCGGCCTAAGCCCCTTGGGCCGGCATAGGAGGGTCGCAAATGTGCTGTAAAGCACGTTTGCGCCTCTGTGACTGGGAGCCATGTTGGCGCATTTACATGCACTGACGTGCGGAGGCAGGCAGGCAGAAGCCTCCACCGCGGCTCCCGCACTGACGCAAGCAGCAAAGGTAGGCATGGGGAGGGGGTGGGGGAGGTGTTCCTGGTTGGGGGAGGGCGGGCCCAGAGGTGGGCACAAGGGGAGCCGGGGGCATGGCTGGAACCCGGCGGTTATGCCGAATCCCAACCCCCATCTCAGGGGAGAGCGGAGCGGCTTCGTGCCGCTCCACTCTCCTTGAACTCGCGCCACCTCTGGAGGTCACGCTGGTCCGAGAAGACCCATAGGGGCATGCAGCCCTTACCCACGGGTAAGGGGAAGAGCTTCCCCTTGCCTGTGGCTGAGCCGCTGCACCCAATGAACCTGCGTTGGATGTAGCACAAGCCTCCTGGAGAGGCAATCTGCTCCTTGCACTGGAGCAGATTGCGCCCTTAGTCATTATGCAAAACAAGTCACACTGTGAGTCAGGCTTGGCCAAAAAGAAAAAAGTAAACAAGCATGCTGACACACACACAAAAGTGAGTTGGGACTTGAGTCTATTCAAGTCAACTTTTGAGTCACTGTACCCGAGTCGTGAGTTGAGTCCAAATCAGTTTTTCATGACTCGTGGAGTCTTTATTAATCAAGTTCCCTTCCCTCCTGTAAAGTGCTTTGTATCCAACAAGCATGCAGATGAGGCCTCATTCTAAGCATCAGTCCATGCCAAATAAACAGCATACTGCTGTATATTTAGATCTCCTCTCCAATCCCACCACCATATACTGTCCCTGTTGCCCGAGGACCCCCACAAGCTGCACTTATCTGGGAGGTGGGGCAGGAGCAAGCCCTGAGTCAGGGCAACACCCCGCAGGATGCGGCGCTCACCCCTGGAGATTAGCGGAGGAGGAAGGAGGTCACCACGGGAAGGCAGAGGCTGGAGAGGAAGGAAGGAGGAGGGAAGCACAGGTGGGTGAGTGGAGAGGCGGGTGCCTCTCCCATGAGCAGCGGGGAGCTGTGCCAACCATCCTGAGGTCGGGGCTGCAGCTGCGCTGCCCGCACCTAGAGTGGAGCAGCAGCCGAGGCAGCGGACGCCCGCTTGCAATGGCACCACCCGCCAAATGGCCGGCTATTTATCCCAAGCCCAAGATCTTGTGGGATCTCAGCCTGGGGGTGGAGCAGGAAGGGGAAGAGCCCGGCCACTGGGCTGCTGGGCTCATAGCTCTGGCTACCAGAGAAAGCGGTCGCTCTCCTCCAGGCTTCTTCCAGGGGGAAGAGGCGGGCACTGGGGGAACCCACCTGGGGACCACCCCTTCCACAATCCAGACCTGGTGGGGACCCAGGAAAACCCAGGGGTCCCTTGGGGGCCATGACCCCTTTCTCAGGACCACCAGGAGAACCCCAGAAGGGGCAAAGGGCAACTAGTCCATATCACCAGGAGGCACCAAGGCCACCGGGAGGCCTCAGCTGATCCCCCAAAGGAGGTGACCAGAACCACCCTATACCCACCCACAAACAAGCCAATTACCTCAGGATTGTCTTCCTGGACCACAGAGCCTTCAGGGTCTTGGGAATCCCGAGCACCCCATCAAGGAACCCCCCGCCCTGTGATTCTAAACAGGCAAGGTTCATGTTAGAGACTGTATGTACACTGGGGGCCTGTGAGTTAATAGGATCATATGAGTGTCAAGAATATAACTCAAATAAATCGCTGGTGTAGACCCTCCATGAAGCTTCCTCGTCGTTTTCTGGGACCGGGTAAGCTCAGTTTATCGGCCGTCCCTCTCGCTGCCAGTGCTCCGTCAACGCCCTCCTTGCCAGGACCCCCCCCATGCCATGGACTTCACAGTCCCTCACTGGAAAGGTGCACAATCTATGCACCACCTATTATGTCACATCCAAGAAAATGCTCTTTGCTCAACCTTTATGGCAAGTTTAAGATATAAGAAAACACTATGCTGTAGTATGTGATGTTGCCCTCTGCATCTTAGTGTAATCTACTTGGCTGAGAGGCCTGACATAGGGCTCTGGATCTGGCAGGGCTGACTCTGCTGGTCCCGTTCCCTCCCACCCCTCTCCCTTCCCCTGTCACACCTCCTCCCCACCCTCCCCCCTGCCCCAGAACACCACCTCCACGTCCCCTCACCTCTCCACTGCCTGGCACTCTGGGCAAGTGCCAGACGTCAGACTGGTAGGCTCATGCTGGGCTAACTCCAATATTGGGCCTGCGGGACTGCCTGCAAATGTGTTTTATAGCACGTTTGCAACAGTGCGTGCCAGCGTTGAGCCTGCATGCAAAGGTTAGAATTGGTTCCATAGTCTCCACTGGCATTAGCAGTGCTACAAGTCACTTTGAGTGTACAGTTGAATGCTTCTCACCTGCTCCTAAATGTTTGTGCCAGTGTATGTGCCAGGAATGCGGGCATAACTCTTGTGATTTATGATAATGTCCTAGCACAGCATGCTTTAGGGCTGGTTCATTAATTCTGTTGCTGTGTTCAGGTTTCACAGTGTTAGAGTCCAAACCTCAGCCACAGTCTGAAATGGTTTCATAAAACATTGTGTTTTCTCTTGCTAATTTGTTTATTCCTAAAAAGTTATGGCCTCTACAAAGCATTCAGAACTAAAGTTGGCTAGAGCACTCAGAAATCTGTAAAACAGACCAAAAAGATTATTTCAAATCAGTAAAGTATTTCAGCATAATCAGTTAGAACATGCGAGTGTATATTTAATGTAGTCCTTAACATCATACAGTGATTGTTGTCTGCTAAGATACTACTTGTTTTAAGACAATGTAAAATAAACAAGAACACCTGACTAGCTTGCTTTACTTTTTCTCACAAAGTACAATGTTTTCAGTTTCTTGGCAGTACAGAAGTGGAGCAGCCCAAAGGTACAGAAGTTGTGAGAGATGCTGTTAGGAAGCTTAAGGTAGGAAAGCCTTTTAAAATGCAATATATATAGTTACAAGCAATGCTATGTATATAGTACAAGCAGAGTTACAAGCATTCTAAAGTTTGTTTGTAGCAAAAGAACAGCACTGTAATTTTTATTTTACACTATCACAGAATAAAAAGCATGTAGACTTTTGTATGTATAGAGTTGGTCTCTCGCTTTTTTTTTTCTTTCTCAAAATAAGGGCAACCAAAAGGAAACTGTGACTTAATATCCTCAGAAATGTAGAATTGCAATTATAAAAGTTATGAATAAATATTGCATACTACATAGTATCATGCAGACACTGATTAGCAGGCAGAAACATTTGATAATGACCACCACATGTCAATGTTATGAATGTATACATTGTTTAGCAGTAATATGCTCAAAGACTGTGGGCTGTGTGAAGGAATTCTTGAAGATACTAGATATTGTGTTAATTTCAGAAGGGATGCAAAAAATGAACTGTTAACCTCTCTCTGTCACTACCGAGGGTTGGAAATTATGTCTGAATTGAAAACTTTCGTACTGTGTTCCGGCTGTTGGCAAATAATGCTACAATAAACTGGGATATCAGATTGAATTGAAGTTCACAGAAAAATGCAGACTGGGAAAATACTGAATGGAAAAATTTCTCAAGAATGCAACATCGTCAATAAAATGTTTGTTGCAGTCTCTGCTCGGTCTGCTATGAGTGTAGTAGTTCAATGATGAAGGATCTCATAGGGCATAACCGAGCATTGTACCTCGTGATAGCTTCCTGAGTTTGGAGCAAACAAAGTTGTAAACAACATGAAAGAAGAATTCCCCAACCCTACCTTTTCTTACCAGCTCCATGGCAAATCTAATCAAGAGCCGTATGGCAACTGAGGCCCTTGCCTCCAGAGCAAGTCTAAACTGGTTACGGCACCCTCAGCAGGGTGAAAAACCATGGAAGCACCCATTTCGAGCTGGGGTTGAACAATCTGACCATCAAGGCCCCCCAAAAGACCCTTAGTGAGTTCTCTCGACAATAGCCCCTCTGCTTTCCTATGGGACTGTAGGTAGTCCTCTCCCACTGTGAGGGAGTGAAGTGATTTCATGGCCTGCCAAGGAACTCAGATCTTGCTTGTAGCCTAGAGGTTACAGAGAACTACAACTCAGCCAAAGGCATGTGCTGGATTTGGATTTCCCCTGCTTCTTTCCCTCCTTTCCACCAGCCCTTCTCCTCCTGCCCTCCTGCAAAACCCTTGGTTTTCCATCCCTAATTCCCCTGGGTAACCCTTTAAATTTCCCTATGTCTTGTTCTCTCTCCGTTTTTATCCAACTTTGGTTAAGCTGTTATATGCCCCCTTCTCCTTGTAACAATTTCCTTTCCCTCTCTGATCTACCTAGAAATGACTTACATTTAGAGTTGAATTGTGTGAGCGATTGCTGAAGAAATTACATTGCATTTTATTGATTCTCCATTCCCGTTATTGTATTATCCTCTCCGTTAAAGTTATCCATTGTTGCACCTTTATCCTCTCCTCTCTCCTTCTTTATGCCATTCTGCTGAGTTGTACCATTGGCCGCTGCACAGGTATAACAAGTCTGTGATACTGGGGATAGTTGTCATTCCTGTACTATAGACTCATTAATGCAGTTCCATCATTCTTACATTAAAATGGAGTCATTATCAAATAGGTATCAAACTGTCTGGATCCAAACCACTTTGAGCAGAAGGAAACTTGTGGTAGAAAGCTCATAGAACAAGACTTCCTCTCCTAAAAGTTGAAGGAGCACCTGGGGACAGGTTGGGATGTGGCACAGGGTATTGTAGGGGAGGGGAGGGGAGAATCTACCAAAATTGTGTATAGTGACCTTTTCTCAGATAGGCACATCAAAAGACAGCCTCCTAAACAAAAACAAACAAAAAGAAAAAGCTTGCACTGTTCTTTAAAAATGGCTCAAGGTGGAGTCCAGTGGAAAGGAGTTTAGAAGTTTTACAGTAGCCATGAGACTCCATGCCCTTGCTATTCAGAATTGGTGAACATGTAATATTACTACGTAAAAAGGTGCCTCCTACAGTGATTTATCGTGGAATAAAGTGGAAAGTATGTTGGACCCAAAGCTCTTCTACAACTGTGCAACTATTGCATACAAACTAACATGGTGGAATTAGTTTATTTTCCAAGCAAAAAGCAGAGATGAAGATAGGAGAAGGTAAGCAGTGAGGAGAGGATGGAAATTGTATCTTAAACTGTGAAGTTAATAATCTTGGTTTGGGGAAATAAACAG
Source organism: Tiliqua scincoides (assembly GCF_035046505.1). Lineage (NCBI taxonomy): Eukaryota > Metazoa > Chordata > Lepidosauria > Squamata > Scincidae > Tiliqua > Tiliqua scincoides. Next base: position 115,054,642 of record NC_089821.1, read on the forward strand.
AGAAATGAGTTCAGACACTCAATATGAGTATTCCATGGTAAACTAAATAGTCACCTTTTTAATTCCTTTTAAAGATGCATCATTAAATTTCTGTGAATCAACTTAGAACATGCTCTGCATGAGAAACCTGAATGATAAAAATAAAGATATATATTTCTTCATTCTTAATTAGAAAAAAAAATTCTTTATGTTTTTATAATAGAAATGTCAATTAAAAATTTATGAAACTGCTACAGTTTCACAACTTCAAAAAGAGCTGAATTAATTGGTGAACGAACATGTTTAAAACTGTTTAGGCTCCTATTAATAGAGGGAAGTCAAATCTTTTGGGTCAATTAAAACTTGTGGTTTTTTAATGTTTCCATGTGTTTTGAGTTTTGATTCAAGGCACTTCATTAAAAGCTTGCTGCTTCAAAGAGCTGAGAGCATGTTGGGAGGACTACATGCTCTCAACTTCTATGCTTGCTTAAATAGCTGTGCAGTTTCTCTGAAATGTTACTTGGGCTGTGGTAATACATTTTGGCACATTGTACCATTGTAATTACTTGAACCACCTTGAACTGGCATCCAGTTGGAAATGTTAACTGATAATTTGGTTCCAGGACTAAATATTCAACAAGCTAAGAGCACCTGAGTTTTTATGTCTTTCTGTTCCTTCCTCTCAGTCTCCCCAGAACATACCAGAATGTAAAATTGTAACATACAACATACATGGTTTTATTGTTACCAGTAGGTGGAGCTGGTGGTCTACAGTAAAATGAAATCCTTTTGGCAAATCTAATTTTTCCTTTCTATATCTCTTCCAGACTGATTTATGTTATTACTATCAGTACTAAATGATTATATTGGGCCCACTCACTGTTTAGGCTATTGCAGTGGTTCTCGAACTTTTCCGGCTCGCGCCTCCCCTGATCCTTGCAGCCATAGGCCACGGCTCCCCATTACAGCACCTCACCTCAGTTACCCCCAAAATGGGGATGAAGGTGTTATAATTATACACTAGAAACAAGGCTGCCAGCACTCTGAGGCTGCAATCCTAACCACACTTACCTGAGAGTAAGCCCTATTGAACAAAATAGGACTTACTTCTGAGTAGACCTGGTTAGGATTGTGCCCTGAGTTTGTTAGTAGCACACCTGGAGGGTTTTGGAAAGGGAGGGGGAAGTGATGAATTTGCTGGGGGAGGGAAAGACTTTGTTTTGTGTGTATCTGTTAATTGCAAACTGATGCAAACTGAGACCTAGAGACTGTTTGGCTGGAATCCTAACCCCACTTTCCTGGGAGTAAGTCCCATTGAACACAGTAAGACTTACTTCTGAGTAGACCTAGCTAGGATTGGGCCTTTTGTCTTACAATAGCAGCCAACAGAGTACCCCCCCCCCCCAAAAAAAAAGGAGGCAGGAGGAAAAGGGGGAATGGCTAAAAAGGAACGGGGATTTTAATTTTTAATCAATTTTTGGAGACAAAGCCATCAAGAGTGACTTTTTTCTCTCTTTTGGAGGGGGAGGAAAAAGAGAAAGGTGAAGATCCTGGGTTAAGCTGACACAGACACCAAGCCTATGTAGGTCTACTCAGAAGTAAGCCCCACTTGAGTCAATGGGACTTACTCCCCGGAAAGTGTGGAAAGGATTGCAGCCACACCCAGCAAGATTACAGCTCACCCCAAAGTAGATGGGGGCTGCTCACACACATACACCCAACATGTAGATGCCACCCCTATTCCCCCCAGGCAAGATGGAGGGATGCAGGCTGGGGCATTTGGACACTAAGAGCAGGCTGGGCTCCCCAAGTGGAGGACTTACTCTTCCCTCCCGCTTTGAAGCCTGCCAGGAGCACCTATGTGCTAATGAGATGCAGCACCTCCAAACTCTTCTCTCCTCCAGTCTTGACCAATCCCAGGATGCCCGGGGTGAGGGGCACACTGGGAAATGTAGTCCTTGGGGCGAGGTTGCACATGGAGAGAGCTCCATGATGAGATGCGGCACCTCTGCCTGCCTGCCCAGCCAGCCTTCTCTCCCATTTCCGCCAGCATGTTTCACAGCCCTCCCAGCCTCACGCTGCCCCACCCACCTCGTTCACAGCTGCAGAAAAGCAGCAAGTCAGCAGGCAGCAGAGCAGCCCAGCCCAGCCTCTCTCCCTGAGATGCCTGTCGATGCCCCTGAAGGCTAGCCACGCCTCCCCGAGGAGGCGGGATGCACAGATTGAATACCTCAGGACTCTTAGATAAGATGCATCCTTGTTGCTTATCAGCTTTCTTATGCAGTAACATCTAGACAGAATACAATATTCTTTTTACTTGGAATTTGCTTTCCCTTTCCTTGTATCAGTATGAAAAATGGTTTAAATCCTAATTATCAGAGAAAATGTGGATATTAGAAGAGTCTAGTGATTTGTGGCATGTTACATAAATGCTTCCAAAATATTTCATTTGAAAACTTAGCTCTTTTTCTGAAGTGTCATTTTCCAGGATTTTAATAAAAAATCTACCTGAAAAGTGATTTCACAGTCAGCTTCTGCAAGTCAGTCCTAATCTCTGAACAGAGATGAACTTGCTTGACTGGTGACAACTTTAGATTCCTGGGGAATGTGCGAAGCATCCAACAAGGGGAAACTATGGAAGGAAAATCTCCAGCAATTTGCTCCTCCTCATCTTGTCTTGAAATAATACAGTTCCTTTTCCCATCATAAGACCAGATGCTTTGGCTTTTTGATGATACTACCACGTCCTCAACTTCTCCCCAGTTCTGTTGCAGAATCAGGAGCAAAAACAGCTTCTGTGCTTTTCCAGTTTTAGGGATGGCAGAGATGAAAGGGTCAGTGCATAAAAGTTATTAGAAGCAATGGGTCAGGACGAGAGCAGTGTTGTTCAACAGCTTTTTGATCAACAGCTTTTCTTAGAAGATTACTTAGCAGCTTCACCTATCAATATAGTCCCCCCACTTAAAGTCATGTAGCTCAAAGGGCTTCACTAACCATTAGAATAAATTACTCAAGTTATCCTCTCGCCTACATTGTAAGAAACTAAGAGCCCAATTCTGTGGTCCGCAATGCACCTCCGTGGCACGGACCACAGTTGCAAACGTGCCATAAGGCACGTTTGCAGGGCTTACCGCCGGGTCCCACCAGAGGTGGCTCAGCTCCGGCCGGTGCTGAGCCACCGCTTGGCGGCGCCCGGGTTCCGCAGCTCAGCAGTCTCCGTGACCGCCGGGCTGCAGAATGGGGAATGGGGACATTCGTGGGGGAGGCATTCCGGGGAGGGGGGCGTTCCCAGGGGCGGGTGAGAGGCAGGTTCGTGGAGCCAAACTCCGCAGGATCCCAGGTGCTCATGGAGGGCTGCTTGCCCTACACGAGCACCTTCACTTTAGCAGCGACCAAACAGTGGACTAAAGTGAGTAGTCCCATTGCGGGACTGCTTCCCTTACTCGGGGGAAGGGGCGGGAGCCCTTTGTGGAGCCACTGAGTCCCGCGGCTCCGGGCAGCTCAGGATTGGACTGTCAGACAGTTAACCAAGCCATTCTGGGACAACTTGGATAAATTCTTCCTCTTGCCCAATTCTCCACCTTTTTCTTACCTTTTCTAGCAGTGGTAGCATCAGCAGAAGAGGAGTGTCTTAAGGGCCCATGAGAGGAGGGCACAAGGGGTAAACTGTACCTGGGCCTGGGAGCCAAAAGAGGGGAGCCGGAAATTTCCTGACATCTCAGAAAATGTTTTCCCATATATTGTGTGAAGGCTGGTATTCACATTTTGTGTAAGCTTACATAGCTTTATATAGCATAATTTGTAGAAATTATAATTCAGTGAACATATGAAATTATGATCCAATGGAGAAGGGAAGGGGCCCAAAACAAACTTTGTACCTCCTGATAAAATTCCACTCAGAGGCCTTGAGTGTCTCTCCCCTGCCCTCCAAAACAGCTGCCACAGCCATCAGGTCTAAGTAAAGGACAACTTTCCTTCCCTTCCCATTATTGCTCTAAAATTGTTGCAGAATAACAAGTAAGGAAGCAGAACAGGAAAATTCTTCTTTTGCTTAGACCTGGTGGGTGTGGCAGCTGCTCCGTGCCATGCTGACAAGAGGGAGGGAGAGAAGGGAAAAAACCTCCCCCCTCCCCACAGGGATTCTTTTCTAATGTTATCATCGAAAAAGACAAGGAGAAGGTGTCAGGAAGAAGGGAGGGGAAAATTTCTTCAAGCTCTCAAGGCTCAAATGAATTTTTGGAGTCCCAGAAGTTCACCGCTACTGATGGAGTACTTTTTCTGAACTTCCAATAATTCTTTTTTTCAATCAGGTGAAATCTCCTAATAGCTCCTTCCCTCTTGCATAAACTCTCCTTTTCTATGCTCCCTCAGGCAGGTACCATGTTGGCAAAACTTAAACTATACAGTATAAACTCAACTTGTCTTTATGCCAGTTGCAATATGATTTTAATGTCACCACCACAAATCAGCAGTGGACCAAGCCAGATTTGGTTAAGCACTGTTTCAGAGGGAATTCATAATGTCGTTAGGCCCTGAATTGTTATGCATTTTATGCGAGAACAAATAACAACCCAATCCTGAACTGCCCGGGGCGCCCAGGCTCGGAGGCACAGAGAAGGGCTGCCGCTGCATCCTGCGCCTTCCGGACTACTGCGGGAGGCGCCTTGAGAGAAGGGGACTTTTGTCCCCTTCTCCCAGGTAAGGTAAGCAGACCCACAATGGGGCTACTCACTTTACGCTGACCAAAAGGTCGGCGGTAAGGTAAAGGCACTTGTGGGGGACGCGCAGCCCTACATGACTGCCTTGGATCCTGCAGAGCAGAGCTCCACGGACTTGCCTCCCATCCCTCCCCCAGGCATGCCTCCAGCCTGCCCCCCTCCCCGCGTCACGCATCCCTGTCACACCTCCTCCCTGCCCTCTCTCCGCCCCCCGCTGGCCTCCCCCCTCCCCGGAATGCCTCCTCCCCGTCCCCACCCCCACCTACTGTGCTATGGCTCGGAGGTCTGGGAGACTGCCAAGCCGCAGAAGCTGGGCAACCGCCCCGCGCTAGCCCAGCACCAGCGGGAGCCTGGCAGTGAGCTTCCGGAGCTGTGCCACCGAGTACAGGACTGGGCTCTCAATTGGGGGTAGCCTCTGAAGATTGCTAAACATATGAAAAATTATTGTAACCTCAAATGCTATACTAGAAAGAGAGTACTACAGAGAAACTAAAGAGAAACTGCAGAGTACTAAAGAGAGAGTACTACAGCTCCTAGCTGCCATATTGTTGAATGATACTTACAGAATCTGATGTTCTTTGGACTTACTAATCAAGCAATATTGCCATTTACTAAGCGCTCGCCTGGTGCTACGGCGAGTAAGCCAGCAGTTAGCCGGCATGCACTGTTCAGGATTGGACAGTGAGTGAGTGAGTGAGTGAGTGAGCGAGTGAGTGAGTGAGTGTCTGTGAAGTTTTATAGGCATTCAGTTGCACTCAATGTCGTTTAATAAACATTTTGTTCTTGGCTAAAACGACACAAATATAGATGTTGATAAAGGATAAGGTATTTGTATGCCAAATGTGAGATTCTGGTTCTGTTTAGGGAAGATAGATCTGATCAGTACTAACAGCATACTTTGTATTGCTTGAAACTCTGGTTGCATCTGGTTCAAGCCTTTATTGCTGAAAAATGTACAGAGCTTGAGCAAAAAAAGAAGCTGAAACTGCAGTATGAATTTCACAGGTACTGCTAATGATAAGAGGTACTTGGGTTGGAAAGGAAACCAGTTTTAAATTCACATTATTGATTTGTTTATTTATTCATTTATGTTTTTCTTTAAGCTTTTCTAGCTTGCTTTTTAATTTGCACAAATTCTCAAGGCAGAGAATGATCAAAAGAAAATTTTATAACAATAATTAAAACAGTAAATAAGCCAAACAATTGCAGAGGGATAAATTATTCAACACCGAGTGAAGTCCCTAGCATGCTTAAAAATGCAATCCTGCCTTTAAAACGTCTTCTCTGCTTTATGTCTCTCTCACTCTCATTTTTTCATGCAAAATTTAAGGCCCACTTTATGAAAAAATTGAACCCACCACCAATATGCTAACATGCTTCCCAGGCCCAATCCTGCAGCTCAGGACAGCGCAATAGCTGTTGCAGGTTTGAGTGGGTTCAAATTGTTTCCTTACCTAGAGGAAGCCTCTGCAACTATCCAACCATCACCATAGGATGCAGCAGTCAATATTTTGTGCTGCTGCATTAATGGGAAGTGGAAAGGTTAAGATAGGGCTACTTGTAACATAATTTGACATAAAAAACCATTTTTTTCACAAAAACAATTTTCAAAGTAACAGGAAGGAAACAGGAGAAAAATCATATTTTTGTGTCTGGTTTATAGACTATTGAAGCCCATGCATGGATCCATCAGAGATCAATGGGCAATAGGTTGAGAACCCCTGCTGTATTGGCTATTGAAGATGAAAGTATCACTTCCAGTGATGGCACTTTTAGCGAGGTCTGATTTTTTGACCTCAATTTACCAGGAGCTATACTGGAAAAGGTTTAAAATAAAGCTTGCAATTTTGGGAAAATTAAAAAACAAAGGAAACTTCTCTGAAGTTATTGGTAGTACTCTAACAAATGTTCTTACATAATTATTTGTTTCTAATTGCTAGTTTGCAAGACATATCAAGAAGTCTGAAGGGCAGAAAACACCAAAAGTTGAATTACAGATTTCAATATATGGAGTAAAGATCCTAGATCCAAAAACAAAAGTAAGAATCTCTCTCTCTCTCTTGAATATTGCAAAAAGTGCTTTTTGTTTTAAGGGTTGTGTAGAGTTCGGATGGGTTCTTTTTTTTTTCTTTTTTTTTAGTAAATACATTTTTTTACATTACTCTATTTTTGATTTTAAAATGTCACGATAGTCTCCATTTGCTATATACTTCAAGATCCCATCCTTCTTTCTGAAAAAGTGAAATTACTATCTTCTAGTTACTACAGTAAACATATAGACAACAGAACATTATGTACAGCAATAAGATAATTGCTCAGAAACCAAAACATGTTGAATGTGTTCCTACAAGAGAGTCCTGTGAATGAAGCTGGAGCTGTCCCAGTATCTGAATGGAACATCTTTTGGTGTTTGTGCTTCAACTTGAGTGGATGAAAATTGGATCCAGATGTGTACACAGATTGTAGTCATGTCTGACAAAATGGCTCTATCAGAATATTGCTCTTTCAGAGGAATACTTAATATTACATAACAATATTATAGGTTATCCTTTTTAGATTCTTTATGGTTTTTATTCCTGTTTGGATCTTGCCTTATTCCAGGGGACTGAGTAGATGGTGTTCTGTCTCTAAAGTACAACGCCTGAAGTGTGCAATTGTTTTCCACAGGAAGTCCTGCACAACTGCCAACTCCATAGGATATCATTCTGTGCTGATGACAAAACTGACAAAAGGATATTCACTTTCATATGCAAAGATTCTGAATCAAATAAACATTTGTGCTATGTCTTTGACAGTGAAAAGTGTGTAAGTACGCCATATTTTTCTAAAGCTAGATTGGAATTTTTTAATGCTAAAAGTCACTGCCCAGTTTTATACAGTGAAGCCTTGCTTTAACAGACCTCAGTCAGGCATTGGAAGCAACAAACATTTTAGGTCCATTTTCTGTAGAGCATTTTTCTGCTCATTTTCCGCATGCGTTCCTCCATCAACTTCAATGCAAAAATTTAAAGAACCTTTAGAATTAATCAACCTTCCCCCTCCCCGATTACATAACCATCTTATCCTTACCTTATGCCACTGGAATGTGTGCTCCACTGACACATGCTGACACAAAGCTGTTGTACTGTGCATCAGCACATCTTCTCGCAGTGCTGGCAAGAAAGCTGGCTCTAGCACATGAAGGAATGCCTGCTGTAGCAGGTAAGTCCGGCACAGGGGTAGGGAGGGGTGGAACAGAGCAGCGAGGGCAGGGGTGGGGGGTGGGCAGATTGCACCCGGATGGAGCAGGATCATCAGTGGCGTGCGCTGAGCCCTATCCCCCTTCCACCAAAACAGATCAACACAGACTTGCACCAGCTATATCACTGGCGCCATGCAAGTTTATCCATTGCAGCTGCTGGGGCTTACCCCAGGGCAAGGGTGCAAACATCTCCTTACCCAGAGGAGAGTAACTGCTGCATCAATGTGAAGGAATTTAGTTAGGATTGGGCTGTTAGTCTATTAAATTGAAGATTCACTGTAATTCCTGTTAAAGTAAAAAAGAAAAGAAAACATGCAGACATTCACATCTTTGAAGCCAACTTTGTCACAAAGCTATTAACCTCCTGTCACTTATGCTGCTGTAATGCATTTAAAATGTCACTGAAAATATTGCTTCATATTGATATCTGAAATTGCCATCATTCTTGAAAACACATATCCCAATCCACCTAGCAGCCATGCACTATTTTTCCTTCTATGCTACACAACTGGTTCTGCCAGATTTGGACTATTATCCATGCTCACTTGTCAATCCAGAGCTGCTCCTTAGTTGCTATTTTACTATTAGCTAAAGACTTCCAAGTTAAAAAAAAAATGCATGTGCTGGCTATGAAGTGTACATGTGTATACACTGAACATTTTTGTCAGGACTAACTTTGGGTTAGCTCTTTTCTCTGCTATTAACTACTAGATGGCTTGAGACAAGTCATTTCACTTCAGCTATAATATATAATCGTACGTTACAGGGTTGTTTTAAGGACTACATCATGTGAAGCACTTTGTACATTCAAAATGTTATATAAAAGTTGAGTATTACAATTAGAGAGCAGACCTTGCAATCACGTATTAGTAGATGTTTATTAAAGCAGGGATGATCACATTTTTTGGAATGAGGGCCACATCATGTATCTGACATGGTGTCAAGGGCCAGAAAATAAATAATAAATACATGGAGGACCAATGTGCTGAGAGTTTGATTGAATACAATAAGTGGGTGGGGGTGGAAGAAGGAGGGGAGCTAAGGACAAAATTGATTTGCACGGGAAGAGGAGGGAATGAATTTTGAAAAAGCATAAAGCAAGCTACAACCCAAATCTTAAACTTTTTTGTTTTAACTAATATTTTATATTTATATTCCAGATCTCTTGGCATCAGTATATATGCCATTTAGCCACTAGAAGTGTTGAATGTAATGGAATAATTTCTTTTCATCACATTGCATTACATTTGGCACCTCTAGTGGCAGAATGTGGTATACATCCAGCAGTGCATCTTTTGAGTTATTTTTAGTTCTGAGAGGCTGGGGAACCTTGAGGGCCAGATAAAATCCTCCCAAGGGTTGGATTTGGTTGCTGGGTTGGGGTTTGAACACCCCTATGTTAAAGTAAACTTGGCTGCCGCTGTGTATGGTTAAAGTGGGATCCAGTGAAACATGTACCCTTCATGCTTGATGGACTGCATATGCATTTTGTACTTGGATATCCATATCTAAGGACAAAATGTATATCATAGTACAAAAGACTCCTGTGAGAAATGGCCTTCTGAGAGTAGGAAAACTTTTCTCCCTCCTGCCTTGCTATAGGGTTCAATTAAAATACTGCTGCACAATTGCTAAGGCAGTGTTCTGCAAATTGTCCTTGTCAAGATCTCATTTTACTGTTCCTTTTTCCTCTGCTTCCAGTTCCTGAGGCACCTTGCCAAAAGAAATAATACTGCTCAACCATCCATTAGAAATAATTTTTCAAGTCATAGAATAAGCCCAAAATGTGCCTTAGTGAACCTGTTTTGTCTTAAGGAAAAACACTTGTATTCAGTGATTTACAATTTTGTGTTACTCTTTTGTGATTTACAATTTTGTGTTACACTGTTAAGGAAACATAATGCAGAAGCACAAGCAAATCATGTTCTGTGTCAGTCCAGAACTTTAGCTATTTAGAGTTGTTCCTCGTGTAACCAGCTGTAATTGCTTCAGAGAGAGTCTCTTTACACTGCAAATGGACTTGATTTAAAAACAGTAACACAGTTGTAGCCAAAGCTCTCTTCCCTTGTCCAAAGAACCTTCACCATGGACATGTCCTTTTCGTTCTTTTTATGCCAAAAGATTGCAATCACTTTATGAATTGTAAGAGATGCAGTAAGTGATATAAGAATTACAGTATGTCATTGGCAGCTGCCTTCTAAGCTGAGCAGCCGCATGGCCAGAATAGATGTCTTGTGAAGGTTCTTTCTTGGAGCTCCATAGTTTGGCAATGATGATGACATCATTGCCAAGTGCTCCGGACCCATCCCTGCACAGCCACAGTAGGACTCTGCCCCTCTCCTCAAAGGTTAGAGGAAATATTGGTCATAGGCATGTTTAATTGGCCTAAGTGACAAGAAGGGACTTGTGCATTTAGCTTTTAAGACAGAGATTTATCCATAAGTGAGACTGCTTAAAACCGAGGGCTGCTGTTAAGCACCCATTTTATAATTATTTATAAAGGTGGAAGTTTTGGAATGCACACTTTGGGCTTATTTTATATTGTCATTTGGATAGCATATTCTTTATTCACCAACTTGTTAGCTTTCCAGACTAAGTTTGTCTTTGGATAGTTACCTTGAAGTTGTAGACAATGAAATCAGTATGCGCTTTTAGGTTTTTCTTCCTCTTACATAAAATAGAGTTTACATACTAACAGTAATATTTACTTTATATAAAGGCAGAAGAGATAACTTTAACTATTGGTCAAGCATTTGACCTGGCTTACAGGAAATTTTTGGAGTCTGGAGGGAAGGATGTTGAAACAAGAAAACAGATTGCTGGTTTACAGAAAAGAGTAAGTTATTTATTCTTTTTCTTTCTCAGTTTATGCAATATACCATTTAGAGTGAAACATTGTTGGAGTATAGCAAAACTGACAATCCAGAATTATAGAAGTTTTAATTGCAGGACAAGTAAAATTTAGAAAGTTCATAAAACTAGTAATAAAGTTGTCCATAAATTATGAAACTACTTCAGCTGAACTTACTTATAAGCAAGCTATTTCAGTAGATTCCCCCCCCCCCAAGAAACATGCAAGACAAATCATTCAAAATATCATTTGGGCCACATTTATTGAGTAAATCCTATTGTAGATCTTTGAACAACTTTGCAGCAGTTCCTGCCTTGAGTAACTCCCCCTCCTTTAGTGCAGGCATCTAGTCTAGAGGAGGTAACAAACCATCTTCTATCCCCCTTTTAGGCATTCCCACCCTGACTCAGGCTGCCTGTCAATTGGCAGCCCGAGTTTTTCTATACTAATCCCAAGGGGTTGAGGAAGCTGAACTGCACCACCTCCCTCAGGCTAGAAAAACCTTTGAGATTGACTTTGCAATTCAATTCCAAAGGAGCACCAGTCAAACTCCTTGAACCAGACAGCCTCTAGGGATTAGTACTGGTTTTCCCTCTGACCTCAGGGTCCAAGCCAAAATCCATACTCCTTGACCTGCACCATACCTACAAAATGTGACCACCCAGGCTAAGAATAAAAAACACAACTCAAAGAAACAGACTGAGATAGGAAAAAAACAAACAAACCACTGATGCCAGTCAGGTGGACAGCAAAAAATTCCTGCCTTGCTCCAGAGGCACCCAGATAATCTCAGACTGTGCAACAGGTGGATTAGTTGAGGCCAAAACCTGAGGCCCGCTGTATACAGTAGGAGAAGACCATAGTAATGGCTCCCAAGCCACGTCTCCCACTTTGAACAAGTCAGTGAATAAGGTGCCTAGATTCACCCACCCTTGCCTTTCGTAATGACAACCTGACCCCCAAAATGGTGGCCAAAGGCAGCTTTCTGTAGGTTCAGTTCAATCAATAGGTTCATCAGTGGTGCTAGCTTTTGCCTTTGAGAGAAGTATATTTTAAACCTTCAGGGCTGCAGAGATATGCTTTAACATGTTCATTGAGTTCTTGGGAACATTTTCAAAACTAGAGTGAACATTTGCAGAATTTGACAATCCAAAGCAGGAAAGGAAATTAGCAGGTCACCATGGGGCTTTATTTTTATGGACAACTTCATTAGAAGTAGAGTAGAACAATTAGAGTTGGGGAACCCAACTGGTCATATTGTTGGTTACTACACAACCTAAATTATGGGAGAATAGGTAGGTAATAACAATCACCACCTCTTCAATTTAGGGCCAAATCCTATCCAACTTTCCAGCACTGCTGCAGCCATGTTAATGGAGCATACACTGCGTCCTGAGGTTGGGGGTAGGGCAGTCACCAAACCTTCCTCAAGTTTGTTTTCTTACTTCAGGGCTGAATTGGCAGCTGCATCAGTGCTGGAAAGTTGGATATAATTGGGCCCTTAGTCAAATTATGGCACCCACAACCTTCAAGGAACAATATTAAAGGGGGTAGAAACAACAGTTAAATGGGCTGGGCTTCCCTGCCCCCTCCCCAGTTATTTGAGCACTGATTGACCACCTTTTGGGTTGTAGCTGAATATTCCATGAAGTCAGTGATGCCTTATGTCTCCTTGCCTCTTTTCAAAAAAAAAAACTACATCATGTTGCTATACAGTAGCTACAGTAGGAGTGATCATTTAACAGCACTAAAGAATGCTTTATCGGTCCAATCACTGATTGTTCCAGTGCCCAGTAAACTATACAAGATAAAGATGTGCATTTATATTTAAAGAGCATATGACAAAGTTGCTGTTTTGGGGCACGCAGTGTGGTGCAAAATCTGCATCTCACTCTCTCAGCAAGCCCTTATTTATGTTTTGCTTCTTTATAATTCATACAATATATAAAATAAGATTATGTATGTATCCTTGGGGAGGGAAGTTTTAATGGATGAGAATCACACCTTCCATTTTTACTGAATAATGGCAAATATTTTATTTAATAATCATTTTTCTAAGCATATGCAGAGGGGTGTGATGGTTGCAATATCTTTTCCCTTTCTCTTTAATTTGCATGTCTTCTCACCTTTCTAATAAGTGCGTGTTTTCTAGATTCAAGAATTAGAAACAGAAAATATGGAGCTAAAAAACAAGGTACAAGATTTGGAAAACCAATTAAGAATAACCCAAGTACACACATCACCAGTAAGTACCACAAGCAAAGCCATTTTTTTCCGGCAAATCTGCTATAACTTAAGCATATTTAACACTTACTTTGCTGATAGATTCAGTGCATTTCTTCTGTTTAGTAATTTCAGCGTTTTAAGTAACTGTAAGATTGTGACAGTCTAACAAAACAAAGAATCAAATTCTTTGCTTAAACTGCCTGTGTAAATGTAAACATTACCCTTACATATGCTAGCAGATAATTGTCTTTTCCTAGCCTAACCAACACAGCTAAAAATGGTAAGACCCATGCTCTGCATTTCATGGTAACCCAAATCAATACCATGGAACAGGGCTGAATTCGTGTAAGACTTTCCGAGAATGCAGCCCTGGCATCTGTTTTCAGTGCTTACTCAACCCTGAAATGCATGAAGTTGGTTAGGTTAAAGTGTCCCTGAATGTCTATGGAGTTTATTTCTCCAGTTACTGAGTAGAGAGAGACAGTGTCCAAACGTTAGAGTTTTGGAGGAAAGGCTGCCATATCAGATGTTACGTCAGCCTCTTTTTTCTTTTCCTAGAAAATAAACACTGCCAGACAAATCAGTCCTAAGTTTTGAAACCCCTGAATTTTGTCACAAACATATGGTTACTTATCTGTATGGTTTTGTGTGCAATACATTTATTTTATTAAAACATTAACATTAAGATTGTTTTCTTAACCTTTCCTATAAGATTATATTAACTGGGATTCCGTGTGAGCTTTCATGTAAACCACATGGCTGTTCTACTGTTTGATTCAGATGTGACCACTGTTGGACTCTGATTATTCTTGTTTCAGTGAATGATTGAGGATACAGTCATATAAAGACTAGATCTCCATTTAAGTGATTAACAAAATCATTCTTTCTGATAACCAGATCACCTGATATACCTAGTTGTTTTTAAAGTTTGGATTGCCTCTAACAGTCAATTACATGGAAGTATGTCAAGAATCCCAGGGATTCACCTTTTGTGAAATGGAATCTCCTTCTGAAAACTTAGTGTAATTTTTTTAAATTTATTGCTGCTTAATTTTAAGCTAAAGCTTCCCCCCTTTTACATACTCATGCAATAATAAAATCAAGTGATGCTTAAGTTAACTTTGCCAACACTGTTTTTAAAGAAAAGTGTTTTGCTTTTGTCTGAAATACAGTTGTATCTAAGTCAGTCCTCCTCAGTGTGTATTTATATTTAATTTTGAGTTTGGGTGTTGGCGCCCTCAGGGCAGAAAAGTAGGGTACAAATCAAGCAAATAAATATATTTGATCTATGAAATCCTGCTCCTCATTCAAGGGAAGTAACAGTTTTAATAACATAATAGAACCATGAAATTAAGAGATTTCATAAGGCTTAATGAAAAGATTCCCATTTAAAAATAACTTGATAAATATAATTGACGTAGGTTAATAAATTGTATGATGGTTCACATTTCACAGGTTTACATTCCCTTGTTAGTGACAATCAGATTATACTTTAGAATGTGTTCTGGCAAAGCTGTTAACCCATAGTCTAACCTGTATGCTTTAGGGCACATTCCTAACCAACTTTCCAGCACTGACACAGCTGTACCAAAATGGTGTGCATCCTGCAGTGGGAGGCAGTCAAGGGGGGCCTCCTCAAGGTAAGGGCATGTTTGTTACCTTACCTTGGACCTGCATTGCGGCTAGATCAGTGCTGGAATATTGGTTAGGATTGTGCCCTTTGACACATAATTTTGTGTCTAAAGGATACCTGTTTACCTGTATGCTTTAGACGCAGAACTTTGTGTGAATAAAGCAGTCAGAAGGTACGTTGTTCATCCAGGACAAAGAAGGGAGTTAGAAAAGTTGTGACAGTTTATGACAAGGAATTTGATTAATTAATTGGCATGTAGTCTATCAGTTTTCCGCCAGTAGCAGCAGCAGCGTTTTGGGGATGCAGTGCCAGCAGTAAGTCAGCACAGGATCGGCCTGCCCTACAGGAGAAACAGTATAGTACTTGACCCTGGCCTACCCTTCTTTGCCTTTTCCATGTAGCTTATTCCAAAGAAGTTGGACTAGAAGATTCCTACAAACTGAAAGGTGCATGTCTACAATGTTGCTATCTGCCCTTTCAGCTTCTTGTTTTCCTGCAGGAGAATTCCCCTCAATTTTGCTCAAGAATTGCTCTAAGCACAAGGCTTTGCAAAGGCTAGAGCCAATCAGATTCGTACTTCCTTGTTCTTTTTGCATGTAGGGAACTGAGGCTACATGGCAGGACTCCTAACAGGAATTAGTTTTGTCCTGTAAAGAACAAGATGGACTCAAGGATCTGTTTGGTTCCTGCCCCACAACTCGCTCTGCCTGTTCAGAATGATAGGTGATGAAACAGGGGGTTTCTCAGAGAGGTGGTTATATAATCATCCATTGTATGTTGTGATGTGTGACACTCTTCACCCTCATATAATTTTGCTATTGTTATCACAATGACTTTGGTTTTTCTCCAAAATCCTCTTTTTACCTAAAGGGTAGCTTCCAATTATTTTCCATTTTGGCAAAATGTCAATGGCAACTATAGCTGGACATCAGCACATCATATAACTAGAGTTAAATATATATATATATATATTTATATATACACATTAAATAACTAGAGTTACATTACTCATCAAGATAATAAGAAGAAAGTATAAGAAAATTCAGTGGCATTTCAGTTTTATATAATAAACTGCTATTTTTAATTTTTCTGTTCAGTAATTTTGCTTATAAGGGTTTGAAAATGTATATTATAGCTGGCAGAATGTGCATTCTGCTAGCACTGGCTGCTGAAAAGCAGCCATAAAGTGTGCTCCGGCAGTGCACAAAGTAACACTCTGCCAGAGCGCCAGTGGGAAGGCTGCAGCAGGGGTGAGGAGGGGGAATAACTGGTTGGAGAGGCTGCAGGAGGGGATGGATCCAGTGGTGATGGCATGGGCTGGACCTTATCCAGCAGCAACCTCCTCACTCCCTTTTTCTCCTCAGACCTGTGCCTGTGAAATCAGTGGTACAGGTCCAAGGAGACCCATTGCAGAGCAGGAGACTTACAGAGGGGCAAGGGGATTTAAATCCTGTATACCGGTGTTTCTAACTGTGGGTCGTCACCCACTAGGTGGGTCATGAGCCAATTTCAGGTGGGACCCCATTCATTTCAATATTTTATTTTGACATCACTTCCGGTGGGTCCCAACAAGATTCTTATTCTAAAAAGTGGGTCCCAATGCTAAATGTGTGAGAGCCACTGCTCTATACTTTCCCAGAGCTTCCCAATTCAACCCCCCTCCCTGCACTGGAGACAGCATACACCTTTTGACACAGCTACAGCAGCAGCTGGAGAAAAGGATAGGATTGGGCTGAAAATCATGTGGCTATTGTGTTCTTTTAGTGGGGATCATTACAATGAATATTTCAAGAACATAATAAACTATGTATTATTAATAACGATGCTATATATGGAAACTAATTATGTGAAGATTATTTATCAGCTCAAAGTCATTTGCTCTACTGGCCTCCCTACAGTCTCCTGTACCAAAACTTACATTGCAATCCAGTGTCATAATTTCTGCATTCACAGACTTCATCATGTCCTCCCATACATTTACCAGGCAGGCAGCCATAATGTGTGTCCCGGGCACTTTCTCTTTTAAAGGCTCCTCTTGAAAAACAATGCACCAAAACCCACACAGTTACACCTGCTTTCCACATAGGTTGTGTGATGAAATGGTTGTACAGTTGTGGATATTGAGGAGGATTTTCCCTCCAATTTCTGAGGTGCTTCAGGTTCTAAGGGGAGCCAGCCAACTGGAGAGCTGGGCATGTAGGGCCAGAAGAAGGTCTCCAGGCCTGAGAAGGTTTTTTTCTCTCTCTGTTCTGCAGGCTTCAGACTGGACAAGTCAGGGAGAGCCCCCTCTCTGGTGAGCAGAGTGGAAGGCTGATGGGGAAAGCCCGAGGGGAATAAAGAAGGGGCCAAAAATAAACCAGGAGCGTCAGGTTTTGTTTGTTTGTTTGTCCTCCCCATCCGTACATTGGGGACTCTTGGTTACTTCAGCTTATGCTAAGCTGGGTTGAGATCTAGGCTCTTGGCGTCGTCCAGCAGGGCCTGCTCGTGAAAGACTTCCCTGCAGAGCCAGCACCATTCAGGGAACCAGTGAGAAACCAAGCCTATTTGCATTATTTTTTCCCCAAATAAAACCTTTTGGCTTAAAACTTGTCATGCATGGGGATCAGTGGTTTTGTCAGCCTCCATGCTCTGCAGCTGCTACTGGCAGAGTGAGAGCATTTTTATAATCCTGCGTAGCATTTTTGGGGAGCAGTTTTGCCCAGGGAACCCCTCTGGGAACTGGATCCCTTGGGCTGGTGGCAGCAGACTAGCTCTACCAAGTCTGGTCTCACCAAAATGCAGTTTAAACCAGTTGGAAGAGTGGGGAAGGGAGCGAGTGCTTGGCACTAGGCATCACTGCTCTAGATCAATGGGTAGTCACTAGAAGTCCTCCTCCTCTTTCATGGCAGGTGGTGAGAGGAGAAAATTTCCTAAGAAAGTACTCTCTCCCTAGCTTTACTTCTTACAGCTTTGATAGAAGGTATGTGAAGGTTACAGCCTTACTTTGGAGTTCTCCTGAAGTCAAAGAAACTCATAAATAACTTTAAAACAGCTGCCATAGTTTAGCATAGAGGCAAAAAACAAATACTTTAGGCCGGAAAATATGCCTTAGTTCCAGTAATATTCAGTAGTTGTTCATATGTATTGTGCTCTGTTTTGTATTCTCACATTATCGCAAATAGCATTTTTCTTCCAATATACTGTCAACCATTGGGGCAAATTGTATAGAAGGGAATTATTTGGTGTGACTAATGGCATCGTAAACTGGTTATGTTAGACAGCTTTATATGGGCAGAAGGTGAGAGTGTCATCGCTTATGTTATCCTTTGAAAAAGAAAAATACTCTTTACTCCTTGCCTTATATTTTTTAATGGTCATATGAATAAGAACTTCATAAATAATTTCAGTAAGAAGTTTCAGCTAATATAAAAAGGTAATAGAAGTGCTGATAGTTTAAGTGCACTATCATCAAGATCACGTTTTCTGAGCTTGAGTGTATTATTATTAATTAATTATTAACGGTATTTATATACCGCTTTTCAACTAAAAGTTCACAAAGCAGTTTACAGAGAAAAATCAAATAACTAAATGGCTCCCTGTCCCAAAAGGGCTCACAATCTAAAAAGATGCAAATGAATACCAGCAGACAGCCACTAGAACAGACACTGCTGGGGTGAGGAGGGCCAGTTACTCTCCCCCTGCTAAAAAAAAAAAAAAAGGAGCACCCACTTGAAAAAGTGCCTCTTACCCAATTGCATCTTCAGTGTGATGTAAGACAACACAATTCTTTGTGTGTCAGCTCAGAAGTAAGTCCCATTGAGTTCAAGGGTGCTTACTCCCAGGTACATTTGCATATAGATTACAGATCTATAGCCCACGCTAGAGGGCCTCAGAGAACCTCCCAGATGCAACCAGAAGTGCCTTCCAGTCACGTCCAGGAGGTCTTCTTTGATGCAGGAGGTTCCAGGAAGCTTCTGAGAGGCACGTCCAGCCTGCTGGCAGCCCCCGCAGATTTTGTTAGTTGCAGAAATCAGTATCCACGTTGAGGCCGGTCCTGGATACTGAGGGCCCACTGTAATTTAATTAATAAATAAACTAAAATACTGTTCTTGAAATGTTAGTGTGTGACTGACCTCTGTAATCCTAAAATTGTTAATTTTGAAATGGTTAACAATGTCTTATGTGACCATTTATCAACTGCTTCCTAGAGATGACTGTTTAATTACTGTAAACAGATTCATAGTTAAGTCAGTGGATTTCTGTTTCGCATACTTCTTTAAATAGCCTTACAAAACCTTTCAGGAACATTAAAAGAGATAGAAGTATATATATATATTATATTATATATATTAACAGTATTTAGTTTGTACTAAACAGTACTACACTTTGCTAAACTATGCTGGAACTTTGCTGGCATATACCTTAGGAAACTGCTTCAATCAAATCCATTTCATTATGGATTGCAGCTGTGTTAAATGTCAAGCAAAAACATGAATCTAATGGAAATAAGTAAGTTAGATTTGCATTATATTTGTTCTCTGAAAAATCAGGATAATGGAAGCAATTAAAAGGCAAAATGCAGCATTTTGGTTCATTATTTTGCTAGCATCATGCATTAGAAGTGTGTATGTGCTACAGCTCAGTGGTAGAATACATGGTTGCATATCTGAAACCATATACTCAGTCCTCCACATCTCCAGTTAAGAACCCGCTTATCTTTTTAGTTATCAGGAATGCCCCCCCCCCATAGTGGGAGGATTCAAAGGGAGACAGAGCAGAAGGAGGGCTGAGGGGTTTGAAGGTGAGAGGATGGAAGAACGATGAACAGGCCAATAGAGATGTGAAAGATGAGGGGAAAGATGGAAGAAGGAAAGCCTGGATTACCAGGGTCAAGACAGATGTGTTGCAAGGAAAAGGAAGAACTAGAAAGTGGGACAGTCTGGGCAACAGGAGTAACACAGAAGGTGATGGAACAAGTCTGGTGGAGGTTGGGGGTGCTTGCTGAAGAAGAGAAATGAAAAGGGGGACCAAAGAGTGGGAATCCTCATCCCAACAGGCAGAACAAGGCAGGCTCCAGAGAGTGCCCTTGGGAAGATACTATACCCTTTTAGACGGAGGTGTTTCAAGTCTAATGGAGAGACTCTAATGGGAGATGACTCATCTGCATGAAGGAACAGATGGGCATAGGGATTCCTATGGACAGAACCCCCTACTTGAAGTAACAGCAAGGAACATAGGGAAGTGGCCATGAGGGAATGAGCCATAAGGTGATGCATCTGTAATCCTTCCCCTTCAAACTTGTGAATAAAAACCTCTGCAACAGACTTCTCTGAGGACCATTGTGTCTTCTTTCTATCATTAGCCAAGAGAGAAATTGTTCCAAACCCATATAAGGTAGATTTACCGCCTTATGAGGAGACAGCTGGGGTGAGGGATGCCGCAACTTTGTTATCTACTAGTTCATTATTTTTATTTTAACTACTGATGTATTGTTTTATTCCTTTTATTTATATTGCTTATTGACTTTGTTTCACATTGAAGTTTACCTGAAAGATGGGGTATATGTTTCTGACATGATGAGATATAAAAATTGATGCAATCTTAGAATTCATTTCTTCACTGCTAGGTAACTACATGCAGCTCCTACATCTTTGGGATTATAGGGCAGATCATTCAGCTCAGATTTGATACCCAGTGCCTTAATTGCAACTTAAATGTTAGAATTATGGGAATGGAGCACCCCCTGAGTATGGGTGGGTGTTAGGATCAGGAAATTTTGGGAAGCCAAGGGTTGGAGACAAAGACTGCATTGAAGGACAAGAGAGGTGAATAATGGATAGTTCTAAATTTGCAGGTCCACTTGGTAAATATTTTGAAATATTGTCTACACCTTTTGAATTCTTTTATTCATAGTCAAAATCATATTTCTGGTTCCTAAGTTGTCATCAACCAACCAAACAACCCAACCCAATGACAAATATTTGTTGTGATATTATAGCTGAGAGTTACAGAAAAGAAAATGTAAAATACATCCTAAAGGTATTGTGGTAATATTTCATTTCTGTTTGTGCTCTTTCAGCAATTTTCCACAGAGTACAAATTATTTCCTGAGCTGTCTTTGTTGTTAAACCTAACCTACTTATCATAACATATTCATTAGAGGCAGATTTGTATGTAAAATAGATTAATAACTGTTTTGACCATTTCCTGCATAATTATGTAGGAGGCATTACTGAAATTGTGCCATGATTATTATAGCGTGGTTTCCAACTCTGGCCATAGAATTTTGTTCATCAAACTCCTTAGTCATGGAGAGTCCCACTACAGTGTGGTATTGCTCATGAAAAAAGAGTTCAAGAATTGCTGAGTCCACAACCACAGTCTACATCATGCTTGAACAGTTTGGTATAGTATTGTTCAGTTTGTGTGGAGATTTGGTCTATGTCATGTGACTTGCAGCACAATCGTGTGCATGTCTACTCAGAAGTAAGTCCTATTAAGTTGAGTGAGACTTACTTCAAGGTAAATGTGTATAGAACTGCATAAGTAGTTAAAATCATAAGTAGGATTTCAATTACTTGTATGTGCTTTTCGCTGTTCAGCTCTGTTTTGGCATTAAATCAAGGGCCTTCCCTGTGTTTGATCCTGATTATTTGGAGACCATATGATTTTTTTCAAGTAATTGGTTCCAGATGATAGTTCACTTGAGTCCATATCACAATAAGAGTTTTGACTCTTAAAAGAAGCTCTGTGCCTTACTCAAATCAGCATATTAATGAGAGTCTACATACTTTGAGTAGTTCTGGTTTTTCTTCTGAAACCATCTCAGTTTGTTCATCACTATAAATTCTGAAGAGGAAAGACCATATTTGCCTGCCAGTATTTATGGGGAATTGATAGGTATTAAAACATTGTTGCCAATTCATTTGCAGTTGCTCAAAAAAGAGGAGGCCTGTTTGGATCTTAATTATATAATAGCTATTTCAACCAATGTTTTGTTAGATCTTTTGTTGGTGGGTATTTATGGATGCTTTGGTTAGCAGGATCTGAATCATAGTTCCATAAGGGAAAAAGAATGAAGAGACATATACTAAGTAAAGAGGAGTGTGTTTTGGCCTGAACCAATTACAGATCTCCTGGTATCATGGTTTGTTTCACCTGAAGCAGAAAGAAAGGACTGTGGAATTCACCACAAATCTAGGTGTTCCTAAAAACCCATTTCAGGGTTAGTATGTTTAAATTCCAGCACTTATTTCCCATGTTGCTGGAAAATAGAAGGGTTATATACAATACATAACAAAGAGCATCAATTCTGGGCCCTCTTAGACAAAATCAGGTCTCCATACAGTTCATCACATAGGCTTTTCTCCGTCACATAGGGAGTGTCCTCTAGACAGCAGCCTCCATGTTCTGCCACTAATTTTTGGTCCAAATTTCTACATATTCTGGTGATCAGCTGCCAGCTGGTGTTCCACTACAACTCTTGCAGGAGAAAATAACATCCAGTGTCGCTGCTGTGCTGCACCATGTGTGGTTGTCCTTTTTGTGCAGTGACATTCTGCAAGTCAGCAACAGCATCATATCCTGTTTGTCAAATGGATTTAGAAGAGCTGTAAACATAATGTACATTCTGATTCAAAAGAGCAGCTAAGTGAGACCTCTTCATTTTCGAAGAGCACAGAAAATGGAGCGCTTTCTCCTGTTCTGGTTTCATTCTTCCCTTCATTACTCTTTGTCTATTTTTCTTCATGGTCTTAACCAATGTTGGGCAGGTACCACAAAAGTTATACCCAGAAGCAGAAAAATAGAGTCAGAATAATGCTGGGAAAATTGCTGCAAACATATCATAGAATGAGAAAACTGAACACTTTTCGGAAGCCATGTACTTAATCTGTAGGAAAAAGAACATTTTAGGACTCTAAAAATGCAAAAATAAGATTATGGCAAAACATACAGGGCTCTTCAGGAAGTACAAAGCCATCTCATGAACTAAAGAGAGATATTTTTTATAAGGCAATTTGGGAACAGAATTGTAGTTTTCTTCTGCCTATGATTAAAATATGCTTTGGCCATCCGTGCAAATCCTTGAAATCTCAATTGACCTCACACCTGCATGGTGTTAGCCTTATGCTGAATTTGATGCAATACAGTAATCCTGTATTGTTTCCCTTCTCTTGCAGGGCATGTCAACTTTTTATTGCTTTGGGGGGATTTTTCATTTGAAGAACACTCTGCATTGTCTACTATCCATTTGACTAATATCTTCTTTCCTTGATAATTCATGTCTTGCTAGTTCAACCTTAACACAGGAGCACAAGATACTCTTACACAAGAGTAGCAGCTGGTCCCTTGCACCCTAAGCAACATATAGTGTATAGTGACTACAGTGAAAAAATTGTCTTGATGAGACTATACATTAGCAATTGATACCCTGCACACCAGAGCCCCCACCCCCTTTCTTGGTAATACAAGTTTGTCAGTAAAAACACGTATAAATTACCACTCCAAAATCTAACTGTGAATTCCAGTTTTTCTACAGAGACAACTGGATATCCCATCTTGATCTTCTGGACATGTTAAGTCGTTATCGGTTGAATACAACCACAGTTCTGTTGTCACTGGCCTCTGTACAAGTTGGGATTCTATGAACCCCTGTAGGGTTTCAGGAGGTGCCGCTCAGCCAGACTTTCCTTCAGAGATTGCAGATATTGATAGGTATCTGATTTACTGCCCTGTTTTTACATGTCCATATATGACCTGTTGCCCATACCTGTCTTTATGTAGGAAAAAAACAATTACATTATTAGTAAATTTCTCATTTTTATGGTAAACATTCATCTATCTTACAAATATGATTATAGTCCAACAACAATGCATTGGGATTTTATTTACCGTATTTTTCACTCTATAAGACGCACTTTTTCCCCCCCAAAAAGTGGGGGGAAAAGTGTGTGCGTCTTATGGAGCGAATACTGCAAAAAAAAAAAAAAAAAACTCCGCCCCTGGCCCCGCCCCCTGCCCGCTCTGCTCGGCTCCGCTTCCCAGGAAAGCGGAGTGGGTGGGGTGGCAGTCTTGCTGAGCAAGCCCGCGTGTCTACTCAGAAGTAAGTCTCAGAGTCACTGGGGTTCACTCCCAGGAAAGCGGGGGTGGGTGGGTGGGATGGCAGGCTCGTTGCGAAAGCCCATGTGTCTACTCAGAAGTAAGTCTCAGAGTCACTGGGGCTCACTCCCGGGAAAGGGGGGGTGGGTGGCTGGGATGGCTGGCTCGCTGAGAAAGCCCACGTGTCTACTCAGAAGTAAGTCTCAGAGTCACTGGGGCTCACTCCCAGGAAAGGGGGGGTGGGTGGCTGGGATGGCTGGCTCGCTGAGAAAGCCCACGTGTCTACTCAGAAGTAAGTCTCAGAGTCACTGGGGCTCACTCCCAGGAAAGCGGGGGTGGGGTGGCAGTCTTGCTGAGCAAGCCCCTAGAGCAGGGGTGCTCATTATGTTGACCCTCAAGCTACCAGTCCATCTCCAGGCGAAATGAGTCAATCGCGGGCTTCTCTCCTGTCCACGCATCCCTAGGAGTGAGCCCCTGGCAGGCTTGTGAGCCCAGGGAGCGAGCTTAGGGAGTGAGTCCAGGGAGCCCAGGGACTGAGACGGGCTCCTCCCTGGGAGAGGAGGCGCTGGCAGGCTTTTCTCCAGTCCACTCATCCCTGGGAGTGAGCCCCATTGGCTCTACTGGGGATGACTTACCTTTCCCCTGCTTTTGCACTGCTATGTATGGAGATCTGCGCCCCCCCCCCCCACTTGCATCTGTTGGTTCTGTGTGCAAGGGGTTTTGCAATGGTCTTGCTGTGATGTCTATACAGAGATCTTACCTGCCCCACACTTTCCCCCTGCTTTTGCACTGGTATGTATGAAGATCTGCACCCCCCCCCCACTTCCATTTGTTGGTTCTGTGTGCAAGGGGTTTTGCAATGGTCTTGCTGTGATGCCTATACAGAGATCTTACCTGCCCCACACTTTTCCCCTGCTTTTGCACTGCTATGTATGGAGATCTGCTCCCCCCCCCTTGTATTGGAATCCAGGAAGATCTGGTGAGGAGGTAGATGTGGTGTCAGCAGTGGCCCCTTTAAGGGTAAGGCCTGGGCATCCAGCAGAGTGTGCTGCACAGGTGCAGCCACTGGAAGGCAATAGGGTCCTCAGGGATATAAGGAGTACCAGAGGCAGAAAGGGTTTGTGGGTTTTGAAGGAGTGCAGGTTGGAGGCAGGGGAGGAGACTGGCTGGATTTATTGAATTTGGAATCTGACTGGACTTGGATAGCCTGATGGATTTAACTGACCTACCTGGTACCTGACCTTGGACTGTAATTTGGCTTATTGGCTCTGGACTCTGATTTGGTAACTCTGAATGATGGGACTGATTTACTTGGCATCTGTGGACTGGAACTGGACTCATTTTTGCTTGCTGCACTAGTGAGTTGCACAAGGGGGACTGATCAGCCTTAAGCGGGCACGAGGCCCAGTGGTTTGGAATTTGGCAGAACATCATTGTAGCAGAAAGATAATGTGATCCCCTATTTGTGTGCATCTGCTTTTGTGAGTTTCATAAATTCTGACTCTAGCGATGATGAGTTCTTGGTGTTTCCAGAATACTAGAGTGCTCAAACCTTTAAGTCTCTCCATTTGTTAATGACAGTGATAATGGTTCTTAATGCCACTGTTGACTGCTGTTCACTTTACATAGTTCAAATGTTCTTCTGTTATAGTTTATTAAATATTTTATTACTCTATTTGGTTCAGAATATTTTTTTCCTTGTTTTTCTCCTCTAAAAACTAGGTGCGTCTTATGGTCAGGTGCGTCTTATGGAGCGAAAAATACGGTAGATTATGTATGTATATATGTGCATCAGTAACTGAGAAATCCTTTAACACTTTCCTGAGAGTAAGACTCAGTGGAACTTACTTCTGAGTAAACATGCATAGGATTGCATTATGAGGGAATGAAGGCAGCCTACGCAACATGATTCTCATAAGCTTCTCTGGTACAAGATGTTTGAGAGACAAGGAAATAGTTGATAAAGTTGTTCTAAATTCACAAAATAATGGGCTGTGCTTTAACCAACCAAATATATGTTGTATGCAAAACTAGTAGTTATATGCAAAACTACTGCAGACTTGGAATTTGTATATATGGTATATGGGAGTATTTTTTATTTTTTGGACATAGGAAGTGTGATAAAATTTCATTTTATTTCAGTGCACTTTTTCAAAGAACATGTTCAGTTTCTGCCAGTACGGGGTCAAAAATACTTTTTAAAAAAGAAATCATTATCTTTTGTTCTATAATGGTTGGAAAAGCAGTTAAAAACAATGTGTTTTGTTTACCTTTCCCTTCTCTTACCACTTTTACTCCTTAGAATATTTTTTCTCTTCTGTGATTCCTTTACAGCTGCTGCACCTAAACTCTGATTATGAACACTACATGTTTCAAAGACCCTCAGCCTTTTTCTGGTGTAGCAATGAGGATTCTGCTCCTTGTTTAGATATCTCTTCCATTACACTCACTCCTATGAGCTCTCCTGACTCCAGACAGTCATCTGGACTATTAACACCACCACCTTCAAAAAGTGGTCTTCCAAAGCCAGTCCATGAATACAGCATCCCGAGACCTCGTGTAATCCAGCTGGGCACAAACAGTCAATTTTTTTCAACTTCTCTATCATTGTTTTGTATGAATTGTATCAAAGTGCTACATTTTGTACAGTGGTTAAAGGACAAACCAGATGTTCTTAATATACTTATGGACAGTACAAAAGCAGTGAACATTCCAACCTACCTGCATATTAGTCTTAAAATAACACTGCATGTTCCCAACTTTTGAAAGTGTTCCCTCTCCTGTAAAATGCTTAATTATTAGCTCATGAGATATTATTTATTGTTGGGAGAGTGAATAAGGCTGCAATCCTAACCGCACTTTCCTGAGAGTAAGCCCCGTTGAACAAAATAGGACTCACTTCTGAGTAGACCTGGTTAGGATTGTGCCCTAAAAGTCATATATCTTAATTCTTAATGCATGAATGTGGAAATTTCTCATTGAGCTCAAGCTTGGTTATTTCCAAATAAGTGTTTGAGATCTCAACCTATCATCATTGAAGATTGGGGATTAGGATAACATTTATATAATGCTTCAAAATACTAAGGCTGCAATCCTATACACATTTCCCTGGGAGTATGTCCTACTGAATATAGTGAGGCTTACCTCTGAGTAAACACTTACAGGATTGCACTATAACTGTTTTATATTGGGTGACATGAAAGACAATCCTAACTCCAATCTTAAAGTAAGCACCTCCAAACAGCATAAATTTTTCCAGAAAGTTGGGAATCGGTAGGAATAGCAGAAAAGTAATTTTAGTGAAGTTCATTTTAACTCTGTGCAAAATGAAGAATGCCCATTATTTACTCCAACAATGAGCTGCAACAAGCTTGCTGACTTTGAAAATGGGCTGATACAACCTTCTTTTTTCCATTTGCAATTAACAATTGGCTGTCCTTGGCAAACAATGTGGCTTTATGCATGGATTTTTTTTTCAATAAAATGCTTTTCATGGTCATTCAGATATTACTAGTATGCATTTCTTTGAAAATAAGGATCATGCTTTATTTAAAACTATTAGTAGTAGTATCAGTGTACGTAAGAGAAACAAATGGAAATGAGAATATGTGAATGCAAGTACCTACCAAAAAGACTCATATGAGATTATTTTCACTTTTTAAAGATCTTAACTCTGCTAGGTGCCTCATGGATTTTTCAGTTATTCATAACTGAAGAATAACTTAAGTTATTCTTATATCTTTTCTTAATAGCATATATTGACACTTTTTCAGATATCAGTGAGAGATTTCCCTAGGAATCAATGAGGCATTTATATGAAGTTTTAAAATATCCAGAATCTAAAGAGCTACTTTGGCTTTGTTCAAGGACTTGTGAGTGCTCAGTGAGGTTTTAACTTTTTTTCCCTTTTAAATAGGTGACTGGGAGCCCAGTCCTGAGCTCCACGTGCTGAATTACTGCCGGTGTATACTGTTGCAAACGTGCCATAAGGCATGCTCGCGAGCACCAGTGCTAGCCCACCAGACACCTGGCCTCCACTGATTGGTGGTCACATGGAAGACCGAACAGCAGAGAGGAAAGCGGGGATGGGGAGGAGGTGTTCCAGAGAGGGGGGAGGCGGGCGGGGAGAGGGCAAGGGAGATGGGGCGGGGGAAGGGAGCGGGGCTGGAGGGAGGCGGGATCCAAAAGCATCCACCTGAAACGAAGGCTTTTGCCTGAATTGAATAGCCCCACTGTGTGGCTACTCCCTTTACCCAGGGGAAGGGGATGAAAGGCCCCTTCTCCCGAGGTGCCATCTGCGGCTGCCTTGGGTGTGCAGGATGCGGCGGCAGCCGTCTTTGGTGCCACCACAGTCGTGTGCTTGGGCAGCTCAGGACTGGGCTCCGACTTATCCCCACATACAGACTCATCATAAACTTTTTTTAAAAATCATCTTGGTTTCAGAAACAGTTTTTCTAATGCCATGGTGTCTGCTACTGGGGCAAAAATTTAAAGATCTCTTAGGCTTACGGAATAAATGTTTTGATTCTTTGTATCCCACTCATAGACAGTAGTACAGACCAAATTAAGCACATTTAAGCCCTCTTGGTTTCAATGGAAAAGTATATGCCCATTAATTCCTATAAATGTGGAGCATGAAGGTGAGGAATAAAAATAGCTATTAGTTGTGATTTCATCTTTTAAATATTTTTGATTTTTTTATTATGAAAAACATAACTGAATTAAGAGTAATTTATAGTACTTCTACCTAAGACTTGCAGTTCCCCAATCCGTATGCGCACAAAACTCCATTTGGAATCAATTTGGTGTGCAGGGACTCGAGAAATCAGAGCCATATTTCACTTACTTGAGATTGTAGTACTCACAGTGCTGCTTGATGAATTCCTGTTATTTACTGGTCATATATTGTTATATGGATTAGCCATAGTTTATTAGAAATAAAAAGTAGACATTTAAGAAATGTCATGCTCATACAGTATGTTTTTGGTTTCAAAAACAAGTTTAATGTATTTATCAAAAATATTCCATACTAATAAGAAAATGTTAATAATGCCAGTCCAAAGATTGAGATGAAGAGCAATTTCAGTAACACTGAGTCTGTGTTCACCTATCTGAGAGCTCTGTTTTTGGCAGAAGCATTTAAAATAATCTAGGTTAGTTTGTACTTGTATACAGCCAGTTTGGATCGGTTGGATGAATGCATCTCCTCTTTGGGGAAGAACGTAGCAATATGCAATTTTTTTTATATTCACAGAACAAAGTAGCCCTCTTCAGACATTTTTCCCCATGTGTTCCTATAAAGCTGGGAGGGAAGAACGCATTGCTTAGTCCTGTCCCCGCAAGTGGTGTCATAATGAAACCCTCCCCATGATTGGTGTTTGTCATAGCTGTTAAATGTCAGTCATATGAAAGTTAAGGGTGAAGCTTCAAATGACATCATTGGCATGCTTACCATCACTTATGTGTCCCTGTAAGCAAAGGGAGAAAACACTTGAGGAGCGCAAGCATCAGTCTGCAAAGCCTTGTTCAGTCCATTCTGTAAAAGTATCTTTCAGGATATGGAGAACTTCAAGGATACAGAGGCATTTAAAGATTAATATTGGATTTTATCGTGACAGTTCTCAACATGTCCCTCTGCATTTCAACTTTTGTAAAATAGTCAAGGAAGTTCTGATTCAAAGGTGCACCAGTTTGTATCCTAAGGCTTTCTTCCTCTGGCAAGGAATTCTTTCTCTAGATCAGTGATTTTCAATCTTTTTCATCTCATGGCACACCTAAAAGTTGCTAAAATTGTCAAGGCACACCATCAGTTTTTTGACAAGGCACAAATTGACAAGTTGACAAATTGTCAAGGCACACTGCTCAGCTGGTGGGGGGGGGCTCACATCCCCCAATAGTCCTACTGATCTACCCTCAAACTCCAGCAGCACACCCACAAACCGCTCACGGTACACCAATGTTCCATGGCACACTGGTTTAAAATAGCTGCTTTAGATGAAGGAGATATGATGCAACCCCATAGTTCAATATCTAACCTAATGAAAGGAAGTTAAGCTTTTGGGTATGGAGGAATACCATGCTACTGTCTTTTCTCTTTTTTTAAATAAAAAGTGTGGGTGATGTGCTGAAGCTTTCTCCAGACTCCTACTTAACATAAGAAGCAAGAGTTCACCCAACTCTTGCTGTACTTATCTTTCCACTCCTGAATAGGCACACTGTCATTTTGTGACTGTCAAGGAACGGTCTGAGAATCTGGTGGGCAATGCGTAGAAGGAAAAACATTTCTATACTATAGCACAAAAGACTTTTTCACATACTATATTTGTGATAGCCCCGTTATTATTTATATTTATTTGTGGCAAGAAGTGTTTTAGATTCTCTGTTGCAATTTTACAGAACATGTCCTTGTGGTGGATCACAGTAAACCTATTTAGTTGTTCATTGATATTTGTGTGAACACTGCTTATGTGTGAGACACAAAAAGTTATATAGTGAATGTATCTAAGGACATAAGAAGAGCCCCCCTGGATCAGGCCAAAGGCCCATCTAGTCTAGCTTCCTGTATCTCACAGTGGCCCACCAAACGCTTCAGGGAGCACACAAGGCAACAAGACACAATGTGCATCCTGGTGCCCTCCCCTGCATCTGGCACTCTGAGGTAGCCTACCTCTAAAACCAGGAGTTTGCACATACCTACCATGACTTGTAACCTGTGATGGACTTTTCCTCCAGAAGTTTGTCCAATCCCCTCTTAAAGGCATCTAGGCAAGATTCCATCACTACTTCCTGTGACAAGGAGTTCCACAGACTAATTACACACTGGATAAATACATATTTTCTTTGTCAACCTAATTTAATCATCAACAGAAACAAATCCTAATGGTAAAAGGGAAGAAAATCTCGTATAAACATGACTCCGCCATCCATTTATCCCATCTTTCTGTAGGAGTCAGTATAGATTCAGTAAATTTTGTTCCTTTATAACATTAGTATGATCAAACTGGAAATTCTTTTTCAGTATAGCTCAAATTTTCTAGTTCGGCAGACTATTTTCCTAGCAATGTATATCACGTTGATTCTTTGCTCTTTGTGAGTTGTGTTTTGTTCTGAGGTATGTAACTTCTGTTCTGACAATCGGTTTGCCTTTTTGTATGTTGTTACTACATATTTTTAGTACAATATCCTTGCTTAGAGAATAATGGTAAAATGACTGTCAACTGGGATTATTAATCTTCATCAAAGAGAGGATTTTACAGCCAGTGTTTTCCTGTAGCCAATCCAGAAACCTTGGCCTTATTTAGTGGTGAAATCTTTGCAGCACTAAGAAAAAAATTGAAGATATTCATTGTCATTATTAGGTTGGCATCCAAATTACTGCTTTATCTTAGAATGCTTTCCGAGTGTTTTGAACAAACTGCTCTGTCAGCTTGTCAGGATATTAATCCTATTATTATACAAGATGGACTTAATAAAATGAAGCTGAAGTTATATCTCTTGATTTCAGGCACTTGTTCTGTACTTTCGGATTTATAACAGACTACCCTGTAAAATGGATCTTTAGAATTATCACTCGCTGTTTAAAATTTCATATTTTTTCCAGCTCTTTTGTATCTAAATGTCATTTATTTCTGGGTACACCAGATATGCTGAAAATGTAAAATGTTACAATACTGGTTGTGTGTGTGAAGGCTTTAGCATGTCTCATAAACCTCAGTCTGCAATTGCCATTTCCTCAGTATCAGCTCTTTGTTTTGGCATGCTGCTCTGTTTGATGATATAGCCTTTATCTTCTGCATGCAACGAATGTTCAATATTGTGATTTTGTCATGTGAAATATTACTCTAATGTTTATTGTCCTTATTGTAGGCAGGCAGTGTGACACCTAAATCACCCTCCACTGACATCTTTGATATGGTTCCCTTTTCTCCCATATCCCCTCAGTCATCAACACCTACTCGCAATGGCACACAGCCTCCACCAGTGCCCAGTAGATCTACAGAGATCAGTAAGTTTTGTAATGACCTAACCTTTTGCTTACACTGGGTTTTTTTTTTTTTTCCCCAAGCAACAAGAAGGATTTACTTACATCTTCATGCCAAACCAAATGCAGTTGGAAACCATGCCTTAAGTAGTGGTTCTAGGATGGGGGGGAGTGTGCACATTGTGTTTTCCATCCTTGAACCTTTGGTGCATGTGCCAATTAAAGAAGTAATAGTGGCACCTAGTTACAACTAATTCAGTGCAATTTGCCTTGGAATTTTAGCCTCTCTCCTAATAACCCTACAAGTAATTTTTTTTTTAAAGCGTATGTTTTGGGTTTATTTTTGGTTCTCCCCTTTTGACTGTTACATATTTTGTTGAACAGATATTTTGTATGTAGTGATGTGATGCTAACTAGAAAGTTTTAAAGTGTCTCATGTTTTGTTTCATTTTGGTACAAAGTATTTTGGATGATTTTTGCACATAGCTTATCAAATCAGAGGTTTAGTCCTATTTTAACTCTGCAAATCCAGATGTCATTGGTTTGAATTGCACGTCTACCATGAATTCATCAAGGCTCCCTTAGGCAAGCCACCCAGCCTCAGCTGCAACCTGGGGATAATAGAAACCCAACGGTTGGATAGGCTGCATCAAGTGAAGCACTTTGCACGCTCAGAAAAAGTGTGCAAATATGAAGTATTATTATTACTGCTGCTACTGCTGTTAACTGGAATAAACGGCCCCCTTAAAAGTGATGTCCTCTTATGTTTAGCTGGGGTAGAGCAACTCCCCCTCCCTCACCCCAGCACAGCATCTTTCCCAGTGGCTGTTGCTGGTTTCTCTTCGGTACTTCTTTTTAGACTGTGAACCCTTTGGGGTCAGGGTACCATTTATTATTTTGCTATGTAAACCGCTTTGTGAACTACTTTGTTGAAAAGTGGTATTCTTCATAATAATCCAGTAGTTTCCCCTGGCTGTTGCCTCTCTTTCTGGATAAGTCACATAAGTCATTCCACTCAGAATTCCAACTTAGGGGCAGGAATCCATCATGATGCTTATGTCATATGTGATGATATCACTGGATATAACTATGTAAAACTACAGCCGTTAATTTTTGGTTATTTCACAATATCAATGAAAGCAATTGCAAATGAAATGAATATAAGAACCGTATGGCAGGAATTCTTAACCAGCAGTACCCATAACCCTTGGGGTATGGGAACCAAGTGATTCCATAGCATGATCATAGCAAATGGTCATGCTATGGCATTCAATCTCTGAACAATTTTTTAAAAATTGTTGTTAGATTAGAATCAGGGGTGCCCAAATCCAGCCCGGGGGCCATTTGCTGCCCTCAGGGACCCCCAATCCAGCCTGCGGGGAGTCCCCCTCTGGCCCTCCAGAGACTTGCTGGAGCCCATTCTGACCAAACACAACTACTCTCAGTGCAAGGGTCAACCTCTCACGCGAGCTGCAGGCCGAGTGCTCCCTCTGCTCCTTGCCATTTCATGTCTGTGAAGCGGCAGCAAAGGAAAGGCCGGTTTTGCTTTGTGCAAGGCCTTTTATAGGCCTTGTGCTATCGTGAGACCTTCATTCATTCATATAAGTTCCATCTCTAATATATTCATTTATGTAAATTTATTTAAATTTGAAATGTGAATTAATCATACTAAGGCTTTCACGGCTGGAACCCATACTGAACTTACCAGTTTTTAGGCTAGGTGCCGTGGTCTAACTTTTTTATCTAATGAGCCTAAACCAATCCTAAAGGGGGGTGCTAACTATCACCATCACTAAAAACTAAGTTTGATATGTAGATGATGCTTTTGTGATATGGGATCATGATGAGACAGAGTTGGATCAGTTTTTGCAGCACATCAATAACATTCATCCATTGATAAAGTTTACTATGGAAAAAGAAAAAGAAGGAAAATTGCCTTTTTTAGATGTCTTGATTATTAAAAAGGAGAATGGACATAAAGTATACAGAAAGCCCACACATACAAACAGGTTTTAAAATAAAGCTTCCAATCATCATCCAAGACAGAAGAGGGGGGTCATAAAAACATTAATGGATAGAGCCAGGCGAATTTTAGAGCCACAGCACCTAGATGAAGAAATGCTTCATTTGGAACAAACATAAGAACATAAGATCATAAGAACAGCCCCACTGGATCAGGCCATAGGCCCATCTAGTCCAGCTTCCTGTATCTCACAGCAGCCCACCAAATGCCCCAGGGAGCACACCAGATGACAAGAGACCTCATCCTGGTGCCCTCCCTTGCATCTGGCATTCTGACATAACCCATTTCTAAAATCAGGAGGTTGCGCATACACATCATGGCATGTACCCCGTAATGGATTTTTCCTCCAGAAACTTGTCCAATCCCCTTTTAAAGGCGTCTAGGCTAAACGCCAGCACCACATCCTGTGGCAAGGAGTTCCACAGACCGACCACACGCTGAGTAAAGAAATATTTTCTTTTGTCTGTCCTAACCCGCCCAACACTCAACTTTAGTGGATGTCCCCTGGTTCTGGTATTATGTGAGAGTGTAAAGAGCATCTCCCTATCCACTTTATCCTTCCCGTGCATAATTTTGTATGTCTCAATTATGTCCCCCCTCAGGCATCTCTTTTCTAGGCTGAAGAGGCCCAAACGCCGTAGCCTTTCCTCATAAGGAAGGTGCCCCAGCCCCGTAATCATCTAATGGTTACACAAAGCAAGAGATTAAAATTATTTTTATTTTATTTTATTTTTCACATTTTTATACTGCCCTTCCTTCAAAGAGCTCAGGGCGGTATACACAGCTGCTCCCCTCCTTCCTGTCCTCACAACAACCCTGTGAGGTAGGTGAGGCTGAGAGAAAGTGACTGGCCCAAGGTCACCCAGGAAGCTTCCTGAGAGCTTCCCAACAAAGACAAAGGAACGAATCTCAAAAAAAAGGGAAGTCACTAGTACCAACGGCCAGGGCCTTTCTCCCCTATATCAAACATGTCACAGATTGTATAGGAAGACTGCTACAGAAGGTAAATATCAAGACAATTTACAAACTAGCAGTCAAGCTACAGCAAATCCTGTGACCACCACCAAAAGATGAAAGAGACTCACGTTTACAGGTAGGGGTATATCGGATCCCATGTTTCTGTGGGAAGGTATACATTGGCACTTCAAAAAGGAGTATACAGACCAGAGTGAAGGAACGTGAAAGACACTGTCGCTTAAAACAGATTGAAAAATCAGCGATTGCAGAACACTCAGTGACAACAGGACATAAAGTGGATTTTGAACACACTGAGTTGTTGTCTAATACTATTCATTACCATGCATGTATGTATAGAGAAGCAATTGAAATATATAAGCATCAAAACAATCTGAATAGGAAAGAGGAAACAATGAGAGTGAATAACACATGGTTACCAGCCCTGAAAAATGTTACTCAGAGAATAAGCAGCCAGGTGGAGCTAACAGCTGACAACAATATTCCCTAATTCAATAGGCAATCAGTTACAACCTGTATAAGAAGAGCACCAAGTTCTAGTGCCTGAGGAAAACTGTGGCCTCTGAGGAAGCTCAACTGAAATCAAGTTTCAGTTGTTAGGTTTAAGTTTTTAGCTTTGTATTCTAGTCTTTATTTTTGCTTTTAGTCTCTAGTTTTATTTTTAATCTTTAGTTATTTTAGCCTTTGGGTTTTTAGTTTTCAGAGTTTTTAGCTTGGTTTTAGTTTTAGCTTCTTAGGTTGAGTTTTAGTTGTTGTTTTTCATTTTCAGTTTTGAACAGTTTTTAGTGTTGGTGATAGCCCCCCACCCCCTTTAGACTTGGTTTAGGCTCATTAGATAAAAAAGCTAGACCATGGCACCTAGCCCGAAAAAACTGTTGAGTTCAGTATGTAAATTAACACTTTTTACCTGGTTCCTGACACCAGTGTCAGAGAGATGGTGTGGCCCTCCTGCCAAAATGTTTGGACACTGCTGTATTAGACTATTAACTATCACTATTATCAATACAGATTGAGGCATTCTGTTCCTGTCTATCCATATGCAAAGTTAAACCAAGCTATTGGCATCTTTTGAAGTCATATTGGTACCTGGTAGTGGTAGTGATGATGATTTTAACAGACTGACAAAGGTGGTATGGATGTATATTGGGCATTCGGGTGTGTGTGTAATAGTTAAAAAGGTTAAGAATCCCCACCAAGAAGTGCCAAGGAATCACTGAAAGAAGAGAGGCATTTTTCAGTACTGCCAAGCGCATTTGCAACGGAGTGAGCACAATAACATAAGTCCAGTTCAGCTCTAATCATTAGCATCTTACTCATATCTCAGTTGTGTTTTTAACATAAAGCAGGCCACAAGTTAGCAAACTCTGTGCCATTTTGAAAAAGTCAAATTTAATTGTGTTTTATTTGAGAACAAATTGGAAAGCGCATAAGGAGAGTTTGTGAAACATGTGGCCATTTACCCACACAGTAATAAAGGAGGTGGTTTTTGTTGAACTGCATGAAAAGTGCTTAGCCCTGGCTAGCTTGAGCACTGTGTGGCACCTTTTGGCCAAAGAAAACAAGAAAACTGTTTGAAAGCAGCAGAGGGTCACTTCTTGCCTCCAGCAAGCAGCCTAGGACTTAGTGAGGGAAACATCAAAGAAGAAGTACAATTTATGTTCTCAGGAAATCAGAGAAAATCTCCAGCACTTCTGGAATCTCTGAAGGAAATAAGTAGGGGAGCTGCAATGACTGATTATAAGGAAAGAGATCCACAGCTATTTTAGGTATTAACATAAGAACATAAGAACATAAGAACAGCCCCACTGGATCAGGCCATAGGCCCATCTAGTCCAGCTTCCTGTATCTCACAGCGGCCCACCAAATGCCCCAGGGAGCACACCAGATAACAAGAGACCTCATCCTGGTGCTCTCCCCTACATCTGGCATTCTGACTTAACCCATTCCTAAAATCAGGAGGTTGCGCATACACATCATGGCTTGTACCCCATAATGGATTTTTCCTCCAGAAACTCGTCCAATCCCCTTTTAAAGGCGTCTAGGCTAGACGCCAGCACCACATCCTGTGGCAAGGAGTTCCACAGACCGACCACGCGCTGAGTAAAGAAATATTTTCTTTTGTCTGTCCTAACCCGCCCAACACTCAATTTTAGTGGATGTCCCCTGGTTCTGGTATTATGTGAGAGTGTAAAGAGCATCTCCCTATCCACTCTGTCCATCCCCTGCATAATTTTGTATGTCTCAATCATGTCCCCCCTCAAGCGTCTCTTTTCTAGGCTGAAGAGGCCCAAACGCCGTAGCCTTTCCTCATAAGGAAGGTGCCCCAGCCCCGTAATCATCTTAGTCGCTCTCTTTTGCACCTTTTCCATTTCCACTATGTCTTTTTTGAGATGCGGCGACCAGAACTGGACACAATACTCCAGGTGTGGCCTTACCATCAATTTGTACAACGGCATTATAATACTAACCGTTTTGTTCTCAATACCCTTCCTAATGATCCCAAGCATAGAATTGGCCTTCTTCACTGCCGCCGCACATTGTGTCGACACTTTCATCGACCTGTCCACCACCACCCCAATGCCAAAAATGCCAATGCCCCAATGCCATTAGGGGTATTCACACCCCTAATGCCAAAAAGACATCTTTGATGTGTATTCAAATCAATTTCTGCAAGACTGGGAGTTTTCTAGATCAAAAGGTTTCAAGGACAGAGCAACTAAAATCCAATCATGAATGACATCTTATGCCTCCCCCCTTTTTTTAAAAGCCACCGCAATCACCACTTTCCAAAATCTTGCTATTTATGTGTCACCTTTAAGACCCTTGAAGCAGTAGCTTCTGTTGAGGCCTAGAGATGATGTTTTTCTCAAAAGAAAGGTTTGTGCCTGAGAGTTGCAACACCATCATTTGTGATCTTGCTTTTTAAAAAATTTAAATTTAAAACGGTAGCCAGTCAGGACCAAGGTAGATGGGGAACAAGTGTTTAATCCTTTCTCATCATGCTGTGCTTCTGACAAAAATAGTTCGCCATGGCCCAGCTGGTCTTTGTCATGAGAGGAAGCTGCCGCTGGCACCAATGGCACCTGTTTTGGGAACAGTGGTGCAGGGGAAAGGGTTCAGTGTCCCCTCCCAACGTCCCAGTCCTGCATGGTTGCTACTTTAATTAAATATAGAAATATGAACTACAAGTGTAGGATCAAAGATGGTTAGTAACTTAACATGAATCTCTCTCACTGAATTTAACAATCAGGTACATTATCATGAGAATGCCTTGTAATTAGCTCATCCTGTGTACAAAAGTAGTAATTTTTACTTCAAGATTTATTTTTTGAAACAAATATTTGAAAGAGGAATGTCAATTTTAAGCCCTGAGCTCCCTGATCCTGAATACTACATAACCACACACAAAATACTGCTTTAAATGTCTCTTGAAGTTTTATTGTGGTTGAAAAATGCATATACAGGACAACCAGTGTTTATACATTTGCACTCTCATTTCATTTGTAAAAGTCATGCCAGGGTTATATGTGGGACAAAATGTATACAGGAGAGTATCAAAAAATCCTGTGATAGTTTGGGAAATTTTCTGTTTTAATACAAGATTTGTTCGTCAGATCAAAATGAGTTTTTATAGTTCTGCCAGCCAGATCTAATCCTTTGAAGCAGCATATGATTTGAACCATAAAATTTCAGAAATAAGAAAATTCCAATTAATGCAATAGCACAGGGAAAAGAGGGAGGATTCTTACACGTGAGCAAGAAGTTGCTCTGGGCTTTCAGTTGTGCTCATTTTCTTTGTGTAAAATTGTTCGAATGATCATGGCATAAGTCATGCAATTCTCCCATCTAAGTCTGGTCTGATGTGGTGGAGCCCTCGCAGGGCTATGCCGCCTCTTTTGCTAAACATATAGATCAGCTAATTGAAGAGATAACGACCATCTTTTCAGCACATGCAGTGCCCGTTGTCCATGCGCCTGCATGTTGACCTCTACCATGCCATCAGGCTAAGAGAACCTGGTGTGGGCAGTGAAACCTGTTTCACTTACCCAGCAGGGGTTGCCTCAAAACACTTTTTCACAGTTCCATTTGTGCAGGAGCACATGGGAAGCTGCTGTACAAGTGAGGTCTCAAATATGCATGGTTTCTTATTTATTAATTCAATGACTTATATCCTCCACTATATGCTGTGAATTGTGCCTGGAAAGGCTATAGGAAGCCAACAGTTTTAAGTGCCTTTCTTTCTGCTGATTAATTTCAGCTCAGTTCTGTTGAAGTTTTCTGGAGCTTCCTATTTTGCTAGGAGAACATAATTTAGTCATTATGCAAACCCAACAAGCTGGTGAATTGAGAGTGGGTTTCTGAAATGACACAGGGCCAAATCCTATCCAGTTTTCCAGTGCTGGTGCAGCTGTGCCAGTGGGGCATGCACTGCATCCTGTAGTGGGGTGGCAGTCACAGAGGTCTCCTCAAGGCATGGGAACATTTGTTCCCTTACGTTGGGGCCACATTGTGGCTGCACCGGTGCTGGAAAGTAAGATAGGATTTGGGCCATACTTGTTCTACACATGACATTACTTGGTGACTACTCTTGCCTGCTTCAGTTTCCCAATGGCCAGCAGGAGTGATGGCTATAGGTTCCAAGAAGATGCTACTCTGTACATTAAAACAGCCTGAAATTGCCTGTAGATGCCTTGTGATCAGTTAAGAAAGCATACTGTAGGGAGAACTGAGATAATCTGTGGAAAATTAAATAAACTTAGTTTGTCGTGGCTTTTTTGGAGAGAGATTTAGATGCGCTGCTCTAGGGTGGCTTCCTGCAACCCTTCCTCAGGTTTTAGGACCTTCCTCACATTCTGACAAGTTTAGAATATAGAATCACATTGGCTACAAATGTTTTAAACACCCATCTTAGTGCCTCCACCTTCCACGTGTTGCTGACTTATTGTTTTTGTTTTTTTATTTCTAGAGAGAGACCTTTTTGGAGCAGAACCTTTTGACCCTTTTAGCTGTGGAGCAGGAGATTTCCCTCCAGACATCCAGTCCAAACTAGATGAGATGCAGGTGACCAAATATTTACCATTACAAAAATAAAATAAAAGTGTTTTCCATTACCATGTAAACATTGGGCTCTTAAGAGTGAAATCATGTAATGGGCAATCTGTTCACCACATGTGAAATGCTGTTGCCATTGCAACAAAAAAAGAAGGAAGTGGGTTAATCCAGGTATCTGTCAATGGAGCTTTTCAACCTCCATGGGATGAGAAATTGCTGAGGTTTCCTAGAGGGTTTTTTTTTTAACGCCATGCTGTTTATTATGCTTCTCTGCAAGCTCTTGTGGTGCTACCCCAGAGGAAATGGATTTAATAAGATCACTTCTTGATTCCTCTGGAGAAGCACCATCAATTAAATAGGGACTACACTAAGGATGTGGTTTGAAGATTGCAAGCTTAATGGAACGTCATCATTGTGTGCAAAATCTCCAAGGAGGAATGCACGTGTCAGAAACATGCATTACTGTCTGTGTGCAGAACACATGTTGTTCTTCCACAAATTGGAACTCTTCAAGGACAGATTAGATTCACCAGAATGTGACATTTCTGAGTCCCTTAACCAGATTTGATTGTAGCCATTTTGGAGTCCTGTGTTACAGAATGTGCAACAATTCATCTTCCCCTTTTCTTAGCATGGCAGGTCGTCATCACTCATCCTGTTCAGTCCTTTGATTTGTTTAGCCCCAATAGGCTCAACAAAGGAATTGCTTTGCCCCCTTCCAATCCACTTTAGTGGTGAGGTTGACCTTGCTCCTGCCGCATCATTCCAGCTTTATAGACTCAGAGCCCAATCCTATGCATGTCTACTCAAAAGTAAGTCCCATGAGAGTCTATGGGGCTTACTCCCAGGTATGTGTGGATTGGATTGGGCTGTTGTTCCTACCCTCCCCCTCTTCCCCCCCCCCACAAAGCCATTGTTCTGGTTTCATTTTTAACACTGTAAAAAGATGCTACCTTTTTGTACTATTTTGTGATATTTATATTATATAGAAAAGATATGGTAAAGCTTTACAGCTTTCAACAATGGGGGAAATTTTTAATAGCATTAAAGACAAGATGACAACATGATAGTGATTTCTTGCAAGCAACTGTATATTTTCTTATCACATGTATCTTTTTAATTCACTGAATATCATAAAAAGTTGAATATTCCTTTCATATTATCTGACTTCAGTTCAGTTTTATTACGGTCTATACTAAAGCATAGACTTTAGTATTTAGTATAGGTGCTTATTGTATGCATAATTACATTAGGAATGTTAGCATTGTTGTTAACCAGTCTACCAAAAGTTCTAATATTTCTTCTATCTTTTGTGCTTTCACGGGTGTGCAGCGTCAACGATGGTTGGTATATTGTTTTTACATGAATTTCAGTTCATCTCCTGCAAAATATTTTGTGCTGTAATGCTAATGTATTTAATGGTAGAATTAGTGTACAGGAAAGTTGGAGTTAAACTTTAGCACTTCAGGAGTCCAATCCTGTCCTGGGCCAGCCTGCATGGTGCAGCGATGCTGATGGAGGATCTGCTGCATCCTACAAGCTGTCCGTGGCCCAGTCTTCATGGTGCAGCGATGCTGATGGAGCATCCACTGCATCCTGTGAGCTGTCTGTGGACCAGCCTGGGTGGGAGAGGTAAAGAAAAATTTCACTTACCTTCTGAGCAGCTCCATGGTCCCCTATGGCTGAAGTCGCCTTAAGGAGCCTTTTGAGCATGTCTGGGCTCATACGGAAGTTCTAGATCTGGCACACACAGCTGCCACTGAGGTCTTCCCTGACCTAGTTCACCTCCACTGCCAGCGGAGACCCTCTGATGGCTGATCTGCACAGCAGTGTTGGTGGCACACAGCCTTCTGAGCTTTTCACTGACTGCATTAATCCATTGTGAATGATAAGTTAGCCGAGAACTAAGCTAATAGGTGAGATATACTCGTACAATTTTCTAAATAAATAAATGGAAAATTATTAAGGTATACATGTTTCTATTGAAAGGTATGGGCTTACTTAAAACTTTAGTGAAACTGTTCGACTTCAGGCTTGTAGCATGCAATGTCACCATTTTGATGACTTCGCTGATATTCTCCATTTCAGATATGGGCAATGGAACTGGTTGTCTTCATGTGGGTGCCTGAACGACTTGATGTCTTTCCACCCGCAATTCACCTCCATTCTTTGTGAGGGAAGAATCATTTCACATATGAGGCAATTCAGGGAAGTGCCACTGGTACTTGCTTGTATAAACATATGTACCAAGGCTATGATCATATTTTTACTTTCGAAAACCATGATCACTGCCCAGAAGATATCTAGTTTCCATGGTATGTCTAAAAAGCCACACAGATATCCAAATCTAATATTAACTTTTTACAAATATGCCTTCACAAAAGCACCAAAGCACATTGAGTTGGAAGTATGTTCTTTTAAAATAATTTTGCATTCTTCAGCTCAAAGGAATACTGAAATCCCAGTAGGGAGAAGTACCTTTCAATTAACCTTTCAATCATTCTCAGCAGCATTTCTGATATATCAAACTAAAAACTTAAAATTCTACACAAGTGAACTGGTCCTGATAAAAGGCCAGTCTTGCTCAGGAACATTTCTTATCTTGAAAAGCTACTTTGCCAGTAACAGTTTCTGGCTCATATTTATTTCATATGGAAGATGTTGTACTGAAAAATAGAGCTGTCACATTGTCAGATCCTCATCCAAGGTAATTTATTCCAGGTTGTAATGAACATATGGCAACACCCTTCAACAAGGAAGCAAAGTTTCTCTGTGATTCTCTAATTGAAAGCCAGCAAGAAAGGAATCTGATACAATCCACTGTATATATTTTCTAACTGAATTCCCTAGTCTTTGGTGTGCCAGTTGCCAGATAAATATTTTCCTTCTTCAGAAAACGTGGCTAATTTTCATTAGGATACACCAAGGGCACTCTTCCACATTAAACTATGAACACATTTGTACGTACATTCAGGGTGCAAGAGGGGTGTGCTGTATCCAGTGTGGGATAGGCACCCAAAGCGGCTCAGCCAGAGGTAAGGGGAAACTTTCCCCCATACCTCTGGGTAAGGCACCCTTGCTCCTATGGGTCTCCTCGGACTTGCGCCACCTCCTGAGGTGGCACAAGTCCAAGGAGAGCGGAGCGACTTGAAGCTGCTCCAAACTCCCCAGTAACGGGGGTTGGGATCCCACATAGCTTCCGGATCCCCACCACCTACTCCCCGCCCGCCCCGGGGCCGCCCACCACCCTTCCTGCTCCCTGCCGCCTCCTCCCCACCCACCCCAGAGCCTTGCGTCGGCCCAGCCAGACCGATGCTAGGCTTGCTGCACAAGCCACCACGGAGGCTGGATTCAGCCTCCGTGTGCTGGTGCACCTTCGTGAGCTGTCGTGACTTACTCCTGAGGAGGTGCAAACTTGCTTTCTGGCATGTTTGTGACCCTCCTTGGCCGGCACAAGGGACTTGCACTGGCCCAAGTCCTCCTCTGAATTGTGCCCTCAGTCATGTAGCCATAATAATGATGAAATGCTCTTGCATTTCAATATCCATAAAATCCAGAGCACTGATTTTGGTGGCTAACCATTCTCCATGCATTCTTATGTACATAATAGGCTTGTGCATTAATTTTGCCAATCCTGCTCAAGCTTTCCAGGTCAAGGAAGGTTATTGCTGATGTTGTTGGAGTAAAGAGGTCATCCCTTTCTAAAATGTGCATGGACATGGAGCTGTAGAAGTCAGGAAAGCAGTTTTCCTACTTCGATGTTTCTCAACTTATTCTCTGAGCTCCACTGTCCCTGTTCTCTGAATGGACTGTGGGGATGACAGGACTCTCCACCATCTTCAGGAAATGGAAAAACAGACCAGGCAAAATATTTCAAGATGCCTCACTGGTCTCCACAGTTGTTTCACATCTATTGAGCTTAAGAGAAATACGTATTTCAAATGGACTTCACTACTGAGCTAACAAATCTTGTTTGTTTGTTTTAAGTACTGAGTGCATTTCTTTTTTCAGCTATCCAAAATTAATATTATAACAGGTGTATTTGTCCCAACAAGACAGATTTGTGCTCTGAATGAAAGCACTTGTCTTATCATAGTTCCTATGGAGACAAATCCTTCCATACATTTAAAAATGTAGAGGAAGATTTGAAGCCACGATAAACATTTTTACTCAGGAAAGCAGTGTCTATATCTCTAAGTTTTTAACTTTTCTTTTTTTCTCTTTCTGTTTTGCTCACTTTGGGTTTTTTTCTTTCTGTTTCAGGAGGGGTTCAAAATGGGACTGACTCTTGAAGGCACGGTATTTTGTCTCGATCCTCTAGACAGCAGGTGCTGATGCCGGGAACAGAATTTTGGAAAACATTCTGTTATCTTTAAAAAACACACAAACACACCACCTTAAGTTTTAAAAAATGTACTACAAATGCTGTTAAATGTGCCAAAAATTGTTTTTCAACATGTTAACTTTTTTGTGAGGTTTGCTCCTGTAAAACTCCAAATAGGTTCCAGTATTATCCCTGTACAAATGTAAAAAGTTACACTTGTATATGAAATCTAAATGAAATCACTCTGCTGTCTTTCTTTGCCTTCCACATTGGGGAAGTCATCTTCTGTACCTAACAACAACTCACCATGTGCTGTGAGAAGTTTTTTTCAAACATTCATACATACCTCTTTCTGTTGGCAGGTAATATCCTTTCAGTCTATCACTGATGGTGGCGTCACTTTAAAATAAGATCCCCTCAGTCAATTTGTTGGTTCTAAATCTTTAGGCTAATGATCATCCAGTCTTGTCAAAAATCACTTTGCAATGCAACCGTAAACCTATTTTCTCAGAAAACTCACTGTGTTCAATAATAAGCCTTACTTCCATTTCAGTACGCATAGGATTGTAGTCTTA
Source organism: Tiliqua scincoides (assembly GCF_035046505.1). Classification (NCBI taxonomy): domain Eukaryota; kingdom Metazoa; phylum Chordata; class Lepidosauria; order Squamata; family Scincidae; genus Tiliqua; species Tiliqua scincoides. The sequence continues at coordinate 115,099,298 of NC_089821.1, forward strand.
TATGCTGCAGATACCACATCATACATTCCTGTTACTGACCTTCATTCAAGCTGGGCCTTCCAGTACGGACATACAGTTCTGTTAATCCAAGTTAACACATCATTCAAGTTAGTGACTGGGTTTATGCATAAAGAGTGTCCTTTGACACAGAAATGCATGGGGGCATTTTCTGTGCATATCTGAATCAGATTAAGGTGACTGTGTGCCATTACTATGTGGATGAATACTCTAGATTAACAACTTTAATACATACTATTAATAACATGTTAATCTACCCTGTATCTAGTATGTTTACCAGATAAAATCCTGCTGTTTTGTTACAAACAATATCATTACAAATCAGTTTGCCATTAGATATGCTACAAGTAAGCTCACTTCCCATTCCAAAGGGACTCTGTAATTTGGGGCTTGTTCCACAGCAACCTGACGTTAGGTGGTAGTGACGTGGTGATTGTCTATTTCCACTACCACACTTCCATAGAAGCATGTCCTTTACACATCACCCTGTTTCACATTGGGACACAGCACCCCACTCATCAACAAGGTTCCTTGGAGGTATTATTGATTTGAGTGAAGATTAATCAGAAGTGCTTTGTGCTGCATGTTAAATTGCTATATGCAGTAGAAAATTCATTAGATTTATTCCAGTTGCCCTGCCCCATACTTTTGGTACTGTATTCTCATAATTGCCTAGTAAAGGGCCAAGTTGCTGAGAGGAAATCCTGTCTTGAAGAAAAACCTTCTCTGCATATCAAAGCCTTCAAGATTCTGCCCATTGGGTGGTGATGGCCTAGACATTGTTGAAGCTAGTAGGCAGTTTGTGTCTGCAAACTGCCAGGACAGAATATCACCTGGATCCTACAATAAATAATTTCATTCTCTATCCTACAGTGATAATAATTTTGACAACAAACACACAGGGAGGAATTGATAGCTGCTTATTGGTGGGGACAGATTATCCTGCTATCACCTGTAATTTTACACAGAAACTAGTCGCTGAGTGTTAGTGTATCATTGCCACCTCTGCAGACTTTTTCACTAGCCTTTAAATGAGCAATAAACAAACATCTTCGCTGTTTGCATTTCTTGCATTCACCAATGAACTTGTTCCTTAATGTTCCCATGTTTTGTCATATTTTTGCTCAAGGTCTATTAAAAAAGTAAAAATGGGGACGTTCTCAAAGAATCCTTTCACAGAGGAAACTAAAAATCTGTGGGGAGCGGGGTCTGAATGGGAAAAATAAGAAAAGAAATTTAAGAGGTTATTTTGCTGGTTTTATTTTTTTGAGGGGAAAAGAACTAGTTTTCTGGTACTTGGGTTGCAAAATATAGTTTTTGATCTTATATAGTGAGATTTCCATAGAAAATAGAATGCATTTATGCAACATTATTACCTTTTAAGCTTAGTTTCAGTCCTGGAGGGTGCTTAAGCAGATAGCCAAGCAGTTGGAGATTCTTTACTTGCTTTAACTCAGGCATCTGCTTAGGTTAGCAGCTCCATTGAGTCTGTACTCTTCTGTATTGTGTTAAGTTTTCCTTCTTTATTTTTTAGTCAATCGGCATGTATATCTATATCTATAGCATGATCCAAAGAAAACTGTATATGTGTGAAAATGATTCCTCACACATGTGGATAGGTGTCTGATTTTTTTTTCCACCTTCCAACTGCATACTCTTGAGCCACATTGAATGGGGGCTCCCCTGACTTTTAGAAGGGGCTGCAAGTGTATACAGTGGGAAGGGGGGCAGGTTCCCAGGCTCATGAGCAGAACACAGTGTGCAACCCTTGGGATTCTGACCTGTATGCCTATTGATACAGATATAGATGAGATCACTAAGAGTAGACTACATTTCATAGGGGGAAAAAATCTCTTATTTTGTTTTGTCACATAGTATTTTGCAGTTTGTACAATGAGGATGTTTAGTAGCCATATGAATGGCTTTTTTAAACAAATAGAATTTGTATTTTTATTGTACTTTAAAAAAAAAGCTTTATGTAATAAGCATATATTTAGGGGCCATTTACTATTGATGGTATCAAAATTCTCAGAAAATATTTGCACATTTTAAAAAATCTTTTGTTTTACTGATTTTTTCAGATTGCTAAATATGATCTAACTAGTCAGTCGATTCAAGAACACCTAAATTAATTGATTTAAAAAGTGCATTTTTAATGAAGAGGTTTAGTGCTCTGGTTGAAATTTGTATTTCTATGTAACCTCAACTGTCTGTCTAATTTTGCTTTAAAATAAATGTTTTAAATAATTTTGCCTCCTAAAGCAGAAGTTTTGTTTCATTCAACAACTCAGTGGAGAAAAAATGTTTACACTGTAAAATAAGAGGAAGTTGACTTTTTTCTTTTGTGGTGTTTAAAATTTCTCCCATTTTGTGGTTAAAAAAATTCTCCAATCCAAATCTCTGTTTGCATTTATTATGTAATTTGCCTGGGACAGAGGGTGATTCTTTTCCCTCTTGAACAATACCAGAACCAAAGAACATCCACTAAAATTGACTGGCAGGGGAGTCAGAACAGAAAAAAGAAAATATTTGTTGACGTAGTACACAAATAATCTGTGGAACATCTTACCACAAGATGTGTTGGTATCTAGCCTAGATACCTTTAAAAGGAGATTGGACAGATTTATGGAGGAAAAGCCCATCACAAGTCACTATGCATATGTGTGAGCTTTAGAGGTAGCCTATCTGAATGCCGGATGAAAGGAAGTGCAACAGGTTACAGGTATCTTGTCTTGTGTGTTCTAGAGGCATCTGATGGGCCACTGTGTAATACAAGAAGCTGGACTAGATGGGCCTCTGGCCTGCTCCAGCACATCTCTTCTTAATGTTATGTATACATATTCACTTAAGACCAATTTTGGGGAGCAACAGACTGTTACTTTCAGATTCCATATGAACCAGATAGCGACTGAAGTCTTAAAGAGTGCTGCCCAACAATTGTGTTGTGTTTACACTGCACCCATAGCGCTACTGAAGCATTGTTGGCTTCACTCTCCTTGAGCCACAACATCTTTGGGTTCAGTTTCCTTTGTAGCGAGTGAAGAAGCAAACTTTAGAGTAAGAAGTCCTTAGTTTATAGAGAAGCTGACTGCAGGTTAATGAGTATTTCTCCTGCAGTAGTCAAACCTGTGGTTAGTTCATCAGTTAGCCTCCTGAAATGGCACAAATTGGATAAGAAGTTACCCCGGAGGCCTGGTGAACTTTTGAAAGGCCTGCTGGCAGTCTTTGAACTAATGCCGTTTATCTTGGGTTTAGAGGAAAAATAATGCATAATTCTACCCCCCCCCCCCCAAAAGAGAACAGTTTTCTGCTTTAGTAACAAACTGTACAGACAAAAGGAGCTTATTGATAAGCCATCTTGGGTTATGTTTATAAGCAAAGTAGGGTATGAGGTTTCTTCTTCTTTTGTCTTGTTTTATGAATAATAATGTGTTAGTAATACTGGCGATATTAAAGATCTTTGCTTGGCATGTTGATAGAGCCTTGAGAACAAAATCTGCTTTCTGTTTTATGTATTTGAAATCATTTGGAAACTGGCATTTTATCCAGATTTTGAACACTCCATTATCTGCAGTGTTAGAAAGAGTAAAATCAACAGCACATTTCAGGCCTGGAGTTTCAAAAGCCTTATGGAGTCAATGAGTATATTACTCTTGTAACAGCTGTGGGAAAATACAGTAAAACCCATTTCACTAAGAGCAACTTGATGACTTTAGAACAGGATGTCCTGGGTCTCTTGGTCCTATGGACTAGTCAGCAGAGCCCTGGCAAAGCTATGTGGCAACTGACCAACTTCAGTTTAAACATTTTGCTAGGGTTATAAAACCAAAACTTAGTTTTCTGTGAGGCTAAAATGACTTTGGAAATAATATGTTCTAGGGGTTTTGTTTACCTATTCTCTTCATTTTTTGTTACTTAAAACTTAATTTGTTTGGCTTGTTAAAATGACATTTGTTTCCTTTACTCCCAGAAGGGATGTGGGAAATTTTGAAATGCAGGGGCTGTTCATGAAACCCCATAATCGCACCCTCACAGCCATGCAGCACTAATTTAAAACAAAACTTTTAACAAGCAAGTTTTATCAATTTATCTCCAGGTCACCTCTTCTCATTGGCAATTTGTTCACTTTTCCTCAGCCCAAAGCACATAAACACATTCCTGTTTTAAGAACACAGAATCAATTTTAAGGATAGAAGAACAGCCCCGCTGGATCAAACCAAAGGCCCATCTAGTCCAGCTTCCTGTATCTCACAGCGGCCCACCAGATCCTCAGGGAGCATACAAGATGTTATCTTGCCAGTCCCTTGCATCTGACATTCAGAGGCCAGATATATATAACAGGTTTTCTCCCACTCCCCAGCAAAAATCCATCATTACCTGCCGCCTGCCAAAGACCCATTATTTCTGTGTGTGTCCCCCACCCCAGCAAGGGAGACAGTGTGGGGTGCTATCCCAGCTTCCTCCACTGCATCCCATTAATCCCATTCATTTTGCAGTACTTTCAGTTGAAAACTGGCTGCACCCAGAAAACTCCTGCCATAGCAAGGGGGTCTTGTGCCAGGGGCAGTGGTTCTCACACACTTAGCACTGGGACCCACTTTTGAGAATGAGAATCTGTCAGGACCCACTGGAAGTAATGTCACGACCAGAAGTGACATCACCAAGCAGGAAAATTTTTAACAATCCTAGGCTGCAATCCTACCCACGCTTATCCAGGAGTAAATCCCATTGACTATCCTTGTTAAAAGAATATACATAGTAGCTTGTTAAAAGTACAGGTCTGTAACATTTTCCCAAATGCATCATGTCTAATATATTAAAAATAAAATATTGGAATGAATGGGGACCCACCTGAAATTGGCTCGTGACCAACCTAGTGAGTCCCGACCCACAGTTTGAGAAACACTGTCTTAGATACATTTGTTTATTTACTTAAAAAAAAATATCTTGCTTTTCTCCCCTCAGGAACTCATGGTGAATTACAATAAAATCAAAACAAGCCAATGCAAAAACATTAGAAAAACACATTTTAGCAGCCATGTTGTAGTTTGTTCTTTCTGAGTTACAAATAAAATGAAGGAGCCCCATTTGTTTCAGTGTTTCATTCCTTACAAAGTGCATGCATACCCTGATCACGTTCTACTCGCTGAAATATTTCAGTCCTAGGGTGGCAAGCGGATTGATCTGGTGGTTGGTTCATTTCGTTCAACATGACTGATCATTTATTTCACTTTGAAAATAACTTGTCAGCATCTACAAAGCTATACCAAGTTAGAAGAGCAGACACAGAGCACATGTTTGAGAAATCATCCTCTGTTGGGATTCCAGTTAAACTCTGTGGCTCTGTTGGGTCTGGCTGGTCTGATGGCACTTTGTTACCATCTATTCTTATGCAATATCCAAGAATTGACAGAGATTTTACAGTGCATCATAGCTCAGACTTGAAAGCCATATGCTGGCCTTCAATCAAAGTCTTAGGCCATGCAACCTTGGTTTGCATCAGAAACCTTGGAAACAGGCTACCACTTCACATCAGAGAGCGAACACAAGTGGAAACAGCGCATCTCTCCAAAAAGCTTAGGCTGAGGTCAGAGCTTGCAAACAAATCTTACATTTGCTACAGATGTAACATGCAGCTCCTCCCATGAATATAAACTCTGAAGAGTGCATCTGTGTACATGGTACATGTTTCTTCTAAGCCATAAATATCAGGAGTTCTGGTAACATGAAACAACAAGATTCTGTTATTAATCTTTTGCCAGTTGTGTGCTAAAGTGATTCCAGTTGTGTGCTAAAGCTTAAAATATTAAGCTATTTGCTTGTGGATTTGGAAACTGTGCTAGAAATCAATTTATGCAGCCAAGAAAAACATGGCTGGGCAGGGTGAGGACCACAGTTTCAGAAGTCCCATTCTCAGAGTACTGAATCCAGCTAGTAGGAAAGACAAGCAAGCCCCGATAAAGAAAAATCTAGCACATAAACTGGTTGTGCATGTTTTCAAGACGGGGAAGCAATTTCAATCTCATCTAAAACCTCAGTTTTACTGTCTTGAGCTTAGGAGCCTTTATAGCTAATGCACAGTAAAAATTTTAATATATTCAGGCTACGAACTTCTCTAGGTTCCCCCCACGCATCCACTGAGATTCAATAGGGAAGGGGCTGTGGCAGCTGCAGACTCAGATTGAAGGGCACCCCAAATCCCCCTGTAATCCACCACCGATGCAAACCACATCACTTCCTTGAGTGGTTTTCAAGCTGTGCCACAGCACATTGGTGTGCTGCGAATTGTCCACAGGTGTGCTGTGGGAGTTTTGTTATTTATTAGTAAGCCCAATGGGAGATGTGATCCCCCCCCCGCCCACCTGCACTGCGGTGTGCCTTGTCAATTATCAAAAAACTGATGGTGTGCCTTCACAATTTTAGCACTTTGTCAGTGTGCCATGAGATGAAAAAAGGTTGAAAATGCTGGCTTAGACGCTTGGAACTCTGGGGAAGAAGATTGTAGCAGCTACTGCCATCTGCTCCAGGTCTGTGGCTATAATTCTCAGCTACAGCTCCAAGGGGAAAGGGAAATGTTCTTTCTCACTTTCCAAGCAAAAAGAGGATGAGAAATGGCCACATAGGACAAGTTGGCAAGACACCCCCCCCCCCACTAATATGCTGTCTTCCCCAGCCGCATGAACACTTTGGTCAGTCTTATAGCCAAGCTGCCCCTGTGTGCCTCAGAGGTTTTCACAATGGTGCCACTACAGACAGCAGCCTTGAAGAATGACCAGTTGCAGGAGACCTTACTGGCTGCAGTCGCAGCAACTGTTTCTCCGCCATCCATTAAGCCAGCCTGGGCACAATTTGGGGTCGGACCAGGTCGGGTGCCATTTGGGGCATTCCCGTGGAGACCTTTACCTGGGGACACACCAACACCAGGCAATGGCTGTGCTGTGGCTGTAATCATGGCCATAGCTTCTTAGGGAGTTTTAATGCTAGTAGGAGTTTCTTCAGCTGAAAAAAAAGAAAGAAAATTGGGTGGATTTGTTTATCGACAGAATGTTTATAGAAACATTTTAGAGGCAGGGGTTGGAAACTCCTTCACTGAAGGAAACCAGAGGGTCCAGCTGTGGTCTACAGTCCCGTGCCATCCCCTTTTACTTTATTCTCCACAGAATGTCATGGAATGTGGTTGTTTGGCCTTCTGTTCATATTATTTAGTACTCCCCTCCCCCCATGTGTGTAAGTGTTTAACATGGAAACAATGAAATGAAGACTGAAGGAAAGGGAAGCTTTCAAAAAAACTGTCTTCTGTGATGCTTAGCTTTCCTGTAGCTGACAAAAAAAACAAAAACACAAACCCACCAACTCACAAAGAGCATTTGGGGATACAGACCTAGCAAATTTTAATAGGTTTTTAAAGATCTGTACAATAAAATGTCATTCCATTTCCTGTAGACTTGTCTTAAGGGCTTTAAAGAGGTGTGATTGGGTTTTAAATTGTATGGAAGGAATAAGCTCACAGACTTGCTTGGAGTCTGGGAACTCATCGGGCCTTTCTACAATTCTTGCTCAGAATTAGTAGAAGCTTCTAAGATCCCAAGAGAACAGGGAATAGCAGTACCGTCACAAGTGAAACCTGTTTATAATCTGCACTACATTTGAGTAAAGGTTAGTAACTCTGAAGCAACACCTAGTAACCCTCTTAGGGCCCAATCCTATTCAATTTTCCAGCACCAGTGCAGTTGCAATGCAGCCCCAAGGTAAAGGAACAAATGTTCCCATACCTTAAGGAAGCCTCTGTGACTGCTGCCCACCCACAAGATGCAGTGCATGCCCCATTGGCACAGCTACACTGGTACTGGAAAATTGGATAGGATTGGGCCCTCAATAACCACTCCTTTTTATTTACAGGTTTTAAAACTTCTGAAGCAAAAAATATATCTGACTTAAACAAAAAGAAAGGAAGGGAATTTCCTCCACACACCTGAGGTATCAGATATTAAAATCAAATAACTTGCCCAGTCACACCTCATCTTCAAAATGCCAGACTTATGGCTAAAGGCTCTACAGAAACCTGCAGGTTAGCACAAGCCAACAGAATCTGCATATATGAACAATACATTTCTGTAGTCATAAGTCACTGTTTCCCTTATCAATAATACAAACATTTCCCATATCAATTAAACATGAGCAAAGCAACCAATGTTATTAAAGATGAAAGCCCCTCAGGCACTGTGTTCTTTAGTACTTGATACTGTTAACATCTTTGTTGGAAAGTTTTGGGCATCAACAAGTAGGAGGAAGAGGTTTCCTGTCCAGAGGAGTCTAAAAAGGTGAGTTCTATGAGCTTCTGAGAGCTAGTCCACACAGTCAGAAAATAGTACATGTTGAGTCTCATTATTCATGAGCGTTCTGTTCCCAGAACTCAGGTGGATGGCAAAAATTGCATTAAAGCAAATCCATTTAAAAACCAGTGTCCCTTTGCTGGGCGATTTAAAAACAGCCTTGCTGACCTTTGTGATGTAAGACAGTCATAAGGCAGATAATCTATCAGTCTCTCTCCAGGTGCTTAGAAAGGCTTCACTCTAAGCTAGCAACCCCTCCCTTCACCAATGCAAGGTGATTATCTTTCTTTCACATACTCAGGGGGAAGGGAGGGGCCGCTTGCCTTGGAGTGAAGCTGTTCTAAGTGCCTGGAGAGAGAATGATTGATGGATTGTCAGCTGGCAGCCCTCTCTCACATTAACAAGGCTATTCTTAAATGACTTTTTACCTTTAATTTAAAGGACCCATCTCATCATGTTGAGATAAAACCATAGCTGAAAAATCCATGGATAATTAGGTTATACCTGTACATGATACAGCCTTCTGGAGACTTCAGAATGCAAGAAAGAGAACTGCATGTCAAAAACAGCTTGACTGTTGAAAGCTATCCTGCCCATAAGAAGGGTTTGAACTTTCCCTTTTATTTGATATGTTCTGTCTGGTGCTGAGTATTCCTGTGAAGGAATATTCCCCCCTCTCATTCTGAAGTGGTCAAGTCACACCCACTAAGGCTGCTCTGTGTCTTCTCTGACTTTGAACATTGGCTCTGAACTGAGGCAGCACAGACCCAACAAGAAGACAGCATGGGCAGTTTCACAGTAGTAAAACCCAGTAAGCAGGACACAAGATGAAGATGTATGTACTCAAAGGGCTATTTCACATGTTACAGTCAGGCCTTTTTATCCATGGAGGACCCCCTATGGATATGGGAATCTATGAATATGTGACCCCCAGCCACTTCCTGTTTGACAAGCAAACTGGAAGAGGCGTTCCCCCTGTGTCATGGCATCTGCGGCGATGATTTGTGGATATTGGGTTCACACTGTACTCAGAGGTGAACCTAAGTGTGCTGCTAAATGTACACTCAACCAGGAGCTTGTGTGCAAACAGTGATGATATACATGATATCATCCTTTATACCAGGGGTGCTCAAACTTTCAACTTTAGGGGTGCTGGACCTTTAACACGTGTATAAAAGAGAGAATTGCAGCAGGTGCAACTTGTCATCCCACAGATGACAAGCTGCACCTGCTGAAATTCTCTCTTCTATACACTTGTTAAAGGTCCAGCATCCCTAAAGTTGAAAGTCTGAGCACCCCTGCTTTATACTTTTTAAATTCCACTGAAGACAGTACTCTGCCCAGTTCTCTATATTTTTATGCAGAACCAAGTCCCTTGGAGTTCAATGCTTCCATGCAGCCATAGGCAAACAGCTGAAAATGTCATGTGAGAAATGGTTTCAAATTTCTGCAGTCTGTCATCATCCTTGCTTTGGTTGGCAAACTTCAGTCTCGAAAGACTATGGTATAAGCCTACAGCACCCGATATTCCCAGGCGGTCTCCCATCCAAATACTAACCGGGCCTGACCCTACTTAGCTTCCAAGATCAGATGAGATCGGGCATGCACCTTGCTTTATTTACTTGAATTTTCAGTGTTATTATTCGGAAATACATTTTGTCTCTGCTACTTTCAATGCAATATTATCCTACAGAAATAAATCACATTCTCTCTCGCTCTCTCTCGCTCTCTCTCTCCACTTTATTTTTCATTACTATATGATAAGGTCGTGTGGTTGGCATGTTTACTTGCTGAATCACAGTACTGCAAGCTGCCATTCCATTTAAGAACATCTCGGTGCTTGGAGCATCCTGCTTTGCATCTCGCTCTATTCCTCAGTGTGGCACTGTCACCCCATAAATAGTTTAAAACAGGACTGGAGTGACTGCAGCGTCCTCAGCTCTTTCCTTCAGTGTTCACTCTGGAAAAATGAACAGAGTTAAAACCCTTTTATTTGCTCTATCTCAGTGTTTCTCAAACGGTGGGTTTGGGACCCACTAGGTGGGTCGCGAGCCAATTTCAGGTGGGTCCCCACTCATTTCAATATTTTATTTTCAATATATTAGACTTGATGCTCCTGTGGTATGTGACTGCATTTGGGGAAATGTTACAGATCTGTACTTTTAACAGGCTACTATGTATATGCTTTGAACAATGACAGTCAATGGGACTTACTCCTGCATAAATGTGGTAGGATTGCAGCCTAGGATTGTTAAAAATTTCCCTGCTTGATGATGTCACTTCCAGTCATGGCATCACTTCTGGTGGGTCCTAACAGATTTTCATTCTAAAAAGTGGATCCCGGTGCTAAAAATGTGAAAACCACTGCTCTATCTACATTTGACCCAGCAACAGTCTTTGACTTCTAAAAGAAAAGCTGGTAGAGGTTCAAGAGTGTGAGTTGAAACTGGATAATTGCCCTGGAAAGTCAGATGAATGAATTTTTAGGGTTATTAAATGGCCGTTTATACAACCTTATCATCTATTTCTTGACAGGATGGATACCTGGCACTGAAAACAGATTCTGGCATTAAACAATAATGAGGTTCAGAAGAAAAATCACCACAAATTGTTGGCAAGTATGGGACATTGTTCAATCTGTGTGCATGCTGAACATGGAACTTGCAAGTGTCTGTCATTGATTTGTTCTTTGGCTCTCCATGTGCTGAAAGATTAATGTGCATGTGTATGAGAGAGAGGGAGGGGTCTAGGTCATGCCTCAGGTCATGCCCAGTTCTGAGCCCATCCCATCATCTGTGCAGATGGGCAGGCATACATACTTGGAGGGCACTTCTTAGCAAGGAGAGGCAGCCACCTGGGTTGGAAAAACAGGGAACCACTCTCAAAAGGAGGACACTTTAGCACTCTGGCAGGGAAGAAGGAGAGGTGCTCTTCAATGTTGCTCTTTCTCTGTTTCCCTGATTGGGATGAGATGTTGAAAGGGATAGGTGTGATCCAAGGACACTCCAAGCAGAACTGAAGAATGGGCACGCTAGCAGTCTTCTCCCCCCTCCCCCATTCATGAATGGACTTTCTCAGTAGCATCTGAAAGAGGTGAACTGCAGATGAGGAAGATGGGACAAGTTAGCCATGCTGGGTTACTCCTACTGCTGTTCCTTGTGTTGGAGGGCTTCAGTCAATGTCTGATGTCTCCCCAGAGAGAGTGAAGAATAACATGAATATGCATGTGTGAAGACCTTGAACTCATTTCAGAGTACAGAGGCTCACTCTCCATGCTTTGGGGCATGCAGCATAGATTTCTGGTAGACTGTGATCTAAGACACAACTCGGTTTCTCTGCTTATATACAGAAGTGAACGTTAATGATTCAGAAGTTTTCTTAACAGCTGGGTAAAACCACTCACAAACACCAGGCCCATTTGGATTGATTTGGTGCCTGGTTTCAAACAGCACAGCTTCACCTTCTGCATTAGCAATAATGACTACCATATCCATGTAATACTCTCTTGGTCTTTATTAAGTGTTTCTTTAAAAAGTCTCAACCCAGATAAGATGCTGCTTTGTGATTTTACTGTGTACTAATAGCCATGGCTTTGCAATCTACATGGAATTGTGGCTCCCATCTGTAAGATCTGAGTTTTACAGCTGGACTCAATATGATAATTTTGGACGGAATTGTGGAAATGAAACAGCTAAAGCCAAAAAAAACTCACTGCCATCATTCTGGCAACATACTAATCTTGTAAATATTAAATTCTCTAAACAGCACAGAAGAACTAATCAGGCCAACAGCCTCATTAAGCACTACACAATCTATCAAATGCATGTAAGGCAGTCATTGCATATAAAGCTTCAGTAAAACCCCTGCTAATTGGGTAAAACCCCTGCTAATTGGGTAAGAGGCACTTTTTCAAGTGGGTGCTCCTTTTTTTAGCAGGGGGAGAATAACTGGCCCACCTCACCCCAGCACTGTCTGTTCTAGTGGCTGTCTGCTGGTGTTCTTTTTGCATCTTTTTAGATTGTGAGCCCCTTTGGGGACAGGGAGCCATTTAGTTATTTGATTTTTCTCTGTAAACCGCTTTGTGAACTTTTAGTCGAAAAGCAGTATATAAATACTGTTAATAATAATAATAATAATAATAATCATCATCATCATCATCATCATCATCATACATACATACATACATACATACATACAATCAACAATAGTGGTGGTGTCAGATTTAACAGCTAAGGGGACCACACTAGCCATGAAATGTGCTATAAGTGATGCCCAGTTTCTCTGTCTCCACCTTCACCTTTTGCAGCTATTGGGATTGTGGTGGTGACATTTCATTCTTCAGGAACTGAAAGAGAAAGATGGGATGAAACCCCAGAATCCACACAAAAGTCAATCGCCTCAACCATTGGATGTCACTTTTACTATTCTGCCCCATGAGTTTTACTATATGGTGAGACAGAAATGATGAGAAGAATTTGTAGCCAGTAGTGTAGTCAGGGCAGGTGGGGTATTCCACCCTGGGTATTAAGTACACCCAGGGTGTCAAATGTGCCACTGAGTGGCCAGTACAGGGATCTCAAGGTGGATGCCAGGTCTATCCATCATTTTGAGTGGCCACTCAAACCAACAGGTAGACCTGGCCACCTCCAGAGGATCTTGAGGGGGAGGCCAGGCCTACCCATGGCTTCAAATGGCCCATCCTGGGTGTCCAATACCCTAGGTGTGCCACTGTTTGTAGCTCCTTGGCAGCGCACTACTTTGCATACAGAAAGACCCAGTTTCCATTCCTGGTGTCTCTATGTACCAGGGCTAGGAAATACCCCCTCAGCTGGAAACTCTTGAGGGCAGTTACCAATTATTGTCGATAATACCAAGTTAGGTGGACCAATGATCTGACTCTGTATAAGGCAGCTTCCAAGGCCCAGTTTTTGCAACAAGGATGCTGATACCTAAGGCAAGGGCAACCCAACATTGAAATGCGATTGCACCGTGAAGCAGTTACAAGCTTCATCAAAGGCTCAGAAGGGACAGAAAAAAGTGCATTTCCTCATATGTACCTCTGCAAACCAAAATGGGCTACGTAGCAAAGCCAACGTGCATATTCTTTGCCAGCTTAGATCACAGCAATGCCAAACCGTTAACTTTACTACCAGTCTCCCTAATGCTACACTTGGATGGTTTTATGTGTCTGTTCCCAGGAAAGGCAGGGGTATGGCAAACTACTCCCTAGGATGCTGAACGCAACGGGCGAAGCCCGAACATCTGCAAAGTTTCAAAACGACTCCTGCCAAATATGCTACATCTGAACAAGCAAAGGTCATGCAGACAGCAGCCACCTGTAAACTGCCCTTTGCTGTGGTCTCTAAAACATCTCTAAAACGTCCAGCTTCTTCTGTGAAAGCTGTCAGACTGTAGTCAAAACTAAACAAAGCTAATGATTGCCTCAAAGAAGCTTAGCAGTGGAATGGGGAATGTGACGAAAGGAAGGTCAAGGAGCTGCAGCAGATGAAGGCCCGAACAAGCCGGCACGCACCAATATGTGCAACAGTAGCTCAACAGCCCATTTAGAAAAGGAAAAGCTACTGCTGATGAGGCTCTCAGGACCAGTCCTGGGGGAGGAAGGACTCTCTGATAGCTTTCTGGCGTCATTTTCCACTTTCAAGCCCCTCCAAGCATCTCCCACCCCCATAAGGATTTCAAATGGTTAAAACTCCACTTAGGAGTAAACGTGTAGTGGGAAAATGGCCAGAAACAGGAAGGAGAGCAGTATGAGCCCTTCCCTCTTCCTGCTTTTCCACTCTCGATTGCCCCCACTGGACATAGCTTTTCCACCTCTTGGGCCACCCTCACGTGGAATGTGTAGTTTGGGCTTACTGGTGTTTTGATAAGTGATACTGCCAAAAATCTTTGGTCTCCAATGTATTTTTTTGAAGAAAAAAAATCTTGTAAGTATTTATGGTCATTTTTATTGCCAGGGATCGATCCAGAGTTGTGGTTAGTAAATATGTGTATTTAGCTGGAAACCCATTTTTCTGTTCCAGTGAACATGTCATGTCTTGGGACAGGCTTTGGCATTGCAAGATACACAGAATTGTCATCTCTGTATCTCCTGTTCCTCTTTCTCATCTAATAGGACACTGAACATGATGTGACATCATTGCTTTATGCCTTTCCCAGCTCTCGCATTATTACATTGTCAGCTATTGGCAGGGGGGGTGGGGAAATATGACACCACAGGACAGCAAAACCTTGAGTTTTGTCTCCTTGACTTTCGTTGCTTTCTTCTTTTATTCTTGCCGAGATCCCAGAAGTAGCCATAGTGTAAAGGTGCCAGATGTTGTTTAATGTTCCCAAGCATCCAGAAACAGCCCATGTGGAGTTCAGCTTGGGAGGCAAAGCCTCCCACAAGTGACACAGAGACCCCTATAACCAGTAGTTATATCCACAAGGGGGAAGAGGGGCACTGCCGAAGTGGAAGTGGTGAGGGGAGGGCAGGCATTGGCTGTGTATCGTAGGGGTGCAGTGAGGTTGTATCAATGCAGAAACCTCAATCAGCCTATGCTGGCCAATAATATTATTGACTTATGCCAGTGCAGACCACAAGAGGCCCCCTGTACAAAAACGGTTCTGAGGAGTACCCTTTAATTTCTAAACCAGGGATTTCCAAACTCTGGCCTGGGGGCCAGATGTGACCCATGGCAAGCCTCTTTGTGGCCCGCAGTCAGCCTCTGCTGCCCTAAGAGCCTCTGGCCCAGTTGACCAAACACAACCAGAGTTGTGCTTGTTGGGTGGGGGAATGGGAATCCATTTAAGTATGTGCTGTGTTGGTGCTTGGGAGAAATCCTGGACGTTTGAGCCCATTCATTCAAGTTCCATCTCTAATGTATATATTTAATTTTTTTTCGGCCCTCAACACTGTGCCAGATATTTGATGCAGCCATTTGGCCGAAAAGTTTAGAGACCCATGTTCTAAACTGAAGCAGACAGGGAACCTCCCCCTCCCCTCCCAGCACAAAAGCTACCCCTCCAATCCTATAGGAGGTCTCTCTCAGAAGGAAGCTTGTAGGGTCACTGTATTTCACACCTTCTCCCATTTTTTATCATTTCCACAACAGTTCCCCCAGGTCCCCATTGTTCAAACAAATAATGAGCAGGCACCTGAGGAAATCCTGGGATCATTCCCTCCACCCCGCCCTGGCATATGGTTTTAATGACTGCATTCAGGTGTGAGCAAGCTCCATAGATTTCTTTTAACTAGCTCTGTCAGCATGTGAATATGCTACAAACCACAACATTACTTTCAGCTCATTTTTTCACAAGACTCTGTGGCTAGTGACTTGCAGATAGACAGCCTCTGTCTGTCTTTTTGTCTTGCGCATTGATTTGTGGAAATATATTTACTCATTCTGGAAGGAGTATGTATCCAAAAATGTGTATTTTTTTTAAGCAACTGATTCAATGCAACTTTTAAAACTTTGGTTTGATCATTATAATTTAACGTTTTGTTTACAGGGTTTGCAGTTTTGCATTTTAAAAAAATATTTCATTTGTACATTGTCACTGAAAAGTAACATAGATATTTTAACATAAATTCTATGGGCACCAGCCTTCAAAAGTTAAGAGTGCATATGTGCCATTAAAATCAGTGAAACATAAATGTACAGTTAAGGGCCTACATGCAATTTCTTCAATGAGACTGAGATGTCCTTAACTTTCCTGGATCGTAGCTGTTGAAGTATGTAGCTGTTGAAGCTTCTGGAAAAATGTTCCCTATTTTTAAGACTGATCACTGAACCAATCTTTGTCATGTTGGTTATACAGGCAAAATTCTTGTTCTTGCACTAATTCGATAAAGCTAAGGTAGGAAATACTTCATGGAGTTGTTTGTGAACAACAGAATTGTGTATTTAATTAATAATTCAATAATTAATATGCTGGACATATTTGTGTCCACTTCCAGATTTGCCCCACCTTCTTCAGCACCAACTTGGGGACTCCATCTGAACCTTCACAACCTTGGTGATAATAAGAGGCTGATGATGAGAGGTTCCTGGAAGGTTACCTGAGGTTGCTCTGGAGCTGAGGCAAGCCTAGGGAAGAAGTCAAGAGGCATATGGAGGAAGAACACAGGTGAAGCAACCCCTTCATTACTGCTAAACTCTGAGGTCTTGTTGTTGGGCCAGCAACTTTCAAGGAGTCAAGGGATAGAAGCATCAGATGTTGATGAGCCCTCATTATCACCCAGCCCCATAAACTTGAAGTTAAGATTCAAGTTCATACAGTTCAGAGTGTATAGTGAAGAGGGGCCTAACCCCATTTTTCCCATAGGCTCAATGATTCAGTATCCACTTATTCAGTATCCACCAGGTTTTCCAGAAACCCAACCCTAGCGGATAACAAGAACTGACTGTATTGCCCAGTGGCTTATCTGGTTTGGTGAGCATCAGAGGTGCTCAACAAAGAATTGCATTTTCTGAATCAAATGTCACAGTAAATTCAATCAAAATACCCATACAAGCAAATAAAACTCAATGATATGAACTAAACATTTATGATTTACTATTTAACAATTATTTGGGTGCAAGCGTGAATATGATACAACCTGAACCAAACAAAAAAGGTGCTCTGGAGACATGAAAATTATCCTAAATATGTTTTCTAGAGGGGTTTTTTTTTTGGGGGGGGGGGAGGAATTATACATTTTAAAAATCGAATTTGTTTCGTGCCTAGAAAAAGCTGTGTATAAATGCTAACAGTATATTCTACCTGGAGAAATGTATATATGAGGAAGGGAAATTATGAAATTATCCTCCTACTGATTATAACAAACCCACAGGCTTATGTCTATACAACTTTAATTATAGGCAGCTAATTAGTAACTAAGGATAAAAAGCATGAGGGAAGACACCATGACTAGAAAACATTATTCATATGTAGAGACAAATAAACACAAAGCATATTGACATGAGATATAGTAATTACCACCACAAAAACCACAACTTGGATAATTAAGCTCTTTTGTGTAAACGGTGTATTGGCAGGATAAAGCAGATCCTTCAGACCCCAAAATGAATGTTGTTTAAATAAATTAATGCCCCATTCTGAATATCAATCAGAAAGCATTGACAAATTTGAGGCAGCACACAGAAGACATGCAGCGGGGAGGTTTTAACCACTTGAAATGGACAAACATCTCTAGCAAATTCTGCATTGGCCTCTTTGCAAAATAGTTCATGAAAATAGGCCAAGAAATCATAAACATTATCAGAATCTTAGTTAAAGATTAACAGATGCTTGGCTGAGAAACGTTTAGGAGATTCCAAACACCCAACTTCTCCTTGTCACACAGGATGTAGAGTTGTAGAGTTGTTCTACATTTTTGGATCCCTATGTTTTTATTTAAAACATTTCCCTAAATTATTATACTTAATTAAAGTTTTAGAATCTAACCTCTTACCCCAGGTAAAGCCCCAGCCTGCTCAATGGGGTAACTCAGATCTGTGCCTGCTAAATAGCTGGCATAGGGTCGTGTTGCCTTCTGTTGGGTTTTAGACCTGGAAAGGTCAGTGGGAGGCGGGGCTGGGATCCGGCAGTTATGATCCAACCCCGTTCCCGGGGAGAATGGAGCGGCTTCAAGCTGCTTCACTCTCCTTGGACTTGCGCCACCTCCAGAGGTGGCGCAAGTCCGAGGAGACCCATTGTGACCAGCAGCCCTTACCCGGGGTAAGGTGAAAAGTTTCCCCTTACCTCTGGCTGAGCCACTTCTGGACACAATCCTGTGCTGGATACAGCGCAAGCCTCCTGGCTTGCCTGTTGCAGCACAAGTTAGGACTGCACCCTAATAGTAGTAATTTAGTAACTGACTGAATAGGTTGTCATTTGGTGGGTGTGAAACTGAGCATGAAAGCTTGCCCATCCCTACCAAACATGCAGCCATAGGGAAATGTTATGTGGAGTATACTCTAGGGCACTCACTCCATATGGAACAGGAGTAGCCCTCAAGGCAATGTGATGTTCAGTGCGCCCTGGAAAACTTCTGCCAATCCTATGCAGCAGCAGACCTACCATAGACTGAGATGGGGCAAAAGCCCCAGGCACTGGCCACTAGGACCCCGCAGAAGCCTCTCTGAGGCTCCTGACGGGGGCGGAAACTGTGCTTCTGGTTTTCTGGAAGCACAGTTTGAAGTGTCAAGGAACCTCACAGAAGTTTACCCGATGCAGGTGGAGGTTGTGTGTAGCTCCTTGAGCTTCAGTTGAATTGGGGGTGGCTTTTTGGAGTGAGGGGGGGCGACGACACCCTGCGAGGGGGCGCCATTGAGAATCTTTGCCCTGGGCACGGGGCTGGGGAGGTCTGCTGCTGATCCTATGCAATGCAATGTTCAATCACAGTCAGGCAGGTTTCCTTCTGGTGTACACTGAAGAAAAGAAGTTTGAGAGTCAGTGACCTAATAAAACAAGTAAGGGAACATTACTGGGAATTTTAAAAGGCCTCTAATTGTTAGGAATAGAGTGCTCTGTTTTGTAACAGTGACTTGGACTAGACAACCCAGGTGAGCCTCCTGACACAGTATTTTCCTTAATGTCATGCAGGCACTGCCAGTAAAAAAAAATTTTTTTTAAATGAAAATGGTCAATTCAGGTGAGACCTTCCCAGACCTGATGCAACTGCCAGGCCCTAGGTGTGTGTGTGCGCGTGCGCGTGCACCTCTATCAAGAGGCATAGCCAAACAAATTAGTGAAGACCAAATGAGCATCATGATGTAGCTATGCATGCAAATTGACTGCACATGCAAGACTTGATACATGTGCCTTGCTGGATACCTCCCTTGCTGGGTCAGGGCATCTGAGTTCATCCATGTGACATTCACCATATGCAAAGGAACGCTTGCTGGACGAGAACTAGGCATTTGGAAGAACATTGTTCATTAAAAAGCATGGGGGGAAATGTAAATATGTTTTTGGAAAGCAGCAGCACCAGCTGCCCATCTTAAAAAGGCTGCCTTGAAAAGCATCTGGAGGGGCTCAAAAGGTGGCCTGAAAGCCATACTGTTGCAATTAAGTGATTCATTTGAAAGACTTTGAAGCAAAGAACCATGTTGGTTTTTAAAATTATCTTTATATTTTAACTTTTGTGAGCTTATGGTGGACTTCTTTGTTCATGCTGCCCTTCTGACTCTTGCATGTTTTTAAATAGCTCTAACAAGTAATGCTCTTTCATTTCCTTAAACACCTGAAGAGAATCAGAGACTAATAACTGAGAAACATCTGCTACCACAAGGTGACCAGTTTTGACCTCTTTGTGTGGTAGCCATCACCAAGATGATCATTCATGTTTAGCAGCATCTCGCCACAGCAGTCAGACCGATGCCATCATGCTACCGCAAACAGAAACCCCAAAGAGCTGAAGTGGGGTGGAGTAATTGCCACTACCAGATATGGCAGCCACCAAAGCTGCTTCCCTTTGGTGCCTATAATGTTGCATTTGCCCCCCGGGCATATCAAAAGGATGGTTGCCACTGCCAGTGTTCCAAATTAGATATTCTGCAGAGTACTAGTAAAAGTGCAGGACTGTCCCAGGATACTTCTGGAAGACAGAAATGCTTCTGCAGTTCAATAGGAGACCATAGCCCTAGTAATCATACCTAATCCCCCACACGGTGATGCGGTGGTACAGCTGTGGCTTCCACAGGAGAGTTTTGGCTGCTAAAGGCAAGGAGTAAGCCCCAGCAGCCGCTATGGGTCAACTCAGACCTGAGCCAGTGTTATCACTGGCACAAGTCCGCATTGACCCATGCGGGTGGAGCAGGCCCAGGAAGGCTGTCTTCAGCAGGCACTACTGAGATTCGTGGTAGCGTTCGTTCAACATCTACTGTGCTTGAGTGAATAGTTAAGCTGCAGAATTTGACATGCTATGGTTGTCTCATTGCATGTACCCTTTCTGAAGCAGTGCTGTCCCTGGACCATCCTGTGCCTCTCCAATCACGATTTGAAGGAACAGCTTGTATCTCAGTGGTTCATCCCAGTCTCTTTTCCTCTGGAACTTTGGCTTCAGATCACACAAGACCAGGCTATAGGTCTGGGTTACAGAGAGAGTGGTTCCTTCAGAGCCAAATTCTTGCAGTATCCAAGATGATAAATCAACAGGAGAGGATTCAGGCATTATTTCACATATTTAAAGACAGATAACACAGTTTTATTCTCAAGGAACATATGCACTGCATTTTGTTTATCTTCTGTCCAATTTTCCATCTCTTGGTGAGTGTAACAGTTTATTCTGAGAAAACATTTCAGATCTTATTCCATTCCAAAGCAGTTTTCACATCCTATACATATTTACTCAGAAGTAAATCCCACTATGTTCAATGGGACTTGCTCCCAGGGAAGTTAAGCTGCAGTCCTAACCACACTTTCCTGAGAGTAAGCCCCATTGAACAAAATAGGACTTACTTTTGAGTAGACCTGGTTAGGATTGCGCCCTTAGTATAGGATTACAGTATATCTTTCTCCTAATGTCTGCCACAGCATGTGTGATGCTGTATCATCACATGGTCTTGCCTCATACTGGCTGTTTAGTAGCAAGGGCAAAGCAGCACATAGCAACCTGGAGAAGGGGAAAAATGCATCCTTTTAAAATCACAGTTTAAAAAACTACTTTTCTTACTGTTGTAGAAACAATCGTGATAACCTGATTATCCAAGGATTTTTCACCTGTGGAAAAAGAGATTTTTTTTCTATCTCAACACAATGATAAGGGCCCTCTAAATTAAAGGAAAACAGTCTTTAATAAAAGCCTCATTAATGAGAGGGCAGCCAGCTGACAATCCACCCATCAGTCTCTCTCCAGGCACTTAGAACTCTCCCTTCCCCCTGTAAAAGAAAGATAATCACTTTGCTCTGGGTGAAGGGAGGGGTTCCTGAAGGGAGTGAAGCCTTTCTAAGCACTTGGAGAGAAACTGACTGATGGATTGCCTGCCTAATAACTCTGTCTTACATCACAAAAGTCAGCAGGGCTGTTTTTAAAGGGACATCATTATTTAAATGGATTTGCTTTAATGAGATTTTTTCAATCCACCTGAGTTCTGGGAACCCTTTCGAATAATGAGACTCAGCCTGTATTATGTTTGCCTTTCCAAAACCCCCAGTTTCAAGACTTGGCACCTTCACTAAGCCAGATGAGAAAATCAAAATATTACATTCACAGAGATGTTACTCTGCTTCTAGTGAAATTCAGGGCCTGAAGACATAGATATTAAAAATGCTAGGGTACTTTTTTATGAACGTATTACAGCTTCAAAATGATGGCTTTCCGCTTGCTCTATGGAATATATTCCTCACTCCTGAACTCTTCTTGAAATATTTCTCAAGATAAATGTTCTGGTTGTACTAGCAGACATGGAGGAGTAGCCATATTTCCCCCAGGAATTTACAAATAGATATTCTGCCGATTACCCACAACTTCTGCTAATCAAGATGGGTGCAGACCTTAGCTGAGTCTGAAGTTCTGCCCATGTGACTGAATTGGCCTTTACTGTTCCTAATGGACACTGTTCAAAGCAAATCATTAATTATCCAAAATTCCTGCCTTTAATGTCTGTCTGTCTGCTCCACAAGCGAGGCCAAAAATGCCTGTGTAGATGTTTTCCTTCTGATGGGAGAGAACCTAGCAGCTCTCTTTCATAATTAGGGAGCCTTAGGATTGTTGATTTAGGATTTTTTAAACTGAATTGTCTGTGGTGCTCACTGTCTTGAACTCATTATAAATGGTATCAACACTTCATAAATTCAGTGTATGATGGAGCAGAGTCATATTCCAATAGAGGCAAAGTAATGGAAGATATTTTATTCAGTTAATTTATTCAATTTTGATCCCACTTTCCTTTCAGACACCAAAAGCAAATAAAATATACGAAAAACAATTCATAACAATTAAAACATAACCAAAAAAAAAAAAAACCCAGCAGCAATCCCATACACTAAAAGAGCAAACCATACAAAAAAAACAACAGTCAAACATAGGTGTGATGAACAAGGTAAAATCACTAGCTAGGTCTTACTCCATTTTGTGAGGTGGAAACTGTCCTGCTTTGGAGACAGCAAGGTTCCTCACCAGCCTTTGACTGACAGCTGAGCTTAGCAGTCTGGCAGGTTGACCCTGGTGCCTAGCACAGAGAAGCTCCAATCTTACAATTACATACATACATTACTTACATAACAAGGTGCATCAGGGATTCCCCAAGTAGAAGAGGATGGGCTTGATTGTTCAACATTGCATCAGCTGGTGGGGGCTACCTTCTAGCTGGTCCAAGTCTCTGGTTGGTCAGGAATTAACCATGAGGTATAAAGGGTGGCTGCAGGTGGTGCATTGTGTGGCTGCTCTCTATTCTGTTGGGGTGGCTGCATGTATACTGGGTATAGGTGGAAGAGCTACCCTCCATCTGTGCTCAGTAGTTAGAGGATCAGGTGAATGATAGGGATTGAGTAGGTACTCAGCTTTATTGCTTTAGAATTGTATGTGCACTGCACTGTAATGTATACTCTAAGAAACTAAATGCCTTTCAAATCTTGGGTAACCAAACTTCTGATTCTAAGATAAACCTTTAGGAAGCAATCATAACCCCTTATGTCTTTCCAGCACTGACATAAGGGCAATGCAGCTCTAAAGTAAGGGAAGAAGCACTCCCTTACTTTGAGGAAGCCTCTATGAGTGACACCCAAGTGCAGGATGCAGCTCATGTCCAATTGGAACCGCTATGCCAGTGCTGGAAAGCACTGACCTAAGGGATTAGGATTGCGCCCTTAGTTATTCACAGCCTGTGTCTGTGTGAGAGGAAACTGATCCATCTAAATCTGGCCTGGACCACTTAGCCATCTAGTAAAGCAAGCCAGAGACTTCAGTTCCTGGAGTTTGGGGGAGCGGAGGTTTACAAGGGCTAGTGTGTTAGCTTATAGGACTTCAAAGTTACCTTAACTGGAGGACTGGCTGCTAAAAGGCAGCTTGCCTACTGTAGGGCATTTTGCCATGAGAACTGTGCACTGCTATCTCATGTAATTAAAACCTTTTGATAGTGGAGTACACTGGGAAAAATGAAGAACATGCATCTGTGGGAGTGTTTGGCTGGTGAGGTGAGAGGTGTATAGGGACAGCCAGATGTAGAAGGTGGCAGTACCCATAAAACCCACAGAACATTCCAACACTAAACTAATCATACTGAAATCACAAGGCTAATCTAAGAAAAAGTTTAGGCTCTGCCAGAAGGTTGCTAAACAGAAAGGGAGGGAATGCTACAAGTTGCCACTACTCTGAAGGCCCTATTTCTTGCTGCCGCCCCACATCTAAAAGGGCCCTCTCTGGTTACTGAAGAGATTAAGCCAGACTATACGGAAGGAAGTGGTCTCTCTAAAGTGCTGGCTGTAAACCATATAGGGCTTTAAATGTCAAGACTAGCACCTTGAATAGGGCCCAGAAATGAACCAGCAGCCAGTGTAGCCACACTGGAGCAGCAGTCCAAGATTAAGTGGTGGTTGCAAGCACAAAGCCAAGAAAGTACATTCTTGAAGATGCCAAGTCTTATCTTCTTTTGATAAAACCCTAATTCAGAATTTTGAAAAATGCAACCTCTTGACCCCAATACCTTGTTGTCTTTGTTCCCCCTTTTCAGAACTACCTGTCCCACACACTCTCATCCTCTAGGTGCTGCCAGGGGGTGGAGGAGAGGGGATACTTCACTAATGTTCTCTTTTGCTCTTGCTGGAGAAGCAAAAGTGGTAAAGCAGGGGAAAAACCCCTTCAGAGCACTTTCCTGCTCATGCTTTAGGTTAAAATTTAAACTCGCTGACTCCTTTCGGCAACGTGACACCACGATCTTCAAGTTGGTGCTGTACCAAGTGACGCTGAGTTCTTGGATATTAGCATGCATGACTGCAAAAGATTGTGTATCTTGTATGGAAGCCCTTATTTTTTTATGCTCTGACATCTGGCCTGCAACACTGCTTACAAGCTCAGATGGAAGAGCTCAGCCAGTGGCAGGCAGCTACAGCCAAAGGCGGTCAGGCTGCTTAGTCCCTCTGGGAGAGCCAAGAAGCAGAGCCAGCCAGTGTCAGAAGCTTCACCACCACCACAAAATCCCTTTTGCACGTTACAATCTGGATTCACACAGAGCTTAGAGGCAAGCCAAAATGTGATTCTGTGTTCAATAATATAAATACCAACAGAATTAGTGTTTCCTATCCTTGGTTAGGGTTGTGGGGTTTTTTTTTTAAAGATCAAGGACTGTATTTAATTCAGAATGTGAAAGCTTTTTCCCCTCTCCAGATTGATGTCCATTCAAGTTAGTCTTCAGTATTGCCATACATGTTCACATGTAGTTCTCTGCCAGTTTCCTTCCCCTTCGTTCTTCTTATAAAACGCTTTCTTTCCCAGCAGGCAAGTATTCTATTACCATAATGGAAAGAAATAATCACATCTGAACATCAACCAATTCACTCCTAAACCAATCCAAGGAGGAAGTTATGTTAAAAGTAGGAAAGAAAACTGAGAGTTTATTTCAGCTGAACAAAATTTATTTATGGTTTTGATTTTAAAGGCATTCTCGAACTGGGACCATGCACATTAGATTTTAAACTAGATGAAACAGCAATGAATTGCAAAAATTGGGGGCACAATTTCTGGAATGTAGTTTTTTACAATACCATTGCCCAAATCTAAGGGTATGTAATGTATATTTGCAATTCAATGGACTGAATGCAAAGTATCTGCTCTCTAAACAAGAGGGGCTTCCTGGAAAGCAATCAGCACAGGAGATAGGGCTGCATCTGTGAATGGAAAGCTCCTTCCAGTCATGGAGTGAAAACTTTTGAGCAACCCAGCAATCAGCCATGGCTAAGAAAAGCATTTCAGAGACAGTATTCTCCAAGACTATAAATAAGATTTCCACCATATTAAGCAAACAGCCTTCTTAACAAGCGCACAGCATACTTAAGAAAGTTAGCATAAAGATTTGCAGAAGGAAATGTAATGCAATCCTAGGACAAACCATTGTACAATGAAAGGGTGGCATGACGGCAATTTCCCCTTCTCCCATGATCTAAAATTAAGATATATTCCACAGAAAATAATCTATTGGGCTCACTAGAGCCCTCAATAGTTTGCCAAATAGACTTTGCTGCAGATGACGAGTGTTGAAGTCATGGGTCTCATTGTCATTAAATTATCGATCTGGGAACACACTCATTTATTCAGAATACCTTTATTGACATAAAGATGCAGAAATATAACTTAAAAAACAACAGATTTAAAAATCCTCAACTACATTAGATACAGTAGAACATACTGTCCTTCTCATAATAACTAATTTCAAAAACATTGCCACTTTCTCAGATAATTTGCTGTTTATACCTGCAGGGAGAAATCGGATCTTTTCATGATCAGCCCAACCCTCCTTTTTTTCTTTTTTTCTTTTTTGAGGAGTTCCTTTAAATATGCTTGGTGAAAACCTTTATAGTGAGGCAATGCAGGATCATATGATATAAAGATTCAATTACATTCACTGAGCACTCACATGTTCTTGCTTCCAGTGGAGTTCTTGTAAACCTGCCATATAATACTTCTGAAGGTAAAATATTACTTCTTGTGAGAGCAAAGGCTCTGCACTCATTAGGGCATTAAAAAAAATACAAATAATCAGAGGCGTAGCTAGGTCATTTGACACCTGGGGCCCATAAATTTTGGTCACCCCATATGACTTAATTAATTTATTAATTATATCATTTAATTAATTAATTCACTTTTTATACCACCCTTCCTCTAAGCAGCTCAGGGTGGTGTACATGGTTCCTCCCCTTATTTTGTCCTCACCACAACCCTGTGAGGTAGGTGAGACTGAGAGATAGTAATAGTCATGACATGGAATGAATAATAATAATGGCCAGAAAAATAAATGCAGTGAATATTTCCCCACAAGCAATGGATGAAATTCTGCATCAAATTATATATAACATAATGGTATTATTCCTAAAAGACACAATTTCCAGAATTTTGGTCACTAGGGTGTCACCCCTCCCCCCTGGATGTCTCCTTGGCCTGTTTTGAGTTAAGGCAGTGGTTCTCAAACTTTTAATACTGGGACCCACTTTTTAGAATCACAGTCCGTCCAGGACCCACCGGAAGTGATGTCACGGCTGGAAGTGACATCATCAAGCAAAATAAAATAATTAAATAATTAAATTAAAGAAAAACAGATAAATAAGGGGAAGCCAGCCCTAAGAACATAAGAACAGCCCCACTGGATCAGGCCATAGGCCCATCTAGTCCAGCTTCCTGTATCTCACAGCAGCCCACCAAATGCCCCAGGGAGCACACCAGATAACAAGAGACCTCATCCTGGTGCCCTCCCTTGCATCTGGCATTCTGACATAACCCATTTCTAAAATCAGGAGGTTGTGCATACACATCATGGCTTGTACCCCATAATGGATTTTTCCTCCAGAAACTTGTCCAATCCCCTTTTAAAGGCGTCCAGGCTAGACGCCATCACCACATCCTGTGGCAAGGAGTTCCACAGACCGACCACACGCTGAGTCAAGAAATATTTTCTTTTGTCTGTCCTAACTCTCCCAACACTCAATTTTAGTGGATGTCCCATGGTTCTCGTGTGATGTGAGAGTGTAAAGAGCATCTCCCTATCCACTCTGTCCATCCCCTGCATAATTTTGTATGTTTCAATCATGTCCCCCCTCAGGCGTCTCTTTTCTAGGCTGAAGAGGCCCAAACGCCGTAGCCTTTCCTCATAAGGAAGGTGCCCCAGCCCAGCAATCATCTTAGTCGCTCTCTTTTGCACCTTTTCCATTTCCACTATGTCTTGGTGAAGCCCCGTTTCACCAAGTGAATTTTCCCTGCAGCCAGCCTGCAATAACACCCCCCCCCCACACACACACAGATAAAGCAGTGAGATTTTCAGCTCTCCCCAGTGCCCACCTTACCAGCTCAAGCCTCTGTTTCATTCTTTCGGGGGGGTTGCTGCCTGCACTAACACCCTCCACAAATAAATCAGTAAGATTTTCAGCTGCCCCCCCAGTGCCCACCTTACCAGCTCAAGACTCTGGTTTATTCTTTCGGGGGGCTGCCTTCTAGAGCATTTGATGAGCTCCACTTTCATTAGATGGGGACCATGCAGCTAGCTTTGCATTCCTCTTTGCCTGACTTGACCAGGAGCCAAGGCACATTTGCTTACTCATGAGTAAACGCAACAGTGTGGTTTACTTTTGGTTTCCATAGGGTTTAATACATTTGTCTGCTTAGAGGGAGGGACTTCCTTCTTGGGTGTTTTTTGGGAGCTGCTTTCATTGGATAGGAACCATTCTGGTGTCAATGGATTCCTCTCAGCCTGCCCTTTCTGATGAACTATGGCAAGTTTGCCTACTCATGAGTAAATGCGCAATATGGTTCAGTTTCATTTTCCATAGGGTTCAATGCATTTTTTGTTTCTGGTTTTTCTGGATGTTAGTGATGTTGGGGCATTTGTGGTGTTACAACCCCCAAGGGTGGTACCTGGGGCTGACCTCCCACCCCCCGCTAGCTATGCCACTGCAAATAATCAGCCATATGCCCGTATTCAACAAGAAGCTGAAAATATAGGGGTGAGCAGATCTTAGGGCCAGACACCATAAGTCCTGCTGCTCAATGTATCGGAGTCTTTGTAGACTCCAATACTGAGTTGGAGATGGAATACTTGCTCCAGTTGGAGTGCACATATTATGCCAGTATCGAGTCCTAGAGTTTTAATTTTTCTTTTAAAGAGGAGCATCTCTCTTGAAGGCTCAGGTTCAAGTAAGAGAAGATAGAGTAGGTTATTCTGGTCTGGGTTATAGTAGATTTTAATCCAATATTTAAAGAACCTCAACCAGGCCACTCTCTCAAGCCGACCTAACCTTGCTTTGAGGCAAAGCGCAGTGTAAGCTACACATCCCGGCATGCCAAGTATTTTGCATAAGAACATACCCTGGATCTGCTCCAAGGTATGGTCCAAGCCTTCCAACCAAATTGGCACTCCGTAAAGAATCAGAGAAACAATTTTAGTTCTGAATACCCCAATAGTGCAGGGACATAGGAGTTTCCTCTGTTGTAGAAGAATCGTGCAATAGCTAAAGCAGTATTTTTAGCATTAGCACTAATTGCTGTTTGATGGGAGATCCAAGAGAGATTGTGCTGAAAGAGGACTCCTAAATACTTAAATTGTTTCACTTGTTCAATCTTACTGCCTTCAAAAGTCCAATTAGATAATTTTCTAAATTTGCTAAAACCCAACATTTTTGACTTGTCATAATTGAGTTGAAGGTCATTCTTCTTTAGATATTCCACACAACTTGAAAGCAATTGTTTCAACCCCTTGTGTGTCCTAGAGAGAATACCTGCATCATCAGCATAATGCAAAAGGGGGACAGAGGATGAGCCCAGTTTGGGGCTGTGACCATCGACGTCTGCTAAGTGGAGGGCTAAGTCATTTAAGAAAAGATTAAACAGGATGGGCAAGAGAATACAACCCTGTTTAACACCACCGTTTGTTGAGGAAGGCTCTGATAGTTCTTGTTGTGTAACCCTAATCTGTCACGTAGTATTCTCATACAGTTTTCCTATTAGGAGAAGAAGTCTTCTCTCTATGCCTAGATGTATATGTTTATTCCAGAGTATGAACCCGTCCACTGAATCAAAAGCAGCCTTTAAATCCAAAAAGGCAGCAAAGAGTTTAGAATTAGTTCTCGCAACCAATTTATCAGCAAGATAAGACAATATGACGCAATGGTCTAGTGTAGATTTTCCCTGTATAAATCCAAGTTGTTCGGTGCCTAAAACAACCTTATCACTGATCCATTCCATCAATTTATTATAAAGATGTTTACTATAGAGTTTCCCTAGAACTGATAAAAGGCACAAAGGGCAAAAGTTAGATGGTGTGCTATGGTCACCCTTTTTAAAAATTGGGACAGTTATAGCTTTTGTACAATCATTAGATAATATACCAGTTCTGTCAACTATAGTGAAAAGGTACGCCAACAGAGTGACCCACCACTCAGGTTCTTTTAGTAAATTGGCAGGTATCACAACCAGACCTGACGCTTTACCAGCTTTTAACTGGTTGATAAGCTCTCTGGTCTCCTCAACGGAAACCGGGGGCCATTCAGGGAGTTCCAGGAATCCAGTCCATTATAGGACTAATACTTCGGTTTCTCTTAAAAATCAGGGAAGAGAAGTGTTGAACCAAAGTTTGTGGGGGAATTAGCACAAGGTCATCCCCATCCTTATAGAAGGCACTAGTCACAATACTACAGAATTTTTTGGAATTTTTCAGAGAGATGGATTGTATCAGGCTATTCCATTGGTCTAGGATATAACAATTTCTTTTGTCTCTGATAAGGGCTTTCAGTTGTTTTTTCAAAAGGAGATACTGAGAGCAAACAACACTAGAATTAGACTCTCTATACAGTTGATATGTCTCTTTAACACAAATTTTCAGGTTCTTGCAATCTTTATCGAACAAAGATCGTTTATCCGAATACTCTTTACCCCTTAAGTGAATTGTTGATTGACCCATTTCTACCACACTTTGTCCAATTATCCCATCATACAATTTAAATAGCTCATGTGGGTCCTCTAACGAAATAAAAATGCTGCATGGTTCTGCTAGGTTGCACATTAAATGATAGAATTTTTGTTTAGTAATGGAGTCTGCCCCAATTTTAGATAGCCTTACTAGATTGTTCTTAGGGGAAGACAAATCTTTATAAGCTGGTTTCTCTACTTCTAGAAGACAGATTAATGGGAGATGGTCACTGGCAAGGGATTCACCTACATAGAAGTCCCTGAAGTTTGATTTCAGGGCCAGTGGGATCAAGATATAACCAATAATACTGGCATCCTGTTGAGCTATATAGGTGAACTCACCTAAATTTTTAAAACCAGGGGAGCCATTTACTCATATACTGTTATACTGAAAACAGAATCTAGTCAAATACAATCCTGCAGCATTAGAGTGTGTATCCTTTGATATGCTATTATGCAAGTAGGGATAGGGTAGCAAAGTGTCTAAATCAATACTAAGGACTTTACGCAGTGTTGAAGAATTGGATCCAAGTTGTGCATTAAAATCCCCAGCCCAGACAGGAGAGGCCTGTGGGTAGTGCCTCTCAAGATCCTCCATGATATCACTCAATTGATTCCACAGCTGTTTTCGCTGGGGGCTTAGAAGTGTTGGGGGAATATAAACATTAACTAAAATGATTAACTTCCCTCTAAGCTTAACCTTGGTAGCTTGAACATAATGGCTTTAGGACCCAATCCTATCCAATTTTCCAGTGCCGGTGCAACTGTGCCAATGGGGTGTGCACTGCATCCTGTGGTGGGGAGGTAGTCACAGAGGCCTCCTCAAGGTGTGGGAATGTTTGTTCCCTTACCTCGGGGCTGTATTATGGGTGCACCAGTCCTGGAAAGTTGGATTGGATTGCGCCCTAAGTTAGTTATCTCAATAGGTTCAGCACTTAAGCGACATGAGACCAGAGTTGCAAATCCAGCTAAGGGGCGCCCTTTTGCATTCACCTTAAATGCTGGGACACAATAGGAGTTAAAGCCCATTAAATTAATCTGGTCAACCATCCATGTTTCTTGTAATAGGGCAATGTCAGATCCTTTTAACAACTCTGAAAAATCCTTATCATTAACTTTCCCTCTCTATTCCATAATGTTCCATGACAAAATCTTATCTAATGAATTCCCCCTCTCCTGGAAAGAGATGTTATTATAGAGTCAGGTCTCCTTGTATACAGCCTCATTGAGATCTTCTGGGCATACATTTCCCTTCCCAACCTCATGGTCTCATCCCCTGACACTGAAGCAGCTTGATGTAAGCTTGATCTCTGAGCGCTATCCAATTTAGAATACTCTTGCGGCAGTACATATATCACATTGCAGTCACTCATCATGTTGTCCTGTTGTTGTTTTGGCCCAGCATCCTCAGCTGAATCATTGGGGCTGGTTACCTCCATAGGATTATTATCTTGACTTCCGTAGGTCATCTGACAAGTTGCACCTAAGGCATTGCCTGTCTCAGTACAAGGCAGAATATTTTCATAATTCAGGGATCCTGTTGTAGATTCCAAAGCACATGGCAGGTTATTCAACCTTGCAGTCAGGTCTAATGTCCCTTCAAGTTCCACCAATACCATTTCCTCTGTTCTTTCCGGTCCATCTTCAGTTTCGGGTTGTGAGTTGTTCGATGGGGGGAGCAGATCTGGGGCAAGAATAGCTGTTAAACTATCGAAATGAGAATCTGAAGTCAGCAGTAGACCTGGACGGTTAGGCACTGCCTCTGTATCCCCCTTATTAGTTGTCAAAGGCTGACAGATGTTCCCCCATAATTCTGCTGGCTGCATTTTCTCCGTCTCAGATTCTTGCCCCATGTTGACAGCTTCTAAATTGGGACTTAATTGCTTTTTGGAAAGTGGGCTTGATCCTATAGGAATATCTAGGTCTGTCAGATCACTCACAACACTTAATATCTCTGCATCCCATTCTTTTCCTTCATAGCAATGGTCTGTCTATTTTGTTCCAAAAGTTTGGCCAGTTTTGTCTTTAGGTCAGTCACTTCAGTCAGTACATCCTGGTATCCATCCTTCTCAGTAGAATGAATTACAGTTGTATCACCATAGCTAGCTAAGTTGCATGCCATTGGCACATCTGACTTCCTAGCACTGTTTGCCCCTGCACTTTTGGTTTTATTTCTAATTAATGGTCTAATGCCCAGCTCCTTAAACACACATTGTGGATAGATATAAAATCTTCTGAACCATTGTGCTGAGGGAAATATCAGAGAAGGCATGTTTGCTGACCTAAACTCAAGGAACATTCTACTGAATGGAAGGGTAAAAAGTGAAAACATTTTAGTTTCGATGAGGGTATCAGAGAGTTCAGAAGCTGAGTAAGAGAAATGAGTACCTTTTCTTTATTTTTCCAGAGGTGGGCATCCCTTCTGGGGAATCAAATTAAAATCTGGTTATTTTGAAGTGTTTGTTTCACTTTCCTCTGTTCTTCAGGCTTTAGCCCCCTGGAACCTGATGTCTCCATTGGGGAGGAGGATGATTCAATGGTGCCCTTGGTGTTAATTGCCAGAGGCTGTAGCCCAGCGGTACTCAGAGCTGGCTGGAATGACTTCTGAGTTATAGCTTCCAATTGCCCCTCAATTTTGTTTAGACAGCCTAATATCACTAATAAGGTCTCAGCAGATATAAAGCATATTTCTCCTAATTGTTGTAGAACATGATCCGAGGCAGTCAGTCTGCGTTAACAGAGCACTGCAAGCCTTATGATTCAGCCTGGAGGTAATTTGCTTTTCGGCTTTTCTCTCCACTTTGGCTGTACACATGCTGTCTTTTGGCTCTCCAGAAACTGCATTATCAATAGATTCCACAGGTTCTGTCACCAAAGCAGTAAATCCATTGCTTGTACTCACAGAGTGCTCAGCTCTGATGATGGGAGAGGGAAAGAAGCTTTCAATTCCCTGCTGTTTGGACTGTATGAACTGATTGCAGTGCCCACTAAATCACACTTAATAGTTAAAGCCCTAGAACGTATTTAAGCCCTAGCTACATTATTTGATAGGGGTGATAGCCATTTTGGAACAAATGGAAAATTGAACTGAATTTGGCTCATTTGATCCAAATGTCACTCATTTCAAAATGAATGCCAATGGGGCCTAAATGAGCCAGATGGAACCTGGGACACCTGGCTCATTTGGGATCATTAAATTTGTAAGGAAGAGGGGGCACAGGCTTACCAAGAGCAGCTTGACAGCTTTTTTTTAAAAAAAAAATTAAACTTTTTAAAGTTTATGAACATCAGAGCTCCTCTTGGCAACTGCTCACTTTCAGCTGCCATATTTTTTCACACAATGCCCTTGGATGTTGCATTGGGCAGAATGTTGTGGGGGGGGGGAAGTGATTGCCAATGGCAACCTCCTTGTTTTTGTGGCAGCAGCCATATTTTCTGCATGATGCCCTGGATCAATGCAATGTTTGGGTATTGTGGGGTGGGGGGAGGTAAAGCACAGCAGCTTCTCGAAGGTAAACACCAGGAGTTTTGTTACTCCTTTTATAATTTAAAAACCCATTTAGAAAAGAAAAATCCCTCTGCGCGACTGTACTTCACTACACCCTTCACTACAAAAAGAAATCAGCCAAGGAAAATGGGGTGATATTTCTGAAACAATTGTGATTTTATTGAATAAATGGCAGGATGAATGGGGTCCTAAATATGAAAGCGATAGGAATTATCAAGCTAAAACAAAAGTATTGTGCAACGCTATTTGGAAGCTGGATGCCTCTAGCACTGCGGGAAGCTGCAGTGTGGCATGCAGCCAAAAGAAATAAGCCTTCAGTTCTAAGCTGACACAGTTGGGTTTAATGGTCCACTCCTATGGGCCACCTATTGTGGTGGAACTCTTGGTCCACTGCCGTAACTGCCACTGTGGCATTGCAATAGGTGCGCTAGTACCGTGTACTTTGCGGCCACTGGCAGAAATATCCAGAGGCCCTACACACATGGCAATGGCTGCCAGATGCAGCACTGGTAAAGGAAGCAGCAAGGGTGTTTTGAGGGTGAGAGGAGTTAGTGGGGAGCGGGAGGGGCACTTTGAGGGTGCAAAATGGTGGATCCCATTGGCGGTAGCACACCCCAGGGTGCTATCCCCATTTTTGCAAGCTGACATGGCCCCCCACGTCTTCTCAGACCTACACGAGCAAAATAGCTATTGTGGGTCCAAGGAGACCCATTGGTTACCAGGAAGCCTATAGGTACGTAATTAAAAAATACTTTTACTTACCTTTCCCAGGCAGTCTGGTCGTCTCCCCCGCCCCCACCATAGTATGCAGTGTGCATTCCATCAGCAGTGTTGCATGTTGTGGACTGACAGGGGATAGGATTGGGCTGTTAGTAACGTTTTGAAATCAAAGACCTACTTCTGAGTAAATATGCATTATATGTTGTAATAGCCCTAACCATTGAGTTCTTGGCTTTGGCAGTGTAATAGCAGCACAATTAAATAATAGATAAATTCGGGACAAATTTATTTAAAATGTTGTGCTGCTCAACATATTGTGTTTCCTAAAAATTCATCTTGCAACTTCCTAAATTAGAGCAGAGTGTTTAGCTTCCTGGACCATTACAAAAAGTCCTGGCACTTCAGTGGTGTGAATGACATGGGGGGACAGGGATAAGTCCTGTTTGCTTATTTAGTATTTACATTATTTGGGGAAACGACTAAAACTATATTTAAAAGTCTCCAGAAAATTGCAAAATCTCCCACTGTTAGTTCAGACCACTTCTTTCTCTGTGTTGGACAAACCCATTGGATTTGTTTCCCTTCTGGTCTCCAATCTAATTTCTCACTCGGTAGTTCGCTGTGGTTGAGAAGGCATTTTCATCTAAAATAATAAGCCACTGTTGAAGTGTCTGGTGTTCTTACATTGACATTTAGCTGGAAGAGGACAGTGCAAGCAGG
Source organism: Tiliqua scincoides (assembly GCF_035046505.1). NCBI lineage: Eukaryota > Metazoa > Chordata > Lepidosauria > Squamata > Scincidae > Tiliqua > Tiliqua scincoides. Next base: position 115,134,192 of record NC_089821.1, read on the forward strand.
AGGCCTCTATTTCTTTTAGCTTTTAAAATGCTGGCAGGTGGGCAATTTGCTATAGCACAACATAGCTAGGCCTGCAACAGGAGAGACAACTGTCTTTCTTTCAGAGCAACCAAAGGCCTTTGTGAAAAGTACAACCAGAGGTGTTGTCTTGGGTGCCCTTTGGGGAGAAAGGTGGAGTATAAATCTAATAAATAAACCAATGTTAACATTGTTCAATTCTGTTGTGGTAGTTGAATCTCTTCTGCAGAAGAAGGACCAGAGAACCTTTCAGAAAGTGAAGACCTATTATGACCAGTGGAAACGATGAAATACAATAGAAATCACAGGTAGAAAATACGGTGGATGTTTTATTCTGGAAAATAATAAATGCCAATAGCTGCAAAGAGAATCATTTCACTTCCAGTGTTCCCCACTGTGAGAATAATCTTACTGTGTATTTTACAGAGCAACACATGCAATTGATGCCCACAGTAACTGTGTTTAAAATGGATTCTTGGCCACCAGTTGCAGATAGTGATGTAGACAATCTAATTGGTTCCTTGATCAAAAATTAGAGATGCTTATAAAGCTCTCCTCACTTGAATTTCTCTTCTGATTTTGGTGTTTCAAATTACTGGTTTCCAGAAGAGCACCAATGCTTTTACAAACAGCCTATCTCAATCCAGCTTTAGTCAGACAGTTCTGCAAACATGGTTTGCACCTTTCTTCTTCTTATTATTCATATTTATGCCCTTCTTTCAAGGAGCCCATGCCAATGTAGATGGATTAGCTCCAGGGTTTCCCCTAAAAATCAGCACCATGCAGCAGCGTGGCAGCATCTTCCTAGTACTTGGCAATCACCAACTTTTGCTTCAGCTGAATTTACTGGATACCTTATGATAAAACGATTCTAATTATGTCACTATTCTGATTTAAGAGGATATCCAACAAGGTCAGCATTTGTGCACTACGACTCCAAAAAATTATCTCTGCTGCTCTAAACAGATGTTACGGGATCATTCCATAGGACCAAACATAATATGCTTTTCATGTGGGATTTGTTGAGACACTCCCTACCATCCACAGACTTCTCAGTTGTTATGGATGGGCTAAATGAATGCATGTGGGAGAAGTGGTACCACAACATCAGTTCCTTCCCCCAAAGTAGGTGCATTGGTTAGAATTTGTGTAGAGAGCCCTGCGCGTACAGCTGTATGCACAGAGGACTCTTGACATGTGTTCTCACAAGATTGCATAGGTTGGGAACAAGCTAGTCTCAACAACACCCATTCCCTCTCTTAAACAGTGCTTTTGTTCATTTGGACCATCTGTAACTTGTAAAAAGGGCCTGTGCAACACAATCCCCAGCACAATCACCTTGCTTTCACAATTGGTTTACTTTTACTAACAAACTAAATATCTTTTCCTTGTGACTGAAGAAAAGTTGTCGTTGAGAAAGTGGGTTCTCACATTTACTATGGAAGGCTGAGACAAATCCACAAGGGAAAATGCGGTGGTTGGTTTTAAAAATTGTGTGTTTTAATTACATTTGCATTTTTTTTTAATGACTCTTTGATTCTGATATGGTCTTACAGCCCAATTCTGTGGACTTCTGCTGCCAGATGCAAGGGAGGGCACCAGGATGAGGTCTCTTGTTATCTGGTGTGCTCCCTGGGGCATTTGGTGGGCCACTGTGAGATGCAGGAAGCTAGACTAGATGGGCCATGGCCTGATCCAGTGGGGCTGTTCTTATGTTCTTATGCCAGCAGAACACAAATTCTGCTGGTGGTGACTACTGAAAGGCAGCCATGAAGTGCTATCCAGCAGCGTGCTGGCAGGAAGGCCTGGGCCTTCCCACATGCATCGCCAGAAGTGCAGAGACCTGCCGAGGCAGGCAAGATTGCAGGGAGGACAGGAGGGGATGGGGGATGGAAAGGGGGCACCGTGGGGATGGTGTGGGAGGAGGTGATCTAGCAGCAGTGGTGTGCACCACATCTTTCCCCCCTTTTCTGCAGCCTCCACTCGCCCTTTCTCTCCTCAGATTTGTGCGAGTGAAATTGCTAGCGCAGGTCCAAGTGCTAGTGTTTGCACTTTGCAGAAGGAGACTTATGTAGAAGTAAGGATATTTAAATCCACTTTCCCTGCTGAAGCCTTCCAATCTGCCCCCCCCCCCACTAGATACAGAGCTCCCGTTTTTTCCATGGCTGCACTGGTGGAATAGGATTGGGTTGTAAGTCATCTGTGTTGTATTCCTATGGTCAGACAGTTTTATTATGAACTACGGTTAAGACTAGTAACATTTCGTTGCGTTGCATTGTAGGAGTTCCTTCCTCCAAAGCAAGGTGTCTTCTGAAAGGAAAGATTTTTTTCCCCTCTGGTGGAAGCTTCATCCTGCAAAGAAAGGAAACTTCCCATGGTTAGTAAGTTAGGTCACTGGTTCTGACAGATAACTTCTAAAGTTATCTTCTCCTTGGGGTCTTGATTAGTCAGAATCACTGCATTGCTGGATCTGTCTAGAATTTTGGAGGTGTTGGGATGAAAGTGGCAGATATTGGCCTTGATGTGCCATTGCGCAAATGCCTAGAGACAGGGCTGTGTAGAGAGCATGCCTCTGATGTCGTTGCACAGATGTTTCGCATACAGGAAGCTCCTCATCCAAACTTTCTCCCTTTCCGAGCTGTCGGCCTCATCTGGCCTTGTCCTTTTGACTCATTGGCAAAAAAATGATTTACACTTGAAAGATGTCCAGACCATTTACAGTCTCTGTTTCTTTAAGATTAGCTATTCTTTTCCTAGAATATTTTTCTGGCCCTATTCTTGACAGAAAATTCAAAAAATCTGTTCCACTTCAAATCGACTCTTACGTGGTTAATTGCTATTTATTTATTTAGATTTCCTTCCTGCTATAGCCAAAGGGTTTGTGTTGATTCCATGATAACTTCATTTCACTTTGTTTACACATGAAAGCTGGACAGCGTAGTAGGCTGACAGTCAGTGGCTTGCTGAATGCCAATTTGGATGTCAGTCTCTTGGATGTCAGTCTTTTGGACATTTGGATGTCCAAAACCCAGGGATGGGAACTCAAATCAGTGACTCGGACTTGAGTCACAAAAATGCACATTTTTCAGTGACTCATTGACTTGTGAGTTGTGTTCATGGAAGACTCTGAAAAACACTCGAATCTGGGGCCCTCTGACTCAGCACTCATCCCCATGCATGCTGACTCGAGTTTGCCTGTGTCTGGGTGTGCTTGCTTACTATTTTCGTGGTGTTATCTCATGGGCCAAACATTCAGTTCATAGTGAACATGCTTTCCACCACATGGCTGGTGGGGAGGAGAAATCCTCACTGAATGACCAGCTGAAGTAGGACTACTTTTGAATAGAGCTGCCAAGGATCGGCTTATCCTGGTAAGCCTTGCAACTGCTACGCGTGATCTCCCTTCCCTCTTGTTACTTCTGTCCCTGCTCTCTCGCAGTCCCTCCCACCCCCTCCTGCCTTGTTTACAGATAAGTGGGGACAACAGGGGAGTGTTTAAAGAGAACTCTGACACACACACACACACATACATATCCCTGGCAGCAGCCCCATTTTTTTTCCACAGCTGGCTTTTTAAAGGGGATGGGGTGTCCTTTAGAGTCAATAAAGGGTGATTCTGTGACTCAGAAAATGCCCCCATTATGACTCATTTTCGAGTTGAGTTTGGGGGGGGGGGCAGAAACTCTAGACTCAACTCTAGTCAAGCCACACTGGGTTTTCCTACCCCTGCCAAAATCCCAAATAATTTATATATTTATGCAATAGGGTGTGCTGCTATGATATCGCAAAACATGCACCAAGTGCTGAGGAGGAAGAGTCAGTTACAGAATGTTGACCGGAGTGAGGGAAACAGACACCTGAGGAATTTCTTTGCATAGGGCATAAAGACCTGAAAGTTTCTGTAGAAAGAATTTAGAGTTCACTGTGGAATTGCTATTAATGGCTATTTAATTAATGGCTATTTAATAATTAATGGATATTTACATGTGTTTCTTCAGCTATGAAATAAAACCTGGGTGGAGGACTAAATAGCTGCTTTTTGCCAATCTCAATTACATTTGAATGAATAGTGGCATTTGAATGAACAGTTGAGCAGAGTGTTATTTTCCCATGAAACATGATATAGTACCTAATGTCAGCAAATAACCTGCAGTTTATTTCCCAGTCATCTTGAAACCGACAAGATAAGGAGTATGTATAATTATTTGACAGCAGTCATGAAAAACACACATACACCCAATAGCTTCAGCTCCAGTTAACTTGACTTGCCTTTCCACAATATTTTTACAAACAAATAATAGTAATATATGATCCCAGTGTCTATCCTGATCTTCCCCTATACCAAGGCCTAAATCAGTAGGTTCTGTTGCCACAAGGAGATCAGGCAGATCTATTTCTCAGTGGATGTCTACCTATCATGTACATGGAGAATTCCCCCAAAATCTATCCAATAGCAACAGATTCAAGGAGTACTGGGACAAAGATCTGACCAACTTCAACCACAAAGAACCTGACCAACCAATCTGACCAACCACAAAGAAAAGGAATTCACAACACGGTATGTCTGCTTGGCCCTGCAGATTTTCTGCAATAGTGAGGATTTCTAATTGTCTCAGGGAAGCCTCTCTCCTATGGCTGAGGTTTTTTTCTGTTGAGGGGTGAGATTTTCCTTAAGGAGAGTAAAAGAAGAGAGCAAGGGGTATTCAGTCATCACATCCCAATTCTACTTCAAGGCTCTTTTAATCTAGTCCTGCTTTTTGGCTTCTATATGAACTTGCCTTAATACTCCATGTGCTCTTTAGTTAGTCTCTTTGCTTGAATAATTGAACAAGGTGACTCATGGGGAAAAAAATTCTGTCCTTACCTTACTCTACAGAATGTAGAGTGCCAGATTAGTCACTTTGGGAAAATATAGTAAGTTCTACTTGGCTGAATTCAGAACTTGCTTCTCTTCCACCCACCCTTGGAATACAGAATTCAAGAATGGTTGAGGCATTCATGCATGTATGAATATATATAGGCCCCATTTCTCAGACTGGAAGGCAGTTCCAGGGCTAGCTTTTAACAGGTTCAACTCTATATCGGGAACACAAATTGTTCCAGAATGCCCATAAACAAGTACATTGTCTTGCATGTAGAATAATGAACAGTCTTTGAGCCAGGAGGGAGAGGAACGTTTGCTTGGGAAGAATAATGTTCTTAGTCCCTCCCCTGTGATTTCTGGGTCCAAATATTACCACAATAGCATGAAAAGAAGGCACGGCAAAGCAGCAGACAAGCCAAGCACCATCTCACCATCTCAGGAATGATAAATGGGCCTTAAGAGAAGCCTCTGTATGGAAGATACAATGGCAGTTTCCATTTTCATTCTCAGCATGCCGCATTCACAGTTGCTGCTGGCTCTTGTTGTCTCCTCCTCCAGAGTGACACAATACACAAGAGTAGACAACTCCTGTGGGTGGATATTCGTACATACAAAGTACATTACACAATGTACCTTCCTGTACATACATTATGAATTGATTCAGAAAGTAAACCTTTAGTCTGAATGCCCAGAAAATCAGCAAGCACCACAGAAAGACAAAATGTTGTTGTTGTTTAATGTGTCCCCTTGGAGATCACATCCAGTGACAACCACGAAATGCGAAGAACTAAAACCACACAGACAAATAAGATGCTCTCAAAAATGGCCCAAGGGAGCAATCAATAAACTAATAAAATGGTGAAGGAAGCACATAATTAGCCTGCATTATAATAGTTTTGTTTTGAACAATACATCAACCATCATGATGTCAGACTTTGGCTTTAGAAGTGCTGTGAGCGAGTTCATGTGGGCAAACATTTGCAGGCATGTGTAATTCAACAGCTCCCCAAGGATATGGTTCTCTCTCATATGGGCAAGGTTTCTTGCTCAGGAAGTAATTCGGAGAGGAAAATGAGAAACACCGCCAGGCTTTCTGTTTCTGGGCGAGAGGGAAACTGTTGAACAGCAAAAGAAGAGGAGGTGTGTCTGCTAGCTAGTTGTACACTGGCAGAGAAAATAAACAGATGGGAAGCATTAAAGTCTTGAACCGTATACCTGTTGCCATGATAATAATCAAGATTGGACCAGCTCTTATTAGGCTAATAGTATAGCCATCGTTTGGTGATGCAATACCATGCACGCTTGGTGGGTGTGTCTTTTTGAAGCTTCTAAGGCTCAAGTTACAGCATCTCATTGTAAAAGTATTTACGGTTTTACAGAGAATGTTTTCTATCATTTAGGATTACCAGTTCTTTATTTCAAAAATACTGACCATCAGCTATGGATAGGGCAGGACAAGTGGGGGGGAGGGGAGAATCTAGAAGATGAGTAAGAGCAGCTACAGGAAACTTAACTGACAGTTCAGGGGTGGAGTCACAAATTAATTAGCACATCAGGGTTCAGGCATGGTAGGTCTGAGGCGAAGCCAGGGGAGGATTATAGGCAAAGCCTGGGGGAGTTTGCTAGCTATGCAGTGTTGGTTATGTGACAGAACACAGTTTCACTGACCTGTCCAGTACAATATTGGCTGTCTGGCAATTCTACCATCAGTCAGCATGACTGAATCAAACTGGGGAGGGTGGTGGTGCCCATCTCTGTTTTAACTCAGCAATATAATCCCACGGTCAGGCTTACTTTTCATGTATTTTGTCCCCTACATACATATGTATACATAAATACATATGCTGATGTAGAAAAAGCACACATGCGCAGTCACATGTGAAGTGTGTTTTCCTATATGCCCTTGGCTTGGGTAGCTGTCACTGGTAGTGATTTTACATTGTGTATGCACAAAACAAAATGAATCTATGATCTTTTTCACACATGATGGAGGAGGATGCACATATTGTGCTAATAAGGAGGCACTCAGTCTAGAAAAGATGGAGATGCTGTTGGTGGGCTTCCAAGCTGAAGTGGTAGGAAGTATTCAGTCTATTCTGGAAATGGAAAAGGTGCAAAAGAGAGCAACTAAGATGACTGCTGGGCTGGGGCACCTTCCTTATGAGGAAAGGCTATGGCGTTTGGGCCTCTTCAGCCTAGAAAAGAGGTGCCTGAGGCGGGACATGATTGAGACATACAAAATTATGCACGGGAAGGATAAAGTGGATAGGGAGATGCTCTTTACACTCTCACATAACACCAGAACCAGGGGACATCCACTAAAATTGAGCGTTGGGAGAGTTAGAACAGACAAAAGAAAATATTTCTTTACTCAGCGTGTGGTTGGTCTGTGGAACTCCTTGCCACAGGATGTGGTGATGGCATCTGACCTGGATGCCTTTAAAAGGGGATTGGACAAGTTTCTGGAGGAAAAATCCATTATGGGGTACAAGCCATGATGTGCATGTGCAACCTCCTGATTTTAGAAATGGGCTATGTCAGAATGCCAGATGCAAGGG